>NC_072493.1:12580000-13780000 GCF_027574615.1 Eptesicus fuscus
AAGTCTCCCTGCACTAATTCTGACACTGGGCTCAGAGCTTCCCTCAGTGCAGCTCTTGCCCAGACACCAGAACCTTCTTATCACACAACCAATGGACAAGTGTCCACCCTCAAGTAACCTGACTCCTGGCCTTGGGCACTGCCGACCACTCTCCTCGCCCAGTTTTCCTCCTACCTCATTCATTGCCACCCTCTACACACCAGGAACTAGGAGCCCAGCTGAAAATAGGACACTCACAGCAGCTAGCACAAGGAAATGCCAAGCACAGGGATTCTCTACCTCAGCTCTTAGTGACCTCTTGGGCCAGAAGATCCTTTGTTGCAGGATCTTTTTTTTCTCTCCCAAGGGCATTGTAGAATGTTTAGTAATATTCCTGGCCTCACCCACAAGATAATAGTTGCACCACCATCCCATCACCCCCATTGTGACACTAAAAATGTCTCCAGACATGGCTCTGGATGAGAAACACTGCTTTAGCTGGATTCTTGTGCCCCCTGCCCACCCTCACAGAGGGGCCTCCCCCAGAGACCTGGTCTGGACCACCTTCTTTCTCCCTCCACATGAAAGAGTAACTAACCTCAACCACTCCATCTTCATTTACCAAATACCATTTACCAAAGGCCTCTTGGTCCTTTCTTCCTGGCTGACCCTCAGACAAATCAAACTCTTTCTGTCTGAAATGGACAAATCCAACTTCACCCTTTTCTCACCTTCCTGGGCCTGGTCCTCCCATTCTCCCAGTTGACAGGGAGCACCACCATTAAATCCAGGTGCCCAAGCCCTAAACCCTGGCATCATCCTCAACGCCTCCCCATATAAGTAATCACCAAGCCCTTGACCACCTTCCTCCTCCCCGAGTCTACCTCTTCAGGCCCATTTCTATGGCCTTACCTGAGGCCCACCCAGCCCAGCGCCTGGATGGCTCTAACCACCTATATGCCTCTGGTCTTGCTCCGCAACTGCTTTCTACACGGCTGCCTGCATAAATCAACCCCCTGCTGAAAACCCTTCTGGAGCATGGCAGCCCTTCTCAGTCTAGCCCTGCCAGCAATCCAGCCACATCTCTAACCCCACCTCCCACACTACCCATAATCCAAACTACTTGCTGGATCTGGGAGCCACCGCATCAATTTACCTTCATGTCTTTGTGCATGCTGATCTCCTCTGCTGTGAATACCCCCACACCTGCCAGGCCATCACCTGATCACGCTTCAAGACTGACTCAGCTTGAGCTTCATCTTCCTGGAGCCCTCTACTTTCCCCACATCAGAGGGCAGGATCTCACCCTACTGACCACCATCAGTGCATAACCCAAACTGTGCTGTGATGACCTGCTCACCTACCTGCCTCCCCAGGAGCTCACCTTCATATGCTTGATACCCAAAAAAGGGCCTGGCAAAATGAAGGTGCTCAATAAATGCATCTTCTAAGATCAATCCCTGGGTCAACACTACATGGACTATCTGTCAGACATGCCAGCAACCTGGTTCGATAAGACAGGAAGAGGGCCAGGGCAATGGAAGTCTTTGTGTGCCAGCCCTAAGTCCTTCAAGCTCAGACACAGGATAGCAGGTGGGGACAGTGATTAGAGTGGACAATGCATACCTGGCTGCTACAGGCTAGCTGGGAGAGGAAACTGAGGACAGTTGTCTGCCTACCTTTTTAATATGATGAATTAAAGACAAATTGGGCAACATTAACATAAATTCCAAATATCCTTGTTCTCTGTTTCAGGGATATATCTAGTTGGTGGTTTTAATGTGGAAAAATGGAAATTGTTACTACTAACGTTACTAGAAAAGGAATTTACATTTTGGAAACAATGAGACAGCTCACAAAGTGTGGGGATCTACAGAACAATCACAGTCACATGCTGACTGTAAAATGTGGACTCTGGTCCTGACTGCCTGGAAGGAGCATCCTTCCTCTCTCTGAGAGCACTAAGAACCCCCAAAAGAGTTGTTGGCTGGGACAGTTTCAGTGACCACAGGGCAGGTGCCAGCAGAAGCAGCAGACACACCTCCCTGGCTGGCCTTTGCCTCTGGGTCTTCACTTCCAATTTATGTCCATACAAAAGCAAAATCAACATCTCCAAGATAACATCTTCAACATGTCTCTCTCTTTTCAAAGAAACTGTCAAAGATTGCCACTACCCAAACTCCTTCACCTGGACTGGCCTGACCTTCAAAGCTTTCCACCTTCTCCTCCATTCTCTGCCATTAGCTCACAGTCCCCCTGCCCTCCCCGCTGATGTTCTCAGTGACCTACCAAACAGGTCCCTCTACCTGGGATATCTCTCCCTCTCCCCAGTGCCTTTCCAAATTCCACCCCCTCTACATGCCTCCCTGATCTTTTCTATCAATCCCAAACCATATGGCAGTGGTGCTTCTGTCTGTCTCTCCATTCAGCCCACCAAACCCTCACCATCACTGACTAGGTGGGTTAGAGCAATAGGATGTCTCATACTTCTCCTTGGATGCTAGAACACTTTACACATTGACACTCAAATAATGTTGGCTAAATTGAATTGAATTGGAAGATAGTTTCTTGCCTTTTGACTCTAACCTACCCAGACTTGGCATTCAAGAGGCACAGAAGTCATAATTAAGGAGAATCCTGCAGGATAAAGGGTGTCTTAGGGTATATGGAGAGGTACTGAGAACTCAGGCTGTGAAGAGCACGGTGTATCAAAGAGAGCTATGTAAGCTGACCGAGATCACAGCAATACGCCTGAGGGAGGCTCTCATCTCTACCTGCATGAGATGCCTGTGTGCATGTTCATAGGAGGGCAGCGCTCCCTCCCCAATCAGTTCCGTGTCAAACAGCTCCGTGATCAGGATGTTGGCACGGCATGGCATGTCACCATCTGAGAAATACAAGGAAACAGCGTCAGAAGCAAGCAGCAGACTAGAAAAAATATTAACAGCAAATATATGCCAGATAAAAGGTTAATAAGTCATTAAAATGAAAGTACATATAAATGCTGAAGTATTTAGAAGTGTCATATTTCAACGGATTTTCTAACAGTTTAGCAAAAAATCCATATATATATGCTAAAATTGTTGTCTTGGTTAAGAGAATATGGGGATTTGCTGTACAACTGCTCTTTCAAGTTTCCTGTATACAAATGAACAATTAAACTCTTAATTATTAAATTAGCAAAAATTATTTGAAAAGCAAAAACTGAATGCTGGTACTTCAAATATATCTAGGCTGCAGAAAGGGAGAGAAAAACCAAAGCAAGATAGAGAGGCTGATAAATTCCATTGATACCCAGGGTTCAGAATCCCCAGTGCCTTACACTAAATCCAACTGAATTAAGTTTATTTCTTATTATCAAACAATTCCCCGAATACCAGTTGTTTGGGAAAGTATGTTTAGGGAGGATCTATTAACTCCATTTTCTAAACTTCTATAATATAATGTAATGTTACTTCTACAGTTATAATTTTTAATGAGCCAAGAGACAAAACAGACTTTGGAAGGGGCCATTCATCATGGAGAATTAACTAAACACTTCTAATGGCTCATGAATTACAATTTGACAAAGCCCACTCATCTTCCCTACAGAGAAGACAAGTCTCATGGATGATGCAAGAGAACAGAAGCATTAAAGTGGTTGAAAGAACAGTGCAGCAGAGCCTGAAGCTTGAGTCATGGAAACCTGGGCTTTGAGCCTGCTTTCTAGCCTGAACCCTCAGCGCTGACCATCAGGCACCTCATCTGTTGGGGGGCGGGGGGGTAACGAGATCTGCTCCATGCAGCAGTGGTTAGGCTAGCAAAGGTAAAAACTATCCACTTCCTATGAAGTACACTTGTGCTCAACGGCAATATGATGTGAATGGTGACTAAGAAGAAACTTCTGTCCTCTGGCACGGAGAACACCCTCCCGAGTGGCCCTGCCTATCCTCTCTGATATGATGCTAAAAACTCCAACTGAAATTCACCATCCCAAACTGAGCCAATCACATCCCACCCCCATTCACCTGCTTCTCCCTCTGATGTTTCCACCTCAATGAATGGCACTACCTCACAGTCCAGAAACCTGGACATCGTTTACTAGCTCCAGGAGAGTAGAAACCCTGACTGGTCTGTTCACTGTACCCCAGTGCCTAGAACAACGCCTAGCACCCAGCAACTGTCAGCAAACATTAGCTGAGTTCTTGATTCCTCCCTATCACTCTACATCCAATCAATCACCAAGCTCTGCAAATGCTGCCTCCTGAATAATTTTTAAGCTAATTATATAATTTAAAATGATTTATTGCCCAAATTTGCATCAAATAAATAAAGCTTTATGACCCAGTGAATTTCAACAAATACTCCTGACAGCCTGGTGTCTAACATGTGAGTGAGAGCCTGAGGAGGGGTGCTTACTCCAGGTGCCTCCTAGGTCTTACCCCATGATGGGATGGATGAACAAATGCCCCTGAGTCAGCTGCACACATGCCTGTGTGTAATCCATCCATCTCTGGGAAACAGGCAACAAACTTAGATGCTATTTTTAAAAAGAGCTGAGGACAGAACCTTGGAAAACGTGCATTTGGGGAGAACAGGAAGACTAAACGGCAGAAGTACCAGGGCTGCAGTGTTTGAGAGGAGAAGCAGAGGGAAGACCATCAGCTCTGGCAATAAGAAATCCACTTGTCAAGTTGGAAGAGTGGAAATAAAGTCCCATGTACAAGGGGCTAAGGACCAAGCAAAGTTGACAATCTACTCACTAAACCAATATTACTGAATTCTTTCATGCCAGGCATATAAGTTATGGAATGGAATAAATAAGACCATGACCTCAGAATGCTTCAGCTGTGTGGGGATATAGACATTAAATACATAATTACATAATAATGTCATTATTGCTGTGATAAGCGCTACAAGGGAAAAGTATTAAAGGATTTGAGGGGTATGGCCTCAGGCAGGGTGTGTGTACACAATACATAGCCTAGAAGAGGGCACAGAGTCACAGAGAGAGTGACACAGCAAAGGCTGCTCTGCTGGTCAATCTCTGTGCTATCAAGACAGACAAATTTTGCCCAGTTGGTGTTGCTCAGTGGTTGAGCATTGACCTATGAACCAGGAGGTCACGGTTCAATTCCTGGTCAGGGAAATGGCCGGGTTTCAGGCTCGATCCCCAGTGTGTGGTGTACAGGAGGCAGCCGATCAATGATTCTCTCTCATCATTCTACCTCTCTATCCCTCTCCTTCCTCTCTCCGAAATCAATAAAAACATATTAAAAATAAATAAATAACCCCCACCTCTGGCCAAAACAGAGTAACTGGAATCGGACTTATCAATCCACTGTAATCAACTAGAAAACCAGACAAAATATATGAAACAAACATTTTCAGATGTTGAACAAGAGGCAACACAGTTTATTTCCCAAGAAGGGACACAAAGTGACCCTAAAAAAGTGACCCCTACTACTGCTCTGGCTTTTAGCAAGCAGGCTCTTTCCAGACCACAGTACAGGGAACCAGAAAGTAAGCAGAGCACTGCAATCTTGCTGAGTTAAGGAAACAGCAATTGGAGTTCAGGGAAGTGGAGGCATCTGGGACTTGCAGGAGAGAAAACCAGGGAGAAAGTTACACAGAAAAGGGCTTCAGAAACCTGCACAGGGCCCCCCTTAGGTCATTGTTGAATATATTCACACACACATAGGGTAGGACTCTAGAAGGCCGGGTAAAAATATCCATGTAGCTATAAGGTGAACAATTTCCAGAGTTCACAAAGGACTGGGTAACATTCCAGTTCTGATCAGCCAGCACGCAGGCGCTCAGCAGAGACCCTAGAAAGGTCATGCCTTACCAGTTTGGCTAAAGTAGCCATAGAGCTGTGGTTCTCAACAGGGGTGACCTATACAAGAAACAATCCTTCACCCTGGGACATCTGGCAATGTCTGAAGACATTTTTGGTTGGCACAACGGGGAGAGAGGTGTTCCTGATTTCCATTGGTTAGAGGCCAGGGGTAAACATCCTACAATGCTCAGAATAGCTTCCCCACCCCCCAACAAAGAATTAGCAGGCCCAAAATGTCAACAGTGCTGCTGTTGAGAAGCCATGACTTAAAGCTACTCTAACCCTGCTTCAACAAAGCTTAAAAACAGCCTGGAAAGGACCAAACTGATCTGCAAATAACCCAACTGCATGCCAAATGAAGCTTTTAAAGGAAGACAACAAAATCCAGCACTTAGCAAGGCAAAATTTCCACTATACACAGCAAATAAAAATTACTAGATATGCCAAGAAGGAAAATGTAGCCCAGATCTAGGATAAGAGAACAAACCCCTAGATGACAGAAACAGGAGATAAGAGTGTTAAAATAGCTGCTATAAATATGTTCAGTATTTAATGGAACATAAGGAGAAAAAATAAAGTTATAAAAATATAATCATTATAGAGATTAAAAATTACATACCAGGAGGGAAGAAAAGCAGGGTGGGGAGGGAGGAGGAGCTTCACACTCCACAACTGCCTAAAGGAGCTGCCTGAAGGAGCTGCCCTGCCCTGGAGAGACAAAGGTGCTGCTGGGAGCTCCTGCCTCCCACCCAACCCCAGCTGCAGAGCATCCGGGGACTCTGGCCGTGAGGAGGTGGGAGGCACACTCCAAGAGAGGTCGCCATGGCCGGCAAGAAGTGCTCAAGCAAGTGGACCATTGCTGGCGTTGCCAGTGTGATCCTCGTGTGCATCACTGGATTGGTCCTGGGCTTCACGCTGCTGTGGGTCAGCCAGCCAGGCTGTAAGCAGGATGCAGTTTGTCGACCAGACACAGACATGCTGGACTACTTGCTGAGCCTGGGCCAGATCAGCCAGAAAGATGGCCTGTTGGTCACCTGGTACCATGCTGCCAATAGCTAGAAGGACATGAGGGCTGCCCTGGAAAGCGACATCATGGTCCTGGAGGCGGATGTCAACATAGAAGGGCTCAACACAGCCAACGAGACAGGGGTCCCCATCATGGCGCACCCCCCGCTCATCTATAGTGACAACACCCTGCAGCAGTGGCTGGATGCTGTGCTGGCCTCTTCCCAGAAGGGTATCAAGCTAGACTTCAAGAGTATCAAGGCTGTGGGCCCCTCCCTGGACCTCCTGCAGCGGTTGACAGATGACGGGAAAGTCCGGAGGCCTGTATGGATCAATGCTGACATCCTGAGGGGCCCCAACGTGCCCATCTCCATCGAAGTCAATGCCACACAGTTCCCGGCCTTGGTCCAGGAGAAGTATCCTGAGGCCACCCTGTCTCCAGGCTGGACCACCCTCTACTTGCCCCTGTTCCCGAACAGCACATACACCCGAGCCATGATAGAGAAGATGCAGGAGCTGGTGGGAGTGCTGCCGCAGAGGGTCACCTTCCCTGTGCGGACTGTCATGGTGCGGGCTGCCTGGCCCCAATTCAGCTGGCTGCTGGGCCAGTCGGACAGGTACAGCCTGACACTGTGGCAGGGTGCCTCGGACCCCGTGTCCGTGGACGATCTCCTCTACATCCGGGACAACTGTGCCACCCACCAAATCTACTATGACCTCTTCGAGCCTGTCCGGTCTCAGTTCAAGCAGCTTGCAATGAATGCCACACGGAAGCAAAGTTACTATACAGGAGGCAGCCTGATCCCTCTCCTCCAGCTTCCCGGGGGCGACGCTCTGAGCGTGGAGTGGCAGGTTCCTGACATCCAGGGCAATGGAACAGCAGCAACAGTTCAACTCCCAGGAGAAGAAGGCATGATCCTGCTGCACGTCGGCCTCCGGGAGCCTGCCGCCGGAGACGCCGTGCCCGTCGTGCGTGCCCCGGGTGGCCCTGCCCTGGCGCTGGAGTCGTGCCTGCTGCAGCTCACCACACACCCTGGACGCTGGGGAGTCCATTTGCACATAGTCCATTTGCACCTTCGGCCAGCCCTGGCCGTGCTGGCCCACCTCTCCAACCTCAGTCACCTTTCTCTGCCTGTGTGGGTGGGGGCCACAGTCTCCCATGGGAGTTTTGCAGTGCCTGGCCACATGGCCGGCAAGGAGCTGCTTACCGCTGTGGCCAATGTTTTCCCCCATGTGACTGTGGCACCGGGCTGGCCTGAGGAGGCACTGGGCAGTGGCTACAGGGAGCAGCTGCTCACGGATATGTGGGAGCTGTGCAAGGGCCTCTGGCAGCCTGTGTCCTTCCAGCTCCGGGCTGGGCCGCTGGACCGCAGCACAGCCGGAGTGGTGGCCAGGTTACTGGCAGCCTCCCCCAGGGCCACGGTCACAGTACAGCACAGCCCTGAGGCGGGCAGCTATGCATCGGTGCGGAAAGAGCTGCTGGCGGCCAGTGCCATGGACAGAACCCAGGTCTACTACAGGCTGCCCCAGAGTTACCCCAAGACTTGCTGGCAGATGTGGGCAGAAACTGACCACCCAGTGGTGCTGGACAGGAGGTCCCTGGGGTCAGGATCCCCGTGAGGGAGGCAGGAAGAAATAAACGCCCTGCCTTCCTCAAAAAAAATAAATAAATACATACCAGAAGTGAAAAGTTAACTAGATGTGCTGTAACAGTGGATTAGACACCACACAGAAAAGATCAGTGAACCTAAAAACCTATCCAAGAAACTTTCTGTGTCCATCAACAAGTGAAGGGGTAAACAGACTATGGTATGTCCACATATGAAGTGTTGCTTAGCAATAGAAGAGAATGATTTCCTGATACACGGAACAACGTGGTCGAAATCTCAAGAGCAATATGCAATGGAAAAGAAAGCAGGCACAAAAAATACACATTATATGATTCCACTTACTCAAAATTCTAGAAAAGGCAGATCTCATTTATATTGAAGAAAGCAGATCAGTAGGTGCCTAAGGCCAGGGCTATGGGAGGGATTGAAGAATCTCTTTAGGCATGATGGAGATATTCTATTATCTTGATTGTGGTGGTAGTTACAAGTTTACTTAAATTTGTCAAAACTCATCAAACTATCCACTTAGCATGGATGCATTCACTTTATGTAAATTTTGCCTCTACAGCCCTGGCCGGTATGGTTCAGTGATTGGAGCATTAGCCTGAGCACTGAAGGGTGTTGGGTTCGATTCCTGGTCAAAGGCATGTACATGAGTTGCAGGTTCAATTCCTGACCCTGGTCAGGGCACATGCGGGAAGCAACCAATTGATATGTCACTCTCACACTGATTGATGTCTGTCTCTCTCCTCGCCCCCTCCCCCCGCCACTATCTCTAAAAATCAATGGAAAAAATATCCTCAGGTAAGGATTAATAAAAAAGAAAACCAAAAAAAATTATACCTCAATAATGTTGATTAAAAATGGAATAATGATTTGTGCATTCTTTTGTATGTATATGTTTTAAAAATTAATAAAAGGGAATTCCAATTTCTTCTTCTGTGCATGTTTCAGATTTTTTATAAAAATGTTGTTGTTTTTAATGGGAGAAAAATGTTGACCTTAGGTAGATGCTTCATACTAAGATACTGTGTTTTAAAAAATGGGGTTATGTTCATAACCTTACTCCAGGAGCTTCTTTTACACATCTTTTCACTGTGCTCTCCAGGTATCAGTGTCATGAAATTTTAGAAGTCCAGTTCAAACTCCTAAACTCTAAAAAATATTGTGGGAACATGGAGAGAGTATGCTACACAGGCAAATCTCTCATGTTAGATGCGGAAGCAGGATGTCAGAACTAAGCAAAACCATTTCTGCTATATACTTAGTTTCACTTCTGTCTGATAAAACTTGAAACTCAGAGAGCTGAGCCACACAAGAATTCCAACTTGCTTAAAGCAAAAGAAGGTTTTGTTTGCATCACTGCTATTGCTCTTGATTAGTTCTGGTTTACCCATTGCTGATTCATTTTAGCTAATAGAGAAATAAACCAATAGAGGAGAAAAGTGCTTCTCTTCAGACACATGCGGAGGCCCCATATCTCTGCAATTACTTGGATACAGTTATTCCAGACAACTTGCATAAGCCTTTTCCTCTCTCTTACAAAAGCAAGCAAAGCTTTCAATACAGTATGTGTTGATCTTACCTGGCCCCACAGTAACCTCTGTAGAATGCTTGTTGATAACCTTAATCTTATCACTGAAGCCATTTTTCTCCACAATCTTCACAGCAGCATCAGCCATAGGCTTGAAAACCTACAAATGAGAGCCAAAACCCAAGAAAAATAAGCAATCAATTTAATAACATCCTAACATCCAAGACTAGCAAGATGTTCCTTGATTCTAGTCCTAAGATTTGAAGTAAAAAAGGTCTGCACTACAGAATTTCCTTCCAAATATACAAAATGAACCTTTGTTACCATTCAAGATATAGGCAAAATATTTATTTGGGTCTATTTAATTTAAATAAACAAGACTTCATCCATGTAACTGCAATACTTTATTCTATAAATGTGTGTCATGAAAACAAAGGAATGAGATTTCCCTGGGTTTAACTAGCAGCTAGGAGTCCCAAGGCACGGGAGGGCGGGGTGGGGTGTGGGGGGGGGCAGGCTCGGCAAGGGAGCCCAGGGAGGTTGCACTACCTAGTAAGGACAGCAGGTGTCAGTGCCGCACTAGAGGGAGCCAGGAAGAAGACTTGCCTCACAAACTATGACCTGTGAAGCTGCTCTCTAGACCAAAGTGAGACTGTTACTGTGTTAGACCTAAGTGTGAGCAAAACTGCCCCAAATCTCCAATGCTGGCAGGACATCACCGATATTTTCTGATGGTATTCAAGGCCCTCTACAATACAAACCACCATGCTTCTCCCTGCCCCTGCCATTCCCCCCAAAACCCCATTCTCCCCATAACTGATGCTCCATCCACACTCATGTTCCCAGCACACCTGAGTTTTCCCTGCTCTAGCCCCACCTGCCAAAGCAAACCCAACTTTCCAGGGCAACACAAAAACCCCTCTCCAGAAGCCTTTCCTGAACCCTTCCTATGTCCCTAAATATAAGCCCGTCCAGCTGCTATTTCTCAGCCTGCTCAATTGAAATTACATAGCTCCCACCATTAGGGCAGAAAACATTACAGACACACAAAGAGTGGAAATATAACAAATTGATAATGTGAATGACTGGTCACAATGACAAGATTTCCCCCTTTTTTTTAGTTTTTTTATGCATCTTCCACATTTCCCACCATGAACACGTAATTCTTTTACTATATTCAAGGGGAAATGCTATATTCTTCTGTAAAGGATACCAGTGTGCTCAGTTAGGAAAAAATTTAAAAACACCATATTTACAATCTGTTTCAAATTATTTCTAGGGCTCAGCTGGTATGACTCAGTGGTTGAGCATCAACCCATGAACCAGGAGGTCAGGGTTCGATTTCCAGTCAGGGCACACGCCTGGGTTGCAGGCTCAATCCCTCTCTCTCATCATTGATGTTTCTATCTTGCTCTTCCTCTCCCTTTCTCTCTCTGAAATCAATTTTTTTTAAATTATTTCTAGGACCTGGCTTGATGTTTTGAGATATAGATTGAGTTCTCAACAACCACTTGGCTTCCCCCGAAATGTATCATGAGCTCATACCATCCCCTCAGCCCTCCCACCTCTTGACATATCACTCATCTCGTCCCTGACCCTTCAGGCTCTGACCGATCACAGCCTCCACCTCCTTAGCCACCAAGAACTCAAGATCTCACCCAAAATACTGCCTGGAATGGACCCTAGAGTTGGCTTCCCAGCATCATTCTGTGACCTCTCTGTCCCTCAAATCTGTTTGGAATCTTCTTTCAAGTGGAGCATCTGCCTGGTCTATGCGAAACTGAATCCCTCTGGCCAGGGATAAGGGAAGTTAAATGGGATTTGACCTTATTCTGGCCAGTGACATCCAAGCAGAGGTTTGCTCCAGATTCCTAGGAAAATTCCTCTTGCTCTTAAGAAAAAAGTGAGGAACCCAGGACCACGCTTTGTTTTTAAGACAATTGCCACAGAAATCTCACGCTAGAGCAGAAAGAGAATTAAAAATTCAGTTAAATGTGATAGGAATATGGAAAAACCCAAGACCATAGTCCTATCGATTCTGTCAAAAAACATGTTCTCACTGTATTTCTTTTTTTTTTTATTATTGATTTTTTACAGAGAGGAAGGGAGAGGGATAGAAAGTTAGAAACATCGACCAGCTGCCTCCTGCACACCCCCCATTGGGATCGTGCCCACAACCAAGGTATATGCCCTTGACCGGAATCGAACCTGGGACCTTTCAGTCCACAGGCTGACACTCCATCCACTGAGCCAAACTGGTTTCGGCTCGCTGTATTTCTAATCAGCAGTCTACACATATTTAACACATCCAACATGAAATGTCATTCTTTTCCACGAAGTAAGCATCTTCATCCAAGTTCACCTGTTACTAGTTGATGGCATTGCTTCCCCCTCTAGACACGCATGTTAGAAAACGTTCTCTCCCTCTCTCTCTCTCTCTCTCTCTCTCTCTCTCTCTCTCTCTCTCTCTCTCTCTTTCTCACACACACACACACACACACAAATACACCCTCCCATCAAAGTTACCACTGTGCAGTGAGCTCCATAATTAGGACCCAGAAGACCAAGGTTCCAATTCTAGCTCTCCCCGTTATTCGCTGTGAGACCTGAGTAAGTCTTTAACCTCTCGTCTTAGTTACTTCATTGGTAAAGTAAGAACAATGAAATCTACTTGAAGATATCAAAGTAATCATCTTAAAACAGATTTCTTTGAATCTGCTCAAAAAACTTGAAAACTGCCGAAACCGGTTTGGCTCAGTGGCTAGAGCGTCGGTCTGTGGACTGAAAGGTCCCAGGTTCGATTCCGGTCAAGGGCATGTACCTTGGTTGCGGGCACATCCCCGGTGGGGGGTGTGCAGGAGGCAGCTGGTCGATGTTTCTCTCTCATCGATGTTTCTAGCTCTCTATCCCTCTCCCTTCCTCTCTGTAAAAAATCAATAAAATATATTTAAAAAAAAAAAAAAAAAAAACTTGAAAACTGCCCCAGCCGGTTTGGCTCAGTGGATAGAGCGTCAGCCTGTGGACTCAAGGGTCCCAGGTTCGATTCCAGTCAAGGGCATGTTCCTTGGTTGCGGGCACATACCCAGTGGGGAGTGGGCAGTGGGCAGGAGGCAACTGATGGATGTTTCTCTCTTATCGATGTTTCTAACTCTCTATCACTCTCCCTTCCTCTCTGTAAAAAATCAATAAAATATATATTTTTTAAAAACCAAAACTTGAGAACTCCCCAAAAGGCAGAAAAGTGACTCTTAATCCTTTTTATGAAATCTTGAGACAATTGTACAGCACATACACACACACACACACACACACATACATACATACAATTCTCAGGACTTTCATGGATACCTGAAGCCCATTATTCTTATCTCAGGTTAAGAAACTCTTCACGGTGGCACTCAGGTCCTCCACAATCTGGCTACAATCCCTTTGCCAAGACTCTGGATGACCTTGTGCCCCAAACATACAATGGTATTCCCTAGCTGAAAATGCCCACCTTTCTAGACTGTGATCATGAGGGCCATCTTTAGAGATGGTGGGGTGGGCAGCTGAAAGCAATCTTAGGAGAACACCCTGGAGTGCTGACTTCCGAATTTTATGTGAGAAAGCAACACACTTTTACCTTGGTTAAGCCAGTGTTATTTTGGGAGTTTGTTATTTGCAACTCAATCACCATATGAAACAAATTTTGTCCCCTCTCCAAAAGCTTGGAAGAAAGAATGTACACCTTCTGGCCAGAGTGACTCAGTTGGTTGAATGTCACCCCATGTGCCGAAAGACTGCCAGTTTGATTCCGGGTCAGAGCACATACCTGGGTTGGGGGTTTGATCCCCAGTCGAGGAGCATATGGAAAGTAACTGATCAATGTTTCTCTCTCTCTTTCCCTTCCTCTCTTTAAGTATGTCCTCAGGTGAGGACTTAAAAAAAAAAAGAATATACATCAAAATTTTAGCAATGGTAATTAACTATGAATTAACAAACTACTTTTATTTTATATTTAACAAATTTCCCATAAAGATATGTATTATTTGCATTATCAGAAAGATAACATGTTTAATGTTTTATTACAGGAAAGAAATGGCAGATTGCCAAACTATTGATAAACATAATAAGATAGCTGGCTCTGTAGGGACATTTAAAATAGTAGGTCTCAATCTTGGTGCATATTCAAAAAGCCCAATGCCAGACCACATCCCAGAATAATTAAATCAAAATCTGGCAGGGGAGATGTGGAGGGGGGCTGGGCATCAGTACGGTTTAAAGCGTCTCAGTGATCCTGACAGGCATGAAAACACTGTTTGTGGAGGGGAAAACATGCTTCTGGAGGAAGAAATTGTACCTGGTTCGGTTCTATGCTTTCAGAACCTGGCCCTGTGCTTGGCACAGAGTGAGCACTCCACGAATACCTATGAACTAATGGACAGGCAAAGTGCAAGGGGCAGGACACCCACGTGAAGAATGTGGCTTACCTCGATGGCATAGCAGAAGTCGGCACCTGCTGTGACTGCCATCATTGACAAGAGTCCTGTGCCGGTGCCAATGTCGAGAACCAGGGCCTTCTGTCCTCTGTCCTTCACCCTGCTCACGGCAGCCCGGATACCCTGGTAGTATTTTATATTCTAAGAGAAAGGGAGAAATAACTGTCACTTCAAACAAGTTGTTATAAATAAGTAGAAAGGTGCTTTGTGAAATTCTGGTCATGGTTGGCAACAGCAGTGCAAGTCATGACTTGTGGCCTTTCTGGCCCCTCGAGGAACAGCACTGGCTCGCTGAGCCAGGCAGGCCTTGTGAAACTGCCAGAGCACTGGGTCAAACTGTCACCCTTTATTAAGCAATTATTTCCCCTCCACACCCACTCTTCTATAGTCTGCTTAGTGACACTGGGGCTAGGGCTCTGGAAGCACCTTCTCCTTGTTCCAGCTGTTAGGTACACACATAGAAGAAGGATCTCGAGGGTGACTGGAAGGTAGAAAGAGGGAGGTAGTTGCTCCTTCCTGTATGGCTGCTGCTCTCATCAGTGCCCTCCCAGGTTCCAGATGCCAGCTCCTGCCTGGCCTCCCATAACCAGCCTCCCCGGGTGTCCCTCATGAGTAGCAGCAGCACTCAAACAGAGATCCCTCTTGGAGATCCACAGGACCTCTCCTCTAAGCTTCCAGATCAGGGGTGGGAAACGTGCAGCCCTTGGGCCTACAATGCCCACAGAGGTCCCATGTTTTGTCCTAGTTCATACTCAGGTCAAGAGCAGAGCCAGAAACAGGACCCAGCCTCCAGACAAAATTCCCAACCACTACGCCATACGGACTATCAGCATCATTCCAACATCATGCCTCCAGGGGAAGTTTTTAACTTCCCGTAATCCAAGATTTCAAAACCCCACATCAAGGTAACAGTTTCCTTTTACACTTACTCTGTCTTTGTCGTGTAGCATGTCAGCGTAAGAAGATCTAAAAACAAAAAAGACAGGTCATAAACTTCTGCTAAAAGTAATATACATCAACATACAAGCATATTCATAGATACATAAGTGCATTCTTAAATCAGATGAGACAAACATCCAGGCAGATTTTAAACTATTTTAAAAGAATTATGTGTGTGTGTGGGTGGGGGGGGGGGATATGGAAAGTAACCTCACACGGTGATGTGATCATAAATTCTTAAGTTAACACACCTTTGGAATAAACCACCCTCAAGAAAGCACACACATAATCTTATTAAACTATCCTATAATCCAATCACCACTTTGCTTTTCCCCCCACCTCCTTGTAATCTCATTTCCCTCCTTAATTTCAAATGCATAGAAGAAGCTACAAAATTGTTATTCTCTGGAGCATTTGAGATCTTGCTCCCCGAATATGTGGTCAGTTTGGTTCAAATAAAAATTCTCTACAGCTGAAACCGGTTTGGCTCAGTGGATAGAGCGTCAGCCTTCGGACTGGAAGGTCCCAGGTTCGATTCCAGTCAAGGGCATGTACCTTGGTTTCGGGCACATCCCCGGTGGGGGGTGTGCAGGAGGCAGCTGGTCGATGTTTCTCTCTCATCAACATTTCTAGCTCTCTATCCCTCTCCCTTCCTCCCTGTAAAAATCAATAAAATATAAAATAAAATAAAATAAAATAAAATAAATTCTCTACAGATTTGGAATTTCATACGTCAACAGTTATCCTATATAATAAATAGGTAATATGGAAATTGACCATCACAACCTCATAGGATGGCTGCCTATGACAGGCCAGCAGAGGGATTAGTGAGGAACTACCAAACGACTGAACAGCAGGCTGCATGGGGCGACCAGGTGGGCGGGGGGGGGGGGTGGGGGGGGGGGGTGAGGGGCGACCAGGCCAGCAGGAGGGGCAGTTAGGGGCAATTAGGCTGGCACACAGAGACAGTAAGGGGCAATCTGGTCAGCGGGGGTGGGGGGGCAGTTAGGGGCAGGCAGGCAGGTGAGCGATTAGGAGCCAGCGGTCCAGGATTGTGAGAGGGATGTCTGACTGCCAGTTTAGGCCCGATGGGGCCTAAATTGACAGTCGGACATCCCCCGAGGGGTCCCGTATTGAAGAGGGTGCAGGCTGGGCTGAAGGGAACCTCCCCGCCCATGTACGAATTTCATACACCGGGCCTCTAGTATTCTATAATTCTTTGGTACTAAATAAAAAACCTCAGGCAAATATTTATTTTTCAGCAAAGAACCTAAGACCTAAGAATGCTCTAGTAGCCAGCCCTGTCACAGTAACTCCAAAGCCACTAACATACTGATCATTTTATACATTACATATTTTTAAATTAAATCTTTATTGTTGAAAGTATTACATATGTCCTCCCCAACACACACACTGGCCCCTTATAACCCACCCCCATACACATTTTTTCCTCAGACTAATTTAGGCTGAGTTTGTCTAATACTTTACATAATCTTGCATAATTTGCACATTGGGATAATCACAGATGTAACACTAGGAAGAGGAATTGGGGAAAGGCAAAGTATATTATCTGCTGTATATTCAGCATTTTCCTTCATGCCATCAGGAAAAACTAAGAGTTTACCAAACTATAGAGTGTTAAAGGGAGGTGAGTTGATTATCTATATTTCAACCGTAGCAATTACAAATTGGAAAACCTCTAGCAGGATCAGGATGAGCCCCCAGAACTCAGCAGGCCCAGCCCAAAGATGCTTTCTGAGAGTTCCAAGTGAGAGCTGAGGCACTCCCACTAAACAGAGGACCTCCGGCTTCAGGTCAACATCAGATTCACTGCAGAGCTTCTTTTAAATGCAGATTCCCAGCATACACACAAAGAGATTCTGATCCAGATCAGGCTGGAAGTCTAGAAATCTGCACTTGAACTGGTGCTCCAGGCAACTGTGACCCAGGCAGTCCATACTCTACACTTTGAGAAGCTCTGCACTAAAATAATAGGGTGTGCCCAGCCAGCGTGGCTCAGTGGTTGAGCGTCGACCTAGGAACCAGGAAGTCAGGGTTCGATTCCTGGTCAGGGCACATGCCCAGGTTGTGGGCTTGATCCCCAGTGTGGGGCGTGCAGGAGACAGCCGATCAAGGAGTCTCTTTCATCATTGATGTTTCTCTCTTTCTCCCTCTTCCTTTCTCTCTGAAATCAATAAAATTATAAAAATTAAAAGAAAGAATAGGGTATTTTTATGGCACACCAAGGTTTTTATATTTGAACCCTCCTATGAATGCTTACTTGAAATCTGGTCCTTTATACTTTTCTCCACTTTTTAAGAGGCACTTTCACTCGCCATCTTCTCTGTCTCATCACCCACTCACTCCCCACCACTGAACTGACATCACTCTCCTTAAACACCATTAGCTCACTCCAATTGCTAACATCCAGGACTTCTCTGGCCCTGCTGGACATGCCCTCTTCCTGAACCACCCTCCTCCTTTCTACTGTGGCCACTCCCTCCTCAACTATTCCAAATCTCCTTCAGCCTTCTACCTTTCTCATTCCACACTTTCTCTGAGAGTCTTGTTTCAACCCTCACTAACAACTGCAAAATGTCTCCAGACCCTCATTCCTGTCCACTGGCATCTCTACTGGATGTCCAAATACCTACTCTCCATCAACTCCCCTGCCCAACACCACCAATTCCTCCTGTGTTCTTCCTCTCAGGAAATGGTAGCTCCATCTACCTATCACTCTAATCAGAAATCTTGATGCTTCCTGAAATTTCTCTCTCCTTCCATCACTGCATCCTATGAGTTATTATATTGTACTAGAGGCCCGATGCACGAAATTCGTGCAAGAGTAGGCCTTCCTTCCCCCGCTGCCGGCACCCGCTTCCCTCTGGCACCCAGCACCCAGGCTTCCCTCACAGCCCCGGAAGGTGGTCTGGAAGGACGGCGGTCTAATTAGCATATTACGCTTTTATTATTACAGATATTGAGAAATATATTATTATATTTAGGCTCAGAGAAGTGAAGTAGCTTGGCCAATGTGAGAGCTAAGAAAGGGCAGAGCCCACATGCATACTCATGCTCCTCTCCTATTCGCTACCAACTTTATAACATGAGCTCCACCTACCTTTTCAGCATCCTCTCTCATCATAGCCCTACTTTTGCACCACACTCCAGCACACTGAACTAACTGCCACTCCTCTGGAGTGGCAATTTCTCTCCATGTAGATATCAACCCCCTAGGTCAGCTGGTTCTTACTGCTTGCATAAACTGTGGTGCCCATTTCCACTGGCCTTTATCTCTCTGCACCGTCATTTTTTATGTCTGTCTCTTCCACAAAACTACCTGTTCCTTAAGGATGGGAACCCTTTCTTCTTCATTTTGGTACTCACTGCCCTAGCACTGTGTTGTCATGTTGTATGCACTTAATGATTGCTAAATAACAGTAACTCACATACTTTTAAATATCCCTTCAAAGAAAAGGCAATTTTCAATTTTTCAGGAGAATTTAACTATATGAGGAATGTCACCATTTAAGTGATACAAGTAAATAATTAACTTTCACAAACTCTACTACTACTACTGAACCTTGGGTCTTCTCTGCTCCACTAGACAGATCCTCTGACTTCCCACACAGGCATGACTCAGCCTAACTCCCACACAAACCTACTTGGCTGAGCACACCTGCTTGGGCCCTACACCTGCCCAGAAGCACTGGGTAATACCCTATTGCACACTCAGGCTAAATTTCAAGGCATCTGCTTTGAGATCAAGTGCCCCACCTAGCTGCAGCCAACTGTGAACAAATGCTTGTTACCTGGCAATCTCCTGGTGGTAATCATAGTGCTCATCTTCCTCCAGCCACTCCACAGATCCTGTGGTCGGATTGGCCCGCCCACAGAAGATCTTCATGCTGCCAATCAGCTCCTCAACTTTATCACTCGCCAGCTTACTTTTTATGGACAGGTCAGATGGTCAGAAACCTATTCACATTATAATGCCCAAGAATGAAAAGAAAAAAAAAAAAGTTAAAAGACAAGAAAACAAAGGGGGGGGGGGTGTCAAGAAATTGACAAAAATGTCAAAACCACTGAAAATATTTGTTAATCAGAATTTTCATTTTTCCAGAAAGACTTACTTGGTTTTATATTCCCCATATAACATTAAACACTATAATACAGCCCTAGCTGGTTTGGCTCAGGGAATAGAGTGTCGGCCTGGGGACTGAAGGGTCCTGGGTTCGATTCCAGTCAAGGACACATGTCCGGGTTGCAGGCTTGATCCCCATTAGGGGGTGTGCAGGAGGCAGCCAATCAATGATTCTCTCTCATCATTGATGTTTCTCTCTCTTTCCTTCTCCCTTCCTCTTTGAAATCAATAAAAACCTATTTTTTAAAAAACTATAATACATAAGTTCATAAAACTATCTGGAAACTTGAGCAGTCTTCAGTGATTCCAACAGGGTCAAATGAGCCTCAAAGGTACATCTGGGCATAGCCTCAGGTAAAGGTAGGTGAAAAAGGAAATAAAGCAGAGGAAAGGGATACTAGGAAAGAACAAAGAGAGATTGGGGTGGTAGTAAAGGAGTGCCACTAAAACTACCTAAGGATATTAAGTATTTAGTTTAAGGAAAAATACAAAGATAGAGCAATTCAAACAAGTTAGGAAAACCTTCATCTAAACAAGTCACAACTATACACAAACATGGACAATCCCAGGAATATAATGTTGAGTCATAAAAAAAGCAAGTCACAGAATACATATAAGTTCACATTTATATAAAACTAGAGGCCCAGTGCACCAGTGGGGGTCCCTCAGCCTGGTCTGCGGGATCGGCCAAAACTGGCTCTACGACATCCCCCGAGGGGTCCTGGATTGTGAGATGGTGCAGGCCAGGCCAAGGGACCCCACCTGGTGCGGGAGGGTCGAGGGAGGTTGGCCAGCTGGGGAGGGACTGTGAGAGGGCTCCAGGGCATGTCTGGCCCATCTGGCTCAGTCCCAATTGGCTGGACCCCAGCAGCAAGCTAACCTACCAGTCGGAGCATCTACCCCCTGGTGGTCAGTGCACATCATAGCAACTGATTGACCAGTCAACTGTCTGCCCCCAGGTGGTCAGTGCATATCATAGCGAGGGGTTGAGCAGCCTTAGCATATCATTAGCATATTACACTTTGATTGGTTGAACAGCCGACCTGACAACCAGACACTTAGCATATTAGGCTTTTATTATATATGATGTATAATTATGCAAAACAGAACACATTCTTTAGGGATCACACTAAAGTGCATAGCAGGGAACAGGATAGTGGGAAGGAAAAAAGATGGGATCAAGAGGGCCACACAGCCTGGCTGGTGTGGCTGAATGGTTGAGGGTCAACCTATGTACCAGGAGGTCAGTTGGATTCCCAGTCAGGGCACATGTCCAGGTTACAGGCTCAATCCCCAGTGGGGGGCATGCAGGAAGCAGCCAATCAATGATTCTCTCTCATCACTGATGTTTCTCTCTCTCTCTCTCACTCTCCCTCCCTCTCTGAAATCAATAAAAATAAAAATAAAATAAAGAAGGGCCACACAGGGGACTTAAAGAGCAATGATACTCTTTTTCTAAAACTGGGTGGTGGGAATACAGGTGCTCATGACACTGTCATTCTTCATGCCTCACTATTTTTCATAATTACTTATCTACTCAGTATTTAATTTTAAAAGCAATTTTGAAAAACCTTTGATTTAAAAAATGTTTCAAATAAAATGTTATCAGACAGATCAAATGTCTTGTATGGCCTTTTCACTCAAAGATATTTATTTCTGAGAGACAGGAACACTCTGTAGTGTTTGAAGGCACTTCTCAGCAGGAATGGGCTCTCCCAATGCCCCCTCCCTCTTACATTCAGAAACAGCAAGTGTTCCACATTCCCCTTCATTCTTGTTAAACACTGATCCATCTTCAGGAAACCTGATTATTTTTTGTGGAGGAGGTCCCCTCAGACATTTTATTGGCCAGAGTTATTGGCTTTCTCATGAAATTATCAAGACTAAGTAAATATTGAATTCTTATACAAGAGGATGAGAAACACTCTTTTCTGAAGACCCAGGTGATCACTAGCTTGGTTCAAAGTAGTCAATCTGTCTTTCAGCAAAACTCTACTTCTAAAACCCCAGAATATCTACTTTCTAATCCAGGTGCTCTCAAACTTCCTGACAACCCCAGTAAGTAATATATTTTACACGGAGACACAATACAAACACAAACATAACAAAGTGTCACAAAACGATACATATTTAGTCTTGCTATGGGCAAGGCCCTCATATATTTTATCCTGTTTTCATTTTATTTTTTAATAGACCATGATCCACTAAGCTGATTTCATAACTCAGCAATGGTTTACAACCTAGTTTGCAAACTATTGTGATAACCAGCTCTGTACATCTCATATGCTATACTTTTAAAAAGACAGTATCTACAACTACCAGAGTCTGTAATGTGCTTTAGAAAACTGTGTCCAACACATGCTGTAGTGGAAAGAAATTACCACATTTCAGTGAATGTCCAGGGAAGGTTTAAAAGATGGGTAGGGCCCTGGCCGGTTTAGCGTAGTGGTTAAAGTGTTGGCCTGCGGACAGAAGGGTCGCTGTAGGTTCAATTCCCAGTCAAGGGCACATAACTCAGTTTTAGGTTCAAACCAATCCAGCAGGGCCCAGCAAAAGGCGACCAATCCATGTATCGCCGTTCTCTCTCTCTCTCTCTCTCTCTCTCTCTCTCTCTCTCTCTCTCTCTCTCTCTTTTCCCCCTTCCTCCATTTCTCCCTCCCAGTCTCTAAAACAAAAGAAACCAACGTAAAAATATCCTCCTGTGAGAATTTACACACACACAAAGATGAGTAGGATTTAGGTGGGCGTGGAGAGAGGGCACTTCACCACCTTAGAAAGCCTAGACTAGCATGCACAGTGGACCCATCAGTCCAGCTGAAGTGAAACCGAGCCTAGAGTCACACAGGTTGGTGGGTCCATATTGTGGAGGGTCTAGAAACGCTTATCCTGAGGAATTCCCTTTTTGTCTGTGATGTTGCTGAGGCTACGACTGGGATCACAGAGTCTTTTCAAAACTGTAGAGAAGTCACTGGTTTCATATCAATCTAATGAATACTTAAGTAGGGAGCCACGTCCTGTCACCTCTCTACGTACATCTTCTACGGATACATTTCTTCACCTATTATTATGACGTGTCCTCTCCCAAAAGACCACACTCCAGACTCAGGAGATAGCCTGACGCCCTCCTCATTCTCCAAGAGCTGTCAACTAATGCGGACGTTTACAAGGAGGGAATGGCAACCACCATGCCAAGCTCCGTCGCTGAGGGGAGATTCCAGAGATACGTCCTGTCAACCAGTTCATCGCAGAGGTGCTTCCCCCACGGGCCCAGCAAACGGCAATCACCAGAGAGGACGGCAGAGCCGGGGCCCGCCTGGAACCCCGCTCTTCCGCCGGCCCGGGCGCTCTGAGCCGCCCCACGCGGACTCTAGAAAGGTTCTCTGAAGTCCCGGAGAACTGCGTACCGCGCCGTCCGAGAACGCCCACGCCAGGCCCTGCCGCCGGAGCCCTGCAGCTGAGAACAGGACACCGGCTGCATCCTGGACTCCAATGCGACCCCACCTACCCAACATGCTCAGCGCCTCACCGGCCGTGGGTGCCGCTCGTTCACTTCCGCCGCCACGGCCACATTCCCGCGGCCGGCGTGAGGGGGCGGAACCTTCCTACGCCGGCTGAGCGTGCCGGGGGCGGGACCCGGAAGTAGAACCTAAAGTCTTTCCCGTCGCACCCTACGCGTTCCCACACTGCTTCGCGACAGCCGCTATGGAGGCTGGTCGTACGGCTGTACTCCGCGTGAAGCGGAAGCGCAGCGAGGAGCCTGCCGAGGCTCTGGTCCTCGCTTGTAAACGCCTCCGGAGCGATGCCGTGGAGTCGGCGGCCCAAAAGACGCCCCCCGAGGGTCTGGAGAAAGCAGCAGAGAAGAATGTCTTCCAGTTGGTGGCTACCGTGTGCTCCCAGGTATCGGGCGGGGGTGGAGCCTAAGTGGAGAGGCTCTGAGGGTGCAGCCGGGATGAAATTGTATCCCTGACCCCTACACGAACCCCTGTTTATGCCGGCTCCCCTTCCCTATTGCCCTCCAGGAGGAGCCGGTCCATCCATTCCTGCGGGCCGCTCTGCCCCCACCCTGGGGCACCCAGCAGCGTATCCGCCACGACCTCCGCGCGGCTACTCGGAAGATCCAGCAGGAGGGTCGCTACAGGGTAGTCTCTAGCCGCCGCTCCTCGGGCATTCCTTTGGATGCCCTGGAGTCCGAGGACGTGCTGGGAAACCCAGAAGCCGACGGTGACGCAGGCTTCCAGCTGTTGGATCTGGTCCACGAAGAAGGAGACCCAGAGGCCGCTGCTGCCGCCGCGGACTCCTACAAGGTGAGTACACCCCCGCGAAGGAGAGCTGGGCTTCTCCCGACAAGTAGTGCCAGCAATCTGGGCGCTAAGTCGGCACACAGTTGAGATGCACATGGCTTCACCTTTTATTAATGGATGATCCCTCCGGCTTGATAGCCTCGATTTTACAGATTAGGTTCTCTCTTCAAGTATTTACTGAGCTCCCACTATGTGACAGGCATTATCCTGAGGTTCTGTGGGTATAGCAGTGAACCTAACATTCAGATAGAGAAAAACAAACAAGTAAATTCACTGTCAGTGATGTGGGCTGTAAGGGGGAAGGTGGGGTGCGCAGGAAAAGAGTGGTTCCATTTCAGAGGCCACACTGAAAAAAAAGTTACACTTGAGTGAAGACTTAAAGGTGAATGGCAGGACATTGTGGATATCTTGGGGAGGAGCATTCCAGGCTGAGGACTTACAAGCACAAAGGCTTTCATACCAAGTTTGTCTGATGTTTTCAAAGTCAGTGTGCCTGGAGCCCAGTGAACTTGGAGAGAATAGTAATAAGGAATTTGGGGGAAGGATCTACTACACCCGGTAGGTACTTCCAAGACCCATTGCCTTTTCATCCTGAATAGGGTATTAATGGAGGACTTTGAGCAAGGAAAAGATAGAGCAGATGGGCAAACTCATCAGAGGGAGGTTAAAGGACTCGTCTTGGGTACCATATCAAGTCTGAGGCAGAGTCAGGTCTAAAATGCACACTTAATCCAGTGTCTTTCCACTACATTACATTTAATATGTTTGTTTTGTATCTTAAAAAGAAAAAGTCTGCATGCAGTAATATCATAGAAATAGAAAATTCTCAACCTAAGGCATTCCCCTCTTAGTAAACATTTAAAATTTTTTCACTCCTTTTAATAGTTATTTAAGTGTAAAAAATGAAATTTTAATACAAAATACATCAGGCAAAACATATTTAATCATGGTGCTAGTATACCTGGATAGCAACTTGAGCATGATATCGATAGCCACATCTTTTACCAAAACTAATTCAAGACTGATTCATGAGTTAACAATCAAATAATGTTTAAAAGTATACTAATGTTCAGTGGAATTGATTAAATAGCTCAATTTTATAAGAAAAACTAGTAAACTGAAGGTTGTGAACAATTTTCCCAACCCAAAGCAATACAAACTTATAAATATAGCAAAAATATTTGCAGAGTTATTATTTTAAAAACATGAATTTAGCTCAGCTAGTGTGGCCCAGTGGTCGTGTCAACCTATGAACTAGGGAGGTCACAGTTCAATTCCTGGTCAGGGCACATGCCCGGGTTGTGGGCTCAGTCCCCAGTGTGGGGTGTGCAGGAAGCAACTGATCAATGATTCTCTCTCATCAATGTTTCATCTCTCCCTCCTTCTCTCTCCCTCTCCCTTCTCTGAAATCAATATAAATATATTTTACAAAAAGTTTTTTAAATATGAATTTAAGCTGAAAGTAAAAATTTAGGTTTTATGCCTACTAAAACTAGCAGAGGAAAGGTTGTCGATAGCACTGCTGGCAAGGTGTGATTAAAATGGTACATGGCTGTAGTACTTAAAATTGATGCCAGTCTTTTGGAAAACAGCATGGCTAACAATAGCTTAGGGCCTATTTTAACCCTTTGCACTCGCTTGCTTTTTTCTCTATTCCTTTATTCTACTCGGGATTTAATTTTTTAAATACCCCAGATTTTACAAAGCGCGGCAGTAGAATAAAAAACTGGAGTTTCTTTTCATACAAATTTATTTGGATTTTTTTATATTTCAAATTATTGATACATTCAAAGAGTATAAAAAGAGCTGCTACCGATGCTAACCGTGTCAAGTCACACTCGACATCTGAGTGCAAAAGGTTAAAACTATTTAAATTTATTTTTATTGTTTGGACTCTAAAGCCACCCAAAATTCTAGAAATTTAAGTTTTAAGCAAATAACGTACTACTTAATAGGATATCTGAAAAGGTGAAACCGTTTGGTTCATTTTATCTAGTAATTTCATCCCCGGGATTTATCCCAGGGAAATAATTCAGTAGAAGCAAACAGCTGTAGTAGTAACAAAAGCTGTTTGTTTACTAATTACTATATATCAAGTATTGTCTAAGTACTTGTTATATATTCTTTTTTTTTTCTTGTTATATATTATTTAACTCATTTAATCTTCACAAAAACCCTGAGTACTTTAATCTCCATTTTCAAATGCAGGAAACTTCACATTCATTGCAGTGTTGTACATAGAGGCTAAAATTATGTCTGAGAAATTGACTATACAACTGCCTGGACTTTAAATTAATAACCATGAAGACTGGTAAGATGGGAAAGTATACTTTATATATGTTTAATGGTAGGAAATGCTGTATGTATTATAATTGAAAATATGGGTAAGCATACACAGATTAGACTTGAAATAATTTATTATTTTATGAAAACAATGTGTTCATTATAGGAAATTTGAAAAATCTATAGCAGAGGAATATGGCTGCATAATCTGCTGGACTGAGGGCTGGGGACTTGTGAGTTGGAGCCAGAGCTTTCCTAATAAACAGCTTTTAGGTCAGTCAAGAGTCTACACAAAAACTGACATCTCTAGTTCCTTTTGACTTTGGAACAAAGAAGAATTCCCTTTAAGCTTGTGCTAGAGAGCATTGGTCTGCCTTGGCCATGGTACACCTCTCCTTCCCGTATGGTACTTCACACCTGAGTGACATTGCACAGCTTCCTGTGATGATCATTTGCCGCATGTCCCCTTGGTTTCCAAATTGACCTAGGCCACCCTGGATAACACAGCCTATTGGTCCTAGAGTACATCTTACCTTGGCCAGTTCCACTCTGGGTCAGTCTATCTTGAAGCTATTTTTTCTAGTAAGAAAAGGATTATAGGGGAATCCATTCCTGGTTGTGATTAAAAGCAGGATGTCAAGTGTGGGCAAGTCAAGTGGTGGGTGATGGCTGATAGTAGTCACCATAGCCCAGGAATCGTCCTTAGGTTCCCTATAGAAGGCCACACAAAATGCAGACCCACTTAAGAGTCAGCTATGGAGGTGCTACTCTGGGCCTGCAGATCCCCAAAGGGAGAACATCATACCAAAGGAGCTCAGGAAGACCTAGGGGAAGATTCCAGCTCTGCTGGCCCTCGCCTCTCCTCAGGCCAGGCTTCACATGCAGGTCTTCACACGTGCTCTTGCATCAGCCGAGCACAAAAGAGGAGCCTATCTTGTAAGTTTCTATCTCAAAAGAACTACACATCACTTTTTTGAGAAATACTTAGTTTTTTAATCTCATAGCTAATTAAATAGGGATAAAACTATTGAATCTAACAGAGAACTGTAGGGAGGCTTCCTTCACCCAACTCTTAGGTTCCTTTTCTTTGAACAGCCATGTTTAATCTCATGCATTTTATCTGCTGTTTTCTTCACAGGTAGCTGACCCAGATGTGATCCTTTGCAATTCTGTAGAGTTGATCCGTGAGCGGTTGACTATATCCGAGGATGGACCAAGTGTCGAGCACCGGGAGGAACAGAAGGATGACTATGTGTATGACATTTACTACTTGGAGACAGCCACTCCAGGATGGATTGAGAATATCCTCTCTGTGCAGCCCTACAGCCAGGAGTGGGAGCTGGTAAGGGGACCTATGGGGATGAGGGGCATGAGGCAACCTAAGTGATTCTGTAGTCAGGGTACTTTGCCTCCCTGGATTCCAATCCTAATTAACATTGTTCTTAGTTCTTCTTGTTCTTAGTTAAAAGGAAGAATTTATTCTAAATGCCTTCTAGGAACCTGGCTTTAATGCAGGGAATTTTGGGAAAGAGAGTCTATATTTATAATTTTTGCTCTTAATGAATCTTTTACAAGGTTTGCAACATCTTTGTTGTTTGTTTTTTTTTTGTTTGTTTTTTTATTTTTTACAGAGAGGAAGGGAGAGGGATAGAGAGTTAGAAACATCGATGGGAGAGAAACATCGATCAGCCGCCTCCTGCACATCCCCCACTGGGGATGTGCCCGCAACCAAGGTACATGCCCTTGACCGGAATCGAACCCGGGACCCTTCAGTCCGCAAGCCGACGCTCTATCCACTGAGCCAAACCAGTTTCGGCTTTGTTGTTGTTTTTAATGTTTTAATTGATTTTTAGAGGGAGAGGGAGAGCTAGAAATATCAATGAGAGAGAATCATGGACTAGCTACCTCCTGCATGCCCCCAACATTAGCATGTGTCTTGACTGGGAATCTAACCAGTGACCTCTTGGTCCATGGGCCCGTGTTCAACTACCGAGCCACACCAGCTGGGCAACATCTTTATTTTTTATATCTACCCATTCTCAGGGGAAAATGTATGAGAGCTTATAATAAAATACAGACAAAATAAAACGGGAATTTTAATATGAGAACAAAACCTTTTAATTGTATCTTATTATGCAGAAAATCATGGATTAAGAAAGCTAACTTTCATTTAAAAAAACTAACTTCCTGACAATCATTATTCTTAAAACAAATTCTAAAATGATTAATGAGTGCCCTGGCCAATGTGGCTCAGTTGATTGAGCATCATCCTGTGCACCGAAAGGTCACCACTTCGATTCCTGGTCAGGTGGTCAGGGCACATACCCACAATATGAGTTCATCCCTGGTTGGGGTGCATATGGGAGGCAACCAATCAATGTCTGTGTGTGTGTCTTTCTCTCTCTCTCTCTCCCCCTCCCTCTCTCTCTCCCTCTCCTGCTTTGCTCTTTAAAATCAATAAAAATATTTTTTTAAAAATAAAATGTAAAAATAGTAAGAGAAGTTAAGGTGGTACCTGTCACACTCTTATGAGAAAAGCATGCTACTCCATACCTACTCTACCACCATAATCTGAATCAGGCACCCACCTTGGACCATGCATAGGCCCTCCTTTTGCCGTCCTGTACCCCTCAAACTTGGGTTTTGGGCCTGATCTTTGGCATCGCCCATGATCCATATAATCCCTCCGACAGTTTAAAGGTCATTACCATCACCTGCTCAGAGCTGTTTCTCCTCCCCATTTGGGGTGTTCCTTTTTAGTGGAATTTAGTCTATCCCACCAGGAATGTGATCCCTGGAGTTGGATTTGTAAGTGGAATAGGGCCATTATCTCCCTCTTGTAGCCTAAGTGTAGCCTCTCCAAGTTAGTCTGATATTAGTTTTGCCTGGAGCTTAACCTTAGATGTTTTGACTTATACTCATGTGTGTGTTGAGATGTGCAGGTGAATGATGACCAACAACTAGAGGACATTTATGAGGATGAAGATGATGAGAATAGTGAGAATAATTGGCGCAATGAGTACCCAGAGGAGGAGAGCAATGACGGAGATGAAGATTCCAGAGGTAGGTGGGTGACAGCCTTGGATGGGGAGGGACTGCTGGGATCCAAGACTGAGGCATGCGTCCAGAAGACAGATCCATTCTAGCTAGCTTTCCTTCTCAATTGAGCTCCTGCAGCTCAATCATAAGCTGTTGGAGCTATAGGAGACCCCCAGACCAGTGTTTCCAGTGGTTGGTTACTAGAGTGTAATATCAGTCAGGTGTGGGTTCAAATCTTTATTTCTGTCATTGCCTAGCTGTGGATCTTGGGCAAGTTACTTCATCTTATTGAGCCTCATTTTCCCTCCAGAAAATGAGAATATTGCACCAACTGGTTGAGATTAAGTGAAACACCTAGTTCAGTGTCTTTCCCTGCTTCGGTCTAACAAAGTATTAAAGTTCTAAGTGCCAACAAAAAGAATTTCTTTGTGTCTGTTAATGGAGGAACAATTAGATCAAACTATAGAATATTCTGTTGGGAAAGTGCCCATAATATATTCAAAGGGGCAAGGTTCAACATATTACAATATGACTACAACTATTGTATCAAAAAAATTCTATACTTAGGGGAGAAATGACAAAATATTCCAATGTAAAAAGACTTGGTTTAAATGGTAGGTATGAGATCTCTTCAAATTGCTCCCCTGAATTCTCTTTATTGAACAAGTATTTTTAAGTAGTGAACCAAAATAAAAACAGACAACCAAACAAAACCAGCCCAGCTGGTTTAGCTCAGCGGTTGAGCATTGACCCAGGAACCAAGAGGTCACTGGTTTGACTCCCAGTCAGGGCATATGCCCGGGTTGCGGGCTCAATCCCCAATGGTGGCTGTGCAGGAGGCAGCCAATCAATGACTTCCTCTCTCATCGATGTTACTATCTCTATCCTTCTCCCTTCCCCCCTCTCTAAAAATCAATAAAAATTTATTTTTAAAAAAACCCGGATCTTTTTGAGATGGGAAGGAGCTAACAGTCGCCCAAAAAAATCAGGTGGAGTCCATTCCTGTTATCTCATTCCAGGCTCTGATGAATACCACAGCCTCAGTGAAGAGGAAAGAGGCAGTAGCAGACCACAGGTGGGGAGCAAATACCCTTTGGATGTGCAGAAGGAGTTTGGCTATGACAGCCCTCGTGACCTGGACTCGGACTAAGGATTCTGTGACAACCATGAGGTTCTATCACAGGCCCTTGAGGGCTCTGACTGCAGCATCAGCCACCCTGGTAATGGGTTTCCTGGCATAACACACGGAAGGAAAAAGCATGTCCAACAGCACCATCATACCAGTGAAAACTTGTGCTGAAGGAGTGTCTCTTGTCCACTAATAGTAGGGCCCTTTGCCTCATTCAAGTAGTTACAGTCGGGGGGATAAAAAAAACAACACAAAAACAAACAAACAAAAAAACATAAAATGAAGCTTTCTGGCCTAGACATTTTCCTGCTCTTCTCCTACGCTAAAGCCAGTAAGTGGAAGAGAGGCTGTTTTATGAGAACTTCCACCCGCCTCCAGTAAAGGCCTGATTCTTTTTGATGGGAAAATCTAGAAGAGCTACAGTGGGTCTCATGTAGCAGCACACACTGAGTAGTAATGGCCAGTAGGAGAGGAAGAATCTGCCCGAGCTGTGAGGGGTTTGGTTGACAGTTGTCTCTACCTCCCTGCTTCCTATGATAATGACTGTAAAGATTGCTCTTTCATTAGCAGTGGTACCAAGGAACAGAGTATGTGTGAATGTGATACTCTGCATTTAGTAAAAACGCTTTAAATATGGGAGCAAGTAATTCCTTTAAAACCTTTCAATCTGAATATATGTTCTCCATTGTGCTCCCTCTCCCCTTCCTGCCCCCCACCAAAAATGGGGGAGTAGTGAGATAAAAGTTTCAGAATTGACCCGAGACACAAAGGACTTAAAGCAAATTAGGAAAAGGAAAACACATCCTGAACTCAGCTTTCCACTAAGCAATGTTTAACTGTTTACAGCACTCACCAAAAACTATCAGTAAGACAAAATTTCTTCCCCAAAATTTACATCTCTGCCCCTACCCCTTCCAAAGCACAGATGCCTTAACTCAGACTGAGTTGGCATTTAGTCATCTAATGCAACATTCATTGTCCAGTAGAACTTCTGCAAAGATGAATGTGTCCTATATATGCACTGTGCAGTAGTAGCCACTAGCCACATGTGGCTGAGTACTTTTAATGTGATTAGTGTGACTGAGGAATTTTTCAGTTTTATTTCATTTTAACTAGCTACATGTGGCTAGTAGCTACTGTACTGGACAGCGCAGGTATAGGGCAATCAATACCCAGAACCTTCTTAAGACGTGCCCTCTTGTCCCATGGCACAGACTCACTATCACATGGGAAGGTGAATTACACAGGGATGTGTCTTCCCACATCTTTTAAGATTTCATAAGCATCTACTTTCCCATCCTGCCTAAACCCATTATTTCTAAGTCTTTACCTACATTGGCTCCTATTTACACAGTTGTTAAACCTGGCAAAATGATTAAATTGTATGTGTGTGTGTACTCGGGCTCTCCTCTTGTGGCTTTTCCCACCCTAACTATCCACAAAGGTACAATTCAGTGTCACAAGTAAGAGGCAGCAAATTCAATGTACATCAATACTAGTCATCTTACAGTAGTCTATAGGCGTAAATGAAGGATTAAAGAACACTCTGTACCAGTATAATGTGTTCATTGCTATTTATGTGCTCATTAAAATTTGCCAACATTAAAAGGCTTAACAACTTCACAAACTATGCCCGGTGCAAAAGGGATTAGCATACCAGGAGAAGAAATGAGGTTGATGAACAAAAACCTTGTGGAAATTAATTCCACCACAAAGCCTGAGTGGAGGAAGTCTGGCTTCCCTCCCACAGGAGGGTTTCTAGGAAGTCTGTAGGCAGCACAGAGGGGAAGATGCGGTCACCATCCACTAATGGGAGGAGAATGACATGGCTCACTAAGCCAGTGTTAGGGCACCCGGGGTATTGAGGCCCTTGTTTTCCCAGGAACCACTGGGAAACAGCAAGTTCCTGGGATAAGCTGGTCATTTGCGTGAGTGGAGGAAGCCAAAGCCTGCCTCGGGTCCTCAAGACAAACGCACTCTACTTAAAGGATTAGCTCTAAAGGATCCCTGGAGCAGGTACCAGCTTGGCTCAGACAAGAGTCATGTGTACATAGTCTAGGCAAGTCACCCTTTGTATAGATTCCCTGTTGTAGACAGGAATTTGCGGTGCAAATCCCCAACCCATGATAGTAGGAATGGCCCCCTATGTTCTCACAGATGCTTGCCCTGAACCAAAAGAAATTGTGAGCATGCTCCCTTAAATTGTTTTTGAGCAGGCATGACCAAGGTTACACCCTTGTCTGAGATGAGCCAGTTTGGTGGAGAAAAATAGAAAGGGAGATTGCCTCATACTTGTCTTTACCATTGGTCAATTCCAAAATGTAAGGACAAGAAGCCTACAGGGTGTGCCAAGCCAGCAGGTTGTGGGCCCAGGATGACTGGGTCTGAGGTCATCCTAGGAGAGCTGTACAATCCAGTGCAGCCAAGCTGCCCACGAAGGAGCGTCCACTGGGCCGATCCTGCTCTGCCTGTCCTGGGTGTTGAAGATAGAGCAGCCTGAGCACCAGAATTAGTTATTCCAATCGTGCAGTCTGCTGAGGAGCCAGACTGAGGTTAAAGCAGCTTTTCCCCCAGAGTCTTCGCTGATCTCCACGGGAAAAAAGAAGTCCCCACGAGTACCAAGGTCTTCCTGAGACTGAAGCCCCACCAGACCTCGCCCCAGGAGGCAGGCAGGAGAGGAGTGCATTGTCCCGGTGATCCACACCAAGGCGGCTCAGTGTAAACAAAGCCTGGTGTTGGGGACAAGAGGATGCGGCCTGGTGTGAGGTTTTCAGAAGAAGAAAACGACCACGTCTAGCACCTAGGAGGGCTTGCGTGGGTCTGCACAGCAGCCCCTCACACCGACCCTTAGCGAGTGGAACAAGCTATTTGGTGGCTTGAGTCCATGAGACATTGACAGCTGAAAGAATTCAGGTGATCTACCTGAACGAGAAGTTTCTGTCCTAAAGTTCGTGCCAGAAACCAAGAGGTTTACTTTATCATCTAGAACACAGACAAGCTCTTAAGGAAAATAAAGGATTATCCTTCAAAACAACAGTAGTGCCAGACTTCTGACTCGTGAATTTGTTCATGTGTCCTTGCTGAACCTGAGCCAGGTGCTTGTAACGTGATCTGTCTATATACTAAAGTGTAATCGGTACATGAGTAAAAAAAAAAATCTTTAAAGTTCACCTTTGCAGGTAACACTCAACAGAAGATTGTGCTAAAACCAAGCCAAAAAAAAAAAAAAATCTGCGGTCAGAGTCTGACCCACCACCACGTAGAAGCACCTCTAAGGACAGAGGGACTCAACTTTGGGTACTTTGCATTTATAAACAGCCTATTGCATCCTGTAGATGAATACCAGAATTCATCTAGAATTGGTGTTCTGGATTAAATAATATAAATAAATAATGGAATACAACCATTTCCCCCAGGGAAGGATTTTGAACCAGAGGGAGAAATGGTAGCATTTCAGGCCTCTAAAGTCAGGTGCCTGGACCTGGTCAGAGGAAAACTTGTCATAAAAGCAACCCCTTTGTAGAGACTCCTGGTTCAAACCTCAAGTACCAAGTTTAGAAACCCCCAGCCACAGCTAACCTAGCTAGCACTCCCTCTTCCCCCAGTGCAACTCACCAAGTGTCTGTAAGGGCTACACCACCCAACAGAAACAAAACTCAACAATCATTCCCAAGCCCTCCCCTGCCCCCACTGTTAGGCTGGCCCACACTCAGTCTTCTTCCATAGCTCACCAATGAGAGTGATCACCTGAGGAAGCTATCAGCCCTCAACCCCCTTACATAATGTGTGCCAACAGGCTCCTTTAGTACAAGCGGGCTGGGTCCACAGTCTTGTCATCTGGCCTTTGGTGACTGTGGCCACAGGTAAAACCTTCCAGGCATCAGGGGACTTCACCTCTGGCCTCTAGTCAGTTTTCCTCTCGACCTTTGTCTCTTCAGCTACATCTAGCTCAGTCAGGACGCAAAAGCAAATCTTCTGGGTGACTTTGGTGATAGCAGCTAAATGGAAAAAGAAGAGAACTTAGTAAACTGACATTCACCTACAACCCCAATCTGAACACCACAAGGCTGCTTAAAGCACATCTGTGGCTCCCTGCTCATCTCTCCCTTGGGTATCCTGTGCCAGGCTTTGCTCCTCACCCCCAACCAGCCTCACCATCCCCAGTCCCGAGCCCAACCAGTCTTGACACTTAGATTGCACTTATAAGAGGTAGTGTTTTAACCCCAACATAGGACTCTAAAGATAGAACTAAAACGATCATATCAAGATCAAAAGGGAAGAAATCATGTGGGACAGTCAGGTCTCAAGGCCTCTAGCACATCACTAGTTTGGAGGAAGCCAGCTACCATGCTCATCTCTCCCATGCATCTGTGAACACACACACACACACACGCACACGCACACGCGCGCGCACCACCAGTGAGTGATGGGCAAAGAGCAGCTCACCCAGGATATTCCGGACAAAGAGTGGCCTCCGGGATTCTGGCAGGTAAACACCCAGGAAGTAGACGGGGATTCCGGAGAGGGCGATCCCGATGCCAATGAGGGAATTGATGGTGTCACCAAAGAGGGGCACAATCACCAGAAACAAGGAGCATATGCAGAACACGATGGGAAAAAACAGGCTCAGCTGAAATGAAGGGGGGTGAGATATCAGGTAATGTGGGATGGGGGAACAGGGTATGGAAAAGAGGTCACCTTTGGGAGAGGGCCCACCCTTCTAGTCTGCCCAGAGCCACTGACCTTGAGAGGCCGGGGCCGCTCGGGCTCCTTCCAGCGGAGGTAGAGCTGTCCAGCAACAGACAGGCCCACAAAAAACCAGTAGCTGAAGCTGAAGTAGTTGATGAGCAGGAAAACATCCTCCACAATGAGGTAGATGAGTGACATTGTGCACTGGATGGGGAGGGAAGAAGGGAGGGAGGGAGCAGGAGAGGGCAATGTCACCACCAGGGACCCCACCAGATCTGCTGACTGCTGATTTAGCTTCACCAGATTACCTCTGGCTCTCTCCAGTGACCCCCTGCCACCAGAAAGGTCCATTCTCCACGTTAATCCTCATGGTGGCAACTCTCCCTCTTCAGCTGGAGGCCCGTCCTCCACTCAGCCTCCTTTACCCTTCTGATGGCAGACAGTGAGGCCCTCCTCACTTCAACCCACTAACCTCAACGTGAACCACAAGGTGCCCTCCAGGTCTCTACACATGGGTCCTGACTACTTGGCATACGAATGGGCAAATGCCTTGTCCTGGCACCTTAGAAATGCAGATTAGAGCCCTGGCCAGTGTGGCTCAGTTGGTTGGGTGTCATCCTGTGCACCAAAAGGTTGCCCGTTCCATTCCTGGTCAGGGTTCAAATGCCCGGGTTGCCTCTCCATCCCTGATCCCTGATTGGGGGCATGCAGGAGGCAGCCAATCAATGTTTTGTTCGCTGGCATCAAGTTTCTCTCTCTCCCTTCCTTTCTCTCTAAAAATCAATAAAAGATCTTAAAAGAAAATTCCAGGAGGAAAGTACCCTCTGTTTTTTTTCAGATATTCAACATAAAACTAAATAATGAAGCTTATTGCTGATGGGGAGGATTAGTTGAGATAATGATACATTTAAGGGGCATATCATTATACTTGGCATATATAAAGTACCCCAAAAGTAAGCTGCTATTATTATTATTTTTATCCCCAAAGAGCTGAACCCAGACCCAAAGGACAGAGCCTAGCCCCAAAGCTTGAAGCCCAGCCAGGATCAGCGAAAGCCAGTCCTGAAGGGCGGAACCTCTCTCCGAAGAGCCCCGCCTCGCCCCTACAATCCCCATCCTTCCCGCAGGCCCAGGGAAGCCAGCCCCTGCGTGCCAGAGTGACTTCCACAGGCACCTCCCCCTGGAGAGTCTGCAGCCCTTTCAACCTCCTACTATTTTTATATGATAAAAATTTGAAAACTGGAAAAATTGATTATTCAATAAATTATATTGGCATAGCTGGTTAGCTATTTGAGGGCAAAAAATTAAGTGAATTCCCACCTCACCCCATACATCAAAATATAAATTCCAGAGGAATCCAAAACTTAAACAATTAATTAAACCATTTAAGACCTAATAACAAGAAAAATTAACTGTTTTTCAAATATTGGAGTAAGGCCTTTTTTTGGTCCCTCTTAGCTTTTATTTATATAACATCTTAGTCCAAATTAGAAAGTGGTGGTCTTTCTTCAGAACTTTCCACCTGTCAGAGTACTTCCATAATTTACTAATTTTGTTGGAATAAAACACTTCACTGCCATCTACTGTATATGAATGTATGATGTCTATGACATGAATAGAGGCCCAGCTGGTGTTTAACCGATCTGGCTTTTCTAAATATGATTTTTTTTAATGTTTTTTTTTCTTTAGAGAGAGGAAGGGGGAGAGAGAGAAGCACTGACGCTAGAGTGAAACATCGATTGGCTGCCTCCTGCACGTGCCCCAACTGGGGATCGAACCCACAACCCAGGCATGTGCCCTGACCGGGAATCAAAATGGCAGCCTTTCGGTACATGGGACAACACCCAACCAATTTAGCCACACTGGCCAGGCCTCTAAATATGATTTAATATTTCTTGTTAAGAGGAGGAGCTGAAAGGAAGAGAGGAAGAAGCCACTGACATAACAGAGAAATCTTACAAGTTCACTTTTATATTCTTTTATAGCATTTGCCTTCTCTAATAGGACTATGCTTTACATTTACATTTTTAAATAATTTCAAGAAGAAAGAAGAAACACTGAGAGGATCAAGAACTATCTCAAGAAAGCTAGTATACCTCCTACCCAACAGTTTTGCATCAAGTCAGCACGAGTAGTACAGAGATATACCCAGTCCCCTTCCCCCCGCGCCCAGCAGAGCTTACATTGAACAGTAACGCGGGGATGGGTGTAAAACGCTCAATGTGGATCATGGACAGAAGGTCTGGGAGGTGGCCCTCCCGGGAGCCCACGAAGAACAACCTGGAGGGACAAGAAATGTGTCAGTAAGATCCTCTTTACTCAGCCACATAGCCACACTCCTCACCCAGACAACTAGGCTCAGAGCTCCAGAATAAAGCAGGGAGCAGTCCCTCAGGAATACCCCATGTTCTCTATGCACGCCCAGTCCGACCTACCCCCTTTACCCACAGATGTCTCCACCTTCTTCAACCAGGGCACCTCACCATTATCCATAAATGCCCTCCTACCCCACTGTTACCCCACCATCACCCACAGACACCCCCACTTCTCTCAATCACAATACCCCACCATCACCCAGTGAATGCTTCACCCTGCCATCACCCACTGGCACTCTAATCCATCCCAGCAGAGGTACCTTCACTCTGCCATCCCATAAATTTCATACTTAACACAATGACTTTTATTTTTAATATGTTTTTATTCATTTTTTTAGAGCGAGAGGAAAGGAGAGGGAGAGAGAGAGAGAGAAATATCCATTGGCTGCCTCCTGCACGCCTCCTACTCGGGATCAAGCCCGCCACCCAGGCATGAGCCCTGATCAGGAATCGAACCTTTTGGTGCATGGGACCACGCTCAACCGACTGGGCCACACCTGCCAGGGAAACACAATGGCTTTTTAAAGACAAGTAGCCAGGCTTCTCTTGTGTCCTCAGATATCTTCTCTGAGCTCGTGACGTGTGATAGGCCAGAGCAAACCTGGACTCAAAGCGACAACCCAGGCTTCCTCTCTGCACGTAAAGAGCCCGACTGACTGGGAAACGGAGCAGCAGAGAAATGAGCACCACCCAGGGCAGGCAGCGTCCTCATGCAGTACACAGCCCTCACAGGCTTAGGGGTGGACTGGGGAACAAAACGCTTCGCAAGAGATGACCACATCTGGGCCGGGAAGGAGAGCTGGAGTCTGGCAGACGGTGAGTGGTGGGTGGGGAAACAGCATGGGCAAAGGCAAAAGAGGCTTGGAGGCGGAACAGTGCGGACTCCCTAAAGGTTGGTACTAGAATGCTTGTAGTCCCAGGATAAGGAGTGTGAGCAGTGTGCTGGGGAGAACTTGCATAGGAGGACATACTGTGGAGTCTGAACAAGCATGAGAAGCCAGCCGTGGCTCTGGAGAAAAGGCCTGACAAGATTTGACGCAGAGACGCTGGTAGCATCAACAGGGAGAGACTAGGGTATGGACAGAAGGCCAGGCAAGCTCATCCATGATAACTGCCATAAGAGAGGAGGCCTGCCCTAGCCGGTTTTGCTCAGTGAATAGAGCGTCGGCCTGCGGACTGAAGGGTCCCGGGTTCGATTCCGGTCAAGGGCCTGGGTTGCGGACTCGATCCCCAGTAGGGGGCCTGCAGGAGGCAGCCAAACGATGATTCTCTCTCATCATTGATGTTTCTCCCTCTCTAAAATAAATAAAAATAAAAAAATGAATGAGGCTCAATGCCCTGGCTGAGGAGAGGACAGAATAGATGTGAAACCTCAATCAAATGTAGAGATCCTGTGTTTGTGTGTGTGTGTGTGTGTGTGCATGCATATGCACACATGTGCACATACATACACTGGGAAAATAGGCTGGACACCAAGGATAAAATTAAGAAGCAAGGAGGACTGTCCTGGCCAGTGTGGCTCAGTTGTTTGAGAATTGTCCCAGCAACCAAAGGTTGCTGGTTTGATTCCTGGTCATGCCCAGGTTGCAGGCTTAATCCCCTGTAGGGGGTGTGCAGGAGGCAGCCGATCGATGTTTCACTCTCACATCGATATTTCTCTCTCTCCCTTTCCCTTCCTTTCTTTCTAAAAAAAAAAAAAAAATCAATAATAAACTTTTATAAAGAAATAAAAGAAGAAGCGAGGAGGACTGATGGTCCACAAAATCACAATTGGACACAAAGAGCATTTGGAGTGTATATTAAGTTTGAGACACTCATGGGTCATCCGCGTGGAAGCATAGGAGTTGATGATATCATCTTTAAAGGTGCAATTGGGCAAGATGTTGGAGTTGGCTGACGAAGTTAATAATCTGTACTAAGTAGAGAAGAAATGTGGAAGAGAGGATGCTGGAAGGGAGTAATGTGTAGGTGAGGCAAAGGCGTCTAGTACAAAGCCCAAACCAGCTGCGTGGGTTATAAAGGAAAACCGAAGAAGGCAATACAAGCAGAACAATTGTGCATTATTTCGTTGACAGCACTGCACCTCCCTTTGTGTGCAGGTCCAGATTCTTACTCTCGAGTCCTCCCCAACCCCATCCAGTCAATGTCCCAAGATAGCTAAAGTGAGGTTAGAAGGCACCTACCACCTAAATATTTGGAGACAACTGGCAAGGCCAATGAGTATGAGGCCAGGGGAAGTTCCATCTTTGGGGGGTGGGGGGGGGGGGGGGGGTGGGCAGCTTGTAAAGAACCACAAGGGGTAGAACCTTGGCCACGGCAGGCTGAGGTGAGAGGAGATGACACTATATTCTTTCGCAAGACCTTGATTTCTCTGTTACTCTTGTTGCTCCGGGGAGGCCCCAAGTACATGGACTGGGGGTGTCAAAACCAGTTCAGAAAAAATAAACAGGACAAAACTTTCTCTTATCCTATCTGTTCCTGTGGCAAATCTTGATTGAATGCCTATTACACTCCTGGCCTTGGGGATAGCAACATTTATGGGGTGAGAAATCAGGAAAGAAGCCTTCTCCGCTACCAGAGTGTCACAGAAGCCACAGGAACCGTTTCAGAAGTAAAAGGCTGTCAGCGTCACTTGCTTCGTGCGTCCAGTATTATAAGGACCGTGATGAAAGCAGGCTAAGGAGGGGTCACTGGTACCCTTAACAAGAACATGTTTTAGGTACCAGAAGCCAAAGTGTAATGGGTAGAAAGATGAATGACCAGTGAAATACACACTATTCCCTCCAGAAATGTGCCCAGTAAGGAAGAGGGGAGCTGGGAAGAGCTCTTTCGTGACTTCGGTAAGTGGAGATGAAAGAAGCTTGGGCAGAGATGGCTCCCACGGGGGAACACCCACCAGAGAGAAGGGCCAACTGATGCACCTCCGTGCTAAGGAAGGGAAGTATGCAACCTTGACACCAGGTAGCAGAGTGAGCCCGGCAAGGCTCCCTTCTCTGAAACAACAGCAAGGACAGTCTCTGCACAGAGAGGAGAGAAGGAGCCTCCCTGTGGGCCGCCGTGTTTTCTGTGAAGTGAGGGGAAGAGTCACCTTGTACCACCAGCACCTGGGCCACAGCCAGTGCTCGCTGATCATTTACTGAAGGAATGAATCCTGGGGCTGTACCATAACCCGCAAGGAGCCTAGAAGCTGGTCCCTGACAGGGTCCCTAACCCAAGCTATTACCTTCTTCTTCCACCTCCTATCAATCTGTCCTTGGTTAGAGCATCGTCCCGATTCGCCAAGGTCATGGGTTTGATCCCAGGTCAGGGCACATACAAGAATCAATCAATGAATGCATAAATAAATGGAACAACAAATGGATGTTTCTTTCTTTCTCTCTCAACTCAATAAATAAAAGCATGAGCTACCAGCACACAAACATTTGCACAAAGGCAGACGCATGCACACTGATGTGCACATACACACACACACACACACACACACACACACACACACACGCACACCGTCTTTCTAAGGAAGGGAGGAAGGAAAAGAGGAGCTCTTATGGGCTCACCTACAGCCTCAGAGAAAAGTGGAGTCTGTCACCAGTGAGGCAGAGACACAGTACCTTGATGAAGCAAGGATAGACGCATTGAGGCCCCCAAAGCAGGACAGGGCAACAGCAATGGGAATGGTCCAGCTGAACATGCCAAACGTCTGGTCAGCAAATGTCTGGGGGCAGAACACAGAGGCGCACTCAGCACAGGACGGGGTTCCCTAAGCTTCCTGCCTCTGGGCTGTTGGGACGAACACAGTCACTGCTGAGCAGCCCCACCCTCTGGCCGAGACCCCCTCACCTCGCCTGCAGAGCTGGGGTGGCTGCAAAAAGATCGAACCATTCAGTGTCATAGGCTGACGAGCAAATGGGGATCCCAAGAGACTCACCACGGCCACGGCGTCACTGTCAAGGACATCTGAAATGCTCAGCACTGTGTAATAGGCCACGTTGGTCAGAAGGTAGATGAGCGTCACAATTGGCATAGAAATCCCAATGGCCAGGGGCAAATTTCTGTCAGCACAAGTGAGACAGGACTACCTAGAACCAACCTCTCCTTGGGGTCAAAGTTCACCCAGGGATTTTTTTTCTGACATTTAACAGTTCCCTGGCCTCTGGGTCTTTGAGGTACCTCTTCCCCATTATGTCCTAGGATGGGTATGTATCCCATGCCCCTGGGCTCTCTAGAGAGAAGGGGGAAGAGAAACCCTTCTCTGTAGAGATAGCTCATAAGCTCATGATGAATATTTGATGCTCGCCACACTGGGACCCATGGGTCCCACTGGGGAAGGAGCAATGTCCTCTAGGGATCAGAGGTCAGGCTGAGTACCTGGCTGCCCAGAATAAACTTCTGGCTCCTCAGGCCTCAGGGTCAGTACCAGAGTGCAAGGTCCCAACACCTCAGCCCCAGCGAGGTCTGCTGCCCACTCAAGGACCTCTCCTTGAGGAAGAACCTGGCTTCCTCCAGTATGACCATGAGGGTGAGGAGCCACAAGCTTTCCTACCTTCACTCGTTCCCATCCTAACCCCTAGTCCCTCTGAGCTGGAGAAGGAGGAGGGAGGGATGAGAGACAGAGGGACAAGGGGAAGGAAGAGGGCGACCTTGCCCTCTACCAGCCGTTGCAGCCACGTTGGGGAGTGAGAGCTGGGGAGTGGGAGGGTGAGCCCACCTTTACCTTTCTGGGTTTTTGATTTCTTCTGTTACAAAATTAAGGGTGTCCCAACCTGAGTAAGAGAAGAGGGCAGAGTAGAGGGCGAGAGAGAGGTTTCCCATGTCCCAGGAGGAACCCTCAAAGGCGTCCTGAAAGTGCTCAGAGCGTCCTGCGGGAGCAAAGGGGGGGGGGGCGGATTTCAGGGGCGAGGAAGGAAAAGAAGAAGAGGGAGGAGAGATGGAAGGTGTAAGAAGAAGGGAAGGGTGGGGAGAAGGGAGGAAGAAAGAGGAAGAAAAGATGGGAAAAAGAGAAAGGAAGAGAGTCAAGAAAAGAAGGGAAAAGCAAGGGGGAAGGGGGAAGAGGAAAGGGGGAAGGAAAAAAAACAAAACATAATTTAACACCAAAAAAGAAAAATAACTACCAGCTCCCTACACTTAACCCCAGCCCTGCTCTCTCAGGAAAGTTCATATTCCTTTACTCAAACCAGACAATCTCGGATAAGGAAGGGGCCTCCCAGCTGCCTCTGATGTGACACCTGTTCCAAAGCCGTAGTGAATTTCCATTTCCTGCAGTGACCTCAGAGCAGGCCACACCTCTTCCTCTTATTTTTTAGAAAGCACCGTTTACCATTAAAAAAGTCATTTTTCGCTAACAATGACACTTCCTGTGGAACCACCTCTCTTTGCTCAGACCACTGCACAATTTGGTCAAACAGTTTCTCAGTCTCACGGAGAGAGAGCTGTCGCTCTACTTGCCGTGGCTGAGGATGGGTGGGGCAGGAAATCACAGGCGATGTAGGAACTGGGGTCTTACTTCTCACTGGGCCTGGGGTTGATCTGGGTCCCCTCCACCCTTGAAGCACCAGCCTAGGCACTTGTCCTTCTCCTCGGAGACCTCCAGAGACCATACGGACTTGAAAGCCCAGGATGGGGCACCCAGCTGCCCAGTGGAGAGACGTCCTGGACACACTGCAGGTTTCTAACAAGACCCAGGCTTCTAGGGGAGCCCGCCTGTCCCTCAATGTGGCAAAGACGGCTGGATGTTCCTGAGACCTGGGGGACGGCCAGACGGCTGGCTGTACGTGCTGCCGTGGCACACGTGCAGAGGTGCTAGACCAGCTGCTTAAGAACTGCACGGGCACTTCTTAAAAACAGACCTTTTTCCACTCCACACCAACCAGAGTTTGATCCAATAGGTCTGAGAGGGGGGGTCTCAGTGCTCCGGGTGATTACAAACACAGCCAAGTTTAGAGAAGGGTTGTAACCTGATAGCCTGGGCCTGAGGGCTTCTCCAAGGGCTCAGGAGATCCTGGGAGGCCTGGTACCCTCACGGCCAGTTTGCTCTGATCCAGGAATGGAAAGCTTTTGAAGCCAGCCTGCAGAAAAGTCGGTGCCAACTTCACAATATTTTAATATTTTTCTGAGAGCTGACTTTGGGAGGGAATCCTGAATAAGAGCAAGTCCAGATGAAATAATCATTCATTTTCATACCCTATACCCTCCCTACCCCTCCCCTCCCCACACACACACCCTTCCAGCTAAATCTTCCTACTTGCTGCCTGGCAATCACAGACCAAAAACAGGAGCCAGAGGCAGGGTTTACTCTATCCCCGCTGTTTGCTTTTATGACCCAATTACGACCCAAGTTCCAAGATCTCTCAGCCGGCTTCTTGCAGGGCTCCTAGCCTCCTTAAAGGGACAGCCCTGAGGGAGGGGCTGACTCATGTCCATTTGGCCAAGCCAGCCTGACCCAAGAGGCCCAGGAACAGATGTCCTGTTCTCACTGACACAGTCTACCATGTACAAAGAGCTGAACATAAAGCTCAGAGAATCCCCACGTCCTCCTAGGGAATCCGGGGACCTCCCGGAGTCTTCCACCCTCCTTCCCACCTCAGGCCCTTCTTACCCTGGCACAGTTTAACAAGGCCCATGACAATGATGGCAATGAGCGCTAGGACCTTCGCGTAAGTGAACGCATCCTGCACACGTGTGCCCCATTTGACATAGGCACAGTTCACAAATGTCAGCAGACCTAGAAGAAAAACCGTACAGTCACTGGCAGGCTCCGGCTGAGGGCACAGAGGCCCAACCTCCTTTGCCAGAGTCTATCACTTCTGCCCTATCTGCCTAAAGCAAAGAGGCCGACGACTAGTCAGAACCAGAACAGGCAAATGGAGGGACAGCTCCCAGGTGCCGCAGCTGAGAGTTCCCATGAACAGCCCCTCACTGCTGACAAGTGAAGATACAAAGGCATGACACCTATTCATAAATTTTTTGTTTTGTTTTGTTTTTTAATCCTCACCTGAGGACATCCTTTCCATTGATTTCCAGAGAGAGGGGAAGGGAGGAAGGAGGGGGAATGGGAGGGGGGAGAGAACATCGACATGAAAGGTACACGCCCTTGACAGGGAATTGAACCTGCAACCCTTCAAGTCCGCAGGCCGCCGCTCTAACCACTGAGAAAAACTGGCCAGGGCCACATTCATAAATTCTGACAACCAGACCATTTTTGGAAATTTCTCCCAGGCCCACTCAGACTCCCAAGGTCCTAAACCACCCAAGGCACAAGGCCTGCCCATGGCCCCATTAGAGAGTAGAGACAAGAGAGGCCCACTAATAAATGAGGTGCGTTTGAATGTAGGTGGCAGGTCACCTAGGAATTAGACACTGTTTTGTGTATGAGTGTAAAAAAGAAATCTGTCATGTGCCTCAGCATTTCACACACGTCCTGTCCGTTAATTCTCACAACCCCAAAATACAGACATTCCTATTTCCATTTTATAGGTGAGGAAACTGAGGCTGAGAGGTCCATGAGGAAACATGGACCCCACTGATCTCTCTCAGTCCCCACAATTCTCGGGGGGGTGGGGGAGTCCACGAGAAGTGAGCTCACCTGGGCATTCCCTGGGCTCCTGTCAGCACCCGTGGCTGTATGTTCCAGCTCCTCACACACCTCAGCGATACCCGGGCCCTGTGTGGAGGGTCTCGGCACTTTACCCCCGGTAAACAGGTACTGCTCTGATCCATAGGGAAGGCACAAGAGCGATACACAAGGGGTTCCAGACCACCCCTACCTTTTCCTACCTACTTTGCACTCTACTTCACCAGACTCTCTCTGTACTGGTGCCAGATACACAGGAAAAAGAAATGTCCTCCTCTCCTCCTGCCACAGCCACAGCAACTCTCACTTTCAAGGTCTAGCCGTAGCCCCACTTCCTCTGTAAAACCTTCCCCAAACAGACCAGCCAGTGGCTCCCTGAGCTCTCTGCCCGCTAGGCCGGCAGCATTCTCACTTCACAGCACCGCTCAGTGCCTCAGGCTGTGGTCACAAGAGCCTCTGTCTCAGGAAGGTCTGTCTCTCCCTTGGGCATTTGGGTGGTGCTTCTCAAGGAGATCATAATTCTTAGGGGGAACAAAAGCATTTTGTTTTCTTAAGCTTATGGCCAAACAGAGAGGGGAAATGGTGAACTCTGTTAGAATCAAGTCGGTGATGACCTTCACTTAACCTTGAATTCCCCCGGAACAAGGCAAGTGTCAGAAACTTGGACATCCTTCCACTCCATGGAGAGAAAGGCTAGGGCCAGCCTGTGGGAATAAAACATGGTGGCTGAGGAGCCTCGAAAACACTTGGAGAGCTCTCACTCCATACTCTGGCAAATGTCATAGGAGGTGGGGGTTGGGGGGCGAGGGCGAAGGTCAAGGGGAAGGGGAGAAGACCAAAGGAATGCATGCTGCTGCAGGGCTTCCCAGGGACCTGCCCTGCTAACCAAAGTGCATGGGGCTAAGCCTAGATCAGCTGCCAGAAGGATTACCTAGTTAATAGCCACCAGCAATCCACAGGCCCTTGTGCACTACGGTAAGCATATCGTGAGGTGCCTTCCTCTCTGCTGGGCCCCTTCGCGGGAATTGCTCCCCCTCCTCTGCTGTGCCTGACCAAGCCAGACACGGGACCCCAGCTGAGCCTATTGGATCATCCTTCCCAGGAACGTGGAGTCGGGATCCCCAGAGACAGAATCTATTGCATAGCAGCCAGTCAGTCACATACAAACCCTGTAACAAGGGAACCACAAGAAAGCAAAGGAAGCAGGACCACGGAAAGAAGAAGTGAGAGGGTGTACAGCTTGCGATAAAAGTCTGACCAGAAGAGACAGAGAGAGATAAGAGACAAAGACAGAGACAGGGAGAAAGGGACAAAAAGAGAGAGAAAGGTGGACATACACAGGAAGTGGCTGTGCTCCTGGCTCGTAGCACCAAGATGTGGCTGCAAGACGTGCCTCGTGGGAGTCCCTGCAGAGCACCTTCTGAAAGACCGGCTGGAAGGTACCATTGAGCCTGGCCACCGTGGCTGCCTCTGGGAGGAAGACTAACGCTTGGAGAGGAAGGGAGACCTTTTCCATCGTACTTAGACTTATTTACCATGCACAGATGCTTCTTTCTCAATAAAAATAAAAATATTTAGTGAACAACATGCAGCCAGCCAGGGAGCAGGGTCTGGAACAGGATGAGGTGAGTAAGACACCTGGGACACAAAAGTTAGGGAGGTGCTCACTGTCAGAGGGCCACTTGGCAAACCACCCTTAAATGCTGGCCCCGGGCGCCTTGCTTCACCCAACGCTCAGCCCTGCCAGAGAACAGAGAGCTCTGAAAACAGTCTACCAAGCAGCAGCCAAGTCCTCTGAATGTTTTCCTGATTCTAATTAAGAAATAAAAGTTCACCCCACCGGCGTGGCTCAGTAGTCAACTTATAAACAAGGAGGTCACGGCTCAATTCCTGGTCAGGGCACATGCCGGGGTGGCAGGCTCAGTCCCAGTACGGGGTGTGCAAGAAGCAGCCAATCAATGATTCTCTCTCATCACTGATGTTTCTGTCTCTCTTCTCCCTCTCCCTTCCTCTCTGAAATTAATAAAAAATATGTTTTTAAATACACTTTCCGTCCACAAATAATAAAACAGAAATAAAATTTCACCAGCTGATCCTCACTCCTCCATGCCTCCCAGAACGTCCATGTGAGGGCTCTTCAAGGCTCTCTGGGAACTAGTGGCTGAGAAAGGAGTATTCATTCAAATAGCAAATCTAGACCCAATCCCAAAGCAGAAACAAATCCCCAAGTCTCTCTGTGGCAAAGACCACTAGTTATCTTCTGACATCTGTTTTTCCATTTTATCTTAGTAATAGAAATCTCAGCCGGAGTCATGGTTGCCCCCAAATAAAGTGGACGTTGCCCAGCCTCTCTTGCAGGGAGGTATGGCCAGGTAACCAGGTTCCTGCCCCAGGATGTAAGCAGTTTCACTGTGTGGGGAAAAAAGGGCCACATGCTAACCTAACTCAGGGAAGGCCTGCGTGGTGGCTTTGCAAACTCAAGAGACCTAAAGTAACCACGAAGGATGGTCTGAAATTAAAACCTTTGATTAAAAAGCAGTTTAATTAATTAGCCGAAACCGGTTTGGCTCAGTGGATAGAGCGTCGGCCTGCGGACTGAAGGGTCCCAGGTTCGATTCCGGTCAAGGGCATGTACCTTGGTTGCGGCACATCCCCAGTGGGGGGTGGGGAGTGCAGGAGGCAGCTGATCGATGTTTCTCTCTCATAGATGTTTCTAACTCTCTGTCCCTCTCTCTTCCTCTCTGTAAAAAATCAATAAAATATATTTTTTTTAAAAAAGCAGTTTAATTAGCGGGTAGTCATGTCCTAGGCCAGTATCTTTTGCATCTAAGATATCATACCTGTGGAATGTCAGGGTAACTTGTAACTTTCCTTTTTCCAGAACTCTCAAGGCACAACCAATGTGTCAGGGCACCAGGGTAGAGACCACAAATTCCCTCATTGTTAGCTGTTAATTGTTGTTAATTGTTATTAATCTTATTAATTGTTGACTGTTAACTATCCTGTACCCACCTATGTAAAAGAAGTATGTATCGAGCCCAGCAGGTGGGACTCAGTGGTTGAGCATCAACCTATGAACCAGGAGGTCAGGGTTCAATTCCTGGTCAGGGCACATGCCTGGGTTGTGGAATGCAGGAAGGGACATGCAGGAGGCAGCCAATTCTCTCTCATCATTGATATTTCTATCCCTCTCCCTTCCTGTCTGAAATCAATAAAAATATATTTTTAAAAAAGAAAAAGGATATTATAAAAAATAAAAATGTGTCTGTCAATTTAATTTTTATCCAATCCCAGAGTTTCCCTGCTTTGCTTTCTTCCACCTCCCTAATCTATCACCAAAGGATTTCATGTAACCCACTTACATCTCCTCCTTTCAATGTAATGTATAAAACAAGGTGAAAAACTGCCATTCTCTGGAGCATTAACCCAATACGTTGAGATTCTGCTTCCCAGTTGTGGTCGACAATTTGGCTCAAATAAACTCACAAAAATTCTTCACAGGTTTGAATGTTTTCATACATTAGCAATATGAATAAGACCTCAGGAAATCTCTTTAAAGGGTGAGGCCTGCCTTTCTTTGTTCTTCCTCTCAGCCATGATGCAGACATGACAGCTTGAGCTTGAGTAGCCAGCCTGAACCGCCAGCTAGAAATCACATGCTGAGGGCAGGCCCGAAAGGCAGAGCGGAGGAACCTGGCTCCCTGAAGGATTACAAAGTCATCCTGCAAGCCCCACACTGCCTGCTTTTAACATGTGGAAGAAATAAACTTCCATGTGTGTGAGCCATGCTGCTTTTGGTTTTCAGTGTTTGAAACACAAACTAATCCTGAATAATACATGTGCCCTCAGACAGACCTGCGCCTCTCATATTCTCTGAAGAGGAACTGGCCTGGCAACCTGAAGTTGTAGTCCCAGTTCTGCGGACAGTCACAGCTCCCTCTTCCCACAGGCCGCAGGGAGGGGAAGGAACCGTTCCATACCCTCCTCCTTCTTTCCCCCTCCCACCCCGCTCCTCCTCCTTCTCCTTCTCCTCCTCCCCCTCACTGTTGGCCTTGACAAACAAACCCTCAGGGGCAATGGAGTCTCAACTGTGAGGAGGCCTCCGCTTTGATGCCTCTATGTCAGTGCTGAACTGACTTCCTTGTTGAAACCATCACAGCAAATACTCACCAATGATGTGTGTGAGGCTACATAAAAAGCAGCATCCCACAGAGATAAATGTACTGACAATAACTAAGCCAGAAACATACACTTCTGCAGTCAAATCAAGTACTGGGCACCTATACTTACAATGCTGGGCACCTGGCCAGAGAGGGGACCTTTGGACCTCAAGAACTACCGCCCTAGCTGGTGTTGCACAGTGGTTAGAGTATCGACCTGTGGAACAAAGGGTCTCTGGTTCGATTCCCAGTCAAGGACACATACCTGGGTTGCAGGTTCGATCCCCAGCCGGGTCTGGGCACATGCAGGAGACAACCGATGTTTCTCTCTCTGTCTCTCCCCCTCCCTTCCTCTCTCTCTAAAAATCAGTGGAAAAAATGTCCTCGGGTGAGGATTAACAAACAAAAAAAAGTCCTCAACACTTGGTGGTAGATTAAGGGTGATTTGAGGCTAAGTTAATTTTCTCCTTGATGAATATGTTTTATAATCAGAAAACCATTCCCTTTTTTAGAGAGCTCAGTCAGGCCAAAGTCCCCCTGGCCCAATCCTATCAGATATACAACTGAGTACCCACCCTTCCTCCTCCCTGGGGTATCTGTGGAGGGGTTCCCTTTAACATTTGTCTGTAACAAATGCCTTAAAGTTAGAAGGCACAGTGTACGGTACAATCCTTTATAATCCGGTGCTCTCAGTCTATTTTTAACACTGAGGATAAATTACATATACTGCCAAAACTTTTGCAAGCAGAGATATGGAAAGAACACAGTATAATTAGGTGCCTCTGGCAACACAATGCTAAGGCACACAGGGAATTCTGGGCCACTTCACAGCTAAATAAAACACGAGCTCTACAGGACTGGGGAAATTCACAGCAATCTCTTTCCCTTTCTGTGACTTCACACAGAATCCCTCCTTACCACCTCAGGAGAAAAAAAATGAAAATAAAGAGGGATCCACGGGGATCTCTTAGGTTCTGTCCTCAAAAACCCAAATACAGGGTAGAAGCCACCCACCTGCCTCTCACTGGCCCCAGGCAGGACTTGTTTACAAAGTCAGGGTAAAGAAATCCGAAACACCAAAGGGGAAAAGCCGTTTTGGTGTGCTGCCTGCTGCTTAGAACTGGCTGTGACAGTGGCAGGAAGAAGTGGCCCTGTGGTCCTGCGGGCCTGAGGGATCACCCACCATCCCGAGAAGCCCATTTCCTCACGGACGCCTTTAAACTGGCTTAAGATAAAAAGCTGGGAAGCAAAATAACATTTTTTTTTAGCAGCATAATCAAGGCCTCACCACTTATGGTTGTTTTTTTTCTGGGTGAAGTTACAACTAGTGATATTGATTCCAATCAAAACACCTACAAGACAAATATGCCAGTAAGACATGCACCGACCTGTCACAGACTGGGGAACAGAACTCGGGGACAGCCGAGAGTGAAAGGAATGTGAGGCCCTAACAGCCACACACAAATTTAAACTTCTCCCACCCCATTCTTTACCCTTATCTCGGGACCAAATGACTTTGGTGAAATTACTTCTTGAGCCCGGCAGGCATGGCTCAGTAGTTGAGCACTGCCCTGTGAACCAGAAGGTCACGGTCCGATTCCCGGTCAGGGCACACGCCCAGGTTGCGGACTCGACCCCTAGTAGGGGGCGTGCAGGGGGGCTGATCAATGCATTCTCTCTGATCATTGATGTTTCTATCTCTCTCTCCCTCTCCCTTCCTCTCTGAAATTAATAAAAATATATTTTAAATTTTTTTTTCGAAAAAGAAAATTACTTCTTGAAGAGATATAATACCTCTTTTCCTCCCAACAAGCAAAATATGCTGTTCAGTATAAGGTACTATTAGCATTATTAAACTAACCACCAACCCCCACCAATACTCCCCCAGAGCCCCCCGACTTACATATGCAAGCAGCAGCGAGGAGACGGCAGGCCAGGTAAGGGGGATCGCAGGTAGGAAAGGAGGGCTGGATGATGTAGTTGGCAAAGGTGATAGCGATGATGGCCTGACTGGTGGGCTCAACGATTAGCAGGGAGGCCCACAGGCGGATGAAGGCAATGAAGCCCCCAAAGGCCTCTAGAATATAAGCATAGCTGGCCCCGGATTTGGTGATGGTGGTCCCCAGTTCTGCATAGCAAAGGGCGCCCACAACAGAGAAAAGCCCGCCAATGGCCCATATGACCAGCGACAACCCATAGGAAGCCGTGTGTACCAGAACGCCCTTGGGTGAGACAAAAATTCCTGAGCCGATCATGTTGCCCACCACCAGGCTGACCCCATTCAGCAGCGAGATCTCCTTCTTCAGCTGCATAGTTTCTGTGGTCCCCGGAGATGCCACGCTCTCATCTTCCTCCCTGGGCTGGTTGGCCTCAGACATGAACTGATAGGTGGACGCTGTGCTCTCCCTGGCTTCCATGGCAAGTGGCTCCTTCACACCCTTGTGGACGACAGCCTGGCAAAGAACAGAAGTATGTCAGCCCAAGGCTGGGGAGGTGCTAGTTTACACCTGCAAGGCAGGCCGATTTCTTTTTTTTTTTTTTTTTTTTTTTTACAGAGAGGAAGGGAGAGGGATAGAGAGTTAGAAACATCGATGAGAGAGAAACATCGATCAGCTGCCTCCTGCACGCCCCCTACTGGGGATGTGCCCGCAACCAAGGTACATGCCCTTGACCGGAATCGAACCCGGGACCCTTCAGTCCGCAGGCCGATGCTCTATCCACTGAGCCAAACCGGTCAGGGCAAGCAGGCCGATTTCTTATGTGGGAACGGCACGCCTCACACACGGACCTACAATCAATGAGCCTGCCTGTTTCCACCACAGGACTCAGGGAAATGAGTGGAAACTGCTCCCAAGAAAGATACCAGAAAAGATCAGGCAAGATACGAAGGCGACTTCCAACATGAGGTACCTGGCTTGACGCCCAGGCTAGGCTGGCATTCGGTTTATCCATAGCACAGGTTCTCCTGAGACGTCGTGTTTGCAGCTTAAAACCTGCAAGCCCGCCCTGTGGAGAAGACCAGAGTCCCGGCACCAGGTTCACAGCCCTAGCCAGCCTGAAAGGCTTCTCACTGTCCATCCCCAGGTAATCCTGCCCGCTCACCCCCACCCCAGCGTAGCAGGGACTTCTGCAGCATCCAGCCACATGTGGGAAAGTCTGCAGCTACTGTCAGGCTAGCAGAGAACATGAGCATGTGGTGGGAAGGGCCAGGAAGACGCTAAGACAAGGGCACATCCCTATCGCAGAGACTGGACCAAGGAGAAGACCCTCATGAAAATACACACCCATATGTTGCTCTTTCCTCCATTGCTCCGTGCCCATTCAACACCTTTCTTTTTCCGGAGTGCTCAGAGAGGGATAACATAATAAGACCAGGCGGAGGAAGAATATTCAGAGGGCATTCTAACGTGGAGCTCACCTGCTATGGGCTTAGCTGCTTTTCTCCTCAGCATGCCCCTCACTACCATCTGAGTCGCAAAGAGATTCTCCCAGAATAGGATCCAGAAGTCTCGACACCCAATCAAAGCTATAAGGTTCCTCTTATCCACAGACCTGGTTTTGGAAGGCATCCTAAAGGGAGATGGAGCACACGCACACACACACGCACACACATGCACGCACACACACACACACACACACACGTACACGCGCACACACACACACGCACGCACGCACACACACGCACGCGCACACACACGCACGCGCACACACACACACATGCACGCACACACGCACACACACACGCACACGCACACGCACACACATGCACAATACCACCTTTGGATTAGACTTGGGCCAGTCCAGAAACTTCAAGGAAGTTGGATTCTACACCAACCTACCTACGAAGGACCCAGAAACTGTCAAAGGAAGACGGCACCTTCTTGACCCTCCACTCAGCATGGCCTTCTCCCTCCCTCAATTCCTGTGCCCTGGAGTCAAGAATTCAGATTCCCTATTCCTGACTCACCTTCGGGAGAAAGGAATCTGGTAGGCCATATAATCCCCACCCAGAAATCAGTCCTTCACAGGCAGGGAGATACTTCCATGGATAAGAATGGAATCTCAAACAAAGAATGGATGGTTTGGCTCAGTGGATAGAGCGTCGGCCTGTGGACTCAGGGGTCCCAGGTTCGATTCGGTCAGGGGCATGTGCCTTGGTTGCACATCCCCAGTGGGGGGTGTGCAGGAGCAGCTGATTGATGTTTCTCTCTCGTCGATGTTTCTATCTCTATCCCTCTCTCTTCCTCTCTGTAAAAAATCAATAAAATATATTAAAAAAAAAAAAACAAAGAATGGATGAATCACTACGTCCGCTTCCCAGAAGCCTCTAATCCGCTCCACAAAATGGATGTGCCAGAGCCTTGCCTCACTGAGCTCAGCGCAAGGGAATCAGGGCCTTCGAGAGTGAGCAGTTCTCAGGCAAAACTCCAATCTCCACAGCCTCCCCCCAAACTCCTGCCTTACCTATCCCAGGCCCCTTCCAGACTACAGACCTGAGCCCACGTGAAAAAAGCTCCTCTGGCCCAGCTGGTGTGGCTCAGGGATTGAGCATCAATCTATGAACCAGGAGGTCACAGTGTGATTCCTGGTCAAGGCACAGGCCTGGGTTGTGGGCTGGATTCCCAGTGCGGGGCGTGCAAGAGGCAGCTGATCAATGATTCTCTCTCATTGTTGATGTTTCTATCTCTCTCTCCCTCTCCCTTCCCCTCTGAAATCAATAAAAATATGTTTTTAAAAAAAAAGAAAAAAACAACCAACTCCTTTGGGGCATTAGTAAACCCTCCGCCACTCCCCGAGGAGGTGAGCCAGTCTACCTCTGCTTGGACAAGGCCTGGCTGTAAGGAGGCACCACTTTCACTCCTGGCACCACGCCTGCAGATTTCCCTATGCAGCCACACGGAACCTTACTTGTTTTCCCGTGTCTGCCAGGTGAGTCCAAAACAAGCAAACGGCTGAGGAGCCTATATTCTCACGAGTCTAGGGCAGAGAGACCTGGGCTGCTTTTTCACCCAAGTCAACACAGAAGCAGAAGAACTGGCTCCAGTGACCACGCCAGCCTCCTCCTGTCCCATCAGACCCCACAGGGTATTCTATTTGGACTTCTGTGTGGGTTTTCCACTCATCAAGCAATTTCGCAACACCGACTCCTGTCCTACAATTTAAGTCAATTCTGACGCTATCTACCCAAAGATAGTATCAGATTCCACAGGTTAAGGGCTCAGTCCCACAAACCTGCCCCTACTACCACTTCAGATGCCAATCACAAGTCCAGGTGGTTACCAGTGCTGTTGACTGACTGGTGGTAAGTTGGGGGTTCCTACTACCCCCTCCTTGAGTTCAATTAATTTGCTAGAGCAGCTCACAGAATTCAGGAAAACTTACTAGATTACCAGTAGGGTAGGGTCCCTAGGGGCTGCCGCAGCAGCCGAACCTTCCTCCCTTCCCAGGTCACCTGCCACTGCCACTGCCTCCAGGGCCTCCCTCCCTTCCCCCAGCCGGCCCCGCCCCCTGGTCGAACTCCCAGAGGAACTCTCAGTCAGGGGACAATTTGCATACCACGCTTTTATTATATAGGAAGGTTATAACTCAGAGGTTTTTCTCCACAGGCCTCCATGGAGTCTCATAAGAAATACTAGACAGGAGACCAGAGAAAGCCTTGCAGCAGTACTAGTCTGAAGAAAGCAGTCACTACTCTGTGAAAAATACAAAGGTCTACCTGGTCCCTTCTCTAAAGAAGAAAAATCTTGCCCAGCTGGTGTGGCTCAGCGGTTGAGCATCAGCCCATGAACCAAGAGGTCACCAGTTCAATTCCCGGTCAGGGCACATGCCTGGGTTGTGGGGGACATGCAGGAGGCAGCCAACTGATGATGTTTCTCTCCCCATTCCTCTCTCTTAAAAAAAATAAAAATCAATAAAGATAAAAATATTAGACACCTTGGGAAAAGACAGCAAACTGTCACTACCAAAATAGCTGAGGCAGAAAATTCGGATCCAGAGGTAGAGCCTCAGAGGAGTCCTACCTCTGGGGGCGGAGTAGGGTCACCCAGAAAGATCCATCCACACCTAGAGCCAGGGAATCAGGACCTGCCTAAGACGAGGCTGAACCAAAACAATTGTAGCAAGTACCCAGCAACAAGACGACTGTGGTAGGTGGTGCCTCGGGCACAGGTGCAGAAAGGCTTAAAGCTAAAAGTGGAGCATAAACACAGGAAAAACCCTCCCTCTAGCAAACCTGACCCTTCGCCTTCGGTGCACAAAAGGAAACCACAGCAACAACAAAACCCAAACACAACTCACCTCCTAACCAACTCAAACTTCTACATTAACCGCCTAGTAAAAGAAGAGGGGTAGTTACTTCCCAGAATGAATGCTATGCATCTACATCTGGCAATCAACAACAAACTACAAGCAACACACAAAACAAAACAACAGAAACAACCCACGATCAAGAGGCAAAGCAATCAATAGGATAAGACTTAGAGATGACCCAGATATTGAAATTATCTACAGGGAAATTAAAATAACTATGATTATGTGAAAAATAATATAAGCAGAGTCACTTTGACACGGAGTAGGAACTCCCATCCCAGAAGAACAGCCTTGCATATCTTACTTTTCAAACTTCTGGAATGTTAAGACTGGCTAAAATAACCTCTGGGCTGGGGGCCTGAAATTTAAAGACATTCTTTAAATTCTGCCGAAACTGGTTTGGCTCAGTGGATAGAGCGTCGGCCTGCGGACTGAAAGGTCCCAGGTTCGATTCCAGTCAAGGGCATGTACCTTGGTTGCGGGCACATCCTCAGTAGGGTGTGTGCAAGAGGCAGCTGATCGATGTTCCTCTATCATCGATGTTTCTAACTCTCTATCCCCCTCTCTTCCTCTCTGTAAAAAATCAATAATAAAAATATATTAAATTCCTATTGTTAGCTTATCTGCGCCTATAGAAATTCCCTCCTTAGCTTATTAACACGCCCAAAAACTCCCTCCTTTTCTTGTCTACATTCCCCTTCCCTCTCTCTCTCTCTCTCTCTCTCTCTCTCTCTCTCTCTCTCTCTCTGCTTCACCTCCTAATCCTCTCTACCTGAACCAATGCTATTGTTTTAGATCTCAAATGTTTGTTGCCTCTCACATTGGCCTTTTATTTGTAGGTTAACAATTAATACACTAAACGTTCTCATAGAAAAATTGGACAGTATTCAAGAACAGATGCAAAATTTCAGCAAAGAAATGAAAACCACAAGAGTCCAGGAGAAACCAAGATGGAGGCATAGGTAAACACCTAAACTGCTGCCTCGCACAACAATTTCAAAACTACAACTAAAAGACAAAACGAGCCGAAACCCGTTTGGCACAGTGGATAGAGCTTTGGCCTGCGGACTGAAAGGTCCCGGGTTCGATTCCGGTCAAGGGCATGTACCTTGGTTGCGGCCACATCCCCAGTAGGGGGTGTGTAGGAGGCAGCTGATCGATGTTTCTAACTTTCTATCACTCTCCCTTCCTCTCTGCAAAAAATCAATAAAATATATTTAAAAATAAAATAAAAGACAAAACGAACATCATCCAGAACCACAGGAAAGCTGGCTGAGTGGAAATTCTACAACTAGAAGGAAAGAGGAAAGCACAAGGAGAATCAGAGGAGCTGCAAAAGGCTGAGGTACGGAGACACGCAAGCGGGCGGCTAAGTGCCTGGCTGGCTTTCTCTAGCGGGAAGGAAACAAAAGCTCCCGACTGCGCTGAACCCCAGTTCCGGGCGAGACCCTGGGGACCCAGGCTTATGGGGGTGGGGGGGAATCTGGACTGTCAGGCAGAAACTCAGGGGAGCCGCGAAAGGCAGAGATCTGGAGGCGCGCGCGCTCAAGTGCACGAAGAGAGGACTGACTACTGACTGCGCTGCCACTGGCTTTCTCTAGCGGGTGGGAAACGGAAGCTCCCCACTGTGCTGAACTCCAGTTCCGGGCGAGAATCTGGGAATCCAGATTCATTGGGGGACAAACTGGACTGTCTGGCAGTGGGCGGAACTCGAGGGTGGCTTACTCTTAGAGGTGCTTTCAGCAATTACCAAGGGACACTGAGAAGCCAAGACTGTCTGCTCAGCCCTGAGACTCCACCCCATCCAAGCTGAGCACAGAGGCTTTTGCAATTTTGCAAGTCTTGTCTCAGGAGGCTGTCTCCAGCACAGAAGTTCTCCCAGCATAGACACAGCTGATCCTCACAGCCAATTGGCCAGGAAGTCAATCCCTCCCAGTGATACCAACAACAATCAAGACTTAACTACAACAAGGGTGTACACTAAGGTGACCAGACGTCCCGCTTTTGGCGGGACAGTCCCGATTTTTAACAATTTGTCCCGTGTCCCGCGGCGTTTTAAAAAAGTCCCGATTTTTGGAAAGAATGCACAACAAGCTAGGGAAAGGCGGGAGAACGGGAAGGGAATATACGGTTTTCGGCGGCCATGTGGCGATTTAGCCAGGATATGAGTTTATATTATTTTTGTTAATTTTATAATGTTAAACTTTAATAATAACAAATAATTGTTGAGAACTGATTATCGAGAACTGCTTATCAAAGTTCGCATTGTTGATCAGTTGTTAGAATTCGACCACCATTGTTTGGACTTAATGAACAATGGCATTTTTTGGGATTGGCAACGACGAAAACATTTTGTAACTGTCTCTCAGACGATACACATCGTACTGCGTGCTAGTAAGCTAGTTAAACAAGTGATGTCATTACAAATCAGCTATTCAGATAATTTAGGTAAGTAATTTATTTATTTCATAAATACATAAATTTTCTTGAATTTAGCAGACAGTACTCGTATTATTTACATTTTATAGTGGCGGCAAAAAGTCTAGTGCCGGCCTTGAAAGTGACACTTACGACTTACGTTACGGCAAATTCAGAGGAAAAATAATACAAGTTAGTATTGTTATTATTTAGAAAGAAATATAGGATTAAAATAATTTCTAAAATATAGTTACTTTATAACAATCAAATTAATTTAATTTATAAACTAACAATAAAATATGTTCATGTAATTATGTACCTACTTACTGTGTTTTTAAGCAATATGTATATAATAATTTATAATATAATTTTAAACTATTTTTTTAGATTTTTAACATAATGAGTAAGAAAAGAGGATGCAAATTCAACGATGATCTAAGAAGTGAATTTCCTTTTATTAAAAAAAACCAAAAGCGATTACAATATAGACCAAATTTTTAATCAAGAACCCCCCCCCCCGGGCCAAAACCGGTATGGCTCAGTGGATAGAGCGTCGGCCTGCGGACTCAAGGGTCCCACGTTCGATTCCGGTCAAGGGCATGTACCTTGGTTGCGGGCACATCCCCAGTAGGGAGTGTGCAGGAGGCAGCTGATCGATGTTTCTCTCTCATCAATGTTTCTAACTCTCTATCCCTCTCTCTTCCTCTCTGTAAAAAATCAATAAAATATATATATTTTTAAAAAGAACCCCCCTCCCCCTCCCCCGGGTCAATGGTATCCCACTTTACCAATGTTAAAATCTGGTCACCTTAGTGTACACACAGCCCACAAAGGGGTGCACCAAGAGTATCCACCTCAGGTGACTGGGGAGGCTGAGCCACTGGGCCATATATGACACCTAGCATACAAAGCTACCCTACCAACTCAGGGAAGCAGCGAAAATGTGGAGTCAAAGAAACAGATCACAAACGAAAGAAATGGAGGAAAACAAACTACTGGGTATAGAGTTCAAAACCACGGTTATAAGGTTTTTCAAGAATTTCCTAGAAAAGGCCGATAAATTTAGCCAGACCCTCAAGGATATGAAAAAGGACCAACTAGAAATTAAACATGCACTGACTAAAATAATAAATATTATACAGAGACCCAACAGCAGACTAGAGGAACACAAGAATCAAGTCAAAGATTTGAAATACATAGAAGCAAAAACACTCAACCGGAAAAGCAAAAAGAAAAAAGAATCCAAAAAGTTGAAGATAGTGTAAGGAGCCTCTAGGACAACTTCAAGCGTACCAACATCAGAATTATGGGGGTGCCAGAAGAAGAGAGAGAGCAAGATGCTGAAAACCTATTTGAAGAAATAATGACTGAAAACTTCCCCCACCTGATGAAAGAAATAGACTTACAAGTCCAGGAAGTGCACAGAACCCCAAACAAAAGGAATCCAAAGAGGACCACACCAAGACACATCATAATTAAAATGCCAAGAGCAAAAGACAAAGAGAGAATCTTAAAAGCAGCAAGAAAAAAACAGTTAGTTACCTACAAGGGAGAACCCATACGATTGTCAGCTGATTTCTCAACAGAAACTATGCAGGCCAAACAGGAGTGGCAAGAAATATTCAAAGTGATGAATAGCAAGAACCTACAACCAAGATTACTCAACCCAGCAAAGCTATCATTCAGAATCAAAGGGCAGATGAAGAGCTTCACAGATAAGAAAAAGCTAAAGGAGTTCATCACCACCAAACCAGTATTATATGAAATGCTGAAAGGTATTCTTTAAGAAGAGGAAGAAGAAGAAAAAGGTAAAGATAAAAATTATGAACAACAAATACATATCTATCAACAAGTGAATCTAAAAATCAAGTGAATTAAAAACCTGATGAACAGAATAAACTGGTGAATATAATAGAATCAGGGGCATAGAAAGGGAGTGCACTGACAATTCTTAGGGGGAAAGGGGTGTGGGGGGTGTGGGAAGAGACTGGACTAAAATTGTACACCTATGGATGAGGACAGTGGGGGGAGGTAAGGGCAGAGGGTGGGGTGGGAACCGGGTGGAGGGGAGCTATGGGGGGAAAAAAGAGGAACAATTGTAATAATCTGAACAATAAAGATTTATTAAATTAAAAAAAAAAGAAAGAAAACCACAACAGTCCAAATGGGAAAAAGTGAAAAAATAAAACAGAATAGAGCCTCCAAGAGTTGTAGGGAAATATCAATTAGTCTGAGGTAAATATATTTTATTGATTTTTTTGCAGAGAGGAAGGGAGAGGGATAGAGAGTTAGAAACATCAGATAAGAGAGAAACATCGATCAGCTGCCTCCTGCACACCTCTCACTGGGGATGTGCCCGCAACCAAGGTTCATGCCCTTGACCGGAATCGAACCTGGGACCTTCCAGTCTGCAGGCCGACGCTCTATCCACTGAGCCAAACCGGCTAGGGCTGAGGTAAATATTTTAAAGTACTTCTTTGTTGTTTTTCATTGCTTTAGAATATAATTGACCGCCTAAAGCAAAAATAGTAGTAATGTACTGTGGACTTATAGCACATGTAAAAGCAAAATGTATGACAACAACAGTACAAAGATAAGAAGGAAGAATTGAGAGTTATACTGTTAGGTTTTTATATGTGAAATTATGCAATTTAATTAAAGCAGACTGATTAATTAAAGATATACATTGTAAAACTAGGGCAACCAATAAAAAAAAAAAAGAGGTATAAATAATAAGCCAACAGTGGAGATAAAACAGATCATAAAAATGCCCAATCCAAAAGTAGGCAGAAAAAAGAAACATAGAACATAAGGAACAAATAGAAAACAACTAGCAAGGCAGCAGATTCTAATCCAACCATATAAAAAAATAACATGAAATGTAAATGATCTAAACATACCAATTAAAAGACAGACATTGAGAGATTACCTATAAATGCAAAACCCGATATGCAGTCTATAAGAAATCTATTTTTTTTAAAAGACATAAATAAGTTACAGGTAAAAAGATGGGGGTGGGGGGGAAATAACCATGCAAACACTAATCAAAAGAAACATAGAGAAGCTATATTAACATGAGACAAAACAGACTGCAGAATAGGAAATATTGCTAGGGATAAAGAGGGGTATTACATAATGACAAAGAGGTCAATTCACCAAGAAGTCAATTCTAAATATCTATTTCTTCCAACAACACAGCTTCAAAATACACGAAGCAAAAACTCATAGATCTGAGCATATAAGCATAACCAATGGACGCAAAACTCTGGGGAGTGAGGGCATGTATGGGAGTGGGGTGGGGGGGCAATGGTAAGATATGTACACATATAATACCTTAATAAAAAAAAATTGGAAAAAAAAAAAAAACTCATAGATCTGAATAGAGAAATAGACAAATCCAAAACTATAGTTGGAGACTTCAACACACCTCTCTCAATCATCAATAGAACAAGTACACATAAAATCTGCACGGGAGCCCTAGCTGATTTGGCTCAGTGGATAGAGCGTCAGCCTGTGGACTGAAGGGTCCCAGGTTCGATTCCGGCCAAGGGCACATGCCTGGGGTTGCCAGCTTGATCCCCAGTAGGGGGCGTGCAGAAGGCAGCCAATCAATGATTCTCTCTCATCATTGATGTTTCTATCTCTCTCTCCCCTCTCCCTTCCTCTCTGAAATCAATAAAAAAAATTTTTTTTAAATCAGCAGGCAGGGTGGTCTAGAAGGGGTCAATGGGAAAAAAAGAGGGGACATATGTAATACTTTCAACAATAAAGACTGACAGTGCACTTTCCCTCCCCAGAGCACACCCTGTCTTTCCCGTCCGTCTCCCTCCTTCCCCTCAAAAAATAAAAAATACAAACAAATATTTAATGAAAAATAAATAAATACATAAATAAATCAGCAAAGATCCAGAAGACCTGAAAATGGAACGCCCCAACATAGTTCTTGTCTAAGTAGTTACATGAATTCCGAGAAAAGTAAAATTGATACCTGCAATAAGACTCGATGCAGGAGATGGGGGCAAGTCAGGGGTGGTAGACAGACTTGCAATGGGGAGAAAACAGCTTTGGCTCCTACTATCTGCTCAGTCAGTATCAGAGCTCAGTTAGGAACCCGCCCTCAGGGACTGCCTGAGGCCTTTAGGACAAATTCCAACCTGCTCAGCAGGGCCTAATCCCCTCCGGCATACAGTCCCCTACAGTCCAGTCACATGGAATTACTTGCAGTTTCCTAAACCCTGGAGCCTACCAGACACACACATCTTTGTTCCTACTGAGCACTCTGCCTCTGACACTCTTCTTCTCCCACCTTTTCCTCATCCTGACTGCCACCTTTCTCTTTCCATCTCCTCGTACCCCTAAGGTTTCCCGTCTATACTTCTGCCTTAGCAGCCACCTCACTCTGTGGCTGCATTTACTTAGCGTCAGTCTCTCCCAACTAGTTTGTGAGCTCCTGGTCTGTTTCAGCAGCAGCCTCCAATACAAGGCCTAGGACAGTCCATGACCAATGAATAAAAATATACAAAAACACAACAACAACAACAAAACAAACAGAAAATAGCCCTACCTGGTTTGGCTCAGTGGATAGAGCGTCGGCCTGTGGACTGAAAGGTCCCAGGTTCGATTCCGGTCAAGGGCATGTACCTTGGTTGCGAGCACATCCCCAATAGGAGGTGTGCAGGAGGCAGCTGATCGATGTTTCTCTCATCAATGTTTCTAACTCTCTATCCCTTTCTCATCCTCTCTGTAAAAAATCAATTAAATATATATATATATATATATATATACACACACACACACACACAGAGAAAATACCTAGAACAGAAAATACACAACAAACCCTATGAAAGTCTAACACCTTGAGCCACTTGCTCCCCAGAACAGTAGCAGCAAAGGCTTAACTAAAGAGAAGTGATCATTCAGAGAAGCTAGTCTAAGACAGTGAGTGGTTCCTACCATTTTGTCACAGTACTTGGTTTTTAATCCCTCAGCCTTTAATTGGTCACAACAGTGTCTACACGCAGTCTCAAAAAGCAGTGGATTACTGTGTGAGATGCACTGTTTATCCTGTCCCCACAGAGCAGACTTGCAAACCTTCTGCAACAATGGGATGAAAATCACTGATACAACAAGGAGTTCATAATTAGCCCGCTATCTCTAGGTAAGGAGCCCAGTATTTGTGGGGAGGGAGGATGCAACAAAATTCTACCAGATCATCTCTGAATTGACTATCCTTTTGTCTTCAATTTTTATTCAATTGATAAAAGAAACTGGTATATGAAGATCACACACACTTATCAGTCACCTCTCAGTCCCATAATAGTCTTTAAAATCACTGTCGAAAACAACTTCCATTAAATCACTTAGTGCACCCTGTAAGTTCCTGTCTCGAAAAACCAGTATTAAACCCCACTTTAAGGACACAATGCAGCTCCCTAGCAGGTTTCTATCCTATTTTCCAAGCTCCTGCAGCAAATAATAAAGGAATTCACCAGACCACTAAAATTTACTTATGAAAATTTAAGCATAAAACAATTAAATGCAATTTTCAGGTGGGAAAAGGGCTCTTTCAAAATTCAATTACAAAGAATATTTTACAAGCTGGAGTTAAAAAAAAAAAAAAGCTTTTATAATTGATAACTATGGGGGCGAGGGGGGGAATGCTGTTAATAAACATACCAAAATCTTAATGGTGGTAACACAGAGGACTATTTTTTTTTAACTTCTATAAGTCTTAAAATTTTCCACAGTGAGTATGCATTAATTTTTAATGCTTAAACTTTAATGCTATATATATATATATATATATATATATATATATATAGTACTTCTATCAAATAACAAAAAGTATGTAACTCTTTCTTTACGTTGGCCTTTTTACATGGGATACCAGAAACCTCACGATCAAATTCAGCTCCAATCTCAGTGAATAAATAACCTTACTTTTCAACAGTATTTGCCATCTAGTCTTTTCCATGGCTTTGGTTTTCTATTTCTTTTTAACAACCTCACTGCAAGACCTTTCATTATAAACCACCACAATTACTCTTTAGAAAGAGATAATGTATTATATACCTTATTTATACAATAAAGCCTCTTTACTAGTATTGTGTTCCTATAACTAGAACTCTTCCCAAACCTCAAAGATCCAAGAAAGGTTAACTGAGAACAGAGCAATAATATTCACCTGTGAAGAAACGAGCCCCCATCACAGTTTCACTAGCCACCTCACCGTAAATGAAGAAAATAAAGTCTCCACACCGAGGCCTAATCCCACTTGTCTGTCTTGGCCATTTAATCTCTGCAACAAAGAGTAACAGGTACTTTATCAAATAAGCAGCAGCCCCTATTTATCTTTGTAAAAAAAAAAAAAAATCCAAGTTTTACAGGCACAGCCGGGGCAGCACTCAATTACTGAGGAGTTCCAGGCACCCACAGCGGGAGTGTAACGACGGCAGCCAGCCTCAAGGAATCAGGGGACGAGCCTGGTCACCCCAAATCGTTCACGTCTAGACAGCTGCTGCCCCCACGCCCCATGTCCCCAGAACAACATCTGCGTCACTTTCGTAGAAATTATCCACATCCTGGAGACAGAGGTCAGGAAATTTCCTGTACCAAGAAGTGCCAGGGAGGTTGGTCACAGCACTGGTATTTATTTATTTTTGCTCTGCCATAAAAGTCCACAGCCAGTCAGGGAAGGAGCAAGATAGAAGAGAGAGAGAGAGAGAGAAAAAATCATGCTAGTGGTTTTCCACAGATGTATCAGGAAAGGAACATCAGATATAAGAACAGACATGACAGTCTGCGACCAAAGCCGGGAAGCAGAAACCATTAGCACAAACGGGACCTGAGCCGTGCGGGCAGCTATCTCGGAGAGCACACGCGGCCTTTCCGAAGCCTGCTCCTCCCCGGTTTTCAGACCGGGGCACAGCCCTCGGAGACAAGCCCCAGATGGCCCCACAGGCTGCTCCCCCCGGGCTAGAGGCGCCGGCCGTGATTGCCTTCCCCGTCGCGGGCAGAGACCCAAATGCTCCTTATCCCGCCGCCAAGCACAGCCGGCGAGCACAAGAGGTGCTCCAACGCGCTGTTCAATGACACGCCGATTCCTACTTACAAGGACCATTACACCGAGCCCAGACTGTTTGCTCAGTGCTCAGCGAAGAGTGCTCACCGTGTTTCACAAACACCTCCTCTCATTTGTGACAAGAGATGAGCAAACACGATAACAAGAGGCCGAGGCACTAGGAACGAACCCTAATAACCGGAGCACCCCCTCCCGCGCTCCGGCAGGACAGCACTCTCAGCCCGACCCCTTCCCCCCTTCCCCCCTTCCCCTTTCCCTCTTCCTCTCCCCCTCCCCCCTCCTGCACCCCCGCACCCCCTCGGCATCCCCAGCTCGGCTCCTGCCTCCCGTTCTCAGTCTGCACCCGCCCCGTCCTCCCCCGGCTCCCAGCACAGGTCCTTCCCCCGCACACTCACACTGGAAGGGTTCCGTTCTGCCTACAGTCAGCGTCTCCCGCCCTCACACTCAGGTCTTGCACACTCGCAGTCACCCTCAGACTCTGGGTTTCACACTCACGCAGTCTCTCTCTCTCTCTCTCTCTCTCTCTCTCTCTCTCTCTCTCACACACACACACACACACACACACACACACACGTGGAGTCCTTCTCACGCGCTCGGTCTTACACTCCAGCTGGAGGTCCCTCTTGCACGCAGGGTCGCGCTCATCCGCAGCGACCATCACGTGGCCCGGCCGCCCGCCCGCCCGCCCCACGCCCTTCCCCAGGCCCGCATCCCGCACCCCGCACCGGGGAGCGGCCGCAGGGACCAGGCGGAGAGTTGGGCCCCACAGGACGCAGCCCTGCCCCGCCGCCCCGCCGCCCCGCCGCCCCCGGCGCCTGCCCGAGGCCCGTTACCTCGCGGGTGGCCGGGCGGCACCAGGATGCTCGGTAGCGCTGCCGCCGCCCCCGCCGCTCCCGCTCAGGCCCCGCCCCGCCACGTCACCTGCGGCCGGATCGCGACAGCGCGCGCCGCCTCGGGACAGGGCGCCCGGCTCCGCGCGGGGCCTGCGGGCAGCCGTCCGTCCCGGCCCCGGCGACCCACGTGTGTTCTCCCGGCCTCTGCGTGCACTTGGCAGCCAGTCCCCAGGGCGGCCATGCCGGGCCCCGCGCGGCCGTGACCTGGCCCAGCCACCTGTGCCAACTGGCGTGCCACCCCCTGACGCTGCACGGAGTCACCCAGCCTCCGAGGGACTCCAGACGGGGACGCTCTCGCGGGGTCTCCAGCCGGCGGGACCACAGACAGCTTCCATAAGGAGCCTGAACAGCCTCCTCACCTCCCTCGCAGCCAACCCTCCACTCCGGACCCTAGGAAGACGCGGACGCGGGACCTGTCCTCCACATTCACAACTCAGACATCACCCCTCATCGATTGAGGCCCCCCACAGGCCCATGGACACTGCTGGGCTTCCGTCGCCAACCTCGGGCCTTTCTGGGGTTCAGGCTTGAGGACATTTTCCGTCCTCATCTTGCCTGACCCTGCTGAGGGTACTGCCCCCTCCTGCCTCTTCCTGTCCCTCTGGCTGCTCCTCCATCTCCTAAGGCTCCTTTTCTTCTCATGGCCATGGGATTCTGCCTAGGGCCTCCTGACCGCATAGGCAGCTGAGCACTCCCCCTTAGCTTCCTGTCCACACTGCAAGCCCTGTCTCTCTCCTGGCCCATGGGGAGTCCTTTCCCCCAGAAATGTATTCACAACTGCACATCCTTTGGCTCCATACTAACCATACCCAAACCTCTGTCCCCCACCACCCAGTGACCCAGCCAGAGATGGGCATCACTTGGGACCCATCCTCCTCCAGCTCCCCAGCGGTAATAGCCTCCCAATCCCTGTCCTGCTCCCTCTAACTCATCCCCACCGGGGAGGGGGTGCTCTGAAAATACAGATTGGAATGACTTCATGTCTCCTCTGCCTAAAAACCTCCCATCCTCCTCCCTACTGTGGACCTGAGATGAACTCTGAAGAGCCCTCAATGGTGCTGCCCTCAGACTCCCTGCTTGGAATACCTTTAAGTGTCAATGAGGGTTTATGCATATTTGGAGTCATTGGAGTCTAACCCTTTGCCCCCTAGGTCAGTTCTTCCTGCCTACCTGGCCAGGCAGAGAAAGGGCTCTGGACACTTGTGTCACCCAATAGCAGCCAGTCCACTTGTCCTTGCAAAAGCCACATATACGACCTTCCAGCTCCCAGTGTTACCGGAAAAGGGACCAGGCCCCGAGCGGGTCTGCCTCCGGCTGGCCTGATGTGTGTTGGGTTCTTGACTTCATGCACAAGAGATTTCACAACATGAGGCCAGGTGATTTTAAGAGTACATTTATTAAAGCTGGGGACAGTGGAACAAGCAAGGACTTAGGTTACTGGTAGAAGAAGCAACAGGAGAGCCTCGGTGGAGCTGCTTTGGCTCACAGGGGAGTCAGAGAAAAGGGGGTCTTGGAGACAGGTTCAGGGGGTAAGCCGGATCGAACTGCAGCTGCCCATTGTTCCCCTGGTTGCAAGTGGGACCCTTAAGAGTTTAGGAGATTCCCGCCTGAGAGGGAAGAAAGGCATGGGAAAACACACCCTGGGTACTTGTCTTGAGGGTTTTAAAGACTGGGAGTTCGCCCTGACCGGTTTGGCTCAGTGGATAGAGCTTCAGCCTGAGGACTGAAGGGTCCCAGGTTCGATTCCGGTCAAGGGCATGTGCCTTGGTTGCGGCACATCCCCAGTGGGGGGTGTGCAGGAGGCGGCTGATCGATGTTCCTCTCTCATCAATGTTTCCGGCTCTGTAAAAAAACCTTCCTTCCTCTCTGTAAAAAAACAATAAAATATGTTTAAAAAAAAAAAAAAGACTGGGAGTTCACTGTCTCGCACCGTTACAGCAGCCCACCAGTTGAAAGCCCACTATGTACCAAGTAAGTACTAAATCAGATGTCCTCCAACACCATCAATGTTCCTCAGGGTGTATTTATTCATCCCCATTCTTCAGATGAGCAAACTGAGGCCCAGGGAAGTCAGAGTGGTACAGGACAGTAAGAAGCTAGGACAATTCCTTGGCAAGTGGAATGTGGAAACTGAGACAGATAGCTGAACAAACTGACCAAGCACTTTACGGCCAGATACAGAAGGTTACCAGGGTGGAAATCCCTGAGTGCTTAGCAATGGGCAAAAAAACTGGTGCTGGACCTCATTCCTAGGGTGGTCTTTCCTCCCCTGGTGTATCCCTGGCTATGCGGGTTAGACCCTTCTGACCTTTCCTCCCTAGCGATAACAGGTAACATCTAGGCCTCGGTTGTATTTCAGCTCTAAGCCCATAAAAGCAGCAAAACCAGGTGGGCGATGCCAGGACCAGCTGCGATAACTATTGACCCTCTGTTCCTGGCGCCAACCAATCAGTGGTGGCCACGACCCTGAAAGTATTCACCTGGAAAAGCTGGTGACTATTCTATTGAGATTCTTCCCTAAGACCTCTCCTATACTCTCAGCCTCTAAAACCCAAGCCTAAGGAATCAGCACCCACTCTTCCTCCCGGGAGCACGCCCCTGTGCATCTCCTAAACTCTAAGGGACCCGAGACTTGCCACCGTGGGGCCTGTCTCTAAGGCCCCCTTTCTTCTGACTCGCCAGTGAGCCGACAGCAGCCCCGCCGTGGCCCATTTCTTTCTCATAATGTTCCTAGAGAGCAAAAGCAGTCCCACCTCTTCTCTCTCCCCTGTTGCTGCTTCTCTCCGAAGCCCTTCCTTACTTCGCTGCCCCCAGCTTTAATAAACGTACTCTCAAAATCACCTGGAATCTTCTCTCAAAATGCTGTGAAATCGTTCCTGCATGAAGTCAAGATCCTCACTGGGGCAGTCCCTGTCTGGTAACAAGGAGAGTCCCCAGGCGACGTGACTGTGCTGGCAGAGCTCAGAGTTGAACCCCCGTCTGCTGGTCCTGAAGCCTGCTCTGATTCCATGCTCTCTCTGCAGCTGTGAACAAAGGGTGGCAGTTCAGCTGAAATGGGTCAGGGGGGGTTGGGAGTGCAAGGCCACCACAAGGGTGCGGCATGGATGGGTGGGTATCAAGGCAGAGCTGGCAGTCAGGCTGGGCAGTGCCTGGGGGTGAGGGTCTGCTCCCTTTCGTATTGTCATCCTCTTGCCAAGGCCAGCGATGAGCTGGACCTTTGTTTCCCTGGGCCCCCTCACCCTCTCTGGACAAACGCTTCTTCCAGGTTTGGCCAAAAACTAGTGCAGTGGGAGGGTTCAGAGCGCCTTCTAGTGGCCTCCAGGATGTATCAAAGCCTGCAGCCCACGCTGGCCCTGCCCTGTAGACAGAACTAGAGCTCCCACCACCCTAACAGGCCCCTGGCTGGGGTTCATGCTCTGGGCTCTGCATTAGAGAATTCAGGTCTGGACCCCATCCCTAGGCATGTTTTCCTGTATCAGACTCTCTCTTTATCCATTTCCACTTGGTCCCCAGTCTCTCAGTCCATCTCTGCCCATCTTGGCCATTCCAGTCTCAGCCTCCCTCAGTCTCACTCTGTCCCCTAGCAGGACAGATGAGCTGAAACCAAGGGTGGCATCCTAAAAAGAACTATATTTTCAAAGGATGCTGAGACCTACAGGCTGAGAGAGAAGAGAAAGCTGGGAAGGGGAGTCCAGCCAGGGTGACCTGCAGTAGTGTCTCTGGTACCCCGATCTGGGGTGGCATATAAGGCCTGCTGACCAGGCAGGCGCAGGAGCTGCATTCCAGAAGGAATGGTTCAGCCCTAGCTGGTTTGGCTCAGTGGATAGAGGCGTCAGCCTGCGGACTGAAGGGTCCCAGGTTCAATTCCGGTCAAGGGCACATGCCCGGGTCGTGGGCTCAATCAGTAGGGGATGTGCAGGAGGCAGTCGATCACTGATTCTCATCATTGATGTTTCTATCTCTCTCTCCCTTCCTCTATCTTCCTCTCTGAAATAAATTTTAAAATATTTATTTTTTTTTAAAAAAAGGAATGTTTCAGGTCCTAGTTCTTAGTCCCAGGAGGGGAACTAGATCCCAGGAGAAGGGGCAGGAGAATAAAGCCCAAAGTGGTGCTTAGGAGCCACGCTTTGGTGCTGAGAGAACCCACCGAGGCCGCAGGAAAGACCTGGCCCCTGATTACCTGCTCTCTAGCCCTCTTACCCCTCCACTAGCTCCCTCCTCTCACACTCCGAATAGAGCCTAGGCCAGGCAACTTTACAGCATCCAGAATACTTTTATTGCCATAATCAAGATACAGCCTGCTCAGAGCCCGATACGGGGCCCACCATCAGGAACAGAGAGAGAGACAGATGCTGGGTGTGTACACAACAGAGAAAATCCGGCTCCAAAGAAACGTGTGGAAGGGCAGCACAGTCCAGCCTGATTGTGGTTTTGGGCCCTCACCCCAGAGGCTAGAACCAAGTCTTGGCCTATAGCTGTTGTCCACTCAGAGACCACTGCCAAAGGCAGATAAAACTCTCCAGCCCTGCTATCATAGGAAGACCCATGCCAAGCATGTCAAACTCGCAGCCCACAGGCCGCATGCCTTGTTTATTTGGCCCGTGTTAGCCTTTGAGTTTGACATGCTTGACCCATGCAGCATCTGGGGGCAGACTGGAACCCCGCAGTGGGGGCTCCAAGGCACCTGGCTCTCACAGGGGCCCACAAAGTTCCTGAACTAGTCCCTGAAGACTAAACACCACTGTGCTGCCTGGTGGAGGTAGGTGCTGGGCAGGGTGGGTCCTAGAGAAACCCTATGGCAGGGTGACAATATGATGATGGGGTTAGCAAGAGGTCAGGTTGGGCAAGCTCTGAGTCACCTTGGTCCGCTCTTGAGTTCTCTTTCTTCATTAGGTTCTAAAAGGCCATGGCATTGAGTCCTGCTCTCATCCCTGAATAGCAGTCCCAGGGTGAAGGGAGCCAACATCGATACTGTTGGCCGGCAACAGCCCAACTAGGGGATCAGAGCTCCTGGGATACAGCCTGCAGATCTGGGGGGGGGGGAATTGGGGGGCATCTGCTGCCTAATCCTCAGCTAGGCTGTTCTTGGAGGTGAGGGAGGTAGGAGTGAATGCCCCACAGCCTGGGAACCACAGAAAACACAACCCACCCCTGCCTGCAGGGGGAAACGGGCTGCCCCCAGAAAGCCACAATTAGGCTGTTGTGCAGCGAGGCCACAGGCAAGTCAGCAGCTCCAGCTACCCGTGGCCAGTGGCAGCTGTGCCTGTGGCCAGCTTGTGGGAAGGATCACCCGAGGGACAAGGAGCCCATCGCTGGGATCTTTGGGAGCAGGGACCACAGCTCAGTAATATCCCTCACAGGAAGTCTGAGGGGCCAGGGTCTAGTGGGCAATGTGAAATGGCCACAGGAGTGGAAGGAACACATGGACCCTGAGTTGGGGTATTGGATCCAGGTGCAGCCAATCCACCTGCTGCCAGTCCTGAGGTCACAACGATTCCATCAGCAGCAGCATTCTCTCCATTAAGAGTCCCTTGAGTGAGTCCAGGCTATTTCTTCCTTCCTCACTCCCAGAGAAAGGATAAGAAACGGCACTTCCCAATGGCAGATGTTTCATAACCCAAGACGAATGGCCTTGGAAGGTCAGTTACAAACTGCTCAACTTACGGGCCACGGCAGCCCGGGAGGTCGAGAAGCAGCTGTGGCCAAGCCATCCCACAGCCCTGCCTGGCGCACAAGAATCAGGGCCCAAGGAGCAGGAATTTCAGGTAGGCCAGGGTAGTGGCATTGGCCAACATCTCAATGTGCTCGCTGCCTGGCAGCTCCTGCAGTGAGACCTGGTGTTCCTGGTGGTTGCGCCAGGTCTGGCACTGCAGGACACTCTGCAAGTTCACGGTGCCATCGCCATCACCAAAGTAGATTTTAGGGTCACGGTCTGGGAAACTCTCGTAGTAGAAGGAATCTGGTGTGGGGACACCAGTGCCATAGAGGCAGTGCAGTGGCACGCCAGGTGGCACCATGGCTTCGACCAGCCCCTCCGTGTCCTGCCGCATGAGCCAGCCGTCTTCGAAGCCAATGTCCTGGAAGAACTGGCGATAGTCACGCAACGTGTAATTGGTCGTGGATGTGCGGACAAAGACCTTCTCAGGTGACCAGGTGTAGTTGTAGGGCAGCAGCCAGCTGGTGGAGACGGCAGTCCGCTGCTGCTCCCGGATCTTCAGGGGACTGATGACTGGGATCCGGTTGTTGTCCCCTGCAGGGAGAGGGCTCCAGTCAGGGCCCAGGAATGCAAGCTGGCTGGGCACCCTGTTCACCACCAGGGCCCCTGCTGGACCCCAACCAGGGCCCAGTCAGCACACCAGTCCCTCCAGTTATCATTGTAACTCCCATGCCTGCATTACCTTTTATTGTTTCCCTGTAGATTAGCTACATCTGGGAAGCACCCAACCAAGACTTGTTTCTTTCCTTCTGCATTTCTTCACCAGGGATTTAGGCAACACACACCCACAAGGTGAATTATCACTGGGCCTGTGGGCACTGACCTTATCCAAGGTGAACCAGCAGGTTGTCAGTCCAGAGGCACAATCCTTTTTTTTTTTTTTTAATTATTATTATTACAATGAGCTATGCGAATATTTTTCTTTTTCTAGGCTTAGACCTGCAGCCAGCCAGTCCTGCCTGTCGCGGACCTGGGCAGCCAGGCCCCCAGGCAGATCGGCAGACTAGAGCAAGAGTCCTTCAAACACAAGAATGCCAACAATACACACACCCAGTCGCCAGTGAAACTTCCAGAGGGTGAGTTGGAACTTGGGAACGGGAGCCGCTTGACCCTGTTCAGGACCCACGGCCACCCATCACTCTACCTCTCGGACTGACCACAGAACCACAGCTCTGCCTGGCGGGGCCTGGCTCTAAGACTCCTGAGGAAAGGGGAGCCCCCACCTAGGGGTCCATGACTATCACCCTTCCCACCCCAGTCCTGCTCCCAGGTTGCCAGGGCCTGAAAGAACAGTCTCCCCGTATCTGAGGCAAAGCCAATCCAGGGTCACTACAGGGAGAGGCACTGGGTCTGACCTGATCACAACCATCAGTTGACCAACAAGCAGATCAGGCAGTGCCGGTGACTTGAGGGAGAAAGCTCACCAGATGGTTGGCACAGCCCTGTGGGCACTGACCTTATCCAAGGTGAACCAGCAGGTTGTCAGCCCAGAGGCACAATCCTGGTTTATGGCCCCTCAAGTGAGGGGCCATGGGGCTTACATGGGGCAGAGGGAGGGAAGTCCTACGACTGTTGTTGGCAGATTCTGACAGTCATGAACATGCAGGTGGCCCTGGCTGATGTGGCTCAGTTGGGTGGGTGTTGTCCTGTGCACTGAAAAGTTGTCAGTTCAATTCCCAGTCAGCACTCAACCAAGGGTTGTGGGCTCGATCCCCGGTAGGGGGCAGGCGGGAGGTGGCTGATCCATGTTTCACTCTCACGTGGATGTTTCTATCTCTCTCTCCCTCTTCCTTCTTCTCCCATTAAAAAAAAAAAAATCAATTAAAATATTTAAAACAAAAAATAAAATTCAGGTAAATTGGGGAGAAATGGAATGGGGACAAAGGTTACTTTCCCAACTGCCTAGCAAGCAGGCCCAAACAGATCTGCACCTGCTTCCTCCTTGTGTTGCCAACAGAGGTTCTGAGCTGCTGCACATGGAGGTGCAACTCATAAACAGGAAACTGTAGTCTAGCCTTCCTTCTCTGGGGCAAAGGTGGGAATGAAAAAGTGAGTATGAGGACAGGGGAGAGGGAGGAGGTCCCCCCAAAGAACTCTGGGTCAAACCAAGTTAGGCAGCCAGGCCTGAGCACAGTGTGTGTACACATGTGCACGAGCAAGCACCTGCATGGCCAAGAGCTATGTCCATGTACGTGCTGTAAGACACTTACACAGATAACAAAGGTCCTAAACTAGGGAGGTGACCTTATTTGGAAAAGAATACCATTCTGGAGAAAGAAGGGTTCCTCAGGAGGACATTGTAGAGGGAAAGAGAGGGTGCCACCCCAACACCAGACCCCCCATGCTGGACCAGGCAGTCTCTTACCTGAGGCCAGGACGCGAAAGGTCTTGGCCACGCCCCCCCAGGGCGCACCCAGTGCCACGAAGGCACGGATATACTTGTCCTTCCAGGCCTGTGGCTGTCGCTGCAGAAAGTAGAGCGTGTACATGTTGCCCATGCTGTGGGCAACCAGCACCACGGGGCCCCCATACAGCTGGTGCATCTCCTCGATCATCTCCCGGAGGGCCAGGAAGTAGGGCCCATTTTCATCTGCAGGCCAGAGCCAGGTGGGAGTCAGGCGGGAAGGGTCCTGGGGCCTGAACTATGACTGTTCCTCAGGCCAGACCCAGGACTAGGAGAGGATGCTAAAATTCAAGTGGGAGTAATATGGTTTGCCCTCCCGTTCAATGATGGTAGGAAACGAAGGGCTCCTTTTCCCCTCTTCCGATTCACTATCTCTCTTCACGGTTCAGAGGCCCAGAAATCCTGGGGTGACGGATGGGGAAAGACAGGACAGACAGATTGACCAGGAGTAGGGGAGAGCCCAGGGCCTATAGTGACTGTGACCTCTGGTCCCCACCTCCCATGACCTCAGGGGAAAACAAGGGTTATCACTTACTTGGAGCTCGACGCCAGTCATAAGGGGCCCCCCGGACGTCCTCACCCCTTGTGTAGCCCCAGCTCACAAGGCTCTCTACCATGGTGTGGAAATAGGAACCTATATACAGAAATGTATAGGATTAGTCCTGACTGGTGTGGCTCAGTTGGTTGAGCGTTGTCCCATGTCCCATGCACCAAGAGGTCACCAGTTCGATTCCTGGTCAGGGCACAAACTGGGTTGCAGGCTCCATCCCCAGAAGGGGGCGTGCAGGAGGCAGCTGATCAATATTTCTCTCTCTCTCCCTCTTCCTTCCTCTAATGTAAAAAAAAAACAAACAAAAAAACCTAGCCGGTTTGGCTCAGTGGATAAAGCGTCAGTCTACGGACTGAAAGGTCCCAGGTTTGATTCCGGTCAAGGGCATGTACCTCGGTTGCAGGTTCCCGGGCCCTGGTCAGGGTGAGTGCAGAAAGTAACCAATCAATGTGTCTCTCACATTGATGTTTCTCTCTCCCTCTCCCTTACACTCTCTCTAAAAATCAATGGAAAGCCCTAACTGTTTTGGCTCAGTGGATAAAGCATCGGCCTGCAGACTGAAAGTTCCCAGGTTCGATTCTGGTCAAGGGCATGTACCTTGGTTGCGGGCACATCCCCAGTAGGAGGTGTGCAGGAGGCAGCTGATCGATGTTTCTAACTCTCTATCCCTCTCCCTTCCTCTTTGTAAAAAATCAATAAAATATATTAAAAAATAAAAATAAAAATAAATAAAAATCAATGGAAAAATATCCTCGACTGAGGATTAACAAAACAAAAACAAAAAAAAAGAAAGAAATGCATAGGGTTACAGAGGGTACTGCCAAGTGCCACCCAGACACCTATAACATGCCTGCCAAGGACACTGTGACATTACTGCAGGGAGGTCCCTGAAGGAGTGCTCTCCGCCCACACTGATCAGAGAACCGCTCCGCCTTCAAATTGAGTGGTTCCTCCCACACTAGAAGTCCAGCAAAACCTCCAGCCTCATTCCCCAGAGAGCATGAGAAGGGCTACGTACCCACACTGCTTTTGCTGGGATCCAGGAACTCCAGTGAGAAGGTGTGCCCAAAGCCAGGGACATGCACATCCACACCATCAGGAAACTGGGTGGCCCGGGACGTCTTGTTGTAGACCAGCCTGTCCGGAGGGAATACTGAGCTGGTGACCCAGCGTTGGCACTGAATTTGAGTCCCAATACTGCCCTGTGTCCTGAGCCACACTCCCTTCTCATCCTCAGGTTTGGTCACTTGTACAAGGGAGACCAAAAAGTAACTGGGGGTTCAGAGCTAGTCATTGATGATTGCTTCTGTGGATTGTTCTGAGCTAAAGACAATTTTAGCTGCCCCTCCCATTAACTTGAATTAGGGTCCTTGCCCATAATAATTACCATTAATTATATGGTAGGGCAAACTTCTATTTACTAAACACTTGTTCTTATCATTCTGTAATGATCCATTAAAACCCCCAGGGCACCTTACCTCAACCCTAGCTCTTCTATCTTATATACCCACTAAAGGCCCAGTGCACAAAATGCATGCACACGAAAGGAAATTAATTAGAAGAAATATTTTAATATCGGTATTCGCCCTTTCTCTGTAATAGAAGTATCAGAGATGAAAGAAAATTGGTAAAATGTATATGAATATATAAATTAATTAATAAATAAACAATAACATGATATAACAACAACAAAGACATGATATAAAAACAACATTGATAAAAACAATGACTGAGAAATTGATTAAACTTATTCTAACACTGAGGCCAACGTTAGACGGGGACAAATCAAATCTTAGAATCAGAACAACCTCTCCTCTGCAGATCCTGTTAATACTTCAGTTTCGATTATGTTAGGTTGAAATCTTTTGGTAATAAATCTAGTACCATTACAAAGACCCCATTTACTATTAAGATTTCTCAGTAGCATGATGATTGCACCTACTTTCTTTCTTTCTTTCTTTTTTTTTTTTTTAATGCACCTACTTTCAATTCTAATTTATGACACGGCATTCCCGAAGGAGTAATACTTTTAAGAAATTCTATGGGAAAATTTTCCTTTTCAGCATCATCCGTTGAATCTAGTATTATTGTCGATTACACTGCCGTCTCTGAGTCTTAATGCAATATCTGTTTGCCAGCCTTTCTCACCATGTGGGAAAAGAATAGGATATGTTGTTGCATCTAATGTAGGAAACAGGATACTGATTTGTTTCATTTTAGTGGCATTCGGATTATTGGAATCTGGTTTAGAATGAATGAACAAGTCCCTTTCAAAAGGCGATCCTCCATCTTTGTTTCTAAATATGATGGCAACTTTGGTTACACGGGGATAATTATATCTACCCAGATCACTGTTAAGACAGTATTTAATCACCATTGTTACTTCTGTGCGACGCCACCGCTTTCTTTCAGCTTCAGAATGCCAACAAAAACAACCAAATTCACGATCAACAATGACAGATCGAAACACACACGTGCGATTGGCGCCAGCAAGAACTTTATATGTATCACACATGTGCGAGTCAACTTAACCTTTTATAGATATAGAACAAACTTGCTTAATTAGACCTGCTTTCTGATGTAGCTAAACTTTTTCCAGTCCAGTGAAGCACCCCAACTTTCTCCAAAAATGAATAAAAAAAATATCCTCAGATGAGGATTAAAAAATAAGTTAATTAATTAATTAAAATAAAATAAAATAAAGACTGACCCTCAAACCTTGGCTGGGTCATTTGGTTAGAGCATCATCCTGATACGTCAAGGTTGCAGGTTCAATCCCCAGTCAGTGCACATAAAGAATCAATCAATAAATGAGTAAATAAGTGGAACAACAAATCTCTCTCTTTCTAATCATATTTTTATAACAGTGGAGCCCAGGACACTTCTCCTTGATCACCCACCCCAGAATGCAGATCTTAGATCCGTTTGGGAGAGGGAAGCACCAGGCCTGGCTCTGCCATGAACATCACAATTGACCCCAAAAGACAACCTAACTTCACAGGCTCCCATTGCTCCATCTCTATGGATCCAGCTCCTACAAGCCACCACAATACATCACAGGGCAAAGGAGATGATGAGAGCAACACATAACAGAACCAGACAGAGAGACACCCCTCCCCCGCCACCTCAGTGGCTGCTGTGTGGGTAGACAGACGAAGCCTAGAGAAATGATGGGGAAAGGGTGGTGGGCGACGGGAGGAAGGCCTTATGCCAAACCAGGAATCCTGCTCTGGCCTCCCCGATCACAAGGAGGCAAATGTGCCCAAGAAAACACAAGCTAGACAAACAGTCCCTGATGATCCTGAGTCCCACCCCATCCTAAAGATTAGCTACAGAAAGCTGACAGGATTCCCAACATTAACCCAAATTATAGGTCCTGGTGACCTACAGATTGCCCTTCAGAGAGTAGGTCACCAGGACCTATCATTTGGGTTTTTGGTGACCTACTCTCTCAAGGGCAATCTGTAGGTCACCCCAATGGCCACTCAGCAAAGTGCAGAAAATTGTTCTGGAAAGCCAAGGTGACCTTGCCGGATGAAAGTCAAACAGGTCAGAGGAGCAATGAGGGTAGATAAGCCCCTCTCGGTGTTAGCCAGCACCTCCGATTGGCAGTAACTGAGACCATGTCTCTGGTACAAAAATAGAAATGCAGATCAACAGCCCAGAAATGCTCTGGTGACAAACACACACAGAAGAGGAAAGAGTCAACAAAGCAGGCATCTTAAACAACGGGAAGGGCAGGGTGCCTGCAGAGACAGCTGGTGCATCTCCAAGAAAAAAAGTTTAATCTGTTAGATTCCATTCAGCTGGAACGTTGTGTTGTGGGTTTTTTTTTTTTTGAGCGCCAGCTGGATTCCAGGTTCTACCGATATCATGATAAAAGAGATAGAGTCCCTGCCTCAGGGAGCTCAGTCTGAGAGGGAAACTTAGCTCAGGGCCATACAATTCTGGGTTTAAATCCTGGTTTTGCCCCTCATTAGCTGAGTGACCCTGGCAATTTTGTAACTGATCTGAGATTCCAGACGTCCTATACTATAAAAATGGTTTGTAAACAGCACCTCTTTCATAGAGTTGCTATAAGATTAAATGAGCCTGGCTGGCGTGACTTGTGACCCAGTGGTTGAGCATCGACCTATGAACCAGGAGGTCACGGTTCAATTCCAAATCAGGGCACATGCCCAGGTTGCATGCTCGAACCCCAATTGGGGGCATGCAGGAGGCAGCCAATTAATGATTTTCTCTCATCATTGATGTTTTTCCTCTCCCTTCCTCTCTGAAATCTATCTATCTATCTATCTGTGTGTGTGTATATATATATTGATATATATATATATATATATACATATATATATATAATTTTTTTAAAAAAGACTAAATGAAAGAAAGTATATAAATGTACAGTGTCTGTATTCAATAGGCAGTAATTCTTATTATTGGGAAGCATCCTTGGAAACGAAGTTTGATGAGAGTTAGAGAAAACAGGCATGTGGCATGGGGAATAGGAGAGATTAACAGCTCTGGAGAGTGGCAGGGACCTGCTCGAGATTTAAAAGGTGAATGGGGCGGGGAGGAGGTGGCCAATGTTGTTTAGTGGTTAGAGTGTCAGCTCATGCACTGAATGGTCATGGGTTTGATTCCCAGTCAAGGGCACATACCTGGGTTGCAGGTTCAATTCCCAGTTCTGTCAGGGTGCATTTGGGGGGCAACTGATCAATTTTTCTCTCTCAAATCGGCATTCCTCCCTCTCTCCCTCTCTCTCTCTCTCACTTCCCTCCTCCATCCTGCCCTCCCACTCTCTCTAAAAATCAACGGAGAGGCCCTAGCTGGTCTGGCTCAGTAGATAGAGTGTCCACCTTTGGACTAAAGGGTCTGGGGTTCAGTTCTAGTCAAGGGCAGGCTCCTTGATTGCAGGCTCCTCCCGGGCCTGGGCCCTGGTCAGGGCTCGTGCAGGAGGCGACCAATTGATGTGTTTCTCTCACATGGATGTTTCTCTCAGTCTTTCCCTCTCTCTTCTACTCTCCCTGAGAATCAATGAAAGAATATCCTCTGTTGAGGATTAACAAAATCAAAGGGGTGGCGGGGGTGGATATCCCTGGGTAAGGATTAACAAAATCAATGGGGGGAAAATATCCTTGGGTGAGGATTAACAACAAAAAAGGTGAGTGGAGGGAATTTATCAGGCAAAGGGTATAGAGGTAAATTCCAGGCTGAAAGAGCATCTGCAAAAGCATGGAGACCTGGCATACCTGGGAGAACAAGCAGCTGGAGGGGCAGGTGTGGCCAACCCAGAGGCAAGGGAAGGGGAGAGGGCCGTGTTGCGGCTATGCACATGGGGCTGGAGCACAGAAACCACAAGTAGGGCTCAAAGCACAAGGTGTGGCTTGGAGATGGTAAAAACAAAAGCAGCAGGAAAGGGAAGAAATTCTGTCTGAGAGACGGTGCCAAGCAGATTAAGGAAATGAGAAGCGAGAAAGGGGAATGACCTTAGGTCTCTTAGGCGGGGATGAGCTGGAAATGGGCTCTGGGGGCCTCTGCAGGTTGAGTTGGCGAGCAGCACCGGGCCTGTACCCCAGCTCCCACCTGATATTGTCGATCCAGCAGTCAATGATGACAGGCAGCAGCAGTTCGAGGTTCAGCCAGAGTGTGAAGTAGCTGTCCGTTTTCTTGGAGCAGAGGTAGTGCACGACCTTCGGCTTGTCCAGCTTTGCCTCCAGCTGGTTGCCCAAATCACCAGGCACTATAGTGGGGCACAGAACATGCATGAGCCTGACAGACTGGAGACCCCCAAGGCTTGAATCCAAAGGCCTTCTACCATCCTAGGCAGGGCTTTGTCCACTCTGACTGGGTTGGGAAACAACAGAGCACTGTGCCACTGAACCAGCCCAAAGAGAAAGCACTAAAGACAGGCTTGTAGAGGACGGCAATGAACAGAAACACGATTGAAAGAAGCTCACATCGGCACCTGCTGACCTACTGAGGTCCCCAGGCTTTGCTCAAGGCCAGAGTCCAGTAAGGTTCCAAAGGACAGACCATCTGCAGAGCCCTAGCAGCTGGGTACACATGGACCAAGCACTGGAGATGGCTACCCTGAAACACCACACCATTCTGGTCATAGCTGGTGTGGGATGGGGGAGACTAGGCCTAAAGGATAACTTCTCTCTACCTGAACTGGCCTACTGAATCTACAGAGAGCCCTGGGGAGCCTTGTGACACTCAAATCTATCCCCATTGCTTCACTGCCCAACGCTCAAGGCCTTTATTTCTATGTTTTTTTAATCCTCATGTGTTCATTGATTAGAAAGAGAGAGAGAGAGAAACAGCGATCGGTTGCCTCCTGTTTGCATGCTGACTGGGGATTGACCCTGCAACCTAGGTATGTTTCCTGACCAGGAATCGAACCCACAATCTTTTGGTGTATGGGACGATGCTCCAACCAACTAAGCCACCCAACCAAGGTAGCATTCAAGGCCTTTCAGAGTTTATTTACTCCCAGTGACCTTCAGGCCTCACCTGCTCCCACATGCCAGGCTCTCAGCACCTCCCATATGCATCCCTGTTTAAGATCCATAATCACTAACTGAACAACCAGCGCTTGGCTCTCCTTGGCATTCCCTGGGCTTGGACTATGAACCCAGCCCTGCAAAGGGCATGCCTTCCCTGCGCCCCATCTCACAACGTCCTGGGGGCAGCCTCGGGAGGCAGTTGTAGCCCCTGCCTTCACCTCCTTTCATGCTGTGGGTGCAGAAGTGGGGAGTCCCCAGCACGACAGGCTCTGGATGACATGCCTGTGGACTGGGCAGGGGAATACAGAGACCTTGGTCATTATCTCCACCAAAGGAAATGGCTGAAAGAGGAAGCCACCAGTTCTGCTTTGTCTGGATGCCGTTCACACTGGACAGGCCGTGTGGCCTCTAAAAATAGCAGTGGTCACTTCCTCAGACCTTGTGCCTAGAACTAGGACGAAAGCCATCCACATGCCTTTCACCTCAAATAACACTGGGAGAGAACATCCTTATTATGCCCACTTTATAGATGAGGAGACTGAGTCTGGGAGAGGTAGAAACAGCTTACTACAGTCCCTTCCCCCTGCTCAGGGTCTTCTTCTGTGTCACTTCTCTGACTTCTGCTTCCTCTACTATCCATTTGAGTCCCACCCATGGAGGCTGGTCATCCCTGGATTACTGATCTGTGACCAGGAACAGCTTGTCCACTGCCAGCCATGGGGTTTCCTAGGATTAATACCAACTGCCTCACTCTCTGGGCAGGTTAACATTCCCATTGCTCTGTGACTCTGGGTAGGGACCGAGGCTCCTCTGCTCCGACCTAGGATAGCGAAGAACTGAAAGACTTAACGAGTTAGCACCAATCCAGGAGAAAAGGCTGCAGTCCTTTCATGGACCACACACTTCCCAATGCCACACCCTTTTACTCAGAACTCCTTAGACCCACACATGACTCCCTGTGGGCCCCCAGGATAAAGTTCAGATGACCCAACCAGTCACGAGCCTGAACAATCCACTCCCCTCTACCTCTTCCCTCCCTCCTCCCCACTCCACCCCCCACCAAACCACTCCATTCCACACAGCCTGGACTCCCTACCTCCTTCCCTCTGACATGTAGCTCCCCGTGCCACAGCTCCAGCTGCATACTCCAGGAAGCCTGCCCTGACTGGGTCAGTGCATTCTCTGTGCTTGCCCAGCACAGACCTCATCCCTGGGAATCATCCTGGAAGCTTAAGGAAGGCAGAACCAAGGGTGCCCAATTCCCATGATTAACCTGGGCCTAGCATCCCCCTGAAGCATTTCATGGCCCAGGGCTCCCGGCGGGGGAACGCCGTAGGACCATCTGTCATCTATATCACCCCCATTAAAATACTCCCAGCAGCCCTAACCGGTTGGGCTCAGTGGATAGAACGTCGGCCTGCAGACTGAAGGGTCCCAGGTTCGATTCCAGTTAAGGGCAGGTGCCTTGGTTGCGAGCACATCCCCAGTGGGGGGTGTGCAGGAGGTGGTTGATTGATGTTTCTAACTCTCTAGCCCTCTCCCTTCCTCTCTGTAAAAAAATCAATAAAATATATATATTTTAAAAAAATACTCCCAGCAAAAAAGGCATGGGGGTCATGCAGACTCTGTGTAACGTATACCTCAGCAAGCCTCTGCCTTCGGAGCCCTGGCTGGTCACCTACACACCAGCTCTAGGTGGGAGTGACAGTCTGCATGAGGCACCTAAGGCCCCCAAGACAGAAGTCTCATCCCTGCCCACCACCCACCGCAAGGAATCGCTGTGACTCCTGTACAGTTGTCAGGGGTCAGGACCAAGAAGGGGCTAAGTAAGCAGGAGAGGTCACCTGGCCCCAACATAGTTTAGTCCAAGTAGGTCTGAAAGGATGAGCACAGGCTCCTGACATCTGTTCAGAGCCACAGTCCCACCTCTTACCTCTGCCTTTAGCCAGCCTCAGATTCCCTAGGGCCTCCGCCCTCAGGCCCAATACTACCCATTTGATAAGTCTGGGGGGAGCCCTGGGGGCAGGTTAAGACAGTGATCCTTTCCCCAACGAGCTTCCTTTCAGCAATGCCTTCTGAAATGTAAGGGGCTGAAAAGGTCCAGGGAGACAGCCTACTAGCCAAGCCTAAGTCAACACTAAGGCTCCTGGGGGCCAACTCTGGGGCCACCTTACCCCCAAACCGGCCCTCAGGATGGGGCCAGAGGGCCTCAGTCTTTCCAGCTTAAAAATAAAATAAAATAAAATGGGGATAAGTCGCACAACCACTTCAAAACTACAACTAAAAGACAAAACGGTGTGTGTGGGGGGGGGGGAGGGGCGGGGAATGGGGATAAGGCAAGACAAGGTCTGGGACTGCCGCGGACAGGCAGACGGAAGGACTACCGCAAAAAACACTCCTTACCCCATATTCTACAGGGGAAGGTGACAGAGAGGTTGACCACACCCGCGACCAGTCTGGCAGGAGGTGGACGGACCCACCCAAATGACAAGACAGTCGTACGCTCCCCGGCCTCGTGCTTGGAGCAGATGCAAACCGGGGAGACAGCCCCCCTCAGCCCCGTGCCCGGTCCTGCCCGACGCGCGAGCGAACAGACCCCCTACTGGATTCGTGCCTCACCCAGGACCACGGGAGGGGGACGTCCGGTCGGAAGCGCCGGGTCTGCGAGCATCAGGAGGAACAGGAGGCCACCCGGGAGCAGGGCTGCGCGGCGGGGGCCCATGGCGCGGGACGGACCGGGCTCCTGGTGCGGGTTCAGCGCTCCTGGCCTGCGCCTAGGCCGGGCGCGGCGACGCGCTTAACCCCGCCGCTCACCGCCTCCCCGGCGGCCGGGCCAATCAGGGCCCAGCTCCCGCAGACGGCCCGCCAATGGGGACTCGCCTCCAGGGTGTCCCGCCCAGTCGGAGCTGGCAGCCGGGCTCGAGCCGGCCGCCGACTTGCTCCCTTGACAGCGCTGCGAGCCGAGCGCATCGATCTGTTCAGGCTCAGCCCTGGCTTCCACCCTCTCGCCAGACCCAGCCCGCCGCTGCTGGGGACCCAGCCCAGCCCCTCCCCCCCCCCCCCCCCCCCCCCCGCCCCGTACTCCAAGATAATGCTGCGCAGCCCTCACCCCGGATTCCTGGCGCCTGCCTGACCTGGAATCTGGAACCATCCTGGCTGAGTGGCGATCCATGGTCCAGTGATCGCGGCCGCTGAGCGACTCCGGTCACAGCCAAGGGGAAGCAAAGTAAGCCCCAGACAGTTTGGCGGCCTTAGGGGGTCAGAGTTGACCAGGACCTTTGCGCACCCCCCTCCCCCTCCGGTTCTTCACACCCTGCCCAGAGAATATCTGAGTTGTTCAGGCAACCCTTTGCCGTCTGCCCTGGGAATTGGATGGGAAGGGGGAGAGGCCAAGTCAGCATGTTTCGTTTCTGAGTGAGATGTGTGTCCTCCCTTTTTAGGGGCGCGGAGTATGGAGTCACCCTAACAAACGGAGCAGTTCACGGGCAGGGTTGAGAGTGGGCTTGAGCCTTGACCCTGCGCCATGGCTCATCCGCAAGTTCCCTCGCAGAGCGGGAGGGGTATTGGGACCTCCCAGCACAGCAAACACGGAGATCAAGACAGGACACAGACTCCCTGCAGGAGGAATGGGGGCGAACAGGGTGGGCCAAGACTGGACAGGCGGTGATATACCAGCACCATGCATCTCTCTGGGAGAGAGGGGCCATGTGTTTGGAGATTGGAGGTCTTGGTCCTCCACACATTCCCTCCTAAGGGCCCGTCACACCCTGATCAGCAATCTCAAAATCTTTATACTTCCTCTCCCTCCCTCCCTCCCTCCTTCCCTCCCTCCCTCCCTCCCTCCTTCCCTCCCTCCCTCCCTCCCTTCCTCCCTCCCTCCCTCCTTCTTCCTTCCTTCCTCTTGGTCTGTAGCTGACCCTTTCCACTCTCTCCCTGTGCCCCTCAATGAATCTACACACCATCTTGGCCTGTCTCTCCTATTTTCTTATAGTGAAATACATTGGTCCTCCTTTAAGGTCCAACTGTCTCCCACTTCAGGCCCTAGCCTGGGGCCTCCCCCCTCCCATAAAAAAACACCCCTGCCTCCCTCACCTCCATCCCAGACCTCAGTAGAAGAGTCCCTGAAAAAAAAAAAAAAAACACACACACACACACACACAAAAAAAACCCAAAAAACAAAAACGGGAAAAAAAGAGTCCCTGAGGACTGATCTGGCAGGCCCAGTGTGGGAAATCATAGAGATCCTTCTGCCAGGGTTAGGGACAGGCAGTAGATTAAAGATCAAGGGTTAAGTGGGGAGAGAACAGGGAACATGACAGCTTGGGCCATTTTGAACCCTGGCACAGTCTGAATGTCTTGTCAGCCCAACAGTCTCAGGCGGCCATGGGTCCCTCACAGGGTGGCTCTGTCCTCAGAAGTGGTTCCCGAGGTGCCCCACTCCCACAGGCCCTGCAGGTGATAGGAACCGTGGCCATTGGGGGAGGGGGTGCCACGGTTTGGTCAGCAATGACTCATGCTGGCACAGTGGAGAGGAGTCGGAAGGTGAGGGTCCCCCCATTTCACATGACCCAACCATCCACACGATATCTGCAGGAGGAATGGTGTGAAGAGTGGGCAGAGACTTGGAGTCATCCTGGACTCTAGATACCGTCCTGACGCTCGGGCCCACAACCAAGGGGTCATCAAGTCTCCCCAACTCTATCCTCCCAAAGCCAAACTACCCTCATCCCCATGGTCCTCCACATGCCAGGTTGACATTATTGAACATTGTCAGGCTCCATCATGCCCACCTAACCCCACTCATGACTCTCCCATTGCATGCATGAATCAGAGTGAATGAGGACCCTGCTGTGTACCCTGGCTGTCTCCCCCAATTTCCACTCTGGTAGCTCTCTCATTGTCAGCCTCAATGGCTTCCTTGCTGCTTCGAACAGAAAAACCTCATCCTCCCTCAGGTCTTCTGCACTTGTTGCACTGGGCCTAGTCTGCAGCCTCCACTTTTGGGGACTCAATTGAGCTCTGCATTTAGGCCTCAGCCCAGACATGACCATTTACTTTGAAGCAGCCCTTGCCTGGCTCCCATTAAAATATAATCACTGGCCCTGGCCAGTGTTTCTCAGTGGTTAGAGTGTTGTGCCATGCACGGAAGGGTCACAGGCTCAGTTCCAGGTCAGGGCACATACCCAGGTTTCAGGTTCGATCCCTGGTCGGGGCATGTATGGGGGAGATAACTAATTGATGTTTCTCTCTCATATCGAGGTTTCTCTCTTTCTCCCTCTCCCATCCTCTCTCTTTAGACTCAATGAGGGGGAAAAAAAACCACATATCCTTGGGTGAGGATAACAATAATAATATGTAATAAATGTATATGTATGTATATATAAAATCACTAAGAGCAGGTCCCTCACCTGTCCTATTACTGCCCCCTCCTGCACTACCAGTTACCACCAGCACAGTCCCTGGCATACAGCAGGTGCTTAACATATGTTGAATGAATGAGACCACCCCCTTCTCTACGACACTTCCAGGGTAGTAGTATCCTAGTGCCTGTCAGACCTGGAAAAGTGGCAACCCAATCAAGACCAGGGCTTCTGAGCTGGTTTGGTAGCTAGAACGGAGCCCATTGGGAGGTCAACTTACTTTCCTAAAGCTCATGGCTCAGCAGGCTCCCATTCCTCTGCTGCCTGAGCCTCCCTGGAGTCATGAGAGGCCCAACACTGACCCGATCGTGACAGAACCCCGAGGGAACTGGCCTAGGCATCAAGGAAGACTGCCTGGAGCAAGAATCAGAGACGGATCTTGAAGAACAGTAGAAGTCTGTCAAGGAAAAGAGTGCTCCAGCTGGGAGCCTAGAAGTACAACAGCCTCCAGACTTGAGCAATCACAGCAGTGGGTCTGGAGCACCTGGTGGGTGAGAGTGGAACTGAGGTTGTACTGAAAACCAAGCTTAAAAACTTGGCGGGCGGGAGGGAGGGGGGGTAGGGTGGGAAAGAGAGACAAAAAAAGAAAAAGAAAAAAAACGTGGCCTTTGTCCAGGGAGCCAGGAGCTGCGAAGATTCTCAGCCTGAGAGAGGCGGCCTGGGGTGCGAGGGGGCGGGGTGCCAAGGGCCTTCCCCTTTCACCTCAAGTACAACCTTCTAGTGCTGCTCCTCTTCCAGGAACCTGGATCAAGCGACAGAGTCAGGGCGCCCTCTGGTGGGTACTCAGCGGGGATTCGGCGAAGGGGCGGAGATGGGAACTCCGGGGGAGCCCCGCTCCGGAGGCCGGGAGATCAGGAAGGGTGGCCTGGTGCAGCTGGGGCCCGCTAAGGGCGGGCCTGGGCCTGGGACAGCGAGTGTGGATCGCCGCGGGGAACACCAGCTGGCACCCAGCGTCGAATCCTCTCTCACTACAGGACATTTTCTGGCCAGGGAGGAGGTCTCTACACCACCCCTACCAGACGAGACCCGCCACACTCCCAGGCGAGGATCCTCACCCTGGTATCTGCCCATATCAGCGGCAGGAGCGTCCGCTGCCCTCGCTGCCTTCGTGGCAGGACTTGCCCTTCGGGTCCTGCCACGAAGTGAGGGGAAGAAGCAAGGATGGGATTCCTAGAGCGAGGCTAGGCGGGAGGGACCAGCTTCCTCTTTCCCAAATACCTGGAGGACGACTTGGAAAAGGCCTCTGGCAGGACCGTTGGAGCCTCACTCACCCCTCTCGCACACCTATTATCTCCGACTCATTCATTCATAAGTCGTAAATCCTAGTGGGAGTGAAGTGGGACACTTACCGGTGAAATACAGATATTTCTGTAGGGATCTACTGTAGGGATCTCTGCTTCAGAGGGAGGTGCCTGGAGAGGGAAATCTGGAGGAAGAGCACTGTTAACCAGGTCAAGGGCGAGTTGTTAGGGAAGTGAAGAGAGCAGATGAGACTACTAGGGAAAAGGCTCTGTGGTCCAGGGAAGATGACTATCGCTGGAGGCAGACTAAGCCAGCCGGCCATTCATTCATTAGGTCTTCAGCAACTATAATGCTTCCTAAGTATTTTGGGGGGATTGGTTCCAGGACCCCACTCCTCCTAATGCCCCCATACCAAAATTATCTGGATGCTCATATATATAAACGATATATATAAAATGGTGTAGTAGCCCTGGCCAGTGTGGCTCAGTTGGTTAGGCATCACCCTGTGCACTGAAAAACCACTGATTCGGTTCCAGTCAGGGCACATACCTTGGTTGTGGTTCAATCCCTGGTCGGGGCACCTATAGGAGGTGACAGATCAATGTTTCTCTCTCACATCGATGTTTCTCTCTCTCCAAAGAACCCTTCTTCTCTCTCCAAAGTCAATAAGAACATAAAAAAAAAAAAAAGAAAAAAATGAACTGGTGTAGTATTTGCCTATAACCTAGACACGTCCTGACCTGCGCTTAAAACACACAAACACACACACACGCACACACAACAACAAAAAACTTTTTTTTAAAATCCTCACTCCACCCAGGATGTATGTATGTATGTATTTATTTGGATATTTTCCCATTGACTTTTAGAGAGAGTGAAAGGGAGGAAAGACAGAGAGAGAAACATCGACGTGAGAAACATCAAACATTGCACTGTCTCACAAACACCAATCGGTTGCCTCCTGCACGCCCCTGACGGGGGATCAAACCCAAAACCTGGTTATGTGCCCTGACCCGGAATCGAACCCTCAGTCTTTTGGTTTGTGAGATGATGCTTCCATCCGACTGCACCACCTGACCTAGGCTTTAAATCACCTCTAGATTACTTATACCTAATACAGGGTATCCCAAAATGATATCTACACACTTTGAATAATTATAAAGGCAGTGTTTACTAAAATACATTTCATTTTCAAAATGTAATGGGCCCTAACCAGTTTGGCTCAGTGGATAGAGCGTCGGCCTGCGGACTCAAGGGTCCCAGGTTCGATTCCGGTCAAAGGCATGTACCTTGGTTGCGGGCACATGCCCAGTAGGGAGTGTGCAGGAGGCAGCTGATTGATGTTTCTCTCTCATTGATGTTTCTAACTCTCTATCCCTCTCCCTTCCTCTCTGTAAAAAAATCAATAAAATATTTTTTAAAAAATGTAATGGAATCTAAGGCATTGTGTGTATATTTTGGGGGACAACTTGTATAATGTAAATGATATGTAAATAATTTTTATACTGTATTTTTAGGGAGCAACTTTCTGGAATTTAAAAACATATATATTGATCCGCAGTTGGTTGCATCCACGGATACAGAACCTTGATTTGGGAGGACCAATAGTAGTACTATGTCCCAGGCCCAGTGAGAGGCGCTGGGAATGAGCCTGTCCTCAAGAATCTGGTGTTCTCATGGGTGGGGGCTGGAGCAGGGAAACAATAAGTGACTTATCTTTAAAAGTATTTTTTTAATTGATTTTAGCGAGGAAGGGAAAGGGAGAGAGAAACATCAATGATGAGAAAGAATCAATGATCGGCTGCCTCCTGCACGCCCCCTACTGGGGATTAAGCCCATAACCTGGGCATGTGCCCTTGACCAGAGTCAAACCCCAGACCCTTTAGTCCGCAGGATGACGCTCTATCCACTGAGCCAAACCAGCTGGGGCATAAATGCCTTGTTGTGTTAGAAGGTGGTTTAGTGCTGGGGGAAAGGAGATGTGAGAGCCGAATAGAGGACAGGGGTGCGGGTCGCTTAGTATTAATGGGGTGGTTTGGGAGGACCCATCCTAAGATGAGTAAAAGAGATCAACAAAGCAGGGTCCTTAAGGGTATTTTAACTAATTTAATTTTTCAAGGAGAGCCCAAGCCTCGGGAGTTGTCCTGCAGCTGGGGGCGGTCAGACGGAGGCAAGGGGGTTTGCGGGAGCCTCCGCACGCTGCTAGCCCCTTGGCTCAGGTTCACTATCCAGTAGGGACTTGGACACGCATGAAGGCGTCTTCCATGGGCATGCGCTCAGGGCGGCCTGAAATACCACACTGGGAAGGTCTGTCACCTCCGGAGAGGGAGGCTTCGGGAGGCGCCGGGGTGGAGACCCGAGCAGAATAGGGAAAAGCCAAACGCGGACTAGAGGTTGGACGCATGGGGGCGCTAGGGTGGGTGAGACAGAGATCAAGCAGCGCCAGGACGGCCCGCGGGGGGCGCCAGGCCTGTCCCGTAGGAGCAGCCCGGAGAAGAGCCGACCAGGAGCGGTGTGCGCCAGGGGAGTTTTGGGCGAGCCCGGGGCTGCGAGGTGCTGCTGCGGGGAACGCGGAGCCGGGAGGAAGGCCTGGCTCCGGGAAGGAAGGGCTGACTCCGCGAGGCGCATGCGCGTGCCAGGGGGGAGGGGCCTGACCTCGCTGCTGCGCCCGGCCCCGCGAGCAAATATTTGACATTCCAGACTTATCTCGAGGGGGGCGAGGCCCGAAAAGCGACGTTTCCCCCTCCCCCGGGCCCGATTGGCTTAGCGTTTCCAGGGGTGGGCGGTCCAGAGAGGGCAGCGGCGCGTGGACACCAGGCTGCACCCCAAGGGGAAGCGCTGGTCGCCGGAAGCCTCCAGAAGGACTGTCTACCTCCCACGCCCTCCCGGCTGCCGTGTCCCGGTGCGAGTCACTTCCGACCCTGGCGCTTCAGTCTTGATCCTTCACATGGGGACGCGCCGGAGTGTGGGTTCAGTGGGCAAGGCGTCGGAGGCCCCCTCCTCCCCGGGCGTGTTCGCTATCCGAGGGTCCGGACGCAACGCCCGGCTTTTCCGAAACCGCGAGGGGAGGCTCCCGCCTCAGTTTCAGCTCGGCCTTGGCCACCCCACGTTTTTGTTCTCGCCGGGTTGGAGTCCCTTCTTCCCACCGGATTCTTAGTCAGTTTCTTAGTCACATCAATGGGGAAATTGGGGGAAATACAGGGCGGCCCGGAAACGCGCCGTAAAGGGGCCTCACCAAGATGGACGAGGCGAAAGGGTGCTGGAAGCCCTCCACGCGGGGCTGTCCGGTTGGGATGCCGGTCCCGGAAGGAGAAGAGGTCCTGCCGCCCGCGCGCGCACAGGACACATGTGCTTCGGGTCCCCACCGCCGGCGCGCTCATCGCTAGGCAACAACAGGCCCCTCGCCAAAGGGGCAGGGCTGCAAACACAGGCCGGAGTCCCCACGTGGGGTAGGGTTGAGGCTCCTGGCCCGGACCATCCGGCTTGGCCCGGTCTAGAGTGCCACTCTCTGGAGTTGGGGAAGGGGGGTGTCTTCCTCCTCCTTCCGCAGCACCCAGGCCCGCGCACCTCCGAACGCGCTTTGGCACCAGGTGCACTTCCTGGAGCCTGGCCTTTCCACCTGTATGGACAAACTCTGCCCTTTGACCTCATGACCCCCGCTCCCCCCCACGGCTCTAATGACCTCTCGGGATCTCCCCAGTCTACCTCTGGTGATGGGCCTCTGAGTGATACCCGGTAACTTTAACCGTCCCCTTTGACCTTTGGTGACTTCTGTCACCCCCAGACCGGCCGGACCCCCACAACTTCTACATCGACTCCTGGTGATTTTCACAAGTCCCATGTGCCCCTTAGGACTAGGGAAGGCCTCTGGTTTTGCCGTTTTCTTGGCTGAGGCCTCATGGTGGGGAAGAGGAGCAGGAGGAGGTGGAGGTCGCCCCAGAAATCAGCCGGCTGGGGGAGTGGGAATCTGGGTCCTAAGCACGCCCAGGCGGGCGGGTGAGCGCGCGTCCCGGGCTAGGTCCTAGCAGCCTCCCCCCCACGGCTTCCAGAGCCGCCCTCGGTCACGTGGCCCACGGGACCCACAGGTAACTCGCCCAGAGAGGATTGGGGCGGTAGCCGCCCCGCCTCGCCGGGCGCTGCGGGCGGGTCTCAGCAGCGCCCACTGCGCCAGCCGGGCCGCAGGTGCCGCCCCCGACACAAGGGGTCCCGCCCTAGCCGATCCGCGTCTGCCGTCGGTCGGTGCGAGCGTGCGCCTCGTCGGTCCGCGTGTGCGTGGCCGAGCGCCCCCTTTTCTCTGCGGCCATGACTCCGGCGCCACCGCAGCCCCCGCCCCCGGGCCAGGACCCTGCCGCAGACTCTTCCGCCGAGACCTGCCCAGGGTCTGGACCCCTGGTCGTCCTGTTCGGGGCCACGGCCGGTGCACTGGGGCCGGATCTGGGCTCCGATGAGACCGACTTAATCCTGCTAGTGTGGCAAGTGGTGGAGCCGCGGAGCCGCCAGGTAGGGTGGGGAGAGGGTGGTGGCGTCCCCAGGGAGCTTCGTGATCCGAAGGCGCAGTGGTTGACCGGTTTCCCCCGCCTCTCGCAGGTGGGGACGCTGCACAAGTCACTGGTTCGCGCCGAGGCGGCCGCACTGAGTCCGCAGTGCCGCGAGGCGAGTGGCCTGAGCGCCGACAGCCTGGCGCGGGCCGAGCCGCTGGACAAGGTGCTGCAGCAGGTGAGCGCCCGGGGCGCGGTGGGTGGAGACGCTGCCGGACCCCAGGTTCTTTTCTACGCGGGAGAGGCGGCCGGAGGCGAGGCCTGGCGCGCCGGGACTAACTGGCCGGGGCGGTAGGACGGGTTCCTGTTGTTTGAAACTTGCATCGACTCCCGCGTGTGCGTGTGTTCGCGTGTGCCGGCCATTTCGGGGGTGGGGGAGTTCTTACCTTTCAGTCTTTCCAGATCCACCCTATTGAGGGGGTGGGGATGGAGGCCGCGAGACCCTTCCGAGAGTCCCCGGCCGGCGGGGGAGTGAGGCTGAGACTGAAACTGGGAACCTGCCCAGCCAGGTCTCTCAGAACGGTAGCCAGAAGCCGAAAGGGCCAAGGGGCCGTGGTCATAGGTCACTGTCCCTCCCGCCTGCGACCTCGGCCCACCCACCCGCCTGGGAGACGCTTGGGCGGGGGCGGAGGGCGGTGTCTGCCCCAGAGGCAGACGCCGCCAGGTGTAAGCTGCTCTGTAAGCTGCTCGTTTAGGCCTGCCCCAGCCGGCTGTCCAGGCGTGGGCGCTGTCCTGACCGCGCCTGGAGGCTACCTGCCTCCTGAGTGCAAAGGCCTAGGGTTGCCCCCTGGCCCTGGCTGAAGTGGGAGGCTGTTCCCATTGCTGTTTTCTCTTCACTACGGTGCTCAACCCGTGTCTGACTGTTTGAGTATAATGAGTGTAAGTGCTTTACACGCACAAATTCTTTCATTTTCCAACTCTGGTAGTTCCTGATGAGGAAATGGAAGCACAAAGATGTTTCAACCTAGTCTGTTGCTGAAGGGCTTCCAGGCTGACCCCCACTTGGGGAGTGTGCTGAAGGAGAGCTGGGTTGCCTTGCTCTGCCAGTCTCAGACTGTAAAGTTGGCGTGGGGGAGGTTCTTTGGGCTGTGCTTAGTGCTTATACCTGTTCTCCAACAGGGATGGAGGCTGGGGGAGGGGCTGGGCAGTTTCAGGAGTGCCACCCCCTCTATGAGCAAACAGCTCAGTGCCAGCAGGTCGATAGGGTGTGGGTCAAAGCTCATGCTGCCCCTGGCGTCCAGGTGTGGAGTTCTGTCCTTGGAATTTCTCTGGCCCTCGGTTGGTCAGACCTAGAGGCGGGGCTGCCATTGACCATGAGCCGGATGGGCCTCAGGCAGGACTGGGCCTCTCCCACCTGTCTGAAGGTGGAGCCTGGTCAGGGACAGGTTTAACCTGCTTTGCCCCGCCCCTTCCCACCTGCTTGTCCCACTCCACCAGGTGTTTGCTCTGGCCCCACTCCAGACTCCTGGAGTGTGTGCAGTGGGGGCTTGGGGGGTATGTAACTGCCCCTTTTTGGCCTGGAGAAGCTGATGGTGGACTGAGGGGGAAAAAGGGAACTGCAGAGCCAGGCCCAACAGGTATGGCCACCTACTCCCCAAACAGGGTAGGGCTGGCTGAACATCTGGCAGAACCAGCTTTGCAGCCTGTGCCCTCTTTCTTCCTGCCTGCCCAGCTGTGAGTCTGTCTCTCTCCCCAGTTCTCACAGCTGGTGATCGGGGATGTGGCTCTGCTGGGCGGGGGTCCCTACATGCTCTGCACTGATGGACAGCAGCTACTGCGACAGGTCCTGCATCCTGAGGCCTCTAGGAAGGTATGCCACGGAGGGCACAACAGGGGGCAGGGTTCCCAGGCCATCCATTGTCGAGGGGGTGGGCTGCTCAGTTTTGTCTATTCATCCCTGCTCACATGTGCCCCCAGAACCTGGTACTCCCCGACACCTTCTTCTCCTTCTACGACCTCCGCAGAGAGTTCCATGTGCAGCACCCAAGTGCCCGCCTCGCCAGGGACCTCACCGTGGCCACCATGGCACAGGGTACCTGTGACCCAGAGGGGTTAGAGTGGAGGGGCAGCCATAGGCTCTATGTGTCTGAGTATGTGCATGCTGGTGGGTTATATGAACATACCCAATTAGCATTATCTGCTGAGTCCTTAAGTGCATGTCTGTCTGGATTGGGGCACATTTGGAAAGTAGACATGTCTACATATGTCTGGGCTGGGGGATCTGTAAGGGCATACATGAGCAGGGCCAAAACAAACGTGCTTGCTGGGATTCCCCGTGCTTATTTATGTAGGGGACCTGGGCCTAGGTGAGACCAGTCAGAGTGCTCACGCTGATTGCCCCAAGCCTCCAATGCTGGGATTTCCTCATTATAATTTCACTGCTCATAGAGTTGGGGCTGGAAACAGATGCCACAGAGGATGACTTTGGGGTCTGGGAAGTGAAGACAATGGTAGCTGTCATCCTCCACCTACTTGACGGGCCCAGTGGTAAGGTTCCCCTCACCATCTGTTACCCAATCTCTCTCGGGACTGGGTGAATGCCTGCCTATTAATTCCTCAAAGTCCCCTTCCCTAGTTCTTACCTTTTCTGAGAGACCATATGGTGGGAGCCCCTTTGTCACCTCCTCTTCAACTGCCCTCTTTTTAAAGAGTTTGGTGGGGAGACCCCCTCCACCAGACCCTGCTGACTCCCATGTCATCTCCTCTCAGGTCAATTGTTTTCGAAGCCCGAGGTGATAAAGCAGAAATATGAGACTGGACCTTGGTGAGTGCAGGGCAGGGATGGGGGTGACAATAGTACGGCACCCTTGTTAACAGGACAGATAGATAGCTCTGACCCTGGGCCCTACCCCCACAGCAGCAAGGCTGAGGTGGTGGACAGTGAGACCGTGGTTCGGGCCCGTGGGCTGCCCTGGCAGTCATCAGACCAGGACGTGGCTCGCTTCTTCAAAGGACTCAACATTGCCAGGTGGGTGCAGCATGATGGTAGTCCCAGGAGGGCAGGCCTACCCAGGAGGTACTAACATAGCATTGGCCCCACAGGGGTGGTGTAGCCCTCTGCCTCAATGCCCAGGGGCGAAGAAATGGCGAGGCCCTCATCCGCTTTGTGGACAGCGAGCAGCGGGACCTGGCATTGCAGAGACACAAGCACCACATGGGTGTCCGCTACATTGAGGTGGGGCTTTGGGCTGGGGGTGGAGCAGAGCAGAGCCGAGGCCAGCCCCCTCAGGCCTGAGACTCACACTGTCCCCACTGTCCCCACAGGTATATAAAGCAACAGGAGAGGAGTTTGTAAAGATCGCAGGGGGTGAGTTGTGCCCCCAGCAACACCTAGCTCCCCCTGGTTCTTGACCCATGTCCCATTTCCCCACCACCCCTTGCCTTTCTGCTCCCCTGTGTGCCAGGTTTGGATGGGTAGTTGGAAGGGCATGAATGAAGTCAGTAGGTGACTCCCATGCCACCCTCATCAAGGCACGTCACTAGAGGTGGCTCGGTTCCTGTCGCGGGAAGACCAAGTGATCCTGCGGCTGCGGGGACTGCCCTTCTCGGCTGGGCCAGCAGACGTGCTCGACTTCCTGGGGCCAGAGTGCCCAGTGACTGGGGGTGCCGATGGGCTGCTCTTTGTGCGCCACCCTGACGGCCGGCCCACTGGTGATGCCTTTGCACTCTTTGCCTGTGAGGAGCTGGCACAAGCTGCACTGCGCAGGCACAAGGGCATGCTGGGTAAGCGATACATTGAACTCTTCCGGAGCACTGCAGCCGAGGTGCAACAGGTGAGAACCCAGGGCTCCCCCACCCCCATGTGCTTCTCCAGGGTGCCCCTTTCACCCCACTCCACTCCGTGTCCCTGCCCGGCTTGGCATGACCAGTTGCTGCCTTCCTTATTAGGTCCTGAACCGCTATGCTTCCAGTCCACTCCTTCCCACACTGACTGCTCCACTGCTGCCCATCCCCTTCCCGATGGTAGCCGGGACTGGGAGAGACTGTGTACGCCTCCGAGGCCTGCCCTACACAGCCACCATCGAAGACATCCTAAGCTTTCTGGGCGAGGCGGCAGCTGACATCCGGCCCCATGGTGTGCACATGGTGCTCAACCAGCAGGTGAGGCTGCTGCCAAAAGGGGGACGCACAGAGAGGAGTGTGTGGTTGGGAGTAAGGTACCCTTGCTAACAGGATAGACTGCTTATAAGATGGTGTGCACAGGGCCGGCCATCCGGCGATGCCTTCATCCAGATGACGTCAGCAGAGCGGGCCTTAGCTGCTTCTCAGCGTTGCCATAAAAAAGTGATGAAGGAACGCTACGTGGAGGTAGTTCCCTGCTCCACAGAGGAGATGAGCCGTGTGCTGATGGGGGGCACTTTGGGTCGCAGTGGCATGTCTCCTCCACCCTGCAAACTACCCTGTGAGTATCCCAGGGCTGGGGAAGTAGGAGGCATGTGGGTGCCAGGTTGTTATAACCTTCACTTTCTACAGTGGGGACTTCTTTCTGGCTGCCCCTCTCAGGGCAGCGCTGGGCCCCCTGCAGATGTACTCTCTACTTCTGCCTCTAGGCCTCTCGCCACCAGCCTACGCCACCTTCCAAGCCACCCCAACACTCATTCCCACTGAGACGGCAGCTCTCTATCCCTCTTCAGCACTGCTCCCAGCTGCCAGGGTGCCTGCTGCCTCCACCCCCATTGCCTACTACCCGGGGCCAGCAACTCAACTCTACATGAACTACACAGCTTACTACCCCAGGTACCCTGCTGCTAAGAGAACTGCATAGACTTGCCCCTGTCCTGGTTTGGAGGAAGGTCATGATCCTCTTCTTGGGTCAGATAACCTACGGTCTGAAAGGGAGTGAGATGTGGGCTAGCTGACGCTATCTACAAACTAGAATGGAGATGACGTAGAGGACAGGGTTTTAGGGAGGAGGAACTGAAATGAACTAAGTGTAAGTCAGAGGCAAGGGAAGAGGGAGGCAAGTCTTGGTGTAGGCCATAGGTAGGACTGGACTAAAACCCTACTTTTCCTACCCTAGCCCCCCAGTCTCTCCCACCACTGTGGGCTACCTCACCACGCCCCCTGCGGCCCTGGCTTCTGCTCCTACCTCAGTGTTGTCCCAACCAGGAGCCCTGGTCCGTATGCAGGGTGTCCCATACACAGCTGGTATGAAGGATCTGCTCAGTGTCTTTCAGGCCTACCAGGTGAGCTGTGACTAGGGGGGTTTGGGGACCGGGCTGAGCCTAGAGCTCCCTGCCCTAAATCTCTGTTCCTTCTGCAGCTAGCCCCTGATGACTACACCAGCCTGATGCCTGTTGGTGACCCACCTCGCACTGTGCTACAGGCCCCCAAAGAGTGGGTGTGTTTGTAGGTGAGGGCGTCAGGAGGTAAGAGCTGGCTGATGTCCTCAGCTAACACGTCTCCTGCATCCAGAGAACCAGTGCCCTCATCCTGGTGACTTCTTTCTGAAGGCACTCAGAGGAGCTCAAGCCCCAGCTCCATCCCCCCACCTTACTGCTCTGCTGTTCACCCCAAAGATGATGGCTGAATCTTGCATGTAGGGCTAGGGGTGGAATGGTGCTACCCTGCTCCCAATGGCCTGGCCTGGGCCTCTTGAGTAACACCTGGAGAGCCTTTGGTCTGTTCTGGCTATGGCCCATGCCCACAGATACTGTGGGGCTGACATCCACAGCAGGCTTGCCTTCTTTTTTAAAATGTAAGCCCTGGTGCCTTCAATGTATGACTCCTGGGAGTTTCTGATGGGGGAGCAGAGAAACAGAGAGTGCTGGCCCCAGTCCCCAGGATGCTTGGACCTCAATGGACACACTGTGCCAGGGGTGGTCCCACCTAAGGCTGCCAGCCCCTCCAGCTTGGCACAAGGAATACCAGACCAGACGGCAAAACCACAGGCTGTTTTGATGAACTGTATTGCAGTACCCCCAGAGGACACTAGGGGGCAGGAGGCCCTCACATAAAACTCAGGCTTGAATTTTAAAGCAGACTTTTCTGCCTACTTTTCGTGCACACCTTGGGCAGGCCAGTTGTCCTGAACTCAGCAGACATGGTGGAATGTCCTTTGCACCCATTAGAGGATGCAGAACTGAAGCTGCAGCAAGAATTTGGAACTCTACCCTCTCCAGAAAATAAACAAAGGTTCCTAACCACATGGACTTTTTAAAAGTCAAAGTGCCCTTAGCTTTGGCCCCCAGGGTGAGGGGCTCCTCACCCGCCCCAGGCAGAGGAAAACTCAAGCAGATTTCAAGGAGACTGTTGACCTGTCATCATTTATTATTTCAGCACTGTAACTGAGGAGCCTGAATTGCTGGCTCTTCCCTTTGTATTTGTGTGAGGAGCACTGTACTCCTATAAAAGGTTTTAAAATACAAAATGTACAAGAAAACACAATCCCGAGTGCTGTAAACTGAACATCATCCATTTTATAAAATACAAGGTTTCAACTTGAGCCCATCTGAGCCTTAAAGATGACCATCTGTTCTGAGTATCAAAAACAGCTTCACAGCCAGACCCAGCAGAGCTCTGATGATAGTGACTAGCCCTGGGCAGCGGTGGGCTGCACCCCAGGCAGCAGCACCACACGTGATCCCGGAGACAGCTGTTCCTTTTAAAGCTGTTTTCAGCCATGTTTCTCTGTGCATCTCTAATAAGCAGAAGGCTGCTCATCCCATTCTTCAACCCAAGATCTCACATCGGCTGGAGGGGTAAGGGTAGGTGCTAGCACATGCCCAACTGCTCAGTGCTGCTAACTAGAACCCAAATTGCATAGTCCAATGGATGTGTGCTTTAATACCACTATGTTGCACAAAAATGTCTTTATCTACAAAGCCAAAAAATATTAACTCTTACACCAAAGCTTTTACAAAGCTGATACAAAACTGCTTACATAGTATACAAAGCTCTATTTTAAAATTCAACTTTTATTTTAAATAGGAAAGCATTTCTAGTGCTACAGGCATCAAGGTATTTGAAAGGCATCAAAATTTGGTGCATAGCAACTCTGGATCATAGAGGCTTTTATTCTTGAGGACAACAAAGCAACCCCCAATGGATCCTGCAAAGAGAACTTTTGCAAGAAACCCATGTGAGGCAGCTATACCAGGGACAAAAGGGTGGAGGCAAGTCTGACCAGCTCTGTGGAACTTCATCTTATTGGCCAGCCCCCTACAACCTCCAAAGGAAGCTGTGGGCTTCCAACCGTAGCCCTGAAATATCTCACTACACTACATTTTCAAAGAAAATATGAAAACACCCAGCTCCAAGAGGACCAGAGTGATTTGCTGAAGGACAGACATTTTTTCTTAACTAGTTTTAAGGGAGAAATCTAAAACATGGTTTAAAGAGAGAAAAAAAAAAAAAAAAAAAAACACTTCCTCGTCCTGGGTCAATAGCTCCTACCTGGGTGACTATAGGTGGTGGGCAAAGAACAAGCTCCCTCTGCCCAGGACTCACTCGGTCTCAGTAGAGAATCCTGGCATCTAGGACCCACAATCCCCTGGAATAACAACATCAGACCTTTAACCAGACTAGCACGCAGTCTCATATGTAGGCACTCAAAAATTTTGCTTTCTGAATAAATAAAAGTACATCATTTCACATGAAAACATACTACAAGCTTCAGGAGCTTTGAAACGGCCCAGGCCTTGGACCAAGTAACTTATCCTATTAGTGGGAGTGGTAAGGATGGGCTTGAAAAAAGCACCCAAGTTGGGCACTCCTTTGGTAGACAGCAGGCTGGGGTTTCTTGCTGGCCCCTGTCTGAGTGCCAGCCTCACCTGCAGCAGCACCAGGGCATCTTTGGTCTGGAGGGTCAGGTTTATGATGCTACCTCATTTTTTGATTTGGCTCAAAGCCTTTTTGGGAAAAGGCTGGTTTTTAGGCCATGCAGATGGGACAGGGTAGGTGAGAATCTTTTTAGGCTGTAAACAGATGAGGGATAAGCCTTCCGTGCCAGTATGAATCTTAAAAGCTTCCCATCTGGAGTCTTGTGTTTTCTCTGCTCTTGTTCTGAAGCATTGCTCATTTGTGCTTAACTCCTGACACAGCCTGGCCCCAGGAGATGAGTTAGAACCAGCAAAGTTGCCTAAACCATCATGAGACTGGCTTCAAAGGTTACAGAGCAGCCAAAGGCCAATGCTCCCACTTAGAAAAGGACACAAAAAGGAAGAGCACTTGTTTGTAGGATGGCAGGAACTTAAAGCTATGAAGCTAAAACCTCACCTTTCACAGTCACCTTATAAGTAGCTATCTTACCCAAGGCCCTGAGGGAAAAAAGCAATTTCAACATGAAGTCAGAATGGAGAGACTGCAGGAAGATCTAGAAAGTTACAAAAAGGCTATGCTCTGGAATGTCATTTAATATTCCAACACTTAAATGATTGGAATGGTCTCTTCTCATTTTATCTAACAGTTTACTTTTATAGAGGTATGAGCTACATTTGGCTTTTATTTCCTATGAATCTATGAAAGGCTTCAGGACACATGCTGAGTTTCTGAGGCATAGGTGTGGGCTTGGACAATTTTTTTCTTTTATGTTTGCCTCTGGAAAGTTTTATCAAAAGTTCCTATTTTAAAAATATCATTAAAGCTAAAAGGTCCTTCAAATGACCACAAAGCAGTTCAAATCACTAATTCTAGCTAAGCAATGAGGTCATCTGCAAAAGCAGCACCTCTGAAATGAAGAGCCTGCTGCGTTCACACTCAAAGCACCCATCATATAAAAGTATCCTATTCAAAAATAAAAAGCAAAGCTCATTTCCCCAAAGCTCAAACAGCCTCTGCTGTTGCTGTTCTTTTACAAAATCTACCCAAGTCCTGAGGTGGAGGACTGCTGCTTTCCCCAGTGATCCCAACTCCTGGCGCCAGTCCTGAAGGCCGCAGAGTTGGAAACCCAAGGTCCAAGGACAGAAACATGCTGAGAAGTATATGGTGGTGGTGGATGCAAAGTTGCAGCAAGCACTGTCAGAGCCCATCAGATCTTCCTAAATCCAAGGAATCGGGACCAGGGAGGGGAGCCTCCCTGCTCACCCCTGTTCCTTGGGAAACAGAAATCTGAGACATGTCTCTCCCAATTATCTCGTTCACTGAAAAACAAAAGGGAGAGTAATTAGTGACCTCTGTGTGACTGATCATGATGCTCAATGCCAACCTCTATTTCAAAGCCATTTTTCCTCTTGCCATGGCTTTCTATGAAGGTAAAGGCAGTACTTTAAACCTGCTCCTGAGGTGAATGGAAATATTCTACAAATTGTTTCAGATCCCCCTCTCTCCCTTTCATTTCAGTTGGATTGAGAAGGTGGGATGGCTGAGTGAACAGAGAAAAGTTGCTCACTCTAAAGGCTCATGCTCTAGAGCAAAGGATACGATACTTTTCATAAATGTGTTCACTGAACCAACTTTTCCTTAATTTGCATCCCTTTAGGAGAGTTTTCCTTTTCTGATCTTACAGTGCACCTCATATATAAAGTGAATGAAATGAATGCTTTGTTGAGAGTAAACCACTGGGATTTGGAGGTTATTTTGTTACCCTATGTTTATGAAAGCATCCTTTATTATGTGGGGGCATTTGTATTGTTTCTGATGCTTTCTGACTGCAGGCTCTTGCTTTTCTGTTGGTTTCCATGACTGGGAACACAGTGCTCTGTGAGGTCTAGTGCAAAGAATTTCAATCTTAAGGAACCAACATAGAAGAAAACACCCCAAATAAGAAACTTTAGTTCTATTCCATAAGAACTCTGCTTTGAAATGAAAATTCTTTGCTTCATCAACTAAAGATTCTATTCCTAGGCGTATAATAAAAGAACTGAAAACACATCCACGTAAAAACTTGTACTCAAATGTTCATATTAGCATTATACGTAACAGCCCCAATGTAAACAACCCAAATGTCTACAAAATGATGAACAGATAAACAAAATGTGGCCTATCCACACAAGAAAACATTATCTATAATAATAAAAGCATAATATGCTATTTAGACCGGACGACCTTCCGGACAAAGCCGGGCCTGCGAGGGAAGCCCAGGTCCCAGAGGGAAGCTGGTGTCAGCAGCCAGGGGAAGGAAGGCCTACTCTTGCATGAATTTCATGCATCAGGCCTCTAGTCTATATAATAAAAGCCTAAGTGATTGTTAACGGTGGAATGACCAGAACGACCAGTTGCTATGATGCGTACTGACCACCAGGGGGCAGATGCTCAACACAGGAGCTGCCCCCTGGTGATCAGCCAGAAGCTGGGCTCACGGCTAGTGAACTCAACGGCAGTGGCAGGAGCCTCTCCCGCCTCCACGGCAGCACTAAGGAGCAGTGAGCCGAGCTGTAAGGAGCAGCGAGCAGGCGGGCGGTAAGGAGCGAGGGCTCCCGGACTGAGAGGGTACAGGCTGGGCTACGCCCCCCCCCCACCCCCCCAGTGCACAAATTTCATGCATTGGGCCTCTAGTTCGGCCGTAAAAAGGAATAAAGTTCTAATACATGTTACAACATGGATGAAACTTGAAAATATTATGCTAAGTGAAAGAAGCCAGACACAAAAGGCCATATATTATTTGATTCCATTTGTATAAAATGGCCAGAACAGGCCAATCTATATAGACATAAAATAGGCAGTTTCCAGGACTTATGAGAGTAACTGCTAATGCATATGGAATCTCTTTGGAATAATGAAAATGTTCTAAAATTAGATAGTGGTAATGGTTGCATAACTATGTGAATATACCAAAAATCACTGAATTGCACATTTTCAAGGCTGTTATAAACAAAAATAGTCCAAGGTAAAAAAATTCTACACTTAAAGAGTTTGATGTGGTTGTAGATCAAAGGAGATACAATCATTTTTAAAAAATCTTCAAGTATTAACATCTAATCTTTTTATAGTTTAGGTAGTTAAGAAAAATATTCTTCAAACTCATACTCATTATGGCTATAAGGAGAAGGCAACTAACATTTATTCATTCCACAAATATTTATTGAACATCTATAGGTTAGACTTTATAACTGAAATTTTATATCTTATTTCAATTAATCTTCACAACATTTAAGATCGCTACTACCCTACTTTATACATCAGTTAACTGAGTCTTTGACAGTTCACATAATTTGCTTAGTAAATAAATGGTAGAGTCAGCTTCAAAATACCTGTCACTTTTTAGAGGCCAAAAGACTAAAGCAGGGAAATCATTTAGAAAAAGAAAATGCAAAGGACCTCGGACAAATGTGATACTAGGGGAGGGAAAGTGAATATAGTGTAGTGATGGTAGGAAGAGGGAGAGACAAAAGAAGGACTGACTCACCACCACCACCACCAAGGTTTTGAATCTAGAAAGAATGGTGCTGTCACTATTGGAAATAAGCTGAAGAGGAATTTAGAAGAGGAAGGTGGTTAGGTAGGTTAGGTCTGGAATTGGAAATTAGAACATCCAACTGAAAAATCCTGTGGGCAAAGGACTACAGTGAATAGTCAGAGCAAAGAGATTTAGGCATCTTCATGCTAGAGACCTGGAAGAATGGGCTAAGTTTTATAGTTTCACCAAAGAGCAGAAGGCTGAAAATGAGTGGGAGTAGCATTGTACTCTGATAAGAAGATAGGAACTGAGGAAGCACATATGTAAGCAGAAGAGTAGCCGAGAAATTAGCTTTGATTTGAATACATGCTCGGCCACTAACTCCATGTGTGTCCTTGGACAAGTTACTTCACATATCTAAGACTCCATTTCTTTTTACTATTATGGTGTTAAACTAATAAAAAGTGTAGAAGTATATTTTTATGTAAATGACAAATTTTTAAGTGGCAGCACTCAGGCAAAGAAATAAAGGATGAAGATTTGGTTTGATTGTGGTTAGTATTTAATGTAGAATAGTAGAGAAGTAGGGACTAGCAGCTAAAGGAATCTAATTACAAAAGTGATGATTAATCATTGCTGGCAAGCTAGTAATCACTAATTGAGACCAATTTTTGAAGGTATTGGTACAGACCTATGAGAGAGAGAGGATGCTTTTTAAGTAAATCTTCTAGACTAGGATTTATTGACTATCCATGATGGTTTGCAAAGGATGGAATTAATCTAAACCTATTCCTGATTGTTAGAAATAAGTAGCAACTATGGAATATGAGTTTCTATGTAAATGAAAAGTTACAAGGATGCTTTGCATGACAACACATTTTCTCTTCGGTTTCCTCCTAAGTATCCTATATAATAAAGAGGTAATATGCAAATTAACCCTCCCACGGTAACGCCGTCACAAGCGGCCCCATGTGCACACTGCTCCACTCAGCCTGGAGGCGGGGCATCGGGCGGCACTCCAGGACTCGGGGCCATCTCGCGCTGGCCATGCGGGGTGGGACTCTGGGGCTCTTGGCAGTCCCATGGCGCAGGAAGGAGGGGGTGTCCCGGATCTCACACAATTTCGCACGATGGGTCACTAGTAATGGATATTTAAAAAACACACACACAATACTCATATAGTATTTAGTGAGAATATAAAGGGGACATAAATAGATTAAGGCAGTCCTTGGGACCTCTGTTATTCCAAACTACATAATAAACTTTTCAGCCCTAGCCGGTTTGGCTCAGTGGATAGAGCATCGGCCTGCGGACTGAAGAGTTCGATTCTGGTCAAGGGCACATGCCCAGGTTGCAGGCTCAATCCCCAGTAGGGGTTGTGCAGGAGGAAGCCGATCAATGATTCTGTCTCATCATCGATTTTTCTCTCTCTCTCTTCCTCTCCTTCCTCTCTGAAATCAATAAAAATATATTTAAAAAAGAAAAGGAACAGTGTTTTCAGTGTGGATTCTATGTGTGGATCTATGGGTTAGTTCCACACAAAGAGGGAGCACAAGGATGGCCCATGGTCCCTGTGCATGGCCTCTAACATTACTCATCATATTAAATTATCAGTAGGCACCATGGTTTGTCTCTCAAATAGGTTGTGAGCTCCTGAAAGGCAAGGGCCTTATTACTGAGAAAACATTAATTTCTGATGACTGAATAAATGGATCCTAATTTGATACAATCACTTGGAAGTTATTTGGAGCGAGTGCCCTGAAAATTCATTAGAGTAGGAAGGGGACCAGTGAATGTCAGACTAATACATGACATCTGATTTTTGATTCTGAGTGTCTATTGTAGACAGGTCTCACGGCCGTGGCAAACAGCCACATAGAGAAGCAAGTACCCACCCAGCTCACATTCAAGTCACCTTTTCTTTTCACTTAACAGTTCCAAAGATGGTAATTTCAGAGATGATCCAGGCAGCCATGCAACACACCTTTTTCAATTCTTATCTCATTGTTCAAGTTTTAAAACTGCAAAGGGATTAAAAATGGTGCTTTCTCGTTACCAAAAAACCACATGATGTATAGTTGTCCTGTGTTTTTATGAGGAAGTCAATGCTTCATTTTCTTGAGGATGTCTTTATCAAGCAATATCCACCCATTGCCAAGTACACTTTGATCGTAAGTATGAACCTGTTGTTCTCTGAAGTAGTCAAGTGGTGTCATTTAAGCAAAAGCCTGATTGAAGCTGTGTTATTTCTGTTCTTCCTTACCCAAGTTCTGCTGTGTGTTTTTTTGTTTGTTTTTTAATATGTTTTTATTGCTTTTAGAGAGGAGTAAAGAGGGAGTGAGAAAGACATTGATGGGCTGCCCCTACACGCTCCCCTACTGGGGATCGAGCCTGGGCACATGCTCTGACCTCGAATTGAACCAGTGACCTTTAGGTGCATGGGACAATGTTCAACCAACAGCCACACTGGCCAGAGCAGTCTGCTGGGCTTTTTTGTCTGGTGTGCCTAACCTCACTCAGTTGAACGCACCTGGAAGGTTCTTGACAGTTTAGGATTTTAAGACTACAATAAAGCCAAGATTTTTCACAAAAAAGCACTCAAGCCAACTATACTCAGATATACTTAATACATATTAATATTTATATTAATATAAATATATAATAACTAGATTTAAGTTCCTGTAGGGCAGGGACTTATCTTGTCTATCTTTGTTTTCCACTGAATCCTTATGTACCACTTAGTGGTACATAAAGTGCTGAATAAAATTACATACCAATTTAATCTAATATAATCCAGAGACTTGAAAAAACAAAATAAAAATTATGCTCAAGTTATCATTACGGGTGAATAGTGAATATGAATTTTAGGACAGGGTGTCAGGACTGTAACAAAGCAGTCCTTTCACTGTCCTTTAGCTCAGTGTTGTATATAAGTCTACGGCTTCCCTTCGCCTCTCACTTCTTTAGGCTGGGAGCTCTGGGTTGTGCTCAGGTTACCACCTCAAGCTTCCTAAGATATCTTTCTTCTTCTTCTTTTTTTTGTTAATCCTCATTAGAGGATATTTTTCTATTGATTTTTAGAAAAAGTGGAAGGGAGAGGGAGAGACAGAGAGAGAGAAACATCGATGTGAGAGAGACACATGTATCAGCTGCCTCCACACATGCTCCCCGAACAAGACCAGCAACTGAATCTGCAACCAAGGTATGTGCCCTTGACCAGAATCGAACCAGGAACCCTTCAGTCCATGGGCCAACGCTGTATTCACTGAGCCAAACTGGTTAGGGCCTGAGATACCTTTCTAATGTGACTGACCAAAATTTGAGTATCAACTTAAGCAAGTCCAAATTATACCAGTAAACAAATCTATGATGTAATTCATACTGTAAATCATTAGGAGTCTTGATAAATTCAATATGTAAGTTATTTCTTAAAAATACAAATGCTTGCAATTTTAGTTTTCACTTCCTTTTTAATGTATTTGTGTATGAATTTATTGATTTACTTAAACTCTAGTCTACAAAGTATGGGAGGTGGCTTTATTTGCTTATTTATTTTTTTTTACCAACTTAAGCTCCTATATAATAAAAGGCTAATATGCAAATCAACCCAATGGTGGAATGACCAGTCACTATGACACACACAGACCACAAGGGGGCAGACACTCAACACAGGAGCTGCCCCCTGGTTGTCAGTGCACTCCCACAGGGGGAGTGCTGCTTAGCCAGAAGCCAGGCTCACGGTTGGTGGGCCCAGTGGCGGTGGCAGGAGTCTCTCCCACCTCTGCAGCAGCGCTAAGGATGTCCGACTGCTATCTTAGGCCTGCTCCCCTAAGCCGTCAGTTGGACATCCCTCGAGGGCTCCTGGACTTCGAGAGGGCGCAGGCTGGGCTGAGGGACCACCCCCCCAGGTACATGAATTTTGTGCACCAGGCCTCTAGTAAGAACATAGTTATTTATGCCCCTACTGTACAATTTTATCATTTCCTGCTTTAAAGAGTAAAGAATTAAAAGCCTAGAACAAGAGTCAACAACCCTCAACAGCCATACTAAGAGGTTATGTAGGTCATAGCATTTGGCTCACTTGTGGTAACCACCATCCTCAACTCCTACTACCCCAACACCTGGATTGCTTGTGCCACCACAACAGAAGTAGAGCCATCAACAACATGTGCTGTACAAAAAAACACCTTTTTTTAATCCAAGAAATGTTCAAATAAGCAGTCCACTGAACAGCTATTTCTACACAAGAATGAGGTATTTCAGTAACATCAGGCCTCTTTAGAGCTATTTCCAATGCTGAAGGATTTAGAGTTAGAACTGACAAGTGTGAAATGGTATGAAGTCTCCCCACCACGTGGAGAGGAACAGGGAAACCCAGGCAGAAAAGTCCAAAGGCCTTTATAGCTAACAACTGAGCATCTTGAGCATTTTTTAAAAGGATTTTTTGATATAATTAGACTTCATTTTATATATTTCATCTTGAGGCTGCAATGAACATTAAAAGTTTGGCAAATTTATCTTTTCTTCCCTTCCCTACACTGTAAGATTAAAGGTATATTCATTCTCTGGTAAACAATTTTATGGAGACATTGTATTTTATAAAATGAAGGCTATATGTAGGTGCGATAATTTTTTAAATTTCACTTGGAGAAATGAGAAATTTGGAAGTAAAGGGGTAGAAATTATTTATTTATTTATTTATTTATTTATTTAATTTAAAATATATTTTATTGATTTTCCACAGAGAGGAAGGGAGAGGGACAGAGAGCTAGAAACATGGATGAGAGAGAAACATCGACCAGCTGCCTCCTGCACACCCCCTACTGGGGATGTGCCCGCAACCAATGTACATGCCCTTGACTGGAATCGAACCTGGGACCTTTCAGTCCGCAGGCCAATGCTCTATCCACTGAGCCAAACTGGTTTCGGCTAATTTTAAATGGGTGAGAAATCTAGTATTACTTTTGGTTTACTACTCTACAGCACAGTTTTGCTAAGATTTACGTTTAGATTATTTGATAAGTTATAAAAATACCATCTAGCCCTAGCCAGTTTGGCTCAGTGGACAGAGCATTGGTTTGCAGACTCAAGGGTCCCAAGTTTGATTCCAATCAAGGGCACATGCCCAGTTTGCCCCAGTAGGGGGCATGCAGGAGGCAGCCAATCTCTCTCTCTCTCTCTCTCTCTCATTGATGTCTCTCTCTCTCTCTTTCTCTCTCTCTCCCTCTCTGAAATCAATAAAAAAATATAAAACAGCCCTAGCTGGTTTGGCTCAGTGGATAGAGCGTCGGCCTTCGGACTGAAGGGTCCCAGGTTCAATACCGGTCAAGGGCACATGCCCGGGTTGCGGGCTCAGTCCCCAGTAGGGGGTGTGCAGGAGGCAGCCGAACAATGATTCTCTCTCATCATTGATGTTTTTCTATCTCTCCTTCTCCCTGTCTCTCTGAAATCAATAATAAAAAATTTTTTTTAAATATATAAAACAAACAAAAACAAAAGAACACCATCTAAATATATGAAATACTTAATCCAATATTTATGGCATGAGCTAAAGAATTAATTTCCATTTATGAAAATCTGATGAATTTGCCTTCACAAGCTAAAGACAGAACAAGTTCCTGAAAATTTAGAAGGTAACTGTTAACTGTCCTAGTTCATTCTTCTCTGGTAACTGAGTTTACCTAGTTGCATGGCCACTCAGCTACAGACTCCTTCCCCAGCTTTCCCTTTATAGCTAAGTATGGCCATGTGATTTGTTTTCTCCAATGAAATGTAAGTGAAAGTGATGTGTGCATCTTCCTCATCACTTGCTTGATAGCCTCTCCTTCCCCCACCCCTTACTTTGAGCTAAAACTCAAAGTGATGACTCTACTCTGACAGTACCTAAGAAATGAAAGTAATCCTGATCTCTTAATTACCATGAGGTGCTAAAGAAACCTCCAATAGTGGTTCAGTCACTGCATTTTGGGAATTCCATTATAGTAACCTAGCTTATATTATTAATATTTAATGTTTACCCTAGGATATGTTTTGCATTGGTTTTAGAGAGAGAAAGGAGGGAGGGATGGGGAGAGAGGGGGAGAGAGGGAGAGAGAGGGAGAGAGGGGAGAGAGAGAGAGAGAGAGAGAGAGAGAGAGAGAGAGAGAGAGAGAGAGAGAGAGAGAGAAACATTGATCAGTTGCCTCCTGAATGTGCCCCAACCAGGGATTGAACCAGCCACCTTTTGGTGTACTAGACAGTGGTCCAACCAACTGAGCCGCACCAGCCAGGGCCTAGCCTATATTATTATTTTTTTAAGCCAGCTTTAAAAAGAAAAATAGCCCTAACCGGTTTGGCTCAGTGGATAGAGCTTTGACCAGTGGACTGAAGGGTCCCAAGTTCGATTCCGGTCAAGGGCATGTACCTTGATTTTGGGCACGTCCCCAGTGGGGGGTGTACAGGAGGCAGCGGATCAATATTTCTCTCTCATCGATGTTTCTAACTCTCTATCCCTCTCCATTCCTCTCTGTAAAAAATCAATAAAATATATTTATTGATTTCAGAGAGGAAGGGAGCGGGATATGGAGAAACATCCATGATTTCATTGATCAGTTTACCTCCTGCACGCCCCCTACTGGGGATTGAGCCCAAAACAGGAATCTAACCATGACCTCTTGGTTCATAGGTCAACATTCAACCACTGAGCCACACTGGCCAGGCCCTAGGTTATATAATTGACGAAAATAAAATTCACAACCAAAAAGGTAACACAGAAAGGATATTTATGTATTTTAAGAAAGAACCAAAATAACCAGTTTGAATTCTATCATGCCAGCTTTTTAACAGTTATTTTAAATTTTACCCTGAACTCTAGTCAGCCTCTAACCACAGAACAGATTGATTATGCACAATGATTGAAGATATCCTTTACTTTTAATATTAGCTTTAATACTAGTAAAGAAAAATTATGACACTTTTTCCCACCATAACTGACTGAGGGGGTGATTAGTCCTGTTATTAAGGGTCCTTTCTTTTTAAGAAACTTAGGTGTGTGTTGCTATACTCAGTGTCTTACAGATCTTTCCTCTAGAAAAGGTTAAATCTCCAGGTGAGTAAACAGTACACAGGTATCTGAAAGTATATTCAAGTATCAGCATGTACCCTTTTGTATCAACAAAAACTAAAATAAGAAAAAAACCTCTAAAACTTTTCAATTTGGGTTAAGATATGAGATTAGAATTTTAGGATTAACAGAAGATTCTGTTATTTCTCTCTTTTTTCACTTTGTATATTTTCTCTGTATAGTCTTGTCCATTTCTATATACTGCTGACTCCCACATTTATTACCTCTAGAGGCCAAACCTGCGTTCCAGAGCCATAAGTCCTAAATCCACATGACTCATTTTACCACCTGTGCTATGGATCCCATATGTTTCTTTCAACACCTTGCTCCATCAATTTTTTTTACTCTTCCATTTCTTTAATCAATCTACCCACCTCCCCTCCTGGATCCTTCTCATCATTGCTTAAATATGGGTAAGCCTATTTCAAACAAGTAAGAAAGCAAACAAAAACCCTAGACTCCACACTACCCTCTATATCTAATTTTTTCCTTTCATTGCTTAATATCTTAAAGGAGTTATCTATACTGCCTGCTGTTTCTATGTTCTTAACTCCTGTTCATGCCTTAGTCACTCATTGATCTCTTTACCCCACATAAACACTTACCAAGCTCACTGCTTCACACACAGGAAGAGCAATGGGGTAAACACTGGAAAAAATAAGTTTTAATCTTGGTTCAGCTGTGATGTAACTAGGGCAATTAATCTTTCTTCAACTGATTTTCTGAACCATCATATGAGGAAATTAAGTTAAATCCTTCTGGTTGTAGCTCTTCTGGTTTTACAGATATGCAGGAATTTAGTTGCCACTTTTATTCCTTTCATAATTAGAGACAAGAATGGTGTGAGACCACAGTATGCCCTGCTTCTAGGAGAAGCCAAGGTTGTGGTGCCCTGTTTGGTATCCTAAATATAAAGATTTGGGGTAGTGAACATGATTTCTAAGCCCCTTTCCAAATCTAAATTGCCTGGGCCCCTGCCTCACAAACACTGATTCCATTTCTGTGAAATCCTTCCAAATGAACTACCAGGAGTGAAACATGGCCAATAGGGCAGGTGATCCAGGTTGCCTCTGATATATGTAATTTCCTGCTTTATTTACATTCCATACTGCCTCCCATCAAAAAAGAATACTTGACCAGAAATGAGTAGGCTTACACACCTGATTAGCAATCCAATTTACTCAGTAACCAAACCACAGAATTCATGTAGATGGGCCTCTTTCTGCTTTGGATTAATAGATCCAATTAAACACTTGCCTTTTATTTAAGTCCAGACTAAAATTATAAGCATAAGTGTGAGAGCCAGAGTATGGTTAGATTAAAAAAGAAGAGTCTTATAGTGCCAAAGATAATGAGTGGGCCTATCAAGAAGGTGCCCACGTATACCCCCTCCTTTGTAACACATGCAAATCCAGCCACAGCATGCAAATACCAGACTTGGGCACAAAAACAATGACACATTTCAAACAACACTCACCCTCTAGATTCTCCAGAAAGGAACTGGACATGAGAGCTCATTGTGGTTAGGCCATTTCTCTGCTGAACCTGATGGATGGTGTTCCAAGTCAGATATAAACTGGTCTGTGTCAAAGAAGACAATATCACTACTGAATGGAACAAACCAGAGGGTAACTTAATCTACTACATGCCCAGGCTGTTTTTCTACAAGCAAGAGGAATTTAATTGTCCTTTATCTGTCAATTACTGCACAAAATGACTCCCCACATTTTACAAAATAATATGAATATTGGAGTCCAGAAACTTTAGGAAGTAATAACTGATTTATTTTCTAAAATTAAAAGTGTAGCCCTAGCTGGTTTGGCTCAGTGGATAGAGCGTCGGCCTGTGGACTAAAGGATCCCGGATTCGATTCCCATCAAGGGTACATGCCCAGGTTGTGGACTCGATCTCCCACAGGGGGCATGCAGGAGGCAGCCGATTGATGATTCTGTCTCATTGTTGATGTTTCTATCTCTCCCTCTCCCTTCCTCCTCTCTGAAATCAATAAAAAAAATATATATGCTAAGGTTGCAGATTCGATTCCAGGTCAGGGCACATACAAGAATCAACCAATAAATGCATAAATGAGTGGAACAACAATTCGATGTTTCTCTTTCTCTCAAATCAATAAATAAAAATTAAAAAAATAAAAGTGCAACAATTTGAAAAGTTATAATGATGGTTTTCAGTGATTTAAGAGATAAAGGTCACCAGTTTGATTCATGGTCAGGGCACATGCCCAGGTTGCAGACTTGATCCTCAGTGGGGGACGTGCAAGAGGCAGCCGACTGATGTTTCTCTCTCATTTCATTGATGTTTCTTTCTATCCCTCTCTATCTAAAAATCAATAAAAACATATTTTTAAAAATGTCTAAGGGTTGCCCTGACCGGTTTGGCTCAGTGGATAGAGCATAGGCCTGCAGACTGAAGGGTCCCAGGTTCGATTCTGGTCAAGGGCATGTACCTTGGTTGTGGGCACATTCCCAGTAGGAGGTGTGCAAGAGGCAGCTGATTGATGTTTCTAACTCTCTATTCTTCTCCCTTCCTCTCTGTAAAAAAATCAATATATTTTTAAAAAAATGTCTAAGGGTAGCCCTGGCTGGTGTTGCACAGTGGTTAGAACGTTGGCCTGCGCACCCAAGGGTCAAGGGTTCGATTCTGGTTAAGGGCACGTACCTGGGTTGCAGGTCCCATCTCTGACCCTGGATGGGGAGCAGGAGGAGGCAACCAATCGAGATGTCTCCTGTCACATCCATGTTTCTCTTTCTCCCCTTCCGTCCCTTCCTCCCCTCCACTCTCTAAAATTCAATGGAAAAATATCCTTGGGTGAGGATTTAAAAAAAAAATGTCTAAGGGTAGGAGCTCAGAAAAACTATATGCACAGGAAAAGTTGGGGAGGGGGTGGTTACAGAGGAATGTTTTTTAAACCAAAGTTCACATCCATTAGCAGGTTATGAAATCCATTCAGCAAACTAAAATCAGTATTTTAAAAAGAGAACAAAGTAGAAGATAGCAGTCTGCATTTTGTAAAAATAAAGATTAAGAATTGGTTTTTGAACCCTAGCTGATTTGGCTCAGTGGATAGAGTGTCGGCCTGCGGACTGAATGGTCCCAGGTTTGATTCCAGTCAAGGGCACATGCCTGGGTTTCGGGCTCCATCCCCAGCAGGGGGTGTGCAGGAGGCAGTCGATCAATGATTCTCTCTCATCATTGATGTTTCTATCTCTCTCTCCCTCTCCCTTTATCTTTGAAATCAATATATATATATATATATATATATATATATATATTTAAAAAGAATTGGTTTTTGAGTCTTTTATGTTATTTGTTTACTAGAGGCCCAGTGCATGATTAAATCATGCACGTGTAGGCTGTCTGTCCACTGGTCGGGACCCGGTGTGGCCGGCAGCTCCGAAGTCCCTGGGCCCCTAGGGCGAGGTGGGGCGGGGGCGTGGTCCTCCAGCGGCCGGAGCCCAGGCCGGGGTCTTGCCTTCGCCTCCCGCCCAGGAAGGCTGGGGCCACCGCCGCCTCCTCTGCCTTCCGGCTCCCTCATGAGCCCTCCCTCGGCCGGCCGGGGCTGCACTGAAACCCATGTCCTCTGCAGACACCTCCGCGCGCTCCTGCGGCCAAACTGCCGCCAGACTCCTCCCCCGGGAGCCGCTCCGCCCGCCCACCCGCTCGGCCTCATCAGCCGGGGCCTCCAAACGCCCGGCTCGCTGCCCCAGAGGCCCCTTCTGTGCCGCAGCACAGCCATGGCGCAGACGCTGAGCTCGGCTGGCGGCGCGAGCTCAGCGTCCTGCCGGCCCAATCACCACCCCGGCCACCCCGAGTCCTGCCCCCTGTGCCTCCCGCTGGCCCAATGGTGGGTGTAGCGGAGTGATGGTAATTTACATATTACCTTTTTATTATGTAGGATGTTTTTGTTATATACTGTGTCATGCTATAAAACTTGTTATCATGGGAAGCTGTGATAAATGTTTAAAAATCATTATACACAAGAAGAGTCACTATTGGTCAATTTTGTCTAGACCCTGCTAGCGGTTCTCAACCTGTCGCCTAAGACCATCGGAAAACACAGATATTTACATTACAATTCATAACAGTAGCAAAATTACGGTTATGAAGTAGTAACGAAAATAATTTTATGGTTGGGCGTCACCACAACATGAGGAACTGTATTAAAGGGTCGCGGCATTAAAAAGGTTGAGAACCACTAGTCTAGATAGTGGCTGACACAATAAATGCCCAGTTAGAATCCAAAGTAAAATGAGGCAAAGCCTCCTCCTTTGGCTTGTAAGGAAATAGTTTTGGCCTCTGTAGTACAACTTCAAACAAAAGGACCTAACTATGAATTCTAGAATGCTTTTTTCATCTTGGAAGAGAAGATGAAAACAGTAATTAATACTCTTGTCTTAAGCAGATAAAGAAGGGAAAACAAAGGAGGAGCCAATCTGTGCAAAATGCAGCCTCACTAAAGGGGTAAAAAACCCCACAAAAAGCACACAGAAATCTGTGGTGCTTAGGCAAAATTTTTCTGCCTTAAGGTTTTTTAATACTGAAATTGAGTTCACTCACCTAGTCTTCAGGAGTGATTTAAAGATTCCAGTATGTACAAAGGATTTTTATTATCAAGTCTCCTTTCTGACGGTGCCCAATCTCCACAACTGAAGCTGTTATAGAACATATGATTCCAAGTAAAATGGCACATAAGTTAAAAGAAAGAAGCCCAGGAAGAAAGCTAAGGGGCCAACAGATACTGAGGGCTTTTGTGAGTTGGCTAAAGCAATAGTCATTTCAGACTGTGCTTATGGAAACTTACAGTCCTCAAGACATCTTTCTGGTTCCTCGAACCACTACTGACAGCTCTAAAAACTATCTAATTCATTTTTCCTATCACAAAAACTGACCAAACATCTAAAGAAGAATTAACACTAATCCATCTTAAACTGTCCCAAAAGATTAAAGAGGAAGGAATACTTCCTAACTCATTCTAAGGCCAGCAATGCCCTGATATCAAAGCCAGACAAAAACATTTCAAGAAAAAAAATCTACAGACTATCCCCTATGAATATAGAGGCAAAAATCCTCAACAAAATAGTAGCAAACTGAATCCTGCTGCATATTAAAATAATTATACATCATTACCAAGTGAGATTTATTCCCAAAATGCAAGTATGGTTCATCAAATGAAAATCTATTACTGCCCTGGCCAGTGTGGCTCAGCTGGTTGGGCATCTTCCTGTGCACCAAAAGATTGCCAGTTTGATCCCAATGTTTCTCTCTCATCAATGTTTTTCTCTTTCTCTCTCTCCCTTCCTCTATTAAGAAAAACAAATCAATTAAAAAATCTTTTTAAAAATATCAATTACTAGGATGGAAGGTAAAAAAACCCCACAACACATGTTCATCTCAATTGAAACAGAAGCACCTGACAAAATTCAAAGTCCTTTAACGAAAAAAAATCACCCCATAAATTAGGAACAGAAGGGAATTTCCTCAAAATGATAAAGGCCATGTATGAAAAACCCTCAGACAATATACGCAATTGTGAAAGACTGAAACCTTGCTTTAAGATAAAAAACATGACAAAAATATCCACTTTTGCCACTTCTATTCAACATAGTATTATAAGTTCTAGCCAGAGCAATTAGGTTAAAGAAATAAAAGGCATCCAAATGAAAATGACCTCTATTCACAAATGACATGATCTTATACATAGAAAGCTCCAAAGAATCCACATACAAAAAATGTTAGCACTAATATATTAAGCCAGCAATTATAAGTTAAAAATCAACACACAAAATTCAGTTGTATTCTATAGTCATTCAATGAACAATCCAAAAAAGAAATTTAAAATCAATTCCATTTACAATAGCATCAGAAAGAATAAAAGGAATTAATCAAGGAGGTAAAAAATTTGTACACTGAAAATGACACATTGCTAGCCCTAGCTGATTTGGCTCAGTGGATAGAGCATTGGCCTGCAGACCGAAGGGTCCCAGGTTTGATTCCGGTCAAGGGCATGTACCTTGGTTGCGGGCACATCCCCAGTGGGAGGTGTGCAGGAGGCAGCTGATCGGTTTCTCTCTTATCGATTTTTCTAATTCTCTATCCCTCTCCCTTCCTTTCTGTAAAAAAAAAAATCAATAAAATATATTTTAAATAAATAAATAAATAAATAAAAATCAATGGGGGGATAAGGACACATATGTAATACCTTAATCAATAAAGAAATTTTTAAAAAAATCAATGGAAAAATATCCTTGGAGTAAAATAAATAAATAACAAATACAACTCAATCAAAAAATGGGCAAAAGATTTGACTAGACATTTCTTCAGAGAAGATATACTTAATGACCAATAAACTCATATAAAGGTGCCAATATAGTCATTAGGGCGATGCAAATCAAAACCACAATGATATACCACTCACACCCATTTAGGATGGCTATTCTTGTTAAATCTTTCAAGGAAGTTCTTTCATGTTACAGTACAAAAATATTTCCAAGATTCAATATATAGAGAAAGCTAAATACATAATAGTATGTATATACGTAGTATGCTAGTAAATATATGGAAAAAATAAACAATTGCTATAAATTCATAAAACAGCTCTGGAGTGAAAGTCACTAAACTGGTAACTCCAACTGCCCATACAGAAGACAACTGGGTACCTAGGAGAGAGACTTTTTACTATATATATTTTGTTGTACCTTTAGTATTTTTAACTATGAATGCATGTTTTAAAATCCCCAATAAGATAAAATGTAAAAACTCCCATTCTACATAAAAATCACCTACAAATCTTTTAAATACACAAGATGATTATAAGGGACTTAATTTGTTCCTCATTCTTGTAGATGTAAAGCTAGAATGCCTATAAAAATCACTCTCAACCCTTTCCTGTCTTCCACCAGAATTAAGAGTTTCACATGTTGCTGAAACCGGTTTGGCTCAGTGGATAGAGCGTCGGCCTGCGGACTCAAGGGTCCCAGGTTCGATTCTGATCAAGGGCATGTGCCTTGGTTGCGGGCACGTCCCCAGTGGGGGGTGTGCAGGAGGCAGCTGATCGATGTTTCTCTCTCATCGATGTTTCTAACTCTCTATCCCTCTCTCTTCCTCTCTGTAAAAAATCAATAAAATATATTAAAAAAAAAAAAAGAGTTTCACATGTTTTCTCCTGTCCAGATAGACAGGCTAACGGTCGGCTTTAGAAATGTAAAGGTAAGATAGCTTCAAACAGATAAGAGCTATCTACACTAATAAAAGAGAAACATGCAAGTTGAACGTCCCTCCACTACACTCACCAGCCAATCAGGAGCGAGTATGCAAATTAACCCAACAAAATGGCAGTGGCCACAGAGCTAGAGTGAGCAGGAGGCTTGGGTTGCCCCCGGCGACGGAGGAAGCCAAGCTTCCCACCCACACCTGGCCTCCGCTCAAGGAGGGGCTGGAGAAAAAAAAAAAAAAAGGAGGGGCTGGGAGCCTGGGTTGCTGGGGGGCGTGGCCAGCCTGAAAACAGCCCTGAGCCCCTCACCCAGGCTGGCCAGGCACCCCAGCGGGGACCCCCACCCTGAAGGGGGTGTGGCCAGCCTGAAAACGGCCCTCAGCCCCTTACCCAGGCTGGCTACACCCCCATGGAGTAAGAGTCCCTGCTGGGGGGCGTGGCCAGCCTGCAAACAGCCATCAGCCCCTCACCCAGGCTGGCCAGGCACCCCAGCAGGGACCCCCACCCTGAAAGGGGTGTGGCCAGCCTGAAAACAGCCCTCAGCCCCTCACCCAGGCTGGCCACGCCCCCCCAGCAGGGACCCTCACCCCATGGGGATGTGGCTGGCCTGCAAACCACCACAGACCCCTCACCCAGGCCGCCCCACACCCCAAAGGAACCCCCACCCTGATCCAGGACACCCTTCAGGGCAAACCAGCCGGCCCCAACCCATGCACCAGGCCTCTATCTATACTAATAAAAGGTTAATATGCTAATTAGACTGGGAGACCTTCTGGATGTTCTTCTGGACAAAGCCATGGTGGTGGGGCTGAGGTAGAGGCAGTTAGAGGCCAAGAGGGGAGGGCAGTTGTGGGTGATCAGGCCGGCGGGGGGGGGAGGGCAGCTGGGGGTGAGCAGACCAGCAGGGGGGCCAGTTGGGGGTAAGCAGGCCATCAGTGGGGGTCAGTTGGGGGTGATCAGGACAGTGGGGGGGGGCAGTTTGGAGTGAGCAGACCAGCAGCGGGGCAGTTGGGGGCGAGCAGGCCAGTGGGGAGGGAAGGTGGGGCAAGCAGGCCAGCACGGGGGGCAGTTGGGGGCGAGCACACTGGCACGGGGGGACAGTTGGGGGTGATCAGGTTGGCGGGGGGGCATTTGGGGGCGAGCAGGCTGGCAGGCAGAGTGGTTAGGGACAATCAGGCAGGCAGGTGAGTGGTTAAGAGCCAGCAGTCCTGGATTGCAAGAGGGATGTCCGACTGTCGGTTTAGGCCTGTTCCCTGTAAACTGGCAGTAGGACATCCTTCAAGGGGTCCCAGATTGGAGAGGGTGCAGACCGGGCTGAGGGACACCTCCCCCCCCCATGCACGAATTTTGTGCACCGGACCACTAGTTTAAATATATTTACCTAAGTTTTATCAAAAGCTAAAATCACTGGCAAAATATAACCTTGTAATGCATAGTCAGAGAATTACAACCAAACTACAAAAGTTGAACTGTGGTCTAAAATTATTTCTCATTTAAAATATTTTTGTCCCTGTGAATGATCCATCTTCAAAAGGACTCAAAAATAGGATATGAATTTTAAAATAGAATACATCCTTAGACACTGGCTTTGTATCTTACACGTGGCAGACAAACATAAAAATGTTTATTGTGTTAATAGAGGTGAGATGATATAATCAATTATAGCTACTTCAGAAACCACTAAACACATGTGAGACAATCTAAATTTCACACAGACCTGGATTCAAATGCCAGTCCCTGTATTTGTTGCCATATAATACCAGAAAGTGCTTCAGCTCTCTGAGCTGCATCTCTAAAAATAAAGCTAATAATTCACTTTTCACAGGTAGCAGAAAAAAAACTAACTACTAGCAAAGTACCTAGCACAGTGCACAAAAAATGTGTTTTATTATCAAGAAAGAGTAACCATAATTCATTAATTATTTTAAAATATACTTTTGAAGTGAACTTATTTTGAAGACTTTTGATATGCTGGTTATTTAGTGGGAGGCTCTCTTGGATTTTTCCTAGCTGTGAATCTGAAAATTAAATTTTCTTATTATATATGTCCAAGAATGGTCATGTCTAAGGTCTTGAATTCCCATGATGGTCCATTCTGCATGAGACATAATCCAAAACCTACATGGACAGTACTTAAGGTACCTTTCTGCCTCTGGAATTATTTACCATAAATATGTTTGAGGATAGATGGTACATGCATGTTTCCCAGGAAGAGGATTCATGAGTTACCCAGAGTCCCAATTAAAGGAGAAAGTTCAGGCCCAGCCAGTGTGGCTCCATGGTTGAGCCTTAGCCCACAAACCAGGAGGTCATGGTTCAATTCCCAGTCAGGGCACATGCCCGGGTTATGGGCTAGATCTCCAGTAAGGGGCGTGTAGGAGGGAGCTGATTGATGATGTTTCTCTCATCGATGTTTCTACCTCACTTTCTCTCTCTCCCTTCAGCTCTCTAAAATCATCAGAAATATATTTTTTAAAAAAGGAGCAAGTTCAGTATTATCTACCTCCCTTAAGCCCAGGGCCCCTAACTAATTAATTATAATACCTCATTTCTCTCCCCCCTCCATTATAATACCTCATTTGTGACACACTCTTACCATCGACTATGCATGGATTTCTTTTGTTTTATTTATTTAAATACAATAAACACCAGTGAAATGATTATCCAACATGTGAAAGAGATCAGTGATAATAGTTACTTCTCTGCTCTTCCATACCAGCCTCCTGCTGAATAAGATAACCACCTGAATCTTGTGTTTAACATGCCCTTGCTACTTGAAAGCAGGCTCTTCTTGTCACCTATATACAGAACTGCAACAGCTGAGGTCACATCTAGAGTCCCTGTTTACAGTCGAATTAGCAATTGCCCTACATTCAGGATCAGTGTGTTATTGCACAGAGCCTGCAAGTGGCAGTGTCAGTTTTCACCACAGCAGCAGGTCAGGCTATATTTAACATGTACCCTCTTTGCTGAAGAGCTGCAGCTGCGGCTCTATTAGTTTGTGAACAAAGGAGGACAAGTGGGAACTGAGGGGCTCTAATGGAAAATTGTAACTGGACTCAGCTCAATCATAAATTAACCAGGCTTGTATTTAAAGGTCTGTCTTAACAATACTATAATCTTAATTAAAATGCTAAAAAATACAACTGTGACAATTTCTCTATTTCTGCACTGTTTTAATGTTTATCATTTGACCCCAAAATGGGGACATACACACTATAAAGCACAGAAATGTTTAGGAAAAATTACAGCTCTAGGCATACAAACTAACATATGAGTAAGAACTGATTGATAATTTTACACATATAGAACACATTTTTCAAATAGGGGCAATGCTACGCTAGCTAGCAAAGAAAAAAGCAAAAACAGTTTTATATAATGCCCTCATTGATTGAAAAAGTAGATATTACAGCCTTACAAGGGGACTGCTTGAAAGTGAACATGGCTTGGCAAAGGTCAGTATTCTGCTGCTGTTATTACGTCGAGGAATCCCCCCTAAGGAGGGAGCCACTCTGCTCTGAAACAGAGAAATGCTTCTGGGACTCTACTGAGCTTGAAAGGCTGATTATGAGGGACCCAAATCACCTCAGTGAAACTGAACAAGGATAATTGTAAAGTTTAATCATGGGTTCCAAAAACAACATATACAAAAAGACATGAGGGGAAGGCAGGAGGAAGAGAAAGGATGTGATTTAGCCAAACTTATGACTCACTAAACCAACAGCAAGACAGAGCTAAGAAAATCCCCAGACCAACTGGTGCAGCCACTGTGGAGAACAGTATGGAGTTTCCTCAAAAAACTGAAAATGGAACTCCCATTTGACCCAGTAATCCCACTCCTAGGAATATATCCTAAGAAACTAGAAACACCAATCAGAAAGGATATATGCACCCCTATGTTCATAGCAGCACAATTTACAATAGCTAAGATTTAAAAACAGCCTAGGTGTCCGTCAGCAGATGACTGGATCAGAAAACGATGGTACATCTACACCAGTGATGGCGAACCTATGACACGCATGTCAGCACTGACACATGTAGCCATTTCTGATGACACGCGGCCGCTGAGGCGGCCGCATGCCGAGGATGAAACATTTGCGAAATAATGTTTTTTCCTCAAAGTGACACACTACCCGAGTTATGCTCAGTTTTTTGGCGAAGTTTGACAAACCAAGCTCAAAAGGTTGCCCATCACTGTTCTACACAATGGAATACTATGCTGCCATAAAAAGGAAGGAATTCTTACCATTTGCAGCAACCTGGATGGAATTGGAGAACATTATGCTAAGTGAAATAAGCCAGTCAATAAAAGAAAAATACCACATGATCTCACTCATTTGTGGATAATAAAGAATATTATAATCTGATGAACAAAAAGATAGATACAGAGGCAGTAAAGCATAAAACAGACTGTCAAACTACAGCGGGAAGGTTAGGGAGAGGTGGGGGAGATAAGAGATCAACCAAAGGACTTGAATGCATGCATATAAGAATAACCAACGGATGCAAAAACATTGGGGGGCGAGGGCATGTATGGGAATGGGGTGGGGGGGGCAATGGTAAGATATGTACACATATAATACCTTAATAAAAGAAAAAGAAAAAGAAAAAAACCACAAAACTAATAAAAACAACAGCAGCAAGAAAATCCCCAGCCCTCAGGCCATACTGATAAAATCTTCTGCACAAGGAAGGTGACAGTCCCAATCCTCTCTGAGCTGGCAAGAGTGTATTCCCTTTCAGATACTGCACTATGAAAAGGAACTAAAAACACGGTTCAAGTAGAGGGAAACTACCATGTTGGTGAGGGTGAAAGAAGGGTGCAGTTGCTGGAGTGTTTTTAAGACTAGAAAAGAAATCAAGATTTAACACATGTGAAAGGCTATTATAGAAGAAGATTTGTTCTGTATTAATCCAGAGGCATCAGAGCCCACATAAAACAAGGGCAACTTGAACTCAAAAGGCCCTGAGATGTTCCAAAGAAGTTGGCGAGGAAGAGACACACAGGAACATATTATCACTAGGGTGAACTCTGGTGTGAAAGAGGATGGAGTAGAGACTTAAAAACTTCATTTATGCCCTTATCGGTGTGGCTCAGTTGGTTGGGCATCATCCCGTGTACCGAAAGGTTGTGGACTCATTGGTAGGGGGCATGCAGGAGGCGGCTGATCAATGTTTCACTCTCACACTGATGTTTCCCTCTCTCTCTCTCTCCTTTCCTCTCTCTCTAAAAATCAATAAAGTATTTTATTTTTATTTTTTTAACATATTTTATTGATTTTTCACAGAGAGAAAGGGAGAGGGATAGAGAGCTAGAAACATCGATGAGAGAGATACACCGACCAGCCGCCTCCCGCACACCCCCCACTGGGGATTGTGCCCGCAACCAATGTACATGCCCTTGACCGGAATCGAACCTGGGACCCTTCAGTCCGCAGACCGACGTTCTATCCACTGAGCCAAACCGGCTCCGGCTCAATAAAGTCTTTTAAATAAATAAATAAATAAATAAATAAATAACTCTATTTATACTGAGCATCTAATAATCTTAATAATGCCTTGACTCCTCTCCCAAACCCAGACCCTACAGAGAAAATGGCACCTCTTTAATCTATTCTACTTGCTCTACTCCTGAAGTTTCAACCTGCAGGTTGATGAGAAATATGATTGCAGATATTGGAAAAACTCCTAGGGTACTGAATTAGGAGTCAGGAGACTTGGGTATTAGTCTTTACACTATTAACTCAGTGTTTTACCCTGGATGCATACTTAGGCTCTATAAAACTCAGATCTTTATAAAATGACGAAGCTGTATTAGGGTATTTCCACATATGTAAGTCTTGAATTTCTGAGCTGAGGTGCACTAGTATATTCTCTGTTAAATCTCACTGAATTTACAATAAAAAATTAAGGTGATAATGTCCACATTTCTAAAACTAACAGTCAAGTAATACTTGAATGATTCCTAACAAACTCCATCCTACTTAAAAACTTCAAAAATAGCCCTAACCGGTTTGGCTCGGTGGAAAGAGCATCAGCCTGCTGACCGAAGGGTCCCAGGTTTGATTCTGGTCAAGGGCACATGCCTGGGTTTCGGGCTTGGTCCAACCTGCAGAAGGCAGCCAACCAATGATTCCCTCTCATCATTGATGTTTCTATCTCTCTCTTCCTCTCCCTTCCTCTCTGAAATCAATAAAAATATTTTAAAATAAATAAAAAGAATATTTTATTTGTGTTTTAATGGCTATCTTGATTAAAAAAAAGAAGGGGGGGTAAACACCATAAAACAGAAACAGGATTAATAGGTGTTATAAGGATTAGAAAGTATATTTATGTAGTATAGCACAAAAAATTTTTAAAAATTACTTGTTTCCTCTGTTTATAGAGTAGGAACTGCTTTGTACTTAATACTTAACACAATGTAGAAAAGTTAACATAAAAAGAGCTCAGATTAATTGGGAAGTTCACTTTTAAGTGCTGTGGAGGAAAAGAAAAGCGGGTTCTATGGAAAGTAACTTCACAGGGTCATAAATTCCTAACTGGGCAGGTCATGTTGGGTAGTCACACCCCAGGCCTAAAACTCTTTAGAAAAAGGGAAATGTTTAAAGACAGCCTTATCCATTGTTCTTGTATATCTAGGTTAAGATACCTTAGAAATACCATAAGTCATACCCCTGGAAGGGGGTATTAACCCTCAAGAGAGCACATCATCTTGTTAACCTGTAATCCAATCTCTACTTTGTTTTTGCCAATCTTCCTACATGTACTTCCCTCCTTAATTTCAAATGCATAAAAGCTGCTGCAAAATTGTTATCCTTAAAAAAGAAGGAATGAGATATATTGAATCGGTCTCAAAGGATATTCATTTTCTTATGTCCTGGTATATATCATCAGTTTGGCTCAAATATACTCTTATAAAAATTCTCTACAAGTTTCCACACTTCTGACATCAACAGTGTGAATCCTTTTTGGAATGTTTAATGGCTTACTTTCAAAAGTAGCCAGAAAAGAGACATTCAAATACTATGGAGTTTAAGACCTATGAGATATGTTGTTTTTAAAATGAATTTATATTAAAACTTTGCATAACTATAGGATTTTTAAGCATCTAGAGATTTACTACCTTCAAAGGCAAATCCAAATAATATAATCAATGAGTCAGTCAGCAAATATTAAAAATTCATTTGGGAGTTCAAGTTAAGTATCAAAAATGAAATTTGTAAAAATTATACATCAAATAAACCAAGGTGCCCTGGAGTACATTTTAGTCCCCTCCCCTTCCCCTTTAATAGCCACTAGCACTACTGAGCTTCTATCAGGTCTCCTAATAGGTGGCAATGAGGGAATTCTATAGCCAATCCTTGTCTTCTATGGAGCTACAATCTGGGAACTTTTCTTGATCTTGTGCCCTACACAATGAATGGAGCAAAAATAAAATGGCTTTTATATTTGCTCTCATAGACCTCATCTTTCCAGATTCTGTTTTTGCAACACATCCTTACATAATCAAAAAGTGAAATAAAATTTTCAAAAAACTTTTCTAGAAGTTCCAATTTGCTGCCTCCCCCACCCCCACCCCAGTCATGCAATCTGTGATAAATCAGAAAAAAAGCAGGTTCCAGCATTGATCTCTTTGTAGAAGACAAAGATGTCTCCTTTGGAAAGAAAATGAATATCCTTTGAGACCTATTCAATATATCTCATTTCTTCAGTTTCATCACAAATGGGTAGTAGGTTATCATTCAAGGTCTCAACCCTTTGTTTTAGGGATTAAAATTCTAAATATACCCAGGATGGAACTGAGGATCTGAGGAAGAAAAAAAAATTCTAAATATAAGTCTTGAAAGCACTTATATTATAAATAGTCTAAAACTGCCAAAAGAATGCATAAATAACATTTTGAAAACCTATATATATTTGGAAAAGCCTTTATTTATTTCAAATCTATTTTGCATCAAAGTAGTAGCCTCCTCTCTACCTGGTGTTCATTATTATTAAGTAAACAGTGACACTTAGGCCAGCTGTGCATAAAGAGAACACTTATTACCACAGCCCTCAAGTACTCCCAATATAAATGTCACAGATCAGATGCAGTTATGAACATATGTTCAAGTAGTGAAATTCTGCACACCCATTCACAAAGAATGTTACACTATTCTCTAGGAATTAAAAAAAGCTTGAGGGATCCCCTTTAGCACAGCTTTCTAAACACCATGCCTGCTGCTGCTGGGAGGCAGCTGTAGTGCTGCAAGAAAAAGACTAGACTGAAAGATCTGATTCCAGTCTCAGCTCTGCTACTTACCAGTTGTGTGACCTTCAGAAATTCCAATTCTTTAAAAGACACTATCTACCTCATAAATAGAGGATTATTAAGGATTAAATTAAATAAGAAATAGGAAAATGTTATATAAATTGTAGGTGTTGCTTCAGTTTATACAAATACCTCCTGTTTACACACAAATTACCTGGCAAATCCCCTTGTGGCTCTGAAAGCCATCTTCTACTAAGCTATTTGCCCTCCAGCCACAGACAATCACGCTTTCCCAGATACAGCTCTCTGCTTCTCATGTTATCTGATTTGTCCTCTGATCCTCATTCACTTAAAACATACTCATCAAGGTCAAAGGTCATCTCAAGGAAGACAGGCTAAATCCTTACAGAATACTAGAGGCCCATGCACGAAATTTGTGCATGGATAGGGTCCCTAGGCCTGGCTGGCGATCAGGGCTGATCAGGGCCTTCTGGTTGCTGTCCGGGGCCTTCCTTCCCCAATGCCGGCCAAGGCCTTCCTTTGTTCTGCGCCACCCCCTGGTGGTCAGTGCATATCATAGCGAGCAGTCGAACTCCAGGTTGGTCAAACTCCCAAGGGGACAATTAGCATATTAGCCTTTTATTACATAGGATGTCACAGCTCTGTGCTGATCTCCTAAAATGCTTCTCTTATATTTTGATAGTGACTCAGATCTCACAGCATTAATAGATCTGATGGTAAAGTCCTGGGAGGGGACACACCACCTTTTATTTACCTTCCTTTCCCCTTAGGTTTAGAATTTGAGATTTAATACCAGCTTTGCAACTAAGTAGTAAACTCAGCCTCTTCAGATGTGTAAAGGAGATGGCTGAGCTAAAATTACTTTTCTATAGGTTAACACAAAATCAGAGAGAATAAGCCCTGGCTGGGTAGCTCAGTTGGTTAGAGTGTCATTTGGATACACCAAGGTTGCAGGTTTGATCACTTGTCAGAGCACATACAAAAATCAACCAAATAGGTGGAACAAGAAGTCAATGTCTCTCCCTCTCTCCCTCTCCCCCCCTCCTTCCCTCACCTTCTCTCTCTCTTCTTCTTTCTCTCTCTCTCTCAAATCAATAATAAAAAAAAAAGATTAAAAAACCAAACAAGCCGAAACCGGTTTGGCTCAGTGGATAGAGCGTCGGCCTGCGGACTGAAGGGTCCCAGGTTCGATTCCGGTCAAGGGCATGTAGATTGGTTGTGGGCACATCCCCGGTGGGGGGTGTGCAGGAGGCAGCTGGTCGATGTTTCTCTCTCATCGATGTTTCTAGCTCTCTATCCCTCTCCCTTCCTCTCTGTTAAAAATCAATAAAAATAAAAAATATACCAAACAAAATCAGAGAGAGAATTAAAATTCTATATCCATATTTCAGAATCTTTAGAATTTTCATATTGAATAATCCTACCTAATAATAGACAAATATGCAAATTGACCATACCCCTGATACACCCACAAGCCACGCACACAAGCCACGCCCACCATCCAATCAGAGCAAGCATGCAAATTAACCCAAACCAAGATGGCTACAGCCACAGAGAGCAAGGTTTCCTAGGTAACAGAGGAAGCCAAGCTTTCCGCCTGCCCTTGCCAGGCCTAAGCCTCCACTCAAGCTACAAAGTTTCAATTATAGAAGGTAAACAAATTCAAACAAATGGTGGCAGAACAGAGCTTGAGAGAGCAGGCCAGGGTTGTCCCCGGCAACAGGGGAAGCAAAGCTTTCCGCACACCCTGGCCGGGCCCACCCACTTAAGGCAACAAAGTTTCAATTATAACCCCAACAGAAATGGCTGCCGGCCTCAGAGGGAGCCCCAGGCTTGGCTCCGCTCCAGGCTACAAAGTTTCAATTGTAGAAGGAAAATAAATTCCAGATACCAGGGCCTCCGCTTGGGTTGCCAGGGGGCGTGGCTGGCCTGCAAACCACCACAGGCCCCTCGCTCAGGCCGCCCCATGCCCCAAGGGAACCCCCACCTGATCCAGGACACCCTTCAGGGCAAACCAGCTGGCCCCCACCCCTGTACCAGGCCTCTATCCTACCTAATAAAAGAGTAATATGCAGATTGATCATCACTGCAACACACAATATAGCTGCCCCCATGTGGTAAAGATCCTGCCCCCATGTGGACACAAGATGGCCACCACAAGATGGCCAGCAGGAGAGGGCAGTTGGGAGGCACCCGGCCTGCAAGGGAGGGCAGTTGAGAAGGACGAGGCCTGCAAGGGAGGGCAGTTGAGAGGTACCAGGCCTGCAAGGGAGGCAGTTGGAGGTGATCAACCCTGCAGGAGAGGGCAGTTAGGGGTTACCAGGCCGGCAGAGGAGGGAAGCTGGGGGCAAACAGGCTGGCAGCAGAGTGGTTAAGGGGGTGATCAGGCTGGCAGGCAGAAGCGGTTAGGGGCAATCAGGAAGGCAGGCAGGCAAGCAGTGGGGAGCCAGCAGTCCTGGATTGTGAGAGGGATGTCCGGCTGCCCGTTTAGGCCCGATCCCAGTGGGATCCCATATTGGAGAGGGTACAGGCTGGGCTGAGGGACAACCCCCCTCCATGCACGAATTTCGTGCACCGGGCCTCTAGTCTATATATATAAAAGCCTAAGCAACTGAACAACCGAACAACTGGTTGACCAGTCGCTATTACGTGCACTGACCACCAGGGGGCAGGTGCTCAATGCAGGAGCTGCCAGCCCCAATCGGGGCCGATCGGGGCCAATCGGTGCTGGCGGGGGAGGGACCCCACCCATGCATGAATTCGGGGGCAGACGCTCTGACCTGTAGGTTAGCTTGCTGCTGGGGTCCGGCTGATTGGGACTGAGTGAGATGGGCCGGACAAGCCCTGGAGGCCTCCCATGGTCCTTCCCCGGCTGGCCAAACTCCCACGTCCCTCCTCAGCCCTGATTGTGCATTGGCGGGGTCCCTCAGCCTGTGCTGCACCCTCTCGCAATCCAGGACCCCTTGGGGAATGTCAGAGAGCTGGTTTCAGCTGATCCCACAGGCCAGGCCAGGCCAAGGGACCCCACTGGTGCACGAATTCGTGCACCGGACCTCTAGTACTTACATAATAGCTTTTACTGAATTCCTACTTAGAAAAATGTTATTACCAAATAAATGATGATAAAGCCAAGAATAAGCCCCTAAAATTATTACATGATAATTCTATTTGGGGGAATTTTCAATTATTGAAATAATTAATATTCCAGAGTTTGTTCCCAATTTATTGATTTCATAAAAACAGAGGCCTACATAACAACTTGCTATATTTATATGAATAGTTTCTTTTTAGCTTGGTGCCAACAGCTGTACCAGCAGCAGTAAACCAGTCCAATCTTACACCATCTCCACTATCTGACTCAGCAAGCTAGCAGGGCCACAAAGGAGCAGGTTCTTTACTTGTCTGAGTCTCTTCAAGAACAAAAACTCTATCTTAATACATTCATAGTATTCCCAGTATCTAACTCTGCCCTGCAAATAGATAGCATTCAGCAATGTTTACTGAATTAACACCCCTGAATTTCACTCTCTAGACACTGTGACCTTACTATATGTTCTGGAAGAAAAGATGCCCAGTAAATCTCATGTCTTCAGTTCCATCACAAATGGGTGGTAGAATAGCACTCAAAGTCTCACACTTTACAACAGGTATTAGTGGTAAAATAGACTTGAAAGCATAGATTTTCATGTCTATTCTCAAAATCATGTATCAACATATCTCAAGTAACAACTTATTAAAAAGCCAAACTATATGCCAATAAGCAATCTATGGTAGCTTTCTCATGACTCAGAGAAGGAAGTTCCTGGATCTTCATTGCTTCAGGAACATAAAGATGAACTTACCATCATCTAAAGTGATGTCCTGTAGACCAATTGCTGAAAAGTTAGGTTCTTGCTCTTCAGGTTCAGGTTTAATGTTCACAGTTGCCTTATCAGATGGAAATGAAGCTGGATCACACAAATTGTGACATATTAAGGATGAAGGTGCAGAAAGACCTCCCTGGCCTGTACTCTGTGCTTGAGTTGAATGTTGTCCAGAATGCATTCTAGTGGCTAGAGTTGGTGATGAGGTGGTTCCTGAGCTAGGAGGTTGGTAAGGCATAGGCTGGAGCTGAGGAGACGGTGGTCCAGAAAGTGGTGAACTGGCCAAGGGATGAGAAGCTGCTGGGGAAACGGTTGTAGCAGACCCTAATTGTGAAGACCCATATGTAATGGATTGTAACTGAGGGGAAGGCTGACCTGTGACCTGGTCAGTCACTGGAGAAGAAAGAGATCTTTGTCCTGTGTTTGAACAATGGTATTCCATTGACTGTAGATGAGGCAGGGTCTGCACAGAATGAGGTGTATGGGCTAAGAGATGTCCTGTTGAGCCTGAATTTGAAGAATGAAAAGGTATGGATGATGGTGGTTGGCAGCCAAGATTTATTAAACTAGGAAGAGCTGCATCTTGCTGAAACAAAACAGGAACAAATTCTTGACTAGAGGCAGCATTAATAGGAAGACAAGTTGGTCCATTATACACAACATTAGTTTGCATAGGCTGATAGGAAGACCCCACTGGAGGTGTTGGTGTGACTTGAAAAGGCTGGTGCATGACTGAAGAAGGCAGCATATGCTGTTCTTTACCAGCACTCTCATCCCTACACTGCAACTGTTGCAGATGAGATGAGGTTACCATGGATGCATATGTTTGCTGGATGGGACAAACCAAGCTTCTCTGTGCTGACAGTACACTGTCACATGGATGTCCTGTATCTGAGGAAGGCCTCTGGGTCTGGGCAGGATGAGGCACAGGCAATGATGGAACCGAAGACAAGTCAATTTCCTCTCTGTGTTCTTGCTTCATCAAAACTGGGGGGGGGGGGGGGGGGGGGAGAGAAAGCAGGGGGAGGATTAAAGTAAATATTATTACAATACAAAAAAATTTATAAAAGGCCTTCATTCTAGGCTACACAACTATAGCGTAAATCCAAGCCACGAACTGAAAACTCAATTGCCTGTAACAATAGAAGGAGAATGCAAAAAAAACCAAAAAAAAACACACACAAAAAAAAAACCCTATAAAATGCCTTCAGGGAAGGCAGATAATATATGTGAAGTCAACAAGCATAAGACAACAGGGAGTAAGTAGTTCTTGCTCTAAAAGTACTCAAGTTAAAAAAAAAAAAAAAGTCCATGCTTTTAAGCACTGCAGTTTACTGTTTTACCAATGACGATTTCATTTCACCATTCCATCAAGCAAAGCAGAGGCTCTGAATATCAGCTATTATCCCTTATCACATCAAAAAAGGTAGCAGAGTCGTGATTTAGGATGAGTCCAACTGATGAAAGGACTACTCAAAGTAGGAATCAATGCATTCTGCTTATTTTGTTTAATATGTATATCAAAACAGGAAAGAACCACCAGTTAATTTATTGTGTCAAGATAACAGATTTCATTATGTCTCTTGGCAAGCATATGATTCACTTTTCTAGAAATTATCTACTTTAGCTTCCTATTGAAGTGCTATAAATCATTTAAAAATAATTTTTCTGAATTCACATCTCATTCTTCCTTCTAAGTTTGTACTACTTACTAACATAATTAAAAATTTCATGATCTTCACAAAATGGAAGTACAGCTGGCCCTTGAACAACACAGGTTTGAACTGTGCAGGTCTACTTATACATGGATTTTTTTCAACAAATACCTGTGCTGTTTTTTGATCTGTGGTTGGAAGTCCGTGGATGTAGAGGGCCGACTGTATTTCATTTTACATTAAAAGAAAATAAATGATACCCAAAGCAAGGTCAAATCTCATCTGGCCATTTACCAAACCCTTACCTAGTACAAGTCTCTTCACATAAGCATGGCCTCAATCTGCGGAAGTGAATTAAGACAGCCATGATATCTTTTATTGTAGAAGAGGTAATTAATGAAACACTTGTTTGGGGGTGCATTTAAGTTCTACACTTTAGTCTGGCTTTCTAGCAAGAAAAGCATGGGCTCGTCATTCATCCACTTTAGCCTCTAAATCTGGCAACTGGTGAGCCAACAACCCCAAGGACAGAGAGAAAAGTATATCCCCCATCTTCTTGTTGCTTCTGCTATAATGCTCTCATTCCTAACCCAGGCCTCCATCCAGTTTCTGATTCTTGTTGAGGTGTTCTAAGTATGGTTTACTGTGTCTACTGGCTCCTGACCTCTCTAATGTCTTTTTTTTTTTTTTTTTTTTTTTAGAGAGGAAGTGAGAGGGAAAGAAACATGAGTGATAAGAGAGAATCACTGATTGGCTGACGCCTGCACGTGCCACCCTGGGGGTTCAAGCTCGAAATCCCAGCACGTGCCCTGACCGGAAATAGAACCAACATTCAACCACTGAGCCACGCCGCTTCATAGGTCGACACTCAACCACTGAGCCATGCCGGCCAAGCTCTAATGTCTTAATGTATTTATTTTTCTTCTGACTTTGGCAGAACTAGAACTTTCTCCCTGGACCACTGAATTTTTTTTTCTTCCCTTTCTACTTCAACTCCTTCTCTGATCCCAGGAAAGCCACAGTAAATTCTATATCCAGAGTTACAGTTCTACATAAGGAAGAAGAATATCCGAGAAATCCCCTTAGTTTTGAATGAGCAGGTGGGGCCCTTGGTTATATAAGTAGTTGATTATCATGCACTAAAAAGGAGATAGAGGGGTTAAAAACTACAGCATAACATCCATCTTTTTGCCTGGTCCAATTCTTATTCTATGTTCCTAACCCACATCTGGGTACTCAGACTGAGAATTGCTTTGCTAAATCAAGTGTACTTCCACTCTGCCAAATCAAGTATCATTCTTTGGTCAAGAAGGGATTCAGACTCCAACCTGACAGAAACAAAGTCCTCATTTCTGGTGTATGGTAATTTATTTTTGTTTGGAGGGAAATATTGTTTTAGAAACCTTACAATATGTAGAATGAGTTGAGTTTTAGAAACAGATTAACTCTACTTTTTGTGTTGTATATGCTCCTTCTGAAATTTAGAACATTGATGAAAGGATCCAGAAGAAAAAATAAATCATTGGTTTTGGGGTTTTCAAAGTATGAGAAGCCTCATGAACTTCTTCAAGTGATAGATGTGGAAGAGTAGGATCCAAAGAGTAGAAACTCTCTGGATTTCCTCTTCCAGGACAAGCAGAGCACCTAAGCTTGCTTTCATCCTTTTTTTTCTTTTTTTCTTTTCTTTTTTTTTTTTTTTTTACTATATATTGGCCTTTGAATAACAATTTATTTGAATAAAATATTTTTTAAAATTTGAAAACCATTGCTTTGGTCTTACATCGTTATTTTATGGAGAAGTTAATCAGTGGGTACAGTCTGTGGCAAAACTGAGACCTGATGTCCTGACAGTAAGGCAAGTTTTCTCTCCTAAATGAAACAACCAAAAACCAAAGCTGGTCTGTCCAGTCAACTACTTAGAACACAATATATTTTCCCACCAGCAAAATATTATACATGAGATTCTGGCTCTAATGCTGCCCCTTAAGGCCCATTATTCTAAAACCAGAGCTCAGATGATACCTCCAGTACCAATAACTTCTGCTATGCTTCAGAAGGAGGTACATTCCCCTTAACACCTTGAGGGATGCTGGGGTGGGGGTGGGACTCCCACATCAGAAGTTCTAAAGAGCTAGAGACTGGGAAGAATTTCAGGCAACACCATTAGGGAAGAGCTCTGTGCTCTATTAACTATCTTCATTTAATAAAGTAAACTGATTGTGGGACAAATAATGCTAAATATCATTTCCAATTTTAAAAAACAATTAAAAGCCATTTGCAATTAATGATTATTTCTCCACTGCATATTGACATTAGTCAGATTCCTATTGCTAAGGGGTTGCCAAAAAGGTAACAAATTGACAAATCCTTTAGTAGAAAACAAGCAGCTTATGAGTATCTAAAATTTTTATAGTAAAATTTTAATAGAAATTACTTGCCACAAACATAAAGGCTAAAATCTTAACATAAAGAATTCATACAAATTAACAAGACAAAGTATCTATGACATAAAGAGAAGGTCATACACTAGAATACGAAGAAGCTAGTAAAATTATGTAGAACTCTATCCACTGTTGAGGAAAAATAAAAATGCTCATGTTACAAAATTAGTATACATGGGATTGTTCCATTTCTATTTTTAAAAAGTTGTGTCTATATATGGATCAAAAGGATCTATAAGGACAGAATGATAGTTTCAGATGGAAGAGAATTTGGGTGTTTTAAAATATTTTTTCAACTTGTATTTTTTAAAAATTCACAGTAATGTATTTGTTTTTCTTTTTAATTTTATTCAAAATGTCATTAAAAAAAATAAATCAATGCTATAGAGAAAAAAAACAGCGATTAACCAGAATAAGGACTGTCCAAACACTCCTGTGTATCCTTTCTTCCTTGTTAGTGTGCTACCTGATTTGTATTCTGTCAACCATAAGGCAAGTGAGGACAGCTGGAGCCCAATGCAATATTCTCTCTGCACTCTGAGAGCCCCAATGATTTCCATTCATATGGAATGCCGGTTAGGACACTGCCTTTATATTGTCCTCCTAGTTCACAAGCTAATAATGTAAATGCATTATACTCTTCTTTCTGTTACCATTCAATTACTACCACTATGATGGTAGTAATCAAATCCTCTAATCTGCTGACACTACTGCTTCCCCCTTCCCCAATCCCAAAAGCCCTCCCCTCTCCCTTCTTGTTCGAGTTAGACTTTACAGTCCCCAATCTCGACAGCACTGATTACTCTTGGACTATATGTCTTTAGTTGTTGTCTTTACAACAACTGTATCAAACTTCTCCACACTCTTCAAAGTGCCAAATCACCACACTCCCCTCTCTCACAACAGGAAACTCCACATCATTTACAGAAAAAAAAAATTAGATGCAATCATATGGAAACCCCCTAAACTCTCCATACTATATCAACAAACCTTCCTAATGTGTTCATTTTCTTTACCTTCCCTCCTATTCTTTCCACCTAAGGCCCATTCCAACATCTGTATTTTAAATCTTATCTCCTCCCAACTTTCTCAGAAATTTAATATTCTTTTATCATTATTAATACTCTTTCTGTACATTCAAAACATTCTACCTATTTGAATCACCTTTTTAACATTGGGCCTCTCCCATATAAATCTCACTCTCCACAGTTAGTAATTTGAAAAAAAAAAATGGTTACTAACATCTTATAGAAACAGAAGAAATATGGGGAAAATAATTTTATTTTTAACTTTTTAATTTATTGAGTATATATGACATTTAACTGTGTAAATACAACATATTACCTTGATACATTTATAAATTGTAGAAAAATTATTTTTGAAACACAAATTTGATCATGTGACCACCCCCCCTTTAAAGCTCAAGTCTTGCAGTACTAAGTGCACAAGGGGAATTCACACATATTCACAAACACCTGCCCTTCCTGTAGTACTGGTGATTTTGGTAGCTTTTGAAAAACAGACTTCAAATCTATATTCAAACTTTTAATTTCCTTATAAAAATGACTACAAAATAGCAATTGATATCACATCTAATATTTAAGGTCAACACAAATTTTAGAGATTAGACATATGTTGGGATTTTTATTAATTATAAGCCACTCTCCCTTGAACATCCTAATATAGAATTCACTGGATAACTTTTTCTTCATTATGAAAGAAAGGTCTGTAGCAATACATCACAACACCTCTTACCTGGTGTGTAAGTAAAACGTTGAGACTGGCTTTTTTTCCTCTTGCCATTGCAAAGATAAAAGTGCACCTGCACTGCAGCTGTAACTGCTGGGTTATGATATGGAGGAACTTCAAGGACAATGTGAGCCTAAGGAGCATGGAGAGCAAGATTGTATTACGTTCAGAACTAAAAATGAAATGCACCTGCTAAACTCAGCACCACTCATGAGTTTTACCTACCCAGGCCCGTCCACCACAGATCATTCTGCATCAACTGATCATGTCTGGAGATTTATTCTATGGATACTTCACTTTAAAGAGATAAGCTCTTTAAAGTAAACCATTAGAGGAAAAATTATTTTTCACTGACCCAATTTGGTTTCTAGTTGTAGCAGAAATAAAAAGTCTTACTTACAAAGCAGTGAAATACTTTGTTCTACTGAATATTACATGTTACTATACATCTTAACTGGAAGCCCGTTCTGTTTTGTTTTGTAATCTTCACCTGAGGATATGTTTCATTGATTTTTAGAGAGAGAGGAAGGAAAAGAGAAACATTGATGTAAGAGAAACTTTGATGTGAGAGAGACATCAACGGTTGCCTCCTGTACTAGTATGTGCCCTGACTGGGGATTGACCCTGCAACCTAGAGATGTGCTCTGACCAGGAATTGAACCTGCAGCCTTTTGGTGTACAGGATGATGCTCCAACCAACTGAGCCACCCAACCAAGACCTATTCTATTTTTTTCTTGTTTATTTGTTAATCCTCACCTGAGGATATTTTTTTCCATTGATTTTTAGAGAGAGAGATAGAAAGGAGGGAGGGAGGGGGTAGAGAGAGAGAAAGAGAGAAACACTGATGATGAGAGAGATGCATCAATGTGAGAGAGACACATGAAATGGTTGCCTCCTGCATGAGCCCCAGTTGGGGCTAGAGATCGAACCTGCAACCTAGGTAGGTGCCCTTGACCAGAAATCGAACCTGTGATCCTTCAGTGTTCGGGCCACACTCTAACCATTAACCAACACTGGCCAGAGTCCATTCTGTTTTTTAATCAAGTTTATTATTTCCCAAGTTATATTATAGTTTAGATTTCTTATCTTTTTATATTCAAAATGTTTTAAATTGGCAATACACAAAACTTACATCCCCATAAAAAATAATTTTACACATGCAGAGTGAAAACCTTTGGCTCCAAACTAATGGCTATCCTCAACCTAATTTCTCGAAGGTCTTTGGAGAGAGAGCACTGTGAGAAGTGGTATTCTCTACCCCACAGAAGATTCTGTCTCTACTCCAACCAGGGAGGAACCACAGCTACGTGTGGAATCCTGAATGGCTTGAGGCTGAGGAGTTGGAATAGTGTGCTAAATACACAAACCCCTAACGGCTTGTCTTCCTCCTATTTTTTGCCCACCGTACATGGTCTTTTCTGAATTTGTTTTATTTCTTCACTAATACTGAATTCAGATAAATAAATCAATGTAACTTCACTAAGAAACTTCTAATAATTTTTCATTTCTAATTTCTCCTTTCCTATACACAAAAAAGGGGTAGACACCAATTATCTTTCCTAAACTTTAATATCAGAAAGTATCTAGTTCAGATCCAAATTTCTAAATATTTACTTTTCTATTACTCAATAGATAAAAGACTTCTCGTCTTACCATAAGCAGCATTATCCAATTTTCTCATTAAGCTTCTAAAATATTTCTTAAAATAATAAGGTAAATTTCTTACCCCTTGACATTTTTCCCTGATTATTTTCCCTTCTACCTCCCATTGAGGCCGTCCATCTGTTGAAAGAAACAATTTACAGTTAAAAGTAATTCAAGTCACAAAGCATATAAACAAAATCTAATGTATTTAGTATCACAAATTTATTGGCAAAGGGAATCTGTTTCTCACTAACTTCCATTATGAACATAAAATGTGTACCTATGGGAAGAAAGATCTTGGGCTTCCTGAGTTAGCAGGCTGCAGAGAGTTTATTCTACTGATATCTGAAAATCCTGTGAGAGAATCTTCACCAAGAGGTGGCCAACTTCTGCGTGTATGCCTTAACTAATGGAAATTTCACTCTCACCAAGTAACCCATTTCATCTTTGGATAATAAATCTTTGCTGCTGGAAAGTTCTCCGTGATAGATTAAATCTATCTCTACAATATCCAACCCAACCCAACCAATCTGGAGTGCTTCTCCATGAGACAAGATTTCAGATGTTTAAAAGCAGCTATGTTTGCCTGTGTCTCCTCTTCTCCTGGTTAGCATCCCTAATTCTGCATCTATCCCTTATACAACGGTTCAGCTTCCTACTCTTCATTGAACATTCCTCCAACGTGACCATCTCCCTCTAAATGCACAGGCCCAGGACTGAATAGCCCAAGGGAGAAATGACCCAACATTGTAGACAGTAACGAGGCTCTTGCTAACCTTATGTAGAGATGCTGTGTCTCTGTTAATACGTTTTCCGAGGCAGCTGCACTATGTTTTCTCTTACACTTACTGGGTGGTCAGCAAGTGTTCCTCAATCTGCCACATTTCCTATTGCCAAGCTCAAGCTCCCACACTGCACTTACATATCTGGGGTTCCTCCCCAACCTTTGTTACATTAATTTCTCCCTACCAGACTTCATTTCCTTAGATCACTTGGCTTGTCAAGATCTTTTTAGGTACTGATGGTCTTCTAAAATAGGTTTCTATACTTTCGAGATTTATATCACCTGAAGATGTGGTCAGCATATTTTCTGTCTTTTCATCCAAAGTGACTTGTTCATCTAGGGAGAGCCCCACTTACTACTAATGCTCTCACTCCAATCTGATGAACAGCTGTTCTAAAGCATTCTTCTTATGTCATGGGCATTTACTCAGTGACTAACCTATACAAATATCTTCATATCCAGCATAACTTCATCTAGTCTATGAAGATATTAGGAGAGAGTTAATCAAATGCCTTCCAGATTGTGACTATCATTTTCCAGACCAGTAACTAGGTAATGGCTATCTTTGTTGCACAAGAGACACTATAGACAAATCCTATGCCTACTTAAAATTATAGCTCAGTTCAGCTATCATTTGCTGGGTCCCCTGTGCCAGGTACTTTGGGTTATTGAAACCCTATCATCAGTCTGTGGATAAAAGGCAAATACAAATAGTTCATTAGGAGAAAATGTGGTAGTTACACTAATAAAAATGCATTCTGGAAGTACTAAGAGTACCGAGGTCAGGGTCCTTATCCTAGACTTGGGATGGAAATATGGGACAAGCAAGGCTTCCTGAAGAGCTCCTGAATTAAGGCTTAAATATGAGGTGGAATTCAGATGATTTGTGTGTGTGTTGGGGGGGGGGGGGGGAGAGGGTCAGGAGGAGGGTAGTCTAGGCCAAAGAGAAAGCCTGAGCAAAAGCTAGGTGACAAGAAACCACAAGATATAGGGAACCATAAACAGCTGTGTTGGTGGAGTATAAAGTATGAGGCAAGGAGCAGTAAGAAATGAAGCTAGAAAGATAGGCAACAGATTGTGGCCTGAATGCCACATTAGGAGCCTAAAAAATGAAGAGATCACGTAAGGTGTTTTCAGAATGGGAGTTACATGTTCACAACTGCCACCATGTAACATGATTCAATTTAAATTAAAAGCTCTTGCCGAAACCGGTTTGGCTCAGTGGATAGAGCGTCAGCCTGCGGACTCAAGGGTCCCAGGTTTGATTCCGGTCAAGGGCATGTACCTTGGTTGCAGGCACATCCTCAGTAGGGGGTGTGCAGAAGGCAGCTGATCGATGTTTCTCTCACATCAATGTTTCTAACTCTCTATCCCTCTCTCTTCCTCTCTGTAAAAAATCAATAAAATAAAATTAAAAAAAAAAAAAAAAAAAGCTCTTGCCCAGCCAGAGTGACTAAGTTAGTTGAGCATCATCCTGTGCACTGAAAGGTTGCTGGTTCGATTTCCAGTCAGGGCACATACAAGAAACAACCAATGAATGCATAAAGAAGTGGAACAACAAATCAATGTTTCTCTCTCCCTCTCTCTCTAAAAATAAATAAATAAAAATAAAGATATAATCATGTAAGTATACATAAAATTCACCCTTTTAATATATACAATCCAAAGGTTTTTATATTCATAAAGCTCTACAACCATCACCTCTAATTTTAGAAACCCCATGCCCATTAGTAGTCACTCCCCACTGACACCTCCCTCCAACCTCTTACAACCACTAATCTACTTTCCAGTCTCTATAAATTGCTTATTCTGGATATTCTGTGCTGGCTTCTTTCACTTAGCACAGTATTTTCAAGGTTCATCAATAATGTAGCATGAATCAGTACTTTATTCTTTTTAATGGTTGAATAATATCCCATCACTGTATGAATATACCACACATTTATCCATTTATCAGTTGATGAGCACTTGAGTTGTTTCCATTTTTTGGCTATTATGAATAATGCTGCTATAAGCATTTATGTCCAAATTTCTGTGTGACATATGTTTTCAATTCTCTTGAGTACATATATAAAACTAGGAGTAAAACTACTGGGGCATTCTTCTACTTTTGAAACATCCTTAATGAAAAACTTAACATTTATGTGAAAATTTAATAAACATTTGATTTAAAATAAAATCTGCATAAAATGATACCTGTAGCTTTAAAAAAACTATTTTGTGTTTAATGTCAGTGAAACATATGAATAATTCATTTTACCCTTTTGCCTCTCAGTCTGAGGTCAATCAACTCAAATCCTATATTATTTACCTTGTCCTTTTTCAAGAAAAATGATTTTCGATTCTGGAAGAAAATTAGATCCAGTCACAATCATTTCATGACCTCCATTTACAGAACAACTGTTGATACTGTACTTCTCAATATGAGGAAGTTCTTGAGCAGACCGCTGGGCTGTTTTAAGAGTTGAGAAGAAGCAAATATTAGTTTACAATTTTTCATATATAAATGTCAAATTCAAGCTAAAAATGAAAATAAAGAGAAGCAAACCCTGGGCTCTTGATAATTTAAGACAATGGTAGCAATATCCACCAAAAAAACCTACATTATTTAGAAAACAAAATAGATTGATTAGATTTATGTGATTTCTAAATTAGTTTCTAAAACTACAACTATAAAGAAACCAACTCATAAAGAGAAATTAATGCCTGCAACTTCATATGACTTCAATCCATTCATCTCATCCAACTTTTCTCTTTTTAGCTTACGTTGTGTGTTTTTTAAATATATTTTTATTGATTCCAGAGAGAGAAAGGGAGAGGGAGAGAAAGAGGGAAACATCAATAATGAGAGAGAATGATGGATTGGCTGCCTTTTGCACTCCTCCCACTGGGGATAGACCGGGATCGAACCCGGGATCCTTCAGTCTGCAGGCCAACGCTCTATCCACTGAGCCAAACTGGCCAGGGCTAGCTAAGTTTTTAGTATATTTCTTCCCTATAACTTAAAATAGATAAATCTAATATAATTATAAGACAAATTAAATCCAAAGATGTGTAATTATGTTGCACAATTAAAAGAAGACATGTTTCACCCTTGCTGGTTTAGCTCAGTGGATAGAGCATAGGCCTGCAGTCTGAAAGGTCCCGGGTTCGATTCCGGTCAAGGGCACATGCCCAGGTTGCGGGCTCTATACCAGTAGAGGTGTGCAGGAGGCAGCCAATCAATGATTCTCTTTCATTATTTATGTTTCTATCTCTCTTTCTCCCTCTCCCTTCCTTTCTGAAATCAATACAATATATATATTTTTAAAAATATATTTTTTAAAAAAGAAGACATGTTTCTAAAAGACAAACACCAAGTAGTCCTTTCATCAAGAAAATATCTAGATCATTGAGATATCAGAATTCCATTTCAGACAATCTTCTTAATAACTAAATAACTGAAGCATACATGAAGTACACATTTTAATAGTGAATTTTTAAAAATGGATGTAAATGTTTCTATAATGCAGTAACCCTTTCCATTCTCAGGGTACATGAACAAGTTTTTCATAATGCCTTAGAATATTTATTTATTTATTTATTTATGAATCTTTATTGTTGAAAGTATTACGTATGTCCCTTTTTTCCCCCTCGCTGACCCTCTACAGCCCCCCAACCCCCCACCCCAGTCCCTCACCACCCCAATGTCTGTGTCCATGGGTTATGCATATATGAATACAAGGTCTTTGGTTGATTACCTCCCACCCATCCACCCTCCTCTGCCTTCCCTCCAAGACTCCACACTCTGTTCCATGCTTCCATGTCTCTGGATTCACTCTGTTCATCAGTTTATTTTGTTAGACTCCCTAATATGAGTGAGATCATGTGATAGAATCGTTATATAAATTAACAACTTTATTTATAAACAATGACCTTGGTACCACCTTTCTCTGATACTGATTAATTCCAAGTAGCTATATTTTCTGAAGGTCCTATTTTTGGTTCCCTCCCTTCCTCCTTTCCTCCCTCTCTCCTTGAGCTTCAAGCTATAGATTATACATCTTTTGATTGCTTAGGTTCTCTAAAGATTTCTTCTTACCAAATGCCTACATAACTTTGGTTTCTTTCTGGATTAAAACAAACAACAAAAAAAGTGGATTACACTCTCTTCACACTTGGAAAACAGGTCTACTTTTAGTCCTACTACTTGTGTGGAAAACTGGTGGCTTTGAGGGTCAGCTGTGTTTTGTTTGACTAGAGTAACATTTTTTTTTAATTGATTTTAGAGAAGGGAGAGGAAGAGAGTGATAGAAACATCAATGATGAGAGAGAATCATTGATCAGCTGCCTCCTGCATATCCCCTACTGGGGATCGGGTGGATCGTGCCTGCAACCCAGGCATGTGCCCTTGACCGGAATCGAACCTGGGACCCTTCAGTCCGCAGGCTGACGCTCAATCCACAGAGCCAAACCAACTAGGGTGACTTTTGAGTAACATTTTAGAGAAATTTAAACTTGAAATCCTTTAGGAAGCAGACATTCCCAGTTCACTCTGGCTCTTATGTTTCCTAATACCAAGCCACAAAAGGTTACGCAGATTGGGATCCCTGCTCCATTCAAACGAATGTTAAAATACATTCTTTCATAGGGGATGGGTCTGGGATTTAGGATTAACTACCACTTGGGAAGGACCAAGCATCAACCTAGATCTTAGAAAATACTTATGACCCTACTTAAGTTCCAAACGGCTCACAGAGAAGAGGCATGAAAACAAGCACTGACTGGCCGAGGGACTGGACTAATTAAAATTTTAGACATTTATGGTAGAAATTGGCCATGATAGGTACATCCAAAGTGTTAACGATGAAAGTGAGGTATCTCTTTCCCAACTGAGTGTCTGGGGTGAGGTCCTTATGATATCTCAAGAAAAAGAATTTTCTGAGACTTGCACAGGCGGGTGAGTGATTTTTATTTGTGTGAAATTATATCCTTGGGGTTCCAAAGCCCCATTTCCCGCCCTAGCCGGTTTGGCTCAGTGGACAGAGCGTCGGCCTGCGGACCAAAGAGTCCCAGGTTCCATTCTGGTCAAGGGCACATTCCTTGGTTGCAGGCTCCTTCCCGCCTGGGCCCTCGTCGAGGCATGTGCAGAAGGCAACCAATCGATGTGTTTCACTCACATCGATCTATGTTTCTCTCTACCTTTCCCTGTTTTCCACTCACCCTTAAAAAAAAAAAAAATCAATGGAAAAATATCCTCAGGCAAGAAATAAATAAATAAATAAATAAATAAATAAATAAATAAAATTTGTCATTGTGTTTGGAATCTAGTTATTAGAAGGGAGTTAAAAAAAAATACAAAAACACTCACAAAGTCCCATTTCCCTCAATCCAGTCCTAGATGATGTGCAATTGGGGATTTGGAGAGCTAAGAGCAAAGCCTGTGTCCAAAGTTTCCTTTCCATGTTGAAATTGGGTTGGGCACAGCGCCAAGCTAGTTGCAATCCACTGTGCGGGGGTTCACATGGCTGTGAGCTTTGAGGGCAAATTGAGGGGAGTCAAGAGTGCATGCCCCCAGCACCAACATTCCCAGGAGTCCCAAAAACGCAAGAGCAAGAGCTCAAACTCCTTTGTTTAGGGAGTTAAATATCTTAAATCTTCCCTTGCTTGCAGTGGCCAATGAATGACCTGTTCCCAGGTGTGACTGATAGGCAAGTACCTTTCTTATTTCACCCAGATTTTATTGGGCAGGCCTCTATTCTTCCCCTGTCCAGTTCCTCTCCCACTGACCTGCAGGGAACAGACTGGTGGCACCCTGGGGAGTGTTAACATGCAACTTCCTGGCAAAACTGCATAAATGACATATTTGGCCTTCCTTTTGCTCCTTTCCAGTTATTCATAACTCGGTTAAATTACAATGGTATCAAAAGTAACAGAAATTTTTATCGGCATAATAAAAAATTCTACACGTGTTAAAAATCGTATTTTTGAAAAATATTTAGCAATATGAGAAAATGCCCATTATAAGTGAAAATATCAAAACAAGCTATAAAACTGTATCAGGTAAGCCCAACTAAAAATATTGTATATAATCCTGGCCTGCGGAATGAGGGTCCTGAGTTTGATTCTGGTCAGGGGCACATGCCTGGGTTGCTTGCTCTATCCCCAGTGTGGGGTGTGCAGGAGGTAGCCGATCAGTGGTTCTCTCTCATCATTGATATTTCTGACTCTCTCCCTCTCCCTTCCTCTCTGAAATCAATAAAAATATATTTAAATAAATAAAAATATTGTATATATGTACAATGTATAAACAAAAAAGAAAACCCAAAAAATAGTCAATAATGACTACATTGGGCAAGTGATATAACAAAAGATTTTTAACACTACTCTGTATTATTCTACATTTTCTATATTCTCAACAATAATCCTATGTTAATTTAATAAAATAAAAAATAGGAAATGATTTCAGAGGAACTTCTATCTCGAAAACTCAAACTACTCTATGAATTTATTTAAATTGTTTTACTAAATATATGTGCTTATATGGGCACAGAATACTATGGCAGGATAATAAAAACAATGGCAATGATAGTTGCTTTTATGAAGAACTAGTTGACTTAGAAATTTGCTTTTCACTCTATACTCTTTTATTCTTTCTGAATGTTATACCATGTACTTGTATTATCTATTAAAAATTAATACAAGAATTACTTTTACAGTGATTTCTATTACCATGGATTTATTCAGTAATTCCCACAGTCAATAAGGAAATGATAAAGTATTACTCCAATTCAGCAAACAGCAAATGGAGGTACAAAAAGGTAATTAAGTAGATGTAATCCCAAATTAAGATGTGGTTAACAGAAATAAAATGGTATAACTGAAAGAGTACTAAGAAAACTTGTGCTCTAGGCACAGCTCTGTCACCTATAAACAAATAACCTTGGATGACTACTTGAGATACTTGTGCCTCAGTTTCCTCCTACACAAAAATAAGACATGAAATTAAAACACTTCTAAGACTATGCCTGAAAGATCTAAACAGCAGTCTCAATATTTCAGTCCTACTAGCTAACCTGCCAGAGGTCCACAGTTCTTTGGGGCTTGAGTAGATATCATGTTCTAGGGCCTTTTTTTTCATTTCTTGTCTTTATAAATCAGGGGGGAAAGCATTTACTTTCTCAATTTGATATTGTAATTAAATTTATGGTAAAAACATAATACCCACAAGAAACAAAATCCTGTGAGTTCTTATTTAGCTGTCAGCTCACAGAGACAGGCATCTTCCAACATAAAGGTTGACATTTTAATTAAACAAAGATAGCCAAGTAATACTTAGTATCAGAATCATAGATTCATGATTTGGTCCTCAGGTGTCATCAAGCCCAACTTCCTCATTTATAGATAAGAAAACTGTGGTCAAGCCCTGGATGGGTAGGTCAGTTGATTAGAGCGTCGTCCAGATACTCCAAGGTTGTGGGTTTGATCCCCAGTCAGGGCATATAAGACAATCAACCATTGAATGCATAAATAAGTAGAACAACAAATTGATCTCTCTCCTACCCCCTTCCTCTTTCTCTAAAAATCAATCAATAAAAAATGTTTTAAAAAAGGAAATTGTAGTCAAGATAATTTATCTATAGTCACACAGCTACCTAGGGTCAAATTATAATAAGAAATCATTTTCTAACTTCAAGATCATTACTCCTTCCCTAACCATGTAGCTTATTTTCATAAGAAGATCACATCAGCTATCCAAAATCTGTGCCTCAGTTTACACTTTTGATCCAAACATCACATTACAAGCAAAATAGAAAATGACCTATTGTAAACAACATTTTAAAACATCATCACAAAGCTCACTTACAGCACTCAACAGGTATAGAAGCTGTCTGCAGAGAAAGGACTTTTCCATTGGGCTGTGGGATGTGTACACGAAACACAAGTCGTACTCTAGTATTCTTTCTGCCAATATCAGTTTCTCCTTTTCGAAGTTCTATATCTGAATTGCGGAGTTTCAAAATACCAGCACAGTCAATACTAGGGAGAAAAAATAGAAAAATTTTACTTGCTGACTGATAATTAGTGGTTCTAAATAACTCAACTAAATAGCCATTATTAATTTGGCAGGGAATAACTATCACTACCTAAAGTAAAAAATGTCTGAAAAAGGTAAAGGTATTAAGTAAAAAACAAAACAAAACAAAAAACCCTCATAGACACAGACAATAGTATGGTGATTACCAGAGAGAAAGGTGGGTGAGAAGAGGTAGAAGAGGATAAAGGAAAGATAAATGGAAATTTTAAAGAAATGTTTTTGTATGACAAAATGTAATAGTAAGTGTAATAGACTGTCTGCAAATATGGCTGTCAATAATTCCTTCCCATTCCTGTACTTGCATGCCCTCCTCCTAGAGTTCCTATGTCTCCTGTCCTTGAGAGCTGGCCTTATGGAATGTGGCCAAGTGATGCCATGTAAGTTATAAGCCTAGCACTTAAGAAGCCTCATAACTTCCTCTTGGAGCCCTAAGACACCATGATGAAGTTCAAATAGCAGGACAGAATGACCGAGATAATCTTTAACTACTCCAGTCATCTTGAATGTTCCAAACCCAGCTGAGTTACCAGCTGGATTCAGGTGCATGAGTGATCCTAGTCAACAACCTATGAATGAACTGGCTAAGTGTAGACAACCCAAAGAATCATGAAAAAAATAGTTATTACACCCTGGCTGGTGTTGCTCAGTGGTTAGAGTGTTGGCCTATGCAGGTTCAATTCCTGCCCCCAGTCAGGGCGCATACAGGAGGCAACCAGTAGATATATCTCCCTCCCCCGACCCGCTTCAACTCTCTCTGAAAAGCAATGGAAAAAATATTCTCATGTGAGGATCACAAAAATAAATAAATAAATAAATAAATAAATAAATAAATAAAGTTACTACTTAAAGCCATTAAATTTTGGGGGTGGTTTGTTTTACAGAACTAGATAAGCGAAACACAAAGTAAAAAGACTTTTTAATCCTATATATGTAATTAGACCAGAAAAGAATCACTTGTCGGACAACAAATCTCATTAACAACATAGATTTTTACTGTGATACTAGAGGCCCAAGTGCATGGATTCGTGCACATTGAAAGAAAATTAATTAGAAGAAATATTTTAATATCGCTATAATAGAAATGTCAAACCAAATTCATGATCAACAATGACAGACCAAAACACACGCGTGCGATTGGTGCCAGCAAGAGCTTTATATGTATTGCGCATGCGCAAGTCAACTTAGCCTTTTATAGACAGAGAACAAACTTGCTTAGACCTGCTTTCTGATTTAGCTAAACTTTTTTCCAGCACAGTGAAGCACCCCAACTTCTCTTTCAGGTAACTGTCAGCAACACAGCAGTAAATACCAACATGAAGCAGATTATTATTATAGATCTTGCAGGGAGAACAAAGGGTAAAATATTTAACTGCAGCAGTGTTTGACTATATTCTGCGCAGGGAGAAAACCTGAAGTCATTTTCAAGGTCCACCATTTCTTACTTCTTTTCAGTGGGTCAAGTTTCTAAGCTTTCTAAATCTCCATTTTCCAGCTAGGGAGAGGAAAGCCGGGTGTTGCTACATGACGTCATTACCCGGTGCCCACAGCGACCATTTCTGGGCTGGGCTGTGAACCGCATTTTGCGCCATGGGGTCTCGGCAGAGTCGGCTGCGATTTGGTGGGCTGTTGCTCAGGGAGGGTGGTGGGGCCTGTGTCCCACTTGGGGGAAGCCCAGTGTTGTTTTGTAGGCACCAGGTCCATGGTGCCGTTTCTCTGTAAATGGCCAGTGTGTGTCCCAGCAGCTTCTGCGTTGAGCGTCTGCCCCCTGGTGGTCAGTGAGCATCACAGCAACCGGTCGGATAGTCAGACACTTAGCGTATTAGCCTTTTATATATATAGACATTTATTAATAAAACAATCCATTAGGCTAAGATTCTTGCATTTCTAACTATATTACATACACTGAGTGGCCAGATTATTATGATCTCTGAACGCATAATAATCTGGCCACTCAGTGTATATCCTATATAATAAAAGGGTAATATGCAAATTGTCCCCTCGACCAGGAGTTTGACCAGCAGGCAGGCCGCCAACCACCCATGTCCCCTCCCCCTGGCCAGGCTGGCCGGACCCCACCCATGCACAAATTCATGCACCGGGCCTCTAATACACACACACACACACACACACACACACTCACTGAGTGGCCAGATTATTATGCATTCAGAGATCATAATAATCTGGCCACTCAGTGTATTTCTAAAGAATGCACACACAAAATTAGTTTTGGCATTTAAGATTTAACATTCATTACCTTCAAAATTTATTACTAAGTATGGTGTGCTTAACACATAATTATGGTAGGAAACAACAGTACCTACAACATATCTTTGTTACTCACATATTGGAAGAATTTAGCAAATGGATAACTAATGATCAACATTCTAGTTCAAGTTTACTCTCTCTTATGGCATTACTGTTATTAATCCTCTTACTGTATCTACCAAAAGTTCCAATTCTAATGCACACTGCCAAAAGGCCACAGAGGTCGCTTTGAAGGACAATGTATATTACAGAACTAGGTTATCAAGATAAGAACCAGAAAAACACAAGAAAGAATCCCAAAAAGAATGAATATTTTCATCTTCAGAAAGAAAAAAAATTTCTAAAAAAGAAAATACTTTTGAAAATAAATATTTAATTAATATCAAACAACTGCACTTTAGTTCAAAGCAGTATTGATCAAATTATATCAAGTAGTGATTATTAATGTTAACATGCCAAAATGAGTCTTTAGGGGGAAACACCAGAGAGTATACATTTTATTAAGGGAGGTATTTTAGTAGAAAGCTAAGCTTCTAATAGAAAATGTGGAATAAGAGAATCAGAAAGGACAATCTTAAAACTCTGGCCAAGAAATGCCAGACAAGAGAAAAAAACCAACCAACAAAAAACTACATATATCAGAATGAAAATAACTATAACTATTAAAGTCTGTTTACAACTGAAACTATATTTTAGATCAGAATGTAACTCTGCCACATCCATATTCATCTAGTTTTAAAAACAGGAAGGAGTTATGAGTAGGGTAAGGCAATGAGTACTGACATGCTATATTTAAAGTATCCTATAGGGTGGTGGCTCTATGATTTATCAGTTAATGAACTGGTTTTAAATAAAGGGTCTTACACATCCAAGAGAGATTAGGATTGAAATGACAAAACCTGAGGGATAGTAGGCAAAACAAGGGGAATATCTACCAATCTTTTCCCACTTATTGCTTTAGAGAACGGTAGAGACATTTAATATATACTTATAACTCACTTATGCATAAATTATTTTGAACAATGAATGATCTTATCTGTCACTCACAAAATTTTACCTCCCACTATGTGAAACTATATTACATTCAATTACTGTAGCTTACCATAGTAATTAGTTCTTGGGTAAAACAAGCTCATTTAGCATTAGCTACCTTGTTATCTAAGTACATGGGAAAGGTTTCTTAGGTTTGGTAACTGCCTTGATGCTCTTTACTCAACCCTTTCATGGACATATACAAAGTTGCTAGAAGCCTTGGTTTCCATAGAATTCTTGTTTCCCAATCTAACAGTCCAAAGTGGATAAAATGGCCAGAGAAGTTTCAGGTATGCCTCTGGCAAAATAGGGTGAGGGGGCTAGTTGCTTGTTACTATTAACAATTGTATTTCTGCAACTTTGTCCTTTATGGTGTGATCCAGGCAGGCAGTATAGGCCAGGTCTGTTGGAAAAGGGACATGAAATCATGACTACCAGCTCTATTACATGTGCTAGTAGATAAAAAGAGGAAGAGACAGACATGTTCAGACCCTAGTTTTCTGATTTTCCCCACACACACTATTAGTTGTGTGAGGCTTTCCTAATTTTGTGAGAATTTGTATTTTCTTTAATATATTTATTTATAATCTATTTTTTAGAAAGGATATGGCATTTTACAACATAAATACACATAAGATAAAAAAGAAAAGAAACAGCCAGGCTGGTGTGGCTCAGTGGTTGACCGTCAACCTATGAATCAGGAGGTCACTGTTGGATTCCTGGTTAGGGCACATGCCTGGGTTGATGGCTCAATCCCAAGTAGGGGGTGTGCAGAAGACAGCCAATCAATGATTCTCTCATCACTGATGTTTCTATCTCTCTCTCCATCTCCTTTCCTCTCTAAAATCAATAAAAACATATTAAAAAAATAAAAAAACCACATACTAAAAATGCAGGGAAGAAAAAACAGGAGCTTGGGAACCCAATGACTAATGAAGCCAGTGTGCTAGCCCTAAAATGCCTATGTGTATATTTCTATTCGGGGAAACAAAACTAAACCTCTGTTTTAGCCACTTTATTTCGGGTTTTTATAACAGGCAGCTATATATAATCCCAATTAATATACTTGAACAAAACTCCATTGCATACTCATTTGGAAGCTGGCCACCTAAAGGTAGTGAAAATTTTTCTTAAAAGAAACATAACGTTCATAATTAGTCTATGACCTACTTGAAAAAAGTCAAAATATTTTTATTTCTATCACCTAGTATACTGCTTGGCAGGTACTACCATGGGTTCATAAATTTCTGCTGAATTGAAGTTTCTTTCTGGAAATATGCTACTAACCTTAGCAAATTACTATGATTATTTACATAATGTTATTCAGTTAATTTAGAACAAATACTTCATTTTTGTACTATAAAAAAGGTATTTTTTTTCAAAAGTTTTTTGAGAAAAAAAAAAAAAAGCTATTTATTTGGGGGTGTTTCAAAATACCTGGCTGACATATTATTTTCAGGAAGAAGTGGAATTTCCAGAACCTTTGTGCTGGCAATAATTATCTCTTGGCTTGCAGTAGCAACTGTCTTCCCAGTGATTCGATGCACCTGGTAAAATGCATGAGGTCGTAAATATCGATCATCTGCTGTTCCAATAAACATCTGTAGATTTATCGGCTTTTCACTATAGCCCAGCAGCTAATCCGGAAGAAAAAACAGAAAAAAAACCCAATTATTATCCATGCATTTTTCAATAAGCTTACACCAGTAAATCTTTATATCTATATTATATATATGCATATAATTTTGGTATCATATATTATTGATATATGAGGTATTTTTTTAAAAACATTTTAAAAAGTAGTAAGTTGGTGTGGGTCTCCCTCCCAGGAGCAGGCCCACACCTTTCTTCCGTCTCAGGCCAGCCTCTCTTAAACTCTAAGGGTCCCCATGAGACTTGCAACCAGGGGAGCAATGAGGAGGTCCCAGGCTGACCCCCTGAACCTGTCTCCAAGGCCCTCTTTTCTTTGACTTTCCAGTGAGCCAAAGTACCTCCACCTAGCTCATTTCTTTCCTATAATATCTGTACTGAGCCAAAGCAGCCCCACCTAGGCTCTCTCCTGTTGCTTCTTCTATCCTAAGCCCTTCCTTGTTTCACTGTCCCCAGCTTTAATAAGTGTACTTCTCAAAATAAAAAATAAATTAAATAAAAAAGTACTAAGTGAACAACCTTCGAAATTTTGGAAGTAGTTTAAGAATTACAAAATTCTGGAATATATTAAAAGGTATCATGGTGTGTTTTTTAAATTTTGTTTGTTAGTTTATTTTGTCCATTAGATTCCTCAGATGAGTAAAATCATATGGTGTTTGTCCTTCTCTGACAGGCTTAATTCACTTAGCATAATGCTCTCCAGGTCCATCCATGCTGTCACAAAAGGTAAGATTTCCTTCTTTGTTTATAGCCAAGTAGTATTCCATTATGTAAATGTACCACAGCTTTTTTTATCCACTCATCTGCTAATGGACAATTGGGCTACTTTCAAATCTTGGCTATCTTCCTACATAATAAAAGGCTAATACGCAAATTGACCAAAAGGCAGAACGACTGGTTGCTATGACGTGCACTGACCACCAGGGGGCAGATGCTCAATGTAGGAGCTTCCCCCTGGTGGTCAGTGTGCTCCCACAGGGGGAGTGCTGCTCACCCAGAAGCAGGGCTCATGGCTGGCAACAAGCGCTACTGCCAAGACAGGAGTCTCTCCCGCCTCTGCAGCAGCATTAAGGATATCCGACTGATGGGGAGCGGGCCTAAGCCATCAGTTGGACATCCCACAAGGGCTCCTGGACTGCGAGAGGGCACAGGCCGGGCTGAGGGACCCCCCCACCCGAGTGCACAAATTTCATGCACCAGGCCTCTAGTCTATATATATATATATACATATATATATATATATATATATATGTGTATATATGTGTGTGTGTGTGTGTGTGTGTATATATATATATATACACACACACACAAAACCCTAATATGCAAATATACTGAATGGCAGAACAACCAAACAACGAGTCACTATGACATGTGCTGACCACCAGGGGGCGCGCGTGAAACATGGCGGGCATTGGCCATGGAGGGATGGTGGAGCAGGTGAGCTGGGGCACCAGACCAAGGCGGAGTGTCAGTTGTTGTCATCAGGGCAAGCCTCTGATGGTTACTGAAAATTCTTTGCTCCACCCTAACTAGTTCGGCTCAGTGGATAGAGCGTCAGCCTGCAGACTGAAAAGTCCCAGGTTCGATTCCGGTCAAGGGCATATACCTTGCTTGCAGGCACACCCCCAGTAGGAGGTGTGCAGGAGGCAGCTGATTGATGTTTCCAACCCTCTATCCCTCTCCCTTCCTCTACTGTAAAAAATCAATAAAATGTTTTTTAAAAAAATTCTTTGCTCCTGTGGGCCACAGTCCCGCCCGTCACTCACACCTGCTGCCAGCACCAGCCCTGCTCACACCCACTGCCAGCATCAGAGCTGCCACTTGAACCCACTGCCAGTGCCTGGCGCCAGCCCCAATCGCTCGGTGCTGTCAGCGGGTGCGAGCAGTGGCTGCCAGCCCTGATTGCCCCTCAGGAGCAGGGGGAGGTGGAGAAGCCCTGAGGGGTGATTGGGGCTGGCAACCACCACTTGCACCTGCTGCCGGCACAGGCCCCACTCACACTCACTGCTGGCGCCGGCCCCAATTGCTCCACGCTGTCAGCAGGTACAAGTGGGGCCAGCGCCATCAGCACGTGGAAGCGGCGGCAGCAGGAGTGGGGCTGCCGGCCAGCAGAGAGGGGACCGGGGCTGCAGCGGGAGGGGCTGGGCGGGGGCACAGAGGATGGGCTGAGACCCGCCCCTGTGCCCACTGCAGCCTCGTGGCCCACAGTTCCTTGGTGCATGAATTCGTGCACTGGGTCCCTACTTGTAAATAACTCTGCAATGAACATAGGGGTGCATATATTCTTACGAATTAGGTTTATGGACTTTGGATATATTCCCAGAAGTGGAATCGATGGTTCATAAGGCAGTTCCATTTTCAAATTTTTGTTGTTGTTAATCCTCACCTGAGGATATTTTTTCCATTGATTTTCAGAGAGTGGAAGGGAGGGAGGGAGAAGAAACATCGATGGGAGAGACACACAGCAATTGGTTGCCTCCTGTATGTGTCCTGACCTGGGCCAGGATCGAACCTGCAACCCAGGTACATGCCTTTGACCAGGAATTGAACCCATGACCCTTGAGTGCATGGGGCAATGCTCTAACCACTGAGCCCAGGGCAGCATGCTATTTATTTTGTCAGATCACCGTCTTAAGCTTTTGCTGGGCTTTATTGCAGCTTTAGTCTGATTCCTCTGCTTTGAGATGGCAGCTTCCTTGCACTTGGTGGAGGTCTTAGAAGCTTCAGAGAGATCTCTCACCACTCCTATTTTTGACCCCAAGTGCTTCTAGGAGAAAGATTTTTCTCGGTAGCTGTTTAATCCATTAAACCGGAAAGGGAACAACATAAAATATGGCTTGTATAAAGTCTATTTTTCAGTAAGCATAGTGGAGGAGGTATTCAGCTTTTCAAGGCAGTACTTAGGTGGAGTATCTGGTGCCCAGCCCCAAGCACTGTCAGTACAAGTTGTGGTCAAATCACAGTGTCAGTGATATTTTCACTATAGCAATACTGCGTAGGTGGGTGGACAGTGTTCCAGGATATGTAGCTTCCAAGCCTGATATTTTATGAGCTCCCTAATAACCTTTAAAAAAAAATTCTCTTCTCCAAAGAAAAAGAAAATTATCTTCTGTTTTTGTATTATGGTTTAGAAAATATCCCAATATGTGATAAAAATATAGAGTGCCTAGTACAGTGTCTGGCATGTAGTTAGTGATAAACAATTAGCTCTTGATCTGCATTCATGATTCTAAGTATGGAATCAATCAGAGTTTCAAGTGTGAATAACGAGGTGTTTTTTTCCTATTATGTGGTCCTTCAGATGAATGCTTTACTCCTTCACTGCTGGCCCATCCCTGGCTTTAGAGTGGAGTTTATAACTGAGCAACATCATAATTTATTGATGTATCCTCTGCTACCCAGGAAAGGACATGAAGACTTTTGCCTATTATCAGATAATATAATTTACCCGGGATGGTTTTCAGTCCTGTAACATTTATAGAGAAGCAATTAAAGCCTGGACCATTGCAATAGCCTTATAAGTGCTCTCCGTTTTTACTTTTGCTCCCCTACAGCCTATTCTCTGTCCAGGAGCCAAAACAAACTTATATTAACCGAAAAATTTCAAGCCCCTGCTCAGAACTATCAGGTGGCTTCTTTCCACATAGAACTAAATTCAAATGCCCTATGATGATTTACAAGGCCTATATGATTTAGGCCCTGGCTAACTTGTTGCCTTACCTTCTACTCTCTATTGCTTCCACACACTGCTCTGGCCATTGTGGTCTTATTACATGAACTCCCCAGGCTCATTCCTAACCTCAGGGCCTTCACACTTAATATTTTATTCCTCTGAAATATTCTTCCCTCTCTTCTTCATATTACCTTACTCCTTCAGCTCTGTACTCAAAGGTCAGCTCCTCAGAGAAGACCACCCTGTCTAAAATGCCACATCTCTATCCCCTTATCCTGTTTACTATTTTTTATAGTAACTGATCACTTAAAAAGTATATTATACATTTGTTTATTATCTGTCTTCCTCAGTACCATGTAAGTTCCAAAAAGGCAAAAACTTTTCTTGGTCACCACTCTACCCCTTCCCTCTTTTTACTGAGGATCAATTATGGAAATATCCACAGTGAATGTTATTGCTTCAGCCAGTATTATATAGGTGACACTTAATAAAGAACAAAGTAGCATGTATTAAACTTTAAGAAGTTAGTGAGCCGAAGCCGGTTTGGCTCAGTGGATAGAGCATCGGCCTGCGGACTGAAAGGTCCCAGGTTTGATTCCGGTCAAGGGCATGTACCTTGGTTGCGGGCACATCCCCAGTAGGGGGTGTGCAGGAGGCAGCTGATCGATGTTTCTCTCTCATCGATGTTTCTAACTCTCTATCCCTCTCACTTCCACTCTGTAAAAAATCAATAAAATATATTAAAAAAAAAAAAAAAAAAGAAGTTAGTGAACCCTGGCTGGTGTAGTTCAATGGTTAGAGCATAGGCCCTCGCACCCGTGACAAGGGTTCCATTCCAGTCAAGGACACATACCTGGGTTGCATGTGGGAGGCAACCAATCGATGTGTCTCTCTCACATTGATGTCTCTCTCTCCTCCCCCCCTCTAAAAATCAATGGAAAAAATATCCTTGGTGAGTGGTGAGGATTAACAACAACAAAAAAAGTTAGTGAAGACCCTGAAAGGCAGATTTTTTTTTTTAAAGAATAGTTTATTGAGCCCAGCTGGTATTGCTCAGTGGTTGAGCACTGACCCATAAACCAAGAGGTCACCAGTTAAATTCCAGGTCAGGGCACATGTCAGGGGTTTCAGACTTGATCCCCAGTAGGAGGCATACAGGAGGCAGTGATCAATGATTCTCTCTACTCATTGATGTTTCTATCTCTCCCTCTCCCTTCCTCTCTGAAATCAATAACAATATATATTTTTTAAAAGATGCAGTTATATAATCTATCTATCTATATATATAAATATATATATAAAAGGCTAATATGCAAAGTGTCCCCAAGGGAGTTTGACTGGGAGACAGGGAGTTCAATCGCTCGCTATGACATGCACTCACCACCAAGGGGCGGAGCAGAATGAAGGAAAGCCCCTGCTGGCAGCTGGATGGCTCCAATTGGCCCTAATCACCAGCCAGGCCTAGGGACCATACTCATGCACCAGGCCTCTACTATCTAATAAAGATAAACATGTGTTCAACCTACTATATTTAACTGGAAGTTACAGTTTTCTATAAATGTTTATATGGTCAAGAAATCTATCAATATTTTCTGTTGTAATTTCTTTATATATATTTTGGTGTAAGTTAATAAATATTAAAGTTTTAATTAAATGGAAAATCCTATCTAAAAAGAGGGAATATGCTAACTGATCCTCACGCCATCACAAAGATGGTGGCGCCAACAGCCAATAACGAGGGAATATGCTAATTGACTGCCACGCCCTCAAAGATGGCAGTGCCCACAGCCACTAGATGGCAGCGCCCAGTCCCCTCACCCCCTCCGGGGCAGCAGGTGCGCGGCAAGGCCTCTGGAGTCCCCCAGTCCCCTCAGCCCCCCAGTCCCCCAGGGCTGGCCCAAGGCACAGGCAAGCCTCAGATGGCGGCTGCCCAGCTGCCCAGGGCCGCCCCGAGGCTCAGGTAACCAGGGCCAGCCTAGGCTTGCACTGCTAGCAGTGGCAGCAGCAGAGGTGTGATGGGGCATCGCCTTCCCCTGATCGCCGGTCGCCTCCCACCCTGTGAGAGGGGGCAGGCTGAGCTGAGGGCCCCCCCTCCAGTGCAGGAATTTTCATGCACCGGGCCTCTAGTATTCCATAAAGAAACAATACAAAATAAAGTATAAATAAGTCAATAACTAAAGAAGAAATGGCAAGAGCGTGGGAATATGTATGCATATGCACACAAGTTAACTTCAGCCATTTTTCTCTTTTGGTTTGTATGGAGGCAGATGTATAAGTGACAAAGCAGAATGAGATTTATCCACAATTCTAAAGAGGTGAAAAGGTGAAGGTAGAAAGGAGTGATATGCTGTTTTAACTAAATTATTCATTTAACCCTAAAACTCCAATGGAGTATATGTCATTTTTTCCAGTTTATAGATGAAGTATCTAAAGTTAAGAAAGATCAGGGAACTACCCTAAACTGATGGCTAATATATGATTATCCACTCCTTTCTGCCCTATCTGCTTTTTCTTACTCTTTCTTATTTAATCCTAAATTGGACAAATTATTCTATGGAACCAACTGTTTATCTAGTAGAAAAAGAAATACCAATAATTTTACCACTTGCCCTTAAGTACTGTGAAGGGGACAATATCCATCCTGTCATCTCCAGAGCCTAGTATGTAGTACCTACCACATTATAGGCATTCAATCATTGTTGAATGAACGAATTTTGGAATAGGAGTACAACTAGTTGGAGCAAAGTAACTCATGAGGTTAGCCAATAGAACTATTTAAATAAGAATTATAGCCACTAAAGTAGGTGTTCAAAATGAAGTAGTTACATCTAAAATAAAGAACACAAATAAAAAATTTTATTGCTATCTATTAAGTTACCCAAATATCACATAACGTACCAGTAAGTACTATATACCAAAGTATCCTAGTCATATTAGATGACTCACATTAATGCCTGCTTGGTAAAGACATAAGCCACTTGTCTTTTATACTTGGATAGTAAAATGAACCAGTAGTAGGAGAAGGTAATTATGCATATAAAATTTCAAAGGGAATACATTTCATAACATATATTTTGGCCAACATCTGCTCCAAGTGTACATACTATTGCATAAGAAAAATAGGGCTTCTCATTTGCATCTTGGGAATTTTAAAAGAACATGAAATAAGTTAGACTATCATCCCATCCCATTTTCAGAGGAGCATTATGTTACAGGCAGTAAACAAATTCTTGTTAATATTAACACTACTCTCTAAAAACATTCTTCTAGTATCAGTATACTTCTCTTCAGGCCACCCTCTGCTTCATAAAAGAAAGTAATGTTTGTTATGTTTCTGTATCGTTTCCATAGCAAAGGTCTGTGCCTGCTTAATTTAACTAAAGCTGGGGGTTAAAGCCTGAAGGACACTATAGGACAGACTAGAGCAGCTTCAATAAGAGTAGTTCTATTATCAGTTCTATTAAATTACTTAAGGGGAAGGGATTCCAATATATTAGAATCATGACAACACATTGTAGGGATACTAAAAATACAAAATTAAATTTCCATACTATAAACTGCTTCAAAGTGAAAATGCACACATAACAATATCATATAAAATATCATCACTTGCATAACTCATGGACACAGACAATAGTGCAGTGACGGCCTGGGGTGGGATAGGAGCCAGGTGGAGGAAGGTAAAGGGGGGAAAATAGGGGACATCTATAGTACTCTCAACAACAAAAATAAATAAATAAAAATAGCTAATGAAACTACATAAATAGATATGGAGGAGGAATGGGGAAAATACACAAAAATAACTAGTAGTAGACTGGTGATTTTTTTTCATTTGATTTTCTAAATTGCTGTAATAAATAATATTTCTTTAAAAATAATTTTTTCCCTAGAGTTTCCCCAGGTGCAGAGTCGATCCAGGAGGAATATCTTTTAGCCTAGCAAAAATAAAACACAAAAAAAAACCCTCAATGTGGAAGTGCTGCCATATCAACAAGGACATAAAACCTCAAAAGAGGCTTTCTAATTTTGAATTTTCTCTCTCAGTAGTACCTAACTGAATAGACTCCATCATTAACAGATGTATGGTGTTTGTATACCTTCACAACAGGGTGTCCACCAGTAGATGCTTTTACTGCTCCTCGGCTACCTTCAGTTTCATAATGGGCTCGATGATGAGTTTTAGGTTGCACTTCTATTTTCAGTTCACATTGTCCAAAATGAGTAGGTAAAGGCCAGTCTAGTGGAGGTAATGAAGATGTGCTATAAACAAAACACAGAAAGACGCATTTCACCATGCTATTATTGCCAAGCAATGATTCAAATCACTTATTGTCAGCACCAACACTTCTTCCTGTGGTCTTAGAAACAAAGTATTCCCAAGTAAAGCTTCACTTAATAAGTTACACCATCCTATATGGTGGGTGTTTAAGAAATAATGGATTTAATGATCACTTCTTAACCTGAAGAATAAAATTGATTTTATCATCTTTAGTTTCCTGTATTTTTTAAAAAAGGACAAAGTCTAACATTTATAAATCTATAACTTTCTCAACTGTGTGTGCATAAGTACAAAAACCATCAAAATAGTAATAATTTGATTTCTTAAAAAAAGATGCACATCTCTGTATATGTATCAGTATCTCTCCAAGGATCCAGAGGCCCCTGTGTCTCAGGATATATGTCCCCCTCCCTGGTGTCAGGCTATAAAAGTCAGTCTACTATACATGTGGCTCCCCCCTTTCCTTCCTATTGCTCTTTACCCTGTCTCTCTGAAATATTGACTATAGTTAGCAATGTACTGCAGTTTGAGGTAAAATTTTAATTTTAGTATGTACCTGGCTTTAAAAATATAAGGCCTATCACTGCAGCATCTCAAATGATCAGTAAGATAATTTCAACAGCTTAAAGGGCTACAGGTTCATTTAGATATACTAACATTGAAAATACAGAATCGGAAAAGAAACAACTTATATAGCTCTAGGTCAAATGTTAATGAACCCAAAGCCAGAATGATTTGTATTAAAGTAATATCTTCTCGCCCGGCTGGCGTGACCTATGAACCAGGAGGTCATGGTTTGATTCCCAGTCAGGCACATGTCTGGGCTGCAGGCTCGATCTCCAGTTTGGGGTTGCAGGAGGCAGCCGATCAATGACTCTCTCTCATCATTGATGTTTCTATCTCTCTCTTCTTCTCCCATGCTCTCTTAAATATACTGAGTGGCCAGATTATGATCTCTGAACGCATAATAATCAGGCCACTCAGTGTGTGTGTGTGTGTGTGTGTGTGTGTGTGTGTGTGTGTGTGTGTGTGTGTGTGTGTATTAGAGGCCCGGTGCATGAATTCGTGCATGGGTGGGGTCCAGCCAGCCTGGCCAGGGAGAGGGGACATGGGAGGTTGGCCGGCCTGCCTGCTGGCAGAACTCCTGGTCCAGGGGACAATTTGCATATTAGCCTTTTATTATATAGAATATACACTGAGTGGCCAGATTATTATGCATTCAGAGATCATAATAATCTGGCCACTCAGTGTATATATTTTTTAAAAGTAATATCTTCTCAATGATTGGTATGGGACTTTTAAGGTCTCTTCTACCTTCTAAAATGCTATTATTCCTACTGTAAATTTCTAAATTATTTCATTGATTCTTGACTGTCCTCAGTCTAGCTTTATGGGGTACTGTGTAACTCAACAGTATTAATTTTTATTACTCTCATTTAGTTTCTGCAGTTGTTCTACAGACTTAAACAAACGCCTAATAAGATGAAGATTATTTTCAGAAGCAGAGTGATAATCTCAAAGGTATCTTCAGAACTATAATTTTACATTATTTTTCTAAAGATCTGGATACATAAACATTCATACCAATGAAAAAGCTTTTTGAACAAAGTAAACAAACCCAACTCTATGTGGTGATTTAATACATGGTAAAGTTGTCTTTTCTAATCAATTATATTAGAAAGATCCTATAAGTGGTATTGTTATGACTGATTAGCCATTTGGAAAATAAAGTCATTACACTATTCTTTGGTCCTTAGCTGGACTCAAGAGTCTATTTAAATATATACATATAAAATTTACAAATACAATATATAGTACAAACACTATAAATATTTACAATATAAATATATATTATGTTACATGCATTTATTATACATATAACAACTATTAGAAACATGTGAAAATTAGATTTTTATCTATCTTTAAATTATTTTAGAGTGGAGTAAGGCTTTCAAATATAACACAAAACTCAAAAGCCATAAATTTGAATACATAAAATTTTAAAATTCCTCTACACAGTGAAAAAAAATCACAAATTTATGAAGTTAAAAGATAAAAATTAGGGTAAAAAAACCACTTGCCACAAATATGAAAAGGCAAATTTCATTTTTATATTGAACTCTTAAAAATATAAAAAGCTTATTCCCAATTAATTTTACTAGTAACTTAATTCATACTATAATCCATCTTTTACAAAAACCTTTTTTAGGTAAGAAAATTCCTTCTAGCTCTGGCCTGGTAGCTCAGTTGGTTAGAGCGTTGTCCCAATATGGCCAAGGTTGCAGATTCGATCCCTGTTCAGGGCACATACAAGAAACAACCAATAAATGCATAAATAAGTGAAACAACAAACCATGTCTCTCTCTCTCTCTCTTTCTCTCTGTTTCTGTCTCTCCCTCTCTCCCCTCTTCTTCTCTCTTTCTAAAAATCAATAAATTAAAAAAGAAAATTCCTCCTAGGGATTCTTAAATGTAATTTGTTATCTACAATTCATTATCTACACACTTTAAAATTATAACTTTAGCCTATCTAAAGATACTTTTAAGACTCAAAAGAAAATAAATGCAGACTTTAAGTTATTTGTCTGGAAGAAACAAAAAACATAAAAGAGAAGAAAAAATGGTCAAACCATTCCATATAGATAATGTAGTTTACATGCCACCAATAATCCATAAGTATGAATGACAGGCAACCATTTCATCAACTCACCGAAATATAGGGGTGTGGCCAGGCTTGGGTTTGCTCCAGGTAAAGGGTGAAGGAACTGAAAGAAAGTGGTCACCAGATGAATCTTTCTTTAAAGGATACTGAGATCCAATGCCATCATCTATTGAAGTCTCCCGGGATGGTGATAAATTCCCTTGGTCATCTGAACAGAGCTCTAAGTTTCCTGGTAGTACAGTAGCTTGATCTTCTGAAGTCTTCCTTGTTTTTAGAGGGATATCAGTCTCTACATAGTACTGAAATGGTGGAAGAAGTGCTGGACCAAGGCCTGATCCACCCTGGACAGAAGCATTGAGCCAGGTATCTTCTGTTACACTTCCCCTGGGGGAGTGACCAGGAGAAGGAACAGGTGAGTGATGGGGTGAAAGGGACCCAGCATAACAAACCTCAGCACTAGAGTGTCGCCGTTTCCCACAGGGGGAAGTAGGCCTTGATGAGGGCCCTGAGGCTGGCCTGGGGCTCAGCCAATTCTCATCAGTGATACTAGATCTAGGAGAGTGGCAAGGAGATTGCCTGGGTGACAGTGAGTGTCCAAGTCCATATTGTTGATGCCAGGATTCTTCTCCAGGACAGCCCCCTGGAGAGCCACCAGGAGAAGTCAGAGGGGATCCAAGAGTAAATCGGGCAGCAGCTTCATTCAATTCTGAATCCACATCATCATAAATATGTGAAAGAGATTCACAAGAAGATGCATCTGAGAACCAGCTTCTAGAAGAGATGCTGCTGGCAGGACTAGGACTAAGGGAAGACTCCCGGTAAGATGGCTCAAGAGGAAGATAGAGATGATCTCTAGAAGGTCTTTCCAAATATTCCTTTTCTGGGTCATTTATGTGTAGGTCATCTTCATGAGCATCTACTTCTTGATGACAATTAGGAGAGATGGATGTGATTTGAATACTTGGGCACTCAAAGGGTTTGGGACCACCTAATGGGCTGTATTTAGATTCTGGAATCTCACAAGTTCCTTCATAGTTTTTGTGACCTTGGAGCTGAAACGATGATGACAAAACAGAAGGGTGAGACGGTAATCCATGATGTGGTAAGCAAAGTGGTGAGTTTAAAGTAGATGGAGGTGGATCTACATTAAAGATGTAAATGGATGCACAATCATCTGGTTCAAGATCTATGAAAGGGAAGCAAAAAAAAAAAAATCAACAAAACAAGAAATTAGAAAACTTAGATGTATAAATTACTAGATGAGAAAGTAAATAATAATAATCTTGAGAGAAAAAAGGGGGACATAGGAGTACATTAGCTCCATTAAGAGCGGTGTGTGGCCCTAGCCGGTTTGGCTCAGTGGACAGAGCGTCAGCCTGCGGACTCAAGGGTCCCAGGTTCGATTCCGGTCAAGGGTATGTAACTTGGTTGCGGGCACATACCCAGTAGGGTGTGTGCAGGAGGCAGCTGATCAATGTTTCTCTCTCATCGATGTTTCTAACTTTCTATCCCTCTCCCTTCCTCTCTGTAAAGAATCAATAAAATATATATTTTTGAAAAAAGAGTGGTGTGTGGACCTAGCTGATGTAGCTCAGTTGGTTGAGTGTCATCTCATGGACCAAAAGGTCACTGGTTGGATTCCGGGTCAGGGCATATGCCTGGGTTTTGGCCTCAATCCCCTGTAGGGGTGTGCAGGCGGCAGCCAATAGATGTTTCACTTTCACATAGATGTTTCTCTTTCTCCCTTCCTTTCTCTCTAAAAGTCAAGAGTGGTATGTTTAACCAAATGTACTGGTTATTTCCATAGATATATATATATATAATGTTTTTCTATTTCCATACTTTCTAAAATGAGAATCAGAAAACATTATCTGAAAACAATAAATGCTTTACAAAAAAATCATATTCATAATTCTAAAAAATACTAATAGAATTATAGAATGATATAATCATACAAATTCAGCCTCATCTGGAGTCTTAGGCTAAAACAGAGTAAAGAATAAAACTGAGTCTTTGAAAGGTTTTTAGTTGTAAGGTATACACATTAAGTTTATTCATGAAAAGGATTATGGACGCAACTCAGGAGATCAAGACTCTAGTCTACCTGTGCCATTAACAGTGAGCTCTTAATCAAATCACTTAATCTCTCCAAGGCCTTAGTTTCCTTGCAGTAAAATTCATAACTTTTCTTTGTGTTAAGGAAATTTTTATGATTAACAGTAACAGCTTTTTCTTCCACAGTCACACCATCAAGATTCATACCTTTGGTCTTAGCAGACCAGGTTATGAAAGTCCTGTGATGCCACTGGGTCATTTATCTCAACCAGAAAATAATTCACTGGAGCTTTAACTTACGATTGATTGTTAAAGCAATCCTAACAAGGACTGAACTTTTTAAATGCACCCCTTGCTGGAGTATTTAACACTAAACAGCTCCTGGCAAATTACCTACTGAGAGTGTTTGTAGCAATAAGGATATTTTGCAACGTCACTTTTAGGAAAAAGTAATTATTATCCATTTTCACAGAGGCAGAAGTACTAAGCCCTAGTATAAGGTACTGGTTGAATACCTTCACTTTTCCCAAAGAGATCATCATTGGAAAACTGTTCACAGATACAACAGAGTGAAGCACCACCTCTTCTCAAAAGTACTCAAGATCACATTGTTTTATTACATTAGTACCCGCATCTTTAGACTTCTGGTGTTGCTATGATTAGCCAGCATCCTACTATTTAACTATTTCCATAAGTCCTAGATTTCTGAGGCTGTTTTTCTATTAAACTGACATGAGGTAAGTAGAGTATCACTGGAAACACACAGGACTGTTTTTAAGACAAGCAACCTAATACAATAACTAACAGTAAGAACTCAATACATGACAACTACCCTGTCTTCCCCTTTTTAAAATTTAAGATGGGTATGCTATATTTTATTTTAACTCTAAAATATTAAATTGAATTTTTAAAAGTATACTACTCACAATACTTAATGAATCAAGAGAAATAGAAAGTCAGAGCTCCAAAGTAGTAAACCCCTATTTGACTGGGATAAAAAGCTAGAGGAAAGAGTTATTAAAAAACTAGAGGTCCAGTGCATGAAAACTCATGCACTGGAAGGGGGGGGGTCCCTCAGCCCAGCCTGCCCCCTATCACAGTCCGGGAGCCCTCAGGGGCAGGAGGTGATCCGGCAATCAGGGGAAGGCGATGCCCCATCACACCTCTGCTGCTGCCAATGCCGACAGCCCAAGCCTCAGCTGGCCCTGGTTACCTGAGCTTCAAGGTGGCCCTGGGCGGCTGGACAGCCGCCATCCGAGGCTTGCCTGCACCTCGGGTCGGCCCTGGGTGGCTGGGGGGCTGAGGGGACTGGGGGACTCCGACGGGGCTGAGGGGACTGGGCACCACCATCTTGTGACTGTGGGTGCCACCATCTTTGAGGGCATGGCAGTCAATTAGCATATTCCTTCCTTACTGGCTGTGGACTCCGCCATCTTTGAGGGTGGGGCAGTCAATTAGCATATTCCCTCCTTATTGGCTATGGGCGCTGCCATCTTTGAGGGTGGGACAGTAAATTAGCATATTCCCTCCTTATTGGCTGTGGGTGCGGCCATATTTGCAATGGCGTGAGGGTCAATTAGCATATTCTCTATTTATTAGATAGGCTAAACAACCGCTCTAGCCCGTTTAGCTCAGTGGATAGAACATCGGCCCGTGGACTGAAGGGTCCCAGGTTCAATTCCGGCCAAGGGCACATGCCTAGGTTGTGGGCTCGATCCCCAGTAGGGGGCATGCAGAAGGCAGCTGATCAATGAATGATTCTTTCTCATCATTGATGTTTCTATCTCTCTTCCTCTCCCTTCTCTCTGAAATCAATTAAAAAATATATTTTAAAAAATAAACAACCACAAAGAAGAGGTTTGGAAAAAAATGGGGAGTGACTACTAATGGGCATTGGGTATCTTTCTGGAATAATGAAAATGTTCTAACATTGATTATGATGATGGTTGCACTATTCTGTGAATATACTAAAAACCGCTGAATTGTACATTTTATTTTTTTAAATATATTTTATTGATTTTTTACAGAGAGGAAGGGAGAAGGATAGAGAGTTAGAAACATCGATGAGAGAGAAACAACGATCAGCTGCCTCCTGCACACTCCCTACTGGGTATATGCCCGCAAGCAATGTACATGCCCTTGACCGGAATCGAACCTGGGACCCTTCAGTCCACAGGCCGACGCTCTATCTACTGAGCCAAACCGGTTAGGGCTAAATTGTACATTTTAAATGGGTGAACTGTATGGTATATGAATTATATTTTAATAAAGCTGCTATAAAATAGAGAACATATTATGTAAATTTTATCCCAATTAAAATGTTTTTAAAATTAAAAATTTACTTATCTGACTGTAAGAAAATCATTAAAGAAAATTGTAAACACATGCTATCACCTAACAGTTAACATTTTCATACATGTCTTGATCTACATAGGTATATGTTTTATATAGTTGTGATAGTAACATTGCTTTAAGTTTTTTTCTAACCTTTTATTGAAGTACAAGATACATACATAAAAGTGCACACAAGTATTCAGTTTGATAAATTTTCACTAACAGACACACCCTGTAACAGCCCCTTTAAAAAAAAAAAAAAAAAAAGGAATATGAACATCCCAGAAGTTCCCTTTTGGCTCTCTTCTAAGTCATCACCTCTCCACCAAAAATAACACTATATATTAACTTCTAACAGTCTAGATTTGTTTTGCCTGTTAAACATACAACTTTGTCTTCCAATGTTTTTCTTACTTTCTTGTTGAATTTAATGAGCTAACTGACATTGGTTAATGAAATGATATAGGTTTCAGGTATACAATTCTATAATATATCATCTGTATATTGTATTGTGTGTTCACCACTGTCTTTTGACATCTTTTATATTTTATTGAGCTTTATAAAAAGCTTCTAAACAATTTTCAAGGCCATGTAAAATGTCAAGAGTCAAGTATCACATAAGGAAGCATCCCAAGTGCCCATCAAAAGACAAGTAGAGCCCTGGTCGGTGTGGCTCAGTTGATTGGGCATCATCCCATGCACCAAAAGGCTGCTGGTTCAATTCCCAATCAAGGACACAAGACTGGGTTGCAGGCTTGATCCTAGGTAGGGCGTGTGCAGGAGTCAGCAGATCATTACACTCTTATATTGATGTTTCTTTCACTCTCTTCCTCTCCCTTCCTTTCTAAAAAAAAATCAACAAACTATTCTTTTTAAAAAGAAGTTGTAGTACATATATACAATGGAATATTACTCAGCCATAAAAAAGAATGAAGTCTTATCATTTGCAACAAAATGGATGGACCTAGGGGGTATTATACTAAGCGAAACAAGAGGAAGACAAATACCATATGATTTCACTTATATGTGGAATCTAAAGGACAAAATAAGCAAACAAAATTGAAACAGACTCATAGACAAGAGAAGAGACTGATAGTTACCAGAGGGGAGGGGAGTTGTGAGACTGAGTGAAAAGGGGAAGGTGTTATCGATGAGGTGCTCTCCATGTCCCCACCTGTTGCTGGTGCAAGTGGAGCTCTTGGGGTGCCGTGGGAATAAGAATTTCTTGAGGCCACCATGGGAGGATGAGGCATTGTGGAAAGCTTTATTTCTGTGGAATTAAACCCCCGAGTTTCTAAGATCCCATCTCCCTCTGTCCTGCCATGGAAAAGGTCCCATTTTGTCTTCAACAGGGCTAAGATCAAAGCCAGTGCCCAGAGTTTCTGCTCCATATTTGCACAGTTCAATCCAGCATCTCACTAGGTTATAGCTTGTGTCCATTGTCTGTGGGGTCCCCATGGCCATGGGCCATACAGCTTCAAGGGCCAATGAGTATAGAGGCGCATGCCAAGTGCAGATCACAGAGCCAGCAAGAAACAGGAGCACTAGTGGGGAGAAAGGGAGAGGGGGAGGCGGAAGTGGGGAGAGGGAAAGAAAACAGGAGCACTAGCAGGGAGAGAGAGATCAGTCTTACGTCAGTTTCTCCAACCAAGATGTTATTTTTAAATTTAGTAGTAAAATAGCTCTATATGAACTGTGGTGTTTCTAGGCTTCAAAGAACCAGAAAACCCAATTCAAAGTAGTAGCTGAAAAGGGGGGATGGGAGAGGTTACTTATTATCCAATATAACAAGAGGTCCAAAGGTAGGACAGCTCCAGAATTGGTTATTTCATCAGTTGAACAAAATCACCAAGAAATCAGTTTCTTTCTATATCCACATTATTCCACTTTTTGGGGTGCTAACTTTGTGCTATTCACTTCAACTATATATGTGTATTTGTCCTAAACAAGAAGCAATGTGACCATTTACTTAATAGTTATTTTTTTAGCAGCCCCTAATAGCTGTTATGTTCTTGACACTGAAAATAGGATTGTGTACAAGAGTACACAAAACAAAGTCCTCATCCTCACAGAACGTACATCCTAGTAACATATGTCAGGTGGTGACATCTGATTTAAGGAAAAATAAAATAGGGTAACGTGAAGAAAGTAAGAGAATGAGAGAAAGTTATTTTAGATATGGAATCTGGAAAGGCTCTTTCTCCAATATTTGAGGAGCTATCAAAAGGATATTTGGGCCCTAACCGGTTTGGCTCAGTGGATAGAGCTTCGGCCTGCGGACTCAGGGGTCCCAGGTTTGATTCCGGTCAAGGGCATGTACCTTGGCAGCTGATTGATGTTTCTCTCTCATAGATGTTTCTGACTCTCTGTCCCTCTCCCTTCCTCGCTGTAAAAAAATCAATGAAATATATATATTTTTTAAAAAGGATATTTGGAACTGAGCTATACAAAATCTAGGGGAAGAACACTGCAGGTAGAGGAAATAGTGTATGCAAAGGCCTAAAGATGGAGGCTGGAATAGTTTTGGAGTATGTGAGAAAAAGCAAGAAAGTCAGTGGGGCCCAGCCAGTGTGGCTCAGTAGTTGAGCACTGACCAATGAACAAAGAGGTCACCAGTTCGATTATGCGTGAGGCATATGCCTGGGTTGCAGGTTCGATCCCCAGTAGAGGGCATACAGGAGGCAGTCGATCGATGTTTCTCTCTCATTGATATTTCTATTTATCTATCCTTCTCCCTTCCTCTCTCTAAAAATCAATAAAAAATATATTTAAAAAACAAAAAAGAAAGCGTGTGGGAATAAAATTGAGGGGTTAGAATGGTAAGAGATGGGGATGGCCCTGACCGGTTTAGCTCAGTGGATAGAGTGTTGGCCTGCGGAATGAAGGGTCCCGGGTTCAATTCTGGTCAAGACATGTACCTTGGTTGCGGGCACATCCCCAGGGGAGGTGGGGGGGAGGTGTACAGGAGGCAGATGATCGATGTTTCTCATTGATGTTTCTAACTCTCTATCCCTCTCCCTTCCTCTCTATAAGAAATCAATAAAGTATTTTTTAAAAAAAGAGATGGGGATGAGGGGGGGGCGGGGCACTAGCTAGTCAAGTAAGGCCTCATAAACCAGTAGAATGAATGGTTTATATTAGAACCCACTGTAGGGTTCTAAGCAAAGGAATGTCATGATCTGATATACATTTAAAAGACTATTGCAATAATCCACATCCTATCTAATAATAGACAAATATGCAAATTGACCACACCTTTGCTACACCCAAGCCACGCCCACCAGCAAAGCCACGCCCACCAGCCAATCAGGACGAGCATGCAAATCATCCCAACAAAGATGGCGGCTAATTTGCATATCAGGACAGCGTCGAAAGAAGCCAAGAGCTGCAGAAGTGAGTAAAGCTTCGAAGAAGCAAGCAAGCCTGGGGGGAGTGGGTGAGGAGCGAAGTCAGGGCTGGGGGCGAAGGGAAAAGCAGGCGGGCTGGCGGAGAAGGTGGGGCGGGCAACAAGGGAGGAGCGGAGGCGGGGTAGAGTGCAGCAGGAAATCCTATTGCAGGATTTTTCCTGCAACGGGAATGCTAGTACAAAATAATAGAGCATAGGACCTGGGTGGTGATGGTTGGTAAAAACAGAAAAGCAGTAAGAAATGAAGTGTTTTTTATTATTATTAAGGTAGAGCTGACAACTTGCCAATGAAATGGATGTGAGCAAGGGAGAAGTCAGGTATGGGGCCTGAACTATTATAAGAAAACTAGAGGCCCAATACATGAAATTCGTGCAAGGGGCTTGGCCCTCGTAGCTCTGGCTTCATCAGGAAGGTCGTCCAGAAGGTCATTCGGCTGTCCGGTCTAATTAGCATATTATGCTTTTATTATTATAGATGAGAGAGCCCTGGCCTGTGTTTCTCCATGGTTAGAGCGTCAGCCTGCAGACTGAAGGGTCTCAGGTTCAATTCTCAGTCAAGGGCATGTACCTGGTCTGCAGGTTCAATCCCCAGCCCCAGTTGGGGTGCATGTGGGAGGCAACCAATTGATATATCTCTCTCACATCAATGTTTCTCTCTCTCTAACTCTCCCTCTCCCTTCCACTCTCTCTAAATAATGGAGAAAATGTCCTCTGGTGAGTATAACAAAAACAAACAAACAAAAAACTGTTAAGCTGGTCAATTTTATGTTATGTATATTTTATCACAATTTTTAAAAAATGGTGTCACCTTAGTTCAAAGGAGGACAACACCCAACTCTGAATTCTTAGCAGTCACTGAATTCTTTGCCACCACACACTTGCAGTTAAAACATAAAAATCAAGTTTTATTTAAGAATGTTACTTGATAAAGTACCAAAAATTATTAATTTATTGAACTTCAACCCTTTGAGTAAAAAAAGAAGGGTGAAAGGAAGTCATTCTTGAAAGACTATAGTTTCATTAAAACGTAATTATCGTACCAATGTCATTTCAGTGTTTGATGCTGAAATCCATACCCTTCCACCAAATAAACTTTAGCTGAAGCAAACATATTCTGAATCAGAATGATGTCCTAAAGCATTGTAAATATCGAAATACAAAATATGGGGGAATGCTGCTTCATCTTTTTCCTAAGTAGCTATTATAATCTCACTATGATAAACATTCCTAGGCCCAGATTCCCAACTCTAGACTTTTCAAATTCGTGGTGCTTCAGAAATTTGACCATCTCAAGATTTATTTGGTATGTGTTCCTTTAGCCACCAGGGGGCCTCATGCAAGCATGCAAGTAATCTGGACAACAGAGGTTTTCTATGTATGGTTTTACACAATAAAGCAGGGGTTGGCAAAATACAGCTCACAGGCCAAACCTAACTTATTACCTGTTATTCTTACACAATTAAGGATGGTTTCAAATAGTTGAAAAAAGATTAAAATAATACTGTTCCATGACACAAAATGATGTGAAATTCAAATTCTGGGTCCACAAATAAAGTTTTATTGGAACATCACCATGTTCATTTGTTTATGTATGGTCTACAGTTACTTTCACACAAGTATAGAGTTGAGTAACTGTGGGAGATACTGCTTCCCACTACTACCTGGAACACAAATTGTAGTGACACAGTTTTAACTTCACAGCATATTAAAAGGGCCAATAGCACATTAAAAGGGCCAAAGAGAATTTATCCCAGGAATGAAAAAGTGGTTCAATATATAAAAATTTCCACATTACTAGAAAGAAGGGGGAAAACACATGATCATATGAATTGACACGAAAAAAATATTTGACAGAACTCAACACTCTTTTGTGATTTAAACAAAACAAAACAAAAAAACCTCTATTCCTATACTAGGAATAGAAAGGAACGTCCTTAAAATTATCAACAGCATTAATGAAAAACCCACAGCTAACATCATACTTAATGGTGAAAAACTGAAAGCTTTCCCCTAAGATAAAGAACAAGAAGATGGCAGCTTTCAATAATGTACTAGAAAGTCCTAGCCAGAACAATTAGGCAATAAGAAGAAATAAAAGACATCCACATTGTTAAGGAAGAAAGAAATAAAACTATTTCTATTTGCAGATACATGCTTCTATATATAGAAAGTCTCATATAATCCATAAAACACAACCAAAGCTGATAAATGAATTCAGGAAAGTTGCAGGGTAGAAGATAAAACACATAAAATTCAATTGTGCTTTTACACATTAACAATGAACAATCCAAAAAGGAAATTAAGAAAACAATTCTATTTGCAATAGCCTCCACAGAATACAATACTTAGGAATAAATTTAACCAAGGAAGTAAAAAGCTTGTATACTAAAAACTACAAAATATTGCTGAAAGAAATTAAAGACCTAAATAAATAATAAGATTTCTCTTGTTCATGAATTGGAAGTCTTAATATTGTTAACACTGCAATATTCCACAAAGCAGAGTCAATGCAATCCCTATTAAAATTTCTATGGGTTTTTCTGCAGAAATGGAAAGACCAATCCACAAATTTATATGGAACTGAAAGGGGCCCGAAACAGCTAAAATAATATTGAAAACAGTAACAACAAAGAAAGACAACTCACACTTCACAATTCAAAACTTATTACAGCCATAACCGGTTTGGCTTAGTGGATAGAGCGTCGGCCTGCGGACTGAAAGGTCCCAGGTTCGATTCTGGTCAAGGGCATGTACCTTGGTTGTGGGCACATCCCCAGTAGGAGGTGTGCAGGAGGCAGCTGATCGATGTTTCTCTCTCATCGGTGTTTCTAACTCTCTATCCCTCTCCCTTCATCTCCGTAAAAAATCAATAAAATGTATATTTAAAAAAAAAAACTTACTACAAAGCTACAGTAATCAAAACTGTGGTGTTGGCATATAATGGTTGATATATAGACTAATGGAACAGAACTGAGAGTCCAGAAATAAACCCAAACATCTATGGCCAACTATTTTTCACAAGAGTGCTAAGACAACTCAATGGGGGAAAGAATAGTCCCTTCAACAAACAATGCTGGGACAACTGGATAACCACATACAAAAAAATGAAATTAAACCTGTCCATCTCATATTTTATATAAAAAGTATCCCCAAATAGACCAATGAGCTATATATAAGAGGTAAAAATCATGAAACTCTTAGAAGAAAATACTAGTATAGGTATGTACCTTCATGACCTCAGATTTGGCTATGGGATTCTTAGATTTGATACTAAAAGCATGAGCAACAAAATAAAAACTAGATAAAATGGATTTCATAAAAATTAAAAACGTTTGTGCATCAAATGGTACTATCAAGAAAGTGAAGACAGACAACAGTGTGGTGATTGTGGGGGATGAAGTGGATGGAGGAGGGTATCTATCTATCTATCTATCTATCTATCTACCTATCTATCTATAATATATATAAAATAAAGAGCTAATATGCTAATTAGACCAAATAGCCGAACGACCGTCCAGACAACCTTCTGGACGAAGCTGGGGCTGGGAGGGCCAGCCAAGGCTGTGAGGGGCTGCAAGGGCTGGCCCAGACTGTGAGGGGCGGCCAAGGCAGCCAGGGCTGCGAGGGCTAAGCCCTTTGCACAAATTTCGTGCATTGGGCCTCTCATCCTATATAATAAAAGGCTAATATGCAAATTGACTGAACGGTGAAACGACCGGTTATTATGATGCACACTGACCACCAGGGGGCAGACACTCAATGCAGGAGCTGCCCCCGGTGGTCAGTGCACCAGAAGCCGGGCTCATGGCTAGCGAGCACAGCAGCAGTGGCAGGAGCCTCTCCTGCCTCCATGACAGCACTAAGGATGTCCGACTGCCGGCTTAGGCCCGCTCCCTTTGGGGATTGGGCCTAAGTCATCAGTCAGACATCCCCCAAGGGCTCCCGGACTGTGAGAGGGCGCAGGCCAGGCTGAGGGACACCCCCCCTCGAGTGCACAAAATTTGTGCACTGGGCCTCTAGTATATATAAAAGGCTAATATGCTAAGTGTCCGACTCTCCAACCTGTCACTATGACACACACGGACCACCAGGGGGTAGGCGCTCAACACAGAAGCTGCCGTGATGCGCACTGCCCATTTACAGAGAAACAGCACCGTGGACCTGGTGCCCACAAAGCAATACTCGGCTTCCCTGAAGTGGGACATAGGCCCCACCACCACCCTGGCGCAACAGCCCACCAAATCGCAGCCAACGCTGCCAAGACTCTATAGCACAAATGGTGGTCCACAGCCCAGCCCAGCCCAGCCCAGAAACGGTCACTGTGGGCACCGGGTAATGACGTCATGTAGCAATGCCCAGCTTTCTCTCCCTAGCGATGACTAGCCTCCTTGGAGTTTCTTCAGCCCAGGAACACAACTTGCTTTATAGCCAGGTGGAAACATTTTACACTTTAACCAAATGTCTGTGAAGCATTTTCCCGTGCCTCATCTCATTTGATCCTCACAGAAGTCCTGAAGTATGTAGAAAGGAGACTTGATGGGATCCTATTTTCTTTTCATTTGCCGGAAAATGGAGATTTAGAAAGCTTAGAAACTTGACCCAACTGAACAGAAGAAATGGTGAACCTTGAAAATGACTTCAGGTTTTCTCACTGTACAGAATATAGTCAAACACTGCTATAGTTAAATATTTTACCCTTTGTTCTCCCTGCGTGATCTACAATGATAATCTGCTTCGTGTTGATATTTACTGCTGTGTTGCTGACAATTACCTGAAAGAGAAGTTGGGGTGCTTCACTGTGCTGGAAAAAGTTTAGCTACATCAGAAAGCAGGTCTAATTAAGCAAATTTATTCTATATCTATAAAAGGCTAAGTTGACTCGCACATGCACAATACATAGAAAGTTCTTGCTGGCACCAATTGCACGCATGTGTTTTGATCTGTCATTGTCGATCGTGAATTTGGTTGACATTTCTATTATAGAGGAAGGGCAAATAGCGATATTAAAATATTTCTTCTAATTAATTTCCTTTCAATGTGCACAAATCCCTGTACTTGGCCACTAGTAGGTGGTATAAATGGTGATGGAGGAGACCTGACTTGGGGTGATAAACACACAATACTATGTACAGATGATGTGTTGTAGAATTGTGCACCTGAAACCTGTATATTTTTATTAACCAGTGTCACCACAATAAATTCAATGTAAAAAAAGGAAAGTGAAGATAACCCAAAAAATGGGAGAAAATATTTGCAAATCACATATCTAATATATAATTACCAGAATATACAAAAAACTCTTACAGTTCAACAAAAGATAATTCAATTTAAAAATGGAAAAAGGACTTAAATAGACATTTCTCCAAAGAAGATATATGAATTTTGAATAGCACATAACATGATGTTCAACGTCACTGGTTGGTCATTAAGGAAATGCAAATCAAACCACAAAGAGATACCATTTCACACCCACTAGGATGGCTTTAATTTAAAACACACACACACACACATACACACACACACAGAAAATAAGAGTTGGTAAGGATGTGGAGAAATAGCAACCCTTATACATTAGTGGTGACAAAGTAAAATGGTGCAGCGAAATAGTTTGACAGTGCCTCAAAATATTAAACATATAATTAGCATAGGACCCAGCAATTCCACCTCTACTGTACATATACACCCAAGAGAATGCAGACATTTCATCACAGAAAACTACTAAAATGTTTATAGCAACATTATCCATAATAGCTAAAAGGTAGAAACAACCCAAATGTCTATCAATAGATGGATGGGGAAGCAAATTATGGTGCATATATACAATATGGACAGATGCTGCAACCTGGTGAACCTGGAAAACACCATGCTAAGGGAAAGAAGCCAGACAAAAAAGGTCACATATTGTATGATGCCTTTTGCCTTTTATATGATGTATCTAAATAGTCAAAATCATAGAGACAGAAAGCAGATTAGAAGTCATCAGAGGACAGGGGGTGGAGTAGGAGGGGTTAGTAATAGTTGGTAACTTAATGGTGATGAGTGGGGTCTTTTTGGTTTTTTGGTGTTTTTTTTTTATTGATTTTAGAAAGGAAGGGAGAGAGAGAGAGAGTGAGAGAAACATTAATTATGAGTGATAATCACTGATTGGCTGCCTCCTCCTCCACGCCCCCAACTGGGGATTGAGCCCGCAACAAGCATGTGCCCAGACCCAGAATCAAACTGGTGACCTCTTTTCCTAGGTCAACACTCCACCACTGACCAACACTGACTGGGCTTAATTGTATACTTTTAAGTGGTTAATTGTATGTTATGTAATTTTCACCTCAATAAATAACAAAAAAAAATTGAAAGACCTTCCAACAGTGAACTGAAGACACACACTTGCCATTCCCAACTGAAACTCCACTAAATGATAGTAAAACACTTTTTTTAAGAGTGTAAACTAACAAAAACAAAAAGGACAGGAGGTGAAACCATGGCAACAACAATTTTAGAAGCTGGAATGCAGTACTCATGGTAACTGATTTAGCACCTGAAAAAGCTAAAACTTAAGCCAACAGTGAAAAGAAAACTGATTTCCAACAAAAACCACTCAACATTCAGGAAATGTGCTACCATCAAGTACTTTTGAAAGTGGAGGTGAAGACAAACCTGAAAACAAGATTGGCACAAAGCTTGTTCGAGGGTTGCAGTTAGCAAGTGCCGCTTATGATTAAAGAACTGTCATTAATATTTTGATGCCCCATTTTAAAAAATAAGCAGATAGCCCTAACCGGTTTGACTCAGTGGATAGAGCGTTGGCCTGGGGACTGAAGGGTCCCAGGTTCGATTCTGGTCAAGGGCATGTACCTTGGTTGCGGGCACATCCCCAGTAGGAGGTGTGCAGGAGGCAGCTGATCCATGTTTCTCTCTCATCGATGTTTCTAACTCTCTATCCCTCTCCCTTCCTCTCTGTAAAAAAGTCAATAAAATATAATAAAAAATAAATAAATAATATATATATTTTTAAAAAGCAGATAGCCATACATCATCAAATATCTGAGGAAAGCTTCAATATTAAAGACAAGTGAAAAGTGGAGGAAAAAGTCTACACAGTAAGAGGGAAACCTAAACCTATCCTCTAGTACAGTGATGGCGAACCTATGACACGTGTGTCAGCACTGACACGCGTAGCCATTTCTGATGACACGCGGCAGCTGAGGCGGCCGCATGCCGAGGATGAAACATTTGCTGCTCCTGAGGATGAAACATTTGCAAAATAATGTTTTTTCCTCAAAGTGACACACTACCCGAGTTATGCTCAGTTTTTTGGCGAAGTTTGACACACCAAGCCCATCACTGCTATAACCTGAGAAAAAAAGATACTGTAACCTTGAAACAAGAACATGTGCTTGTTAGAAAAGATAAAATAGGCATGATCTCCCTTCTGGTGCACCTCACCCCCGTCCCCCCTCGTCCCCATCTTCTTCCTCCACAGGTGTGCATCTCCTAAACTCCAACGGCAACCCCGACAGGACTTGCAACCTGGAAAGCAGAGCAGTGGGCAGCCTAAGCCCTTCTTTGTTTTACAGTCCCCAGCTTTAATAAATGTACTCTCAAAAAATAAAAATAACAATGGTAAGATATGTACACATATAATACCTTAATAAAGATAAAATAAAAAATAAGCCCTGGCCGTGTGGTGGCTCAATTGGTTGAAGTGTCATCTCATACACCAAAAGATTTCAGGTTCCATTCCTGGTCAAGGCACATAGGAGGAAAAAGGAGGTGAAACCATGGCAACAACAAAAGTAAAAGAATTTTTCCAAAGGGTTAAGCAGACAAATAGGAAATGGAAGAGAATATTAAAATTTGTCTAGGAGTCCCACAGTTGAAACTTCTAGTTCTAGAAGAAAACAGAAAATGAAGAGAAAGAAATAAAGCATCACTGAGGACTAGCACAATGAATGAAAACAGATCCATACTAACGTACATCATGAAATTTCACAACATAAAGGACAAAGAAAAGAATCTAAGAGACTGGGAGGAGGGGAACAGTTACACATGAAGAACGGTATTAGAATGTTATCAGACTTCTCAAGAGCAAAACTGGAAGCTAGAAGAAAATGGAGAGCAATACCTTCAAAATTTTGAGAGAAATTTTTATCTAGAATTCTACATCAGCAATAATTAAGTGTGAGGGGATAATAAAGACATTCTAAAATATGTAAGGTATCAAAAATTTATCTCCCATAGCCTTCAGCTACTGGAGGAAGTACTCCACCAAAATGAGTGTAAAATAATCAAGTAAAAGAGGACATGTGTCTAAGAAACATGTGATCCATCACAACAGAAAGGCGAAGGGACTCCTCAAAATGATAGAGAGGGGAGATCTCAGAATGGCAGATGTACACAGCCCAGTTCAGATTACAAAAGTTTAGAAGACTCTGAGGGAGAAGTCTCCAAGAAAATAAAATTGACATACTAACTTAAGTGTTGAGATGAGATTCAGGCACTTTAGGAATTAATTAGCATAAGTACACAGAAAAATAATAACAACAATCGCTAATTCTAGAAAAAAAAACTGTACAAGGAAGCAAAATAATAATACTATAACACATGACTTAGCTATGAATAGCACAATATGAAGTCATAATAATGAAAACAATATTCATTTAACCACAATAAAGATATAACTATATTGAGGGATGAGAAATGTGCCCATGTGTAATTGGGAATGACAATGTACTAAACTTCACTTTCTACAATGGAAAGTCAAAAGAAAATGGTTAAAACTGAAAAACATTAAGTAGCAGTAAGAGCATTTTATCTAGAAATCTGAAGGCAAATACCAAAAGAAACTGATAAAAGAAATGAAAGCAATTGCCACGAGGCAGGGGAAAAAGGAAAGTGAGGTAGAGGCAGAGTCAAGGAACTTTTCCACAATAAGCTTTACTGAACTTTGATTTTTTAAGCAAAGCATGTATAACAACTTCGATAATACTTGTAATAACTTTAAAAAAAAGAAATAGAACTTTGCAAGAAAAATGAGATTTAACAAGCCATCAATTGGCTAAATTCAAGACAATTCACCAAACTTGGAAAGGAAAATTATTAGCACATTAGAAAGGAAATTAGAACAAAAATGATTAGTGATTTTAAAAGTAGGAAAATTAACGTTGAAAATGACATTATATGAACACAGCTAGAGTCAGGGGGAAATTTCAACAAGAAGCAAAAGAAAGTGAACTAATTTATCCCCAAGTTTATTAAGCAAAGGAAATCCACTTTATTCAAGAACATATTAAGCACAGTGTGGCCCTGGCTGGCATGGCTCAGTTGGTTGAGCGCTGTCCCATACATGGAAGAAAGATCGTTGATTCAGTTCCCAGTCAGGGCACATGCCCAGGTTGTAGGTTAGGTCCCTAATAGGGGTGCGTGCGGAAGGCAACCCATTGATGTTTCTCTCACATCGCTATTTCTCTCTTTCTTTTCCTCTCTCTCCTCTTTCTCCCTTCCTCTCGCTCTAAAATCAATAAAAATATATTAAAAAAAAAAAAAAAGAAGCCCAGTGTGCTAGAATAAATGTGGAATTTCACACAGGTACTCAATTCTACTATATCCTACCAAAACAAAAAGCAAATACTTCCTGAGAAGAGTTTTAAAAAATAAATGATTCCACTATTTTTGGGTTCTATCATTGCTGAAAAACAATAATAATAATGAACAGTTGATCAAAGGAATTCTCACAACAAAAAGAAAAAAATGGGAGAATCATTTGACAACCATTTACAGTACATTGCACTACAATACTTGATTGTAGGAACAAAGTCAACATTAATAAAACAGTATAGAAATAGTGCTGCAATCACAGCTTAACATCCACATGTAGGAAAAAATAAATACAGTCAATTTACAACTCAGAGAACACAATAAGTATTAGTATGCTTTTGTTTAAATACACACACACACACACACACACACACACACACGCTAGACCAGTGGTGGGCAAACTCATTAGTCAACAGAGCCAAATATCAACAGTACAACCATTGAAATTTCTTTTGAGAGCCAAATTTTTTAAACTTAAACTACATAGGTAGGTACATTGTTATTAACTTAATTAGGGTACTCCTAAGCTGGCCTTTGCTAAAAACTCAAGGGGCCAAAGAGCCGCATGTGACTCACGAGCCGCAGTTTGCCGACCACTGTGCTAGACAATGGCTGCTACTATGGAAGACAAAACTTAGAATGACCAGGAGAAGCTGGGGGGGGGCGGGGCGTCCCTTAAAAGGAGAGAGAGAAAAAAGTGGTCTAATTATGATTCCAACACAAATACAGAATAAAACCACACTAAACAAAAATTAGATTGTGAGCCGAAACCGGTTTGGCTCAGTGGATAGAGCGTCGGCCTGCGGACTCAAGGGTCCCAGGTTCGATTCCGGTCAAGGGCATGTACCTTGGTTGTGGGCACATCCCCAGTGCTGGGGGTGCAGGAGGCAGCTAATCGATGTTTCTCTCTCATCGATGTTTCTAACTATCCCTCTCCCTTCCTCTCTGTAAAAAATCAATAAAATATATTTAAAGTAGTCCTGTAATAAATCACATCAGTAAGTCCTTTACCAAGTGATATGAACACTACTCTTTACAATTTCAATGAGTATACATACAAAATGCATATTTTCTAGAAAGAAATTCATGTAATATAGTCCTTTCATTCCTCCCAAATACAACAATCTTTTATTTATTGATTTGTGAGAGAGAGGGGGAAGAGAGAGATGGAGACAGAGACAGAGACAGACATTGACTTGTTCCACTTATTTATGCATTCACTGGTTGATTCTTGTATGTGCCCGGACCCAGACTGGGAATCAAACCCTAGCATATCGGGAGGATGTTCTAACCAACTAAGCTAGGGTCAGCGCTCTTTTAGATAGAATTTCTTCTCTTAATCCCTTACTACTTTGCACTTTTCCCCTGGGCTTCAGGCTACTGACAAGGATGACACCTCCCACCTGACTTCTGTCTGCTCTCAATCTCTTAACAGGAGGTTCCCTTGACTGGTTTGGCTCAGTGGATAGAGCGTCTGCCTGTGGACTGGGGGTGTCCCAGGTTCGATTCCGGTCAGGGGCATGTACCTTGGTTGCGGGCACACCCCAAAGGGGGGTGTGCAGGAGGCAGCTGATCGATGTTTCTCTCTCATCGATGTTTCTAACTCTCTATCCCTCTCCCTTCCTCTCTATGGAAGATCAATAAAATATATTTTTTTTAAATAGTGATATGTAATAAAATAATAAAAAATATATAATAAAATAATAAAGGAAATGAAGAGAGACATTTTATTCATGGATTGGAAGACTTATTACTGATAGCAGTTCTCCCAAAACTGTTCTATAGATTCAATACAATCCTAATCAAAATTCTGATAGGTAATTTTGTAGAAATTAGCAAGCTGATTCTAAAATTTATATAAAAAGCCAAAGGTTTTAGAATAGCCAAAAAATTTTGATAAAGAACATAGTTGAAAAAGTGACACTATTTGATTTCAAGAGTTATTATAAAGGTACAGTAATCATGATATTGCAGTTTCAGTAAAGGACACAGAGCTCAAAATAGAACAGAGTCCAAAAGTAAACTCACCCATGTATAGTCAACTAATTTTTGACAAAGGTGCAAAGACAAAGCCATGGAGAAAGGACAGCCTTTTCAAATTATTAGCCAGGGTGTGGAGAAATTGGAACTTTAGAGATAGCCTTTTCAATAAATGGAGCTAGAAGAACTGGATATCCATATGTTAAAAACAATGAACTTGGGGCCTGGCCAGGTAGCTCACCTGGTTGGAGCATCCTTCCATATACCAAAAACATTGCAGGTTCAGGGCATGTATAGGAGGCAACTGATCAATGTTTCTCTCACATCGCTATCTCACTCTTTCCCTTCTTCTCTCTCTGAAAATCATTAGAAACATATCCTCAGATGAGGATTAAAAAACACACAAAAACAATGAACTTGGGTCCATACCTTACATCATACGCACACAAAAAAACTCAAAATAGATCATAGACCTAAATGTAAAATTGAAAACTCTAAAACCTCCAAAAGAAAACCTAAAAGAAAATATTTGCAAACTTAGTTTAAGCAAAGATTTCTTAGATATAACATCAAAAGTATAATCCATAAAAGAACAAATTGATAAATCAAATTTCACTAAAACTAAAAACTTCTGTAAAACACACTGTTAATGAAAAGACAAGCCATAGATTGGGAAAAACTCTTTGTAAGGTGTATATCTGATAAAAAGATGTGCCTAAAAATAGTAAAGAATTCTCAACACTTAAGAAAATCCAGTTTTAAAAGAGGCAAATACTTCAATGGACACTTGACTAAAAATGATAGATGATAAAAACAATGCTTAATAGTATTAGTCATTAGGGAAATATAACTTAAAGCCGTAATGAGATACCACTACTCTTCAGAATGGCTGAAATAAGAAATAGTGATACCACTAAATGCTGCCTAAGATGCAGAGAAACTGGGCAACGTATGCTCTGCTGGTGGGAATGTAAAAGTTTGGCAGTTTCTTACAATACTAAACTCCCATATTGGAGGTTGGGAGGCAACTATTTTTGGGGAACTAAAAACCAAAGAAATAAAAACATATTCACACAAAAACCTGTACATAAATGTTCATGGTAACTTTATTCATAATAGCCAATAATTGGCAATAACCAAATGTCCTTCAATGGGTAAAGGTTAAATATCATGGAATACTACTTAGTAATTAATTAGTTAATTAGTAATTAAAAGGAACAAACTTAATATATGCAACAGCTTGTAAGGATTGCTAAGGAATTAGACTAAGTGATAAAACCCAACCTTAAAAGATTAAATACTATATGACTCAATTTATATAACATTTTCTTGAAATATAATTATGGAGATGGAGAATAGTTAGTGGTTTCCAGGAATTAGAGACTGCGGAGGGGAAGAAGGAGGAAAGTGGGTGTGACCATAAAGAAGTTAGTGAGATGGAACTTTGTGGTAATGGAACAGTTCTGTATCTTGACTGTGGTGATGGTTACACGAATCAACATGTGTGATAAACTGCATAGAACTACAAACACACAAATGAGTGCATGTAAAATTGATGACATCTGAGTAAGTTTGGTGGATTGTACCAATGTTATTTTCCTGGTGCTGATATACTATAGTCATGCAAGATGAAACTGGAGAAAACCAAGTGAAGGATACCCAGAGAAACTATAATTAATGCAAAATAAAAAGTTTTAAATAGGCAAGACCTGAACAGACACTTCACCAAAAGAGATATACAGATAGCAAAAAAAAGCACATAAAAAGATGTTCAGTGACATTAGTCATTAGGGGAATCCTATCTAATAAAGAGGGAATATGCTAATTGACCCTCAAGCCATTGCAAATATGGCGGCGCCCACAGCCAATAAGGAGGGAATATGCTAATTGACTACCCTGCCCTCAAAGATGGCGGCACCCACAGCCAATAAGGAGGGAATATACTGACTGCCCCACCCTCAAAGATGGCGGCTCCCATAGCCAGTAAGGAGGGAATATGCTAATGACTGCCACATCCTCAAAGATGGCAGCGCCCACAGCCACAAGATGGCGGCACCCAGTCCCCTTGGCCCCACCAGGGCAGCAGGCGCACGGCAAGGCCGGGCCCGCCTGCTCCACGCGCCTGCCTCAAGAGTCCCCCAGTTCCCTCAGCCCCCCAGACGCCCAGGTCCGGCTCGAGGCACAGGCTAGCCTCGGATGTCACCTGCCCAGCTGCCCAGGGCCAGCCAAGGCTCAGGTAACCAGGGCCAGCCGAGGCTTGCGCTGCCGGCAGTGGCAGCAGCAGAGGTGTGATGGGGCGTCGCCTTCCCCTGATCGCCAGGTCGCCTCCTGCCCCTGAGGGCTCCCGGACTGTGAGAGGGGGCAGGCTGGGCTGAGGGACCCCCACCCCTCCAGTGCATGAATTTTCATGCACCGGGCCTCTAGTATAAAATAAAACCATAAGGAAATATCACTATACACCAATTAGAATGCCTAAAATTAAAAGGACTAACCATACCAACTGGTGAGGATGTGGAAATGTTCATTTCCACTGCTAGTAGAAATGTGAAATGATACATCCACCTGAGCAAAGTTCGGCAGTTTCTCAAAAAGTTAAACTTACACCTATCATCCAAAGGTAAAGGAAATATGTCCACACACAGATGAGTGCATGAATATTCATAGCAGCTTTATTTGTAATAGGTCAAACCTGGAAACAATCTAAAAGTCCATCAAGAGATGAACGGGTAAAATAGTTGTGTTATATGCATATAATGGAAACTACTCTCCAATAAAAATGAATAACCTACTGATATGCTCAGTAATGTGGATAAATCTCAAAATAACAATGCCAAGTGGAAGAAGCCAAACCAAAAAAGAGTATATACTTCATGACTCCATTTATATGTTTTCTATAGTGACTTCAATGGTTGTCTAGGAAAGGTGAGTGGGAGGGAATGATTGTAAGGAAACTTTGGGGGTGATAAATATGTTTACTATCCTGAATGCAGTGAAAATTTCATAGATATACATGTGTCAAAAATTATCAAACTGAACACTTTAAATAAGTACAGCTTATTATTGAAGGGGATCAAATATACCACATCAAAACATGCCACTTTGGCATAAAGACTGAGCTGAAGGTAAATGAAAAACAGCAGGCATAGGAAGAACTCTTTGCCTCTCCCTTTCTGCCTAAAAAAGCAGGGCATAAATTTCTCTTTGTAAAGAGGACATAAATTTCCATTTATAAAGGTGTTCCCTCTCTAGTACCAGGAAAAGGAGAAGTACTCTTATCTGCATAACAAATCTTACAACCCTTATTTATCATACATTTCGCAAGCATCTTGCCACAATTTACACTCTCCAGAAGCCAAAACTCCTCTTTTATTTTGTCTAGTTTCTTCTCTACACTTGATCCTTCTGGTAAAATGATATATAAGCTTCTCAGACCTCTCATAGTACGTGGCACATTTTACTAAATTGAATCATCTTCCCCTTCTCTCTACCTTCAAACTTGTTTCTCCATCTACAACTGACCCAAACTAGAAAAATAAAAATAATCCTAGCTTCCTTCCTTTCCTTATTCAACTGATACCAGGTCCTATTGATTTCTTTCTCCTAAATCTGTCTCAGCTTTATTCCCACCTTGTCATCTTTACTCCTCTGCCCTTATCATTTCTCAACATTGGCCCCCACCTCCATTCCTGCCTTACAACATTTGCCCCATCTCCATTCCTGCCTTACTCAACCCATTATCCACAGTGTAGCAGAGAGATCTAAGACAAATCTGACATTCCTGTCCAGCTCGGAATCCTTTAGTGGCTCCTTGCTATCTTCAATCTAGAAGCCAAACTCCTCACTACAGCATAATAGGCTCTCCATCCCTAGCCACATCTGATTACTATACCCTGCTCTTCAACCTTTCCAAATTAAAGGACTATGCTCTCTCTAACTTGTGTCTTTGGGTGTGGTCATCAACGGGCCTGAAATGTACTTCCTACCTTATCTACCTAGGAAACACAATATACTGGATTTAGCTCAATTGTAACTTCTTCTCTGACCTCTCAAAAGTTAAGCTGTCAATTATGCTCTCAGAGGGCCTTCTCCGTACCTGTATTATTTACATGTCCACTCCAATAAAGTAACACAATAAGTTTTATTAAAAGATTGAATAGTTTAGTGTATTCACTCAGCTAATGGTCCCTTCCCTTTTAAGATGTTATACAATGTTCTTATCTGGTTTCTACTTTCTCTTCCCAGATCATATCCTTCTATTTTATCTTTCAGAGTAACCTTAAAGACAGAGAGTAAAATAACACACTTTAAAAAAAATTTTTAAATACTTTATTATCTCTATTTTGAAAAATCAGGATTGGCTTAATTAGATGACTCTGTCTTTATGCTTCTGTATATTTGCTTGACTATCTGATTCCACTTGAACCACAAGGAACACAGAAATCTACTAGCCATACTTCATTCTCTGCACTTATATAAGCTCCCATGTCCACCCCCAAGAACTTTTACAACATAAGAGAAAAAGCCAATACCAGAAAAAGTAATTACATAGTAAAAGCCAAGGCCAGAAAAAGTAATTGCATAGTAAAAATCGTGTTTATATTTTAAAGTTCCTCAATTGCTAGCATACTATGAATAGTAAGTGCAGAGGATTATTTTGGTTGATTCCAACCCCCACCTCGGCATCTATTTTCTCCTCCCTCCCAACAGATTTTCTTCCATATATCTGCTCCTCTTCCATTAGCCATGTGCTTCAGGAGAAGCCAACCACATCCTCCAGCCAAAGGGATGGGCCTGGCTGGCTAAGAATAATTCCATCAGTCTTTACCAGAGACTAATTTAGGAAAAGGAAAGTAACCCAATTTTGGTCAATAAATGAGAGGTTAAGTTTGCTGTAGGTTTCTGGAAAAGTCCTTCCCTTACTTTTAAAGAATAGAGCCATGTGAAGCCAGTGTTTCTATCTCTTTCTCGTCCCCAACCAAATGTAACTAATTGCAAATGTTTAAACTAGAAAACTTAAAGAATTACTATTCCTTTCAAGTGATCAGATGATAAAAGTCAATAAGAGTTTCAAAATAGGGATCAGTCAATATTTACTAGGTAACATAACAAAAGAGCCTTCTTGTCTTTGCTCTGAAAAAGAGAGTTCTGAAAAAGCTCAGAAACAACTGGATATGTGTAAAAAGAAATAGGTATTAGGCAAAGAAAAGCCCAACAGGCAGTACTGATCTTAGGAGATAAAAATAATTGGCAGATGGCAAATTGATCAAAATATCAAGGGGAAAAATGTGTGTCAGTGTTAGTAGCTACAGAAGGTAGAACAGTTTTACTTGGGTTCTAAATTCAACCAAAGAAATAAGTAGTACTCATATATCTTTTGGAACATGTGAAAGCAAATGTTAAAAAAAAAAAAAAAAACTGCCCTAACTAGTAATTTAGCATTTTTAAAATTCTGAACTTTCCCCTCATTTAGGTTCAGGGCAGTTTTAATGACAAATCTAAAAATGTTTTAAATTTTAAATATGGAGTGCAATATAGACTGTGAAGGCCACAAATCAAACTGTAACCAGCACAACATGGGGGGGAGTTACCAAAGAGAAAGGCCAAATCCTCAGCACTTAACCCTTTGCACTCGCTTGCTTTTTTCGATTCCTTTATTCTACTGCTAACTGTGTCGAGTCACACTCGACAACCGAGTGCAAAGGGTTTTAAACTACAAGGCCTCTTGACCTCTAGGTCCACAAGGAATCAAAGAGAAAAGGCCCAAAAGAGCCAAATTTGGGCCTAGCACAGTTAGCTGTGCAGACTCTCTATTGGCTTGGCTATATCACTGCTACCATTAAAAAATAAATAAATAAATAAATAAATAAATAAATAAATAAATAAATAAATTTTTTTAATTTACTCATTTTAGAGAGAGAAGGGGGAGGTGGGGAGAGACAGGGAAACATACACTGAGTGGCCAGATTATTATGATCTCTGAATGCATAATAATCTGGCCACTCAGTGTATATCCTCCTATATAATAAAAGGCTAATATGCAAATTGTCCCCTCGACCAGGAGTTCGACCAGCAGGCAGGCTGGCCAACCGCCCATGTCCCCTCCCCCTGGCCAGGCTGGCCGGACCCCACCCATGCACGAATTCATGCACTGGGCCTCTAAAATACACACACACACACACACACACACACACACACACACACACACTGAGTGGTCAGATTATTATGCATTCAGAGATCATAATAATCTGGCCATTCAGTGTATAAGCCCTGACCAGGGATGGAACAGGGAATGTTGGCTTATTGGGGCAATGCTCTAACCAACTGCGCTACCTGGCCAGAGCTCCTCACTACTACCACTTTAAAATATCTTGAGCAGGCAAGGAGTAAGAGGCTTCCCTCAAGCAGCCATTTTGAGTCAAAAGCAGAAAAATCTAATCACAGTAATACACGTGTGAATTGTAAATCCTGGCTCAAATATGTTTGATTCCATGTGTTTGCCATGAGTATTGGCTTCACCAAAGGAAAAATTGAATATTTCTGTACTAAACTCTTTCTGGGAGTAGTGGTGAAGCAAGTTGCATAGTAGGAAGAACCCAAGTAAAAAAACCAGGGTTCAAATACCAATTCTTCTACTTTCCAGATGGTCAATTCTACCTAGGGTATAAAATAGAAATACTTACCTATTCCAGTTATCTTGAGACTTGGAGATAATGTATATAAAAATACCCTGCACATAATAGGTACTCAATAACACTGAATTAAATATTTACCTAACAGAATACAAACAAAAAAGAAAGTTACATTTTTATCAAAATTATAGGATGTGGGGGGGGGGGGGAAACCCCTCTAAGATTTTCAAGCATAAATTAAACAATTTACTGGAGAAGAACAAAAAACTAAGAGCCAGAGGTCCTGGGTCTCTGTTTTGTAACTAACTAGGTTAAATGACCTTGGGCAAGTCAACTTGAACCTTAATTTCCTCTCATAAAATGAAAGGACTGCCGAAACCGGTTTGGCTCAGTGGATAGAGCATCGGCTTTCGGACTCAAGGGTCCCAGGTTCGATTCCGGTCAGGGGCATGTACCTTGGTTGCGGGCACATCCCCAGTAGGAGGTGTGCAAGAGGCAGCTGATCGATGTTTCTAACTCTCTATCCCTCTCTCTTCCTCTCTGTAAAAAATCAATAAAAAATGTTAAAAAAAAAAAATGAAAGGACTAACTTAGCCTGAAACTTTTTCTTTTAAATATATTTTATTGATTTTTCACAGAGAGAAAGGGAGAGGGATAGAGAGCTAGAAACATCGATGAGAGAGATACATCGACCAGCTGCCTCCTGCACACCCCCCACCGGGGATGTGCCCGCAACCAATGTACATGCCCTTGACCGGAATCGAACCTGGGACCTTTCAGTCCGAAGACCGACGCTCTATCCACTGAGCCAAACCGGTTTCAGCAGCCTGAAACTTTTTTAGCAATGTTATACAACCAGCAATAGTCATGAATCTAGAACACAAATCTAGAGCTCAATACTACTTCAAAATGATGTTTCTAAACTGCCTCACAAAAAAGGAAAGACTATGAAATAGCATGTTCAGAGGCAGAGGCAGTTCAGAGGCAGAGGCAGTTCAGGCAAATGGGTGAAGGAAAAGGGACTAAAAAGAGATGAATAAAATTAAAGATGATGAACCTGATATTAATGTAGAGAGTGAGGGATATAAAACAAGCGGAGCACAATGAGGAAGACCAATGAGGAAGCAGGTTACAGATGCAAAGAAGCAGAAATGGAAGATAACCTTAGCTGTGACTTTCAAAACTGAATTTGGGCTGTGACCGGTTTGGTTCAGTGGATGGAGCATCAGTCTGCGGACTGAAGGGTCCCAGGTTTGATTCCAGTCAGGGCATGTGCCTTGGTTGCGGGCACATCACCAGTAGGGGGTGTGCAGGAGGCAGCTGATCTATGTTTCTCTCTCATCGATGTTTCTAACTCTCTATCCCTTTCCCTTCCTCTCTGTAAAAAATCAATAAAATATATTTAAAAAAACAACAACTGAATTTGGGGGAATATAATATTAAGAGAAAATTATAGAAACCCAAACAGGAGATGACCAAGACTTGGCTTTGGCGTAGAGAAGAGACAAAAGGAAAGATACAACTTATTTTCAGGAAGTGGCAAAATTTAGCAACCAATTAACCCACTAAAAAACAATAACCTAATTCAGTGATGGCAAACCTATGACACGCGTGTCAGCACTGACACGCGTAGCCATTTCTGATGACACGCAGCCGCTGAGGCGGCCGCATGCCGAGGATGAAACATTTGCTGCTCCTGAGGATGAAACATTTGCGAAATAATGTTTTTTCCTCAAAGTGACACACTACCCGAGTTATGCTCAGTTTTTTGGCGAAGTTTGACACACCAAGCTCAAAAGGTTGCCCATCACTGACCTAATTCAATCAAAAATAATTTTTAAAAAATGTATTAAAAAGCAGTAGTAAGAGGATTCCAAGATGAGGAAACCTCGGAGCCTTTCGTGGTGACTTCATTTTCCAAAGTGCTGAATTCTTGATAATATTTGAAACAAAACAATACAATGTTCCCTCACTTGATATAGCATTACATTCCCAGAGAAGTCACTGTGTATCAGAAATAAGAGCCGCAGCCTTTCGTGAACTTTCCAATCGCCATTCATTTTTTTTTGCAAGGTCCAGGGGAAAGGCCTGGGTCCAGCCAACCCTGCTTCCCTTTGGAGTGGATGGGGATAAAGTTCAAGAGGGCAGAGCTCCCCGTAATCAGAGGTTAATTACAGGCTCAGTTGGTTAGAGTGTCCTCCTCCAAGGTTGTGGGTTCAATCCTTGCTCAGGGCACATACAAGAAACAACCAATGAATGCATAAATCAGTGGAACAACAAAACAAAAGGATCTCTCTCCTTCCCTCCCCCTCTCCCTCTTTAGCCCTTCCTCTCTCTCTCTCTCTCTAAAATCAATGAATTAAAAAATAATAAAATAAAATAAAAAGTATCAAAGAACAGACATAGGTAAGTAAGGTAACCAGATGTCCCGCTTTTGGCGGGACAGTCCCGATTTTTAATAATTTGTCCCGCGTCCCGCGCCCTTTTAAAAAAGTTCCGACTTTTGGAAAGAATGCACGACAAGCTAGGGAACGGCAGGAGAACGGGACGAGAATATACGGTTTTCGGCGGCCATGTGGCTATTTAGCCAGGATATGAGTTTTATATTATTTTTGTTAATTTTATAATGTTAAACTTTAATAATAACAAATAATTGTTGAGAACTGATTATCGAGAACTGCTTATCAAAGTCCGCATTGTTGATCAGTTGTTAGAATTCGACCACCATTGTTTGGACTTAATGAACAATGGCATTTTTTGGGATTGGCAACGATGAAAACATTTTGTAACTGTCTCTCAGACGATACACATCGTACTGCGTGCTAGTAAGCTAGTTAAACAAGTGATGTCATTACAAATCAGCTATTCAGATAATTTAGGTAAGTAATTTATTTATTTATTTCATAAATACATAAATTTTCTTGAATTTAGCAGACAGTACTCGTATTATTTATATTTTATAGTGGCGGCAAGAAGTCTAGCGCCGGCCTTGAAAGTGACACTTACGACTTACGTTACAGCAAATTCATGACCTTTTAAACAACAACAGCAATCTACTAAAAAAAATTCACTCAAATGAGAAATATGCCAAAGAATAAAATACTATACATAATTTTTTATTATATTTGTAAATTGTACTTATGTTGAAATTTTAAAAAAATATATTACAATACTATTTTTGCATTCTATGAAAATTTTTGTTGCTCCATATAGACCAAATTTTTAATCATGAACCGCCCCCCCCCCGTCAATGGTGTCCCGCTTTACCAATGTTAAAATCTGGTCACCTTAGACATAGGAAATGTGGCTTGAATAACAAGAACATCCCAATGAACAGTTTTAATATAATCAGAACTATGAAACCATCTCCTAGAGTTGTTTTTCAAACTGAAGGTAGTGATCTATTAGTAAGCCATGAATTCTATATAATAAAAGGCTAATATGCAAATCGACCGAAGAGCGGAATGACTGGTCGCTATGATGCACACTGACTACCAGAAGGCAGCCGCTCAATGCAGGAGCTGCCCCCTGGTGATCAATGCGCTCCCACAGGGGGAGCACCTCTCAGCCAGAAGCTGGGCTCATGGCTGGCGAGCACAGCGGTGGGAGTCTCTCCCACCTCCGCGGCAGCGCTAAGGATGTCTGAGAGCTTAGGCCCGCTCCCCAGGGAGCGGGCCTAAGCCATCAGTCGGACATCCCCTGAGGGCTCCCAGACTGTGAGAGGGCGCAGGCTGGGATGAGAGGCGCCCCCCCCCCCCGCCCGCGCCACCGCAGTGAACAAATTTAGTGCACCAGGCCTCTCGTTTTTTAAAATAATGAAAAAGAAAATGTCAGGGTAATGCCATAGCTTAAAGATAAACACTTTTATGTGAAACTTCTATTTTCTGTGTATAAATATGTATGGTTGTGCTAGGTTGAAATGTTAAATGTATTTCTTACTCTATATCTTGGTCAGAAAGGTTTCAAGCCCTGGCCCCATAGCTCAATTGATTAAGTGTCATCCCGACAGGCCAAGGTTCAGGTCCAATCCCAGTCAGGGCACATACAAGAATCAACCAATGAATGCGTAAATAAGTGGAACAAACAAACTGATGTTCATTTTCTCTCTAAAAATCAATAAATAAAAATAAAATAAAAAGTTTCAAAACTTTGTACTAAGTTTTCAAACACAGAGAATATGAGTCCCTAAATATGTATCATCTAGCTTCAACAATTTCTGAATGTCATTTTTTTCCTGAATGTTATTTTTAATTGAAGAAACTTTATTGAACGGAAGTGAAAACTATAAATGTTGATAACAGAGGAAATATCAAGTTTCCTTAATTTCTTATGTTGGAATAAAAAAAATTAAAAGTAACATTTAGATAAAATTTTTTATATTTCCTCAAAGACTTTCCTTAAATAAAGGACAAGGTTAAAACTTGTATTCCTTTAATATTTAATATCCAATCATAATATTCAATATGATCTCACAAATGGCAAAATGGAAGATATAAATTTCCATTTTTGTGAATTAATCTCTATAAATTACATAGTAAGATTAAAAATCTGTTCTTATAATTAAGACCAAGTTTTGTAGTTTCATTTCTTTTTTTTTTAAATATATTTTATTGATTTTTTTACAGAGAGGAAGGGAGAGGAATAGAGAGTTAGAAACATCGATGAGAGAGAAACATCGATCAGCTTCCTCCTGCACACCCCCCACTGGAGATGTGCCTGCAAGCAAGGTACATGCCCTTGACTGGAATCGAACCTGGGACCTTTCAGTCCCCAGGCTGACACTCTATCCACTGAGCCAAACCAGTCAGGGCTATAGTTTCATTTCATAAATTTAAAAGTTCAAGTGAATTGACAATACTCAATAAATATTAGACTGATGGATACAAGCAACATGATCAAACATTAATTTCTTTTTAATTTTCAAAAAATAAATGTAACAATAATTTTAAACCGTTCAATTACAAAATAAGTAAATTTTTCTGATCCCATATATTCACTTCTTAGAAAATATTTTAAAAATTAAGAAATACCTACTCGAAAGTATATAAAAATCAGTCTACTTCATATTTATATACACCAGTAACTCACTTCACCATCCCACTACTAATATTACCCAATCAAAAAGAGAAATAGGTTTTATAAATCAGACATACCACAACTAATTTTTATTTGTTTGTTAAACCAATTTTTAAAAATTACATATAATAGCAAATCCTATTAACTTCACAATGCTATTTTTTAAAGTGAACATTTTTCCTACCCTAATCTGCACCTTGAAGAACTTGAAGAGTTTTTTTATTTTTTTTTTATTTTTTATTATGGAAATTTTAAAACATACACAAAGGTACAGAGATTATAATAAGCTCCCATATACCCATGATCTAGCTTCAGCAATTTTTGAATGTCATTTTTTCCTGAATGTAATTTTTATTTAACAACCTTTTTTCTTTTAAAGCAATACTAAAAAATATTTAGGTATAACTCACAAACTGTCCATTACAGTGTTCTGGCCAATGATTAACTTGATGGGGGAATAAATGCTTTTACAAATATTTTTATATATAATACAAATCAACATTACTGAAAAAATTTATAATTTCAAAGCTCACATAATCCTACCTATTTTTCTAATTAAACACCAAAGATGAAGAAAATGTAACACAAAATTAAGAAATATAGAAATTCTTTTTGTTGTTAATCCTCACCCAAGGATACTTTTTCCATTGATTTTTTTACTTTTTTTTTTTTTTTTTTTTAGGGGAGAGCGCGAACGCAGTCCCCCACTACCACAAATTATGCAGTCGGTTTCGTTTCCCACATTTGGGGAAATCGCAGGGGTCAGCACATCCGGAGTGCAATGGATAAGCCTCGCCCTGGGAAAACCACCTTCGTGATCATGGTATCTCCCCTGCCAGGTAAGTATCCATTGATTTTTTTAGAAAGTAGAAGGGAGAGAGGGAGAGGAAGAGAGAGGAAGAAGAGAAAGAGAAACATTGATGTGAGAGAGACACATCAATTGGTTGCCTCCCGCACATGCCCTGACCAGGGCTCGGATCGGATAGAACCTGCAATCCAGGTATGTGCCCTTAACCAAGAATCAAACCTGAGACCCTTCAGTCTTCGGGCCAACATTCTAACCACTGAGCATTACCGGCCAGGGTTAGAAATTTATTTTAAGGCAACAAAAAATCATATTTAATTTTTTTATGAAAACATGTTTAAAACATTAAAACTCTTACCTGCTTCTGTAACATAAAACATATTGAAACCGTACATTTTGTCAGAAAATGAAGCCTTCAAGTTACTTCTCTAGTGTACCTGGGGTTTTCAGGCTGTCACAGACATGTAGTTCCCTTATACCAAGCATGTCAAACTCATGGCCCACAGGCTGCATGCAACCCAGCCAATATAATGGTATGTAAAAAACGTTTTAATAAAAATTTCATAACTTGCCCTGACTTGTTTGGCTCAGTGGATAGAGCGTTGGCCTGCAGATTGAAGGGTGCCAGGTTCAATTCCAGGCAAGGGCATGGGATTGATGTTTCTCTCTCACCGATGTTTCTAAACTCTCTATCCCTCTCCCCACCTCTCTGTAAAAAATCAATAAAATATATATATTTTTTAATTTCATAACTTAATTTTTACAATATTCTGTTATACATAATTATTAATAATGTACAAAGTTCGCTAATGACTGATTACTATAATTGTGTTGCATTCATTTCCCTTACGCGCCTTATGCATAGACGCAACATTTCTCTCCACTAATACTAGGAGCAAATATTTTAGCAGCCGATTGCCACATCATTAGTCTTGGACTGACTTGTTTGGTGTGCGCAAAAGGAAATATATCACTTTCGGAGAACATGAAAAATAGGTTTACTTGCGTTACGCTTATTAATTTGTGCAGTTATTCAGTGTCTAGCAAGTTAATGTTCAAGAAGAAATATTTTTATTACAATGCTCTATTATTTTATGTTAACGTTTACTCATTTACTTCAGTCCTTTGTATTCAGCATGTCTCTCTTGAAATAAACCTATGTTTCTATGAAAATTGAGCTTTTGTTTTGTGGCCCACGTAAATTAAACCTTGCTTATTTGGCCTGTGTTAGCCTTTGAATTTAACATTCTTGCCTTACACACAAGAATACCAATATGTTAATTAGAAATGTCCCAACAATTAAATTTCAGCTATCAATTCAAAGACAATTCATAGACCATTCTACAAATCTTACAGGTCCAATTGTTCTTTTCTCCTAAAGTTTACCAAAGTGAGGCAAACAGGTGAGAGTCATGCAATGTATTTATATAAACACTGGAGGCCCAGTGCACAAAATTCATGCACGGGTAAGGTTCCTAGGCCCGGCTGGAGATCAGGGCCAATCTGTGGGGTAACCGGCAGGGTGATCGCTACCCCTCCCCCCACTGGCAATCACCTTGGCTGCCCTGGTGCTGCCTGCTCGCCAGCCCCGCCCCCAGCCACGGCTGGTCAGGGCCTGCGGGCTGGGGGCAGCTCCTGCGTTAAGTGTCTGCCTCCTGATGGTCTGTGCACATCATAGCGACCAATCGTTCATTCTGCCGTTTGGTCAATTTGCATATTAGGCTTTTATTATATAGGATTACCAAATATGCAGAAATATATGCATACACATGCTATGTTTGAATTAAAATTATGGCTGTTAATAAAGTTTGCTCCTGCTTGTGACTCTCCTAAGCCTCCCTGAACAAACTCACTCTTAAATTCTACTGTTACTTGAACCTCATATGGCATGCCTGGGCAAATTTGATGACTTGGATTTTGTTTTAGAAGCCAGGCTTACTGCCAAGTCTGCTGTGTCTACTCCCCTGACCCACCAGGACAGCTTTAGACAACACCTCCCTTATTTATGTTACTGCTGTGAGCAAACTACCGCTTACTATCAAATGAGGCTCCACTTACTCAGGTTTCCTATCTCATTCTCTTAAGAGTAATGCAATTGACTTCATTGTATTATGGCTTCCTCAATCCCGCCTCTTATTTAAAATAAAACACCACCGCCCTAGCCAGTTTGGCTGAGTGGATAGAGCGTGGCCTGCGGACTCAAGGGTCCCGGGTTTGATTCCGGTCAAGGGCATGTACCTCAGTTGAAGGCTCCAGGGCGAGTGCAGGAGGCAACCAATAGATGTTTCTCTCACATCAATATTTCATTCTGTCTTTCTCTCTCTCTAAAAATCAACGGAAAAATACCCTCGGGTGAGGATTAAAAAAAAAAATGATGATGTTGAAAAACAAACAGATAAATAATAAAATAATTTTTAAAAATAAAATAAAACACCACCATATTGAATGTTCAACTCCTCAATATTAAGAAGGAATATAAAGGACACATTCAACTCATTATATGCTCTTAAAAGATTTCCATTTTATATAGCAGTATTTCATTGCTTTCTCTCAAGAAAAACAAATTCCACATTTTCTTAACAAAAATGTCTTTCTGATCACACTTCATTGAAAAAATAAACATAAGCCCTAACTGGTTTGGCTCAGTGGATAAAGCGTCAGCCTGAGGACTGAAGGGTCCCGGGCTCGATTCCAATCAAGGGCACATGCCCGGGTTGCAGGCTTAATCCCCAGTAGGGAGCATGCAGGAGGCAGCCAATCAATGATTCTCTCTCATAATTTATGTTTCTATCTCTCTCTCTCTCTCTCTCTCCTCTCTCTCCCTCTCTAAAATCAACAAAACCATATTGAAAAAAATAAAAATAAAAAATAAACATAAGAGCAACATTCAAAAGCAGAGCTTGAAATACATATAATTTTAGGCAAATATTACTGGTTGCCACAAAAAGACAAGTCATAATAATAAGTTGATTCTACAACTTACTCTAAATTAATATTTTAAATGCCCTTAGATACAGGGCTTACCAGACAAACAGACACACACACACACACACACACACACACACACACACAATTTCTTGGTCATGTACATTAATACCCAAGTTTTAATTGTTATATCATCAAATAAAATTATTACAGAACTACCTCCGCAAATAGTTTAGAATATATTGCCCAAATATTCCTTCTGTATTGGCAAATGGGGAAATCTAAGAAAACACAGGCATAGAAATGCTCTTACATAGCAGTACTCTTAACAAAACATTATGACATGAAATTTTTTTCCTCAATTTTTCTCATACTCACTAAAATACACTTCACTATTCTCCATCACAAAATGCTACTAATACCCCCAGGAGCATACTCTACCTCCATCAAAAAAAATCAAAGAAACATAATATAAAATAATTCTTCAGCCCTAGCTGGTTTGGCTCAGTGGATACAGCATCAGCTTGCGGACTGAAAGGTCCCGGGTTTGATTCCCATTAAGGGTACATGCCTGGGTTGCAGGCTTGATCCCCAGTAGGCAGTATGCAGGAGGCAACTGATCAATTATTCTCTATCATCATTGATATTTCTATCTCTCTCTCTCCCTTCCTCTCTGAAATCAATAAAAAAAAATTTAAAAAAATAAAAATTATTCCAAATTCAATACTGAAAGCTTATCATTGACTCAATCACCTAGTACATATTCTATTCTCTCTGCATTCAAGTCTAAAGAAAAAGATGAAAGTAAGGCTCAGCAATAACCAAATCCTCCTGCACAGTACCTAATGCACTGTACAAACACACCATTAAATTCTATAGGAAACCATACAAGCAACTTCCCTTTTTTCATACTGATTTAAATATCCAATTATACTTAGTATGGTTTGCAAGTCAACCATCTTTACACCATACTGAGTCAGTAATAACTTCATTCAAGAAAGTAGAAAAACATAATTAAAAGTGAATAACCATCAGTTCTTATATTTACACAAAGATATGAGAAAGGAGGCAAAATTGAAAAGAATAATAGAATTAAGAGGTTAAAATAAAAATGTCTATGATGCATATTCCAACTTATCTAAGTAAGATTTAAATGACTGGCTCTCCAATATGTTTTCGTTTAGTATAGGGAAAAAGGTCTAGGAAAAAGGAGGTTAAAAATAACCTATCACCAATTTTTTGTATGTATGTTTTTTATTTTTTATTTTTTTAAATATGTTTTATTGATTTTTTACAGAGAGAAAGGGAGAAGGATAGAGAGTTAGAAACATCGATGAGAGAGAAACATCGATCAGCTGCATCCTGCACACTACCTACTGGGGTTGTGCCCGCAACCAAGGTATGTGCCCTTCACTGGAATTGAACCTGGGACCCTTCAGTCTGCAGGCCGACGCTCTATCCACTGAGTCAAACCGGTAGGGCATATGTATGTTTTTTAAAGAAATGTTAACTACCACCATTTAATGAGCACCACGAGACCAAGGATTGTGCCAAGAGTTTTAAGTAGTACATTACCTCATTTAACACAAGATAAAGCAAAACTGTTGAGTAAAAAATATCAATAAAAACTGAAAAATGAGAAAATAAATTTATCTAAGACAGTAGATTATAAAGAACACATGAATTAGATTTCCAAGCCCTAAACGAAGTAAAATACTGCAGATTAAAGATTAGACAATGATCTAGGAATAACTCACCTTTGCATATGAAAAAGATGGATGTTAAAGTGATATATGACAAAAGTACACATATCAAAAATACATATTGTATCTAAGATATTTCTCCCCTTTTAAAAAGTGGCAGTAGATAAGATACTACACACAATATACTAGAAAGTCAATATTTAATAATGAACAAACCCTGAGAATAAAACTTTGAATTTGAAAAGTAAAGATTTATATAACATTAAATTAACTCAGAGATATACAATCAGTACACTAATAAAGAGCATCAGAAGATACCTTTTATAATGGCAAATAATATTGATAAACTACATCAAACACTTGCCAATTTTAAATTCTCTATTATTGAGGTATATCTTCTTTGTGAAGCTAGGTATCTAGTAAAAGAATGTTTAAACAAAATAGCTTGATTCATTTTTTATATATTTATTTATTAATTTCAGAGAGGAAGGGAGAGGGAGAGAGAGAGCTAGAAACATCAATGATGAGAGAGAATCTTTGATCGGCTGCCTCCTGCACGCCCCCTACTGGGGATCGGGCCTGCAACCTGGGCACGTGCCCTTGACTGGAATAGAATCTGGGACCCTTCAGTCCGCAGGCGGATGCTCTATCCACTGAGCCATACCCGCTAGGGTAGCTTGGTTCATTTTTAACTGTAAAAATCAAAGCTACGCCTGGCAGGCATGGCTCACTCAGTGGATGAACGTCGACCCATGAACCACGACCGTGGTGGGCAAACTGCGGCTTTTTGGCCCCGTGAGTGTGGCTCTTCCACAAAATACCACGGCCTGGGTGAGTCTATTTTGAAGAAGTGGCGTTAGAAGAAGTTTAAGTTTAAAAAATTTGGCTCTCAAAAGAAATTTCAATCATTGTACTGTTGATATTTGGCTCTGTTGACTAATGAGTTTGCCGACCACTGAACCAGGAGGTCACGGTTTGATTCCCGGTCAGGGCACATGCCCACCTTGCAGGCTCATTCCACAGTGTGGGGCATGCAAGAGGCAGCCAATCAATGATTCTCTCTCATCACTGATGTTTCCATCTCTCTCCCTCTCCCTCTCCCTTCCTCTCTGAATAAAAAATATCTCAAAAAATTTTTTACAAAAAAATCAAAGCTAGCACTGTCCTCATAGTATAAAACAAATAAAAAGCTAAAGACTCTAGGGTTGTAAATTTTCTTTAATGGAAAAATCTCAAAACATCTCAGTAAGCAAAAATCTTAAAAAGTCAGTCACAAAAGTATGACATTATCAAGTATCAAACCATCTACTTTGTACTTTAACAAGTACATCCTTTATGTCATGGGCTTTTCACCTTAATTAAAAAAAACTTTTAAAAAGTAACTACTAGATTATTTTAAAGTGAACTTTTTTTGCCACAAATAAAATTGCTCAAGTTTAACTTTAGGAATTTTAGTTATAAATCAAGTGTCAAACCTTAACTCCTTCTAAGACCCATATTGATCATTTGGGCTTTTTTGGCAAAAATAAATAAATACAAATCATTTTTTGGTCCTGGCCGGTGTGGCTCAGTTTTTTGGGCATCGTCCCATGCACCAAAAGGCTGTCAGTTCAATTCCTGGTCAGGGCACATGCCCAGGTTTCAGGCACCATCTCCAGTAGAGGACATGCAAGAGGTACCCCATCAATGTTTCAATCTCACATTGATGTTGCTCTCTCTCTCCCCCTTTCTCTCTCTCTACAATTCAATTTTTAAAAATCTTTTTTAAATCATTTCTTAAAAAGCTGTTTTGCCTGGCCGGCATGGCTCAGTAGTTGAGCATCACCTATGAACGAGGAAGTCATGGTTCAATTCCCTGTCAGGGACATGCCCGGGTTGTGGACTCGATCCCCAGTGTGGGGTGTGCAGGAGGCAGCCAATCAATGATTCTCTCTCATCATTGATGTTTCTCTCTCTCTTCCTCTCTGAAATCAATTAATAAAATATTTTCTAAAAAAGCTGTTTTGATGGGTTTTAAATGTTATTCAATATTTTGGATGTATATAAAATTCCTATTTACATGATGATACTCCTTTAATTACTCATGTTTCATTAACATACATTTGTTTGTTTGTTTATTTATTTATTTATTGGGGGTGGTGCTGAGTAGAGAAGACCTTAGAAATAGACCCTGAGCTGATCAATCCTGATAACTGCAGATAAACTCAGCTTTGTGACTTGTCTATATCCCAATATCCCAGCTGACTCTGGGCTGCCTTCCTTTGTTTGCTGTTTAACCTAGACCCCAGCCTGGTTAACATCTTTACTCATCATATATTTGGTATATAAATATTTGGCATATAATGTGCTCTAATGAATTTTTTCCCCTTTAAGTTTGCTGATATCACCAACTGTTTACCTTCTTTTCAATGAAAATACTCAAAGTAGTTTTTATTTTGTTAAATCTCAATAATCTAAGTACAATTCAATGCCAACATCTCCAGAAATACAACTTTCTCCCTTTCTACCTCTATTATAAAAGAACCACCATTCAGTCTGCCTGTGGTTCAGTAGCAGTTATTTGGGTATGTGCCCCCTCAACCCCATTTCCCAAGCTCCTTGAGGGGCGTCAGTCCTTTCTTCATCTATCACAACACTACAAAGTGCCTAACAGTACCTTCGACATAATAGGTGCGCAAATGTCAGTGGAATTGAAATCAACTATGGTAAATTATTTATTATGTTGAAAAGACATCTAACATGTAAAGACTAAAAGGACTGATAAAAAAAAAAAATACAGCCCAGAGAATCCTTATGACTCACATTCAAATATGTTTTTCAATGCAACTCTACAGAACACTGTTGAACATCAATATGAATATGAAGTAATTCACCTAATACCCGTAAAGAATAAATAGGGATTAGTCTTAATCCATCTCCCCTTTAAAGTTCGCCTTACATATGTAATAGGGAAAGTGAACTTAATGAACCACAGTATTTAAAACCAGGTCACAGGAGAGCTCTAAGTCCCCAGCCATCCTGTTTCTATTTCCTGATTGGTCTGACCTCCATGCATTATTGTGCCCAGCCTTCCCAATTCACCATCTCCTTTAAAACATCTTCTGAGGTGAACTTTTTCTTAAAATAAAATGGACTTCCAGAACTTTCAACAATTATGAACAAAGCACCCCTCTTTCTTCTAATCTTCCGAAACACTTTGCTTAGAAAAGAAACCTAGTTTTCAGAAAGTCCCGTTACAAGTTACACTTCGAAGTAAAAGTGGACCATAAACTTGCACAAGTGGACTTAACACGATAGCATTACTCTCCCAGCAGAGCAGACTTCACAGACGTGTGCACAAATTTTAGAGAGCTCCTCACACTTCAAGAATGCGCATCTTTCAAATAAAGATTTTTAAAGACTAAGAATAGATGAAAAACCAAGTGAGCTTACACTTCACAGGGACCACATTTTCTCCGCACCACGCTGGCTAAACAGCGACACCAGAAGCCACTGGGGCAGGGGCCCCGACCCTCGGCCTCCAAACCCCCCGGGAGTCCAACTGGCCACGGGCGTCCCGGAGTCGAGTTCCCCACTAGTTCGTTCGCTACAAGCCAAGCCCGCGCCACTTCCACGTCGCTGCGACCCACACGCCTCCTCAGCGATTTAAATCCGCTCTTCACTCGCCACACGCACGCAGACACGGTGTTACCAGACACCGGGCGACCGAAGGACCAGGGAGAGGCTGAGCTCGTGCGAGCAAGAAGAGGAACGGACGCTCCTCCGTCCCGCCCGGCCCGGCACCCACCTGCAGGCCGCGAGCCCGGAGGCGGCGGCGCCGGCGCCCCTTCCTCGCCAAAGACGAGTTTGAAGTCGAGCTCGTCGTGGGCGCCACAGTTTGCAGTAGTCATCGGCGTGGCCCAGGGTGCTGTGGCTCCTCAGGCGGCGGCAGCAACGGGGGCAGCTACAGCGGCGACAGCTCCTCAGCGCCGCTTCATGCCGGGTCGCGCCAGCCAGAAGGTAGCGGCTCCGCGACAAACTTTCCGGGCGGGGACCGCGACGCCGAGCGTTCCGTTCCGAACTTTAGAGCTGGCTGCGCGCCGAACTGCACCAGGAGCTGCCGCCACTGCCAGCCTAAGCCGCCACAGTCGCCGAAGTCGACATCCCCCGCCCTGCAACAGCCGCCGCCGCCGGCGCGCTCCCGCGCCGAGCCGCGCGCCCGACCCCGCCCCCTACCGCGCGCTCGTCTGACCGGGCCGCCCATAGGCCACTGGCGCCTCGGGCTAACCCGACGGCCCCGCCCTTTCACCCGCCTACTGCATGACCTCGTCTCCCGGAGAAGGAAGTCACGTGATTACGGAGAGGTGAATAGCCCCGCTACTTCTTGGGAGTTGTAGTTTGGCCTCGATTCCTGTCCCAACTTCTAAGCCAGGCCCGCGCACCCGGGTGTAAAGTCAATAGCCAGACCGAGCCTGGGCGGGGCGAAGCCGGAGACCCGGGCAGCCCGACCAGTCCCGAGTCGGAGCTTCACGTCGCTGTAGGCCCACCCCTGCTGGGCGGGTCCTGCACTTCCTAGGCTGCGCCTTTGTCTGCCCCAATGAGCCGGCCTGGCAGCTGCTCCCTCGAGCACAATCGGCGGCGCATTTGAGGCCTCGGCATAGCCTGATGGGCAAAGTCTGTCCCCTGCTGGAAGTTGGAAAGCCCTTCGTGAACTGGCGACACTCATGGACTAGTGACCTCTGCGTCCCAGGGCACATGAAAGCGGCAGGGATCGTGCTGTTAGTGGGGAATTGACACTGTGTTAAAGAACCGTTTTCACTTTTGGCTCCTCCCCAGCAAGCTAGTCTTCCCCTGAGACAATCCAAGACGCCTCCTCCTGGGGCCTGGGATGGAGGCAGTGCCCGGGGACGCTGAACCTGGCTTGTTTACTTACAGCTGCTCCGAGGCCCAGGATGGACGCGGAGCTGGGCGAGCGGAGGGGGCCAGCTCCACTAGCTCCAGGACCACAGGGCGTAGCATCCGTACAAGCGCGCATTGCAGAGGAACCCAGTGGGGACGCAGAGATGAATTAGTGTCCTTTCAGGGATGGGGGAGAGGCCAGCAAATCTATAATCACTGTCGAGATTAGGGCTGCGCCAAGAGCTCAGAGGTTCATAATCCCGCTGGCTACAAATTCTCCACAGGTCTAAGTATGAATTGGAGAGCGGGACAAGAGGTGAGGGAGATGGTTCCAGGCAGAGAATAATTTCCAGTCTTGGAGACCAAAAGCAACTGCAGTGAGTCCTGACTAGAGTGGCTCAGTGGTTAAAGCATCAGCCTGAAGGATCTTGTGTTCAACTCCCAGTCAATGGCACGTACTTGGGTTGCAGGTTCAATCCTGGCCCAGGTTGGGGCATGCAGGAGGCAACCAATTGAACCAACTGATGTCTCTGTCTCTCCAACCCCACATCCCCCACCACCACCACCACCACCACCACCACCTCCCTCCCACTCTCTTTAGAAATCAATGGGGAAAATATCCTTGGGTGAGAATTAACCAAAAAAATATATAAGAAAAAAAAAAAAGTAACTGCAGTGAGAAGACAGTGTTGCAGGTCACTGCAGGGTATCTGGACTTTATGCTGAGGGTAGTAGGGAGCCACAGAAGGATTTAGAGCAGGGTACTTCCATGTTCAGAATTCTGAATGAATCACTGGATTAAACTGAAAGTGGGGGAGGATGGAGGCAGTAGAGAATAACAGTAGTCAAGGAGAGGGAGCAAATGGCATTAAGTGGGTGTAACATCCTCCCAATAAGCTGTCCTGATTTCAAAGGATCTCCAACCTTGAGGAACTGAGTGTAAAACTTAGAGGCCAAAAGCCACACTAACTTTTCAAAGCCTTCTGCCCCAGGCAGATGGCTGGCTGGCCTGCCAATTAGTACCACATGTAATATGACCCTGGTATAGTGAAAGGCCCCAGAAAGTTGTCCAACTTACCTCCCTCTCCCCATAAAACAATGCAATTTCAGGATGTGTCCCCTGCCCCCTCACACATACCTCCCAGGTTATCATCTGGATGGTGAAAATAGACCTTTATCTAGCCTCTCTGTCCTCCACACATGACTTTACCCGAAACAATGACTCAGCTAGCCAGGCCAGAGGAAAGGCAAGAGGGAGACTGAGCCTGTCAGCCCCACCGACAGGAAGGGACCACAGGAACTGTAGATGGCTTGAAAAATTCACCTATCCATCAAATGCTGGGTGATGCAGCTGTGTTCTCAGCCACTGCACTGGAGAAAACTTAGGAATCAGGTCTTGGGGAAGATTTCTGGTCTGGAGGAAACTGAGAACCCTGCCATGCAGTGATGAGAGCTGGGGCAGGAGTAGGCAGAAACTTTAGGAAGAATGTCTTTTGTAAGAAAGGCAGCAATGGCTGGAAGCTCTGCAGGCTGTGACAGGGCCCCACCACAACATACACACACCTCTCTCCACCCCATACAAGAACTCTCTCCACCCCTTTTCCTCAGTTAGGGCCAGGACCTCCCGGATGAGCTCTTCCTCAGGCCAGCTCCAAAACTCTCTTAGATGGCAGGAGGCCATCTGACTCACCTCCAGCCTTCTGAGAGCCCTGTCAAACCAGGAAGCTCAGGGGACCAGTGCAGTAGACAGAACCCTAGTCTGGGCTAGTTGTGGGTCCCTTCATGCCTTCTCTCCCTCCCCTGTGAACACCAGCCAGGCCTGAGATTTAGGTAAAGCCATCTATTTCATCAGTTGCTGCAGGCTTAGCTCTGAGCCCCCTTTGTTGAAGGCTCTGCTGTGGCCTCTGAGCCATGAGATGACAGTTTAGTCCAGTCTAGACCCCCTTGTTCCACATTAGAGGGACAGAAGACTTGGAGGAAAGTCAGAGTTTAGAAAACTTTCTCCATCCCACACATCCCCTTGTTTGATACTTTTTTTTTTTTAATATATTTTTTCTTGATTTCAGAGAGGGAGAGGGAGAGATAGAAACATCCATGATGAGAATCATAGATCAGCTGTCTCCTGCACACCTCCTACTGGGGATTGAGCCTGCAACCCAAACATGTGACCTTGACCAGAATCGAACTCGGGACCCTTTAGTCCACAGGCTGACACTCTATCCACTGAGCCAAACCAGCTAGGGCTGATACTTCTTCTGTGCCTGTTCGCCACCCCATGACAAGGCTAGCCATCAGGGACACGAGGACTGCCCTTGAGCAGCTCCAGTCTACAACTGAAGAAAGTTAGCTGCTGAAGTCAGCACAGGGTGCTGAGAAGACAGGGTCAGCACTTTGTCCTCAAATGCTAGGCTAAGGAGTTTGGACTTGATCCAGAGGGCAGTGAAGAGCCATGGAAGAGTTCTGAGCAAGAGGGACACCTGGAAGGAACTAAGTGCAGGACTGCAGGGGTAAGAAGTTCCCCATTCATCTGCACGAAGTCCAGTCTTCTTGCTGTGGTCTTTGGAAGACCTGCCACCCTCTCTGGCCTTACTCATCCCTCCCTCTCATGTTCTTAGCAAAATCATTTGTCCCCAAAATGTGATGAGCTAGGAGGAAGTCCTCAATCAAGACAGCTAGAATGGATGGATAAGTATTGTGGCCACTAGCCCAGAGAGGGTTTGGGTGTCTAAGAGGCCTTAGTTTAAGGCGGGCATGGTGAGAACAGTGGCTGGAGCTTTCAGACCTGACTGGGCCCTCCGCTCAGTCCCAGGTCTTAGGCATGCCACTGAGACCAGGTGGGCCTCACTGAGGTATGCTAAAGTGAGACCATTTGTGGGCAAACATATTTAACCAAGATCTTTGTCAGACATCCTTAGACATGAAACATGTACTAGCCCCAACCTACCTGCTCGCCTGGGAATGACCCTCTCCCCAGTACTTCTCCTGGGCCCTCAAAGTCTCCACACCCCAGCCTCTATCTTAGTAGCTGACCTCTACCCCTGCCTTTCCTTCTCTACAGCCCCAAAATGAATCTGACCCCACCAGAGAAGGGATTTCCCCAGAAAACCACAATGGTGAGCAGAGAGGCTGGAGGACAAAGCCCAACCCTACTGGGGAAGTGAATCTTCAAGGGTCCTCCCATAAACTCTGACTGGCTCAGGATGCCTGGGGGTTGGGGGGAGGTCGATTGGGGCTTCACTGTCTGCCCTGTTCCAGTCAGGGTATAAGGAAAAGCGAATGGGGCATTTTTACAAAGACAGTTTTATGTAAGAAAAATCAGAAGTTGTACCTAAAGCTTAATGGCTGAGACCAGACTAAGCCTCAGTCGCTCTCCTGGGTGGGGTCTCTTTTCTGGGAGCACTGGTTTGGGCAGTTAGTTAGGGCAGGCTCATCATTGTGAACCCATTGGCCTCATAGTGCCCTATCACAGGGTAGCCTATTTATCCTCCATCCAGCCTCAAGCAGGCAGAGAACAGCTGATTCCACTCTTAGAGGAGGCCCGTGGCCCCGGAGAGGACTAGAAGTGACTTGCCCAACATCAGAAAGCCAAGGACTCTGGGAGGCATAGTGTGGTAGTGCGGATCCTTATCTGTACACAGAAGAGCACTGTGGGTGCAGGGAGAGGCAGCCCCAGGACTGAGACAGAGGCTTCGCCCGCCCAACCCTTGACTCAGGCTGGGTCAGGGGCTGCTGGCTGGCACAGGGACCTGACCCTGGGGAGATGGGAGGGGCAACTCCTTGGCCCAAAGGGGAATCCCCCTTCCCACAGAGCTTGGAAAGGGGGAGGAGAAGCAGCGTGTTTACAGCGGAGGAAGCAGGAGTGGCACTGGGCAGGGACCTTTGGTCAGAACGCCCCTCCCAGTAAGCGTGGGTGGCCTCACAAGGAGTTGAGTTGTGGTAGCCGTTTGTTTGCTTCTCACTGCCAGGAGGAAATTAAAGAGAATCTGCCACTTCCTTCCGGCCCAAACGGGATGGTGGGGGCGGAGGGCGGGGCAGTGGCGTGGGCGGGCAATCACAAGGGCCCAAAATTGTTGTCCTCAGCAGTCTCCTCAGCCCAGAGCAGGCACCTCTTAGGTGTGAGCGCCAGACAGCTGGAGCTCAGACCCAGCATTCCCAATTTGCCTGAGCAGGTCCAGATAACCCTAACGGTTCCCCAGCTTCCAGATCTTCTTTCTTCAGGAAAGCCAACCGATGGCCATTGCCTCAGGTTTACCACCAGTAGAATGGGCTTCTTGGGCCTTGCCTTCCTGGTTCAGTTCAAGTCCATTGAGCACTAAAGGTGATTACCCTGCCCCCCACCTCCACCCAGACTCATACTTGTTAGGACGCTCCAGCTCTTCACAGAGGGTGGAAGTAGAATAATTATGCCAGCTCATCCATTAGTCCATGTGTGAAGATGCCCAAGGCTGAAGCAGCCGGACATGAGGAGGGGTAGAGGCTGTCTTTATTGCACTGTACCAATGTCAGGTTAGGGAGGTGCTACCTGAAAAAGCCCCTGTTTTTAAAGAAAATACTGAGATCACTGGGAACTTGGCCCTGCTACTCAGATCTACCAGGAGAGATGGGTACACTGGGCACACCTTGGCCCATATTCCAGACTGATGGCCCAGGCTACCCTCTTAACATCTGTCAGGCAGGGGCAGCAAATTGTCCAATAGCATCTGGTTCATGCTCTGCACCCACAGTCATCTTAGGGCCAGGCTCATTGACCAGGGTCAAGACAGTGATCACCGGCCTTCCAGGGGGCTCTCTTTACCACTTCCCAAGGTTACAAAGGGCTTCTTGCACAGCTCCCCAGGCATTGCTGGCTCCTGAGCTCTGGGGCCCCCAGGGTCTTGGTCAGGTGCCTCCCTCTTACGCTTGTGCAAAGAGAGGCTCTCTTCACTCAGTCGACCCTCAGGGAGGCCCTGGCTCCGCAGACAGACGATGGCTGCAGCCTGCTCCGCCAGTTTCTTGGACTTGTCCCTGGGCAGATGAGGCATGGGGCATTAAGGCAGGGAGGCAGGCACACTGGTGGCAGGACTAGAGGCTGGGAGGCCTTAATCTCAATACCCTTGTCACAGATTCTGACTGAACTGAGGAAGGGGTCATAACCCAGGGATGCCACTATCCAGGTACACCATCCCCCCCCAAACTTCCAGGCCAATGCTACAAGCAGGCCCTCCACCCAAGCCTCATGCCCACTGATGAGGAAACTCACCACAAGGTGGACTGATACTTTTGCTCAGCCACAGTGACAACAGAGCAGAAGAGGCGATCCAGGGGGCGTTGAACCTGGTGCAAAGAGAGCAAAGGAAACAAGGATGCTGCATGAGGGCAACGGGAACAGCCCTGGAGGCCCCCCTGCAGGGTCACGTCGAAGGCAGGGAAAAGGAAGTCCTTCCCACCTCAGTCAAACGAAAGCTACCTGTTCCACATGCTCCTCCCCAGCAGAAGTGTGTGGTGCATCTTCCGGGGGGAAAAAGATGGATACACAGACAATGACACCACAGCATGTGTGGAGTTCTCTCATGAACCTAAGCAAAGGGCCATCAGGGCCCTTAGCTGTGCGTGACTATGGAGTCTCCTCCTACTGACATCTGGATGGGCCAGGTCTCCAAAATAAGTAGTTCACCAGGTGGCAAAGGGGTACAAGGGTACAAGAACTGGGGCAAAGAAGATCCACCTGGCAGAGACCAGGTGATGTGGCAGGAGAGCTGAGTGGTGGGGGCGGGGGAGGGGGGAGTTCTCATGCTCTGAGCTGCTGAGGACTGGAGCAAGGGAATCAGAGCTCAGATTTGCTTTAGAAATGTTACCCTGGCAGAGGAGGACACACGGTCCAGAAGGGACAAGCTTGGAGGTCAGAAGGCCAGTCCAGAAGACAGAGCCACCTAAACAAGATGGTTATAGGGACCAAAGGAATTGAACCAATACTGTCTCAAAATTTTCACCAAAGGGCCCCATGTCTAGGGCCCAATTCTGTGCCCCATTCGCTGAGGCCTGGTCCAAAAACGTGTCTAACTTTCAGGTTTGAGCATCCTTCCTAAGCCAACTGGCCGTTTCCAGAGACGTCCCCCCTCCCTAAGCAACGCCACTGGACTAGCCCCGGCAGCCCTTTACTCAGGCCTCTAGTTCAGTTTCATGAGAGAAGCGAGAATTAGACAACAGGCCCACTGTCAAAGGGAAGGCACTGTCAGCAACGGACCCAACCACCAGTAACCACTGTGTGCCTGCAGAGGGCAAAGCCAGGCTCCAGCCAAGCAGCCTGGAGTCCAGGGTACGAGCTGTAGGTGCACCGGGGGTGACAGCCCCAGCCGTGGGAATGCTGTAGGGCTAGATGCAGGGCAGGCCACAGCCAGGAACTCACCGTTTCATATATGGGTTGCGCCAACTTCTCCCTCCGGCACCATTCCAGTAGGCACATCTTGGGGGTGATCTGGGGTGAATATGCTCTCCTAAGGAAAAGAGGGGAAGTAAGGAGTCAGGGCCCACCCACTATCACCAACCCATTTCTCGGCAGGGGCCCTATTTAGTTCCTGGTAGGAGCTACAGGAACAGAGACATCGAGCTGCTGCCTTTAAGATTCCTAGATCACCCATCTTTGTGGCCTGGTGGTTGAGCATCAACCTATGAACCAGGAGGTCACGGCTGGATTCCCGGTCAGGGCACATGCCCAGGTTGCGGGCTCGATCCCCAGTGGGGGCTGTGTAGGAGGCAGCTGATCAATGATTCATCATTGATGTTTCTCTCTCCCCCTCTCCCTTCCTCTCTGAAATCAATACAAATATATTTTTTAAAAAATAAGACTCCTGTACCTATTCCCCTGACCTCCCATTTCTGTTCCACCAGCAACTTGGAGCCTGCATTCTGCCAAAAGGGAAGATGGGCTTCGGCATGCTCAGGGAATTGAGGTGGGAAGTGAACTCCCGCACTCTGAGCTGCAGCCTGGAAAATAGCCTTTGACGGCCAAGCAGGAAGGTCCGGTTTGCCTCTCAAGACAAGATCTGGGGGAGTGGGTGGGAGTGGAGAACGCAGGTGGCCATACAAAGGTCTCAGGAGTCTAGCTTAGTACACCCTAATCATGTCTGCTGAGTGTCAAAATGACCCACTGCTGCTTATCCACAGTGGACTCTGGTTTCAGAGTCAGTCTGCACCACGTTCCAACTTCCTACCAGGAGCTCTCCATGGATGTGACTGCCCAACAGCTGTCCCTACACCCCTCCTCCCAAGCCGTTGCCAGACAAAACTAGCTCCTGGCCTGGGCCTGGAAACCTGAGAAAGGCTTAGCTACCAGATTGCAGAGGACAAGGATGAGGGACCCAATCAAAGCTGAGTCACAGTCTGAGGCAATAATTGGCCTGAAGCTGTATCTGCCTAGAGAGGACGCCCTAGGGCTGGTGAGGGGCAATGCGTATGGGCAGGACTTGCTAGATAAAGACAAGGGTCCCACCGCTATTAGAGAGCTCCTTGTAGGCAGCCAGTTCCTCGGGGCTAGGGAAAAGCACAGACTTTCAGGAACAGAAGGAGAGAAGTCCTCTCACCCGAGAGGTGGGGAGTGGGTCAGGGAAAAGGTGGAGTCCAGTGGCCCTTGGGACAACATGCACAACCTCGACAGCACTGCCTGGGCTCTCAGGGACTATCTTCTCCAAAGTGCCTTCGTTGGGTGGCTAAAAATTGAGAACAAGTATCCAAACCAAAGAGAGCGGTGGTCCCCAAACTTGTCGCTAACCATGTACAACAGCCAGCTTGCCAGCCCGGGGAAGCCCAAAGGCACTGGCCCTGGCTTAGGCCAGCTGGACACCTACCGGTCAAACTTGACAGCCATCTTAATGACACCAGAGGTATCCTCAGCCGGCTCCTCCGCCTCCTCTGGGGTCCTGGCCAGGAACTCGGCCCGCCGGGAGTCCAGTTCTCGTGTGGTCTCCTCATAGAAGGCACCAAGGCCAAAGGCCTCACTATATAAAGACAAGTCAAGCGGGGCAAACCCTTTAGTAGAGCCAGCATCCAGGAAACTACTGCAGGAACCAGGGCCCCACCACTGAGAAATGCCACTCCATATACACCAAAACACGTCCAGGACCTGGCCATCAGAAGGCACCTGCTACCCACCCCTGGGATCACTCTGGACTGGGGGATGGACGGTGAATGTGGACCCCTGAGGGTGGCCACTGAGCTTTGTAGCACTTTGTAGGCAGGGCTGGGTGGAAAAGTTTCTTACGGTCACCTCCATCATCTGAGCCCAGCCTCTCTTCCCAGGAAGAGCACACAGGCAGGTGTCCCCAGCCAGCAGTGACCAAGCTGACCTACACAATTCAAGCGCCAGAGGCATGCAGAGCCTCGTCCTCATGTGTGCCCACAGGAGGAAGAAACGGAGGCCTGACCACTGAGTGGTTCCCCACTTCCCGCCCCGGCCACAAGCAGTCAGGCCTCACCTAAACTGAGGTACCACCCAGAGCAACAGTTATGCTCTTGAAAAGTATAGTCTTGAGCTGGGTCAAGCTGGTTAAGTTAGGTGGCACGGGGACAGAACCAACACCACAAGCCCAGGATGAGGAGGGTTTGGGCAAGGCTTTTCCTTCTAGGAAGCATCTTAAGGACAGGTGGACCCTCACAAAGATGGTTGTCTGGGGGTGAGAATGGTTCAGAAAGGCTTCTTTGGAGGAGGCAGGATACAGACAGCCAACATGTGGGGGAGAAAGCATTCAGGTAGAAGAGCCAGTATGAGCAAAGGTGTGGAGGTGGGAAAAGAGGAAGTAGGGAGTTGTGGGAGCAGACACTAGGTCAGGTTCTGAGGGCCCCAAATGTCAACCATCTGAGTAGAGGAGCGAAGGGTGGTCTCTCAAACTGCAGAGTGACGGGACGTGGGCGCAGGCTCAGGCCAGGGCTCCATTCTGCACCCCCAACTCTCTTGATAACTGGGACCTGGCGGCATTGCATGTGATTATAGATCTGTTACTAGAAAAGCCCCTTCCTCCCCAGGAATTCCCAAGCCCAGCCCTTGCATTCCTCCATCCTACTAGGTGCCCTAGTATCCGAAACTTTGCTGCTGAGATCAGTCCAGGGACGTAAAGTTCCAAAGCTTTGACAGTATCCCCTTCTGTGCGGCAAAGCGGTGGCACAACCCCACTCCTGCACATCTGCCTCCAAAAGCTGTGTCCCTGGTTCCCTGGTAGAGTCAGCTTAGGGCTCAGGGTCAAGCCTGGGCAATGCCTGCAAGGACAGGTGAACAGCCCACTGCCCCTCTCACCAAATTTCCCGGGAAGACTGGGCGGCATGGAGCAACTTTCCCTGGGGTGACTCCAGCTGTTCTCGCAGCATCTGGCACAAGCAGTGCTTGGTGTTGGTGTAGTGATTGTCATACTGCACGGCCTGGAAGAAGAACCAACATGAGCCCACCCGCTGCCCCCGAGGCGGAAGTGTGCTTGCAGCCAAGGTAGTGGAACCTCATAAGAGCCACCTCCATCCTGGCCATCTAATCTTCCAGTTAATGGTGCAAAGCTCAAGGGTCACAGCCAAAGCCCCCAATCAGGAGCACTCCCTACTGGACAGCCTGTCTGAAGTCCAGATGTGCAGGGAGCCCCTCTGGCTTCAGCCACCAGAGTTAACCATAGAGGACCTGCTGCCAAGCTTCATCTAGGACAGGGTGGAAGAACAAGACAAATTCTGGTGTGGCAGGACGAGCCCCAGGACAGGGTGGGATTCTTCTGTTCCTTAGAACCATGGTAGGTACCTTCCCTTCCCATATCTTAAATGGCCTGTCTCCCAGGTCCTCTACATGAGTAAAGTACAGCACCATCTACTCAGCATGTTCACATGTGCTACTTGTCACTTCACTGAGCTATACAAGCATGAGGTGCAGCTGAAGCACTACTTCACAGGCCAGAGAGCATACGTGAAGGGTGCCCCAGTCCTCCAGAACCCCCTCTAACTCCTTGCCCCCTACGCTTTTCTAATCTCACGAGGCCTATGTCTTCAGTGCCATCACTCGCTCAGGTCAAGCAGCGGTATGTGGGTAAGCCCCAGCCGGCCTTGAGTCAGCTTACTTGGGACAGAAAACACCTGGCTGGACCAGAAACAGCCCTGCCTATGCTTGAAAGCCGCTCCCTTTCTCCAGGAAAACAAACACTCTTTGTTTTGTTTTTTAACCTCACGCAAGAACATGCTTAGAGAAAGGAAGGGAGAGAGAGAAAAAAAAAAAAATGATGTGAGAGAGAAACATCAATCAGTTGCCTTCCATATGTGCCCTGATCGGGGATCAAACCGGCAATGTTTCAGTGCAAAGGACGATGCTCCAACCAACTGAGCCACTCCGGCCGGGCAGCACAACAAACACTCTTGAAGATCTGCCACAGGTCAGGCTGAGCAGGGATGATAAAAGCACCTTTCACCCAGTGAGCAAGCTCAGCACAACTGAACATGTCTTCTCTATTACAGACTTGCCCAAAGAGCTAGACATCTGACCTGGGCTGAAGCAAGCCCCCTGTGCCTCTGGTTGACCCAGGCCACTGGAGAGGGAGCAATGCAGTGGTGATCGTGAGAGGAAGGAAGAAGGCCCAATATGGTCACCAACTGGCCTAACAGGACACCCAGAACCAAGGGAATGACAGCTGCAGCATCGAGCAAGGGAGGCTCGAGGACAGAGGCTGCCCAGCTCTGGACAAGGGCCTCAGGGACTCCTATCATCCCCAGCCCTGGGGAGACCCCTAGCCATGACAGCCACAGCTGCCAGGGCTTGAAGAGGACATAGGCAGTCTGCGGATCTGAGAAGCTCCTGACCTTTCCGGGAGGGTGTGAGCCCCAGGATGGAAGAGGAGGGTAGAAGTCTGCTCTGGGTGACAGCGCAGGCCCAACTCACGGAAGAATGTTAGGACCGTTCACTACCCCCACCTGTAGACACGCACGGCTGACCACAGAGTCCCACAGAGTTCCAGAGTTGTGCCAAAGGGACAGGTAGGTGAACTTGTCAAAAAAATTCCTTTACGGGGAAATGCCTCTGTCACTGCCATCAAGCCCCCAGTGAGAAGAAAAAGCTATTCCCTAAGGAGAGGGTTAACATCGGGTTATTCCCTAAGTTAGGGGTTAAAGCATTCTGAGAATTAGCAAGAGAAGAGTTTTGAGTGACTCTGACTGATGAAAGGTGAGACATCTCTATGGAGATAATCAGTCCTCAACAACAGCAGCTACAACAGCTCCTCCCGGCTGTGGCTACTCTGGCGCCAACCCACTGGCACGGGTGGGTATCTTCAGTACACAGACCCCACTGTCATTGTACAGGCACGTGTATGTGTGGGGTTAAAAACGAGAAAAAGGTCGTGTTTGGGGCCCCAAAGGCATTCTGGATCCAGAGGTCCCTGCTGTGACCCCACACCTTGGAAGCTTTAGAAGGAGGTAGTTAGGGGTACGCCTCCCTGGCATTCCTTCTTCATACTGCAGCCTGGGGACCAAAGCTGCATGACCAGAGCTGAAAAGAAAAGGAGAGGGACAAGAGGGGCTGCTGGCAGCTGGCGGCTCGGGGCTGACCCAACGCGCTTTCTGCAGGAATGGGCAGACAGGGAGAAATGTTTGTCTCAAAAAAGTGCAGAGACGTACGTATCGGATGTACTTCTGCATGACCTCCTCCAGGGGCCGCAGACCCTCCTTGAGGAAGATGGATGGGTTCCACATGGCAGCTCGGGCCACCATCACTGAAGAGGCTGCTGTAGCTTGTCGAAAGTCCTCGATGTCCAAATAATCTTGGATGTGGTCGTGAGATCCTCCACTGAAAGGCAACAGGGATTGGGGGGGTGTGGGAGGTGGTCCCATCTTTGTCCCAGAATTTTCAGAAAAAGGCAACTCCCAGGTCTGTCTCCCATTAACTGTGTGTGGCTCAGCTGTGAGCAGCTGTGGAGCCTGGAGATTCTCTCTCTCTTTCTCTCTCTCACACACACACACACACACACACACACACACACACACACACTGTGGGGTCAGGAGCACTAAGTGAGATAATACAGGAAAGCAGCCCAAACCAAGCCTGGCACTTAAAAGGTATCCCTGAGATTTTACCTTCCTTCTACTTCATACAAAACAGTGGCTAAAGCCAGCCCACATCTGAAGACATGGGTCTATAAGTGGACACTGAGATCACAGGAGCCCCCACCCACCAGGCTGGGGCACCTATATGCCCACTAAGGGCTGGGTCAAAACCCTAGAGAGGGAGCAATGCAGTGATGATCGCGAGAGGAAGGAAGGAGGCCCCGTTTGGTTGCAATTTCCCTTCCTGCCACCGTGCAGCCCCAAGGGCCCCCTTGTAAACTGCTGTCTTCATCTGTTCCATTAGGAGCCAGGCGGCAGCCTCAGTCCAGAAACAGCATTGTGTGTTTGTGGGACGGGGGGAGTGGGGGGAGAAGCAGTAAGAGGGTCCAGTGTCTTGAGTAGCCCTCCCCTTTCCAGACCACCCCTAAAACTCCTTGGCCTGGGAAAGGCTGGGCCTGGCTACCAACCCCACCCTTAGCTCTCTCCCTCCATCCCAGCAGGCAGGCATGCCTTCTGTCAGGGCTTCAGGGCTTTGGAACTTCCCTGTTCCCATCCTGCCATCAGGTTCCGTGCCATCCTAAGGTGCAGGGCTGCTCTGGACTCCCCACTGGCCTACACAGGAGCAAATGGACACTGTCTGACTCCTAAGTCTTTGGGCTGGTCATTGGTACCTCACACCTGCCGGTCCAGGTTCCAGGTCCTGTAGCTGCCCAGATTGCTTGTTTGGACTTTGGACTGTGATTGGCCTTATGAACCTTGAACCACACAGGGTGGGCAAGAGTAGGTTTACAGTTATTTGTATGGAAAATAATACAATAATTAATAAATAATACAAGAATAAACTCTGTGTTTCATGTACTCACAACTGAAAACCTATTTTGCCCACCCCTGTATAGCTCTATGTGCTCTGACTTGGGCCTCCTCACCCTACATCCTGCACACCGAACCCTGGTGTGACATCACCTTCCCCTGGGCCTGCTTCGGTGGCCACCTCCTTGCTCTCCCTGTCCCCTGAATACTCCTGCCCTCAACCCATCCATCAGAATGCCCTGGACCCCTGCCTACTGCACACCTACATCAGCCACTCACCAGGAGCCAAGAAACATGACAGGCACTTGTCTGCCTCATTACCAACTTCATTGTTCATACCACCCTTTTTCTTTTCCCTTAAGGTCAGATTTTAATGCTATCTCCTTCCATTTTTATATGCCAGATCAAATCCCCTCGGAGTGAGGTGCGGCATGAAAACGTCAATGATGAGGAAGGGAGGCTTACTTGGCTATGACAGGAATGGAGAGGGTTTCAGCAATGGCTTTGATGGTTTCACAGCTGACAGGGTGTTGAGGTCGCTCCTCCCGCTTCCTTGGAGATAAACAAAAATGATGGGCTGAGGGCTGAGTGCCAAAGGTCATGTCACAGTTCACACAGGGTTACATCAGTCAACCCCACTGTCCTCCCTACTGAACCTCAGAAAGGTCATGTGGCCATCACGGACAGGGGTCCAGGCTGCAGCGGATGGCTCTCCATGACCTCTGCTGTGAGGGGCAGGAGCAGCAGAGGTCTCTGCTGAGAAGGCAAGTCCAGCTGTCAGAGGCCTACAGGTGAGGCATAGCTGCAGGGGGCTGATGCAGAAGGCTGATGTGGGTGGCCTGACTCCCAAGGTCACTCCGCCTTTCCCTGGCTTCCTCTCACCTTGACCAGAGATGAGGGACAGTGCCATAAGAATGCTACCCCCAGTGAACTGGTCCTGCCCTCCCTAAAGGACTAGGAACAGCTGCTGCTGTTCAGACTGGCCACTCCCACACAGCTGCCTATGCTGAAGCCAAGTTGCACAGCTGATGCTGGGGAGAGGCACCTGGTCCAGGGTAGACCCAGCAGCCAGGGCAGACCATGGCTGTCACAAGACACAGGGGAGGCAGCACCACAACCTAGGTCCCCTCCTTCTAAGGTCAACTGCCAGAAGTTCTTGTGGATGAGATGAGACTTACAGATGCTGAGGTGAGCCCTGACCTAAGCTGTGCTCAGGAACAAGAAAGAGAGGTGGTTGACCAGACAGCTCTTACCCAGGTCTTGTCTGAGTGTGTCCTCTCTGCTACACTCCTCAACCAAAGGGTCAGGGGCCACAGGGCCTCAGAAAGCCCAGTTCAACCCAGCCTCTGCCTTCACCTTCCCACTCTCAGCAGCCAATGCTAGCCATCCTTAATAGCTTTGATGGCCAGAGTCCCTTCTTAAAGGTGCTGAAATCTCTCTTCATAGTGTTTCCAACTACTGGTAGAAAGGAGCCTTATAAAGCAGAAATATCTTAACTTTCAAATGCCGAGTATGGTACTCAGAGAGGTTAAATGATCTGTCTAAGGCTACACAGCCAACAAGCAGCAGAGCTGGGATACACAGCCAACAAGCAGCAAACCACGCAGTCTGGCCCGGCCGGAGTAACTGAATGGTTGAGAGTCACCCATGAACCAGGAGGTTACGGTTAGATTCCCAGTCAGGGCACATGCCCGGGTTGGGGGTTCAATACCCAGTAGGAGGTGTGCAGGAGACAGCCAATCAATGATTCTCTGTCATCGCTGATGTTTCTATCCCTCTCTCCCTCCTCCTCCTTCCTCTCTCTGAAATCAATAAAAACATTTTTTTTTTTTTAAAGAAAAAATTAAACCGGGCAGTCTGAGCCCAGAGCCTATTGCCTCAGGATATATGCGGGGTATGGCCTTTCACCTCCCCCTACTGGTTTCCATCAATACAGCTCTGCTTTTCTATTTTATATGTTGGAGTTCTGGGTTCCATTTTCTGAAAATGCTAGAAGAGGCACAACCAGCAAAAAAATGGGCTATTCCCTCAAGACCCCTAAACCCAAAAGGAACATCACTCAGGGAAGAGAGGTCACTCTGGCCAAAGTCTACTGACCTGGGATTCTATACAAAAGCATAGCCTGGACATAGGAAACACGTTTCGCTGGGAAACCCAGGGTAGCCTTCAGCAACACCTCAGCTCTCAGCAGAGTGTGCATCAGCTACAGACACAAGGACTGTTTCAAGCAGTCACTGTGTCAGCTGGCAATCCAACAGGGGCAGACAAAAGAGGCAGTGCCTTTAAAAGAACAGCGATTGCTCAACGTAATGGGAAGAAGATGAGATTCAGAGTCAGAGTTCTAATTCCACCACTTCCTGGCTGCATGATGCAATTTTGAGCAAATCATTCCATCTTTACCATTTACACATCGTGAGGGTAAGGGCACTTCTCCTTCCTCCTCTCTCTCTCTCTAAAGCTCAGCAAAGTGCCTACCACCAGTAGATGCTCAATGAATGAAACAAAGGAAAATGCAAGCCCCTACAGAGTTTGACCACCACCAGGATGTCAAAGAGCGAGGCAGAGGTAGGCTGCATATGTGGAAGAGAACTGAGCTGTCACCTGGGGTCTGGAGAAGGACCATTAAGATGGCTGAGGATCTTCCTACAAGTCGGTCACTAGAAGGGCAACCACTCACCTCCCATGAACTGCGATGGCGGCAATGCCCGTCCTCTCTATCCGCTTCACAAGGTTCAGGGTATCTTCCAGCTGAGGAAGAGGACCACATACGGAGGTTACTGAAGCCACAGAGGGAGCAGCTGCCAGCTCCCTCCTCTAAATCTAATTCAGCTCCTCAAAAATTACTGACACCCAAATAAACATCGCCCCAAAAAAACAGACATTCAGATGTAACACACCATCCTTACCGATGGTAGGATGCGAATCTTGCAGGTCACAGGTCTGCTTGTCCCTTTAACAAGAGTGCTGAGGATCTGCAGAGAAAACACAAGAGTATCTGACCCTTCTGGAACAAATAACCACAACGGTTTATATTAATTACTTCTGCTGCAGACCCATGTATCCCAGTGGCATGGACATGTCTGTGTCCACATGGATGTCTGTTGCACACATACATGTAAGCTCCATGAAGGAAGGACTCCACCTTCTTTCTATGCTAGCCCCTTGCCTGGCACATAGTGGTATGTATACTATTTGGTAAATGAATGAATGAATGATGGACCTGCATGCACGACTGTGTAGATTACAGTGATCCTTTGCCAGGGCAAACATCCTTTGCCAGAGCTTAAGATCCCACCTGGTATTTCCTGAATGAGTTTATAGGGGTAGGTCTGGGAATATGTGTTTTTAAAGGCTCTGCCCAACACACTCCCTCCTCAATATGATTCTGAGGCCTAGCCCTGGTTGAGAACACGTGGCTCACAGCTTCTTTCCTGCTTGAAGGCAATGCTCCCTTAGTACTGTTCTGAAGAGTGAGGGAGAGGAAGGCTTTACAGGTCTTGGGCCCTGTCCTCACGTACCCCGCTCTTTAGGGGAATCAGATATACAGGAATGAAACTGGCAAAGGAAAAGACAACATATATATATATATATATATATATATATATATATATATATATACATATATATATATATATGTATGTATATATATATTGATTTCAGAGAGGAAGGGAGAGGGAGAGGGAGAGAGAGAGAGAGAGATATCAATGATGAGAGAGAATCATTGATCGGCTGCCTCCTACACGCCCCCCCCCGCCCCGCCCCGCCCCGCCCCGCAGATCGAGCCCGCAACCCAGGCATGTGCCCTTGGCTGGAATTGAACCCGGGATCCTTCAGTCCACAGGCTGATGCTCTATCCACTGAGCCAAGCCGGCCAGGGCAATAGTCAACATATTAAAAGGTGTTTCTTTTGCACAGTAATTGTAAAGAACTTGAAAGACCAAGAAAATCATATAGGAAAGTGTCAGGGAGGTAGCAAGACCAGACCCCATGCAAGTCAGAAATCAAGAGAGATGGAGGTGACACTGCATGTCTGTGGCATTGCTATCCTAGTCCCTCACCAGAAATCTCAGGTCAGGCAAGCTGGAGGGAAGGTGGTCCCATGAGCCCTCTTCAAGAACTTGGTTGCCTTCAAGCAGAGCAGAGGGGACATGCAGGCAGCTGCTGCCAGTCTTGGTTATAAACAGATGAGGGCAGCAGAGAGCCAAGCTGCAGGAACCAGGGGAGGCCTTTTTCTGAGAGACAGGATGAGGCAGGACCCTCAGAAGACATCAGACTAAGAGGCTGGGCTGACAGGCAGGACAGATCATGGGTAAGACAAGGCCTGCTGGCCCAGGTAAGACTGCCAGGGAATGACAGGAAAGAACAGGCCTCGTGTGCTGCCCCAGGAGGCAGACTGGGTCTGCAGTCCTGTTTTGCAGAGCTTCCTTTTGGTGTATTTTATCCAAGTGGCTCTAAGCACCTTCTTTAGTATTTATTTCATGTCCATGTTCAGGACCAGGAAAGAAATTGGTAACCAAAAGCCCTAGCCACTTGCAAGGCTCACACTGAGAGGAAAGGGCAGCTATAGTCTGCCTTCTGGCCAGGCTCTAGCATGAAACTCTCCTCGACCAAGCTCTCCCAGACCCCAGGGGTGCCCGTCTCTGTGATGTGAACATCTGTGGGGAAAAGAACCTGCGACAGACCCATATGTGAGCAGATTGCGGCACATCTACTCACAGGCGGGCTCGTCTTACCAGAGCCACAGGGTGACTCAGGAAAAGCTCCCTTGGTTCCTGGGAAGAACGAGAGAGCTTAGTCTTGGGAATCAGTGAGAACTAAGTTCAAATCCTAGCCCAGTTGTTAGCTATGGCCCAAGTGCAATGTGCACAGAGGGGATGCCCTGGGCAGCAGGGGAGAGGGGGCCAGGGAATCCTGAGCAGGGGTGAGAGAGAGGATATTATGGAATTAAGGTCTAAAACTGAGATTCTTAATCCAGGGAGGACATATCAGAGTTACCTGGGAAGCTTTGTCGAAAGACTGATATCCCCTCACTGCCCCTATCCACCCCAGAGGGAGATAGAATTCTCAACCCTTAGCATCCTATCTATTTCTAAACTTTTTCATCACTCCAAGTATCCTTATTTTGAAAAAATTTCTGCTGGTGGCCCTGAGATGTTCCCACAGATGGAATCATGGGCCTAAAACATCCAGCCTGGGAGGACCCACAAAGCTCGCACCCATGTCGCCCAGTTTGCCAGCAGAGCTGGAGCCTGAATCTACTCCTGTGCACCATTCCCAGGTCATTTGGCTTTACTGTGGAAGCCTGGAACCTCCCCTCCATGAGGCAAACTCATCCACCAGTCCACCCTGACCCATCCAACTACCTGCCAAACACAGAAGGAGCGGATTGAACTGAGCTTCGGAGATGGGGTGTCACTCTGCTGCCTCACATGTGGCAGGTACCCAAAGAGGGGCAGTGCAGAGGACAGAGCCAACAGCAAGAGGGGAGAAGCCGGGAGGCGGGAGGATAATGAAAATGCCTGTGTGCACACGTTGTGAAGCAAACACTGCCTCCTGGGCCCCTCCCCGCACCCAAGCACGGTGATGAGTTTGACATCACAGTTGTCCACTTCCACTCCATCCTGCAGAGACGTGTCTGACTAGAGGTTCCTTAGTCCAGGTGTCTACTGACTTGTGGCTACACACTTATAAGCTACACCCTAAACATTTAACCTAAAATGCCATCGAATGGGGGCACTGATGCTGGGGTACAGGTCACAAGACCATGGCTCTAGATTCAGCTCTGCCTTCTTATTTGCTACACTAGAGGCCCGGTGCACGGATTCATGCACAGTGGGGTCCCTTGGCCTGGCCTGCGGGGCTCAGGCTGAAACCAGCTCTCCGATATCCCCTGAGGGGTCCCAGTTTGTGAGAGGGCGGTTCTCGGGTGACTCACCCCAGAATTGGGCTCCTTCCTCTCTGGGTCCAGGGTGTGGGTGAATCAGATTTGGGGCCGAAAGTTCCCCAGCAGCAACCTAACCCATGGCTGATTCTGCAAGGACTTGGGCTCCCTCCTCTACTGGTTGGAGCGTCTGTCCCCTAGTGGTCATTGTGCAACATAGCTACCAGGCGAACGGTCAGATGGTCACTTAGGCTTTTATATATACCGTATTTTCCGGCGTATAAGATGACTGGGCGTATAAGACGACCCCCAACTTTTCCAGTTAAAATATAGAGTTTGGGATATACCCGCCCTATAAGATGACACCTGGCGTATAAGACGACCCCCGACTTTTGAGAAGATTTTCCTGGGTTAAAAAGTCGTCTTATACACCGGAAAATACGGTATATACTAGAGGCCCAGTGCATGAAATTCATGCACGAGGGGGTGTGTCCCTCAGCCCAGCCTGCACCCTCTCCAATCTCGAACATCCCTCTCACAATCCAGGACTGCTGGCTCCCAACTGCTCACCTGCCTGCCTTCCTGATTGCCCCTAACCGCTTCTGCCTGCCAGCCTGATCACCCCCTAACCACTCCCCTGCCAGCCTGATTGATGCCTAACTGCTCTCCAACCAGCCTGATTGCCCCTAACTGCTCTCCCCTGCAGGCCTAGTCCCCCCAACTGCCCTCCCCTGCAGGTCTGGGTCCCCCCCAACTGCCCTTCCCTGCAGGCCCAGTCGCCCCCAACTTCCCTCCTCTGCCGGCCTGGTCACCCCTAACTGCCCTCCTCTGCAGGCTTGATCACCCCCGACTGCCCTTCCTTGCAGGCCTAGTCCCTCCCAAATGCCCTCCCCTGCTGGCCATCTTGTGGCGGCCATCTTGTGTCCACATGGGGGCAGCCATCTTGTGTGTTGGAGTGATGGCCAATTTGCATATTACTTTTTTATTAGATAGGATAGACTAGAGGCCCAATGCACGAAATTCGTTCAAGGGGCTCGGCCTTTGCAGCCATGGTGGCTTGCCCTGGCTTCATCCAGAAGGTCGTCTGGCTGTCCAGTCTAATTAGCATATTACACTTTTATTATTATAGATGATCTTGAGCAAATTAGTTTTCTCTCTGTACTTAGTTTTCTTATTCTTGGTCAAATGGAGATAACAAGGGCCTTCCCTGTCTATTTCAAGGGATTTGGAGAACAAATGAAATAAATGCTGGAATATACTTTGGAAATTAGTCTACAAACAGTAAGGATACACTATAGGTACATTATTGGTACATTATAAGTACCTGTCTGCACATGGGAAAAATGAAAAGGTAGCTCATAAACACGCTGGCCTTCCTATTCCTAGAGACAGTGGAGCTGGAAGAATACACAGGTGTGAGCTGCTTATGTTTTTATTGGTGATGCTTTATCCCAAGTCACTATAGCCTATGGGAGGCACTAGGAGGCTTAAAGCCCAGACAGGGAAGTGGGGATGGAGAATGAAAAGAAGTCAAAGGAGCTAAAAGGAGCAACAAGAAGAGAGCTGGTAGACTGAGAGAGGAAAGAAAAAGGCGTATATGGTGTGGCAGAAAATGTCACCTCCACATGCCCTGGCAGCTGACATTACTGGGTGGCAAATGCCAAGCTGTCCCCAGAGCCTCATAAACCTGGCCACCAGACTCAATGAGGGAAGGGAATCAGAGAAGACGAATTTCAACTTGCCTCATATGAACCTGGCCTGGCCTGTTTTCAAAGGCTGGTGGTGGCCTCTATCAATATTCAGGGGACCACCTACCCCCACAGCCACTGAGCCTGTCCACAAGCCACGGGTAGCCTGGCCTGTGCTCTCATGATCTTCTCAGAAGGGAGAGAAGCAATACAGAGGAGGCTCTAAGTGAGTCCTCAGCCCCCACCAATCCCTGGCTCTCAGCTGACATGTCCCTAGCCCTGGGCTTTTAAGGAACTCCAGGGCTGATGTACGCTGGCTCAGGGGTTCCTGAACTTGGCTATATGTCAACATCACTGGGAAGCCTTTTACACATTTTCAAGACCCCGGGTGGAGTGACTGATGCACTAAATCAGGGGGAAGGGAGGGGGAAGTGTTCCATGTTCAAGGACCTCTGCTTTCACTCATGCAGGACTTACCTTCTCGATCTTGTCAGGATCTGATAGCAGAGCAGCTCCCATTCCTCCCTAAGGAAAAGCACACAGAGGGGCTACTTATAGTCGGAGGAGAGTGGCCCCTCCCCGTGACATGGCAACATGGTGTGGCAATGGGGCAGCACCCCAGCATTTGCCTCCAAGGGACCAAGCTCCACTGGCAGCCAGTACTTTTCCTAAGCAAGTAGGAAAGCAGCAGAATCCATGCCCACAATACCAGGGACTAGAGTCTGATGAATTCTAATAGACATCACTCTGATCCCTTAGCAAAAGCCACGGACATATCTGAAATGGGTGCCACAAAAATAATGTTTCAGGACTGTCTAGTGCCTACCTGGGGTCTCAGTGTCTTAATAAACGAAACCCCACCATCTGTCAAGCCCTTAAAAAAAAAAAAAAAAAGGAATCATTCTTCCTTTGAAATGAGAGTGAATGCCCCTTCTTCCCATCCTACCATCACTTGCTTTGGTACCACCACTGCCAGCAAAGCCATTCAGAGACATGCTAGCAGCAAACGTTGTCCAGGCCCCTCTCCTCTGCCAGTAACAATGGCCAAGCACCCGGACCAATGTCAAACTCTAACAAAGCCCCAGCTAATGGACACCAACAAGCCGTGGAGCCATGCAAATCCTGACATTAACAACAGCAGGTGTCTCTTGATGGTGGGATTACTGCTGATTTTCCTGCTCTTTTTTTTTTTTTTCATACTTTTCTTTTATATTATCCAAGTTCTGGACAATGGCATGACTTACTTTAATGATGGGGGTTGGGGGGGCATTAAAATCTGAACCCATTAAAAGTGAGGTGAAGGGGAGAAAAACAAATTCAATAAGTATGCGTTGTCGGTATATAGACGGCACACTAACAAATGCTCACAGTCTGTGCTCAGGTTTAAATTCAGTGGTTACATGTTTAAAAGGATGACAGATTGGAATCAGAGAGAACTCTGGCCCGCCACAGACTCAGCCAGCCTGAGCTTGCATGACAGAGAAAAATGAGAAGGGCAGAAGGGGTCTAGCCCTGGCCTACCTTGGCCACCGACACAAAACTTAAAGGCTTTAAGGAAGCCCTGGCCACACCCGGGCCCCATCTGTTCTTCAGCTCACACACAATTCAGCCCTTCCTTGTGGAATCACAGGCCCTAAAATGCAGTCTCACTGCCCCTTCCACAACAATGGCTTTCTCAATTGGCATTTCCTTCCTTCCTTCCTTTCTATTTAACTTATTTGCTTTTTTGAATAGGTAACACATTAAAAATTTTCAAGATTCAAAAGGTTAAAATGTAAGAACTCTCCCTCCCTTCAGGAATAGAAAACTTTTCAATTTATACTTTTGATATGGCTTCAATTTTTGAACCATCAGAAGAGAGCAAATATTCAGGTGGTATGTACTAGTATAGCATATTGCTAATTATCTGTTCTGACTGGTCAATGCCAATGCTGTGTTAATTGTTAATTATTTTGACTAGCACCCTGCAATGGGTTTTTTAAAAAAATATATGTTTTAATTGATTCCACAGACAGGAAGGGAGAGAGAGATAGAAATATCAATGATGAGAGAGATCCTGCAACCAGGCATATGCCCTGACCAGGAATCAAACCGTGACCTCCTAGTTCATGGGTCAACACTCAACCACCGAGCCATACCAGCCCGGCCAATGGGAATTTAATCCCTGTACAAAACCAAATAAAAACTTAGTTTCCTTCCCTGGGAGAAACGAATGTTACTAGTTTCTTGTGTGTCTTTCCAAATATATTCTATGAAGAGAAAAGTTAATATATATAAACTAGAGGCCCAGTGCACAAAATTCATGCTCTGGGGGAGAGGGGTGTCCCTCAGCCCAGCCTGCGCCCTCTCAGTCTGGGAGCCCTCAGGGGATGTCCGACTGACAGCTTAGGCCACAGGGAGCAGGCCTAAGCTGTCAGTTGGACATCCTTAGCGCTACCGCAAAGGCGGGAGAGGCTCCTGCCACCGCCACTGCGCTAGTCATCCATGAGCCTGGCTCAGGGCTTCTGGCTGAGCGGTGCACTGACCACCAGGGGCAACTCCTGCGTTGAGCGTCTGCCCCCTGGTGGTCAGTGCGCATCATAGCGACTGGTCATTACGCCATTTGGTTGATTTGCATATTAGCCTTTTATTATATAGGATATTCATACCCCATCCTCCATATATAAATGGTGGCACACCTTATACAATTCTGCCACTTGCTTTTTTCACTCCACAATCTCAAGGAGATTATCACAATAATTTTAACTCTGCTCCTTACACAACTGGCAAAAATAAATAAATAATTTGAAGACAGCACAACAGAGTCCAAAGTTTTCAATTCCCCATAGACAATTTCAAATCTCCCTAATTCCTTGAAGCATGGTCTACAAGGGTCCCAAGGGCCTCTCTCTCGGGCAGTCTCCAGCCTCCTGGCCTAAGGGAAAACAGAGTGGTCTGGCAGTGGGCACAGGGGGACAGCTCTATGTTGACACTATAGACCCTGACCAAACATCTGCAATAAGGTTCCCAGAGGCAGCCCTGCAGGAGTCCCTCTGGTGTCTCACACATACCCAGCCCCAACCTGTCCTTGTTATCTGCTCCAAACATGCTTTTCCTCTAGCAGTCCTGGTGGCATGAAAGACTAACCGTCCTCCTGGCTGTCAGTCTTTCCTCCTCTACCCCAACCACGCACTCCACTTCCGCACACCCAGTCCAATCATGTGCCAGCCAAGTCCTGTCAAATTCTGCTCTAGTTGGGCATCGCTTTTCTGTATTCCCGGTCTCTCCTGTGGACCCACGTCATTCATCTCCTATATCTCTGTCCCCACCTCTAGCCTCTTTCCACATCAATCCACAAAACACACGGCTCCCAGTATTTCTACTCACACAATGTATTTGGAAAAACACAACTAAGTTTCTAATCACATACCTTTCTGTTCACAAAAGGCCAGAGATACTGAAAATCCAAGGCCAACTACTCTTGTCCCAACCAAAACGTTTAATCCTGTGCTCCTTTTCCTCTTCATCTCCTACTCTCCAACTCTCTGGTCAAATCAAGGTTCTCTGCCTCTTCCTCATGTTGGCATCTAAGCCCCTGCTGTGACCTTCCTTTTGCCTGCAGGGTCCCAAACCTCCTCACCACATTTTCCTGTAAAATCTTAAGTTTAACCCTTTGCACTCGCTTGCTTTTTTCTCTTAAGTTAGCATCAGCTTTTTTCATATAAGTTAGCATATATACATACACACATACACATACACATAGTTGTTGTTGTTAATCCTCACTTGCAGACATCCGAGTGCAAAAGGTTAAGCGTTGACCTACCGTTCCTTTCTGAGCTATACTAGCACTCTGGGTCTGATCTTCTGATATAACAATGGGGACACATGTACTACATCCTCTATTTTTAAAAAAATGTATGTCTTGCCTGGCAGTGTGGCTCAGTAATTTGAGCATCTACCCATGAACCAGGTCACAGTTCGATTCCAGGTCAGGGCACAAACCTGGGTTGTGGGCTTGATCCCCACTAGGGGGCATGCAGGAGGCAGCTGACCAATGATTCTCTTTCATCAGTAATGTTTCTATCCCTCTCTCCCTCTCTCTGAAATCAATAAAAACATATTTAAAAAAGAAAAAATATATATATATATATCTTGGTGTTATTCATGAAAAGACAAAGCACCGTTCACATTATTTTTTCTTTTAACACATATCACTTAAAACAAATGGGCATAAGTGCTCTGTGTGTATGTGTGTGTTTATGTGTATGTATATATCTAGATGTATAGCCGAAACCGGTTTGGCTCAGTGGATAGGGCGTCAGCCTGCGGACTGAAGGGTCCCAGGTTCAATTCCGGTCAAGGGCATGTACCTTGGTTGTGGGCACATCCCCAGTAGGGGGTGTGCAGGAGGCAGCTGATCGATGTTTCTAACTCTCTATCTCTCTCCCTTCCTCTCTGTAAAAAAGTCAATAAAATAAAAAAATATATATAGATGTATGTGTATATAACATTTTTACTGAATCATTTAAGGGTAAAGTTACATATATCATAGCCCTTGTCCCCTAAATATATTGCTGCGTATTTTATAATAGGGATATTCTTACAAAACCAAAGAGTTGTTAACTATATAAATTCATATATATATATATGTATGTATATATATATATATATATATATATATACACATACATACATATATATATACACTTATATATATGTATGTATATATATATGTGTATATATATATATATACATATATATATATACACATACACATACACATACACATAGTTGTTGTTGTTAATCCTCACCCAAGGGTATTTTTCCATTGATTTAGTTATTTATTTTGTTAGGGAGAGTGGAAGAGAGAGGGCAAGACAGAGAGAAACATCAATGTGAGAGAAACACATCGATTGGTTGCCTCCCCCACCCCCGCCCCCTGACCAGGGCCAGGGCCTGGGCCGAGGAACCTGCAACCAAGGTACGTGCCCTTGACCAGAATCGAACCCAGGACCCTTTGATCCACAGACCAATGCTCTATCCACTGAGCCAAACCGGCTAGGGCAGTGGTCAGCAAACTTATTAGTCAACAGAGCCAAATATCAACAGTACAACGATTGAAATTTCTTTTGAGAGCCAAATTTTTTAAACTTAAACTTTTTCTAATGCCACTTCTTCAAAATAGACTCGCCCAGGTCATGGTATTTTGTGGAAGAGCCACACTCAAGGGGCCAAAGAGCCGCATGTGGCTCGCGAGCCGCAGTTTGCCGACCAAGGGGCTAGGGCTATATAAATTTATATTGATACAGTATTTTTAGCTAATCTACCATGGTCCATATTCCAATTTTGCCCATTGATCTAATAATATCCCCTTGAGCATTTTCCCACCTAGTACAGGATCTAGTCCAGAGTCAGGTACTGTACTTAGTTGTCATGTCTCATTAGTCCTCGTTAATCTGCACCCTATATTTGGGAAGAGTATAAAGAACTCAGCTTACCTTGGTGGAATATTCTTTTGGACAGCCCATATTAACGTCAATACCAGCCACATCGTTTTCTCTGGAAAAACATGAAGTAGAAAAGGTAGTAAATATTCAACTTAAGGAAAGAAGGTAGTCAAAGGCATGGGTCTGTGCTCATGAATCCCTTATCATGTCCCTGGCCCTGGAACACACCAACCCTCAGTGTCAGAAGCTGAAAAATCTTATCTCTAAAATGTGCAACTGCCTCCCTGAGGCAGAGCTCAAGAGGCACGGCCTAATGTGGTCACACTTGTACAAAGAGCTGGTTGTAGAGGACTTTGCTACTTCGGAGTTATATCAGATAACAAATACTGAGTGACAGTCGCACAGAGTTCCAGTTCTGACTGGGGTAATGAAAGCCATGAGCCCATGCACAAAAGTGACATGAGTATGAGAGCCCTTGCCCAGAGCACTGATTCTGGTGGAAGTTACAGGACTGCCTTTGTCGGCTGGGTCACACAATTCGCTTACTCCAAACAGTTCTCAGATGTAGAAAGGACCCTTACCTCATCTTCTGGTACGTACACAGTTAACAGGCTGGGATTCAGCAGCAATTATTGTGTGAGTTCCTTCTCACCCTCACTGTAAATAATAACAATAGCTAATACTAAGCACTCACAATGTGCTACGCACTGCAAAGCTTTGTGTGCATGATCTGATTTTCCCACCTAGAATGCCTTTCCCTAGAATGCTAGAGGTAGGTAATACTATTGGTCTCATTTTGCAGATGAGGAAACTAAGTTCCCAGCAAGGTTACCTAAGGTCACACAGTTAGCAAGTAGCAAAGCCAGAATTCCAAGCCAGGCCCATCTAACTCATTAACTAATAGTCTCCTGCCTTTGTTAATTTAGGAAGCAATAAGTCTAACCTACACTTCACGAGATTTAAAACCTCAGGGCTCATAGTCATACGAGTCCTTGGAAAGGGAGCCTTGTGAATAAAAACTGAAGTACAGGCACCCACTCAGAGGTTATCTGGGATCTGGGCACAGTTGGTACACACGAATCCAGGAGCAGCTCTCAGATGCTACAGAGAAGGAAACTAGACAGGACACAGAAGGTAGTGAACTAGCAAGTAGAAGGGTAGTCACCTCCTATATCACCAGGAATAGTGAGGCCTCACAGGAGAGCAAAGATAGTTCCAAAGAGGGAAGAACTTACACAAGTCTGGCCACAGCAAGGGCTCGCTCTGCATCTGAAGTCCCCTGGGAACACAAATGGTTGTATCAACCACCACCCTGACACAGGCACACAAGCACAGGCAAACACATCCATGCACACACATATCAACAAGTGCAGTCCAGCCGGTGTCTCTTAAACAACCAGTCCACTACACTAGCTCACTGTCAAAGACCAAACGGGGTCCTAGAGGGCCTAGAAAATGTCATCAGTGCTTTGATTACTTTCAAATGTACAAAATAGTTGCAAAAAAATTTATAGTGAACAATCATATACTCATCACTTAGATTCTATAAATAATATTTTGTATATTTGCTTTTTCATATGTTTACTCATTGTTGTCAATTTTTTAAAAATCTAACTCAGGAGCTATTCTAAGAAATCACCAAGAAATGCCCAAAGTGAGAGAAGAGAGCTACAGAGTCATCACAACCCTAACATAAATAGTAACTAATCATAAATCTAATTTCTTTCTATGGGAAATATATACAGACTACACACACACAAAAAAAAAAAAACTAACGGTAGGGATTAAAAATATATAAGTCATGCCAAACAAATAATTCCTATAATTAAGGACATTAAATTTGAGACTGGAGACACGTAACAGACTGCTATAGCTTGATTTCCATAAACTATCTCCAACAGTGTAATCATTCATGAGCAGATCTTTGAAAAATGTCAAAGAGGGGTCTTCGGGAAGCCATAACACTGGCCCAGCTCAGGGCATGAGATGGCAAATTTGGGTGATAGGTGACGTCTGGGATGTCATACCATCTGGAAGACGACCTTGCTCTGTTCTCTTTGGCAGGTGCGGAATACTACTCGGTCATCGGGGGCGACAAAGTCCACTGTGCTGAGCACTTCTGCAAGAAAACACAAACACACAGGCCCACTCACTGAAGAAGCAAGTTCAACCTAGCCTAATCTCTGCAAGAAAACACAGCAAAAGTCTCAGCTTAAAGGGAAAAAGGGGAACTAGAAGTACTTCATTCTTAAAAGAAATCAGTATGCACATGGGAGACTTCTGAGGGGCTAATGGTGTTCTATTCTCTGACCTGGGTGATGGCTAGTTAGATGGTTGTTTGTTTTACAGTTATTTGTTAAATTGCATGCCTGTATTTTCTGAACTTTCTCTGTATGGTTGTTAACATTTTGCAATTTTAACACACTGAAAAAATAATGTGTATAGAGAGCACCTTGTCAGAGCTTCAGATTTTAACCCAATTTTCTCAGAAGATGTCACTCTGAAGTTCAGCAAAGTTGCTGTTTCTTAGATCCTTATCAGGTGCCAGATACTGTGAGTGGAGATTTAGTATATTACAGTCAATTCCCATTTTTTGCAGTTGTGTATTTGCAAATACACCTGTTCACTAAGATTTATTTGTAATCCCAAAATCAATACTCATGGCTTTTTCTTTGTCGTTCTCAGACATTCATAGAACTACAGAAAATTTCAGTCACCCAATGTACATGTTCTCAGCTGAGGTCAAACAAGGCCACTCTGGCTTTTTTTTTTTTTTTTAACTGTTGTTATTTGTTTTAAATATGTTTTTATTGACTTTAGAGAGAGGAAGGGAAAGGGATAGAGAGATGGAAACATCGATCGGCTGCCTCCTGCATGCTTCCTACTGGGGATCGAGCCCACAACCCCGGGCATGTGCCCTGACTGGGAATCAAACTGTTGACCTCTTGGTTCATGGGTTGACGTTCAACCACTGAACCACACCAGCTGGGCCACTATGCTTTCTTGTTTCAGCTCTATTACTGTAAACAAGTGTCTTTATGGTGGTATATTTAATGCCACATTTTTGCTGGCAATCTCATTGTTTTAAATGGCCCCAAGCATAGAGAAAGGCTGTGATGTGCCTTTCAGAGAAAACACATGTCAGATAAGCTTTGTTCAGACATGGAATTATAGTGCTGTTGGCTGTGAGTTCATTGTTAATGGGTCAACAGAATGTATTAAATTATGTGTTTTTAAACAGAAGCACACATACTAGAAAAACAAGATTATGTATTGATCTGTTAATGAAAATGTATCCCCAGAGGTTTGCAGGAACCTAAACCCAGACAGATACACCTCGGAGATATTACAGATTCAGTTCCAGACCACCACAAAAAGTAAATATCTCAATAAGGCAAGTCACAAATTTTTTGGTTTCCCAGTGCATAAGAAAGTTATGTTTATACTATAGTCCATTGAGTATACAATAGCATTATATCTAAAAAAATGTAGATACTGCCCTGGCCTGTTTGGCTCGGTGGATAGAGCATTGGCCTGCAGACTAAAGGATTCCGGGTTCGATTCCAGTCAAGGGCACATGCCTGGGTTGCGGGCTTGATCCCCGGTGGGGGGCGTGCAGGAGGCGGCCAATCAATGATTCTCATTATTGATGTTTCTGTCTCTCTCTCTCCCTCTACCTTCCTCTCTGAAATCAATAAAAATGTATTTTAAAAATAAATAAATAAATAAATAAATAAATAAATAAATAAAATGTAGATACCTTAATTTAAAAATATTTTGTTGCGCCCTAACTGGTTTGGCTCAGTGGATAGACGGTCAGCCTGCGGACTGAAGGGTCCCGGGTTCAATTCCAGTCAAGGGCACATGCCCGGGTTTCGGGCTTGATCCCCAGTAGGGGGCGTGCAGGAGATGGCCGATCAATGATTCTCTCTAATCATTCATGTTTCTCTCTCTCCCCGCTCCCTTCCTCTCTGAGATCAATAAAAATATATTAAAAAATAAATAAATAAATAAATAAATAAATAAATAAATAAAATCAATAAATAAAATTTAAAAAAATATATTTTGTTGCTAAAAAACTCTAACCATCATCTGAAGTTGTTGGAAAAATGGCACCAATAGACTTACTGGATGCAAGGTTGCCACAAACCTTCATTTGTAAAGAAACACAATATCTGTAAAGTATAATAAAATGAGATATGCCTATATTTCCCCTAGAAGCAATGGTACGGTATTCACAAACTTGGTGTTTATAGCAACTTCATAGAACATAACAATTGCAAATAATACTCTCATATGATCTTCATAACAAAGCTCTACAACAGGTATTACCTTAACTAGCTTTCTTTTTTTTCTTTCTCATAATTAGCTTTCAAAGATGACTAACAGCACATGGAAGAGATCCAACGTGGCAGATGGGAGAATATTCCTACCTCATGCATTTATTTTGAGAAATAAATGAGATCTTTAATGCAAACAATGCACTTCCATAAATAGAAGCTATTATTATCATCCCAGCACTGAACAGATTAGAAGATTAAAAAGGTGGGGTAAAGGCAGTGACGTGTTGGGAGAGGTAATCAATACAATCTCCAGCAGCAAAGACAGCTCATCACCGACAGTAAGAAGTCTGAGAGAAGAGCCGAAAAAACTTAGTGTGGGCCCTGAACCGGTGGCTCAGTTGGTTGGAGGGTCATCCCACACACCAAAAGGATCGCAGGTTCGATTCCCCAGGGAACATACCTAGGTTGCAGGTTCGATCCCTTGTCAGGATGCGTATGGGAGGCAACCAATCAATGTTTCTCACATAGATGTTTCTCAAATCAGTGTTTCAAAAAAACATACCCTCGGGTGAAGATTAAAAAAATATTTTAACAAAAATAAAAAAACTTAGTGTGTACTAGTATATACTAGAGTTCTATTTATTTATAACAGCAAAATACTGACACCCCTCTTAAAGCACTGGTGAAAATCAATTCTGACATAGTCATCTGTAAGTACTGACATGGGAAAATGTCCTAGTAGAAAAGTAAGTGACAAAACAAGTAGCATGATACTGAGGGGGCGAGAAGGGAGATATAAAACACGTTATATTTTCATATACATGTTTTACTGAATGTGTATTAAAAAGTATCCATTTCTTCTCTTTGTGATCACCTTTACAAGTATGAGATTATGGAAGATTTTCATTTTCTAGATCTGTAACACTGAATTTTTCACAGCACAAGGAAAATATAAATCTAAAACAATTAAAGACAAAATTGAGTCACAACTTCTAGTGAACTTATATTAAGATCTGACGAATGTGTATCCATTTCAAAAACCTCAAACAATACCACACCTCTAATCAAAGCAGAATTAGTCTCATCAATAAAATATAAGCAAAACCACAATTCAGCACAACCACTTTCATTTGCAAAGTACTTACATGTACCTCATCTTATTTGATCCTCACTCCAATCCTGATTTAAGTAAAACAGGAATTATGATTTTCATTTTACAGCTAAAGAAACTGAGGCAGAGAAGTCATGTGACTGGTCTGAGGTCATGTGACTTGCCCAAGGTCACAGAGCTAGCAAGTAGCATGTCCATCCCAACTCCAAGACTTCTAGGGTCCTTCCTGTACTGGCAATTTCTATGCCAATTTCTAAGCCTCTGGGTGGAAGGCATTCTTATCTGGCTCTTTGCAGGGTCTCTGGAGAGCAGTGACTTTTCTCAAAGAAACACATGATCCACAAAATTACACAGCCAGGCAGGAAGAAGCCTAGAAGGACCCTGTCACCACAAACAAGGGGCGTGATAGCGCGGCTTGGGCTGACAGGGCACACACACAATCCTGGGACCAGAGCTGCACTCACCATTGACAACTCTCTTGCACTGGAGCATCTTGAGGTCGATTAGCTCCTACGGAGGAATCAGAGGGCACTTGTCAGTCTCCTCCAACAGGCCCGGGCACTGAGGGAGGACCTTCACTGCACACATCATGGGGGTGTCTTGGCCTGTCACCCTACCACCAACAAATCATGGCTTTTGGGACATATAGTGCTGACCTCCCACCCAAGCAAGGCAAGCAGGGGCCTGAATGAGCTTCCCTCAATCAGCTGCTCTCCCCCAAGGACCTTGGAGATATTTGGGACCTAGAAAGGGAGTCAGAGAGAATACAACAGCCCAGGATGTGGACACTTGGGCCTCTAAGAACATTGCCTTCTAGCCCAGCCAGTGTGGCTCAGTGGTTAAGTGTCGATCTATGAACCCAGTGGTCTCGGTTTGATTCTGCGTCAGGGCACACACCCGGGTTTCAGGCTCCATCCCCAGTGGGGGGCATGCAGGAGGCAGCTGATCAATGATTCTCTCTGATCATTTCTCTCTCTCTCTCTCTCTCTCCTTTCTTCTCTGAAATCAATAAAAATATATTTTTTAAAAAGAACATTGTTTTCTCCCTTGATCTTACTTATTAAAAGGTATAGGTCCAACAGGTAAGTGTCCCCTCACAGTCTGAGCCACTGAAGTCTCCTTGTTCTTATAAAAAAGGAATAGAAACACGACATCTGAGGAACTCCCGGAAAACTATCAATAGGGCAGACCTTGGTTGGGGATCAGATTACTGGTCCCTTGACTTTTGCTGAGCTGCTTCATCCTTTCTTCACCTCTAGCTTTACAAGGCTTTTGAGGAGGTTCCTGCATGCCTGGCACACCCTAAGTCCTATAGCCAGTCCTGTGAGGTGGGTGGGTGGTTTGACTATCTAATCCCACAGACAGGCCACCTCCTGTGAACCCAGTTAAGATCACCCAGGCAGCTAATACAGTACAATAAGCCTAGCCTTCAGAGCAACTCCGAATCCACGAGAGGGCACCAGGCATCACATTGTGTCATGCGCAGTACTTAGGGCCCAGCCAACCACCCACACAAAACAGGGGTCTGTCTCCTGCCTCTGCTCTGCACAGGGGCTGGGGCTGGGCGGAGGGCCTAGGTCTCCTCCAGCGGAAGCCCCTTTGTTCATAAGCCATACTGACTCTTCCAGAGGACGAGCACATCAAACACGACAACGAGTTTTTTGGTTTTTGTGGGGTTTTTTTAGTTATTTTTTTTATTGAGGTATTATATGTGTACATATCTTACCATTACCCCCCCCCACCCCACACCCATACATGCCCTCACCCCCCAGAGTTTTGCGTCCATTGTTTATGCTTATATGCATGCATACAAGTCCTTCGTTTGATTTCATATCTCCCCCACCTCTCCCTAACTTTCCCCCACGACAACGAGTTTTAATCAGTATTTCCTCTCCTCCTAACTCGAGCAGAGCCCTGGAGGGAAGGATTGGTCACACACGTTAGGAAAACTCAGCTTTGACCAACCAGGAGGGCCCTGGAGGAAAGGAAGGCAGCATTCTGAAGCTATCACATAAATCCCGCGTCCCTGACTCCCAAAGTGCTTGAAAACAACCCTAAGAAACTCCAAAGAAGTAGCTGGCGGAGGATCTGGAACCTGGCAGGTCACCTATTTCCTGCGGCAGCACTGCTCCCACGGCCCAGCTTCCATGACTCATTACACAGATCAGTTTCACCGGGGCCATAAACACAGAGCCGATAGTCTGGAACAGGCCCTGTGCTACAGTGCACTCACTCGCTTCCTTCCTGGTGTTTCATTCCACATATCTCCAAGTGAATACAACCCCACTTTCTAGAGTCCCAGGAAAATGCTGCCTGCACAGAAAAAGTGAAAGCCCAACGATAACACCTTACAAAAATATAATACAATATCTCTACCAGAATACTGACATTGATATAGCTCAAAGAAGTTTCATCACAAGGATTCCTTTACAGCCACAGTTCCCACCCCACTCCACCCTACCTCAATGGCTTTTAAAGATGGAAATATCAAAAGCACTTGAGGGGCATATCCGGATTGGGGATTAGGGAGAAGCTGCCTAGATCAGCGGTCGCCAACCGGGGGTCCGTGAGTTCCGAAAGGTTGGTGATGCTGGCCTAGATCAATGGTCAGCAAACCTCGGCTCTTTGGCCCCTTGAGTGTGGGTCTTCCACAAAATACCACATACCCTAATTAAGTTAATAACAATGTACCTACTTCTCCTCCCCCTCCTCTAATCCTGGTTTCTCTACCTCCTCCGTAATGAATCTCGCTCATTAGTGCAGAATAAACCTCCTCTTTAACATGAAAAAAATAATAATAATAACAATGTACCTATCTATATAGTTTAAGTTTAAAAAATTTGGCTCTCAAAAGAAATTTCAATCGTTGTACTGTTGATATTTGGCTCTGTTGACTAATGAGTTTGCCGATCACTGGCCTAGATCATTCTGATACATACCCAGTTGAAACCACTGCTCATACTTGCTCATAATCCAGTATCCTGTAACTCTATTTTTCCTAGCAGATGCTTTCTATATCTGGGTGTGAAGTCGTAATATTCTCTGGAGCAGTCAGCAATTAGCTGGTCCACTAGCTCCCACCACCAGAAAAGCCTATGGCTCCTCAAACCAATCTCATCCAGCTTCCCGGGCCTGAATCTGGGCCTCTTCCTCCTCTTCCTAACGTTGAGCTCATTCATTCATGTACTGAATGTATATTAAATCCTATAGGGGCCCAGGCAGTGACCTGACACAATGCTCATCTATCCACCTGGCCCTCCATGCTACCGGCCCTAAGCAGGGTTCATAGAATGTATAAATATCGTGTGTCTTTGTCCTCTGTTGCCTTCACTGAGCACCTGTGAAGTCAATGCCCATTCTGCCAACCCCCCGCCCCAATCCTGACCACTCGCACCCACAGATGGGGAGGAAAAGCTCTCTGGGAAAATCGGTAGCCCCTTACCTCACAGTACACAATGTCTGCTCCATAGTCCAGGGCCAGCAGCCGCATTGGGAGAGTCCCTACTCGAACCATAGGCGCTAAGATGAGTTTGTTGTGGTAGCACAGTGAGAGGCTGTTCACAATCATTCCTCTTCTGCTCCAGCCTGAAGGAAGGGAAAACAAGAGTCAGAAATTCAAATGGAGTAAATCTCTTCTGTTATCCCGGGCTGCCTTTCCTTCTTCCTTCCAATCAACACATACTGCCTTGTTTTCCTTCTCTCTGATCATAAAAATAACACATGCTCATTCATTCATCCAGTAAATATTTATCAAGTGCCTAGTCTGTGCCAGTCACTATCCTAGTCTTTGGAGATGCATTAGAGAACAAGACAGACAAAAATTCCTGCTCTGGTAGAGCTTTCAATCTAGTTAGGGAACACGGGCAAAAAAAAACAACAATAAGCATAACAAATAAAAAAATTATATAGTATGTTGGAAATTTTGTATTGTGGGCCCTCTGTGCCATGGGTTTCACATCCATGGATTCAACCAACCACAGATCAAAAATAAGCAGAAAAACCCTAGCCAGTGTGGTTCAGTTGGTTGGGCATCGCCCTGATCACCAAAAGGTTACAGGTTCAGAGCACATGCCCAGGTTGCAGGCTCGATCCCCAGTAGGAGGCAACCAATCAATGATTCTCTCTCATCATTGATATTTCTCTCTCTCCCCCTCTCTGAAATAAAATATATATATATATTTTTAAAATATATACAAATTTAGAGTTAGAATTAAATATTTAGAGAATATCCTATTTCCCACTCAAAGCATTTGTTAATGAGAAAAAACTGAAATGAACCGGTTTGGCTCAGTGGATAGAGCATCAGCCTGCGGACTGAAAGGTCCCAGGTTCGATTCCGGTCAAGGGCATGTACCTCGGTTGTGGGTACATCCCCAGTAGGGGGTGTGCAAGAGTCGGCTGATCGATGTTTCTCTCTCATCCTTGTTTCTGACTCTCTATCCCTCTCCCTTCCTCTCAGAGAAAAAACTAAAATGATCCATCATATTTGTAAGAGAAAGAGGTGATATAGCATATTGTTAAGATTCTGAACTCTGGAATCAGACAGACTTGCACAGGAATCTGCCCCCAGACATTGAGAATAGCTTCTCCCTCTGGAATATGAGGCTCCAACAGAATCTATGTTGGGGGGGATGCTGTAAAGAGTAAATTCTGCTTGGCCGATCTGGCTCAGTGGTTAGAGCATCGGCCCATGGACCAAAGGGTCTGGGGTTTGATTTCCAGTCAAAAGCATGTACCTGGATTGCAGGCTCCATTCCCAACCCGGGGTTGAGGTGTGTGTGGAAGGCAACCAATCAATGTGTCTCTCCCACATCGATGTGCCTGCTACAGATTTTGGGGATGGTCCAGGGCCAGAACAAGAGTTTGCAATGGCAAATGAGCCTACCTGAAGTGAGAATACATGTGGTAACCTCAGCCTCTCTTCAATCCTCATCCTCTAGGCAGGGTTTCTCAACAGCAAACTTGACATTTTAGGCCAGATAATCCTTTTTTCTGGGGGCTGTCCTATGCATTGCACATCCCTGGCCTCTAACCACTAGATAGATGCCAGTAGCACCTCCCCCAATGTGACAACTAAAAATGTCTCCAGACAGTGTCAAAAGAGAGTAGGGGGATGACAGAAGTAAAATTAATGTAAGTAAAATGAATGACTGTTCACTGTCACTACTCAAAGCTCTCTCCTCCACTGGTTTAACAGGTAACTCTCCAGAAACTCTACTCATGTACCAAAATGGTCTTTTTAATGGTATTTTATGAAACTAAAACACTTTCTCCAGATGTTAAGAACCTTCCAGGTGGCCTGGTGGGCGTGGTTGACCATGGACCTATGAACCAGGAGGTCAAGGTTCGATTTCCCGTCAGGGCACATGCCCACCTTTCGGGGCTCGATCCCCAGTGAGGGGTGTGCAGGAGGCAGCCGATCCATGATTCTCTCTCATCATTGATGTTTCTATCTCTCTCCTTCTCCCTTCCTCGCTGAAATCAATAAAAAATATATATTTTTTAAAAAGAACCTCTCAGGTGATTAATCCACATTTACCTTATCTCCCACCCCACACACTGGGGACTACAGAACAGATAACACCCATTTTCCAGCTCTATTCAGGAAGTATGGCGAGTGTAAGGTATTTTTGCAACCTAAATAATAGTAAAATATTCTGCCTGACCAGGGTTATGTGAGACAAGCCACATACCTGATCACTCCGTAGGGAAGCAGGACCCTCCTCACTACTATTCAAGTAATTTACGTATCTGACTGGGAAGCCAGTGGAGGTCAGCTGCCTGCAAAAGTTGGGTGGGGATGACAGTGGAGTGGAGTGTAAACCTCAGCTGAAAAGAGAAAACGTGCGAAGCAACGAGTCCGCTGAAATAAAGCCTGAAGACCTTCACTGCGACAATAAGCTGAAGGCTATCAGCGTGCCCTCTGGGATCTCAGTTCGGGGTGCAGTTCGGGGGAGGTTTAGCCTAGATCTGCAACTGGCCCTTGTCTCGGCTCCCAGGCCTGGCCATTCATTCAGACTCTCAATAAACACTTATTGCCAGACCTTGCGCGGGGACCACAGCTGGAAAAACATCGCCACACCTTCGAGTTTACCGGGGGAACCAGCACTGGACAGGCCAACACCGGGCGGTGAGAGCCACAGAGGAGAATCGCAGGGATTGGACACCCAATCACGAGAAGCCCTCCGCCCTCCTGGTCCCTAAGGCCACGGCCCCGTCGCCGCGTACCGTCGGACCCCCCAGTCCTGCCTCCATGGCGCACCCTTCCCCAAGGTTGGCCCGGTTCTGGACGTCGCCAACCCCTATTCGGAACTACAGACCTCGCTGCTGCTGCTGAACTCTATGGATGCTCCCTCCTTCCTCAAGGTTCGCCAATTCCGCGTGCCTTACTGAGCCGCGCCAGCCACCGTCTGCGGGGCTTGGCGCGCCCGTGACGTCAGTGCCGTGCGCCTCTCCAGCATCAGGAAAGAAAATATGGCTCTAGCGCGGCCGCCGCGGCTCTCGTTGCTCGCGGCTCAGTGGTTTCTGGTGCCCCGACGGAACCTGGCGGCTAGCGGTCCCGACGAGCCCCTGCCAGTGGTGCGCATCCCACGGGCTCTACAGCGGCTGCAGGAACAGCGGGAGAGCTCGCGGCGGAGCTCCACGCGGCCGGTGCTGGTGCGTCCCGGCCGGCTGCTGATCTCGGCGCGGCGGCCGGAGTTTAACCAGCCGGCCCGCCTCACGCTGGGTCGTTGGGAGACTGCGCCGCTCGCTTCGCGGGGCTGGAAGAACCGGCGCTCCCGCTCGGATCACTTCTCCATCGAGCGCGCACAACACGAGACACCAGCATTGCGGAACCTCTCGTCCGAGGACAGCTTCGCGGATCTGGGTCTGGTGCCGCGAGTACTGCGCGCACTACAGGAGGTTGCCCCCGAAGTCGTTCGGCCCACCACGGTGCAGTCGAATACCATCCCCCCAATACTTAGAGGCCGCCACATCCTTTGCGCAGCGGAAACAGGCAGTGGCAAGACTCTCAGCTACCTGCTGCCTCTCTTTCAACAGCTCTTGGACCGACCAAGCCTGGACTCCAGCAGTATCCCTGCTCCCCGAGGTCTGGTCCTTGTGCCTTCGCGAGAATTAGCCCAACAGGTGCAGGCTGTGGCCCAGCCCTTAGGCAGGTCCTTGGGATTCCAGGTGCAGGAGTTAGAGGGAGGCCGTGGCATGGATAGGATTACAAAGCAACTGTCCAGACAGCCTCCGGCCGATATACTAGTAGCCACTCCGGGGGCTTTGTGGAAGGCTCTGAAACGTCAACTGATCAACCTAGAGCGGCTGTCCTTCTTGGTATTGGATGAGGCAGATACACTATTGGATGAAAGTTTCCTGGAACTCGTGGAGTACGTCTTGGGGAGGAGCAATATAGCAGAAGGCTCAGATGACTTAAAAGACCCCTTCAATCCCAAAGCTCAGTTGGTGCTGGTAGGGGCTACATTTCCCAAGGGTGCAGGTCAGCTTCTGAGTAAAGTCTCTCACTCAGACTCTCTAACCACCATCACCAGCTCCAAGCTCCATTGCATCATGCCTCATGTCAAACAGACATTTATGAGACTGAAGGGAGCAGAGAAGGTACCTGAGTTGGTGCAGATCCTCAAGAAGCATGACAGAGCAGATAAGACTGGCTCCTCAGGAACTGTTTTGGTGTTCTGTAATAGCTCCAGCACTGTGAACTGGCTAGGATATATTCTGGATGACCACAAAATCCAACACTTGAGGCTGCAGGGACAAATGCCAGCCTCAATGAGGGCAGGTATCTTCAAGAGCTTCCAAAAGGGCTCCCGAGACATACTTCTCTGCACAGACATAGCCTCTCGGGGCCTGGACAGTACCCAGGTGGAGCTAGTTGTCAATTATGATTTCCCCCCCACCCTGCAAGACTACATCCACAGAGCGGGAAGGGTGGGCCGAGTAGGGAGTGAGGTGCCAGGGACCGTCATCAGCTTTGTTACCCATCCCTGGGATGTGAGCCTAGTTCAGAAGATTGAGCTGGCAGCTCGCCGGAAGAGAAGCCTTCCAGGACTACGGTCCCTAGAGAACCTTGTCCCAGCGGACATGAATGCAGTGTCATAACAGGGATCTTTACCTGTGTGTGGGTGAGTAAGCAAACTTCTCAGTAGGACACGCCCAGCTGCCCAGTCATCTCCCTGAAGATCCCGGGAGTTACTGGCCAGAATTGGAAGGTGAGCTGCTGAGCATGGCTCACTGTAGTTTTTCACATGAGTCTTGAAAAATAAAGTAGAGTTTGGCTTTGCATTGTGTCATGATTTCTAACAGAAAATGATGTTTTGGCCCGACCGGCATGGCTCAGCCATGCTATCTGCCTTCTTTCCCATCTCCTGGTCACGGAAGATGAGATAGGATTAAACTATTTCACCAAACTGGCAAAATGAGCACATCATATAGCATCCTCTCACTTATCTCCTTGGTTCCAGGCTCTGCCACATTATATAAGCTTTGCCTGAAGTAATGAATAGTTAAGCAAATAATAATGCTCCACAAAACAACTTAAAAATTCTTGCACACTGAAAAGGATCAGGTTGTAGAGAACAGAAATGGGCCCAGAGCATCCTTTGCCAAAAGAGAATATTGTACTAAATATACAGTGAAGCTCTCTTTTTCTTTTTCTTTCTTTTTTTATATTTTATTGACTTTTTACAGAGAGGAAAGGAGAGGGACAGAGAACTAGAAACATCGATGAGAGAGAAACATCGACCAGCTGCCTCCTGCACACCCCCTACCGGGGATGTGCCCGAAACCCATGTACATGCCCTTGACCGGAATCGAACCTGGGACCTTTCAGTCCGCAGACCGACGCTCTATCCACTGAGCCAAACCGGTTTCGGCAAGCTCTCTTTTTCTTATGTGAAGAATCAGGCTCAAAGGGATAAAAGAATTTGCTCAGCCGAAATCGGTTTGGCTCAGTGGATAGAGTGTCGGCCTGCAGACTGAAGGGTCCCAGGTTCGATTCCGGTCAAGGGCATATACATTGGTTGCCGGCACATCCCCGGTAGGGGGTGTGCAGGAGGTGGCTGATCAATGATTCTCTCTCATCGATGTTTCTAACTCTCCCTCCCCCTTCTTCTCTGTAAAAAATCAATAAAATATATATATTTTTTAAAAGTCAGATTTCAAAAGGCCAATTTAAAAAAAAAAAAATTTGCTCAGAATCACACCGTAAGTGGGTCAGAATCTGATCAGTCCTACCCAGGGTTGTGTTCTTCCCCACCACACTAGCTTTCGTCAAATGTGATCCATGCACAGGATAACTGTATACCTCTGTTTTTCTTGAATAGTCCTTTACATTTTTGCCAGGCACAGGTTTTTTTTTAATATAATTTTATTGATTCCATAAAGGAAGTGACCAGGAGAGACAGAAACATTAATGATGACAGAGAATCCTTGATCTGCCACCTCCTGCACGCCCCCCTATGAATCAAGCCTGAAACCCAGGCATGGGCCCTGATCTGAAATCAAACCGTGACTTCCTGTTTCATAGGTCAGTGCTCAACCACTGAGCCACAGTGTCTGGGCAGGCACAGCTTTTAGTATCACCCACTTTGACTCTCAAAAGCCACCCAATTTAGACAGTACCTTGGTCACTATCCATGGACCACTGTATCAGAACTGCCCAGGAAGCACCCTGGCTGATTTTGCTCTGTGGTTAGAGCATCAGCCTGAAGGGCCTTGGGTTTGATTCCCAGTCAAGGGCAGGTACCTCGGTCGCAGGTTTGCTCCCCCAACCCCTGATCAGGGCATGTGTGGGAGGCAGCCACATTGAGGCAACCATATCAATGTTTCTCTACCCTCTTCCCTCTCCTCCCTTTCAGTCTCTCTTTAAAAAATATCAATGGGAAAAATACCGTCAGGTGAGGATTAAAAAAAACAACAACTGCCCAGCTCAGCTGGTATGGCTCAGTGGTTGAGCATCGACCTATGAACCAGGAGGAGGTCACGCTTCAATTCCCAGTCAAGGCACATGCCTGGGTTGCAGGCTGGATCCCTAGTGGAGTGCATGCAGGAGGCAGCGAATCAATGATTCTCATTATTGATGTTTCTATCTCTCCCTCTGAAGTCAATAAAAATCTTTAAAAAAAAACAAAAAACTGCCAGGAAGCTTGTTCAAAGTGCAGATGTCTGAGCCCCACTCCAGATCTGCATGCTTTCTGAGGGTTGTCCCAAGAATTCACTTACAGGTATTTTCAAATTGTTTTGTAGGATCTATAGGTGAGTCTCAAGCCCTCTTAAGTTGATAAATCATTCATCTATGCTATACTGCCTTCCCCAGCGTCCCAACCAGGTCCTGAGAAGATACTGGTACTCTACCAGATCAGAGGGATGCTCCCAGATAAGTAATCTCTCAAGCCTTGGAGAATCTGAGTGATCTCATGCTGCCCCACCTGCCAAGACAAACCTCCTCCAGAACCATCCCCTTCACATTTTACCTCCTACCACTCCCCAAAGGTAATCATCTCTAATTAGTCCTGACTTTGCCCTAACACGCATGCAAACTCAAACCCCTTAAGAGTGAGCAACTTTTGAAATGGTAGCTAGGCAGTCTACCTTCTGGGCACATTCTTTCTGCAACAGCCCAAGTAAACTAATGTCCCATCTTTGCTTATTAACAGTCAGCAACAGAGATCCCCCTCCTAAGGAAGATTATCTCTCATTGCTAGGAAGTTCTTGACTACACTATCAAAAGGTGCCCCAAATACGGGCCTGATCATACTAAGGGCAGGGTTGTCTATTTCCTCTTCTGAGTAACTCCAAATTAACTTCTTTTTATTAAGATTTTAAAATTGATTTTAAGAAAGGAAGGGAGAGAGAGAAAAAACATCAGGGGCTAAGGAACCTGCAATTGAGGTACATGCCCTTGAAAGGAAATTGAACCTGTGACCCTTCAGTCCATAGGCTGACACTCTAACCACTGAGCAAACTGTCCAGGGCCAGATTGTTTTGATCCCTGGTTGAGGTGCATGCAGGAGGCAATCTATAATGTTTCTCACACATCAATGTTTCTCACACCCTTCCTCTCTCTCTAAAATCATATATTGTTTTAAAAGTAAAATAATAAATAAAATGGTCCCATCATTCCCACTCTGTGAAGTCATTCGGGACCCTCACTTTGCCTTGGAGTACCTTTAACATCTCTCCCAGTGTCACTTTGAAATGTGATGTGCTTGTCCTTACACTCCTATCAGCTATAAATTTAGAGCCCCAACCTGACGCCCTACCTTTGAGCAGAATACCTCTCCACTACCGGTAACCTTGTGTAGGCCCTTAATCTGTTGGTTTTTGAGTCCTCAGTTCTAAAAACATGATGGTTTTATGAACTGACATTTGAGGCAGGACAAGGTCACGAAGAACTTGTCTTTGCTGTTACTCTTCCCAACTGAAATGTCTCCTCTCTCCTCTCCCCGGGTCCACATCTCACTTGTCCTTCAGGCCCACCACCAGGGAGCCTTCCTTGATTCCCCCGTGCACACAAATCTCTGCCTTTCCAATGGTTGGATACTTACTAAGAGGGTCAATGCCTTAAACCTGGCTGTCTTAGGTTAATCTTGCTTCTCATGCTAATCTCAGAATGGAGTTTCTCTTGCCTTCCTGTGGTCCCTAGGGCTGTGCCAGTCCAGGAATATACTCCACACGGAGTGGCTACTTGACTAAGGCAGTGGTCGGCAAACTGCGGCTCGAGAGCCACATGCGGCTCTTTGGCCCCTTGAGTGTGGCTCTTCCACAAAATACCACGTGCGGGCGCACACGTACAGTGCGATTGAAACTTCGTGGCCCATGCGCAGAAGTCGGTTTTCGGCCTGGGCGAGTCTATTTTGAAGAAGTGGCGTAAGAACACTCAAGGGGCCAAAGAGCCACGTGTGGCTCGTGAGCCGCGGTTTGCCGACCACTGGACTAAGGCATGGATGGGGAGGGCCAGGTGTGAGGGCACAAGCAGGGCACACTGGGTAGTGATGTCTCACAGTTTTCATGGCAGGGTAACTACAGATACGTGGTGTTCCAGGGAAACCTTTCCTCAGTTCTCTAGCAATACCAGTCTGTTCGGTTGCCTGAGAAAGATGATTTACCGGCTCTTATACCTTCAATGTAACTTATCCAGTCCTCTGGGAGTGCAGCACAGCAGGTAGGCCTGGGCTGGGCATCTGTACAGGAGAGTTGGTGTACACACAACCTCACCCGCCTGCCACATGATCCTTTTGTGCTTGTCCATCTCACCTGAGAACTGCCCTAGCTATACGTAACACCAGTGGCCTGGGGCCCCCTCAGAGACCCACAGAGTTCCTGCTCTCTGCTGAGGACAAGTGCAATGTCATTCCTCAGCAAGTGTTCAGAAAGGTTCTCATCTTTATTAATGTAACCTTCCCCTCTGGCCTACAAGGTACTTCCAATCAGAACCTTTACTTCTTTACTGGCCAGTCCCTTAGCAAAAGTCAAGTTGCCAACATGGGAGAGGTTCTGAAATGATTTATATTAGACTAGTAGCCCTGCGCACAAATCCATGCGTCAGTAGATCACTGCCGCCCTCCAGTAGCTCTCTGCCCATTGCCCTGCCCTCATGTAGCTCCCTCTGTCCTCTCCCCCTCCCCTCATAGCTTGCTGCCCTGCCCCCTCCTGTAGCTCTCCACCACCCGCTTGTAGCTCGATGCCCCACCCTCCTGCTGATCCGTGATTCAGACATTACGGTTGTTACGCCTCACAGCATAAGAGATAATCAGCATATTCCTCTCATATTATATAGGATTATATAGGATTGTTTTCCCAAACTTGGAAGGCATTTCCTTAAAGCAGGGGTGGGGAACCTTTTTTCTGCCAGGGGCCATTTGGATGTTTATAACATCATTCACTTAACATACAAAATTATCAGCTTAAATACCAGCCTGCTATATTTGGTCAAGCATTTAATTAACTCACCCCTAATGCCTTGGCAGGGCCAGACCAAATGATTTCCCGGACCTTACTAGTATACATACAGCCTGAGGGCCGGATGTTCCTCATCCCTGCCGTCTGGCTTCAGAGGTGACAGTCTGTAAGAAATCTTTTCTGGCCCTAACCGGTTTGGCTCAGTGGATAGACCCCTCAGTGCCTGCAGACTGAAGGGTCCCAGGTTCGAGTCCGGTCAAGGGCATGTACATGGGTTGCCGGCACATCCCCGGTAGGGGGCGTGCAGGAGGCAGCTGATCAATGTTTCTCTCTCATCAATGTTTCTAACTCTCCCTATCCCTTTCTCTCTGTAAAAAAATCAATAAAATATATTAAAAAAGAAAGAAAGAAAGAAATCTTTTCTGTTGCGAGAGAGATGGAAAGGGATCCTGATTGCAATTATTTTTGGGGTCTGTTTTCTCTGGAAATAGGGAAGATTTTCTGTTCTCCTGCTGCTGCTCTAGGCCCCGCAGAATTGCTTTTGCAGCAACACCCCTTCTGTAGGGGACTCATAGCAGTGATGGGTTAAGGCTGTGTTTTGGATGCCAAGCAGATTAGAAGGCTTCAGCAAGAACCTGGGAGAGACATGAGAGAGGGGACGTCCTGGCGGCACAAGTGACTGATCAGTTCTGATTTTCTTTCCAGCAGCCATGGCTCCCACCTTTCCTCCTACACCTGGTCACTACCATGTCCTCTACCAAAGGTGGGGCGAAACCCGAGTGGGCTGGCATGGGGAGACATACTGCCTGGCCGGTGGCTACCGGTCCTACGGGGATGCTCCTTTGGCCACCCCAGCAAAGGTGGAGGCCGAGAAGCCAGTCCCCAGAGGAGCACGTAAGAGGCATCGACCTCTGGAAGAGTCTGATAAAGACCTCAGATGCTCCAGCCCCAAAATTCGGCGATTGGAGCTTGAGGGCAAAGAGGTTGATGCCCTCCTGGCCAAGTCAGACAGGGATTCCTTGGACTTCTCGACTTTGAGCTTCTGCCTCTCTCACCAGGAGAGGCCTTGAATTCTTACATCCATCCATTTGTCCAGATATCCTCTACTGATCATCCGCTGGTGCTGGCCCTTTGCTGGGGTGTGCAGTAAGGGGGCTGGGCAAGTCTTCAGTTAACCATCACACGTGCTGGCATAAGCACACAGAAAGATGGGCTGCGCGGGCACCAGGTGCCGGTAGAGTAGAATTAGGGGGAACAAAGCTTGAATCCCACAGACTCCCTGGGGAGCCTTTATGGGTCAAGCGCCTGTAATTCAGGTCCCTCTAACCTTCCCCCAGTTGATGGCACTACCTCAAGGATGAGGGACAGCATGCAAACCAACCTCAGAACAGGAGCCCTGTGGGCTTCACATTGAAGTCACCAGAACATCTGGTCCCCAGAAGCAGCCCAGTCAGACTACCACTTGCAACTTTGCTCTGCGGACCTTGTGTGCTGGTCCTCTGTACTGCCTGAAATCAGGCAGAGCCTGGCTGCCAGAGAACCCAAATCATCACTCATCCTCATCAAAAAGCAGCTGTACAGCCTAACCGGTTTGGCTCAGTGGATAGAGCGTCAACTTGTGGACTGAAAGGTCCCAGGTTCGATTCCAGTCAAGGGCATGTGCCTTGGTTATGGGCACATCCCCGGTAGGAGGTGTGCAGGATGCAGCTGATCTATGTTTCTCTCTCATCAATGTTTCTAACTCTCTATCCCTCTCCCTTCCTCTCTGTAAAATATATTTTAAAAAATAAAAGCAGCCGTACAGGTGAAAAGGAAAATGTGTGTATTTAGTGGGGGTGGAGAGAGGGGGGCAGGACTTGCAACCTAGTTCAGTATCTGGTTAAAACTGTAGTCTTACTTCCCCACTCTGACTGACTTGGGCGGAGCTGCAGGGACCCTCAGGGGCCCGCCACAGGAGGAGGTGTATAGGTCAGAGCCTCCCCACGAGTTCAGTTTAGGCTTTGGATCCGGATTCCCCTGGAATAACAGAGCTTCGAAATAAAGGTTAAACTTGCCTCCCTCAGAGTGCTGGCTGATCCGATCTCCCGTGCATTCTGCCACAACACAAATATGGATGGGGATGCTGGCAAGGGTTCTAAAGAGAAAGGTGGGGATTAGGAAGAAGGCTGAGTGGAAGTGAGATGCCTCCATGGTTATGCACTTCAAGCAAGAACAACGATCACAGCCTTTTGAGGAAGGAAAATATGCAAACTGTTCAGAGAGGGTAGCCTCAGCTTTGCGATTGGAGGATGTAAGTCTGTGGCTACCAGGCTCTTTCTGGCTGAAGAGACTGTTGTTTCTTGAAAATTTAACTATGTTAGTCATCATGGGAGCAGAACCAGAGCAATGTCCAGAAAGCAGCAGCGACAGCCTGAGTCTCCAGGATCAAGGAGCCCTGTATGTGGAAGACCAGCTGCTCACTCACACACTTCTTTCTGGTGGCAAGATTTTCTGTTCTAGTCCTGCCTCAACAAACCCACCAGTTGGAGACTGCGAGAGGACAGCACATGCCAAGGCCCTGTGGCAGTTGGCAGCCTGGCTGGTGTGGCCACAATTTAGAGGGTGAGTGGGTTTTTCGTAACAGGGTGACTGTTGCTGAGACTAGAGAGGTCAGTGGGAAAAGACTGCCCAGGACTTGAGAGCCAAGTAAAGGAATTTGGTATATCCTAAGAGCAATGAGAAACCACCAAAGGACTCTAGGCAGGAGGACATTCGATTTTTTTTCCTTTTTTTTTTTTCTTTAATCCTCATCCAAGGATATTTTTTCCATTGATTTTTAGAGAGAGTGAAAGAAAGAGAAACATCAATGTGAGAGATGCACATCGATTGGTTGCCTCCTGAAGAAGCCCCAACCAGGGCCTGTGCCGGGGAGGAGCCTGCAACCAAGGTACATGCCCTTGACTGGGAGCCTTCAGTCCACAGGCCAACACTGCTTTATCCACTGAGCCAAACCGCCTAGGGCAACATTAGATTTTTCAAAAAGTGATAGGTGTGTGTGTGTGTGTGTGTGTGTGTGTGTGTGTGTGGCAACCAATGGATGTGTCTCTCACATAGACGTTTCTCTCTCTCCTCTCTCTCTCTCTCTCTCTCTCACTCTCTCTCTCTCTCTTTCTCTCTCTCTCCATCCCTTCCACACTCTCCAAAAGCATGGGAAAATATCCTTGGGTGAAGATTAAAATAAAGGATAGGTCTGGTTGCTCTGTAGGGAATAGACCAGAAGTGTGAAGAGGTGAGAGATGAAATTGGCCTGAAGGTGGCTCTCTGTGGGAACAGAGAAGAGACACTCCTGGAAAATTTCCTGAGGCTGAACCAGCAGGATTTGGAGAAGCCCTAAAAAAGGAGGGGTGGGCAGGGGGAAGGAGGCATCATGGATGACATTCAGGTCAGCTCTGCAGCCAGGCCCTGGGCTTCCCCGCCACTTCTGACCACTTCCAGCACCTGGATAACACTTGTCAGAGCCTCTGCCCCCAAATTGTCCCCGTGTCCAAGTCTGTCCACTGACACTGGAAGCTCCTGGAGGACAAGGCTTGACTAGTGTGTGCTTCTTTCCCCCTTCCCGGGGCAGGGCAAAGGTGGCCTCGGTGAGGCTAAGGGGAGGACAGGCAAGCCTGTTGGCTAACATGTGCTTACCACTTGGGTGTGAGTGCTCACATGCCCTTGACTGTATGAGGGTCTAGGTGTATCTGTGTATAGCTGGGTGTATGGTCACCTCAAGGCCATGGCCGGCAGAGCCAGCCTATCTAAGGACTGAAGAATGTTACTTAAAATTTGCTGCCTGGCTAATCTACAGAGATGGTGCCCTCCTCCTCCGGCTCAACACAGCCTGTCTCTGTTAGACTGGAGTTTCCCCCATTCCTGGGATGTTAGACATTTGGTCCCTGAAGGAAAACTCAAAATCCTGAAAAGCTAAATGCTCCCTTCTCATTCCTCTACCAGCAACTGTTACTCATGTGTCTGGACTTCCTGTCCTTCTTTTCCCCATGTTTTTTATAGCCCTGCTTCCTGGTGGGGCTATCGAGAGTGGAACAGACATGCTATTATCTACCAAACTCACGTTTGTGGCCTGGAAAACAGCATATCCAAGAGTTCCCCCCCACTCAGCTGCAAGAGTAGGTGTGGGGTTGCAGACCAGCAAAGGGGAGTAGCGGGAAGTAAGGGAGCCAGGTTTGAGTTTGGGTGCACAAGTCACCTAGGGCAGAGCCCTGGGGAACTCCCATTCAGAAGCGGGGCTGCCTAGAGAACCCTCAAGCTAGACCCACCCCCAGCACAGCCCCGCTGGTTGGCCCTTCCTCCTGGCCAACAGGCACTGGACAACATCAAGTGCATAATTCCTCAAATATACCCAAGCTAGGGGCCCTTCCCCTCGTGGATAGCCCAGGACCTCTAGTCCCTGTGGAAGAGTTTTGCTCACTTTATTTGGGGGAGGTTTCTAGGGTCTCCAGGCCTCAGACTGAGGCCACTGTCCCTGCACTGGTCACTCCTATCACCTGGGAGAGGTTACGAAGATGGAGCAACTCCAGAGGGTGCCAAGATTCAGAATACAAACTTGAGAGGTTGAGAAAGGAAGGAGTTTGGGCAAGGACCCAGAATCCTCTCAACTTCTGTGATAAGGCACATCCCCTAAGTACATGTGTCAGAGGGTGTGGGTATGTGGGTGGGGGCCTTAGAGGAGAGGGAATGGGGTGGGGCCTGCCAAGCTAGTACAGGAACTTAGCCCAGAGCAGCCAACTTAGCCCAGAGCAGCCAACTTAGCCCAGAGCAGCCACCTCATAAGGTGGTTGTAGCCACAAAAACCAAGCTCCAGGCCTTTCCTTAGGACCCATCCTTCTGACCTCAGCAAGGCGGGGGCTTCCACACTGAGGTAGGAGGGCTCCTGGCCAGCAGGTCAGCCAGCAGCTCTGGGAGGAATATTGCTGGGGCTGGGGCTCTGCTGCCCTGGAAATGACTCATTTCCTGCCATTCAAGTAGCGTCCTCTCTGTGCTTCTGCTCTGTGGAGTAAACGCTCCCTGACCCTCTCCAGGTGGTAGCCCAGTTCACATCCCCAAAGTCCCTCCATTCGGATGGTGGGGAGGTGTAGCATATCTGAGGGGAGAGCTCTTTCCTGGAGCTGACTGGGGGAAGATGGGAGAGGGGGATCTGACAGTTCCCAATTCCTGGCTGGACTCGCTGGGGGTAGACACGCAGGCTGGGAGTAAGGGAAGGGAAAGAAAAGGTCAGGGGCAGGGGGCCCCTATCTGAATCCGGAGTCCATAAAGTTAACCCCTCATGTCCAGAGACTATCTCCTCCCTCACACTCAACCCGTGCGGCCCACCACAGGAAAACGGGGATCGCAGAACCCTGTGACCATAAAGTGGTCCTAGGGGCGCCCAGCACAGGCGGCAGGCAGGTGGGATGTGATCTGGTTGGGAGAGGTCACAGGGCCGAGGGCCACTCTCTGGCAGAAGCACTCCAGGCCCTCTCCCTGGAGAGCAAGTTTCGGGTCAGGGGGGAAAGAAACCTAGAGAGGCCCCAGCAGAGCAGTGGGTGTGGGAGAGGGGCAGGGCGGGGAGCCTGCGATGGGAGGCCGCGCGCAGGGGGCGGGGGCGGGGGCTGGTCCAGCCTGCCAGGGCTCCTTCCGGGCTGGAGAGGGGAGGCAGTGCCGCCCCCTGGCGGCAGCGCTCCGGCAGCGCAGGTCTCTGCCCACGGGTCTCAAGGTCCTGTGACTTCATCCCCCTCTCGCGAGGCCGCGCTGCTGAGCCGCTGGAGCCGACGGTTGGGACCCCATCGTCGCCCTCGGCCCTTCTCCTGCCTCTCAGGTTCTCGAGACCAGATCCTGCCCGCCTGCCGGGACCTGCGCAGCATGCGGCCCGCGGGCCTCGAGTGTCCCCACATGCTCTGCCTGCGGCCTCTGCTGCGCCTGCTGCTCCTGCTGTTGCTGCTGCCGCAGCCGGTAACCCGCGCCCAGACCAGGCCGGGCGCTCCCAGTGCCCCGACAGCGCTGGACACCCCGACCGCGCTGGGCACCCCCAGCGGCACTCCCAGTGCCAAGACTAGGCCAGGGTCCCCCAGCGACTCTACTGCGCCGAGCACCCCTAGTGCCCCAACCTCACCTGGAACCCCCAGCACCCCGAATCTGCGGGAGCGTGCTCAGGCCCTGATGCGGGACTTCCCACTCGTGGATGGGTGCGTAGGTGCGGTGGGGGCTGAGCTCACCCCTGGGCTGGGGAGGGGGTCCTGAGCATGTAGGGCTAGGGAGGAGGTTCCCTCACATGGATGTCCTTTTCCTCCTCTGTCACCCGCTCCCTGTCGGGAATGCCCGAGCCCAGGCCTCAAAGGGTCCTTGTGTAGTCTGTGTAACAGTGTGGGGTGGGGAACGCCTTGGCTGGCCCAGGCTGGCCGCATGTCCTGCCTGATCTCCAGGCCTAAAGGAGTCTACCCATTTGCCCCCGACCTGACCCTGCCTTGACCTCCTTCCAGCCACAATGACATGCCTCTGGTCCTGAGGCAGTTTTACCGCAACCGGCTACAGGATGTGAACCTGCACAATTTCAGCCAGGGCCAGACCAACCTGGACAGGCTTAGAGACGGTCTCGTGGGTGCACAGGTACCACAGGGACGCACAAGGCGCCACTGGCTACTGGGGTGTGTGGGGGACTATGGGCCCGAGAGACCACAATAAGTTAGTCACATGGCAACTCAGTTACCAGAGTGACCCCAAAAGTGCCATGACATCAATGCTCGGGGCTGCAGGGGCCACGGTGAACCAGCTTGGTGGCCCTCCAGGTAGCAGGGAACAAGCGGTTTATCGCATGTGGTCTCTGGGTCCACTGGGTGCTGTGTGGGCTGTGGAGGCTATGGAAGGAGGAGCTCCACAGCAGGCCCTGCCCAAGCCAATCCCTGGCCTTCCCCCAGTTCTGGTCAGCCTACGTCCCATGCCAGACCCAGGATCGGGATGCCCTGCGCCTCACCCTGGAGCAAATTGACCTCATCCACCGTATGTGTGCCTCCTATTCTGAGCTGGAGCTTGTGACCACGGTTAGAGGTAGGCAGGCCGGTGGGTGGTGTTTAGGGACTTGATCGAGCTACCCCAGCCCCTGAGAGTGATCACCTAATCTACCTGCCCCCAGATCTGAACAGTACCCGGAAGTTGGCTTGCCTCATTGGTGTGGAGGGCGGCCACTCACTGGACAGTAGCCTCTCCGTCTTGCGTACCTTCTATATGCTGGGTGTGCGCTACCTGACCCTCACCCACACCTGCAACACACCCTGGTGAGCACAGTGCAGATGGTATGTGCCCACGGAGGCAGGGATCTGCCCGAGATACCACGGGGACCCAGAACACACTTTATCCCTGGAATCTGGCTCTGACCCTGGAGTGGGGAGGGGATCTGGGCTCACAAAGCAACTCTGGACCCCCAGCAGGGTCTTCCTACTACCAGGCACGGCCCAGCTTGGGTTCTTGCTCTTGCTCTACGGGGGTGCCGGGATAGAGGGTTCAGTAGGGCCTCTCAGCTCTTGTGGCCCAATTATGGCCACCAGTCAGACTGCCTCCTGACCATCCTGCAGGGCAGAGAGCTCAGAAAAGGGCATCCACCCCTTCTACAACAATGTCAGCGGGCTGACCAGTTTTGGTGAGGTGAGAACCCTGGTTCCATACCCTGCTCCACCTGCATATACACACCCCACCTGTTCCCTACAAATAAATGCACATACAAGTGCACCCCTGATGCCTTCGGCCCAACCTTTCCCTGCAGAAGGTGGTGATGGAAATGAACCGTCTGGGCATGATGGTAGACCTGTCCCATGTCTCAGATGCCGTGGCACGACGGGCTCTGGAAGTGTCACGGGCACCTGTGATCTTCTCCCACTCAGCTGCCCGGGGGGTATGCAAGAATGAGCGGAATGTTCCTGATGACATCCTGCAGCTACTGGTGAGAGACACCGCCCTGGCTTTTGACCCAAAGCAAGAGGTTTGAAACAGGAACCCTTGAACCTGAGTCCCAGCTCCCTCAACTTTCTCAAACCCAAGGCTGAACATCTGCCCTGAACTCTCTTTTTAAAAAAAATATATTTTATTGATTTTTTTACAGAGAGGAAGGGAGATGGAGAGGGATAGAGAGTTAGAAACATCAATCAGCTGCCTCCTGCACACTCCCAACTGGGGATGTGCCCGCAACCAAGGTACATGCCCGCAACCAAGGTACATGCCCCTGACCGGAATCGAACCCGGGACCCTTCAGTCTGAAGGCCAACACTCTATCCACTGAGCCAAACCGGTTAGGGCTGCCCTGAACTCTTGAACCCAACATAGGGTTCTAGGTGGTAAATACTCCTCTAAATCTTCAAACCCAGGGCCAAGACCCCATCCAAACCAGGACTGACACACCTCCATTCATACAAACCAGAGAGATGACGTTTCCTCTGACCTCAAGGTCATGGTTGAACACCTGCCCAGCCAGTTAACAGGCAGGTGGTTGTGCTGGGGGCGGGAGGGGCAAGCTGAGTGTCAATTTTTCCATTCATGCAGAAGAAGAATGGTGGCATCGTGATGGTGTCCTTGTCCGTGGGGGTGCTGCAGTGCAACCCGTTGGCCAATGTGTCCACTGTGGCAGGTAAGCCCCACCTGAGCTCTCTGAGCAGCTCTGATCTGAACCTAAAGCTTTTCTGGGGAACCTCAGAACTACCAATACATTTGACCCATCCATTGGCAGTAGGCACAGACCCCTCAGCACCTTGGTGCCATTACACCTAGAGCCACAGAGTGGATAGTGCAGTGCTGTTGGGTATAAGGGAGGCGGTCACACATAGAGCCTGGGTGTCTCTGTAGGGGCTCCCAAAATGCCCTGCCCCTGCCTCTGGCCAAGGGACTGCGCAGCCCCTTGGGTCTCTGTGGTGTCTGTCCCTCTCCCCTCTTTCACATCCACGGAAAGGAGCACCCATAGGTTCTCAGGGAGACTTGAGGCATGGTGAATCCTGACGTGAAATGGCCCAAACTGGTAGTTCTGGGATCTGCTAGAAATCTGAGGTCCAGTCCAGAGACAGCTGGGATCCCATCAGGTCAAAGCTCAGGGCTCTCAAGTTGGCACACTGGGTGCCGAGCCATGAAGTAGTTGGCCTGCATGGCCTACAGGCTGCGAAAAGAAGAATCAGCAGAGTCCAGTCCCCACCCCCCACCCCTGCCCTGGAAACCCCATATTGCTGACTCTCCATCCCCCAGATCACTTCGACCACATCAGGGCAGTCATTGGATCCAAGTTCATTGGTATTGGCGGCGACTATGATGGGACCAGCAGGTGAGTGCTTCCCTGTGGCTTGTCAGGAGCTAGCTGTGCAGCAGTGGGGCCTTCAGTCTCCATGTCCGCCACAGCATGGTCCTCACGGCCTTTAGGCCTTCACCACAGGTCTGCTGGCCCACTTGGCATCTCCCCTCCTAGGACCTGTTTCCCGGACTTTCTGGTCTGATTGTGGCCCATGGGCCCCACTCTAAGTCATCATATTTGGCTAGGCCACCAGACAGCTCATCTGCCTAGCATGTGCACCGCCCCCCCAGTGCCAGCAGACCCACTGCTTCTGAGCAGACTTTAAGCCAGGGATGGGCAACCTTTTGAGCTTGGTGTGTCAAGCTTCGCCAAAAAACTGAGCATAACTCGGGTAGTGTGTCACTTTGAGGAAAAAACATTATTTCGCAAATGTTTCATCCTCAGGAGCAGCAAATGTTTCATCCTCGGCAGGCGGCCACCTCAGCGGCTGCGTGTCATCAGAAATGGCTACGCATGTCAGTGCTGACACGCGTGTCATAGGTTCGCCATCACTGCTTTAAGCAAAGTCTGGTTCAGGTTGACCGTATTTTCTGCTTGCAGCTGGGTCTGTGCATGCAGGAGTTCAACCCAGTTATTTTTTAAAAATAAATATTTATTTCAGAGAGGAAGGGAGAGGGAGAGAGAAACATCAATGATGAGAGAGAATCAATTGATCAGCTGCCTCCTGCACGCCCCCAAATGGGGATCAAGCCCAAAACCTGAACATGTGCCCTGACCAGGAATCAAACCGTGACCTCCTGGTTCATAGGTCGGTGCTCAACCACTGAACCACACCAGCCGGGCTCAATCCAGTTCTTAAAAAGCTTTTCTTCTTTTTATACATAGAGAAAAAATTTGCATTCAGTGAAAGGCATAGATCTTAATACAATTCCAATGACTTTTGACGAATATTCAAGGAGGTTTTGATTCTGAAAGATGAAGAGTAGGGATGAATCATTTACTCTCTCCCAGTCTCCATTTCCCATATCTGACCGGGGCTGGGATTCAATGGACCCTGAACACATAGGGCTGTGGTTCTGAGTCAGGACCAGGGAACAGATATGGGGCCCACCAACTGGTTGCCTGGCGGCCATACAGTTTCCCTCAGGGACTGGAAGACGTGTCCACATACCCAGTACTGATAGAGGAGTTGCTGAGTCGTGGCTGGAATGAGGAAGAGCTCCAGGGTGTCCTTCGAGGAAATCTGTTACGGGTCTTCAGACAGGTGGAGCAGGTAGATATGCTGGGCTGGGCGGCTGAGCAGATGGGGGGAGCCGTGGGAGCTGCCTCACCACCCACTGCTGCCTCCAGGTACGGGAGGAAAACGGCGGCCAAAGGCCCTTAGAGGATGAGTTCCCAGATGAGCAACTGGGCAGCTCTTGCCGCTCTGTCCTCCCGCGGCTGCATCCGAGACATTATATGGCTCCAGACCAGAAACTAATTGAGACTCCGACGCATTGGAAACCGAAGTTGTCATCTAAGAAGTCGTTCTCAAAATCACCCCCCCACATAGCCCCAAGCCTCACAGTTATTGCTTCCTTCCCAGTCGTCATTCTGTGGCTCTGGTGACCCAGTTCATCCTGTCAGATGTCACTTTGGCAGCTGTGGACACCCCACAAAGTTGCCCCTTTGTGCAGGCACAAATATTTCCTGAAAATAAATATTTTAGACTGAAACCAGGCATGAGTGTCCTTCTCTGTGGTGGGACCCAATAGTGGTGGTTGGTGGGGGACCCTGCTGCTCAGCCACCAGTTACTCAAGGAAGACATGCTGGTAGCGGCTTGAGGAAACCTGGGTGATTGGGCTCAGCACTGGAAGAAGACAGTGGGTGGCTCTGGCTGCATGAGGATGGATTCCCTCTGGGTAGCTCACCTCAATCCCCATCCTGACCCACTGACCACCATGTGACGATCTTTCAGAGAATTCTAGTTCACATTCCCAAGTAGGGAACCTGCCTGGATCACAAATGACCTTTGTTCCTATTTGGACAAAGCCCAGAATGTCAGGCCACATAATGGGCCATGGGCCTCCAATGGCTGGACTGCCCTGGATATGGGCCTACCCCTCCCTGACCCACAGAGACTTTCTCTCTGAGAGGCACAGGCTACTTAAAGACAATCGCCCCATCTTACCCCCAGGCCATGAACAGTAATAGCAAGTGCACTAATAACAGCCAAAATTAACAGTTGAGCTGAAACTGGTTTGGCTCAGTGGATAGAGCATCAGCCTGCAGACTGAAGGGTCCCAGGTTCGATTCCAGTCAAGGGCATGTACCTTGGTTTCGGGCACATCCCTAGTAAGAGGTGTGCAGGAGGCAGCTAATTGATGTTTCTAACTATCTCTTTCCCTTCCTCTCTGTAAAAAATAAAATATATTTTTTTAAAAAGAGTTGATACATTAAGAGTTAGTAATCATAGCTAATAGTAAACATGACAATAGGTAATGGCTAATAAAAATAATAATACTAATAGTCAATGCATATCCCATGATGGAGAAATTTCACCCAAGATATATATCCAAGAGGAATGAATGCATACATTCCCCTATAGGCATGTAAAAAAATAACTATAGCAGTACTAATAATAATCCCAAACTGTGCATTTCAAAGTCAAACTTCAAGAAGCCAAAGACAAAAGATTATCTTAAAAGCAGTCATATTTTTAAAATCATATTAACTTGAGGAACAACAATACTGACAACTGAATTTTCAATAGAAATAATGGGGCAGTGCCCTTGGCAACCCCCTGGATCCGTCTCTTGCATCAACAGTGGACAGAACGTACTCAGGGACACCCCTTTTTCCAGGAACCCCTGTTTTCCACTCACCACCTTTGGAACCACCTCAGCCATCCTCAGCCTCCAAGACCAGCAAATACTGTGTGTGTGTGTGTGTGTGTGTGTGTGTGTGTGTGTGTGTGTTTATTTTAGAGAGAGGAAATGGGGGAGAAAGAGACAGAATGACAAACATCGATGTGAGAGAGATATCATTGGTTTCCTTCCATACAACTGGGTTCTAATCCACAACCTGGGTCTGTGCCCTGATCAAGAATTAAACCCGCCACCTTTCAGTGTACAAGATGCTCCAACCAATTGAGCCATAATAGCCAGGGCAGCAAACACAATTTTTGGACCATAATTCCTTATTGCTAAACAACCATGAGCAGCCTAATTCCTCAGAATTATTCCACTGAGGTGGAGGCTGCCCTCAACTGCCTGGTCAAGCTGCATCTGCAGGCCTACACCTACCTCTCTCTGGGCTTCTATTTTGACCACTACAGTGTGGCTCTGGAGGGTGTGGGCCACTTCCTCAAGTTGGCAGAGGAGAAGTGCAAGGGCACCCAGCGTCTCTTAAAGTTGCAAAACCAGCATGGTGGCCGAATACATTTCCAGGACGTGCTGAAGCCTTCCCAGGTTAAGTGGGGTAAAACTCAGGATGTCATGGAAGCTGCCCTGGTCATGGAAAAGAACCTGAACCAGGCCCCTTTGAACCTGCACGCCCTGGTTCTACCCTCACAGAACCTCATCTCTCTGACTTCCTGGAGAACCACTTCTTGGATGAGGAAGTGAAACTCATCAAGAAGATGGGCAACCACCTGACTAATCTCTGAAGGCCGTCCAGTCCCCAGGCTGGGCTGAGTGAGTATCTCTTCAAGAGGCTCACCCTCAAGCAGACTAGGAGCCTTTGGAGCCCAGAGGCCTTTAAGCGGCCTCTGCATTCCTCTGGTGTCTAGCTTTTGCTGGCCTCCCTGAAACCACGAAAATCCTCACTTGAGGATATGTTTTTATTGATTTTTAGAGAGAGGAAGGGAGAGAGAGAAAAACATTGATCGGTTTTCTCTGGATACCAGGGATAGAACCCACAACCTAGGTATGTGCTCTAACTAGGAATCGAACCTGCAACCTTTTTGTGTACAGGACAATGCTCCAACCAGCCAAGCCAACTGGCCAGGGCCTGCAAAAGATCCTTTTAACCACCGTGGAGTTCTCTCCCATGCATTGAACCAAACGGAAACAAATATTTTTTTTTTGGGGGGGGGGGAATAATGGACATCTATACATAGTGAAATATCTTTTTTTAAAAATATATTTTATTGATTTTTTTACAGAGAGGAAGGGAGAGGAATAGAGAGTTAGAATCATCTATGAGAGAGAAACATGCATCAGCTGCCCCCCACCGGTGATGTGCCTGCAACCAAGGCACACGCCCCTGACCAGAATCAAACCTGGTGGTTTGATAAAGATATTTCATTATAGCCAAACCAGTCAGGGCTATAGTGAAATATCTTTAACCTGCTGAATAAAAGTAACTACTACTGTTGAATTCTGTGAAGTGAAATATTCTTCAAAAATGAGGGGAAATAGCCAAAACCAGTTTGGCTCAGTGGATAGAGCGTCAGCCTGCGGACTCAGGAGTCCTGGGTTTGATTCCGGTCAAGGGCATGTGCCTTGGTTGCGGGCACATCCCCAGTAGGGGGTGTGCAGGAGGCAGCTGATCATGTTTCTAACTCTCTGTCCCTTTCCCTTCCTCTCTGTAGAAAAATCAATAAAATGTATTAATTTAAAAAAAAATGAGGGGAAATAAATATCTTTTTAGACCAACAAATGTGGAGAGAGAAATTGGAAATGTACAAATCACCTAATGGGAATATCAGTTATTATGGGAAAAGTGCATATCAAATAGAAATTAAGGAGGTCATAGATGCCCTAATTTCACATTTGAAATGGGGATACAAATAAAGTATCTTTAGAGTTTGAATTTTTTTTTAAAATCCTCACCTGAGGATATTTTCCTATTGATTTTTAGAGAGAGGGAAAGACAGAGAGAAATACTGATGTGAGAGAAACACATCAGTTGGTTGCCTCCTGCACATCCCCTCACCAGGGCCTGGGCTGGGTAGGAGCCTACAACCCAATCTGAGGGACATGTCCTTGACTGGAACCCAACCCAGGACCCTTTGATCCACAGGCCAACGCTCTATCCATTAGCCAAACCGGCTAGGGCTCACATTTTGAATTTTTAACTGGAGAAAATACAGTTCTGAGATCAGTTCCCCCTAAACCAGGATTTTATTTTTTTTTCTGCAGAAAACAATGAATTATACCATCCAGGCCTATGGCCAGCCTGGAAACCAGCTTGTCTTAAAGGAGGATTTCTGCCCCAGATGCAGTCATGTGTCAAATCAAGACAGCCCCCACCACCCCAACCCCCACCATACTCTTAGCACCAAGGGCTCTAACCTGACCTTGTCCCCTTCCATGCCTTCTAGGGTCTTCCATTTCCTCCTCCATGGCATAGTCGTCCTGCCCGAAGCAGACCTTTGCTTGGGCCACTGGCCAATCGGGATGCCCACTCCACTCCAGGCCCCATCCTTCCAAGGCTCAGCCACTGCTCTGGTACCTCCACTAACATCTTATCACCCTGGCCAGCCCTCACCATCACTACCCTCAGCCAGGATAACTATATTACAGAAAAAGATAATACGTAAATTGACCAGGGAGTTGGTAACCCCTTTCCCAAGATGACTACTTTCAACTAATGTTTAGTATGTATATTCCTCTAGAGTCTTGTGTGTGTGTGTGTGTGTGTGTGTTAACATATATACAGAAGCAAATTTCAATATTAGATGCTAAAACAAAATGGCCTCTCATAAATATTATTCTTAAATTTCATGTTTATTACATATATACAGAAAATTGTTTTGCTGTCAGTCAAAACCGACAAATCTAATCACTATTCTGAGTGGACAGTTAGAATTTCATGGAATAGGTGACCTTGTTGAGGGTGAGGCACATCCATGCAACTAAAACCCTATATGGACCTGCGACTTGTCTGACGAGGGGTGAGACTAGAAACATTCCTGGGTCCCTCCCAGTCCCCCGCCCCCCCCCGTCCCCCTGCCCCCTCCCAGTCCCACCCCCCACCACCATCCCATCTCCCTTAGTCTGTGGGTCCCTACCAGAAGCCAAAGCAGAGGGATCCCGGCTGGAGGGAGCCCACGATGCGTCGCCAGAGGGCGCTCGCGGCAGAGGGCTGCCCGGCCCATTGGGGTGCTCTCCCTGTTGGGAGCAGGAGGGTCGTGGTGCCCCCTGGCGGCCACGCAGTGCGACGGCGTTACGGACCCCTGGAAGTCTTCCCAGCGTCTTGACCCTCCTGCTCTCGAAGCCGCGCCGCTGAGTCATTACATCCACGGTCGGGTGACGGTCTGCCTCTCTCAGGCTTTCCAAACCAGCCCTTGCCCGCCTGCCCGCCTGGGCAGCATGCGGCCCGCGGACCTCGAGTGTCCCCGCGTGCTCGGCTGGCGGCCTCTGCTGTGTCCGCTGCTCTTGCTGTTGCTGTCGCTGCTGCTGAAGCCGGTAACCCGCGCTCGGACCATTGCAGGCGCCCCCAGCGCCCCCACAGCACTGGGAACAACCAGCGCCACGACCATGCCCGATGTTCCCAGTGCCCCAACCACGCCAAGCACCCCCAGGGCCCTGAGACTGCGGGAGCGCGCGAAGGCCCTGATGCGGGACTTCCCGCTGGTGGATGGGTGTGTAGATGCGCGTGGGGGCGGAGAGGGCGGTGGGGGCTGAACTCACCCCTAGGCAGGGGAGGGGATCCTGCGAGTGCAGGGATAGTGAGGAGGCTCCCTCACACCTCCCCTGGATACACTCCATCATCATTCATGGGCCCTTTCTCCCCATTATCCCGTTTCTGGTGGAACCCTCACCCCACCCACAACCTGAGCCTCCAGAGGTCTCCCTGCTGCTATTGTTTGTGTGAGGTGGGAAGGTGGAGTGGGACAGGGTAGGTCCAGGCATGTTGACGTGTCTTGCCTGACCTGAGGCCACGTCCGCACTCTAACCTTGTCTTGACACCCCCAGCCACAACCATCTGCCCCTGCTCCTGAGGCGGCTTTTCCAGAACAGGCTACAAGATGTTAACCTGCGCAACTTCAGCCGTGGCCAGACCAGCCTGGACAAGCTTATGGATGGCCTTGTGGGTGCACAGGTACCACGGGGACACACAGGGGGCCACAGCGTGGCTGCTGGGGAATGTGGAGGCCACAGGAACCTGGGTAGGCAGTCCTCTGGGTATCATAGGACACGATGTGTCATCATGTGGCTGCTGGGGAGCGTGGGGATGTTGGAGGCCAAGACAGGCTGGCCACATAGATCCCTAGGTTCTGTGGAGACTACACAGAAATGATCAGAAAAATCCCTGGTGATTGTGGGAGGTACCGAGACCACAAAGGACATGGTGAGCTGGCCTTGGGGCATTCACACAGCACATGGACAAACAGCAGGCAAGGATGATGTGTCCTGAGTCCACAGTTTGGCTGCTGGCAGCAAGCTGAATGGTTATCAAGGTGCCATGGGGTCGGCCTCACTTAGGCCACTGACCCTCATGAGTACCTTGGGGGCTGAGAAGGAGTGGCAGGCCAGGCCTGATCACATTCTGGGCCCTTGGGCCTACCCTTAGTTCTGGTCAGCCTACGTCCCTTGCCAGACCCAGGGACAGGATGCCATACGCCTCGCACTGGAGCAGATTGACCTCATTCATCGCATGTGTGCTTCCTACGCTGAACTGGAGCTTGTGACCTCAGTCCAAGGTGGGCTGTCGAATGCGGCGGGGGCAGGGGGAGGAATAGTCAGAGGCTTCCTCTGGTGCTTCTGGCCCTGGTTCCGGACCACTTGATTTTCCACCCTCTTCTAGATCTGAACAGCACTCAAAAGCTGGCCTGCCTCATTGGTGTGGAGGGCGGTCACTCACTGGACAGCAGCCTCTCTGTTCTGCGTAGCTTCTATCTGCTGGGGGTGCGCTACCTGACACTCACCTTCACCTGCAACACGCCCTGGTGAGTGTAGTGGAATGATAGACAGGATGGTGGGGAAGCTGCCGGAGCGGTGAGGACAGAGGTGTCCAGAGAGGGAGGCCGGACTGCCGGCAGGTCCCTCACACTCCCGGAGAGCAGCTGGCCTACGTCCTTACCCTGTTCTGGAGCGGGGATGGATGAACAGAGGGATTGCAGAGTCCCCAGGCTCTGGTGGCCAAGGGGTGGCCCACTAGATGGCCCTCCACTGGCTCTTCTGCAGGGCAGAGAGTTCCGTCAAGTTTGAACACCACTTCTACACCAACGTCAGTGGGTTGACAAGCTTCGGTGAGGTGAGGACTCCTGTTCCCTACCCGAACCCACCTGTTCCCTATAGCTATGTGCATGCGTGCATCTATGACACACACACACATCCCCAAATAAAATATTTGTCCCGCCCTAGCCGGTTTGGCTTAGTGGATAGAGCAAAGACCTGCAGGCCCAAGGGTCCCGAGTTCAATTCCAGTCAAGGGCACGTACTTCGGTTGCAGGCTCCTCCCCGGCCTGGGCCCTGGTCAGGGCGTGTGCAGGAGGCAACCAATCTATGTGTTTTTCTCACATCGATGTTTCTCTCTGTCTTTCCCTCTCTCTTCCACTTCCCTAAAAATCAATGGAGAAATATCCTCGGGTGAGGATTAACAAACAAATAGACAAACAAAAAAATGTGTCCCTGCAGAAGGTGGTAGGGGAAATGAATCGCCTGGGCATGATGGTGGACTTGTCCCATGCGTCAGACGCCTTGGTGCAACAAGTGCTGAAGGTATCAAGGGCTCCTGTGATCTTCTCCCACTCAGCTGCCAGGGCTGTGTGCAACAATTTGCTGAACGTTCCAGATGACATCCTACAACTTCTTGTGAGTGGCCACCCCAGCCCTCAAACCCAGAGCTAAGCATGCTTCATACAAAGATTCTTGACCCTGAACAAAGCTACCAGCCCAGGCCTCACTTTTGGACTCGAGGCTGGTTAACCCTCCCGATCTCTGAAACTCAAGTCCAAATCAGTTCCACCCAGGGACCCACAAACCCAGAGGAAAAGTGTCTTCCAATCTCTGAAGCCAGGACTGAGTACTGTCCTAATGGGAGGGCCCTCCAGGGCACAGGGGGCAGGTCATCAGGACAGAAGGGCAAGCTGAGTATCCATTTGTTTATCCCTGTAGAAAAAGAATGGTGGCATTGTGATGGTGACGCTGTCCATGGGGATTTTACAGTGCAACCTGTTTGCCAACGTGTCCACTGTGGCAGGTGAGCCCCACCTCAACTCCTTGTGCAGGTCTAGCTTGGGTGTGTGGCCACCGGGGTCCTCAGGACAGCTCCAGCGAGCTAGCACACCTGTTGGGCAATGGGCGGACCTTGGAGAGTATATACAGCTCTTCACGGCCACCAGGTCTGGGCCCACAGTCAGTGCTCATGGCTTTGGGCAAGCATCTGCCTCTGCTTCTGAGTCTCACTTTTACTCCCACATCTCTGGACAGGACAGGCAGGCAGGCAGGCAGACCCCAACCAGGCTCTCAAGGAACCCAGAGGCAGGGTGGCTTCTGGGCAGGAAAAGGTCCAAAGAGGTGGCTCTGAAGTTCACTCTAGGTCCAGTGTCCAGCTTGTGGCCACTTCAGAACACACAACTGGCTAGGAGCTCTGTGGAGTCAGCTGCCATGGCCTGGAGTACTATGGGCAGGGGGATTGGCCAGGGCTGAGCTTCACCAGCCCAGGGCTGCCCACCACCAACCTCCACCCTCTAGATCACTTTGACCACATCAAGGCAGTCATTGGATCTGAGTTCATCGGGATTGGTGGAAATTATGACGGGTCTGGCCGGTGAGTGTTTCCCTGTTTTTTTTTTTTCTTGGGCTGGGATAGAAGAGGGAATTATAGTTCCGCATCCTGTGGTCCTCCCATTTTTCAAACCTCAACCACAGGCTCTTGTCTTCCAGACAATTTGATATTTCCCCACTCTCAGGGCCTGTGTCCTGGGCTTTCCCTGCCCCTTCTGTGGTCCACTGGACCCACCGCCACTCGAGGTCATCACCTCCCACAGGCAGAGCTCATCCGCCTGCACAAGCTCCGGTCCCAACCCAGCAGGTCTAGCTTGGGTCTGTGGCCACCGTTGTGGGCTGATCATCTGTTCAGTGGGTAGATGCTGCAGAAGCCCAGTCTTCAAGGAGCTTCCAAAGTTGCATTCAGTAGTCTAAAGAACAATGGCCTTCAGTTTTCCATGTGACTGGGGCTGTTGGGACAATGGCCGTAGACAAGGATCAGGGCCATGGTCCCACAGCTGGCTGGCTGGTGTTTACACAGGTTCCCTCAGGAGCTGGAGGATGTATCCACATACCCGGTTCTCATAGAAGAGTTACTGAGGCGTGGCTGGAGTGAGAAGGAGCTTCAGGGTGTCCTTCGTGGAAATCTGCTGCGAGTCTTCAGACACGTGGAACAGGTATTATGCTGGGCTGAGCAAAAGGATGGCTCAGTGGTTTACAGGTGAGGGGTGCCCTGGGGGAGCCACTGACTGATGACTCCCACCCGCAGGTGAGAGATGCAAACAGTGGCCAGAACCCTGCAGAGGATGAGTTTCCAGACAGGCAGGTGGGCAGGTCCTGCCACTCCCACCTCATGACTTCGCTTCAGCATGAACACCTGGCCACACACCTGGATGTGACCAAGCGGCCAAGCAATCATATTCTCCAGAGTCCCCCAAAAGCCTCCCCACACTTTGTCCTAGGCTTCATGGCTACTGCCACCTTCTCAACCCTCATTCTGTGGCTCTGGTGACCTGGTCAGTTCCCCAGAGGTCACCTTAGGAGTCTCACAAAGTCCCCCTCCTAGTCATCCAGGCACAAGCATATGCTAAGAATAAACGTTTTAGGCATGGAACCAGGTGTGAGTGTCCTTCCTCTTTCGCATGGAGGGGGTGAGGGGTGTGATCCAGACTTCATTCCTTTTTATGGATGAATAATAGTGTCTGGTACACACACACACACACACACACACACACACACACACACACACAGTCCCTGGTACATAGATATCACAGTTTGTTACCCATTCACCTGTTAATGGAAACTTGGATTGCCTCCACCTTTTGGCTATACAATGAACATTGGCATACAGGTATCTGTTTGAGTCCCTGCTTTCAATTCCTTTGGGCATATGCCTAGGATGAAATTGCTGAATCATAGGGCAATTCTAGGTTTAGCTTTTTGCAAAACCACCACACTGTTTTCAATAGCAGCTGTTACCATTTTACTATACATCCCCACTCAACAATGTACAAGGGTTTCAATTTCTCCACATCCTCCCCAGCACTTACCTTGCTTTTTTTGTGATAATAGCTAACCTAAAGGGTGGGAAATGATATCTCACCACCAATCTCACATTGTGGTTTTGGTTTGCATTTACCTAATGACTAAATGATGTTGAGCATCTTTTCCTGTGTACAATATATCCATAAGCTCCAAGTCAGTGTTCTTTCTCAGCTCTCTGAAGCCATTTTGAACTGGCTTGGGAGGTCATCCTGTTCTCCTCAGAAAGCCTCATTTTGTGAGTAATAAAGTTTCCATATCCTCTTGGAGTACATGTAGCCTTATCAGTCTTGACATCTGACCCAACTTTGGGGAGGATGGGCCTATCTGCTTCTACAGGGTGACCTCAAAGCTTTGTCAGGACTGTTATTTCATCTCTAGCTAATTTAGCCTGACTACTAAGGCAATGCTCTTCTAAGGAGTCTAGCTAATGGCCCATATATTGAAAGGTCTTTCACTCTCACTGGCAGGAACACAAATGTGTGAGCTCCAGGAATTATTCAGCCGACATCTTTCCAGTATTTCTTTCTCTGGTCTTATATAAACTTCTTCGTATGTGTGTACAGATCAATCCTCTGAATGGCCTCTCTCTTTGTGTAGCTTCCTCCTCCATGGTATTCTGTCCTGCAGATTCTAGCTGCTTTGGCCTTCCCAAAAGCAGGGCTTATTTTTCTTTCTTTTTTTATTTATTTTATTTTTTTAAAAATATATTTTATTGATTTTTTACAGAGAGGAAGGGAGAGAGATAGAGAGTTGGAAACATCGATGAGAGAGAAACATCGATCAGTTGCCTCCTGTACACCCCCTACTGGGGATGTGCCCGCAACCAAGGTACATGCCCTTGACCGGAATCAAACCTGGGACCTTTCAGTCCGCAGGCTGACGCTCTATCCACTGAGCCAAACCGGTTTCGGCTTTCTTTTTTTTAAAAAAAAAAATATATATATATATATATTTTTTATTGATTTTAGAGAGGAAGAGAGATGGAGAGAGAGAGATACCATAGAAACATCAATGATGAGAGAGAATCATTGATTGGCTGCCTCCTGCACGCCCCCCACTGGGGATCGAGCCAGCAACCTGGGCATGTGCGCTTGACCGGAATCGAACCCAGGACCTTTCAGTTTGCAGGCCGACACTCTATCCACTGAGCCAAACCGGCTAGGGAATTTTCTTTCTTTTTTTTTTTAATATATATTTTTATTTATTTCAAAGAAGAAGGGAGAGGGAGAGAGAGATAGAAACATTGATGAGAGAGAATTATAGGCTTGAAACCTGGGCATGTTCCCATGTGACTTCCTGGTTTATAGGTTGATGCTCAACCACTGAGCCATACCGGCTGGGCTATTTTTCTCCTCAATTCAGCAAGTCCATGAGGTTATGAGTTGAGGTTCCAATCCCCCCTCCTCCCACTCCCACACTACAGTATGCAAGTATTCTCTAGGCAATAAGCTAATACAATCATAGGACTCACATCATTTATTTCTCTTTCATCTGGGATCACAGTCCTATATCACCTATTGTCTATTGTCTGAAAACCATTGTTTTATACAGTTCTATTTAATTTACATAGAAAGGTACATTTGGCCCCTACTATGCTATCATGGTTGGAAGTAGTTCTATTGAGGTATCCCTCACAACCAAGAATCGATTTTTGTAAGTATTCCAAGTATACTTGGCAAAAATATGGATATAGATGTCCATTAGGTCAAGTTCATTAACTGTGTTGTTAAAATCTTTTAAATCCTTGCTGTTTTTTTTCTTGACTTATTAGTAACCGTGACAGTTGTGCTGAAATCTTCTATTGTGCTGGTGCATTTATCAGTTTCTCCCTGTAGTTCTAACAATTTGTTTTAATTGGCATGGCTCAGTGGTTGAGCATTGATCTTTGAACCAGGAGGTCAAGGTCCAATTTCCGGTCAGGGCACATACCCAGGTTGTGGGCTTGATCCTTAGTGGGGGGGGGGGGCGTGCAGAAGGCAGCCAATCAATAATTCTCTTTCATCATTGATGTTTCTATCTCTCTCTCCCTCTCTTTCTCTCTGAAATCAATTTTTTTAAAAAAAGAAATGAACATACCATAAAATTAACCATTTTAAAATGAATAATTCAGTGGCATTTAGTACACTGACAATGTTGTGCAACCATCATCATTAACTAGTTTTAAAACATTTCTATCACCCTAAAAGGAAACCTTATATCCATTAAGCAGTTATTTCTCATCCCCTCATTCCCCCTAATCACCAATTGTTTTTTCTATCTTCTTTTGGGAGAATTCCTTAATTTTGTCTTTCCAACTTTCTAGTTCATTCTCAATGATAACTTTCTGCTATTAGATCACCTATTGTATTCTTTGTTTCAGATATTATTGCAGTAATTTTCATACCTGGTCCCATATCTCTTTGATACTTCTCCCATCCAGAGAAGGGGATTGTACCCTCCAATCCCCTGTTAAATCTGGACTCTGTAACTGCTTGACCAGTAAAATACGAAGAAGTGATGTAGTGCCTGTTTCCAGGCCTAGCGTCTACTCCCTGCTTCTTGGGATGCTTGCCCATGGACTGCTGCCACCACGCCGTGGAGAAGCCACGCAGCCCAGCGGCTGGTCGCATGCAGAGGGCCCAGTGCTCTGGTCCACAGTCTCACTGAGCTCTTTGCCTACCGCCAGTAACAACTTGCTAGTCATGTGAGCGAGTCATCTGGGAAGTAAATCCTTTGGTCCCAACTGATGCCACGTGGAGTAGAGATGAGCTTTACTCAACTTGAAGATTTGTGAGCAAATTAATGTTTTTGGTCACTGTTGTTTTAAGCCGCTATGTTTGTTTGTTTTTTAAATATATTTTTATGGATTTCAGAGAGGAAGGAGATAGAAACATCAATGATGAGAGAGAATCATTGGTTGGCTGCCTCCTGCACGCCCCCCACTGGGGACCGAGCCCCCAACAAAGGCATGTGCCCTTGGTTAGAATCAAAACCGGGACCCTTCAGTCCACAGGCCGACGCTCTATCCACTGAGCCAAACCAGCTAGGGCAAGCCACTATGTTTTGGGATAATATGTTACGTAGTAATAGATCACTGGAACAATGATATTTTTCATACCTAATAGTTCTGCTTATTCTTTTTTATATACTAGTATATTCTTGTTTCATATTGCTAATATTCTCCCTTATGTTTTATAATATGTTTATTAGGCTAATCTTGAACTGTTGATCAGTGTGTTCTAAGAATTTTCCTGATAGATGTTTTCTTTTGAAATGTCTGTGCTTTCTTTTTGCCTGTGAGTACCCTGATGGTGCAGACTACTTGGTCAGTCAACGAATGGTATAGGGCAGTGGTCGGCAAACTCATTAGTCAACAGAGCCAAATATCAACAGTCCAACGATTGAAATTTCTTTTGAGAGCCAACATTTTTAAACTTAAACTATATAGGTAGGTACATTGTTATTAACTTAATTAGGGTACTCCTAAGCTGGCCTTTGCTAAAAACTCAAGGGGCCAAAGAGCCGCATGTGGCTCTCGAGCCGCGGTTTGCCGACCACTGGTATGGGGGAAGTTGTATCCTAGCCACAGAATTCCCCAGAGCTAAGGTTGTCTGTTGGGCTTCAGTGGCCTATCTCTCCCACACAGCATCTGACCCCACCCCTGAGGAGAGAAGCCGGGTGTGTGATGGCAGTGTGTGAACACTGCTGAGAACATGTGTCTGGCCAAATTACAAACCCCAGACACTCTTGTTAAAGGCTTGTACTACACCCTGGCACGCACCCTGGGGCCAAGGACTGAGGATACCAAAGTGACAAGACAGAAAGGGTCCTGCCCTTGTGAAAGCCACAGCCTAGTGGGCGAGAAAAACATTAATCCAAGATCCCCGCACGGCACTTCTCCCTGCAGTGGGTACTCTGGAGGGAAAGTGTCTCAGGGGAACACAAGCCAGGGAGGACGAGGCGGGGTGTCAGGGTCCGTGCCTGAGAAGTCTTCTGGGGAGAAGGTGGTGCTCCAGGCTGAGCACTCCGCCGTGTGGAGGAGCTTGGTCCGTGAGGCTGGGACAGAGGGTTGAAAGGCATTCTGTCAGTGAAGAGCAAGTGATTTGCAGAAACTCCCTGAGTTTGAGGAAGTGAAAGACAGAAGGGTTGAGGCTGGGCAGGAGGATGGGGAGAAGTGCAGCTGTCGAGACCCGGGAGCCAGATGAAGCAGGGACTTGTGGGCCAAGCAGAGCTTGGGCTTTCTCTTCAGAAGAGGTGGCTCTAGCCCTGGCCGATGTGGCACAGCGAGGTCGGCTGGTTGTTGTCCCATGCACCCAGAGGTCACTGGTTTGAGTCCCGGTTGGGGTACATGCTCGGGTTGCAGGCTCTGTCCCTGTGGGAGGCATGCGGGAGGCTGCTGAGAGGTGTTTCTCTCTCCCTTTCCCTTCCTTTCTCTCTAAAATCAATTAAAAATTAAAATCACCCGAAACCGGTTTGGCTCGGTGGATAGAGTGTCGGTCTGCGGACTGAAAGGTCCCAGGTTCGAGTCCGGTCAAGGGCATGTACCTTGGTTGCGGGCACATCCACGGTAGGGAGTGTGCAGGAGGCAGCTGGTCGATGTTTCTCTCTCATCGATGTTTCTAGCTCTCTATCCCTCTCCCTTCCTCTCTGTAAAAAAAAAAAAAAAATTAAAATCAAAAAAGAGGTGGCTTACCATGAGTGGGGGAGAGAGCAAGAAGTCCATTTGGAAGGCTGCTACTATGGCCAACTGAAGGCAGCACGAGGGGACAGGAAGTTAAGCGGACAAACCCTGGCCGGGAAGACTGTGGGAGAGGGGCCAGAACGGTGGTCAGCTCAGAGGCCCTCCGGCAAGGCCCAGGGACTCTGATTGCTGATTCTGCCCTAGAGCTGGAGGCTGGGAAGAGGAGGCAGTCAGAGGGTGCTGTCAGAGGTTGGTTGGGAAGAGACACCTAATTCTGATGTTCTCAAGCCCTGTGCGCCAGAAAGGGGAGAAAAATGGAGATAGACAAGTAAGATGGGCTCTGGGGTTTTCTGATAGAGAACAGCTGAAAGGACACCTAGAAAGATAAAGATGTTAAAGTAAAACCAACTGTGTAAGTTATCTGAAGCAGTTTTGTAGAAAGTGGAAGGAAAGTTAAGAGCAAGTAAGTAAACAATTAGGGTTAAAGGAACCCCCAGGAAGTGAGACAGTAAAATTAAGATGAAAGAATTTGACTAAAGAATAGAATGTAGCCTCCCAAAGGGGCAAAGACGGGGGGGGGGAGGGGGGGGGCGCTAGGGGGACATGTGTCCTTGCCATGGATGCGGCAGCAGCCTCTGGGAAAGGGGCCAGAATCCCTGCTGCCTCCATCTGGGGAGGGGGGGCGCCGCCGGAAAGGGGTGACCTTCGCAGGGATTGGGTTTCCAGGGACTCAGAGGAGAGGTGGGAAACAGAGTTGAGGAAATGGAGGATAGGGGATACCGAGGAATGGCGGGAGTCCCTGGGTAGGGCTGGCAGGACCTCTGCGATCCTAGGCCAGTCCTGCTGATCTTCCCCTGTCCCTGAGAAATGTCGCTGAGTGTTTACTAGGCACAGAGCGCAGAGCCAGTGCACCCCGCACCCCACCTCACGTTGTCCTCAGGCAACCCCAAGAGGTGGAAGCGTCTGTCCTCATTGAGCAAGTACCACCTCTGGGGCTCAGAGAGGGCGGTTCCTCACCCAAGGTCACACAGCAATCAGGCCCTCCCCAAGGCGTGGAGCTACTAGAACTACACGCTCCAGAGGGGCTTCACTACTCCAGGGCCCCCTAGGGGAGGAGCTGGCCCAGCCCCTCCTGCTCCCCGCCCCCGAGGGGCGGCCCGGGGGGCGGGCGGAGGAAGTGAGCACAGCGGGGAGGAATGCGTTCGGGCGGGGTGCGCCGGCCCGGAGCGGCGGGGACAGCTGGGCAGGCAGCCGGGGCGGCGGGAGAGGCAGGGCCGAGGGCGTGCGATGCCTCACTTCACCGTGGTGCCGGTGGACGGGCCGCGGCGCGGCGACTATGACAACCTCGAGGGGCTCAGTTGGGTGGACTACGGGGAGCGCGCGGAGCGGGATGACTCTGACGGTGAGGGCGCGCCCGGATGGGGCCTTGGCGGGGACCGGGAGGGGAGCGGACCGGACCACGCGGGCCCGCGCTCACGCAGACACCTGGCCCGATCGCGCACACGTCGATGCGGGTCCAACTTTTCTTAGTCTGCGCCGCCGCCGCCGCCGCCAGTCCCTCGCTCCGCGAGCGCAGACACGATCTTCCTGGGCCCCGGCCCGCCCGCTGTCGGGACGCCCTCCCCACCCCAGCTCCTCCCTTGCTGGCCGCGGGCGGGGGCTGCAGACGTGGCCGACTAAAGAGGCGAGGCCTTGGGAGCCCCTGAGCGCGTGCATAACGGCGAGCCTCCATCTCTGGCTCTTCCTGGCTGGGAGAGCCGCTGCCCGAGCCCCAATCCCTTCACCTTCTGTGATCGCCTCCAGCCTCTTCTCGCTGCGCCTACCCATTCGGACTTCAGCGCCTCTGACACTGAGACTCCCCTGCCCTCCCCCATCCCGGTGCCTCCCTGAACTCGGCCTGCGGGAGAGGGGTGTGCTGCTAAGGGGGTCTGGACCCAACTGGCTGTGAGTGCACTCGTGTGGATCCCGCTTAGATCTGTAGGTACAGCGGGCATCCGAGGAGCACTCACACGGAACCAGGCTTGTCTAGGTGCTTTACGTGAATTAACTCGCTTCATCCAACCACTTTCCCCCACAGGGTTAGGTCCTGTTATTCGCACTTAGGAAGGAGTGACTGAGTCAGAGAGCAATTACATAATATGCACCAGGGGATTCAAACCCGGAGTTGGAGACTCCAGCTCCCTAACTCAGCCTAGGTATTAGAACTGGGCCTGAAGGTGAGCCCCTCCTCCCTCCCCCCCCCCCCCAGGTGCCTGCCTCTCCCCAAGCCCCTTTCTCCATTTCTTTCCAGGAGGCCCCCAGATGGCTGTCTTTGCCAGGGCCCACCCTTGACACTGCTGAGAACATGTGTCTGCATGTATAGAGGCATATGCATGTATCATTATGCTTGTGCAAGTGTGTAGCTGTGTGGTATCACAGGGTGAAGGCAGGGTCAAGGTAGCACCTTCTCAGGACCACTTTCCTGCAGAGGTGTCAGTGATGAGAATGGTGATATGACTGATGACAAATGCCTGAGTCTGTGACCGACCATAATGGAGATATGCAGAGAACATGTGTGTTGGTGGTATGTGTTAGGTGATGTGATTTTGACCTAGCTCTTGAATTGTTCGTGACGGTGACATGACTGAGATGACCCGTACCTGATGTGGGTGATGGCTATATGTGCGTCACCTGGTTGCCGTGTAGGGAGATGGCACGGACCAGTGGCATGGGCTGCTGGACATCATGGGATTTTACAGGCTTGACAGCCATGTTGGTGCACACACCCCAGCCCCCAACCCTGGTGCCCTGACCTGCCCCTAGCTTTGTTCCAGTGGTCAGGGCAGGAGCCAACATCCCTGCTCCCTTTACTTCTGGGAGGCTTTCTCTCCCCAAGGCTGCGCTGGGCTGCATCCCTAGGATCAGCCTGGACCAGTGGGCAGGCAAAGCTGAGCCTAGTCTCTGGCCCCGCCTTGGCCTCTCACAGGGTGACTAGAGGGACCTGGAGTCACATTGGCTGAGTCCTGCCAGGTCCCTCCAGGCTGGGCCAGCTCCTCCCACATCACCCTTCCTCCTCTCACTCTTTGGCTGTGTATGCGGTATGGGGGACACTCCGCGCCCTGGTGAGTGATTATGACCCCTCTTGGTGGGGACTGCAAAGGGTTGGGGGCACAGAAAGCCTCAGATCCATCTCAGGGGTACCCCCAGCCTGGTACTTGAATCTCTAAAGGTCCATGCCTCTGCTCCAAGGGCTGTGCGTAGAGGTTCTAGTACCCCTGGCAGATGCCTGTGAGCACAGGGATCAGAAGTGTCACCTGGATACCCATCTGCCGCTAGTGCATTCACAGCTGCAGCCAGGAATACGTATATATGTGTACTTCACAGGCAGCCCCCAGGCCCATGGCATGCTCTGGTTCCCTGGGGATTTCAGGTGGTATCTGAGCAGCTTCAGTCTGGCAGGCATGCCCAGACCTGCCGTGGAATTTTTGGAATAGCTGAGGGCAGTACAGACACCCAGACACTGCTTAGAGCACCCCACACACACACACATACACATATTCCCATAGTCTCGTGGGAGCTGTCCTTATAATGAGGCTTTAGGGAATTCTAAGAAATGCCTGCTGGATGGATGTCTGGCACCAACTGTCCCTTTTCTGATGCATCTGGGCAGTTAGAAGAGTGGGTGTTATGATCTCTACTTAACAGAAGAGGATGCCAAACAACACAGAGAGGGTAAGCAAGTTGCCCTTAGTCACAGAGAGGGAGGGTCAGGAATCCAAGCCAGCATGCCAGCCATCTCAACACCAGAGCCCTGGGTATGTGCACCTGGGCCAAATTGCAGACCCCAGACACTTCCCTAGTTAACATCTCGTACTGCCCCCCGGGGTGCATCCTAGGATGGATTGGGGCCTAGAACGGGATTTGGGGAACCTGTAGCTCAGCTCCTACCTGGTTCTGGTGAGTCCTGGGACCCAAGTTAAGCCCTTCTCATTGAGTGACCTTGCCTCTGAATCTCTCTGAGCTTACTTTCATTGCTACTAAAAGGGGGTAAATGGTATTTCCTGGAGGGTTGCTGTGATGAGGCCTAGAGGCAACCCTTGGAAGGGCTCTGAAGTGCTGGAGTCATGGCTGAAGGGACATGGAGGACCGTCCACAGCCAGTTTTGGGGAACTGTTTTGTGCCTGGCTCTGTGTTTTCTGGATACTAGTTCAGTCTCCTCAGAGACAAGGCAACAATGGTAGGGCAGACTGCAGTGAATGATGTTAGAATAATTTAGAATTTATTTCAAACCTCACAAAGGATCAGAAGAGATGTCACCACCCTCCTTGCAGGCTCCGCCCCTTAGTGTCTCCCCAAAGGACTTATCCTCAGAAAAATCAAAACTATGCAGAGGAATGGGGTAAGGACTCTGAGATAACGCAGATGGTGACTGCAACTAAAGAATAAATTTAGCTTAGAGAACCCTGGATGGTTTAGCTCAGTGGATAGAGCGTCAGACTGTGGACTGAAGGGTCACAGGCTCAATTTAGGTCAAAGGCATGTACCTTGGTTGCAGGCTTGATCCCCAGCTCTGGTTGGGGTGCATGCGAGAGGCAACCAATTGATGTGTCTCTCTCACATTGGCGTTTCTTTGTCTCTCCTCTTCCTTCCCACTTGCTCTAAAAATTAATGGGGAAAAAAGATCCTCGGGTGAGGATTAACAAAAAAAATAGCTTGGAAATTTCTGGCAGCCACGGCAGAAAGGGAAAAAATATGAGCTCTATAGCTGCCATTTTCTGACAAAATTAAGCATCTGACTTATTCAGGGGTGACACGTTTTGTCACAAAAATCCAAGTGTACTTTTCAGAGGCTTCTCACTGAAGGGCCATCAATGTATAGGCAATGTCTCTGGGTTTTCAGATTTTTCTTGTGGCTCCTTATCTTGATCCTGAACAAGCTTCGAGGGCACAATAAATACCATAGGGTGTCTGAGGAGCTATGTGACGCCACAAGGCTTTGACCTCCTGCTGCCTTTGTCAGTTGTGCCATTGGCATTGGCCTGCACACAGCCTTGTAGACTGTGGGACTGAGCGGCTTGGCTCGCTTAGATAGTCCAGGTTCCTAGATGAGGTGATGTCCTATTTTCACATTCTGTTTGAAAGAAGAGTGGACTTTGCCTCAGAAATTGTCATCAGCTTTACCTGTCAATCAATCTCCTTGGGTAATAATCTCCAGAGCAGCACCTGTTTAGTAATTGTTGGCTTAGAGAAGGCAAGTTAAGTCTCATACCGATGGCAAGAGGATGTATCAGACGAAGGAGGATTCATCATTCAGCATTCTTAGCTGCAAACAAGAGAAATGAAATTATAGACTATTTAACCAGATAAGGTTGGTAGGTAGTCCTTACAAGACCAGGTACGGTCAGTGAATGGCCCGAATACCCCACTAGTCTGGGTCAGTGACGACACTTCTGTTGCCACCTCCATCACCATACACCAGGCCAGCACTGCTGCCAGTCATTGCAACACCAACCTGGCTTCTTTGAACCAAGATGTCAGCTTCCCATTGGCCCTGAGGCCTCCAACCACGGTCCGCAGCTACCAGACTGTCTGGAGGGAGGGGAAAACAAACAAAAAACAACCACCTAGCAACTAGAAAAGGAGTACTGGGTGCCTTCGGCCTGCTTGATGGGAAGTTGGGAACGTCACCTGCCGAGACTCACAAGGGACAGTTTGGAAAACAGGGAAGAGTGCGAAAGCAGGGCAGCCTGAAAAATCAGCCAAGCTTTGAGAGTTGAGGCAGGCTTACTTAAAAGGTGATCTGGTTCTTTTCTGCGAGCTTTCCTTGAGGCTGAGGCACCTGGGGGTGGGGGGGTGGGGGGGAGGTGGTACTGATAGGCCACGCACCTAATCTGGGCAAGCAGCCGACACCTGGGCCAGGGAGGCCAACAGGCGGCTCCAGCCAGCAGCCCCTGCTCAGTCCAGACCCACCCAGCCCAGCTTTGGAATACCACCCTAGACAGCATCCTGCGCCCCCTTCCGCTCTCTGAACAGCCTCCCGCTTGCCCCTCCTCCCGGCATGCCCCTGGCTGCCCTCCAGGAGGCCCCCGCGCAGTGCATGGTGGGGCAGCTAGTAGGTGGACTTTGACCATGGCGGGCGATGGTGCTCTCTGCGGATTCATCTACCTGGAGGGCAGCACCTGGGCAGGCCCGGAGGACACCGAGGCTTTGGCGCCTGTCTCACTGGGTATTACAAATGGGAGTGGGGGGCGGGGGTCCGAGGGCGAGCAAATTCAGGACCACACTCCTCCCGGAGGCTCCGCCCCTCGGTGTTAGCACGTGCACGTGCCCCAGCGAGCGAGCGTGTCTGGGGCCTTCACACCGGTTCCCTGTGCTGGAGGAAATGATGCGCTGCATTTTGGTCATTGGCCACTCTGCCATAACTGGCTCTTCAAGGAGACTGGTGGGATTTGATGGGGAAACTGAGGCCCAGCCTGCTAACACTGACTCCCGAAAGTGCTGCACAGAGATGATGTTTTGTGGGCGGGCCTGCTGGGAGCCAGCGGAGCAGCCTGAGGACTCGGGAGGCAGCCCTGACTGGATTCTGTCCTTCTCTCTCCACAGGACATGGCAACCACAGAGAGAACAGCCCTTTCCTTTGTCCCTTGGAGGCTTCCAGAGGAAACGAATACTACGACAGGAACCTGGCACTGTTTGAGGTAGCTGAGGAGCCATTCTGGGCCGCAGGTGTGGTAGGCAGGCGGGCAGGCAGGAGCCTGCGGGGACCCAAGCCATCGCTAAGCAGGCAGGCTGGACAGTTGTGCCTCTTTATGTCTCGGCTCCTCCAGTTTCCTCTTGTGTGTCTCACCTTCTTGGCAACCAGGCTGTGGTTCCCCTGGCCCTGTGAGCTGACACTGCTTCCCTAGAGGCCACTCACAACTACACCTCGTTACCACCTCCAGGGTATCCACTGGTGACTTTGATGCAGTCTCTTAGCAAGATGACCACCTCTCAGGATTGCTCACCTCAGGATTTCCTTTGTTTCCTTCACTCTAGGACTCCTCCTAGTCCATGATCCTTCCCTCTCCTGTGAACTCTTCCTTGCCTTTCCTGGTTGGCTCTTCCAACCCTGTCCCCCTCAAGTTCACTGAGGCCCGGTCCTTTTCACTGAATCTGCCCCCTTTCTCCACATCTGCGCCTCAGTGGACACCTCTCTGGAAACATTCCCAATTCAGTGCTTCTGAACTTGAATTTTATCCTTTTCAGACCCAAACTCAGAAGTTGGGTCTGGATTCGGGGCATGGATTAGGCCCGTAAACTCTGACCCACACATTCAGCTGCCCCCAAGGAAGTTTCATAGGCTCCTCAATCTCCATATGCCCCCAAAGACCTGCATCTTCACTGCCCACTCCAAACCAGTTTCTCCTTGTTGTGTAGGGTCAGAAGGGAGCTAACAGACTAAAGATGGGCATAGGTAGGTGGAGACAAGGTGCTGGAGAAGCCTCAGGAGCAGGAAAGCCTAGACCCAGGTGGAGGTTGGGAATTCTGAAGCCTGGGAAGCCTCCTGACTTGGAAAAGCAGCAAGTTTCTGAAACAAAGATCTTGACTTAGCCCCACCTGAAGATGGGTTAGGGGGCCAGGATCCAACTTTAGGGATTGAAAGGGTGGGGGATTGGGGAGCGGGGGAGACGGACCATCTAAAAGGACCAGAGTTAGAGCAAATAAAAGAGACTTTGCTTATCCCAGACATCTCTCTTTTGACTTCCTTGGTTCTCAGAAGTGACAAGGGGTCACTTTTTTGTCAGAGAGTTAGGGGCAAATGTGAGTCCCAGAGGCCCAGTCATAGCTGGGAGGTGGCCAGGCAGAACAGGCAGGATGAAGTGTGCCGTTCGCCTGTCTGCTAGCCCTGCCCTGCCCTCTCCCCCGAGGCAGGTAGGTTTCACAAATGGGTTGGTAGTGACTAGCCAAGGTGTGGCCGAGAGAAGCAGCCGCTGGGCTGAGCTTTTGAGTCCCGCATGCTGGGGTGTGGTGCCCACACCTGCCCAGTTGGCTGGCTTGGGCTTCCCCAGGCAGGAGCTGGGATCAGGCCCAGGCCTGCCTCAGGGCTTGGCAAGGGGCCAGAGTCCAGGCTGCTGGCTACACTTAGGTAGCCTGGTGCCAGCTGGGCCCATTGCCAGACCGCTCTGTGGCTCTGTTTACAGGAAGAGCTGGACATCCGCCCAAAGGTATCATCTCTTCTGGGCAAGCTCGTCAGCTACACCAACCTCACGCAGGGCGCCAAGGAACATGAGGAAGCTGAAAGTGGGGAGGTTGCCCGCCGGAGAACAGCCAAGGTGAGCTGGTCAAGGGCAGCAGAGGGGGTAGAGGACCTGGGAAGACAGACGGAATTGACAGATTCCCCACATGGTTGTGAGCATCCCAGGGAAAGTGGGTGCCAAGTGTGATGAGCATGGAGGATGGACAGAGTGCCTTGGGTTCAAGGAGGCTTCAAGGGGTGGGCTAAGGAGGAGTCCCTCAAGGGGGCGGAGCGGGTAGAGAACCAGGGAGGCCCTCAGAAATGAGAGTGACAGCTGTTTTTATTCAGCCCTTTCTGTGGGAGGCATCATGCCAAGCAGTGGGCCTAGGTTCTTGCAGGTCATTTCACAACAAAGTTGTGAAGCAGGTGCTATTATTATCCCCATTTTACAGATGAAGAAACTGAGTGTCAGGGGTATTAAGTAACTTGCCTAAGATGACTGAGCTAGGTAAGATCAACGTGAAACACTGGGAGACACGTTTGGGGATTTATTGTGAGATATGTGACTATGTAGAAGGCCACATTACTGGCATCGCATCAAGATGGAGAAGGGTGTTGTTACCTTTGGAACCAGGAGCATGGTTGTCCCTTGGGCTGTGTGACCTAGAACAAGTAACCAAACCTTTCTGTTTCACTGTATTGGCTTCATTGGCAGACCGCTCCAATAGCCCATGGGTTCCTTGAGCGCCTGGATGGGGGGGTGATAGGAGCATAACACTGCTTCTTGGGGCTTCCTGGCCCCCTTTCTGTTCCCTATTCAGGCCTGCGGCCCTTTAGCTCTCCTTTCTCCTCAGGATGACTTCACACATCTTTGTTTAGCTCCCTTGTGAGAGGGGGCTCAGTCTAATTAATGGCTGGGGGGAAAAGCCCTCCCTTTCCACCTACTGACTCCCTGAGGTTTGGGAAGCAGCTGTGGTTTGGAAGGAGCTTAGGTCTGGCATTAGCTGTAGTATCTTGGTTATTTGGAGATGCAGAAAGAGCTCTTAGTTAGGATAAGCTGGGTCCCCAGCCTCAGACCTGCTTGTGAGTTTTGGGCCTTGCTGAGGGGGGCTGATGTGCACCTCACCTGCCTCTCTGGGAGACCAATCAGCCCATACTTCAGAGAGGGCAGCTGAGATCTGAGGTCACATAGACCTGACCCCACCGTATCCTACTGGTTGTGATTTTGCTGGCATTTTTTGACTGCAGATAGCAGAGAACCCTATCTCTGGCTATCCCTATTCAGCCCTGCATAGAGGTCTCACCCTCCGAAAGTGTTGCCTTCAGTGGGTGGTAGGATCCTTGGGTAAGTGTCTCTTCTCTGTCCCTTAAGGCCAAGTCCAGGGAGCTGGTGGTTGTCAGTAAAAAGGTCCCTAAGGCTAGTACACATCTCAACAAGTGTCGGAAGGAAGCCTGGGTCGGTGAAGGACCATAGTCCCTTGGCCTTATGAGGAGCCTGTGAGGACGCTGGGGTCCAGCCTTAGCTTACCGGCCCAGCTCGCCTGGCCCTAGAGTAAGCATGCGAGAGGATGCCCTGTGTCTCAGTTCTAATAGTTTTTCCTTGGAGGGAAGAGGAACCTGGTCAAGTCTACAGGGAAGCTAGGGAGCTGGAGCCACTAAGCTCTGGTCATTATACAGGGCGGGTCTGACCGGGCCGGAGAAAAGTAAGGCTTCAGACAGGAAGGGCGGGCCTCTAATCAGACCTTACCAAGACCCTAGGCAGCCTCTCCATAGCAGCCGCTCCTCTCGGCTCTACCCTGTGACCTTCTGAGGCTGCCAAAGGTTATTTGGAGATGCAAAAAGCCTTTCTGGCCCCGCCCTTTCCCACACTGCCTTTTTTCCAGAGTGACTCAGCCTGGAGTTGGCTGAGGCTGGGAGCTGTCACTGTGCACTGAGTGGTCTAGGGCCTCTGAAAATGGCTCAGACAGAGCCCATATGAGGTATATCTGTCACCTGTACTGTACAGCATAATTTTAAAAAATATATTTTATTGATTTTTTTACAGAGAGGAAGGGAGAGGGATAGAGAGTTAGAAACATCAATGAAAGAGAAACATCGATCAGCTGCCTCCTGCACACCCCCTACTGGGGATGTGCCCGCAACCAAGGTACATGCCCTTGACCGGAATCGAACCTGGGACCCTTCAGTCCGCAGGCCGACCAGACCGACGCTCTATCCACTGAGACAAACCAGTTAGGGCAGGATAATTTTATTTATTTTTTATTTATTTATTTTTTAGAGAGAGAGGGAGGAAGGGAGAGAGAGATATTGATGTGAGAGAGATACATCAATTAGTTGCCTCCTGTAGGCGCCCCAATTGAGAATGAAACCCACGACCTTCTGATGCATGGGATGAAGCTCCAACCAACTGAGCCATGCCGCCAGGGCTGTGCAGGACAATTTGGGGGACCATTCATTCTTATTGGGCCCATCTGTGGTCCTTTAGGTTGCACATAGATCCTGCCCTAGACCTGGACCCTTTAGAAGCATTTCTGTGGACACAGTTCTCTCTCCCACACTAGCTCCAGGACAGCAGGCTTTCCTGGGATGCTGGTGAAAGCTCTTAAGGCCCCACTACCCTGGGCTGCACTCAGGAGAGCTCAAGAAGGCACCTGCCCTGCCTCTCTCTATGCTTCAGCCTCTGCCTGGCCTCCCAGCTGGCCCCTACTCTGCCCTTAGATAGTTGAGAAATCCTGCCTGCCTATGCCCATCAGACCTTCTTCACCTGCCCTTCAACCTTGAGTCTCTACTCTATGCAGGATTTTCCCAACACATTATCCTAAGGCCCTTCCAAGGCAACACTCACTAGGCTCAGGAGCATCTTTTGGGTCCCGGCAGGGCCTGCTGGAGATACAGTATTGAATAAGCCAAGTCTCTGTCATGATACATTCCAGTGAACAGTTAGTGATCACTATGATGGAAGGGTATATCAAATGCTGAGGGGCCCCGGCCACAGTGGCTCAGTGGTTGAGCATCGACCTATGAACCAGGAGGTCTGGGTTCGATTCCTAGTCAGGGCACATGCCTGGGTTGCAGCTCGACCCCCAGTCGGGGGGGTGCAGGAGACAGCTGATCCATGTTTCTCTCATCATTGATATTTCTATCTCTTCCCTCTCTCTCTCTCTCTCTCTGAAGTCAATAAAAATGTATTTTTTAAAAAATGCTGAGGAGCTGAAACCGGTTTGGCTCAGTGGATAGAGCGCTGGCCTGCGGACTGAAGGGTCCCAGGTTCGATTCCGGTCAAGGGCATGTACCTTGGTTGTGGGCACATCCCCGGTAGGGGGTGTGCAGGAGGCAGCTGGTCGATGTTTCTCTCTCATTGATGTTTCTAGCTCTCTATCCCTCTCCCTTCCTCTCTGTAAAAAATCAATAAAATATTTTTTAAAAAATGCTGAGGGGATGCAAGAGGAAGTGCCAACTCTACATAAGGCAACCCAGAGGAACTTCCTGGAAGAGGCAACACAATTAAAATTCCTGAAGGTTTAACTGAAGAGAAGTTTGCCATGCACTGAGGCATGATCTTCTTAGGCCAAGTCCAGCACATGCCCTGGTTCAGAGGCTGTGAGGAACCCATGTCATCGGAGACTGGAACTGACATTAAAGGGATGGGGCGTACCTGGTGGCCCAAGCCAGGGAGTCTATCCCATACCGTGGATTACAGGATAGGCAGTGCAGAGAATTTTTGGCAGGGATGATGAGACTGGACTTGGTTTTCTAGAGCTGCTCTGGCAGCGGAGTGGGCTGGAGTATGGAGAGGTTGACAGGCACCATCCAGGTGCTCCAAGTGTAGTGCTCCAGGTTCAAGGGACTCCAAGGTTCAAGTGCTCCAGGTTCAAGGCTGAGGCAAGCAGGCTGGTCTAAGGGCAGCTTGAGAGGCAGCCTGGATAGGACTTGGTGTCCACCTGGACTGGAGTCGGGGGTTGGACCGAGGGGAGACCAGGGGCAACTTCTTAGATTCTGGCTTGGGTGACATGGGGCCTCCTGGGTGAGAAGGTGGGGATCCAAAACAGACCTCTCTTTCTAGAAGTTTAATAGAAGAGAGGAAGGGAAGGGGGCAGTACCTTGAGGGGGAGGCGAGCTTAAAGCTCACATGTGGCATTTTGAAAAGAATCAGGTTTTATACCTTCCCAGTACCCAGCTGTCTTTATATATAAAGGTCAACATAGACACCCTAGCTGTCACCCCACCCCTGCACTCCCCAGGGCTCCACTCAGGGTACCTGGGGACTGCTGAGTGATTGGGGCTGGCCTTCCATGATGCATGTGGGCCCCTCTGATGCTCTATACTTCCTCCTCCCCTCCTGCTCTGTAGGCGCCCAGCATGGGCACCCTCATGGGGGTGTACCTACCCTGCCTGCAGAATATCTTCGGGGTGATCCTCTTCCTGCGGTTGACTTGGATGGTGGGCACAGCCGGTGTGCTGCAGGCCCTCCTCATTGTGCTCATCTGCTGCTGCTGCGTGAGTATCCTAGCTGGGGCGGGGGCCGTGGCTGCCCACAGAGCCTGCCCAGCTGAATGCTCACCTAGGCCCTCCTTCCCACAGACCTTGCTGACAGCCATCTCCATGAGCGCCATCGCCACCAATGGAGTGGTTCCAGGTGGGTGAGCACCACCCCGGTCTGTTGAGGGTATGGGTCCAGCATCCACCGTGACATAACCAGGAACCCTATTGCTCCCGCTCCCAAAGCAGTTCTTTACTGGGGTCTTAGTCCCTGAACCCATGACAGTTGCATTGCTTAGGAACTTGCTCGGCAGAGTCTGTGATATTTGTTGTGTTTTGTTCCTTTGTTTGTTTGTTCCTTTGTTTAAAAGGGGGTTGGGGCTGAGAAAAAAGGGGATGTGGTGCCGAAAACCCTCCATCACTCCCAGGATAGGCAGTGCGGAGGGTCTTCAGCAGGGATGATGAGATTGGACTTGGTTTTCAGATATGCTGTTTATTTATTTATTCAACCATCTATTTATATCAGTATGAACTCCCAGATATTTATTTTATTCTTTGAATCATAATCCAGTACTTCATTATTTATTTTGTTGCTCAAACTGTTCCACTTTGGGCATTTAGCTACTCAGAGTGGCTCCTCTGTGTCTGTTTCTAGATCCTTTTTTTTTCAATTCTCACCCAAGGATATGCTTTTTTGTTATGTTTCAAATTTGTTGTTAATCCTCACCCAAGGATATTTTTTCCATTGATTTATTTTTTTTAGAGTGGAAGGAAGGGGGGGGGGGGGGGGGGGGGGCGCGGCGGGGCGGGGGGGAGAGAGAGAGAAAGATGTGAGAGAGGTATATCGATTGGTTGCCTCCTGCACATGCCCCATTGGGGCCACAGGTCAGACCAGAAACCCAGGTCTGTGCCCTGGCTGAGAATCAAACCCAAAGCCTTTTGGTGTATGGATGATGTTCCAGCCAACTGAGCCACCCGGCCAGGGCTGTGTTTGGATCCTTTTTTTAAAATGACGGTTTTATTTGTATTAGGATTAAATGGGGAGGGAGGGGGTGTAATATATGTTTACCCATAAGAAGGTTTAAAAGTGCATAAAAATATAGAAAGGAAAATTGAAAGTACCCATAATCCTACCATCCTGAATTCGTAACGACTAGCCTTAGGGTCTTGTAAAGTATTAGTATATCGTTCTTCCCAAAATCTGTGTGTGTGTGTGTGTGTGTGTATTTCCCAAAATATTAGGGAAAGTTTATTTTTTTTAGTAGAATTGATAGGGTATTATCTAATTTATGTGATTATTTTTCTACTCTTAGGTTCTGCTCTTTTTCACTGTTGTTATTGTTGTGAACAGCTTTGCACAGGAATCTCTGTTCCCACCCCTGGCAGCTCCCTTAGGCGAGGGTCCTGGTGGTGGGATAACAGCATGAAAGGGATTAACCTTTTTAAAGTTTTTTGATCCCTGTTCCCAGGTTTTTCACCAGAGACATTTTCTCAAGAGCAAATTTAACTAGCAACTTGGGATTATTGTCCCCTGTGCCCTCGCTGGTCCCGGGGCCCAGTGTCGACTCTGTCAGTCTTACCAGGGATGTTAGACTCCGATGGAAGCACAGACTCAGGGCAGGAGAGTCAGCCGTGGACACTCACCCAGCGGCCCTAAGGACAAAGAACTAGACCAGACACAGTCCCTGCCCTGGTCTGGAGGGATCACACTAACAGACACAGCCCTAGGAGGGGGCAGGTGTTCTCAGATAGGAGGCACCCAGACAGAGGAGGCTGTGGGGACTGGCCTAAGTGCAGGGAGGTGGGGGACAGTGGGCCACTTAGGCAATGCTGTGGTCCTAGCAAAATAGTCATTTCACTGGGCTTTGCTGGGCATTGGAGTCGGATGGGAGTGGGATCCAATTCTAGCCTGGCCACTTACTAACCATGCAGCCTTAGGCAAATCTCCCAACCCTTCTGCTCGTCTCTCAATGGGAAAATTCATTCCTGTCCCTCTGGGTGGTTGTGAGGAGTTGTCGGAGAGGAGATGGCCTTGAAGAAGAACCAGCCTTGACCTTGACCTGTGTACACTTTCTCTGTTGTAGCTGGGGGCTCCTATTTCATGATCTCCCGCTCACTGGGGCCAGAATTTGGAGGTGCTGTGGGCCTGTGCTTCTACCTGGGAACAACGTTTGCAGCAGCCATGTACATCCTGGGGGCAATTGAGATCTTACTGGTGAGTCATGCTAAGGCCCGGCCAACTCTGCTCTTGTCCAAACAGTCCCTTTCCCGTAGGCCCAGGCTGCTCGCGCTCCTTTCACCTCTGGCCAGGGTCTAGGGCTTATAATGTGGGAGGCCTTCTTGAGGGAGAAAGATCTTTTGCACAAGCCAGTCTCCCCTTCAATCCCTTGCCAGTTTGGGTTACGCAGGGAAGGGGCCTGGCCTGGCAGCCTTCATCTTGGCCCTGGATATTCCATCCACCCAGGCCCCATTTCAGTGGCAGGTGATCTGTAAACCATTGCATTTGACTTAGTGACAGATCTTGCTGGTGATGCAGAGCCTGCCTCCTGGCATGTGTGGGCTCTAGTCAGGTCTGTCTCCCCCAGGCCTCTGTACCAAGTCCCTTCAGACCCACCTTATCCTTGTCCCTACATCAGGGTAAGTAGCCACAGGACCCTGTCTGGAGGTCAGTACCCCCTCTGTGAGCCCCATGTGTGTTCTGATTCAGCTTCCCACTCCCCACTGAAGTGCCCCAGCTGGTAGGTGGGAATCAAGGGGGACCCAGACAGTAGGAGATGTTTAGAGGAACCACCTGGCTAGTCCCATCTCTAGGTCCTCTGCCTGTAGTGTGGACCCTTCTCCTATAACTTTTGTTTTTGTATTTCCCACATTCCTACATTTATTATTTGAGTTTCCTCTGTAAAGAAAATTTGTCCTTTTCTCCATTTATTTATTTATTCACTCATGTATTTGTATCAGTTTGGACTCCTGGCTATTTATTTTATTCTTGGTTCACGATCCAGCACTATCATTATTTATTTTGTTGCTCAAACTGTCCACTTTGGCTGTTTAGTGATCCCAGTTCACTCCTGTGCCTGGATCCTTTTTAAATAACAGCTTTATTATGATATAGTTCACATGTTGTACAATTCACTACCCATTTAAAGTATAGACTTTAAAGGTTTTTAGTATATTCACAGAACTGTGCAACCATCACCACAATGAATTTTAGAAATTTCTTCACTCCAGAAAATCCATACTGGGTAGTAGTCACTCTCTGTTCCCCCAGCCCTAGGCAACCATTAATCTGCTTTCTGTCTGTCATCAGAGGTACCTATTCTGGACATTTCATATAAGTGGAATCATACAGTATGTGGTCTTTTGTGACTGGCTTTTTCTGGATACTCTTTAAAAAAAAGATGGGATTCACTCTCCAAATAGGAAAATTGAACCTTCTATATCTGTCTCTTGTTTCAGACTTATATTGCTCCGCCAGCTGCTATTTTTCACCCAACAGACACTCACGACTCTTCGAGTGCCACCTTGAACAATATGCGAGTGTATGGGACCATTTTTTTAACCTTTATGACCCTGGTGGTGTTTGTTGGGGTCAAGTATGTGAACAAATTTGCCTCCCTCTTCCTGGCCTGTGTGATCATCTCCATCCTGTCCATCTATGCCGGGGGCATCAAGTCTATTTTTGACCCTCCCGTGTTTCCGTAAGTAATCTGGGAATACATCCAGGCATTGCACTGACATCCCTCCCAAGTAGATGGCCTTTGATGCCCTGAGTCCTAGAGTCTGCAGGGTGGAGGCAGGTTGGGATCTCCAACTGAGCAGGTGATGACACTTGCCCCTCCCCACAGAGTGTGTATGCTGGGCAACAGGACCTTGTCCCGGGACCAGTTTGACATCTGTGCCAAGACAGTCACGGTGGATAATGAGACAGTGGCCACCCGGCTATGGAGCCTCTTCTGCCACAGCTCCAACCTTACCACTGACTCCTGTGATCCCTACTTCCTGCTCAACAATGTGACCGAGATCCCCGGCATCCCGGGTGCAGCCGCCAGCGTGCTCCAGGGTGCGTCCTCACTCCTGTCCTGCTCCTGACCCCCGGGCTGAGCAGCAGGCAGGGAATGAGCATGGGAAGGAAAATGGATCACAGAGCCGTCCTTGTGTGGCCAGCTCAGGAATAGGGGGGGCAGGTCTGGCTGCCTTCCAGGCCCAGCGGTGTCCTCTCAGCCTGGCTCCTGGCAGCTAGGTTTTGGGTGAACAGAGCCTGTTTGGCCCGTGTCCCAGGCCTGCAGCAGCCCCCGGAAAGTTCTGGCAGCCCCTCTCTCCCCAGTCACCAGCCCCTGACGCTGCCTGGATTATTCTCCCAGGAGCCATAAAGGGCTTCTGTCTAGGAGGCAGGCAGTGGCAGGGCTCTGGCTTCAGCAACCTTTGCCTGTCAGATTTCTAGCCAGACAGCTTCTCCTCTGTGGCTGATGCTGCAGACATTGGGCTGAAGCTGCCCCCGAGCCCCCAGTGCAGCCTCTGGTTGGGCTGCCCTAAGCCCCCCTGGGACGTAGGTGGGCTGCCGTGGTGATGCTGCTGCCCCTGCAGAGAACCTGTGGAGCACCTACCTGGAGAAGGGTGAGGTCGTGGAGAAGCACGGGCTGCCCTCCACAGATGCCCTTGGCCTGAAGGAGAATCTGGCCCTGTACGTGGTGGCTGACATTGCCACATCCTTCACTGTGCTGGTTGGCATCTTCTTCCCCTCTGTGACAGGTAAGCCCTTCTCGCCCACCCTCCCAGCCCTGCCCCCTCTCCTGGGGAGCCCCTAAGGCAGTGGTCGGCAAACCGCGGCTCACAAGCCACATGCGGCTCTTTGGCCCCTTGAGTGTGGCTCTTCCACAAAATACCACGGTCTGGGCGAGTCTATTTTGAAGAAGTGGCATTAGAAGAAGTTTAAGTTTAAAAAATTTGGCTCTCAAAAGAAGTTTCAATCGCTGTACTGTTGATATTTGGCTCTGTTGACTAATGAGCCTGCCGACCACTGCCCTAAGGGAATCTTATTTTAAGGCATCATGGCTGGCTCAAATCGCTCCGGTGACCTCCGAGACGCCCAGAAGTCCATCCCGGTGGGGACCATTCTGGCCATTGTTACAACCTCCCTTGTGTGTATCCTTTCTCAGGCCTGGGGCAGCAGCAAGGGAAGCAAGAGGTGTTTGCCTTCCTATGTCACCAGCTGGCATGCACGGATACATCCCACGTGCATGTGTACCTTGATACCTTTCCCCTCATACATCACACACTAGAGTGTGTGCACAGCACAAACCCCTCAGGTGCAGGTGCCCAGCTGAGTCTTCTGGCGAGGGCCAGGGGCATGTGGTCCTGTGGGGGAGTGCGTGGGGGCAGCAGTGGCGTGGAAGCCCAGCTTTCCTTGACGCGGCACAGACTTCAGCAGCGTGGTTCTCTTCGGCGCCTGCATCGAGGGTGTGGTGCTCCGGGACAAGTGAGTGAGCTGGGCCCCTCCTGGTGGCAGTGGGCTTGGCTTTTGCCTCCTTTGACACCAGCCCCCCTCAAACATGTGGTCCCACACATATTCCCAGGCTGCTGGTTGCCAGCGGTAGTGTGTGCCACTAGGTGGGTCAGGCCCCACCATTAATTTGCTTCTTAGAGAATGGTGACATCAGAATCAGGGCTGGGATGAGGAGAAAGGATAGGGGCGGATAGATTGCACTTCTGTGCTGAGGGGCCGGAGCTCTGCTCACCATAGCCATCCTTACTGACCTGACATCCCTCACCCAGGGTTTGGGGGCTCTTTGCAATGGTGTATGGCCTAAGCCTGGCCCCTGCAGGTACGGCGACGGTGTCAACAGAAACCTGGTGGTGGGCACGTTGGCCTGGCCTTCGCCTTGGGTCATTGTCATCGGCTCCTTCTTCTCAACTTGTGGCGCCGGCCTACAGAGCCTCACTGGGGCACCACGCCTGTTGCAGGCCATCGCCAAGGACAACATCATCCCCTTCCTCCGTGTGAGCCCTTTTGTACCCCCAAGCCCCACAGCTGGGTGCTCCTGGCCCCTCCCACTGGTGGAGGGCAGGGATGCAGATGCATTATATTCTGCTGGGGCCCTTAGTGACCCCAGGGCCACAAAGCCCAGCACGAGGAGTTGCTGAGAGCTATCCTGGCTCTGGCTCTGCCCTGCTGTTGGCAGAGCAGCTTGGGCCCAGCATTCTCATGGCCGATCTATGGCTCATTCAGAGCAGAGAGGCCTGGAGAGGTAGGGGGCAGAGAAACTTGTGGAACCTATTGGGAAAGGCATGGGTATGGCCTGAGCCCCAGAGGAGGGACTTGAGGATGCTGGAGGCCAAGCTGTAGCTTGTGACTCGAGGTGTGGAATGGGGGTAATGGGATCAACTTCTTCCCTTGCTGACCCCACTGACCCTGGTGCGTGCAGGTATTTGGCCACGGGAAGGCAAATGGTGAACCGACGTGGGCACTCCTCCTGACGGCACTCATCGCTGAGCTGGGCATCCTCATCGCCTCCCTCGACATGGTGGCCCCCATTCTATCCATGTGAGCTGGGGCCAGGGCAGGGCAGAGGGATGGTCCTGGGAAAGGCTCCTTGAACCCTTAGCACCCCATGAGCCAGGGGCCCCAGCACCTCCCTGTGACCCTGTCTGGTGTTGAGGGTGCATCTGGGACACATGTCAGGGTGTATGGGCAGATGTGTGCCTGGCAGAGCTCAGACTACCTCTGCATTTAGATATGAGCCTGATATTTATGCAGAAGAGACAACAGGTCCTACACCTTCTGTGGGAGACTCCCGAGCAGGCAGGGGACTACTCTCCACTCCTGGACAGGGCAGGCACCCAGTCCCTGGCACCTTGAAACCACCGTTGCCCCATCCGTCTGTCTTCAGAGTTGTTTGCTTTTAAAGTTCTGGAATCAGCTGGGCATTGGAGTCTGCCAGTGTCCTCAGGAAGTGGTCAGCATGTGGCAATTTCCAGAGGTCCCTGAGACAGAGCTCATGTGGTGGTTGTGTTCACTGCTGCCATTGTTGGGGCCCGCTCCATCTCTCCTCACACATCTTACTCCACTGCCAGTGTTCTCTCTGGCTTGTTTGCTTATGATGAGACTACCTTTCACTGCCCCACTCAGCCTGTAGGCCTGACAGGCCCCCCTCCCCCCGACGTAGCACCTCCCAGCCACTGCCAGGCCACAGTGATCTCTTGTCTCCTCCCAACACACCTCCACCCACTACTGCCCAACTTCACCCACACATAGTGCACACTGAATCTGTTCTTGCCACAGCCGTCTTGGGTGGCGACTTCTCATTCCCTAAGCCAGAGGATATAGCTCAGTCTTTATTTATTATTTTTTAATCCTCACCCGAAGATATTTTTCCATTGATTTTTAGAGAGAGGGAAAGACAGAAATATCGATGTGAGAGAAACACTTCGATTGGTTGCCTCCTGCATGCACCCTGTCCAGGGCCCAGGCCGGAGAGGAGCCTGCAACTGAGGTATGTGCCCTTGACTGGAATCGAACCTGGGACCCTTCAGTCCACAGGATGATGCTCTATCCACTGAGCCAAACTGGCTAGGGCATAGCTCAGTCTTTATCGTGGGGCTCTTTAGGGCAGCCCTGCTGGGACTGACCACTCCCCCTCATGGGAGTCCCTGCCCCCTGGACTTGCCCTTTCTGGTAAGTCCTTCTGCCTTTTTGTCTGTCCTTCTCCAGCCAGCTGAGGGTAGAAGTTGGCGCCCCCTCCTGTCAGCCCTCTGCTCTCAGCTCTCTTCCTAGAGGGTTCACACAACAGGCCTTGCTCATGTCCAAATCTCCTACATTCCTACGGTTTCCTCAGGTGTCTCTAATTCAGTGTCTTCAAATTGGCCCTCATTATCTCTCCCTACCTTCTCCTCCCCACATTCACGATAGCCCCTAAGCCAACTGGTCACCAGGCCAGGGGCCTGAAAATTGTGTGGCCATCTCCAGACACTGAGCTCTCCCAGGCCCGTCCTTTCTCACAGCTCTCCACTCGCTCTTCCTCTGCCTCCTCTGCCTGTGCACAGTTGCCCATCCTCTAAGCCAGGGATGGGGAGCGTCCGGCCCGTGGGCCATATATGGCTTGCAAAACATTTGATCTGGCCCTGCCAAGGCAACCACAGGTGGGACTCGAAGTTCAATAAATCGAGGAGCTTTTTTCACAGCAATATAAATTTATATTAAGTGAATAATAGTAAGCAGATGATGTTGTAACTATTCAAATGGCCCTTGGCAGAAAAAAGGTCCCTCACCCCTGCCTAAGCCCCGGCTCTGAGGACTCCTGTGCAGTAGCCCCATCTGCCTCGGGCATGGGAATGAGGGCTGTGAGGCTGTAAGCACCTGGCTCAGCCCATGCATGGCAGGGACATCAGGTACCCGGCTGCCAAGGTGGCCGCTCTGTACCAACCAGCCCCTGTGGTGCAGGTTCTTTCTGATGTGTTACCTGTTTGTGAACTTGGCCTGTGCTGTGCAGACGCTCCTGAGGACTCCCAACTGGCGGCCCCGGTTCAAATACTATCACTGGTGAGCACCAACTGGACTCCTGAACCAAGTCCTCTGACATAAGTGCTATGGGGAAACCAGGAGACCCATTCAGGATGGGGTTTGAGTTTCCTGGGCTGCAGTTGCTATTGGTGAGAAATTGGGGGCTGGGGGCTTGGTCTGGGGCAGTGGTCGGCAAACTGTGGCTCGCGAGCCACATGCGGCTCTTTGGCCCCTTGAGTGTGGCTCTTCCACAAAATACCACGTGCGGGCGCACACGTACAGTGCGATTGAAACTTCATGGCCCATGCGCAGAAGTCGGTTTTCGGCTCTCAAAAGAACTTTCAATCGTTGTACTGTTGATATTTGGCTGCATTGACTAATGAGTTTGCCGACCACTGGTCTGGGGCCGTCCTGGTTTTCCCCTGATTCTTGTTCTTCCCCACTCTCTGGCCCAGGGCATTGTCTTTCCTGGGCATGAGCCTCTGCCTGACCCTTATGTTTGTTTCCTCCTGGTACTATGCGCTGGTCGCCATGCTCATTGCTGGCATGATCTACAAGTACATTGAGTACCAAGGGTAAGTGAGGGGTTGCCACCTGGTTGGGGCAAGTGGGGTGGTCTGTATGTTGGGTTGGGGGAAGCTGAGCTATCCGCTAGCCACCATAGGTGTGGGGCTGGGAGGTGGGGGGCTTTGATTCAGGGCCTGGCCCCCTTCCATCTCACTATACCTGGACAGAATCCCCTGAGTGGGACCAGGGGCTCACCAACTTATGGTGGCCTCTATAGGGCTGAGAAGGAATGGGGTGACGGGATCCGAGGTCTGTCCCTGAGTGCTGCCCGCTATGCACTGTTGCGGCTAGAGGAGGGGCCTCCTCACACCAAGAACTGGCGGTGAGTTCACACCCAGACTGGCAAAGGCCACTCGAAGTTCTCAGGGGGCACTCTGAGGGTGGGACAGTTGAGAGGTGCTGGCTCTCCTTCCTGGTTCATGTTCCCCATCCTGGGGTGGCCAGGGGTGCCCTTGGATCTCTGCTCCCCAAACCTGTGGGAGCCTGTGAATCGAGAGGGAAAGGAGAAAAGTGGCTCCTTGGACACCTCTGGCCCTGGTCTCAGGCTGCCTCACTATCTGGCTCTGCAGGCCGCAGCTGCTGGTGCTGCTGAAGCTGGACGAGGACCTTCACGTGAAATACCCGCGGCTCCTCACCTTCGCCTCTCAGCTGAAGGCCGGCAAAGGCCTGACCATCGTTGGTTCTGTCATCCAGGGAAGCTTCTTGGAGAGCTATGGCGAGGCCCAGGCCGCTGAGCAGGTGCCTGCTGCAGGGAGCACAGAGCCGAGCCAGACTCCAGTGTCCAGGCTACAGCTGGCACACAGGGGAGGGGACCAGTTCTGGCCAGCCAGGTGGACAGCAGTGCTGCCACCTAAGAGCTGAAGCAAGGGTGGCGTGTCCCATCTTAAAAACATGGCCTCTGGGTGGACATCTTGCCTCCTCCCCTCCCCCACCCCTAGCAGAGGGAATGCTGATGGCCTTGACTTCTGAGCCTGGTGTGTTCCCCCCAGACAATCAAGAACATGATGGAGATTGAGAAAGTAAAGGGCTTCTGCCAGGTGGTGGTAGCCAACAAGGTGCGTGAGGGACTGGCCCACCTCATCCAGTCTTGCGGCCTGGGCGGCATGAGGCATAACTCCGTGGTGCTGGGCTGGCCCTATGGCTGGCGACAGAGTGAGGACCCACGTGCCTGGAAGACCTTCATTGGTGCGTAAGGGGCCAGGATCTGGGCTCAGGCACGGGGGCCAGGACTCAAGTGAAAGCAGGGCTGCAGGCTGGCAGTCAGCAGTGTCCCTCCTCCCCAGACACCGTGCGCTGCACCACAGCTGCCCACCTGGCCCTGCTTGTGCCCAAGAACATTGCCTTCTACCCCAGCAACCACGAGCGCTACCTGGAGGGCCACATTGACGTGTGGTGGATCGTGCATGATGGCGGCATGCTCATGCTCTTACCCTTCCTGCTGCGCCAGCACAAGGTATGCCGGGGGGGGGGGAGGGGGTACACCTGGGTGAGGAGGGCTGGGCCCTTGGATTGGTGGGGTGTGACTGAAACACCCAACTGCACTGTTGCCATAGGTTTGGAGAAAGTGCCGGATGCGCATCTTCACCGTGGCCCAGATGGATGACAATAGCATCCAGATGAAGAAGGATCTGGCCGTCTTCCTGTACCACCTACGCCTTGAGGCAGAGGTGGAGGTGGTGGAGATGGTGAGCCGCCCACCCCCATGTGGCCCTGTGGATACCCTGCCCCGCACAGCTCAGTTCTCACGGCCCATCCTCTCCCCAGCACAATAGCGACATCTCTGCATATACCTATGAGCGGACACTGATGATGGAGCAGCGGTCCCAGATGCTGCGGCAGATGAGGCTGACCAAGACTGAGCGGGAGCGAGAAGTCAGTGGCCTAGTTCAGGGCATGGGCAGGTGGCTGGGTCAGGCCTTTGGAGACACCATCAGATGGAGGCATCGGCATGTCGGTGCCTATGTCCCTGCAACCAGGTCCTCTTTTTCCCCTGCCACTGAGGCCACCTCCTCTAATTTTCTTCAGGCCCAGCTGGTCAAGGACCGGCACTCAGCCTTAAGGCTGGAGAGCCTGTACTCTGATGAGGAGGATGAGTCTGCAGCTGGGGCTGACAAGATCCAGATGACATGGACACGGGATAAGTACATGACGGCTGAGCCCTGGGACCCCAGCCATGCCCCTGACAACTTCCGAGAACTGGTGCATATTAAGCCGTGAGTGCAACAAAGAGACCCAGCCACATTGGGGCCTTGGGGCGGAGGGTGGACAAGCTCTGTGGGTGGGCCAGGGGTAGGGCCCATGATCAGCTACGTTACCTGCAGGGACCAGTCCAATGTGCGGCGCATGCACACTGCCGTGAAGCTCAATGAAGTCATTGTCACACGTTCCCATGATGCCCGCCTGGTCCTGCTGAACATGCCCGGCCCACCCAAGAACAGTGAGGGTGATGAAAACTGTATCCTTTTGTGGAGAGGCCAGCAGTGAGGAGGTGGATAGCATGTGAGGTTACTCTGGGTGCTTCTGGGGGCGGTGTTCCAAGTCACCTCAGTTCTGATTGATGCCCAAACTTCCTGGGTACCCTTTGGTCCTGATGCTGTTTCTTTGACCTGATGACCTATAGACATGGAGTTCCTGGAGGTGCTGACTGAGGGCCTTGAGCGTGTGCTGTTGGTTCGTGGCGGTGGCCGTGAAGTCATCACCATCTACTCCTGAGCCCCATATAGACTGTGGCCTAGAGTGGAGGTGTTAGGGTAACACCCCCTCTAGCACCCATCTGCCAGTCCTGCTTTGCCTGGCCCTGCCCTAGATCCAGCTTTGGAGATTGGGCCTGGGCCTGGCAATGGAGAGGGATCCAGGGTCCTAAAGGACCCTGAGAGATTTAGGGACTTCCCCCAACCCCAGCCCCCAATCAGCATCCCAGGAGGCCTGGAGAAGACTGGTGGGGGCTGACATTGGGTTTGAAAGCAGCCAGCCCAGGAATGCTATTTATTGAATATTTATTGTTGGGATGTCACCATCAGAGAGAAAGGGAGGGGTGACGAGGGAGGGGGTCCTACCCAGCCCACCTGCAGGAAGACCTGGCTCAGACTACTGTGGGCAGGGACCCCCACCAAGCTGAGCTTAATGGAGCCAGCCAGCTGAAGCCTGACTTTTTCAATAAAACATTGTGTGCTTCTGGGCCTCCTGCTGCCCAGGCTCTGTTTCCCCTGGCGCCAAGGGAAAAAGGCGGAACTAAGCCCAGGCCCAGAGCCTGCTGCAGCTCCAAGGCTGTGCCCCTTTCCCCACAACCTCTGGCCACAGTCATTGGCTAGAATGTCCCTCCCACTGGCCCCAGGGCCCCTCCCACCACCACTCCAGATAAGGCCAGCCCAAGACTGCTTCCCTGGGCAATAGGCATTAGGGCTGGAATGGGGCCGCCCGGTTCCCCATGGCAGTGGGTGCTGCTGCTGCTGGGGCTGCTATTCCCCCCTGCCGCCTCCTTCTGGCTCCTCAATGTGCTGTTCCCCCCGCAAACCACGCCCAAGGCTGAGCTCAGTAACCACACACGGCCCATCATCCTCGGTAAGCCCCCACCAGGCCCCTAATGCACCAGGCCAGACCTTGGGGAGCCCGGGCCTCAGCCCCAGGTAGTCAACCCTGCCAAGGCCCTTCTGCCCTTGCATTAGCCCTGATACCTGCCTCATGTTCGGAGGGACCAAAGGCTTGATCTGCAGAGAAGTCAACCCCTTCCCCCCACCACACTGTTCCTGTGTCTCTAAGTTGTCTACCCCAGTTGGGTGGAGTGGGGGGTGTGTGTGTGTGTCTGAGGGCTTGGCCAGGGCATTAGCTGTGGCCAGTTGTAGCCACTGGATCTTGGGCCAAGCCCCACCGCTCCTTCCTCAGCCCTCACCCCAGCAAGGACAAGATGCTCAGCTCAGGAGAGCAGGAAAGGCCCATCAAGGCCTGTCCCCTAGTCTCAGGCCCAGCCCCCACATCCCCATACCTGTTTGTTCTCACCTTGGACTTCGGCAGTAATGGAAAGCCAGGCGAGGTATTTGCTTTGTGAGGGCAGAGGTCAGTGGCCCTGGCCTCTGCCCTTTTCCTGCCTAAGGGGAGCCTGGCCTTTGCACTGCTGGGGGGGCAGGTGGAAGAATGATTACAAAGAGGACTGTGTCCTTGGTCCCTGGGAGCTGAGGGTGTGGGAAAGAAGGCTGGTCACTGCAGTGGTGGAGGGTGGGTGTTAAGCTGGGATGGGAATCACGGGGGAAATCCGAGGAATCCAGAGTGAAGGCTAGTGCCCGCAGTGCCTGGCTGCCTGGGGAATCAACTGGAAGCCAAACTGGATAAACCAGATGTGGTGAACTGGATGTGCTACCGCAAAACAGAGGACTTCTTCACCATCTGGCTGGATCTCACCATGTTCCTACCCCTTGGAGTAGACTGCTGGATCGATAACACCAGGTACGGGCCATCCTCTCCGCCCCAGCTCCCTCACCCTGCCTCTTGGTTGCTGGCTTGCTGACTCACCCATTGTCCGCAGGGTTGTCTACAACCGCAGCTCTGGGCGTGTGTCCAATGCCCCCGGTGTACAGATCCGTGTCCCTGGCTTTGGCAAGACCTACTCTGTTGAGTACCTGGACAAAAACAAGCTGGCAGGTGTGTGTACTGGGGAAAAGGGTGGGACTCCAGGCTGCGGTGGGCCGGTAGGAGCCATGGCCAGCGCCCTAATGCTGCTGCCTCCCCCACAGGTTACATGAACACCCTGGTGCAGAACCTGGTCAACAATGGCTACGTGCGGGATGAGACGGTGCGGGCTGCCCCCTATGACTGGCGGCTGGAGCCCAGTGAGTGTCTCTGCAGATGATGGGCTCGTGGCAGGGCAGGTGGCCCCTAACCCCCACTGCCCTGACCCAATTCACCCCCTCTCTCCACAGGCCACCAGGAGAAGTACCACCAGAAGCTCTCTGGGCTGGTGGAAGAGATGCATGCTACTTATGGAAAGCCTGTCTTCCTCATTGGGCACAGTCTGGGCTGCCTGCACCTGCTCTATTTCTTGCTGCGCCAACCCCAGTCTTGGAAGGATCGCTTCATTGATGGCTTCATCTCTCTTGGGGCTCCCTGGGGTGGCTCCATCAAGCCCTTGCTGGTCTTGGCCTCAGGTGAGATCACCTGCATCCTGTGGTAGGGTTGAGGGATGGAATAAAGCTGACCAGGGGCCTGTGCTCACAATGCCAGGTTGGGGGTGTTGTCTACCACCCATGGGGCATGGCCCTTGTCATTGGCCCCCCAAGAGTAGTGATCCTGGCCTGGACCATTAGAGTGGCTCCTGCCAGAATCTGTCTTAGTGATGATAAAGTGAAAGTTTAACAGAAAATGAACCCAAGCTATATGGCTCACTATCCCAGGTTTGTTCCTGTAGTCTCAGGTCCTACCCACCCAGCTTTCAGCTGCCTTTGCTTCCAGGAGCTCCTTTGCCCAGGGATATGGCCTACTGAAGACTGATTTGCCAAAGCCAGGGCCAGGCCCTAGGAGCCCCTCCTGCCCTTCCCTGAGGAGTCGCATAGCTACCACCTGTTGTACACCCACTGTCTGCTGGGCCTAGCCAAACTCGGTCTTTCTATAGAGGAAGGAAGGAAAACCCTCTTCAGACTACATTAGTTAGTGTCAAATACAGACATGGTCTCGTTTCATCCTTCCTGACCCCTGTGCAGCATAGACTACAGGGCCAACAGATACTTGACTGAGAGAACTGCTAGCATTATCCCCCATCTTTGGCATATACACAGCCATTCTTAGAAAAACACCCCATCCTCCTTTGAGGCCCCACAGCTCTGCCTCACAGCAGTATCCAGGCTTATTTAACTAGGGGCCCAGTGCACAAATTCATGCACCTTGAAAGGAACAGTGGGCTGTGAGGCTGTGGTAGGCACAGGGGTGGGTCTCAGCCCATCCTTAGCTGCTCCCGCCTCGGCCCCTGGTCCCCAGTCTGCCTCCAGCCCCGCTCCTGCCACTGTGGCCCCACTCGCACCCGCTGAGGCATTCGCCCCTCAGGAGCAGGGAGAGGTAGAGAAGCTCTTAGGGGCGATCGGGGCCGGCAGCAGGTGCGAGTGCCAGGCAGGACCACAGCACGTGGGAACAAAGAATTTTAAGTAACCACCAGAGGCTCGCCCCAATGACATCGACTGGTGCCCCGCCTTGGTCTGGTGCCCCCGCTCACCTGCTTCACCATCCCGCCACAACCGATGCCCACCATGTTCCATGCGTGCCCCTGGTAGTCGGTGCACATCATAGTGACCAGCTGTTCAGTCTATTTGCATATTTTATTATATAGGACTAGGGGCCCAGCGTGCGAAATTGTGCGAGACCCAGACCCGGTGCGCCGCGGGACCCAGAGTCAAGTCCCACCGGCGCTGCAGGACGTGGCATCAAGTCACCTCCTGGTGACCGGTCTTTGGTCGTTACGACCACTGGGTTTTTATTATATAGATAAGCACACGTTAAGTACCTACTGAATGCTGCAAGGCTTGCTCTAGTCTGGCTTGGAGTCAATGTTTGGATTAGGCTGGAACAAAAATGAGCATCCATCTGAGCTTGAGCTGGGCAGCAAGTTGTAGGCCAGGGGCAGCCAGGTCTGACTCTCTGCCTACCTTGCTCCATGTCTACAGGTGACAACCAGGGCATCCCGATCATGTCCAGCATCAGGCTGAAAGAGAAGCAGCGCATTACAACAACGTCCCCCTGGATGTTTCCCGCCCACCGGGTATGGCCTGAGGACCATGTGTTCATTTCCACACCCAGCTTCAACTACACGGGCCGTGATTTCCGGCGCTTCTTTGAAGACCTGAACTTTGAGGACGGCTGGTACATGTGGCTACAGTCACGTAACCTGCTGGCAGGACTCCCAGCACCTGGTGTAGAAGTATATTGTCTGTATGGCGTGGGTCTGCCCACGCCCCATACCTACATCTTTGACCACGGCTTCCCCTACACAGATCCCGTGGACATGCTCCATGAGGATGGCGATGACACTGTGGCCACACGCAGCAGTGAGCTCTGTGCCCAATGGAAGGGACTCCAGCCACAGCCTGTGCACCTGATGCCTCTGAACGGGACAGAGCACCTCAACATGGTCTTCAGCAATCAGACACTAGAGCACATCAATGCCATCCTGCTGGGTACCTACCGACATAGCACCTCTGTACCCACAGATGCCAGCCCAGGGCCCCTGCCCCCTCAATAAAGATCATCCTTTGCTGCCATAAGCCTTGATAGGTTTGTTGTGGGTTGACGGGGAGACTAGGGTTCACACACCAGGATTCATTATCAGCAGCTGCAGGCCTGGTGCCTTGTGGAGAATGGGGCAGGAGGAGCTTTGCTAAAACCTAGAATTGAACTAGCTGTCCTGAGATGTACAGCTTCCCACTCTCCTGCTTGAGCTCTTAAGGCAGCCCGTCTCTGTGCCTGCTTCTGCTCTGGGAATGGAGACAGGTCAGCTGCACACACAGCTGTGGGATGGGGGCACATGGAGTCAAGGCTTTAGGATGGGTAAGATCTGAGCTATCCCTCCCAGCTTTCAAAAGGGCGGAGAATGGGGGGATAAGGACACATGTAATAACTTAATAAATTTTAAAAAAAAAAGGGAGGCAGACAAGACCCCACCTCTAGACAGGAACTTTAGTGTACAGGTGGGTGACAGAAGTACAAGAGATTAGAATCTGGGGGAGTGACAGCCACTAATCAGATCATTTAGCCAATGAAGATTTAATTATTAATGGAGGCAAGTAGTCTGAGAAGAGTAACATGGGCCACTGTAAAGACTTGGGTTTGAGCCTAAGAGCAGTGTGCACTTCCTTTAACCAGGGAGAGTGTACCAGATTTCTTCTATGCAGGGTAGAGCTGCAGGGGAAGGTGGGCCAGAAAGTATGGGGAAGCCAGGGAGGCCAGTGTAGTAGCCAGGAAACAGGATGCCAGCTGAGACTAAGGCAGTAGTTAGGTGAAAGATGTGGATAGACAAAGGGTCATCTGGGAGATGAAATAGGCTTGGTCATGGTTAGAGCCCAGCCTGCCTCCAAGCCACCTGATGGACAACCACCAGGCCCCTGTTGAGAGAGGAAAGACAGCACCTGAGATAGGGAAGATGAAAGGACCAGCATGATTGAGCTTCCGTGTTGAGGTGTCCGGGTAGGAAACGAACAAAAGACAAGCAGAAGGCGAAGGAATAAAAGGCAGAAGTTGGGTAAAGGAGGGTAACTAAGGACAAAAGGCCATGCTTGATGCTGTGGGGAGGTCTGTAATAAGGCAGAGACCTGGCAAAAGGTCCAACAGCCTTAACGTTGTTGGGACTTGAAGTTATCAGAGGCAGAACTAGGAGCTCAGACTGGAAGGAGGAGGAGGAGCTGAACAATGGCCAGAAGGAAAGGATTTGTCCCTTTGTTCAGAGGACCTAGGAGCAACCTGGAGAGCCAGGCAAGGTACATCATCCTCTTCACAAACTGTTTGGGACCAGATGTGAAAGTGAAAGAGATGTCAAACAAGCCAGCGTCCTCTATGTTAAGGTGAAAGCGAAAGCAGGAAGCGTCAGACTTGGAGCCCTGCAGAGAATAGGCCTCTGCTTTTCTTGCCCCGTTGGTCCCGCTCCTTTAACCATCGACCACCCAGTCCCTGGACTGCCCTGGCCAGCCTACGATGCTGCAAACAGAGCTAGAACCCCGAGGGGGCTTCTCCTTCGACAACTGCCAGAGGTGAGGTGGGGGTGGCTGATCCGGAGCTGCCTGTACTCCCCATAAGGTCGTGTGAGCGTGGGAGCTCCGAGGGCCCCGTATTCCTGGTGGCGAAGGGCGGAGGGGTACAAGGGGTGGGAGCACGTGAGAGGTAAATAGCAAGTGGTGGGCGACTTGGATTCCCAGGCTTCCTCCGGGAGATGAGGGAACCCGGCACGGAGTTGGGGGGTATGAAGGGGGTCCCAGAAAAACCGAAACATGGGCTACTCTCTTCCATTTCCAGAAACGCAGCCTTGGAACGCGCCCTCCCGGAACTCCGGGTCCCTCATGCCCGCAAGACCGGGACCACCATCGCGGGCCTTGTGTTCCAAGTGAGCACGGGGCTGGGACTGGGAGGCTGAGAGGCGGGGGGCGGGCGGGGATGCGGCCGGCACTGAGCCAACAGCCTCCTTTCCCCTCCCCAGGACGGGGTCATCCTGGGCGCGGATACGCGGGCCACTAACGATTCGGTCGTGGCGGACAAGAACTGCGAGAAGATCCACTTCATCGCGCCCAAAATCTAGTGAGAATCCCCAGCCCCGTTCTACCACACAAGAACCGACCCCTGGCTCCCATCCCCGGTCCCCGCACATCCTAGCCCCGCCCACATCGACCCTCCCTTCGCCCTCAGCTGCTGTGGGGCTGGAGTAGCCGCGGACGCCGAGATGACCACGCGGATGGCGGCGTCCAACATGGAGCTACACGCGCTGTCCACGGGCCGCGAGCCCCGCGTGGCCACGGTTACCCGCGTTCTGCGCCAGACGCTTTTCCGGTGCTGGGGAGGGGCCGCTGCGGGATGAGCGTGGGGAGGGGGCGGTGCGGAGAGGGGGCGGGGCTGCGAGGTCACGGGATACCGGAAGAGGCCGGCGTGAGGAGCTGGGCAAGGGAAGGAGCGCTGTCAACCAGAGCCGCCCGATCGCCGGAAGGGGCGGGGCTCGGGTCCCGGAGTGGCGGGGTAGTGGGTGGGGCCTGGGTCCCCGTGCTTGCGAATAACCACGCCCACTCCACGCTAAGGTACCAGGGCCACGTCGGTGCTTCGCTGGTCGTGGGCGGCGTAGACGTGACAGGACCGCAGCTCTACAGCGTGCACCCCCACGGCTCCTACAGCCGTCTGCCTTTCACGGCCCTGGGTGAGCGGCTCTGCCGGGCCCCCACGAACCCCGCCCCTGGTGCCGAGGCTTCACGGTTACCCTGCGATGGGCGGCCGGCTTACCTTAGATGCCCCTTCTGCCTCCAGGCTCCGGCCAGGACGCGGCCCTGGCGGTGCTGGAGGACCGGTTCCAGCCGAACATGACGGTGAGCGACACCTGACCCCCACTACGTGGTCATTGGTGGGAAGTACAGCCGGGAGCTGGGGGAGCGCAGAGGGACCCTGGCCTGGTCTAGAGGTCAGGGTCAGGGAAGGCTTCTCAGAGGAGGCGACGACTGAAAGGAGACTGAGGGGACCAGTGGAGTGAGGGTAGAGGAGTGCTATTTTCCAGCAGACCACCGTCAGTGGCCAAGTTTTAGACTGCCCGGAGAAGTCAAAGCGCAGAGAGGACTGGAGCCGAGGGAGGAAATGGCAGGTGGGGTCTGGAGTCTGGGTTTTGATTGGGGTGGGATGGAAGTGGATGAGGTAAGACCCAGAAAGAGAAAGATCCGGTGGATTGGGGTCCAAGACCACGTTGGTTGGGTGGATAGGCCACTGGAATCAGAGCCAGGAAAGTGACTCAGAGAAGTTTGTGAAGATGGGGACAGTGGGCAGTGGGGGGGTCTCTCTGGAGAGAGGGAAGCAGACCAGGGGAGGGGAGTTTGGAGTGGAGATGGGGTACAGGGGGAGAGAGGAGTTTGGGTGTGAGTAAATAAGCAGTCTGGGCTTCAAGATTAACAAAGCCCCCAGGCTGTAGCCTGAGGGTGATACCAGAAGAGTCCATCAGACCTCACACACACATCGCCACAGCTGGAGGCCGCGCAGGGGCTGCTGGTGGAAGCCATCACTGCGGGAATCCTGGGTGACCTGGGCTCCGGGGGCAGCGTTGATGCATGTGTGATCACGGAGACCGGCGCCAAGATGCTGCGAACACTGAGCTCACCCACAAAGCCCATAGAGAGGTGGGGGCAAGGGAGATGTGGGACCACAGGGGAGGATGGGCTGTAGCAGGGAAGGTTGGGGGCTGCAAGAGGACAGGCCACACGATGGGCCCATATTGAGAGGCCATTTTTTCTCCATCCCAGGTCCACCCAGTACCTCTTTGCCCCTGGGACCACACCTGTCCTGTCCGAGACAGTGAAGCCACTACCCCTGCAGCTGGTGGAGGAAACCGTGCAGACCATGGAAGTGGAGTGAAGTAAGCTGAAGCTTAGAGCTTGGAACAACAGAGAATAAACGCAGAAAATACAGACACCTGAACAGATGGCTATGTTGTTCTTGGGCAGAGGGTACTAGCAGCTAGCAGGGCTCTGTGGCTAAGGTATCCCTGCCGGGGCCACTCCCTCCTACGGCTCCAGGGTCTGGTCACTGGACCTTAGCTCTGGCAAGCATTGAAGACTCAAGGTGGAGCCCTAGCTGGTTTGGCTCAGTGGATAGAGTGTCAGCCTGTGGACGGAAGGGTCCTGGGTTCAAGTCTGGTCAAGGGCACATACCTGGTCTCAATCCCCAGTAGGGGGTGTGCAGGAGGCAGCCAATCAGTGATTCTCTGTCATCATTGATATTTCTCTCTCTCTCCCTCTCCCTTCCTCTCTGGGAAAAAAACCCCAAAACACTCAAGGTGGAAAGCCCCACCCTGACTCCACACCATAGAAGTCCGCCTACCACTCCTACACCTTGCTCTTATCCTGTAGTCCATTGGGGACTGTTGTAAAACCCAAAAGTCCCCAAGTACTGCCCCCACTTAGAACCTTTGCCTGGCTCATTGGTAGCCCAGGACAAAGCCTACATCTCTCAGTCAAGCCCCCTTCCCCACCAGATGCCACTGAGGGCTAAAGTGCTGATAGAGGTCCTATTCAGTTTGGCTCAGTGGATAGAGCATTGGCCTGTGGACTGAGGGGTTGTGGGCTCGATCCCCAGTAGGGGGCATGCAGGAGGTGGCCAATCAATAAGTCTCTCCCTCTCCCTCTCTCCCTCTCCCTTCCTCTCTGAAATCATTTATATATATATATAAATAAAAAGTAAAGTGCTGATAGAGGAGCTGCTCCCTGATTCCAAGGGCAAGTTCTCACAGAGCACTCGTCATCCCGTTACACCTTTAGTTGTGAAACCCCTCCAATAACCAGGCACATCTGAGGTGCTACCATGAAGCTGGGTTGTAAGTAGGGGGATTGACTCCCAAGTTTTCTGGGCTGACAGGGGTTACAGTGCTCTTGTGGGGACATGTGACAAACACATTTATCCAACAAGTCTTCGCAGAGCACCCACTGTGTTAGGCCCAGGTGCTGAGTGCTGGTAGCAGCATCCTGCCCCCAGCATAGCTGAGCTCCATTGGAGCTTTGCAACTGCCCTACCTCTGGGGAGGGTCTACTCTAGGCTGGACATCTATGGACCCCGGATTGTGCTTTCCCCCCTCCAACATTTTATTATGAATATTTTAAAACATAAAGTATTGTACACTAACAACTATATACCCACCACAGACTTTACAATTAATATTTTGTTATGTCTGCTTTACCATGTATCTATTCATCCATCCCCATGTTTAACCATTAACTCACTTTTTAAACTATACTCTTGAATTAGTCGAAACCCTCACACCCCCTAGGAGACCAGCCAACTTACCCACTGCAGCTTTGCACATAGGGGCCTCTCCTCTCTCTTGGTTCAAGCTGGACGACAAACAGGCTGTAGACACCAGGGCTTGCCCACATGATCCCCAAGGCATGGAGGTTGTCAGAGATTCAACGACTGTTACCCTTCTACCAGCATCCTCTGTACAGGGTTGGGCAGTCACCAAGGGTGCACACCTTGCCCTCCTTTGCTCCAGTCCCTTCCCAGGCATCATCTCACCATTAAGAGTGTGGTCTTCAGCCCTAGCAATTTGGTGCAGAGGATAGAGCACTGGCCTGCAGACTGAAGGGTCCTGAGTTAGATTCCAGTCAAGGGCATGTACCTCTGTTGCAGGCTCCCGGCCCTGGTCAGGGGCGTCCAGGAGGCAACCAATTGATGTGTCTCTCACATCGGTGTTTCTGTCTCTCCCTCTCCATTCCACTCTCTCAAAAAATCATGGAAGCCCTAACTGGTTTGGCTCAGTGGATAGAGTGTCGGCCTGCAGACTGAAAGGTCCCAGGTTCAATCCCAGTCAAGGGCATGTACCTTGGTTGCGGGCACAACCCCAGTAGGAGGTGTGCAGGAGGCAGCTGATTGATGTTGCTAACTCTCTATCCCTCTCCCTTTCTCCTGTAAAAAATAAAAAATTAAAAAAAAAATCATGGAAAAAACATCCAAGGGTGAAGATTTTTTAAAAAAAAGTGTGGTCTTCAGAGCCAGACAGATGAAGGTTTGGGTCCAACCACACCATGTGCTGGTGGGAGAGTCACCAGCTGTGTAAGCAAACTGTGATTCCTGTTCTAAAATGAGGAATGATTCACAACATGCTAGAACCCCTGTCTGGCCACGTGACCCTGGCTCTCTGCTGGTACAGCTGGACATTCCCTCCACCCGTCAGGAACACTCCTGGGTGCTGAGCAGGCTTCTCTGAGTCAGGTGCCCGTGATAAGCCTGGGAAACTTCCCTGATCCAGGCCACCAGGTGGTCACCATAGACCTAATTTAACCATAAGTCCTTAGGACCCAGTGCTCAGCACTTGGGATGTGAAGTGGTTCAGATAGTCAATCAGAGGCCAGGTTTTAGGGGATTGAGGGGGTATGAAACCCACATCTGGGCTCCTTCTGATAAGTCCAGGCTTGGATTGAGGACCTTGGCCCAGAGAGACCTTGTTCCAGAATAGAGCGTGGGACAGGGCTGTGCCCCATACAGCTGGCCTGGCCTCATGCCTGGAACTTCAGCCCAAGGACAAGGAGATCCATAAAGCCAGGCCCATCTCAGCCTCAACGCCTGCCACAATGCTGCTGCTCAGTCTGACCCTTACTCTGACCCTGCTCGGCTCCTCATGGGGTGAGTAGGCCTGGACCAGCCCCGGGTCCCAGCACCAGCTCAGGCTTCCTGCCCAGGGGGCCAGGCTGGCTGGAAGGAAAGCAGGTGGACAGAGTGGGTAAAGGAAAAAGGCTGTACCAAGACCATGAGGAAGCAAGAGGTGGACAGGAGTTCAGTCCAGGCCCAGGAGCTAGAGAAGGGTTAGGAAGCTGAGAAGTGAAGTTTGGATTGTAGTTTAGGAAGAGCCTTCTAGAAGGCTGCATGGAGCATGGAGTGGGTAGAGAGGCCAGGATATTATCCTAGGGGTCAGGAAGACAAGTGGCCTGGGCTGGAGGGTGGGGATGGAATTGGGAAACGGTGGGGAGTAGGTTGGAGAAATGGAGAGTGGACAGCACTTGGGGACTGGTTGGGTGGGAATGACTGAAAATGTGCAGGGGCCCAGAAGGAGCTCAGGGTGAAAAGGGATAGTGATGAGCCCTCTGGATTTGGACCCCTCTGGGGTGCAAAGGTGAGGGTATCTGGAAGGAGGATGGGCGAGAGGTGGGCTGGGTTGTGGGAAGCAGGTCCTCACCAACCCAATCGCCAGGCTGTGGCATTCCTGCCATCAGACCGGCACTGAGCTTCAACCAGAGAATTGTCAACGGGGAGAATGCAGTGCCAGGCTCCTGGCCCTGGCAGGTGTCCCTGCAGGTACATGCACCCTGGGGGTGGGACAGGATCCCAGGGGCTTCATGCCTAGGCAAAATCTGAGTTCCGCTTCCACTTCTGATCCCGGACCCCAGGACAAGAACGGCTTCCACTTCTGCGGTGGTTCCCTCATCAGCCCGTCCTGGGTAGTCACTGCTGCCCACTGCAATGTCATGTGAGTGCTTCCACTCCACACCCCCCACCCCAGCCCACCTCTCCCCACTTCCTTCCTCTAGATGCCCCTCTCTTATTGCTCTGCCCTTCCTGTAGCTGCCTAACCCCACTCTCACTGCAGCCCTGGCCGTCATGTTGTCGTCCTGGGCGAGTACGACCGATCATCCAACTCTGAGCCTTTGCAAGTTATGTCCATCTCGCGGGTGAGTCCCTGGGTTGCAGACCTGGGAAGGAAGGGTGAGCAGTACAGGTGGGCTCTGGGGATGAAGAATTCAGGGCCTGCCCTGGCCTAGCCCCCTCAGCACCCATCAACTCTGGGGGCCTGTGCTCACCCCATCCTACATGGCCCTTCCTGGCTCCACAGGCCATCACACATCCATATTGGAACCCCACCACCTTCAACAATGACCTGACACTACTGAAGCTTGCCTCCCCAGCCAAGTACACAGCACGCATCTCACCAGTTTGCCTGGCTTCCCCAAATGAGGTGTTGCCTACAGGCATCACGTGTGTTACCACTGGCTGGGGCCGCCTCAGTGGCACAGGTAGGAACTTGGGCCAAAGATCTGGGTGGGAGAGCTGGAGTGGGGACAAGTCACTTAGGGCCTAACCACCCCCTCCTGGCACACAGGCAATGTGACCCCAGCACGCCTGCAGCAGGTGGCCTTGCCCCTGGTCACTGTGAGACAGTGCCAGCAGTATTGGGGCTCCCGTATCACCGACTCCATGATCTGTGCAGGTGGCTCAGGGGCCTCCTCGTGTCAGGTGAGCACTAGCACTGTTCTGTCCTCTGCACTGTCCTTTGCCCCCCTCCTCCCCGTCTCCTATGCTGACTTCTCCCCTCTCCTTCCCTCAGGGTGACTCCGGAGGCCCTCTTGTCTGCCAGAAGGGGAACACATGGGTGCTTACAGGCATTGTCTCCTGGGGCACCAGCAATTGCAATGTGCGCGCACCTGCCATGTATACGCGGGTGAGCAAGTTCAGCACCTGGATCAACCAGGTCACAGCCCAAAACTGAGCCTACCCACAGGCTACTTCCCTCTTAATCCAATAAAGACCCCAGACTTTGTGCTCTTGTGTTATCTCGTCTGTCCTCCTGGCTACGGGGGGAGGGGTCTATCCCCACGTGGACTTTATCTTCCGGCATGACAAATCTTGAGAGATCAAGATCTTTCCAGACTGGGCCTCCCCCCCCCCCTCCTCCTGGGTGACCCCTTGGTCCACAGCAAGGAGCCTGGGCTGTCGGAATGGGCAGCCTTCCCTGAGAAGGGCAGCCTGTTTATTGAGTACAGAGGATACATTTACAAATTGAGTACAAAATAAATAACTGCACATTCTCCACCCACAGTCCATGGCATGAAGGCCCCAATGGGCTTGTCAAAGGCCCGTCTCCAAACTCCTTCTGTCCTACCTTCAGGACCAGGCCTATCCTGGGCAAAAGAGGAAATAATTCCCCAGGGCTTCAGGCCCCCAGAGGCACTTGGGAAAGTCAGGGGAGTTCTGAGGCCATGGGGCTTGGGCTCTCCACTGCCTTGAACCAGGGGCACTGGGGGCAGAAGGAGGGGGTATATAAGGCACAATCGACTTGGCCCAGAGTGATTTCTTTGGCGTGGTATTCCACTGGAGGTGGCACATGCGGAGAGGAGGGCCTGGCCCAAGGCTACCACTGGGAGGAACTGAGTGAGGGCCAAACCCTCCCTGTTGGCAGGGGCCCTGCAGTCTAGCTAAGGCTAAAGCTGGGCCCTACCCACTGAAAGCAGCTGTGCATGGACGGGGCTTGGTTCCAGCCCAGTTTGTGGTGGGGGAAGGCACAATGACTGACACGGGAGTGGTCTGGCTCAGGCGTCTAGGAAAGCAGCCACCTAATTCCACTCACCTCCTGCAGGGGCTCCCTCCAACCTGAGATTCAGTGGGGCTCAGACTGGAAAGGTAATGCTGTGAAAGGAAGCGGGGACAGGCTGCACTGGGCAAGGCCAGCTGTGAGAAGGCCAGTGCCCCAGGCGCTCAGGGTTCAGAGGCAGATCACACAGTTTGGCTAAGTTCCAGGGGAAGCTGCGCAGAAGCTCAGCAGAGGGGGAGTGTAGAGCAGCCCAGAGACCCTCCCTCAAAGCAACAACACCTTCCTCTTGAAGGCTGAAGGGTGAGCATGGTGGTCATTCCTAGGCTGCCTATACTCATGCCAGACACTAGATGGCGCCTTCATGCAGCTGCAGAGGAAGGAATAGCAGAGCCTAAAGGGAAAGGGCAATGGGAAGAACCAAGGGTAGAACCAGGGTGGCACTGGAGCCCTGATGGGACTCTCCCTGGGAAGCCCCTGCCCTCTGCCTTGGCCCAGGTGCCTCCATCCCCCAGATAGCAGCAGTGGGGCTCCCTTTAATGTCCCACAGTTGGGAAGGAGGCACCTGGAAAATAGACTAGGTATCCAAGGGGGAGAGGGAGATAATGGTAAGCTCTGCAAAGGAGGCACAGTCAGAGGTTGAGCCTGCTACCAACAGGGCCACACAATCCAGAAGGACCAAGATCCATGCTATGGCCCTACCACCAGAGATCCTGGCAAGTCCTAGAGCCAGGAGTGGTCCTTGGAGTCTCCATGAAGGCAGACAGACCTTGGCTGGGAGGTGGGGCGCTGTTTAGACTTAGCCAGGGACTGAATGTCCAGCCAAGGCACAGGCTTTGTGCCTACCTGGACCGCTCACTGGGGTATAATCATGAAGATCAGAATGCCATGGAATGTGGGGGGCCGGGCAGGAAGGTATGGTAGAGGAAAGGGGGTTCCAGAAATAACTGTCCCAACGACACCATCTACCTGGCACTGCATGCCCTTTTGGTCTGAGGAAGAGCCAAGGGTTAAAGATGAAGAAGACTGAAGGCCAGGTCCTACCCTTTCCCCAACTTGTACCATAGCAATTACCCACCAAAAGGAACATCAGTGCCAGGCCAGGCTCCAAGTTCAGGGGGCTCCCAGCTCCATTCTGTCACACTAGGCCCAGGTGATGATGGGGACTGCTGAAGGCACAGAGAAGGGGCTGGGCCATTCACCTACCACTGGCCATACAGGCCTAACACCAGAGAGGGCACTGGGCCCAGATGGCACAGCAGTGTGTGACAGGCTGGGACCATGCCATGTCTCTACCACTGGCAGGCAGCTCAGCCATTGTACTGCTGCTGGTAGCGCAGGTTGAGCTCCCGCAACTCCCGCTCTCGCACACGGCGTGACTTGTTGGAGCGTGTAGAGCGGCTAGAACGTGTAGACTGGGCAGATTTGGTGCTCTGGCAGCGTGAAGAGGCGCGTTTGAGGAGGTTCTGGGAGATGGAGCGGTGCAGATTCTTCATGGACGAAGAGGCTGCCATGCTCACCACCCACGGGTGCCTCAGGGCCTGCAGTGCAGTCATACGGGCGCCAGGGTCCACTGTCAGCAGGCGGTCAATGAAGTCTTTGGCCAGGTTGGATACACTGGGCCAGGGCTAGAGGCCAAAGACAAGCATTAGAGCGAGAGCATTCAACACTGCCTTCCCCATCCCAACAATGCCACCACCACAGCATTCAGACCTGTCCAGTGTATGCACTCTTCCCTCACTGCCTGGTTCCTCCCATGTAGAACATTCTGGGCCTCCCTTCCAAGGAGAAGGATCTGCCCCCCTCCCCAAGGAGCAAACTTCTAAGGTTCCCTGGACTCAAAGCCTGGCTCAGGGAGGTGGCCCCTGTCAAGAGCCCCCACACTCTAGACCAGAACTACTATAACTCAGGGGAATTTAAAGAGAAAGACCTAAACCTTCCTCCATATCCTTAGCCAGACGCCTTAATTTTTTTTCCCAAGAGAACAAGTCCACTTTTATTTATTTCGTTTTCAATACGTTTAAATCCTTGAGGCGTACAGCATTACATGGATTCTGTGTTCAATGCCCTTAACAGGTAGGGTGCTTTGATATCTGGCATGAACCATGCCACGGTTTCCATGAGCATGAGTTATCTTTCCCCAGAACACGCTGGTTTTGTTCTGTTTGCCACCAGGAGTCACTGTGTTGTTCTTTCTTGTACACATAGCACATCTCTTGCCTAGAGAGAATTCAGTTTAATCTAGAGTATAAACACCTTTAATTTTAAGAAGAGCTATGTGTCCCCTCTTGTTCTGAAGACCCCACTGACAGCCAGCAAAAATGACCTTGGACCACAGCCTTTCAGACATATTTGTAATTTTAGAAGTCCTGTTCCCAGCAGGCCTTGACAGGCTCCAAAAGCCACACTTGAGCTCTAATCCCTGGATGTCCAGGCCACTTAGAGGTGAACTTCCTAGCCCTTAAAGAGAGGGTCCACCCTCCCTTCAACTGACGAAGTGGTGGTGGGCAACCACAACAGGCCCAGCACCAAGCATCAGCCTCCCAGCCATGGGAAGAAAAGGAAACAATTGAAGGAAACTGGATTTCTCCATCTGCTGTGAGGAAAGGGGGTTCCTGCAGGCCAGCCAGGGACCAGACCCTGCTTAGGGACACCCTACAGTCTGCATGACCTCTCTAAGCACGCAGGGGCTCCTGGCAGTGCTCTGCACCAACCCCATTTTAGTACATTCTGTTTCCAGGGAGGAACAGCACAAAGCCTGCTCTGCCACACGTACTCACGGCTGCCACATCTTAGCCACAACACCAGGCAGCTGTCCATCTCAGGGGCTCAGCCTCACAACCTGTCTTTACCTGGGTGAATCCTTAGGTTCTTAGGAAAAAGGACACTTGCTCAGACTCCCTCTTAGCCCTCAGTACTAAGCAATTATTCCAGCGATTTAAAGTTCATTTTTCCATTAGACCAGCTGAGTTGGATGAGCCCCAGTGCCTGGTGCTGGGTATACAGGAGGTACTCAGTAGGGTTAGTGAGTAAACAACCCACGAAGAGCACCTGATGGGTGCCCTCCATGGAGCTGCTCCCAGGCCATAAGGCTCAGGCAGGTAGGGACCAGACGCACTGGGCCCTGGATCCCCTCTGCTGGAGGAGGGTAGACACAGCACTGCTCCGAGTCTCAGCATCTCCGGGGGCACTTTGGCATGGGCTCTGATGCTCCCCAAAGGGTGGGTGTCTAGGACCTTTGCTGAGCCTGTGACAGATGACCATCACCCTCCCTCCTGCCAGGTGAGATCTGCCTGTTCCATCGCATAGTGCCCTTCACTTGGAGAACCCCTGAACCTCTAGAGGGCACAGGAAAATTTGAGAGCCCACATTCAGGGCAGCTCCATGCCCATTCGGCAGACACAACTAAACAGTGACTATCGCTGCCCTCAATTGGGCTCCCTGGACTTCCAACTCCACGCCCATGCCCTTCTCCACTACTGTACAGGGGTGGGGTAGGGAGAACACTCATCCCGGGTCCTGAAGAAGGGCCAGGGCTACTTGCAGTTGCTACCTTTATTTGCCTTTTAGAAGGCAAATCTCAACTTTTACTGAGCTGAACTGGAAGAAAGTAACAGAGAGACAATATTTCTAAATAGCCACCTAACAGGGTCCTGCTCAACAATGGGCCAGCTCCCAGTTTCCTGGGGAGAGATACTGGCCCTTAGGAGGAGGTGAGCAGTCAGGGCCTCAGGAACATGCAGCACAGGGAGGCCCACACACACCTGCTGTCTAAGAGCAGTGAGGGAGGGCAGGGAGCAATGGCCTTCCCACACAGGAAGCCTGGCCCACATTTCCCTACAGGCCTCCAATACCGAGGCCAACATGCAGGGGGACTGGACTGTGCAGTTGTTGCTACAGTAGCTTTTGGCTCAGACTTCAAGAAAGCCCCATGGCTTGCTGCTGCCACCTAAACACAAGGAGCCAATGTGAGGGGCCAGCCAATCCAAACCACAGGCACTCACTACAGCCCGTCACTCATTTGAGATGGCAAGAAGCCGGCACAATGGGGCCGCTGATGGACACAGCAAATCTAGAGCTGAACAGGTTGGGTCATGGGAATACCAGTGCTGCACTCCCATCTTTTATGGCCTCCAAAAGAAGGAGTAATCACTGGGGAACACAATGTAGCTCAGCGTGGCCTGTTGGTGGGATAACCCAAGAAACAGCTGGAAGCATGGGCTAGCCAAATGGGCTAACACATGAATTCTGCCCCTGCCCCTTGGTCCAGCCAAGACAGAAGAGGGGCAACTCCCCTGCAGATGAAAGAAGAAATAGTTGCAAAGCTAGACTCACAAGCCAAGAACTTGAACATGGATGGATTGGAGACATTTCCACTTTACATCCACACCCAGTCAAACCAAGGCCCCCTGTAGCTCTAACGCAGTCTTAGGCCTCTCACCAGACCCGCCCTGTGGGCTTAAGCATCTCTATCTCCACAGTAGCACAGGCACACACTAGGCATCGACCCCTGCTTAGTGCCAAAGTGAGTCAGATTGATTTGCCCCTCCTACTCCCCCAAACACTCGCCTCTCCAATTACTTGTGTACGTGAGGCTGTGTGCAGAATGCTAATGGACTCATTTGTCTGAGGGCCAGCCCAGCCCTCTCTGGAAAGCCCCAGCTCTCCCCATTTTTGAGGCGCTGTGAGCAGCTGGGCCATGTGGGTCCCCCGAGCCAATACGATTCAAGCCGTGCTGACCTGAAAACCAGGCTGTGCCAGAGGCACCCAGCCTAACCCTCACACACTGAGGAACTAGCAGTGGGAAGTCAGGCAAATGGAACACAGGAAGGTGGTCTTCACTCAGCACACTGATGACGGGGCAGGGCTCAGGTTGAATTCTGGAATAGGGGCCCCTGGGAGCCCTGCTGAAGTCTCCAACAGGTCTCAGAAAGGAAAACCAAAGCTTTCCACACTCCATGGCCATACTTCTGGCCCTAAGTCCAATTCAGCACCTCCTAAGAAAGCGTTCAGCACCTACAGACCAACCCACCTCCTTCCTCAACATGTCTGAGCCTCTGGAAACACATGAGTATGTCTGTCAGCCTATGACTGACTGGCTGGGACGTATTCTGGGCATAAGAAAAATAAAAATGATTAAATAGTTATGCCCTTGGGTTTCCACAGCTCTAACTCTTGGCTCTGGGTAAAGAATAGAACTCTCACCTCAGTATACTTGGGCCCAGATCAGGGACACAAATGGGCCTCAGGTGGCTGACAGAAGGGAGAGGCTTCCACCCATTTCTGGGCTGACATGCGGATGGGGCAGGGAAGAAAATGTTAAAATGTCAGTCTGCCTTGCCTCCAGACACTCAGGCCTCCCTCCGCTATGGGATCAGAGGACAGCTATAATACCCAGGATGACAGCCTACACCAGGGGTCCTCAAACTTTTTAAACAGGGGGCCAGTTCACTGTCCCTCAGACCGTTGGAGGGCCAGACTATAGTTTAAAAAAAAACTATGAACAAATTCCTATGCACACTGCACATATCTTATTTTGAAGTAAAAAAACAAAACAGCAAAAACACCTGCATGTGGCCCGCGGGCCGTAGTGTGAGGACGCCTGGCCTACACCCTCCTTTCCACAGGTCTCTCATGAGCTGTGTGGGTAGGGAATGGGCTCTGTCCTGAGGAAGAGCACCACCTCCACCCTGGCTCTGGCCACCAAGTTGGCTGCCCTTCTCCCTAGTCCGTAGCCTCCAGAGTCCTTGTTCCCTTGCAGTCAGGGTAGCTACTACTGATATTGTCACAGCAGAGAAGCTAACAGGGGCCAAAGGAGGGACCTCTCCCGTGGGCACTTCCTTACCAACTTTAGCCTCCACAACCCCCTGCTCCTGATGGAGCCCAACTCTCCCTTCAGAGGGAGGCACCAAATCACAAAGGGGTTTCCACTCCAGCTCAACTTCCCAGCTCCCCCCACCCCTTTTTTTAAAATACATTTTATTGATTTTTTACAGAGAGGAAGGGAGAGAGTAGTTAGAAACATCGATGAGAGAGAAGCATCGATCAGCTGCCTCCTGCACAGCCCTGACTGGGGATGTGCCTGCAACCAAGGTACATGCCCTTTGACCAGAATCGAACCTGGGACCCTTGAGTCCGCAGGCCGACGCTCTATCCACTGAGCCTAACCAGCTAGGGCCCCAGCCCCTTTTACTTGCTCTACCTTTAATGTCACAAGGGCCTGGCAAGAACATTACCCAAGCCATACAGCGGTCTCACCTGGAGTTCAAGGGCTAAGGAGACAAAGGATGGCCTTGGCTGCAGAGAGAGGAGGAAGCTTGCTGCTTCTTCCCAGCAGCAAATCCAGCTCACAGGGCTTCCCCTAAACTCCTTTGGCAGGCAGATCTGACCATTCTCAAGCGAGGTGTGAGAAAGATCTGGGGTCTTCTCCAAATAGCTTCTGGGTGACAGATTAAAGTGTTAGGCTGCAAGCTCAGCAACCGTGTTCTAGTTCTACCTTCTCTATGTGACCTTAGAGAAATCACAGCCTCCTCACTTTTTTAAAAAAATATATTTTATTCATTTTTTATAGAGAGGAAGGGAGGGGGACAGATAGCTAGAAACATCGATGAGAGAGAAACATCAATCAGCTGCCTTCTGCACACCTCCCACTGGGGATATGCCCGCAACCCAGGCACATGCCCTTGACTGGAATCGAACCTGGGACCCCTCAGTCCGCAGGATGACGCTCGATCCATTGAGCCAAACCGGTGAAGGAGCTAAATGCAATGAATTGAAGGAGCTAAATGCAATGAATTCTAAGTCTCTTCCAGTTTCTAAATTTTAAGATAGCTCTCCATCTTTTTCCTCACTTGGTGTGTGTGAGGAAAAGAAGCATGGCATCTAACATTTAAGCCAAATTGACCTCTTGATCTGTATGGGTTCTTTTCCAGCCTATGATGACTCTGGGGAAAGTTCCCTGGCAGAGAAGGCAGCCCCACCAAAGAGCTGCTAGGGGAAGGAAGGGAAGAAAGAAGACTGGGCTTTGCTCCCATGACTCAGTTCTTCCCTCAGCTTTGTCTCAAATGTATTTTCAGACTCAGCATTCCCACTCTCAAAGGCCTCCTTCCTGTACTTACGTGGGCCTAAATGAGAGCAGAGAAAAGGGCACAGAGGAAATTCTGGAAAATGGAGCTTCAGGTTTACTCAAGAGAACAGAACTATTAGTATGACAAGAACAGCACACACTGATGTTGCCCAGAGGAAAAGCGTTTGGAAAGCTGCGGCAGAATTCGGCACTCTGGAGCAGTGGAACCAGCATCACCTCCTCTGGTCAAGACACTCACCATTGCGGTGCCTGGGCTTCCATCACCCTGGGACCCAGCAGGGTGTGGGTGGGGGCAGAGCAGCAGAAAAGAGAAGGACATTGGGAGGAGAGCCTGAGGGGAGAAAAAGAAGGAAGATCCTAGAGTTGGGTGTTTTTTTTTTAATGTTTTCATTGATTTTTAGAGGGGGTGGGAGGGAAAGGGATAGAGAGATAGAAACAACCATGAGAAAGAAACATTGATCAGCTGCCTCCTGCACGCTTCCTACTGGGGATCGAGTCCGAAACCTGGGCATGTGCCCTAAGACTCGAGCTGCCACCTCCTGATTCATGGATCAAGCCACACTGTCCGGGCGATAACAGAGTTTTAAAAAGAGGCAGAGGCCCTAGCCGGTTTTGGCTCAGTGGATAGAGCGTCGGCCTGTGGACTGAAGGGTCCTGGGTTCAATTCCAGTCAAGGGCACATGCCCAGGATGCTGGCTCGATCCCCAGTAGGGGTTGTGCAGGAGGCAGCCAATCAATGATTCTCTCTCTTCATTGATGTTTCTATCTCTCTCTCTCTCCCTCTTCTTTCCTCTCTGAAATAAAAATAAATTTGAAAAAAAGAGGCAGAGAATGAAGATAAAAATAAAATGAGAAAAGGCATGACAACTTCAAGGTTAGTAAAGATGTATTCTGAAAGTTGAGAGGAATAACAAAATGAAATCTTGTGCCTCCACCTGTCCCTGCCCAGAGTCCACAAAGTGAAGGAAAGATGCTCTGGGCTTGATGTGGAATCAGGGGGATGTTGGCAACCTGTGCCAACAACCGAGGAATGTCTGCTTTTAACCATGACCTGAAGCAGCCCTGGAAGGTTCTAGATTTCAGAGCCTGCTGCATAGTGGTTTCTTCTATCTCCACCCATGGGTTCTGCTGAGGTTTCCAAGGCCCAAACAGGCTTTTCTTTTTCTTTTTAACTTCTAATTCTAATTTAATTAGAATTCTAATTTCTGAGAGTTTGGAAGCCTGATGGCTATTAGCAAAGCACTCACACTGTGGCCTCTGCCCCTGGTACACTGGACTCAGCTCAGGGCAGGCACTTGGTCTACATGGGGTAGCAAGATGAGTGAAGAGATAAAGGTGCCAGCTTTCTGTCCAAACCACACTGGAGTGGGGATCAAGTCTAGACACCAAACTTGCATCAGGAGACAGACAAACCAAGGCCAGGCAGGCATGCATGAGAAGAGTGACCTTGTGTGATGGGAGAACTGACTGAGGACAGAGAGCCTGGAAAGCCACTGGGGGTGGGGGATTGGACCAGCGCTTCCATCTCAGTGTGGGCAGGAGGGGAGGCCATCAGCAGATTTAAAGAGGTCAGATGTGGGAGAGACAACAGCCCCAGCAGTTCCCAAAGGAACGTGAGGGCCTAGAAGTGACAGGGCCTTTGAGAGGGCAGAGCTATCCAGGTGGAGACAGACAATAAGAGCAAGAGAGGGAGGGGACAGATGGTGCACCAATAACCACTCCTAACACAACCCACGATACGTCCCTTTTGTTGAAGAGGCCTCGGTGGGGGCTGGAGGTGGGAAACAGCAGTGATGAAAAGCAGCTTTGACCCTGGGTTAATGAGATGCTATAGATCAGGGGTCCTCAAACTTTTTAAACAGGGGGCCAGTTCACTGTCCTTCAGACCGTTGGAGGGCCGGACTATAGTTTAAAAAAAACTATGAACAAATTCCTATGTACACTGCACATATCTTATTTTGAAGTAAAAAAACAAAACAGCAAAAACACCCGCATGTGGCCCGCGGGCCATAGTTTGAGGACGCCTGCTATAGATGGTCATAGCAAGGTGTTTTAGTAGGAATGGCTGAATGCAGCAATATGGAGAGATGGGCACCTATTTCTGCCACAATAGAAGTGTACTGCTCTTTGGGGAGTGTGCAACCAGGGCAGCAGCAGCAGAGGGATGCCTAGAAGACAGGGCTCCAAGAAGCCAAGTGGTGGCCCAGAGATGGCACATGAAGGGGTTGCTGTGCCTCTCTACTCAGAGCCTGCGTCCTGCCTTCACAGAGCTATCAGAATTATAAGTTGGCTCAACTAACTGCCCTTGGACCCCAAGTAGATGGTCAACACTCACAAGGATAGACCCATTCCTGCCTTCCTCCAAGAAGTAGCAAACCAAGAGGAGGTCTCCAACCACAGTGACCAATGAGGTCCACTGCCTACACCCAGTGACCAAACCATGCCACCTTCCGACAGGGATCTGGACTGAGGGATCTGCTCCTGCAGGGAACAAGGGAGACTTATCTGTCAAACACCTACTTGTACCCAGAGCTTTGGTGAGGTACGGTGGCCCTTGTCAAGGAATCCTTTCTGAACAGGTATGGGGGTAGTGCTTGTCTTCTTGTGACCCTTGTATAGAGCAACTTCATCTAGCACTTGATACCCAGTAGCCACCAACAGGCAGGCAGGAAATAAGGGCTCAGGGATGACTCTGAACAAAGAATGTGAAGTCAATTTTTAATTTTCTATGCTGTCAGCTATCCAGACACAGGAAAGCCATCCTCGGACTCTGGCAGCAGGGGGGCAGTGAGAAAAAAATGGAGAACTGGTGATCCGTCACAACCCCCATATACAATGGAAGTGGGAACACAAGCAATTAAAGGCATGTGGCAGAATCCAAGCTGAGCTAGAAAACATACTGCCCTGCATTCTGTCTGCTGCTTAAACATACACCCAGTCTCTAGCTTTCCCACCTCCCCCAGCGATCCTCCCCATGCCTCTTGGGCAAGGTCTTATCCCCTCATCCAGGTGCTCCCTATTAGAACATGTGAACCAGGTGCATGACCAGCCCCGAGAGGCACTGAACCCCTTCACCTAGAGAGACTGACACATGCCACATCCTCTCCACTTCATTTTATCTTCAACACTCAGAGCAGAATCACTTTAAGAAATGGGGAAGAGCTAAGACGGGAATGTAAATGTCAACTCTGGCTCTGGGCATTCATCCTACTGCAGAGCTATAGAATTATAAGATGGCTCAACTAACTGCCCTTAACCTCAAGTAGATGGTCAGCCCAGAAACCCACCCATGAGAAGCCACCTCCCACCAACACTTATCCCCCAGGTAGTGGCAGATCGGTCCTGCAGGTGGGCTTCCTCTCATACTAGGATTCTGTCCTCTGCCCAGCAGCACTCACTCTCCTGAACGAGGCTCTGTGAAAACCTTTACCCAATCCCATCTGTTCCTGGTGTAGTGACCCGGGCTCGCCCACAGCTCAGAGATTGCTCAGAAGAGGATGACAATTAAAGGTTGCTAAATACAGGGAGGCAGAAAAGCTGCTGATGGCATCTGCCATCAATCCAAGAGCCTCTTCATCTGTCCTTGCTCTAGGAATAGAACTCTTGACAAAAGCAATGACATTAGGCCAGTGGCGTCACATTTCATGTCAAGTGAATCACAGAATCTACAAGCAGAATGGTAAGAGTACTCTAGTATGGGTGTACAGATGATGACTCACTTTCTGTGTCACTCCTTTACAAACAGCTGCTCTAGTCCTCCTGAGGTCTTCCATGATAGGAAGCTTGCTCTCTCAAGATGGCTCCTTGTGTCTTCAGACTAATCACACAGTCACACAGGCCTTCCTCACATCTGATCAGTGCATCTCCCCATCACTTCCATTGTGACTTTGGCTTGGCCCTCTCCACTCCAGCACCTCCAGTCACCAGGTAACTATTTAAATCTCGCCTCTAAAAATAATCTGTCACAGCCTTCTTCCCAGCACTCCCTCCTCTTCCAAGATTCCTTTGTTTACTTCTAATAGGTCTGACCAGCAACCCTCTAAGCACATCACCAACAGGCTCCCCACTTCTTCCTGGAATCCAGCCTCCAGAAGAGAGCACCCCTAGCCACCACAGGCAGCCAGGTTTGCCAGTAACTTTTGGGTTCCTTCTGAGGTCATCACCAACAATCACTGGTACTTCCCTCAGGAGAAGTCAGGAGAAAGTACTGAGAGCATATGTACTGATACACACACTGTCTTCAAGGGCCTCATAAGCCAGGGAAGAGAGAGATGTCCATAGACAACTCTCAGCCTGAGAAAGTGCAGAATCAGACTCTAGTAACATGCAGAGGCATGTGTCAGGGACAGAAGTCTGTATGGATGTGAAAGCCAAGACCTCTGAAACCAAGATGGACTGGATTGAAATCCCAGGCCTGACACCCTCTAATTGTGAGAGTATGGACAAGTTACTTAACCTCACTAGCCTCAATTTCCTCATCTGTAAAATGGGGGTGATTAAACTGACTGTTGTAGAGATTAGAGATGGTGGATGTAGAACCCTCAGTCCGGTGCCAGGTACTCAGCAGGCACTACACCATGGCAGTGGTCAGCATTACTTGGAAAGGACCTCTTCTAAGGCTGACATTGGGAGCAGAGGGGAAAGCCTGACCAAAAGCTTAGTGTGGGAGTGTGTGAGTTGAGCAAACTCCTTGGGTCTATGGTGTATAAGGAAATGGGATAAGGCATGAAGCCAGGGTTGGGGCTAGAGCACCCAGACTATCAGGATTGGGAGGGATAGGGTACTGAAGAGGACCAACTTGGTGCGCTTCTCTCTGTCACTGGACCCCTATGATTCCAGCAGAGCAGGAAGTAGAATCTCAGCCAGTCTAATGGCTATAGTAGGAGCAGGAAGCCTGAGTCCACTCCGTACTGCATTCATTTGTCATTCTCCACCCTCAGATAATCAATAGCCTGTTAGCAAGACTCTGTAAGCTCCAATTAGATAAATTGCCTGTTCAACAATTGCCAGAATCAGGAACTCTTCGGAAAACCTACAGACTTTTCTAAATAGTCTTTCCTTTGTCAGCATCTCTAGGGAACTTCCCTCCCTCCCATAGCTAAACTTGCTACTCCCTCTGCCAACTGGACGCTTAACAGCCTGACACCACACAGAGCTCCAGGGGCTAGAACTCCCAGAGCACAGCAAACTAGCAGGGCCTAGGCCAGTGATGGCGAACCTATGACACGCGTGTCAGCACTGACACGCGTAGCCATTTCTGATGACACGCGGCCGCTGAGGCGGCCGCATGCCAAGGATGAAACATTTGCTGCTCCTGAGGATGAAACATTTGCGAAATAATGTTTTTTCCTCAAAGTGACACACTACCCGAGTTATGCTCAGTTTTTTGGCGAAGTTTGACACACCAAGCTCAAAAGGTTGCCCATCACTGGCCTAGGCACAACACTGCCTCTGTGAGGTGGATACTGGGTCTTCCGACCCACGATGAGACCCAGCCCAGAGTGACTAGGACAATGTCCTCTGTGACCACTATATTGCAGTGTGGGCATCACAGCCAGTTAATACTTGTTTTGTTGAATGCCATTTGGAGCAAAGAAGAAAACATGAGAAACTTTAGGGGAGAGCTGGAGAATGTTCCAGTTTCTCCTTTGCTTGTGGCCAGTACGGAGATGGCCAGAAGAGGAAGGCCTCCCTCCCTTCCTCACGCCATCCTGAGACACATGACCTGAATCCCCCAGAGAATGCCAATCCCCATCCACATGGGGTGGAAGTCCTTGACTGACCCCACGACCATGTCTGGAAGCTGTCAGGGAGGATGATGGAGCACAGGACCTCAAGTGCTGAAGGCAAAGTGGCATGAGGCTTCTAGGTGACTCCTGCAGGTAACGCTGCTCTGGGTCAATTGGCTGGGGCCAGAGAAGGCCCAATCTGAAATCTCTGAGAGGAAAGCTGGGCTGCAGAAGAAATCCAGTCCCAGAGCTCCCTCCCCTCCATGACATTATTCAAGAGACACAGACAGCTCCTCAGCAAGCCCGGGCCTGAGGGACACACTGGGGGGAACACTCTGTAAGAGGCACCTGGGAATGGGCCCTCACTGCCTTGGCAGAATCCTGTCCTCCTACAAAGCTCATCTTACCTCCTACGTAAAGTTATAAAACAATCTGTTCTTCACAGCCTCCCTGAGCACACCATTATGCCTGCAGCCCTGCTTCCTGAGGTCAGCCTCATTGCCTACCAGTCAGAGTCCTGCCTAAGAACGGACCAGCCCTTACTTCTTCTGCACCTTCCTGCGGTTCTAAGCAATGCTGAAACCCAATGGATTTTTTTCAGTTATCAGTGGAGCCAAGACACAAACTGATGGCCAGCTGTTTGAATCTGGCCTGCAGATTACCATTTGTTGGCACACAAGATACTGCTTAAATATATGAATTAGATTCCAAAATTTTAAGATCAGATTTTTCTGATTTTCTTTCAAAAGTTGGAATATCTGGAAGTACAGGGTCCTCAATGCTGTGGGGCAAAGCTGGGCAGAGTGAGAAGCAGCTGTTCCTTTAGACAGGGCATGGTCACTCTAGCTTGCACCAGTCCCTATGGAGCAGACACTGTGGAGGCCCTGCCCCATGTCCTATCAGCCCACCTAAGCTCACCTATAGCTGACGTGCTCCTGTGTGTGCTAACAGCTTCCCACTGCCAGTACCTGCAGCTCTCTGCTTCTTTGCCTGAGGACTTTCTCTGACACTAGTTGGCATTCAGGACAGCCCAGAAGTGCTAGGGATTTAAAGCCCCCAAAGATATTATTGACTCATACAGGGTCAATGAATTAAAAATCACTCACTTCCCTGCACCTCAAGGGTACAATTCTGAGACGCATTTCGCATGATTATTCACAGTCCCCAGTGGGACTGAGTTCCAGTGGACCACAGTGGCAGTCCTCTCCTTAATGTACCCTTTATCGGCTCTTTCCCTTTCTGCCTCTTTCCCCCAACCTTCACTTATGCTTACTGGAATCACATCCCAATTAAATGATGTGCTCGTAAGTCCTTGTCTCTGGGTTCATTTTGGGGGGAACCCAAACTCACACGCCCTACTAGTCTTATTTCATCGTTTTTCCATCAGAGCATTCTTCTGATGGAAAGCTGAAGGGCAGGACCCCCCACCCATGGGCCTCCCAACATCGGAGGGACAGGGCAGACTCACCTCCCCCGAGTAACTGTACTTGCCCCTGAGAATCTGCCGGTACAGCCGGGTGCGGTTATCATCTTCAAAGGGCATGGTGCCACTGAGCAGGATGTAGGCAATGACACCCAGTGCCCACATGTCCACTGAGTTGGTGTAGGGCTTTCGAACCAGGACCTCGGGGGCAATGTACTCGGGTGTGCCACAGGTAGTCTTCATCAGGCAGTCGTCACCTTTCTTGCGAGCACTGGCCAGGCCAAAGTCAGTGATGATGATCTTGGAATCAGTGCCTGGGTGGTAGTAGAGCAGATTCTCAGGCTTGAGGTCTCGGTGTGTGATGCCCAGTGCGTGCAGATACCGGACGCCATCCAGCACCATTTGCAGCACCCGTGTGGCGTCACGTTCAGTGAAAGAACCCTTGGCAATGATGCGGTCAAAGAGCTCTCCACCAGTAGCCAGCTCCATCACCATGTACACACGCTCCTGAGTCTCAAACACCTCCACCAGCTGGATGATGTTGGCATGGCGCACCCGGCGCAGCACACGCAGCTCCGACTCACACACCTCCCGCCCCTCCCGGTATTTGGTCTCAATCATCTTGATGGCATATGGTTGCCGGGTTGCTCGGTGTTCCACGCGTACCACTCGGCTGAAGCTGCCTCGGCCAATCAGGGCTTTGATGTCATACTTGGCTGTCACACGTGGGTCGAACTTGGCCCTGTACTTAGCCACCCTGGCCTTGCGTGGTGGTTCTGAAGGAGGCTCTGTGTAGCCGGTAGTGGGGGCACCCGGGCAGGGGTTGGCACACTGACTGGCTGCTGGGATTCCAGCTTTGAGAGGGCCAACACTGTCCACCTCTGTGATGAAGTGCTTATATGCATCGCTCTTAGTGCCACTGAAGGGCTCCACCTTCTTGACCAGATCCAGCTGGACGTCCTGGGGCGGCTCGGGAAGGACCTTGCTTGTCCCACAGCCCATCACGGACACGGGGGCATCCTCTCCAGCGAGGCTGGCAGGACCTGCTCTGCAGGCAGTGCCCCGTCTACACCTATGCAGACAGAAGAGAGGACAACTCAGTATAGCTGGGGACATCTCTGAAGGCCTACCAGCCATCCACCTCCTGCCTACTCCTGTCCCTCGATAACCCTAGCCTGAAGACCTGGCTCTAATACAGTTCCTGGAAGGGAGGATGGCTTTGATACCTAAGTGCTCAGAGCCCAGGCTCAATGGAGGGTCTTGATGAAATACTAGATCTGAGCATCATGATCTTGATTACATCTCCTGGATCTGATTCTCACATTGCTCTTCAACCCTGAGAGAGGGTAGGAACAAGCACAGGCTCAGTTGTTACTGCCCCCACCTTCCTCCCTACTCTGCCTGGGTTCCTTATCCTAGTTTAAGTTCTATGTTTTCTTCTTTTATATATATAAGAGAACATTTATTCATAACATTTATTCACAGAGGTAGAAAAAGTTAATTCCTAGAAGAAATGGGCTTAGGAAATAAGTTATAGAGGTAAAGGAAGGGCCTTTGGGACTTGGGAGTGAGGCAACTAATGGTAACATGCCTAGGGAGATGGGGAGGGGAGGAGTGAGGGAAAGGCAAGCAGTCTTGTTTTCTTTTTCATATATTTTATTGATTTTTTACAGAGAGGAAGGGAGAGGGATAGAGAGCCAGAAACATCGAGGAGAGAGAAACATCGATCAGCTGCCTCCTACACACCCCCCACAGGGGATGTGCCCGCAACCAAGGTACATGCCCTTGACTGGAATCAAACTCGGGACCCTTCAGTCCGCAGGCAGACGCTCTATCCACTGAGCCAAACCGGTTTCGGCCAGTCTTGTTTTCTTAATGTTAAAATCATTCCTCTTATTATTCTGACTTATCTTTCCTGAAATGGGGGTATAGAATGTTAGAGGCCTACTCTCCCAACACTATGACCTACCAGGGCTCCCTCCTGTATATCTTTCCGGGCCCTCTATGCCTCCTGCAGGCATGATCGCCCTGCAACCACCACCCACTGCCCTGGGTCTCTGCCCTACTAACCTCACTCTTTCCTGGACAGCTCCCACTACTTTGCTAATGCACCATCTTCACCCTGACAGTGTTTCAGGGTTACTCACTTCCCCAGTCACCACACTGATGGCTAAAATGTCACATTAAGTCCTAGAGCTGGCTGAAATCTATCCCGGTGAACTTGGGACAACAAGCCTTAGCACACTGCCATCAGGTAGCCACCAAACAGGGCATCATTCAAGAGGCAAAGGGAGCCTTGAGCTCAGAAGGAACACTAGCAGCTTCATCTAGATGTGACTCAGGCTGTGGATGAGGGTGCTCTGCTTCCTTGGGCTGAGAGGATCAGGAGCCCTCCCCATTTGTTTCCCACACAGAGATGTTCTGATCTTAGTACCCCATGGCTGGTGGGACCCTGGACAAGGTGAAGTGCAGAAGTACTACTTTCCAGAGGTCACTCTGCTCAGGCTGCCCTTCCCTAAGTCTATCTGAGGGCCCCATGGGTAAAAGAAGGGAGCTGAGAATTTCCTATTAATTATGACATACAGAATTGAGGATAAAATTATCAGTCCAGGTCAAACATTTATTGAACATGTACTAGGATACAGGAATGAATAAGACATCCAATATAGGTTATATTTCAACATACACACAAACACACACACAAACACAAACACACAAGCAGAACATGGTAAATAAGCTCATAGTCTAAATGAAGAGAAAAGCATAAAAACATAATTTCAATATAGCACAGTAAGTGTTAGGCTTGAGAAACAATACTAGATATATGTAGACTGGCGCAGGGGTTAGGGAAAGCTTCCTGAAGGAGGTGACCCCCACACTGAATTTGATGTAAGAATAAGTCAGGTGAGGAAAGATGAGAATGGAGTTTTAGGCGGAGAGAATAACATAGTCATAGACCCAGAGGCCCAGAGGATCACCCTGGGCCTGGAAACAGGAAACTGGGTAGTGTGAAAACAGGCCTGTGGGGGGCTAGCGTTTTGGAAAGTAGGCAGGAACCAGGTTGTAGAGAGCAGCACAAGTTATGATGAGGAGCCAGGACCTTCCTGGGAGGTGAGGGGAAGCTACCAAAGGGTTTACAAAGAACGAGAGGCGCTCAACCTGTGTTTAGAAAGAAGTGTGAGGCTGAACTGGAGGAGGATCAAAGTGGACTAAAAGGACCAGAGAGGGGACAGTGGCCCTGACAGGGGTGAATGGAAAGATGTCAGCAGGAGAACTGATAGGGACTGGAGGCTGGGCATAAGGGGTGAAAGGGTGGAGTGAGGGCAGCACTCCAGTCCCTTACTCAAGGCTCCTGGGCAAAAGGGTCAGGAGTGCAGCAAGAGGGACAGGTTTAGTAAGCAGTGGGAGGAGTTCAGTTTTTGATGTGTGCAGTGCATGAGGAACATCCATGTGACATTTACTGCAGGCCAGGCACCACATACTACATTTTTAAAGTTAATAAAAATAGATATTGTAGAAATGTATAGACTAGTAAATGCATAAGTTTAAAAAACTGAGGGAACATACACCAAATTATTAGTGTTTGTGTCTAAAGACACAGCCCAGCCTGTGTGATTCAGTGGTTGAGTGTTGACCTATGAACCAGGAGGCCACGGTTCAATTCCTGATCAGAGCACATGCCCGGGTTGCGGGCTAGATCCCTAAGGGGCAGCCGATCAATGATTCTCTCTCATCATTCTATCTCTTTCTCCCGTCCCTTCCTCTCTTTGAAATTAATTTAAAAATAAACTAATCAATTTAATTACATTAAAAAGAAGGGAACCATAGTTTGTGCTCTCAAGGAACTTACAGTCTAGATGGTTCCACACCAAAAGTTCCTTAGTCCATTACCCTTATAATGCCCAGTGAGGCCACTTAAAGGCTGGCAGCCTGGAAGGGATCCCTCTGAGATCATTTCCTTCCAGCAAATGAAAACACCACATTTTTCTACTTTAAACACCACATTTTTCTACTTTAGCATCACATTAGACACCATGGCAACAGAGGGCTATACCAAGAATTAGCTCAGTGATGACCTAGCCAACACAAATCAGCTTAATACTCACTGAGTATGATTCTTGGAAGGAAAAGAAGTTCAAATAAGTAAGTCTCTCTCCAGCTCTCAAAAAACAGAACTGCTTCCCTTCTTCCACGGCTGTATTTCTCAAATTTTTCTGTGTACCCTGGGTTCAACAGAGACAGATGTTCCCAGCTATCTCCAAAATTAAGAGCAATGTTTTTGGAACACCTATTGCCCATTCACGTCATGAAGTCGGGAAGTTCTGAAGAGGACTGAAGTTGCCCACATAACACGTTCACATTTATAAAGTAAAACAGAAAGCCAAACGAAAGTCTCATCCATGTATGCGACTGACAAAGAACCCCAGTATCTAGTTCAGATTCCACAGAGACTAAGATCTGCAGGGGTATTCCATTCCAGGTGAGGGGCAACTCTAGTTCAGTGTCAGAAGCAAATAAATTTCCTGAAAGCTGCTCTTTCTCTAGCCCATGAATACAACTTAACAAGTGCAAGAACTGCAATTAGATCTGCACAATGCAATTAGGTCTAGTGAGTCAGCACTCCGAATCTCTCCTGGGGGAAGAGCCAACTACAACTGCCCTGAGTAGCAGCAGTTTTGTCAGAGTTTTCCCCAATGACCAGAGTTGAGGAAGTCACATAACACAAGGCAGCTTCCTACAGGAGGATCAGTCTGAAGAGCAAACAGGCTTACTAAGATGAGCTCTTAGTAACAAGGGACATATTCTGGGAAGAACAGTCATTAGTAAATACCGTGGCTTCCATTTGCTGAGTTCCTACTGTGAGAAGTATCTTACATGCACTCTCACTCCTCTCTGCAACTACATAAAGTAGTGATGATTATTCCTATCTTGGAATGAGCAAACTAGGACTCAGCGAGTCTCAAGATTTCATAAAAGCCAAGAACTGACTCTCAGTCTTTCTGACTCCAAAGCTCCTATGTCTAATCATCAAATCATACTGCTTCCCCAAGTTATGGGCAGAACAATGAGACTGCAACGGGTGCCACAAGGCACCTCTAGTCTTTCCCACTAGACAAAGACACAAGAGCTTCCTGGAGGCAATGACAAAGATCTCCAACCAGGAAGCACGGTAAAGTCACCTGGGGAATTTTTTCAAAATATATATCCAGATACCAGATCTTCTGAATCAGTCTCAGAGAGTGACACTCTTGAATTTGTATTCTGAAAATCTCCTTTAGACTACCAAGGTTGAGAAGGCTGCACCACATACCACACACATATGCATGCATGTGCAAACACGAAACACAGGTGAGCTGTGTTCATCTCAGATGCTGGGCCCTGATAGGTGCTCAATGGTACAGCTGAATCAGTATCCATTCTTTTTTTTTTTTTAATATATATTTTATTAATTTTTTTACAGAGAGGAAGGGAGAGGGATAGAGAGCTAGAAACATCGATGAGAGAGAAACATCGATCAGCTGCCTCCTACACATCCCCCGCTGGGGATGTGCCCGCAACCAAGGTACATGCCCTTGACCGGAATCGAACCTGGGACTCCTCAATCCGCAGGCTGATGCTCTAGCCAATGAGCCAAACCAGTCAGGCACAGTATCCATTCTTAAACCAACAATCTATCCCAGTGGATTTAGTTCCTACTGTTATGTCAGGCAGAGCCAGATACTCAGGTACAGATACACAATCCCCAAACTAACTATCACCTGACACAACATGATCTAGTCAACAGCAGTCCAATGAATAAAAATACAGAGGAGTCAATGGTTACATGTGAAGCAAGGGAGGCTTTTCCAAGGAAATGAAAGCTAAGGTGAATTTTAAAGGACAAATGTAAATTTTCCATACCGGTGGGAGAAAGGGAAGGGTATTACAAAAGAGAAAATTGGGTCTCTAAAGCACAAGGGTATTAAACCACAGAGCTAACAGAAGGCACACACGCCCCAACAACATATGTACTAGTAAAGAGAAGACAGAAATGCACAGGTGTTGACTTCAGAATTAGGCCTCTCAGATTATGAAGAGCCCTGAATGCCTTCCTAAGAGGCTTAGCCTTTATCCTGTAGGCATCAGTGAGCCAGTTTTCGGCAGTAAAGGGCTTATTCAGGTGAGAAGTAATCACTTCAGCGGCTTCATTTAGCGGGAGTGAGCATGGAGTTGGGCGAAGGTATGGCTGGCTTGTGGGGCAGGCGACCTGGCTGGACTCAGGCCTGCTTTTTCCCAAAGTGAAAAAGGAAGCGACCAGCTGCCCGCCAGCCCCTGGCGTTCAGTCGCAAAGGAAGGGTGTGGAGTAGATGCTGGACACGAGAAGGGAGTGAGGACAACCGGGTTAGTTCACCGTGACCGACGCCGGCTGGCTGAACAGCAGGCAGGGCAACTGACCACGTCCACCAGGCCCACGAGGTCCCAGAGAAAGGCTACCCAGCGCAACAGCATGTTTCAAGGCCACTCTAGTCTCGGACACCGGGGACCCCGAGCAGCCATCGCCTGGCCTGCTCCCCAGCCCCGTAGGCCCCGGCACACCTGGCACGGGCCGAGGGCTCCAGTCTGGGCAAAGACAGGCCCGGTGCGCCTGGAGGCGGCCGTGGCCGCAGCTCGTCAGCCCCTCCCGCCCGTTGGGCCGTAGCCCTGGGCCGGGCCGCCTCACCTCGCGGGGGCGGCGGGCTCTTCGGTGTCTTGGCGGCTGTGCTAACCCTCTCGGGGCCGCGGCCACGGCCGCCGCCGCCGCCATCCTCAGGCGTTAGCGTCGTAGCGTCATCACAGAGCGCGCTTGACGCCAAAACAAACCCGGGCCGCCTATGGGGCGGGGCGGGGCGGGGGCGGGGCCTCGGGAGGGGCGGCTACGCGGTTGGGGGCGCTCCGAGCGTGGCCTGCCAATCAACGCCTTCAGGGCCAGGACGGACTCTAGGGGTAGGGGGTGGCTAACTGTTGTTCTAAGTAGTTCCTCTGTAGGCTGGCTGCGAGAGGAACCTGTTATAGAAAAAGGAGGTACACCTGGAACTAATATAAATTAGTATTTAATGTCAACTATAACTGAAATATTAAAAAGATTAATTAAAAAAATAAAAACAAAGGAAAAGGAGGAACTGGGTAGGGAGAAAGTTTCAAGTTTCTGGTTAGAGAGGAGGGTGCTCTGTCATACAAGGTTGGGGACATAATGCGTTTCAACAGGTTTCTGGAAGTGCCGCTGGAACTCCGCAAAGGATCAATTTAAATTATATTAAATCTATTTTTTGAAAACTACAGTGAAAATAAATCAGGCATTCAGATGTGTTAAATTTGGCCTCCATCTCAGAGGAGTTGAAAATGGTTAACTTGAGGATTGGTCTTTAGTCTTGGGCCAATTTAGGAGTAACATAAATTTTTTTTTCATTCTTGTTGTTATTGAATTTAAGTGAATGCTAAGACTGCAAAGCAAAAAGATTTTTAAAAAAATCTTGTTACTATTCACAATTTCTCTATAGGATCAGAATTGTTTAATTGTTTCACTACTTTACCAACAACCCAAGTTGCAGAGGGCTGGGGAATAGATGCTGCAGGTAATAAAAGGGTTGTAATCTCCATCCATCTTCCTAATTTCAGTCTGTTCGTTTATTCAACAAGTCTTTGTTGAATGAACACTTCGCACATGGAACTGTCTTTAATGGACTACATAAACCAGCAATTTTCTTTTAAAAAATATTTTTATTGATTTCAGAGAGGAAGGAAGAGGGAGAGAGAGAAACATCAATGATGAGAGAGAATCATTGATCGGCTGCCTCCTACACACCCCACACTGGGGATCAAGCCTGCAACCCGGGCATGTGCCCTGACAGGAATTGAACCACATGACCTCCTGGTTCATAGGTCGATCCTCAACCACTGAGCCACGCCACTGGACAAGCCAGCAATTTTCAACCAGTGTGCTACAAGAATTTTTAAAACATGCAATACCTGACTATTTAGCCAGGGGCACTAACCTCTTTTCCCTTATATTGTCAAATAAAAAAAAAAATGACAACAGCCAACACAATAGCTGTCTGATGTGAATGAATCAAAAGTATACCAATTTTTAAATTTTTAATTTTTAAAATTGATTTCAAAGAGGAAGAGAGAGGGAGAGAGGTAAAAACATCAACGATGAGAGAGAATCATTAATTGGCTGCCTCCTATACACTCCCTGCCAGGAATGGAGCCCAAAACCCAAGTATGTGCCCTGACCTGGAATCGAACTATGACCTCCTGGTTCCTAGGTCGACACTCAACCACTAAGCCACACCTTACCAGGCTATAACAATTTTTTTGTCAGAATGGCAAAAAATATATATTTTTGGTGTGCTGAAGAATTTTAGTAATTAGATTGTGTCATGAGATGAAAAAGGTTGAAAATCACTGATATAAGCTAATGTTATATTTTAAACATAAAAGTGAATTAACACCAGTAAATATCATTTTGTCTGTTTTATTTATTAGGGAATTATGAACTTTTTTTGTTAATCCTCACCCAAGGATATTTTTTCAATTAATTTTTTAGAGAATGGAAAGGAGAGGGAGAGACAGAGAAATATGGATGTAAGACACATCAACTGGTTGCCAGTGATGGAGCTTGCAACTGAGGTGTGTGCCCTTGACTGGAATCGAACCTGCAACCCTTCAGTTGGCAGGCCGATGTTCTAACCACTAGGGCTGTTCCGTGTCTGCAGAGCTGCAAATGTGAGAAACACTGCCCCCATGATGCTCTGGCCTGGGCAGCTGTATCCAGAGTCCAGTCTGTATGACTATCAGCTTACCCCTCTCCTCCAGCTTTGGGATAAAATACACAAAGCTCTTAAGCTCCTAGCCAGAGAGCAGATTCTGTCCCCATCACCAAACCCATACACACACTCCAGGTCACTCAATTCCAGGGAAGAGCAAGGATTTAGGGAGCAAACACCAGGCAAAAGTAGGTCACAGCGGGAGGATGGTAATCCCTGCTGTGGCTGGCCAGAGCAGTCAGCCCCTGCTATCAAGAGTGGCTCTGGGAAGACTTTTGGGGTCTGGAGCCCCAGCACCATCCCTTCTGACAGTATGCCCAGACATTCTCAGCCCAAGAGCTTGCTGACTGTAACACTTCCTATGTTGGACTTAGAGATTCTATCTTTCATTCCACACCTCCCACAAGTATATTCTTTATACCCAGCCCTAGATCGGGTAGTAGAGATACAAAGAGGACCCTTGGGGAGTACATAGACAGGAATTCTGACCCAGACCCAGACAGGAATAAGCTAGCGCTATCAGTACTGAGATAGATGAGAGCCTGAGAGCTGTGTGGACCTGTAGGAGGCTGCTGATTCAGCTTGGAGTCAGGGTAGAAAGTATTTCCTGGAGGAGGTGATAATGAACCAGAAAGAAGTTCACCAGGAGAAAATGGGGAAGGGTACAGAGAATAGATGTACAAAGACGCAGAGGAATAAAAGTATGATCTTTCCTTCTGGAAAATGCTGGTGGTCAAAGAGGGGCAGATCTGGGCGTGTTGCTTTTCTGAACTTTCTCCTTCAGGTGATAGAAGATGGGTAGTACTGGTGGAGAGAGAAGTGGGGATAAAAGTACAGGCAAATGAAGCACAGGAGCCAAGATGGGGCAGAGAGGGAGCTAATGGAAGCACCTGACCTAATTGGAAGGGGATGGTATTTGGGAAGCATGGATTGAAGTAGAACTCCTACGTATGTGTGTGGAGGTCTCTGGAAGCACTTGTCATTCTGGAGCCTCTGCAAGGGTCCTCTCAGGCCTGATTCTGTCTTGAGGGCACAGCCTCCCAGGATGGGCTTTAGTGTAAATCTGGCCTGTCTTGATATCGGTTCCCACCCATCTCTTTCTCCCTCACAACTGATTCTTTTGGGCCCCTCTTGTAATGCCCTCTCCAAATCAGCCCCACTTCTCCTCCACCACTTGTAAGCCTCCATCCTTACCTCCTATTGCCTCTATCATGGTCCTTCTCTGAAGCCTCCCCTGACCCCAGGGGCTGGATAGGTAGATCACTCCTCTCCTCTGTGTTGCTACAGAGGGGAGTTGAGTAGACTGATAAACTGTGGGCAGAGCTGGCTTATGTAGGGCCTCCTAGACAATGAGAAGGAGCTTAACAGCAGAATCAGTTTTTCAATACAGAAAATGGAGAATAAAGTGGAGGGAGGGAGAGTAGAAGCCAGTGAGGAGGCCATGCAGTGCCCACTGTGAGGTGGTGGTTTGGAACAGGGTCCTGGTGCTGGTGGTAGGAGACTGAACAAAGGAGGATCTCACCCTCTCTGAGACCCCTCCTTCCCTCAGAATGTGCCCATGCTGAATCTTGCTCTTCTTCTCCTCCAGGATGAACAGGGGCACCTCACACCACACTCTCATTCCATGCTTCCAGAATGCCTTCTGGGATTGTTTTGATTTCACGCTGTACACCTCTTCTCAAAGAACAAGCTTGTGGAGAGCAGAGGCCAGGGGAACCCTCATTGTGACTCCAGTTTCAGCAGCTCCAGGTCACCTTGGGGAACTGAAGGTAAATTCCAACAGGGGCTCCCCACCTTCTGAAACAGGCTCCCCTCAGATGGACACGACCCCAGAGAGGAAGAGGACAGAGCACTTACTTTGAGTTGTCTTAAAGGCTAAGGTGGAAGCTCAGCAGAGGAGGAGGTGAGATGGTCAGGAGTCTGGAGGCTAGAATGAAGCTGGGGGGCGGGGGTGGCCATAGTGGGGAGTAGGGTGAGACACTCCACCACCTCACAGGTTCCCTAGGGGCCAGGTAGGGCTAGGAATACCAACCTGGGAAGACAGACTAGAGGTCCTGGAACCTGCACGTAATGGAAAGCTCGGCACTGCCCCTGGGAAATGAGTGTTTGCAAGGAGAAAGATGGAGTCCCCTGTGGCAGCCTTGGGCCCTGCCCATTCTGTCTTGGGGATCAGCTTCTGGAGGCCTCCGTCTCAGTCAGGCAGTGAGCAGCCAGAAGAAAGGAAGGAGCTCAGTACAAATATAAATACCTTTAATGAAAGCTGAATGCACCTTACAGAGCTTCGAGGACAGCCATCAGAGCTGGGGTGGCAGCAGGGGCACTGCTACTTGACCCCAATAGTTAGGCCAGAGGCCCCAGGAGGCAAACAAATGCCAGAGCAGCCGCCAGCAGCAGGGGAGCAGGGGCTGGGGTTAGGGCAGGAGCTGTCCCCCTCAGTGTCTCCTGGTTGGTCTCGGGGCCTGCACCACGCTCCCAGACGTGCACAGGGCTGCCACACAGAGTGTGCAAGTTATCTGGGTGCGGGGTCCGACGAGCTTCTTGCTGTAGTGACTCCCACACAGCAGCCGCCTCCTTCGGGCAACCTGACAGAACTTGAGAGGCGCAGATGTGGAAGTCATTCCAAGACCTGTTCATGGGATTAGGGGAGTTAGGTGGGACAAGGAGGCTTTGGAATGGGAAGAGGTTCGGGCACGGAGAGTAGAGAGGGTCAGGCTGCTGTCCTTGCACCTGCTCTTACCTGCAGATGGTCGCCAGCTCGCTTCCGTGACCCATGCCATCCCCCAAGCGGATGAGACACTTGGCGAAGCCCTGGTATATGTCACAGCGGCTTTGGCCCACGGCAGCTGCCTCCAGGGGAGATAAAAGGACTGGGGGTAGGGGTGGAAAATAATTGATAGGATGAACTGGCCCACCTCCCAACCCCCAGGGGCTTATTTACTCTGGCAAGCTCTGGGGACATGACTCAGCGTGAAAGAGGTACCCCAGGGAAATGAGGGGCACATCTGGGGATCACCTGCCTGGGCTCTGTTCTAGGTGGGACTGAACAGAGTCAATGTGGAGGAAGGCAGGGTGGTGTCCTCACATCCCAGGGGTCAGCTTTTCCTCTGAGCTTATGGGGCTCCTGCAGCCCAAAGTGGGGTAAAGATGATCCAAGTGAAGGAGCAAGGACAAGATAAAGGGGGACAGGGTCCAGGGCCACACTTCCCCTCCCCAGCACCATCCAGTCTCTCTGCAGTCTAGACAAACTTTGCTTGGCCTTCCCACCCCATCCAAAACAAGTATTTTCAGACAGGTAGGGCAGGATAGAGGGTGTCAGGATCCAGACCAGATCCTAACAGAAGACCTCAGGGGACCCCAAAGCTGGTCTAAGTCTCACCAAAGACTATGTCTTCCTTTTATCAGAATGGGGGCTGTGAAATTTTGAGGTCCTTCCCCTACAACCAGGGCTCAGTATACACCCCTCCCTTTCAGTTCTAAAGACACGGGTACACATTATTCCCTCCATGGAGCCCTTGCACCTCCTTGCCACACTGGCTCCCAGTGCTCAGGAAGGTTGTGCCCCAGCTCCCCCACACCCTAAACCCAGCCTGATGAGAGGGTGTAAGGCCCAGGTCTAGTACCCCTGCACTCACCGAGTGGTGCTAACAGCAGCAGCAGCAACAGCCCCACCGCTCGGGGCAGTCGCTGGCAGTGGTGACAGCAGCAGCAGAGCATCATCCCTGGCTGGGAGCCTAATGCCAGAACTAGCAGCTCTGCTTGGAGTACAGCCCTTCAGCCCAGCCTCCGGAAGGAGGGACTGTGATTGGATGGGAGCTGGGGGCGGGGCTTCAAAGCCAGCAGGCAGCCCCACCACCAATAAGCAAATCAGTAGGCAAGTTGACAAAGAGGGGCCCTAGAGATAAGAGCCCAGGGGATCACTGCTGTGCTAAGCTGAGCCCAGGGCCCTTGGCCCAGGGATGGAGAGGGGAGATGTAGGAAAACCGATGAGGATGGGTGGCCAGGACCGTGGAGTGGGTTGGCCTTGACAGAGCTCCACAAAAGGAGGAGAGAGGCCAGGGAATAGAGAGCAGTTATCAAAGTCACTCCAAAGACACACCAAACGCACACATATTCCATTTTATTCCAAAAGCATTTAATTGAATTCCTTAATGTTTTTCAAAAACAAAAAGATCCAAAACAGAGGTAAAAAGGAACATGGAAAATTCAACTCAAGTGGTGTCACAATCTCGGGGGGTCATGCTCCAGGCATGGCAGAACCCAAGAAGGCACAATACCCACCCTGGGCCCAGCCTAAACCTGCTGGCTACCATAACCTGTAGACCACAGCCAGTGCTCACCCCCTCAACCACCTCAGAGGTGCAGAGGTGGAAGCCTGAGCAGGTAAAGAGCAGACATGACCCTGCTTTGGCCTAGGCCTGTCTACTGGCCTTCAGTGCCACCCCACCCCAGGGCAAGGCAGGCTTAGCTAAGGGAGGCTGGGGGTCACAAGGCCATGCAACATGAGGCTGAGACGCCGGGCCACTTTGCCGAGTGAATTGTGTGGTTCGGCCTGCAGGAACTGGAAGAGCTTCTGGCGCACTTGGGCCATGACGGAGCCCATGTGGTCCCGAGTGATAGGGTCACTGTGGTCCAGATGCATCACAGCCTCTTCCAAGTAGCTGAGGACAGAGAAAAGATACAGGCTACAGGTGGGCTCCAGCAGATGGGAGCGCCACCTGGTGGCACTGAGGCCGAGAGGAGAGGGACGCCTGACAAAGGAACCCTCCAGGCCCGAGATGGGTGGAGGCAAAGGGAACTGGTGGAGAGAATTAGGGAGGGAGTCAAGCTAGAGCTGGAGTCTCTGCTTTGAACTGTTCCCCCACCTCCACCTGAGCCCATCTCCTGGTCCAAATGCGCCTACTCACCTTAGCTTGAGGTCAGTTCGAGTGCCAAGGTCAGAGGCCAGCTGCTGGATGAGGGAAAGGAGCACAGGCTGGGAGAGTGGGCAGGGTGGCTGCCCAAAAACCTGGCCCGGGTCCACAGTTTCACAAACGTACAGCACCAGGTTCAGGTCAGCAGCTGTCAGGGCCTGGGTAGAGATTAGCATTTAGTGTGTGGGCCTTGTCAGGAGACACCTGAGCCTTAGCTGGGCCTAATGCCTGGCATACCTGCTGGAAGGCCTGATTGAGGTGGCCCTGCTGCAGCAGCTGCAGGATATGGGCTTGCTGGGCTTGGCAATCGAGGTGGGTAGCAGGGACAGGTGTGCCAGCAGCTGAGCGCATGGCCTGCATGATGCTAGAGGTGACGGCGGCCTGCTGCTCCTTGAGTGCCACACTCACCTCACCCTTAACAATGCGCTGTACCTGTGCTAAAATGGACTCCTGCAGGCTGTAAAGGGAAAGGAGGGAGATGAAGTAGACAGGGAGTCCGGTGTGGCCCTTTCCAAACCTACCACCTTGCCCAGTACCCTACCCACACACCTGCCCACAGCCACATGCAGCTGGTGCTGCACCTCAGCCCGAACACTGCTGGACACAGTGGCTGCCATCTGCTCAGTGGCGCCCTGCAGTGTGCTGACCAGGCCCCGCAGCTGAGCTAATACAGGCTCCCTCGCCTCCTGCTCTCGCACCTTCCGGCTCTTCATGTGGCTCTCTAGCTGTTGCAAGTCTGAAAGTTGACCATGGGGGCCATGAGAGCGATGGGGAAGAAGAGGATAGCCCCTCCACCTTGGAGCATATGACTCCACTCACATTCCTGTGTGCCCAGTCGGAAACTATCATTGATCTGCTGGAACATGGCCTGGCAGCTCTTCTCAAAGGCAGGCAGCACCACACTCTGGAAGGCTTCACGGTAGGCGGCCTGCATGGGCCCCTGTAACGTGTCTGCAGCTGCTCGGGCGATGGCATCTGTCAGGTTCTGGGGGTAGAGGGAGGGGCCGGGCCAAGCCAAAAGCCTGAGCCCAAGCTGGCCTGACCAACCCCACCAACCACCAACCTCTCTCATCTCTGACCCTTTAGCACCTTGGACTTCAGCAGCTTGGAGATATTCTCTTTCATGCTACCCTCCACAGCTGTGAGCTTGGTGGCCACTGAGGTGTTCAGTTGACCTGCCACAGGCTCCAGACTCCGAGAGACACCTGGGGCAGGGTGCGGAGGGAGAGATGGAGCCATGAGAAGCAGCTTGACAAGTAGGGGGCCCACTCCCACACAGCCCATCCAGAAGTCTCCATGTAAAACTCACATGGAGGCACCGTCTTCTTGATCTCATCCCGTATGCTACGCTCTAGTCGCCCAGCCACAGCTGAAGACAGTGCCTGGGACAGCTGTTGTGTCAGCTGTTCCTGCAGCTGCCCACCCCGTTGCTGCCCCTCGGCCAGTGCCCGCTCCAGCCGCCGCTCTGTATTGTAGCTAAGGAACAGGCCTGGAGCAGGTCCCATTTCCCTTCTAGGTCTAAGAATGCTGCCGCTGCCCCTACCCCTCTGCCATGCCGGGTCACTGCCCACAAGGATACGCTCCTGTTCATGCCGAGACTCGAGGGCACGTTCCACGTGGCCTGTGACGGTGCTCTGCAGGCCTTCGAGTTGGGTGCACAGACGCTGCAGCAGCTCTTCTTGGCTGTGCCGCAGCTCCGCCAGCTCTCTCTGCTGTTGCCAAATTAGTGCTGGCCAGTCCTCAGGGGGCTCTGCCACCTGCCAGTAGCACCAACAATCACATGCCTACCCCACCTGTCCACACACTGGACTAGGGAATGGCCCAGAGCTCCTCCCCACCCTGAGAGAGGAGTCCTAGAAGTAGAAAGGGTATTTGTTCACTCACCTGGTGCTCCGTGAGCCGGGATCCCACGGCTGAATCCCTGCCATAGGCGAGAAGCACCTCAGGCCAAGTCATGCAGACAGCCTAGGGACCACCCCTCTCCCTGGCCCCAGGACCTCTCCTACCCGTCATCCTTTTTGCCCTTCCTCTTGAGCTTGGGTGAGGTCCGAGGGGATCCCTTAGTCTTCCAGTCCTTGGCAGGCAGCCGTGGAGTGGGAACTTTGGTGCTAAAGCCCCCTGCAGCAGAGGCAAGGCTGGCCACCTCATCATCGTGGTCACTGTGAAAAGGGGAGAGAGAGGCCTAAGTGCCTACCACTTGCTGGCCCTCCCTTGTGAGAGAAAGGGTGTGGAGTGGCATCTACCTTTGTTCAGCGCTGGTGTCCTGGCTGTCATGTTGCTGCAGCAAGTGATAAGGTGGTCGGTGGAAGGCCAAGCTCTTATGCTTTTCCTGAAGGCCATTCCTGGGGCTGGGAGGACAGGCCGACTCAGAGGACTATCTGAAACTCTTACCCTCAGTATACTTTTCCCCTCCCAAGCTCCTCACCTTTCTGCGAGACTGCTGCAGGTCTCCCGAGTAATGTCTGGTGCTGTTGGCCAGACCTGACTGTCAGGGGCTGTGGCCTCCTGGGTCAAGGCTGCCTCCAGAAGGGAAGGGGTACTATGCCGATCCCCATCTCCCGGGCCTCCATCCAGGCTAAGCTGGGGGCCAAGCTCAGGCCCTGGACGGGGCCGTGGGGACAGCAGATGTAGTGCAGACGCAGCTGAGGCCATACTGTTTGGCTCAAGGTCCTCAGGAGCAGAGGAACCAAAGCCACGGGACAGGGCCTCAGATGCGATCTCAGGGATGTCCTGGGACAGGGCAGTGGAAGCCGAGGAGATAACATCGGGAGAGCGGGTACGGCTGGGGGAAGCCTGGGGTAGCCCCAAGGGCTCTACTTCCTGCAGCTCCAGGGAGAGTGCAGAGGCAGCAGTAGGTACCTGAAGTGGGCCAAAATGGGGACTTAGATGGAAGGAAATAGGGCTGGGGGAAACAGAGACGAGGCACTGGTGTTTGCAGTGATGTGGGGAAGGGGGATGCAGTAAAAGACAGCCACAGCTCAGGAGGAGAGGAGGTGGGAATGGATAAGCTGAGGAGCTGCCCTGCAGGGAATATGGGAGGCTGAGATGACCTACAGGGAAATATGGGCCACGTGAGGCAGAACAGGATAAGCAGACAGGGTGCTATGAGGAGAGGACTGCTCTGACCTTTCTGATGTTCTACACCTGCTAACCTGCATTTCACACTCACGCACCTGTCCAGGCCCTTTGGGAGTCAATTTGTCAGCTGGACCTGGGAGCAGGCTGGGCAGGAGGCTGCGTGGGCTTGCCTGCAGGCTGCTGCCGCCGCTGCTGCTCATTGTCAGACTGCCATCCAGCTGCAGCTTGGGGCTCAAGGTCAGCTCCTCAGGTGGCCTGATGGCAGGAAGGCTGAGGCATAAGCAACCAGAGCTTGGCATCAGCTGGCACCAGCCCTCGCCATCCCCCAACTCTGACCCTCACTTCACCTGGGCAAGGAGGGGTCCACAGCTGAGGTACTGCTCATGGCAGAAACAGCTGTAAGAGAGGAGCTGCTGCTGCTGCTGCTGCTGCTACTGCTGCTGTTACTAGGGGATGAAGCAATCTGGGGAGATGCAGAGAGTAAGAGCTGTGGCCTATGGGTAGGGATTCCCAGGTCCCCCTGCCCTAAGCCCCAAGCCCCAAGCCCCAGCCCCAGCACACCTGTTGTAAAGAGGTGCTAGGTGTCATGAAGGCGTCAGGTGTCATCAGCTTGGGCTTGGTCTCACTGCTCAGACTAAGGAAGTCGGCGGGTGCAGGTAGCTCCACAATGCGTCGGAGATCAGGCTGGGAGCCGTGAGTAGCTGAACTTAGGCCCTCAGAGCCCAGTTCAGGCCGAGATTCTCCAAATGCTGTGGGAAAATCTGCCACTTTAATCAGATCTCAGACCCTGGCCAGTTTAACCTGCTTCCCTCTTACCCCTTCCTCACCAAAATCCTCACGGGCAGTGTGGGTGGGGAGCGGGGCCACCACATCAGGGTTCAGCTGTGGCTGGAAGCGGATCTGCACATCTTGCAACGCCCTTTAGGAAGAGAATAGGAGAGGGCTCAAAGGGGCCAGAGTCAGTAGGGTGAGGAGGGGCACAGACAGGGCACACTCACTTCGTATGCACACAGAAGAGCTTGATGAGCACACCGGCTGCAGACTCCATGGCACCAGCTCCGTGGGTCCCATCTGCAAGGACAGTGTGGACAACTAAACCCCTGGCCCTCTGTGCCTTGGCATTCCCTACATCCCAACATATATCCCGACCCCGAGCAGCTCACCAGCCCCAAGGCTGTCATTCTCTTCCTCAGCAGGCAGCACCTCGGTGTGCCGCAGCCGGCAGCGACTCACCACCTGGATACCGAAACTCAGTACAGGGTGGGTGAGCAGGAACTCAGAGATGGAACTGAAGCAGGCACGGCCTTCTTCCTGGTTCTGCAGCAGCTCCATCACGTAAAGGACCTGCAAAGGCAGCGCATTCACAGCTGAGCTCAGGCTGTGGATGTGCCACATATCCCTACTTGCCCCGATGATACCAACTCTGCCCGAGGTGTCCCCATTGCAGTCTACCTTCCGTTGTACATCGCTGAGAATCAGGTATTCTGCTGAGAGGTCCAAGCAAACTTTGAGGCTAGGGGGCACACTCACTGAGCTGAAGATATCTGGGGAGAAACTGGGAGGCCACAAGGCAGGATAAGTGAGCCTAAGAGAGTGGAAAGAACTCACATCCCCAACCCTGCTACTCCTGTCCAGCTCCCCAGCTTGTGCTTACCGAATGGTCTGCAGGCAGGTCCAAGACACGGTGCACCACATCTTCAACTCCTGATTCTGGTCAGCACCAGTAATGAGAAATCTCCAGAAAGGGACCCTGCAAAGCAATAAGACACTGAGTGACTGGCTGGGAGCCCAGGGTCTAGCGCACCACCCGCTTGCCTGCCCACTCACTCACTCAGGGTCCTGTTTCTTGTGGTTGTCACAAAATAGGAGGCAGGAGAGTGGCCGCCCGTCATGAGGCTTTAACTCATGCAGACATCTGCAAGCAGGCAGATGAGGGACCTGAGTAGGTGATCTAGTCCCCTACCCGGGGGTTCCTGGTCCCTCAGCTCCTGCCTTACCTTGGCTCGTCCTGCCCCTCAATGTAGATCTGCCAGAACTTGACAAAGCCATCATGGCTTGCTGTAGCCAGGACAGTCCCATCAGGTGAGAGGGCCCCTTCACTCAGGTACTGGGAAGAACCCAAAGAGCCTTGCTTTACCACCTGACTAGAGGTGGGAGCAAGCCCATCTCTGATGAGAATGACAGTGAGCTGGCCTGACCCACAGTGGATCTGCACGTTTGTGTGAAAGACTGAATAATTGGGAGGGGGGGTCATAAAGAAGACTAGACCCATGGGGTGCACATTAGGCATGAGCTCCCCAGTAAAGGTTACTTTGTGATCCGCGTCCCCATGGGCAGAATGCCAGTAAAGCTATCTGAGCAGCTACGGGTATGAGGAATAGATGAGGGACATAAGAAAAGGGGAAGAGAAGGGAGGCAGTCAGCTGCAGGCTTACTGTGCTGTGGCCTTTTACCATGATGAAGCCCTGCTTGATTTGGCTGACATCCACGGGCCAGGTGCTGTGGTTGGAACGGAGCATGTCCAGGTTCCACACCTCAGCCTGGAGGGTACAGAGAGGTGAGTGTTCAGCCCATGCCCACACCATGGCTGCTCTATCCCCCCACCTCTCCCTATGCCCAGCCTCCTCACCCGGTCCTCATGCAACAGGGCCACCATTGGGCTGCCCTCTTCACAGCAGTCTTCACTCTCCTCGGGAATGAAGGGGCACCAGATGATCCTACGGAAGTGGTTCAGTGGCGTACCCTCTGGCTGCCGGATATGGACTAAAATCTCTTCTCTAAGTGGGGTGTTAAGGATTAGACAAGTGGATGATGAGTGTGTCTGGGATCCCCAGCTCTGTCCACCTTTTTTCAGCCCCCCATTCCATCCCAAGGAAAGGATACTGAATTTTGCCATTGACCAGAGCCAAGTGCCACACGAACAGGTTTCCTGCCTCATCTAGGCAGGCCAACTGTGGGGAGTTGACGTGTGCGAAGGCCAGGTCAGCCACACTGCCGGTGAAGCCCTTGAGCAGGGTCCGCTCCGAAGTGCTGACACTGATCACCCGCACCATCGCTGAGCCATTGTTGGCAGCTGGAATCAGGACAGTGGTTGGCCATAAGTGAGTGTCTAGGCCCAGGCAGCAGCAGAGAAGCTCTGCCCTTGCCCACCTCAGTGTTACCACCAATCTCAAGCTCGGTTTTTCCACTTGGCTCCCCAAGGCCTGGCAGAGACAAGACTTCCATTGTATCCCTAACATCTGAGTGGGCTGAGTGGCCTTACAATGAATCTGCATTTCTGGAGCTTCTGGCAGAACACTTCCCTCCTCTCCCTTGACCCAACTCACCCCGAATGGCATAGGCCAAGAAGGAGTTGGACACAGCAATCAGGTTGCCATAGTAGTATTTCTGCTCCCAATCATACTTGGCGACAGGCTGGATTTTCACCTGAGAACCAAGGGTGAGGAAGGTCGTAGAAGCTGAGGGCTGGGGCAGCCTTCCCAGAGCTTAGGTGCACCCCAGCATCCCTGGGGACAGTAGAGGCCATATGTGCAAGTCCAGCCACCCAATCACAACTCCTGGGGCCAGATTCCCAGAGACTTGGTAGCCAACTCTGGCTTCCTAAGACTGGGGCACACTACCTGCCTGTTAAGGTGGTCCCCATAGGAACTAGCAGCATGGGAGTGGAGAGGAAGAGATTGTGTGCCCCATCCACCACACATGCCACAACATCCTAGTACCTTGTTGCTCCCCCGTGCCTTGCTCGAGATGCTGGAGTCACTGCTGGCCACAATCTCCACCTCCTTGGCCAAAATCCCAATGCAGGTAGAGCTGTCATCTCCTGAGAGGCAGCTGCGGGGAGGGGTGCACAAGCTTGACCCTTGTTTACCCAGAGTCTCAATAGTCAGGGTTGGAATGTGGAGAGGATACAGTTACCATGGGGAAGGTGTCCAATCCCAGGTACACAGCTCTGGGTCCACTGGTCCCCAGACTGGTAGCTCACCTCCCTCCTTGGGAATGCTAAATCAGGCACCTAAACTTTAGATCCAGGCCAAGCCCTTGAGGTTGTCCTCACCCCTCATCCCAGGGCAAGCTCAATGTGGTTAAGTGCCCCATCCCAGGACATCTAGTGTGGGAGCAGCAGAGGCTGCTAGCCCTTCTCTCACCCCATCTCATGCCGTCAGCTAACAGACACTCCAAAGATGCCATCACCACCACTATCATCTCCCAGGTACTCACATGACCTGCTTCTCCTGCAGGTTAATGGATGGCTTGGATCGGAGACCAGGCTTGTTTGCTGAAGTACCATCCCCTGAGCAGAGGGGGTCTGGGACCAAGAGCCCATTGAGGTCACCATTGTAGGTGTTAGATGGCCGCTGGCTCTCTGCATTGGGGCCTGAGGACAGGTAGGACCACTGTCATGAGGTTGTTCCACCTGCCTACTGACCTCTCCTCCTGCAGAGCCTCCCTTCGGAACCATAAGATACTCTAGGAACACTCAACTGAGCCATGTCTATGGGAAGGCAGGCCCTTTGTTCATCTCTCATTCCATAACACTTAAGGTGAACCCAATGTATACCAGGACTAAGGATAAACATGAGGCTCTCCTACCTGGGAGCGGGGTGCAAGCCATCAAGAATCCTCTAAGGCCAATTACTACTCAGGCCCGAGTGAGTCAACACAGAAGGACTATGTGTACGTGAGGGAGGGCATGGGAAGGGTCAGGACAGATTTCATAGAAGAGTTGCCATCAGAGCCAGTGTAGCTAGAAAACACAAACATGGGAAGGATGAAGGGAAAACAAGGCTCCAGAGGTCTCAGGTATGAGGGTGAGGTGCTTAGATTCTCCCTGTGGCGATGAAAGACACAAGAGTTTTTAAAGGGAAGGTGACATGGTCAGCACTGGCCAAAGGGCTCATTGCTCTAAGGCAGTATGCAGAATAGTTGAGAATCTGGGCGAGAGATACCAGGGCCTAGACCAAGGTAGTGGCAGGGGTTGGAAAAGAAAGGATGGGCTCCTAAGGCATGGAAGGGGAGTGATAAGATGTGAAAGTACGGAAGAAAGGAGCCTGCCCACAGAGAAATGGCTCAGAAGAAGCTTCCTTGGGCAGGTAAACAAAGGATGAATGAACATGAAGAGCTGGACAAAGAAGAGAGAAACGATGGGGTAGTGTGTTGAGTCAGGAAAGACAGCATTTTAGTTGTTTGCCATTCATTGAGTTTCAACCACTCTCCTAGACTTGGACACCACTCCAAAACTCCCAGGTGGCAAGGAGACTAGGGTTCCACATTCTGGATCACATCAAGTTTCTAGGGACAAAAAAGTCTGGGGTCTGACATGGTCCTCCAGTGAGAGGAGACAAGCCAGAGCTCCTTGGCAAACAGGAGAATCAAGTATCAATCAATAAACAAGGCGTTCAGAAAAGAAGTCTCCAGGCCACTTCAATTGGATCAGAGCCACCTTAGCTGCTCAGGGGTTAGCTGACCACTCTCCCTCCCAGGAAGGCTATCATGAGGACAAACAAACTGCACAAGGTTGGCCATGCCATGCTCTACCAAACCTTTGTGGAGTCTAGTCTCCCTAGCAGCTGATGAGCATGAAAGGCCCAAGCCAAGCTCATGAGTAAAGGGAGCACACTCCAGGACTGATGCAAAGGGCTCAGTGGTTCCAGGCAGCAGATGGATTTTCTCAGGAAATAGGCGGTAGTTAACCCCACCCAGAGTGAGCCCCAGTGCCTGCTGCAGTAGCAGCCAGTTTGGGCCTCCCAGCAGGTTTAAGAACAGGGTCTCAGGGCCCTGGCTGGTTTGGCTCAGTGGATAGAGCGTCGGCCTGTGGACTGAAGGGTCCTTGGTTCAATGCCCAGGTTGCGGGCTCAATCCCCAGTAGGGGGTGTGCAGGAGGCAGCTGATAATGATTCTCTCTCATCTTTGATGTTTCTCTCTCTCTCCCTCTCCCTTCCTCTCTGAAATCAATTAAAAAAAAAAAAAAAAGAACAGGGTCTGAGGAAACACCAGTTCTCAGCTCTGGACACTGCACACCTAAACCACCATCAACAGCTGGTCTTTCAACCACTCCAACTTCACAGTTCGCTGAACCTGCCAGGAAACTTTGGTACCTTCACACATGCTATTTCCTTTTTGTGAATGCCTTCCTGACACTAAACTGTTCATATTATAAAACCTAAACATTGTCTCCTTTCTCAGACGTGTTCGCAGGCACTCTCCAGTCCCCACCCCACCCACCCTATACCCATCAAAAAACCAAAACACTCCTCTCTTTCAATGTCAACAGCATTATAGGCCCCCGAGGGCAGGAGCAGCTCTCAAGTATCACTGCAAGCCCAAATAAAGTTTAAAAGAAAAGAAATAAACCAGGGCTGGCAGATGTTTGTAGCCTAATTCAATCAGAGCCATGCAGTCTGTGATTTGCCTTAATCCCAGAAAGGACACAGAATTGGGAGTGGCCACTTTTCTCCAGAAAAGTTTCAGAAAGCATGCCTAAAGTATATATTTTAGAGGGAAGGGCAAGTTGCAGAGGGGATCCACAGCTCCTCAGCACAGCGCCTAGGTCTAGACACAACTCAACGTACAGAGCACGGACTAGGCCTCAGAACTAAAGCAAGCGGGTTGGGAACTTAGATCAGTACCCACTAGAGACCTTAGGGCCCGGAAACAACAAGGGGGCTCTGCGGATTAAAAGAAGGAGCCTCACCTTCAGCCGAGACGCTGAAGGACGAGGCAAAAAGGCCCGGCACTAGGGTGGGGTGGGGAGGGATCGCACCGGGGGTCTGCGCCCTTCTGGGAACATGCTTAGGGGTTTACCGCTCTAACCATCGTCTGCCCTCACCAGCCCGGAGGGTGCAATGCTGGTCCGGAGGGGCCTGCAGGCCCTGAGGGCGAACCTGGCTCGAGCCGCCCCTCTGCCCCTCGGCGAGGGCCCACCCCCGCTGTCCTGGCTCACCTCCCGCGGGCCGGTCCAGCTTGAGAATGTCCCGTAGGTGCTGCGTGGCGTCCTCTATGTCGATGCTCGCGCAGGAGGCCATAGGCCCAGCCACAAGCGCCCTGAACGCGCCGCGTTCGTTTCGCTGCCGCCACGCACCAGTCGAACACAGTCGCGCAGGGACCAGACACGGCACGCTGGTCACTACAATGTGTCCACCCGCACAAACAGCGACCCGCACCAAGCCCCTGAGCCCCGCCAATCCCACCAACCGCCTCCACTTCCGGCCCGCCGAGTCTCGGCTCCGGGAATCTGCTCGGACTGGAGAAGAAAGGTTCCGGGCCGAGAGCGGACGCCTCACTCCTGAAGCCGTCTCCCTCCGCTATCCCACCTCAGTGCCAGCGGGGCCGGTGCGTTTCGCAGGGTTGAGGCAGAAGCAAGCCCGGTCCATGCCCACTCCCAAGGCATGGACTCAAGATGGGCCTAGGACCTCTCCAAGAACAAGCTGAATTAGCAGGAGTCTCGCTTTCCTCTTTAGGAAATGAGGGGACCCAGGATGTCAATAGGTCCAGGAATTGCAAGATCACGATAGCCCCACCAAAAACATCACATTGTTTCCTAATAGCCCTCCAGCATCCCATTGCCCAACCTAGGACCCCCAGGCAGGAAGAAAGAAACCAGTTAACAAAGACCTCTTTATTGCAGACATTTCAGGCACAGGTACATGGAAGAAGCTGTATTGCAGGTTTTATACAAGGTGGTTTAAGAGGCAGCAAGCACCTACCTCTCTCCCCCACCCCCCAAATACACAGTAGCCTAGATATGAGTTCCACTGAAATCTCCTGAATATACTCTCCTCTCAAACAGCACACATCCAGCCTGTGCCCAGTATAGCCAGGCAATATCTCAGCGTCTGAGAAAGTCCTTGGTCTCCATTCAGAAGGAAAGGGGGAGTACAGGTCAGGCATAGCTGTGGTGCCTCTCCAATCCTAAAACCCCTAACAGGGCACCAGCCCAAGTCCTGGGTTTGGTTCTAGCCTGTGATTGCTACCTTGCCACCAGGTCTCAGGGCTAGATTTGCCATGGGCAAGGCCTTTGTCTCCAAAACTGAGGAGCATAAACTGCCCCAATAGCTGAAAGATTTGAAGACAGGTAGAAGCTGTGTGTTAGGAAGGGAATAGGCCTAAAGATGCCTTGCAGAAAGGTCTGAAAGGTGAGAAATCCTAGAGTACAAATCCCTCAAACTCAGATTGCCTTATTTCATAGCTCTAAGGCTATACTCGAACCAACCAGGCCTGGATCTATAGGCACTTGCCTTTGAGCAATATGGTACAGGATCTGAACTGTACCACATTGCCCAAAGCAGGTAGTATAGGATTTGAACTGCCCTGTTCTTGGCTTGGGGTTACCCTGTGTGATCCTAACCCTTCTGGGGATAAAATAGGCCCCTCTCCCTCAAATTTTGCTCAGTGGGTCTGAACCTCATAGGCCATTTTTGCCAAAGGGTCTCCATGTTGTGGGATTCTGGGTCACCTGTTTGGTTACTAGAGCCCTGACCCCAACCAGTGTAGAGGTCACAGGTGTCAGAACTGACTGCAGAGGCTTCAGTGCAAGGGAAACTTCAGGCCAGGCGTGAGCTCTCCCTGTCTGCAGCTCACTTTCCTAAGACCAGGTGGGTTGGGGAGGGCAACACTATGCCCTGGGCTTCTGACAGAAACTAGCTTGGAATGCTGCTTCAAGTTTTCTCCTTGCAATAGGTATTGTTGAGTTGGGGTAGAGACGTGAGAGTGAGACATGTGACAGCCAATGCGGCAGGGTAGTTATAGATGTCCAGCCAACTATTAAACTAATTAAAACAATTTAAACTGTTAAGAAAATTTTTGTGGTTTTATTGTATCATGAGGCATTGAAACATCTGAACAAATCAATATCTGGACGGTGAGGCAGCTGCTTTCTCCTTCACTTCTTTGGGTTACTAGAGCAACTTGTCAGTAGATTAAAAAAAAAAAAAAAAAGAAGACAACCTTTTGCATTACTTAAGTCTTTCCAAGGCATGCGCTGGTACAACACAAACTTCTCCTGTCAGATGTAACTAGTCTAGCGTCCAAACATCATGCACAATACCTAGGTAGCAGCAGCGCACTGCGCCCGCTCCCACCTCGGTCCTGCTCATTTGTGTATGATATTTGGAGCATCTGGAGGAGTGTGAATAGTATCTGGAAGAGGAGGGAGGAGGAAACAGCATGAGTGCCTGGCTGGGAGGAGGTCAGCCGAAGTTGTGCAGGGCAAGCCTGAACATGTCATTGGTGCAAACCCAAGCATCATTGATGTTCTTCAATAGGAACATCTGGTGGAACCCCATGATGGGGTCTTCATCGGCCTGTAAGGAGAGAAAAATGATTCAGTAAGGGGGCCACGTAGAGACCAGGAATACTCGTGAATGCGAATTGATTTAATGTATGAAACACTACACTGGGCACATAGAGGCTTATAGATGGCAGCTCACACTGCTATTTACACTTAAACTGCAGAACAATTCACCAATTAGCTACAGCAAAAGAACAGAGAACATATCTGCCTTTAAGCCCACGTCTCTGGGCACAAGTGACCAATCTGAAAGAGTTAATGCAGCGCTCACCTCCTAAATTTACAGTATCTATAAACTAAGCACTCTTGGTGCCAAGGGGTATAGGGACAAGAGGTATAGGAGCAGGATAAGGCTGTGGTGCCAAGCCACTGGGCCTTCATACTACCCCTTCATTAACTGATTGCACCAGTTAATCCAATCAGGAGGAAGCAACTGCTAAGGATGACTATGGCCAAATACATGAGAAAAGGTTCAAAACTGAGTTCACACTCCTGTGATCACAGCTCTATAGGGGAAAAACACAAAGCATCGCCATCAGTGATCTGTTGAAAACAGAAGAGACCTCCAGCTAAACTGCAGACCAGGATGAGGTAGGAGCTCAGCTAATCAATAATCAGTGCTGTCTCTAACATCACTGGTTTTTCTGGGAATTATCAGCAAGGAAGCAAATCAGTCTTTTGAAGGCTGAGAGTTTTGTGTGTTTTTTTTTTTTCCTGGTCCCTCCCTCTTCCCCCCTCCCCCTAGTGGTTTCCGGGGCCTGCGGGATGGAGGGGTGGGAATCGGGGACCCGAGCCCCTGGCACCGGCGGGAGCTGGACTGGGCCTAGCGCCTCCGGGTCTGTCACTGGCAGGGGAAACTTTCCCAAACCGGACCGAGCTCCGACACCCTCCTCTGCCACCTCGTCCTCTAATCCCACTCCCACTCCACCTCCTCCAGTGCCTTCCCCTCCCACCCTTTGTGTGTTTTTTAAAAATATATTTTATTGATTTTTTACAGAGCGGAAGGGAGAGGGATAAAGAGTTAGAAACATCTATGTGAGAGAAACATTGATCAGCTGCCTTTTGCACACGCCCTACTGTGTATGTGCCCGCAACTAAGGTACATGCCTTTGACCAGAATCGAACCCGGGACCCTTGAGTCCGTAGGCCGATGCTCTAGCCACTGAGCCAAACTGGCTAGGGTGAGAGTTTGACAGAAACAAAAGAAAGAACCTGGAGCCCTGTGGGAAAGGGCACTGCTTACTGAGCCCAGCCTGGAAAAGCCGACACTGGGCCTCTGGACCTCCTAAGAGCCTATTTTTTATAAATATTTTTTTATTGACTTTTATTATTGTTTTTAAAATTTTTTATTTTTATTTTTTCTTACAGAGAGGAAGGGGTTAGAGAGTTAGAAACATTGATGAGAGAGAAACATCGATCAGCTGCCTCCTGCACACCCCCTACTGGGGATGTGCCCGCAACCAAGGTACATGCCCTTGACCAGAATCGAACCTGGGACCCTTCAGTCTGCAGGCCGACGCTCTATCCAGAGCCAAACCAGTTAGGGCAACTTTTATTTTTTCTGAGAGAGAAAGAGAAGGAAGGTACAGGGAGAGATAAAAACATCAGTAAGAGAGATCATCTACCTCCTGCACACCCACTATTGGGGGTCAAGCCTGCCACCTAGGTATGTACCCTGACCTGGAATCAAACCCTGTGACCTCTTGGTGCACAGGATGACACTCAACAACTGAGCCACATCAGCTGAGCCCAAGGGCCTATTTGAGCATAGAGTCTGGGCAGGGCATCTTGGACAGGCAGGAAAAACTGAAGGGGAAGTCCAGGCCAGAAGTCAGGTCTCTTAGAGTTCACTGCAGAGCCTTGGGAGCCCCTCCCTCAACCCTTGTATTAGACACTCTGGCTACTTAGGGAGAGGGACTGTTATTCTGAGCCCCATCATGACAGTCCTAGGACACTGGGACCTTGTCAAGGAACAGCCAAGTTATTCTGCTTTGGGAAGAAAGAGAGGCTTTTCAGAAACCAAGAATTTGGCTTCAGTTGCTAAAGCACAAGAGGTAGGAAATTCTGGGAGAGTTCTTGGGGTGGAGGTGCTGAGGGGCCACAGGAAGATTTTGAAGATGACAGGTCTTAAGAAGGAGACGGGAAAAATGTAGAGATGCAAAAGTTCCCAAAACCTGCTTTGCTCAGCAGGTAGAGGAATCAGCAGCCAGCTCTGGGAGTGGCAGCATGGACTCCAGTAGGGGACTGCTACTTGGCACCCAGCTCGCCGGTCCAGGGTCAATTGCCTACAGAAGGTCACCTACACCTTGGGGTAATATGAAGGCCCAGTGGATTGGCACCACAGCCTCAACCTGCTCCTATACCTCTTGTCCCCTTTTCCAAAAAGGCTCTAAATCAGTGCTGTCCACTAGAACTTTCTGCAATAACAGAAATATTCTGTCTGTGTTGTCCAATAGGCAGCCATAGTGACTGAGTACTTGAAATATGGCTAGTGTAACTGATAGATTACATTCTATTTAAGGTAATTAATTAATTAATTAATGTAATTTTTAAATGACCACATGTGGCCCTGGCGGGTGTAGCTCAGTTGGCTGAGCTTCCTTCTTGTACCGAAAGGTTGCTTATTCTATTTCCTGTCAGGGCATGTGCCTTGGTTGTGGGTTCAATACCCGCTACGGGGGGGTGGGGGGTCTAAGTTTCGCTCTCACATAAATCTCTCTCTCTCTCCCCGCCTTTCTCTCTTTCTAAAAACAAAAGTCTTTAAATTAAAAAAAAAATTACCACATGTGGCTGGTTGCTGTTATATTGAACAGCACAACTCTAGATAGTCACTCTGTCTGGGTGTCCCTTGATAAGCAGATCATATCACAGGGAAGGCAGGAGCGCAGGCATCTCCTCTGTCTGCCCTCTTCTCCCTAGCAGCACTATTACCTTAAGCTGGCCCACAACCATGCTGAGGATGCAGCTATCTGGCGTGGGCTGGTGGTCCTGTGCCGTGATGCTGTGCTGGATTTTCTGGAACGGAAGGCTCTGCAAGAGAAAGGGAGGGAAAATAAAAGCCATATCAAATAAAAATAAATAAATAAATAAATAATGGTATGACAAAAGTAAAAAAAAAAAAAAGAGAGAGAGAGAGAGAGAAAGAGAGAGAGAGAGAGAGAGAAAGGGAGGGTAGTGAGCTGGGGCCAGCAGGGAAGGAGATGCCTGCAGCCCCACCCTGGCTCTTACTTACAGACAACTTCTCCACAATGGCAGCTTTCCCCTGGAATTGCTGTCCTTCCCACGTAAGGCATGATGCGTCAATCTGAAAACCAGAAAACCTGAGGTCAGGGTCTCAGAGCACCAAAAGTATCTCTGAGGCCTTGAACAGACCCTAAAAATAAATCTTTTTTTAGGAATGAGTTCATGCCTCAGTTTCCCTGCCTGTAATGAAAGAAACTGAGGATAGCTTCTAAACTTTACACTACTACTAACTTTAATTATACCCCATCATCCCAGAGCTCAGGCTTTAAAAACTAACAAAATATAAACTTATTAAATAAGTCTATTTTGAAGTTTTTATTCAAGTCATATGACCTCTGATATGCATGAGCCCCAGGCTGGCCATATATGGCCAAGGCTCAGCCAAAAGCCATCCTACTGTGTGGTCAATCAGCACCAGTCCCAGAGAAATCATCAAAAATAATTTGAGCCCTAACTGGTTTGGCTCAGTGGCTAGAGCGTCGTCCTTCGGACTGAGGGGTCCCAGGTTCGATTCCGGTCAAGGGCATGTACCTTGGTTGTGAGCACATCCCCAGTGGGAGGTGTGCAGGAGGCAGCTGGTCGATGTTTCTCTCTCATCGATGTTTCTTTCTTTCTTTTTTTAAAATATATTTTATTGATTTTTTACAGAGAGGAAGAGAGAGGGATAGAGAGTTAGAAACATCAATGAGCTGCCTCTTGCACACCCCCTACTGGGGATGTGCCCGCAACCAAGGTACATGCCCTTGACCAGAATCGAACCTGGGACCCTTGAGTCCACAGGTCGACGCTCTATCCACTGAGCCAAACCGGTTTCGGCTCATCGATGTTTCTAACTCTCTATCCCTCTCCCTTCCTCTCTGTAAAAAATCAATAAAATATATTTTAAAAAAATAAATAATAACAATAATTTGAAAACATTCTATGTTTATCACCATCTCTAGAGCTTAGGCTGACTTCCACTGAAGCCCTTTCCATGGGAGCTCCCAGATGGTCAAGGAGAGATGGAAACTGACAAGGCCTCCCAAGGCAACCAAGTAGCTTTGCCTCTCTCTTCCAGATCTTCCCTGCCACAGCCTTCAGGGGCAGAACTCAAAATGCCTTTGCTATTTACCAGCCGTGACATTATGCAAGTTACTTATTTTTCCAAGTCTCAGTTTCCTGATATTCAAAGGGGACCATATGCTGAGGATTATATAAAATGACATACATAAAGTGTACTTTTAGGATTTTGCTAACTCTCTTCTCTGGGTCAGGCATCCTTCAATTGAAGTTAAGCAGTAAGGAGGCACCCTGACAAAGTAGCTCAGTTGGTTAGAGGTCATCCCAATACATCAAGGTTGGGAGTTTGATCTTTGGTCAAAGCACATACAAGAATCAACCAATGAACAACAATAAAAAAAAAAAAAGAATCAGTCAATGAGTACATAAATAAGTGGAACAACAAATCAATATTTATCTCTCTCCCCTCCTCCCTCTCGCTCTCAAATCAATAAAAAAAGATTATTTAAATAAATAAAGAAGCAACAAGGCAAAGATCCTAAAGTCAAATTAATTCAAGCTTTTTATTTAAATTCTTGATCTATGATGATGACAATCAAATAATAGTTGTGCTGGATTTGGCCCTCCACTGGTAAGATCCCTTTCTTTTCTCCAAAATTTCTGAATGAAGCCTGACTCTTTGGAGGGAGAGACAGGAGTCTGCCACAGTCCAGTCAGGCTCTGAGGCTATGCTATCACTCTTATCCTGGGCAGACCTACTAGGCAAGGCCTGATCAATCATATTTCTTTGACCAAGTCTTGGGAAGGTCAAATACAAGTAGCTCTTGGTATATGTGATCTCCATTAAAATAGCAGCAACCAATGCCTGCACAGAAGGGTTTTTCAAAGGACATACGAGTCTCTCTGGGCTAACCCCATTTGTTTCCCATGAGCATTCAGGCGCTTTTGGTCTCCAAAAGGAAGCCAGACCTGGGGCCTCCAGAACACAGCTTTGCACTGATGACGCTCATGGCTGCTACCTCCAGAAGGCACCGTGAGCCCTAGCCTCTGTCTGCTGCCACCTGATTTAGAACATTGGCACTTCCAGAACCATGGATGGCCAGCCTAGAACACCCTGCCCAGGGTACCAGAATCCTTACTTTGTGGAACATGACAGAAGGGAATGTGTAAACCAAGTAGCTGGACCAGACTTCAGGCCCCACGTACCATGGGGAGCTCAGAAGGGTGCAGCCAAATCCAGTGAGGGCTGCCAGAACTTGTGACCTGGACAAAGGGGCCAACACACCTGAACTAATCCCCTGGGGTCACGTTTCTAGAGCTGGAGACTTACGTAAATTGCGCCTAGTTGGGTTCTGTCGTTATCAAATAACTGGTAGTAATGTTGAATGAAGCTGGATCCAATCTGCTCCCAAAGTGGCTTGTCTCCCATTCTGGAGCGTCACCCAGCCTCGTTGAAACCTGCAAGACCAGCAAAACAGGTAGGAAAGCGTTGGTACTGCCAGACCAGGATGTAGCCAACTGCTATCTCTTCACTGACCCCCACCCCTCCCTGGCCTCCTCGAGCAGGACATCCTTTGCTGAGGTCTGTTCACACAGCGAACATGAAGAGGCCCCAGGGAACTGGTAGGAGACCTCTCCCAGTACAGACCAGTGTAGGGAGCCGAGGTGGGCCAGACTCAGCTTCTCCTTTGAGAAGCTCTAGTTGATGAAACAGAGAGGTTCCAGGGTCGTGGAGCACCCGGGATGGGTACTGAGGGTGGAGCCAGGACAAAGGAAGATGAGAACAGGTCCTTCAATGCCCAATAAGGGGATGGAGCTTTAGGGAGGAGCTAAGCAGTCTCCCCATAGCTTTTCATTTAATCCTCTCAACAACCTGCAAGGCAAAAGTTATTGCTCTTCTTCCCACTTTGCAGGCCAGCAACTACTGGTGCCTGTGTAATAAGTGTCTTCTATTACAGCCCCCAGGTTCCCTCCTTGTCCTGCTGGGACTCAGTCCTCAGTGCCTGAACATTGCCCCAGTGCTTTACTGGCCGGTGGAGGAAGACCCAGTGAGATGGAGGGAAAATGGCTCTTCAAGGCCCCACTTGCTACAAAAAGACTCCCCTTAGTCTTTTTATTTTATTTTATATATTTTATTGATTTTTTACATAGAGGAAGGGAGAGGGATAGAGAGTTAGAAACATCGATGAGAGAGAAACATTGATCAGCTGCCTCCTGCACACCCACTACTGGGGATGTGTCCGCAACCAAGGTGCATGCCCTTGACCGGAATCGAACCTGGGACCCTTTAGTCTGCAGGCCGACGCTCTTATCCACTGAGCCAAAATGGTTAGGGCTCCCCTTAGTCTTAAGGGAGCAATTTACATCTTTGAGGCCAGGTAATGCCTGGCCCTTTCTGGGGCATTTCTTCATTGAGGGTGACCCCTACCTACTTCAGAGATAGGGACGAGTTCAGGGGATCACAAAGTAATAGATGAGGGATGTGGGGAGGGGAAATGAAAGCCATGTGGGGGAAACATTTCATCTCTTCAAATCTCCCATCCCTTAGCACTCCCTCCGTTAGGAAGGGGCTGTCCCTCTCTAATTTCTGAGGGGAAGAGGAAGCACCCTCCCAGCTATAGACACCACGCCTCAAGGGTGTTAGATGAGAGAATCACTCTGGTTTTGTTAGGCCCCTCCTGGGTGAGGAGGTCCACATCTCACTGCAGGATCCCATGACAGCAGATCCATGTGTTGTTCCATAGTGGTCTGATTTTAGAGGAGCCAGCCCCCCTTTCCTGATAACAGGACTCTAAACCAAAGCAGTGAGAAGGTGGGTTCAACCCTGGCAGACAACCATTAACAGTGGAAGGAGATGCTGTGACCGGTTTGGCTCAGTGGATAGAGGGTCGGCCTGTGGACTCAAGGGTCCCAGGTTCGATTCTGGTCAAGGGCATGTACCTTGGTTGCGGGCACATCCCCAGTAGGGGGTGTGCAAGAGGCAGCTGATCGATGTTTCTCTCTCATCGATGTTTCTAACACTCTATCCCTCTCTCTTCCTCTCTGTAAAAAAATCAATAAAATATATTTTAAAAAAAAAAAAAACAGTGGTAGGAGATGATGCACGTCACTACCTTTCTTAGAGCCTTAGCCTCTTCCTCCTCCTCCTCCAATAAAATGGAGGTGGAACCAGTGGTTGGGATGCCTCATTAAAGGAACCTGGTCAAGCCTTCAGCTCAATGTGGTAAGTGCTAATTCACTCCAGTCCCTGTGACCTCACCTAAGGCCAAAGGAGCCAGTGAGGAGGGACAGTGTAGGGGGACAGTAGCTTATCCTCAATCCAGCCAATCTTCTAGCCTGCGACCAACACTCTAGCCAATGAGGAGCCAGGAAGCTGAGCCAGCTTTATTTTAGGTCCCCTAGGAGGTGGTGGCACTAAAAATAGCAGCTCAGTGCTGGGATGACTAAGAATTGTCCAGGAAAGTCTAAACTAAGCAGAGGAGAGAACTTGTACTGGGCCACGCCTGTTACACAGGAACACAAGGTATGTCCCAGTTCACACTCTGCCAAGAAACAAATAAACAAGTAGGAAAAGCGTAGGACCAAGAGCTAGTCTCAGCTGTGTTGTCTTGGTCACATTTCCACGGGGTACTTACACACAAACTGGGGATTACTTGAGGCAGGGCACAGCCCCTCATATCGCTGCCCCTTCTATCCAGTATTCACTGTGCTTAGCTCACTCACTGCAGCCCAACCCCACCACATCTTAACCGCAAGGTGACTTGCCCAGCCTGAGAGGTCTCTGGCAGCAGAATAGCTGAAGGAATGGATAAGGGCCATCTCTCCTGCCCCTATAAAGGCTAGACAGTCTAAGGGAAGGTCTTAGAGAAAGAATATGCTAATCAGAATAAAAAGCATAAGCAAATATCTGGGGAAAGGAAAAGAGGTCAGGGCAAGAAACTGGGAAGGCAGAGATAGAAGGTGAGAAAAATTTAGAAGATGATCCAAAGACAAAAAAAGTGCTGACATGACAGTGTGGGTCAGTGAGGCAGAGGAAGTGTGTCAGTGTTTTTTTTCCTTCTCCAACACTGTTCTTAGTGATGTGATAACTTGCCATACAAAAACTACTTGGCAGAAGTAGTGGTGGAATGAAGAAGGTGGAGGGATAAAGGGACGGAAAAGTCCTTTGGTCTGGTGGGGCAAGGCAAGAAAGAGGGAACTCTCCTGAGGAACAAGACAGTTAAGGGTTTTCCAGAAAGTGTTAGAAGAAACCTTCAAAACTATGTGGATTGAGTTCTTTGCTTTAAAAATGGAAAGCAGGGCCCTAGCTGGTTTGGCTCAGTGGCTAGAGTGTTGGCCAGCAGACTGAAGGGTCCCGGGTTTGATTCCAGACAAGGGCACATGCCCAGGTTGCTGGCTCAGTCCCAAGTGGGGAGCGGGGGAGAAGGGGGAGGAGAGGGCAGTGTGCAGGAGGCAGCTGATCGATGATTCTCTCTCATCATTGATGTTTCTATATATATCTCTCTCTTCCTCTCTGAAATCAATAAAAAAATTTATTTTTTGAAAATGGCAAGCAGGGCTCCTGATGCCAATACCAACATCATTCAAGGTCTGCTTGACCATGATTTATTTATTTCCATGTAATGGCCACAATAGCCATGTAGTCAGAGTTCACTGTCAATTGGCTTAACAGGTAGGAAAACAGGTTCATTGATGTGAGTCCTGTTCCAAGTTCATCCTCTGGTCAAGGCCAGTGCTTTTTTTAAAAAATATATTTTTATTGATTTCAGAGAGAAAGTGAGGGGGGGAGAGATAGAAACATCAATGATGAGAGAGAATCATCGATCAGCTGCCCCTTGCACGCCCACAAGCCTGGCATATCCCCCGACTGGGAATCAAACCAGTGACCTCTGGGTTCCTGGGTCTAAGCTTAACCACTGAGCCACACCCGCTGGGCAAGGTCAGTGCCTTTCTTTCTGCTCCTTTGCATCATGACCTCTAAACAACAAAGCTGGCCGTGTCCCTCCCCTATAGCACCACCCTAGCCTTTGAATTAAAGGCCAAACCCCCAAGCAACACAGGTGGCCAGCCACACCTGTCTCTGCCTCTCCAGCCATTCTTTCCTACCTCAATCCAGCTCCACACACAAATACACCAGAACTCACCAAGTGCCTGCCCACTGTGTAGTCTTCCCTCCCCTCATCTGCCTGGTCACTCTCTGCTCTTCCTTAAAGTCATTATTCAGATCTCCACATATTCAGGAACAGACTCCTTCCCATACTCTAATGTTGAGCTCCAAATCCATGGGCAAACCCATATCAACACACCCAGGACAGCTCAGGGTTTTCCAGAAAGTGTGAGAAGAAACCTTCAAAACTATGTGGAGCCCAGTCAGCTGACTCAGTGGTTGAGTATCGACCTATGAACCAGCAGGTCATGGGTTCGATTCCTGGTCAGGGCACATGCCCAAGTTTTGGACTCCATCCCCAGTGTGGGACTTGCAGGAGGTAGCCGATCAATGATTCTCTTTCATCATTAATGTTTCTCTCTCACCCCAGCTCTCAATTCCTTGGTTGCGGGCACATCCCCAGTGGGAGGTGTGCAGGAGGCAGCTGATCGATGTTTCTCTCTCATCGATGTTTCTGGCTCTCTATTCCTCTCCCTTCCTCTCTGTAAAATATCAATAAAATATATATTTATATTTAAATGAATTTCATGCGGGGGGGGGGGGGGGGGGCGCGCAGGGCCTGGTGTCCCTCAGCCCAGCCTGCACCCTCTCCAATCTAGGACCCCTCGGGGGGTGTCCGACTGCTGGTTTAGGCCTGATCCCGCAGGGGCCTAAATTGGCAGTTGGACATCCCTCTCACAATCTGGGACTGCTGGCTCCTAACCACTCTGCCTGCCAGGCTGAGAGCCCCCTAACCACTCCCCTGCTGGCTTGATTGATGCCTAACTGCTTCCCTGCTGGCATGATTGTCCCCAACTGCCCTCCCCTAGAGGTCAGATCGCCCCCAACTGCCTTCCCCTGTGGGGCTGAGGGGACTGGGGGACTGGGGCTGGATGAGGCGGGGCTGAGGGGACTGGGGGACTGAGGCTGGATGAAGCGGGGCTGAGGGGACTGGGCACCACCATCTTGTGAGGGTGTGATGGTCAATTAGCATATTCCCACTTTATTATATAGGATATCTATATATCTATATCTAGATAGATAGATAGATAGATAGATAGATAGATATAATTTTTTAAAAAACACAATTATGTGGATTGAGGCCTTTGATTTAAAAATGCCAAGCTGGGCTCCTGACCTAAATAAACACTCCTCCACCTAAATACTGTAGCACTGGGCTGTGAGGGTTCCAGTAAGGTTCTTACTGGACCCCAACCTCCTGAGACAGAGCATGGCCCAGCAAATTGCAGGACTTATAGTTTATGATTCTAAACCTCCCACAAAGCTTTCAACTCATGGCTGGGGGACAGCATTCCTAAATCTAAAAAAAAGAGCAGGGAGCAGAGCTTCCCTCCCATCTCCATGCAACACAGGGGAGGGGTCTGGGCCAGGCAGGGAGGATGTTCACCAGGATGGTCAGTAAGCCCTAAACCTTGTTTCTAATACAGTTATTGAAGAAAGAACAGCCTGGAAAGAAACAAAATGCCAAGGCTTAGAGGCAGCCTCACATCAGATATGGACTGACCTTCATGACGGCTTCTCCTACAGCTCTTTCAAGAGGGCCGCTGACCATGCCAACAGTCCGCAGGCTGACTGAGGCCAGGCTCCTCAAGGAACAGAAATGACCTCAATGACCTCTTCCCACTGAGCATCAGCCTTCACTGACTTTTAGGTCTCTGTGGGTGCAAAGACCCTCTAAGAATGTCTCAAAAACTGTGACCCTCTCCCAATAAATCTGCACAGCGGCAGGATGCCCCAGCCTTCTGAATTTCAGGTTGTTTACACTCCCTGAGGTTCAGTCATAGACCCCAAGTTAAAACCACTGGCTCAGGGGATCCCTTTAGGCACCAGAAAAACTTCATTTTTATCCTCAAATTCTGAGTCAGTATTTCCAGGGACAAAACTTGAAATAGCAGTGCCCAACTGGTAACATCTCCTTTTCACTAATGGGTATTAGGTACAGAAATGTGCTTAGGGCCTTACATGCACTTATCCCTAACACCCTGAGTCAACACCCATGTTAGAGATGAGCAAAATGAGGCTGAGATTAGCTAACTGTAACTTGCTCAAGTTCACTAATCTAACAGATGGTAGAATCGGATGGAACCAGTGGACTCAGGCAGGACTTCCAGCAACAACTGCTCTGAAGATAAAAATGAATAGCACATAGGGCTGAAGCCCCGATCTCTGACCTTGGCTCTCTCAGACAGGTTGCGGGCCTGAAGCAGGAATTCTGCCTCCAAACAAAGGCGCCAGGCAGATTTCCACACTAAACAATAGGTGTTTTCATGGATGATCTGTTTTCCCAAACCTTCAAAATCACAACCCTGTTCTACCATCTCAGCAAAGCAGAGAGAACCTGGGGAAGGGACTGGGGCAGGAATGATGGGGAAGAGGACATCACTAACTCACTAACTCCAGACTGACACACAGAAAGATGCTCACATGTTTGAGGGCCCACTACTGAGGCCTGCAAGGAATGCCAGCAGATGTGCTGAGCTCATAGTGAGGTCCTGGAACTTGAGGCCAATGGCGGCCATGACTCACACCTACTTTCTGTCAAGCCCTAAACAGACCTGAAGCACACAGGCTGGGAAGGACTCCTTCAACAGGTGGGACTGACAGTCAACCTTGGTTTAAACATCTAGGACACAGCATAGCTGTGAATTACAGGGGGAGAGGGGAAATGCTGTGTACTGCACCAGAGAGGAAGACACTGCAGGGTGTCTGTTCTTCAGTTCTTCAGTTCAGGAACAAGCTGCCCCTCTGATTTCATGGTGAGGGGTGCTGTGTATCCTGTCCTATGGCCCTCCACTGACAACTTATCCTGCGATGGGTGACCTGCCCTCCCAGCTGTCCAACCTTGTCTCCTGCCACTGACACCTCCCCTCCCCCGCACCCTTCATTTATAGCCTCTTGGTATTCTCTTGTTTCTGGAACATACTAAGCCTGTTCTCACCCTACAGGTTTGCAACTGTTGATCCTTCTACCTGGATCACTCTTCTCCTCCCTAAATCTTCATGTGCCTGGCTCCTTGTTACCTATGTGTCAGCTCAAATGTCACTTCTTCATAGATACCTACCCTCACCATTCAGCCAAAAATAGCTGCCCTGGTACTCACTTCACCATCCTGTATTACTTCCTTAGAACTTGTCACTGCATGCGATTGTCACACTTACATACAGGGTGGGGAAAAGGAGATCTTCATTTGTTTGTATGGAAAATAATACAAGAATAAACGCTTTCACATACTCACAACTGTAAACCTATTTTTGCCTCACCCTGTGTCCCCGAAAAGGGCATCCCTATTCCCATGGTGCCTGGCTCAGCCCTCAAAAACTAAGTCTGTGAATGTGTAGGAGGTGGGGCTGAGGCCAGCCCTTCTCTGGAGGAGTAGTTCTGGGTAAACCCTGCTCAATTTCAGTGGCCAAGTAACCCACTTCCCCTCCACCTACGTTTACTGTCCTAGTTGTCAGGCGTGTGGCAAGTGGGGCTTGGCCCCAACTCCCTCTTCTCACTCCCAAGTTCCTGGTCAGTCACCTGAAGGACAGCTGTGGCTAAACAGCAGGCACACAACCCCATGCTCAAAGGCCTGGCCTCTAGCCTGCCCCTCCTCCTCCTCCCTCATGGTGTCGCCTCATCAATAATTGTGGCATGTGGCCGAAACTGGTTTGGCTCAGTGGATAGAGCGTCGGCCTGCGGACTGAGGGGTCCCAGGTTCGATTCCGGTCAGGGCCATGTACCTCAGTTGCGGGCACATCCCCAGTGGGGGGTGTGCAGGAGGCGGCTGATCGATGTTTCTCTCTCATAGATGTTGCTCTCTCTCTCCCTCTCCTTTCCTCTCTGTAAAAAATCAATAAAATATATTTTAAAAATAATAATTGTGGCATGTTAGGGGTAATCAACTAAGGATATAAAGCAGGACTCCGCTGTAAAGAGTCATTGTCAAGTCCCAGGTGAACACTCGTTCAAGAGCTAAAAAGCCTTGACCTAGGACTGCCAACTGCCTTGTCACCATTCCCCTGACGGAAGTCTAGAGAGAAATTAGCCAAGGTCCGATGCCCCACTGGCTGGCCAGGACAAAACCCATTTTAGAGCAGACCCCTGCTGAGATCTAGGTGTCCCCAGCACCCAGATGGCCTTTTCCTCTTCTGCCTAGAGGGAGGCTCCTTCAGGTTGCCCTGGCTAACGCAGAAGCTGAATCTGAGACTGCATTCTGGTCTCTGCTCTGCACTTACTCAGTCCCTGAGTAGCTTCCCATTTCCCAGGAGGCTCAGAGATCTCTGGGGCCCTTGACCCAGTCAGCTCCCATCTATGAACTTGCTGGTTAGGTACACATGAACTTGGCTCCCCTAGTGTGGACTGAAGCACCTAAGTGACCACCCCCATTATCTGCCACCACCCTGCCTGGCCAATACCATCATGACATTCTATGACTGAGATAAGCAGGGTAATAAAGGGATGGATGTAGAGTCCCCAGGATGGTGGAGGGAATGCCTCCTGTTAGCCAAACAGTTGTGTGTGTTCACTGTTGAGCCTATAGAGCTGGTATGGTTATCATCACTCTGCAGATGAGGAAACCAAGAGGTTAAGAACAAACTCAAGGCTGTGCAAGTCCACTGGCATAGCCAGCATTAAAATGTCCACAAAATTGGCCTAGACTGGAATAGCTGCAAGCCAACGTCAAATAACAAAAAGCATATAGGTAGCAAAATGAGGTGGTCAGGAACGGAGGCTAGGCCTTTTTCTCTCCTCTGAAATCAGCAAGTTCCACGCCCCTCAGGACAGAAAGCCGCTGAGTGCATGCTTAGCTGGTCAAAGCAGGTTTACATCATAGGAACAAGTGAGGACTTCCATTCTCCTGGGCCTGAAACTATCTCTGCAAGTAGAACCAATGTCTCTATATACAGACAAGCTTCCAGGGGCAGCAGTTTCTGCCCTGGTGAGATCCAATAGCTCCGATGGCCTATCTGAATCTGCTAAGGAACAAGCATTCCAGAATTACCCCAGTTTACTGAGGCAAACAGCCCTCAATTCCCAGGCACCTTGAAAACATTCCTCTCCTGAAGGGGGTTCTCCTTCTCCAGGTAGGCCCCTCTCCAGACTAGAGCTTAGGGAATTTGCACCAAGCAGGTAACAGCAACAAATAAGGAATAAGGTCCAGGAAGTTCTCCATCAGCCAGTGATGGGAGCCCCGGGGTCAGTGAGCAGAGCTACCCCTGACCCTATTGCATCCCTTTCCCCTGGCCACTAAGACACTTCCCTAGTCACAGCCAGACCTAAACAAAGGATTCTTTTTTTTTTTTTTTTAATATATTTTATTGATTTTTTACAGAGAGGGATAGAGAGTTAGAAACATCTATGAGAGAGAAACATCGATCAGCTGCCTCCTGCACACCTCCTACCGGGGATGTGCCCGCAACCAAGGCACATGCCCCCGACCGGAATCAAACCTGGGACCCTTCAGTCCACAGGCCGACGCTCTATCCACTGAGCCAAACCGGTCTCGGCAACAAAGGATTCTTTTGAGGAAGACACATTCCAGTTGATAGGGTGAGAAGAGGGAAGGTGCCACACAGAACTGATGGTCAGGGTGCTGACCAGAATATCACAAAGGCCTGGAAGTTATTCCAGGGATAACCCACACTCTGTTGTCTCTCCTCAGGGAGGGAGTCAAGAATTCCTGCCACACGCCCTGACTGGTTTGGCTCAGTGGATAGAGCATCGGCCTGCGGACTGAAGGTTCCCAGGTTCGATTCCAGTCAAGGGCATGTACCTTGGTTGCGGGCACATCCTCAGTGGGGGCTGTGCAGGAGGCAGCTGATCGATGTTTCTCTCTCATGATGTTTCTAACTCTATCCTTCTCCCTTCCTCTCTGTAAAAAATCAATAAAATATATTAAAAAAAAAAAAAAAGAATTCCTGCCACATATGGTCAAAGCAAGAAAATCACAGAATCTCAATGCTGGGGAAGGGGTAGCCAACTCAAATTTAATTCAAAACACAAGCTTCCTCAAATGGCCCACTAGAAATTAAGGATGGAAAAGAGCCCATAAAGAGGTTCAGCTCAACCCCAGCCCATAGAAATCCTGCCCAACTTTCATTTCAATGTCCATCCTGTGAAATCTTTTTGGATCTATCCACCCCTCTCTCTCCAAAAGAACTATTCCCTTTCATTCTGGGAGGGTGCCTCTGTCTCACTCGGGGAAGATGTCCTGATAGGTACCATTCCAGGAGCATTGGGCATTTTAATAAAAGTGACCTGAGAGGGTCTCAGTGAAACCCAGACTCCAGGCAGGGAATAACAAGAAGGCCACAGAGCACAAAAAGCTGGTGAAACTCCCAGGCACTGGAAGACTACCAGCAGAGATCTAAGGGATGAAGAGCAGACTGTAGAAGGAGGCAGGTAGATTCAACAGCCACAGCAATTTAAAGTAGTGACAGCTTCGCCTAAGGGACCCCAGACCTTCCTGGGCCCACCATTTGGAAGTATACCTTGCTCTGTGTACTGAAGGACTGGACTCACTAACAACCTTTCCTCTTTAGTGCTCTAATCATTCAGAAGTCCCCTCTTCTGTGCAGGGCCAAGAGCCCCTGTAGGTCCCTTCAATTTAGTCCTCAGCACAAAACAGCATTACCCTTTCACCAGGACTGGACAGGATTCATTTTTCTATCTCCAGCCTCAGCCCAGAGCCTGACACACAGAAAGGGCCCAAAGAATGGTTGCTGAATAAAACTGATCATTAGTGAGAAAGGAGAAAAAAATAATTTCAAGGAAGATACTAATGCCTCAGTAAAGGAATCCTAGAATTGTTTTATATAAGGTGCCTTCCAGTTCTAGGATTTTAGAATTCTCTATCTCTTAAATCATTCATCCCATCCTAACCCACCAACTATAAAGACAACAGGATAAAGTGAGACATGGCTCAGAGTGGAGAGGAAGGCTCCACGCCACCTAGGAACCTAGTTTTGAGCTGATTCAGAACCCAGTCATCCTCACCCCATGCCCCCATGCTTATGTAGACATATCCCAAATGCACTGTGCCAGGCCTCTTTCCAAATCAGACAATAGAAGATGCAGCTCAGTGGGAGTGGCTCAGTGGCTGAGCATGGGTTTGATTCATAGTTAGAGCAAACGCCTGGGTTGCGGCTCGATCCCCAGTAGGTGGCATGCAGGAAGCAACCAATTGATGATTCTCTCTCATCATTGTTGTTTCTATCTCCCTCTCCCTTCCACTCTCTGAAATAAAAAGAATAGAAGATGCAGAATGATTCTGGAGAACCTCAGGGTTCTTATCTCTGAGACCCAGATGGCTTGCCAAGTTCCAGAAAGGTCAAGGGCTTCTGGGGGATCAAGATGCCTAGCAATAGTGTGCTGACTCCAGACACAGACGTTATAAGGAACTTCTAAAAGGACTGGAATGAGAGGGAGGGACCTGAATTCCTATTTCCATGCAACTGTGGAGAAGAACAGTATCTTTTTGACCTTGTAGAAAACTCTTGTGATCAAGCCACCCAGGGCCTTCAAAATGTGCAAAACTAACCCATAGCCTCAAGCCCAGCTCACCTGAAACTTGTGTCCTAGAAAGAACTAATCCAGACAATGTAGAATAAGCATGTCAAACTCTCGGCGGGAGGGCTCTGACATGCTTGATGTAGAGTCATGAAACAATTGCTTTTAGCAATAAGAGATTTCACCACATTGATCCTATGTGTGTCCTGTGGGTAGTCCCTCCATTGCCCACATCCACTGGCAAAGCAGGCCTCTCCTGAACCTGCTGAATAAACCTGACTTCCCTGTGCTCATGTGCTGGGAGGTGGACTGGGAAGATTGAGTTCAGAGAAGTCTAACCCTTGCCTGTCCTTTCTAACCAGGGAGAATGACTAGATAGAGCAATTCAACTGCAGGAAACTTCCAAGGCTAAAGCCCAATGATCAGAAAAAAATCACTTGTAAGGAGGGAAAGTCCAGAGGTGGAGACTTTCTGCTCCATGGGCCTAACTCAACTCTTCTAAGAGAACTGTGGCCCAGAAGCCACACTGGGTCAGAGGAATCAAGGCTTGACAAGTTGTGTCTTCCCAAAATCCCATAGTCTTCTCTAGACAGGTCCATTATATAACCATTCAATCAGAAGTACCTTTACAAAGCCTATCAGAGGACTTACTCAATGGCTAGATACTCCGCTTCTCCCAGAACTCAAGGGGTCACTGGAGCCATCAAGGGCAATTTCCTAAAGCCCAACCAATTTACTGCCTGTCCATAAATCAATCCAGCAGCTGGGAAGTGAGAGCGCAAGTGAGGGAAATCTGAGTGTCTGCAGCTTTCAGCTCTAGGTCTGCTACCCCAGCTTCAGAAGGCCTCACAGAGTCTGTATCTGAGCCCCACAGCCCAAATGTGATTCACCCCCAATGTTGTTTCCAGTCCAGTTTCTTGTTTGGCACTGGGTTCATGGACCTCAGGCCTGGATTCTACCTTCTTTGAATTCCACCTATCACCGCCATTCTTAATGGAATCATTCTCCACTGTGGGAGGAGGGCACATAACTCTGGGAGGGGCAGGTATAAGGATTAGGTTGTGCTGAGGAGGTCTAATGTGCTGGAGGCTCAGACATCTAACCTCACCTCCTTGGCTTCCTTCCTCCACTAACACGGCTGGCCAACCCACCACAGCTGGAACCTGGTCACTGAGAGAGAGAAGGGCGGGGGCTGAGCCATCCAACCTGGACCTGCCGCATCACATCAGGCCAGATCTTCCAAGGCTGATCAGGGGTGAAGTCCCACGTGAAACTCCCTCCAACTCCAGATTACTTGCCTCTCCCCTCCACGCAGAACTTACGGATGAGTTCCAGAGTTGGGAGGGGGAGTTAGACTTCGCGCACTCCCAGCGAGCTGGTCGACAAGCATCCTACATCCCAGCCAGGCCGGTCGGGAACAGAGTAAGAGTCCTAAGCCCGGGCTGCAGCAGACGGGCGCCCTTACCCAATGCTGACTCCGGAGTGGGCTGGAGAATGCTTGCCCGTCTCCGGATCCTTCGCAGGTGGGTAGCAGGACGTGGGGCTGGGGTCGACCCATTGACCAGCCTGCAAAACTTGCGGGACTTGGGCAGGCCGGGTTAGGCCAGACGGGGCGGGGCCCGGAGAGCCCCATCTGAATGGTCTGGACCAGAGAAAAAGACCCCATCCTAGCGCAGTCCGGTGCTCCCGCCATGTGCACGGTACCGCCTGGATAGAAGCCTGGCTGTCTCGGTATTTCCCCCAGCCGCCGCCTCAGAGGACCGGCGGGAGGCGGAGTCGCGCGCGACACATGGCCCCGGCCCCGCGCGGCTTCGAGCCGCCAGGGGGGAGGAGGGGAGGGGCCGCCCGGGGACTCGCAGCGGAGGCTCCAGGCAACCCGGAGAGCGGCTCTTGCGTCCCAGCCCCCGCCCCGGCACGCTAACCCCGACACTCACCCGAGGGGCTGGCACGATGGCGGCAGCGGCGGCGGCAACCCAGCGCGGTCGGCGACCGACTGTCCCTTCCCCCCTACCTTCCCTCGCCACCCCCGCTGCACTCTGGGAAACGCAGTTCTCCCCGCGCTCCATTCGGGCATAGGTACTCCCAGAGAAAACTACAGTTCCCGGCGTGCTGTGCGCCGAGGCCCAGACACGGACCGCAGCGCGGGAGGTGAGGCTAAGCCAGGGAGGGCGGCTGCCGGGGCAAGCCCCTGAGAATTGTGGTCTAGCGGAAGCCTCTGGAACACCCGAACTTGGCGCCAGGCAAGGGTCAGGGCTTGTTGTCACCAGGTCCCAGCTGGTCCGACCCCACCCAGGCTGCGCCGCTGTCTAGGGTTGGCCACGCCTCCATGGGATCCCAGCTTGGCCCCAGGCTGGCCCAGCCGTCCCTCCCGGGCCCCGCGCTGTTTCCGCTCGGGACCCCCCCCCTCCTCTTCAGTGCTCGGTGAGGTGCTCAAGGCTAGCCCGAGGCAGAATCCATAGTTTCTGCGCCCTGCCCACCACATTTCGGGACCGAAGCGGCTTGAGCAGGCAAGACTTTCTCCTCGGACTCAAATGTTCCTCAAGTGGGGCTCAGCTGCAGATAAGATTTCTCTTAGACTTGTACAACTAAAGTCTCCAAAACATTTTTTTTTTGGTACAGGCAGACAACTAAGTGTTTAATTTTTATTAATGAGAAAAGAGAAGTAACTGGCTCACCCCAAATTTCCCCGTGACTTAAATGACCAGATTGCCTTTCCTTTCAACTCCTATTTTAGTTGTTTCCTGGGCAACGCAAACATGGAAGGCCAGCCTCTGGGTCAGGCGGGTTGGTGGAAATGCCCTAGTTAACCAGGGCGGGGAGGGGAGGAGGCATAGGTAAGGGAAATAGCTACAAGGCTTCCCCAGGCAGCTCCATGCCTTCCCTCCAGGCCAGAGATCTCCCAGTACTCCTGTTCTTCCAGAGTTTTGAACCTTCACCGACCCGACCTCACCCCACCCTCCTAGTGATGGCTGGTTAAGACTAGGCCAAGCTTATTAAATTCCAGGTCTGTACTACTTTGCCTCAAGCTTATTACTCAGCCAGTGAGAACTCTACATTGTCCTGCTTGTGGTGCATCTGGGACTTCCCTTGCTCTGAGCTGTCCTCCCAAGAAGCAAAAATACTATGTACACATAACCTCCAGAGACCCAAGTCCTGGCCCTCACTTTCCTGGGAGTGCTGCTGAGAGGTTCACATGAGCCAAAGCAGAAACAGTGTTCAGTCCCTTCAACAAAATGGAGCTAGAAGATACACTAAAGAGCATGGTCTGAGCCTGGGAAATCCCTCACTCCTGGTGGAAGAGTGGGGACATGTGAGACTGGCCAATAGCTGAAGGCAAAGGGTTTCAGTTCCAGCTGGCCTCGAAGGGCACTCTGTGCTTCCAGCACTTTGTTACTAGCCAGAAACCTAGACAGGCAGAGATCCAGTCTCTTCCCCAACCAGGCACCCACACAACCTATGCCCACTCTGCCTCCCCACCAAAAACTTGTTTCTCAACTCAGTGCCAAAGAGAAGAGCAGAGAGTGAGGAACATTTTAGAGTCCTTTCAGTTCGCAGCCAAAGGGAAAGTCTCCAGGCAAGTGGCTTTGTCCATAAGTAACAGAGAAGGGAATGATGTTTTATGGAGCTCAAGAATTGTCCATTTCTGCCCTGTTAGTAAACAGGGCTAGCTTTAGAGGCATTTGCTTTTTTCCCTACTGGATTTGAGCAAAATTACTTGGAGCTATAGATACAAATGTTATCTCACCCCTACAATACTCAATCTTAAGAAAGATGGAAACAGCCATGAAAATGAGTCAAGGAGTCACAAATCCTAACTCCTACTCCTTAAAGCTTGTATGGATAATTCATACTGGTCTTCACTGATTTGAGTAATTGAATGCCTATGTGTATTAGACACTGTACTAGGCCTAAGGGCTATAATGGTGGGCAAAATTCAACCCTCGCTGACAACCTGGGAATTCAAAACCCTCAGAGAAGTAGACTGTCACAATCCAGTTTAGTTCTCGGTTGTTCCTTCTCCCTGTTAAAAGAACACAGGCTGCTCACCCATGGACAAACTGGGACCATTTTGTGCAAGTTTCCAAACTAGCAGGAGCTGAGCCAGTAAGTCTGTGAGGACCTTAAGAGGCCAGGGTCCATGTGCTTAGGACTCCTTTATGGAGAGACCATCTCTGCTCCGAGTCAGCCTGTTCCTTGAGACCAGGCCTCGGCCTATTTCCCCCATGTTTCAGGGCCACTTAGCTGAATCCTTGTAAAAATAAAACGGCGAAACCCAAGTACAAACCTTACCTTCTGTTTAATTCATTTTGCCAAACAAACACAGTGAAAACTTTAGTCTGACTAATTGTACAGAAAATAGAATTTGTAACCAGTAGCAAACATAACAAGATAAACCTAAGTCCCTGGCAAGCTGGATCTCCATCAGCATGTCACCTAGATCCCCTTATAGATGGCCTCCTGGAGAGGGAGGTCCTAGGAGGCAGAGGCACAGATCTGCCAGCTCCCATCAGAATCACAGGCTGCACCTGGGAAAGAAAAGCATGAAAAGGAGAACTGATGTCACTTGGCTCCCTTATCACTACACACAGAAGAGCTGTCTCTGATTGCTGGCAAACCTCAAGGTGTTGTCTTCCCAAAACCATAGTCCTTGGGCATCCCACCTGCATCCCTACGGGGTAAGTTTCAAGTTCAGTGGTTCCTAAGCCTCTGCTTAACCAGAACCCACAACGTTAACTGGAGACGGGGATGTGGGGGGAGTCAAAGTCATTAATTGCTGGTGTCACCAGAGCAGAGTCCAAGGTCCCAGACTTCAAAAGGAAACACGAGGGTGCCAGGTCACCAGCAACAGTCCAGCTGCCCTAAGCCTCAGTACAGTCAACCAGTGTCCCAGGAGTATAGGCGAGTTCGCAATGGCGGCCTGCAGGCCTCCTGGGCTGGCAGGGCCCGGGGAATCCCAGGGGAACCCGTTCACATTCCGTGCTTCTTGCGGATGACAGACATGGCCAGCAGCCGATCCTTCTCTCGGAGCTCTTCGCGCAGCTTGGCCTCGGTGAGACGCAGGTGGCGGATGCTGCCCTTCATCTCCTTCATCTTCACCTCCATCAGCGCCAGGATGTCCCGCTGCTCGTTCAGCTTGCGCAGGAGCTCCTCCTCCGTGGTGCCTGACGACAACGAGTACGAGTGGTCGGAGCCAGTATCAGGGAAGCCCTCTTCCCCCACTACCACCAACTGGGGGCCCATCGGGCACTCGGCAGCCTCCAGCCCGGCGGTGGCAGCCTCCAGCTCCGACGCGGCAGCTGCGGCGGCTGCGCCCTCTGCGGCCGCGAACTCTACTTGCACCGTCAGATCGATGGGCTTCACATCATCTCCGGTGGGAGTAGTGGGTGCCTGCTGCACGGATCCAGGAGCCTGGCTGCTGTCCACAGCCGCCTGAAGAGTGAGGAGCACAGCCGCAGAGGCAGACACCAGGTTCGGCTGCAGCTGGGCGGTCTGGGCAGTCGAGGCTGTCGGCGGCGGCGGATGCTGCTGTTGCTGCTGCTGTTGCTGCTGCTGCTGCTGCTGCCTGCGGCGGGCGGCTGCGGCCCCCGCGGGTCTGCGTGCTACTTTGCGCTCGTTAACGCCGCGCAGCGGGAAGATGGTGGGGACGCGTACCGTGTAGGTCTTGCGGCCGCCCTGGAAGTGGACGCTGCAGAGACGGTGACCCGTGGTGGGCTGGAAGGTGGAGAAGCATCCACTGACGCCAGCACGAGACACGTTCTTGAGCCAGAGGCGCCGCAACTCAGCGTCCTTGGGGAACGTGTAGAAATGGAGAGCCTTGTCCCGGTGCGAGTTGTTGTAGCAGCCCGGCACGCAACACGTAAAGCCTGGCATGGCTGCGCCGCGCGGCCCGGCCCACCGGCCTCCTGAACTCTTCGACGGCCCGGTTGTCTGCCGCCGCCCGCCCCTCGACGGGCGGCGCCGCGCGAGGCCTTGGGTGGCTTCCCACTACTGCCGTTCGGCGCGGCCGGCTGGCCCGGCACCCCGTGCCCAGAATACGCTTCCCGCCGGCCCGCGCCGCGCAGCCCGCCAGGCCACCCGCCTGCGCTCGGGAGTCGGCCCCGGGGACGCCGCGAAGGACCGCCTGAGAAGGAGGACTACGCCCCCCACAATGCACCGCGCCAGGAGCCTCTTACTTCCGGGGCGGGGTGTGCTTATTCCGGCCGCTTTTCAGGGAACCGCCACGACCCCGTAGAGGAGATTCTTTCCAGAGCTGGCTCAATCAGAGTAGACTAAAGAGGTGTATTCGGTTGGAACGCTGTCGCCTGGATCTCCCTTTTAAAAAACACGAAACCCTGATGGGGGTCGGACGGCGCGCGCTCCTCCGATGCGCAAGCGCTTTGGGCATATACCCACGGAAACTACAAGTTCCGCAATGCCTTGCGTTGAACTAGGCGGCTGCGGCTTGGAGCGCCGCCCACAGGAGAGGTTGGGTTACTGCGGACCAGGATTCGGGCGAGGTGGTGCTGCTTGCCGAAGGCGAAGGCGGCGGCATTCCTGCAGGAGTAGATTAGCCGGACCTGGGCCACCTCTTAAAAACTTAGGATCTTTTTTCTTTTCGTTGGGGCTCTCCCCGCAACACAGCCGCTGCTTGCGTTGACTCATTATTGACAGAAACAATGACCAATAGGTGCCTATTGTATGCTAATCACAGTGCGGGGATTTGTGAATCTCTATAGAACCAGACAGGCTGTGGTTGAGGACCCAACTTTTGGATAACAGAAGTGAATGAATGTCTAATCATAGAAATAAACAATCCACAGGAATTAACTGGACAGAGAAAAAAATGAGGAAAAGGTTGGGTGGAAAGGAGTAGCTAGTTCTTGCCCCGGGAACTAGTCCATAAGGCAGGAAGGAGCTAGACTCCTTTCTCTCTCTCTCTTCTCTCTCTCTCTCTCTCTCTCTCTCTCTCTCAATATATTTGTATTGATTTCAGACAGGAAGGGAGAGAGATAGGAACATCAACAATGAGAAAATCGTTGATTGGTTGACCCCCCTCCCCGCAACTGGGGACTGACAGAGCCCACCACCCTGGCATGTGCCTTTGACCAGAACCCAACCTGGGACCCTTCAGTCTGCAGGCCAATGCTCTATCCACTGAGCAAAACCAGCTAGGTCTAGGCTCGGCTCTTAAAGCTCTTGGAAGGTGTAGGCTGGGGTAGCAGAAGCCGCTTAAAGATACCAAATTGGGCCATATAAAGATTTGGGATTTTATTCTGCAAGCTACTGAGAACTGTTGAAGGGTGTTAAAGAAAAGGATGGATAGGATTTGCATTGTAACAAGAAACTTCCCTCCTCCCTCGACTTCTATGGGGAAATATTCTAAAGGGCAAGAGAAGCTGTAGAAAACCAGGAAGGGCCCTGGCCAGTTTGGCTCAGTGGATAGAGTGTCGGCCTGCGGACTGAGGGGTCCCGGTTCCATTCCAGTCAAGGACATGTACCTTGGTTGCGGGCACATCCCCAGTGGGGGGTGGGCAGGAGGCAGCTGATCGATGTTTCTCTCTCATCAATGTTTCTGACTCTCTATCTCTCTCTCCCTTCCTCTCTGTAAAAAATCAATAAAATATATATTTTTAAAAAACACACACACAAAAAAAAAAAAACACCAGGAAGGAGGCCAGGCAGTCCTGCACCTAGTCCTCCTTTGCTGAGTTCCCCCTTTGTCCTGTTTATTGCTCTTCACCTTTATCCTGACTCTTTCTCCTCTTTTTTTCTCTCTCCCTGATTACAGACCATGGGTATGAAATTTAAGCCTAATATATATTATTTGTAATCATTTGCTATAAAAACGAAATAGATTGGCCATTTAGAAGTTTGCAAAAGAAAACAATAACATTCCAAGTTAACATTATTACTACTACTGTTATCATTATTATTATTTTGTTGTTCTTTGCTTAAAATGTAGAAAAATACAGGACAATGTAGGGAGAAAGGGTTTCACAGACCCATTACAGAAGACTGTCCCATCCCTCCTGGCCTATACAACTGATGTCCACAGCTTAAATCCTTCAAATTCAGAAATACATTCTCTGGTATGTGTAGCCCATAGTGAAAGATGTACATTCATTTGGGTGAATCACTTATACAATGGTAACAAATACACACTTTGTTATGATTAAATGTTTATGTAACACTAGGGGCCCGGTATACAAAATTCGTGCACTGGGAGTGGGGGGGTCCCTCAGCCCAACATGCCCCTCTCACATACTGGGAGCCCTCAGGGGATGTCCTACTGATGGCTTAGGCCTGATCCCCATGGGAAGCGGGCCTAAGCTGAAGTCTGGCCTCCCTTTGTGGGAGGCAACCAGGCTGGTCAGGGGAAGGCACCAGCCCCATCACCCCACTGCTGCAGCCACTGCCAGTCACCACAGCCACCAAGGTGTTTTCATTAACACGGACTCCAGTCCCTTCACCACGAAAAAATGACAACTTTCTTTAGGCATTTTCAAGATGTGTCTTTCATAGTATATGCATTTCTTTCTTTTTTTTATTTTTTATCCTCGTCTAAGGATATGTTTCTATTGACTTTTAGAGAATGTGGAAGAGAAAGGGAAAGACAGAGAGAAACATCAAAGTGAGAGGAACACTTTGATTGGTTGCCTCCTGCATGAGCCCTGATCTGGGCCCCGGCCAGGGAGGAGCCTGCAACCTAGGTACATGCCCTTGATCAGAATCAACCCAGACCCTGCTGTCAGCAGGCCGAGGCTCTATCCACTGAGTCAAACTGGCTAGGGCAGGATATGACATTTCTTAGCCCTCCAGCAGCGGACCTTCATTTTTTTCTCCAGAAGTGTGGAAAAACCCTAGATCACCTTTTTGGATTCTTACTACCCAAGTTACTGAGAACATTACCAGTGGCATACAGGAAGCTTAGCCAATGTGCAGTCAGAAAAGGTGTTTCCTCTATAGTTCACACCAATCACCGGCTGTGCCCTGCCCAGGCCTAAAGCCTCTGGCCAAAAGCTTTAGGCCTGGGAAGGGGACCACCAGCTCCCTGTGATCACAGACACCGCCCATTGGGCAGGGGGCCCCAGCTCCCTGCAATCCACCACAGGAGCAGACGCCCTCGAAGACGCGGACCCCCAGTTGCCTGTGATCTATCACAGGCTCCCTGCTGGTGCCCAAAGCTGGGAAAGCCTCCGGCAGGATGGTTTCCTGGTGGGCGTGGCTGGTAGGCGTGGCTTGTGGGTGTAGGGAAGGTATGGTCAATTTGCATATTACTCTATTATTAGGGAGGATGTGCAGTAGAGATAAAATTCAGCAAAAGCTTATTATATACTTTATATATATTTTCATCATCATACAGTTACTGATAGGTTTCTACTCCTATCTGTCTCAATACCTACCTTGCTCAAAAAATATTGGTGAGCCCTGACCCGTTTGGCTCAGTGGATGGAGCGTTGGCCTGCAGACTGAGGGGTCCTGGGTTCACTTCTGGTCAAGGGCTTGTACCTTGGTTTCGGGCACATTCCCAGTAGGGGTGTGCAGGAGGCAGCTGATTGATGTTTCTCTCTCATCAATGTTTCTGGCTCTCTATCCCTCTCCCTTCCTCTCTGTAGAAAAATCAATAAGATATATTTTTAAAAAAGAAAAAGAAAAAAATATATTGGTGAGAGGACAAATCGATATAATTTCCTTTTGCACAGAACACTGAATATTACTATGCTCAATAGAACTCTACCTTCTAGCCCTAGCTGGTTTGGCTCAGTGGCTAGAGCAGTGCCCAAGAACTGAAAGGTCCCGGGTTTGATTCTAGTCAAGGGCGTGTATCTCAGTTGTAGACTTGATCCCCAGCAGTGAGGGCCTTCAGGAGGCAATCAATTGAAGTGAGTCTCTTCCCCTCCCTTCCACTCTCTCTAAAAATCAATGGAAAAATATCCTTAGGTGAGGATTAACAAAACAAAAAAGCCTCTACCTTCTAGTACAAAAAAATCACTTCTTATCTACATTTAATCCTCTATACTCCCAAAACATATCTGAATGCATGACTTTCTTCCCTCCTACTGTCCTTTATCTTGTTACCCCACCCTTTATCTTGTCACTTCTGGAGAAAGGCAAGATCATGTCACAGGTCTCCCTACTTCCAATCATGCCTCCCCTAAATGTTTCTTCACGTTCTGCCAAAGAAAATATGATTATGTAATACCTCTGCTTAAATCCTCCAGTAGCCAACTGCATTTAGAATAATTTCCAAACTTCTTTCAGAGCCTGTGAGACCTCACATGGTCCAGCCCTTGCCAATCTCTGACACCTTCCCTCACTTCATGAACCCAGTGTTTTTTTAAACAAGTAGTAAATATAAAGTTTGAGTTGTTAACATAAAAACCACTCAAACCTATAAAGAATTTCTTTGAGTTTATTTGAGCCAAACTGTGGACAATTGCCAGGAAGCAATATCTCAACGGATTGGGATAGTGCTCCAGAGAATGGAGGTTTCTCATCTATTTTTATACATTGCAATCAAAGGAAGGGACGAAGGTGGGTTACATGAAATCCATTGGTGATAGATTAGAGAGACAGGAGAAAACAAAGTGGGGGGAGGGGGAACCCCTGGGATTGGATAAAAAGTAAAATGATAGATTTACATGGGTGGGTGCAGGAACAATTAACATAATAATGAAGGAATTTGATTTGTGGTATCTGCCCAGACACATTAGGTTGTGCCCCAAGGGGCCTGGAAAAAGGGAAGTTACAAGTTACCTATACATTTCAAGGATATGTTATGTATATGCAAAAAGACAGATAAGCTCAGTTAAGGTAAAGGTTGATCTTGTCAGGGAAGATACTGGCCTAAGATGTAACTACCCACCATAACTGCTTTTAGTTAGTTTAATTTCAGACCATCCTTTGTGGTTACTTTAGGTCTCTGAGTTTGTAAGACCATTATGCAGGCCTTCCCTGAGTTTGTCAGGTTAGCATGTAAAAACATAGAATAGTACCATACAAAAGTAAATCGTGTCTCAAACTGTCTTGAAAAGAGTTTTGTGGTCTGGCCAGCATGGCTCTGGGGTTGAGCGTGGACCTATGAACCAGGAGGTCACGGTTGGATTTCTGGTCTCCGAGTTGTGGGCTCAAACCCCAATGTGGGGCGTGCAGGAGGCAGCCGATCAATGATTCTCTCTCTTCACTGATGTTTCTGTCTCTCTCTCCTTCTCTCTTTCTCTCAAATAAAAATATATTTTTTAAAAAAGAGCCCTAGCCGGTTTGGCTCAGCGGATAGAGCATCGGCCTGTGAACTGAAAGGTCCCAGGTTCGATTCCGGTCAAGGGCACATGCCCAGGTTGTGGGCTCCATCCCCAGTGGGGGACTTGCAGGAGGCAGCCGATCCATGATTCTCTCTCAACATGGATATTTCTATCTCACTCTCCCTTCCTCTCTGAAATCAATAAAAATATATTTTAAAAATAATAATAATAAAAAGAAAAAAAAGAAAAGAGTTTTGTGTTTTTCCATATTATCCAGTTCAAGGTTTTTTAAAAAAATCAATTTTTATTGATTTCAGAGAGGAAGAGAGATAGAAACATCAACGATGAATCATTGAACGGCTGCCTCCTGCACGCCCTCTACTGGGGATCAAGCCTGAAACCTGGGCATGTGCCCTGACCAGGAATGGGGAATAGAACTGTGACTTTCTGGTTCATAGGTCATGCTTGTTAGAAATAAGGCGAGTCCCCCAAGTAAGGGGTTCTGGTAGAATACAAAACACTCGGGAGCCAGGGAGCAAGGCAAACATATTTACTTCTACGTAGAAGGGTGCACACACATGGTCTGGAAGCGCGTGCACATGGAACAGATTGTCTGCTTGGCTTTATAATCCCTGACGCACGTGACCTGTCCTTTGCTCTTGATTGGAGCTCAGGCCCACAGTCTTTCGCAATTGGCTAATTCAAAGGGAGGGGTTGGCCTTTACTGTTTCAAGTTGGTGGCCCCCAGGGGAGCTGCAAGCCACGTGGCCAACATGGTGGCTGCCAAGTCACGCGGTCCAAAATGGAGACTGTCTAAACTGTTCTTTGACAGAAAAGATGACTTGTTTATTCTCACATGCTCAATCACTGACCCACGCCAGCCAGGCCAATTCAAGGCATTATAGTAAAGTCTTGCCCTTAGGTGATTCATGGTGACCATGGACATGTGCCTGAAAAGGGCTAGCAAATTCGGTGAGATAACCCAGAGGTCAGATCTAACTGACAAGAAATATTGATATGCTTTTCTTCTGCAGTTCTCTTATTCTGAGAAGCAAGATTCTACTTTTTTCTTTGCTTTATTATTAATATTTTTACTGACTTCAGAGAGGAAGGGAGAGGGAGAGATAGAAACTTCAATGATGAGAGAGAATCACCGATTGGATGCCTACTGCACGCCCACTACTGGGGATCAAGCCCACAACCTGGGCATGTGCCCTTGATCAGAATAGAACCCGGGACCTTCAGTCCGCAGGCCTATGCTCTATCCACTGAGTCAAACCAGCCAGGGCTCTTTGCTTTGCTTTATTTATTTATTTTTAATATATTTTTATTGATTTCAGAGAGGAAGGGAGAGGGATAGAGAGATAGAAACATCAATGATGAGAGAGAACCATTGATTGGCTGCTTCCTGCATGCCCCTTACTGGGGGATCGAGCCTGCAACCTGGGCATGTGCCCTTGGCCCGGAATGAACCTGGGGACCCTTCAGTCTGCAGGCCGATGCTCTATCCACTGAGCCAAACTGGCTAGGGTTCTTTGCTTTATTTTATTTTATTTTTATTTTTTAAATATATTTTATTGCTTTTTTTTTAAAAATATATTTTCTTGATTTTTTACAGAGAGGAAGAGAGAGAGACAGAGAGCTAGAAACATCGATGAGAGAGAAACATCGATCAGCTGCCTCCTGCACACCCCCCACTGGGGATGTGCCCACAACCAAGGTACATGCCCTTGACCGGAATCGAACCTGGGACCTTTGAGTCCGCAGGCCGACGCTCTATCCACTGAGCCAAACCGGTCTCGGCTATTTTATTGCTTTTTTACAGAGAGGAAGGGAGAGGGCTAGAGAGTCAGAAACATCGATGAGAGAGAAACATTGATCAGCTGCCTCCTGCACACCGCCCACTGGGGATGTGCTCGCAACCAAGGTACATGCCCTTGACCGGAATCGAACCTGGGACCTTTCAGTCCGCAGGCCAACGCTCTATCCCCTGAGCCAAACCGGTTAGGGCTTATTTTATTTTTTGAAGTGAACATATCAAGATTTTATTGTCATATAATAAAACAAAATACGAAGCTTAGAACTGGAGCACTTGACCCCTTTCTCTTCTTATCTCCTCCCAGTTCAAAATGCTTGCATCTCTTAATAGCCAGCATTCTTTTCGATTTGTACTTAGGTTCAACACATTCAAGCCTCAGCACAATCTTCTTTGTAGTTTTTTTTTTTTAATATATATTTTATTGACCCTTTACGGAGAGGAAGAGAGAGGGATAGAGAGCTAGAAACATCGACGAGAGAGAAACATCAATCAGCTGCCTCTTGCACACCCCCTACTGGGGATGTGCCTGCAACCAAGGTACATGCCCTTGTCCGGAATCGAACCTGGGACCTTTCAGTCCGCAGGCCAAAGCTCTATCCACTGAGCCAAACCGGTTTCGGCCTTCTTTGTAGTTTTAGCCTTTTTTTTTTTTTCTTTCGGAAAATTGGCTTAGTCTGTCCACCAATAGCCACTTTGCTTCCTGTCATAACGCCACTTTCCCTGAGCACACAGAGAATCCTTGCCCTTCTTGTACTGTTATTTTGTGGGGTTGATGCTTGCCACACTTCTTACAGAAAGTTCAGCGGGTTTTAGGAATGTTCACCATGTTTGCGAGAGCGCTATCGGCAGGGAAAGGCTCTTTGCTTTATTTTTTAACACAAGCACAAAGATGCCCACGCCTGTCCGAGTAACTGATTCGATACACTTGATCTAGGTGCAAAAGAACAGCATGGGAGACACAGAACTCAAGTTTTACGTCAGTTTCCTTGAAAGTTTAAGGAAGGGGAGGGGGGTGTCAATCATTGAAAAATATGATAATAGAATCTTCAGCATTGACAGAACTTTTGAGAGCTGAAGTTCATCTCAAAATTGCACATGTTTGAAGATCAAAGCATCTCTGATGGGTCACAAACAGCCCACTAGCCTGGGAGCCTACAAATTGGCCTCTTTTGATAGTGAGCCTATAGACAGAGTGGTCTTTACCAATGCAAATCTGACCAAACCTCATATAGAATGAGATTATTTTTTTCCTCCCCCAAGTGTCTCTCCTCACCTTCTGAGAGGGAGAAGGGAATGAGAGATATTCTAATAATAAGTGACCACCATTTATTGATGGCCTGACTTAATATGTGTCAAATCCTGAGTTAAACTTTATCTCACTGAATCATTTCAAGCCCGTTGTAAGGTGGGTATCATCCTCAACTTACAGATGAGGAAACCAGGCCTCGGCTGGTTGCACCCATTTGTCCAGGATCACTCCTAGGTAAAACTGCCTGCAAATTCAGAACGTGTGGGCACCTTTGCACACGCCCCTCGCCACTGGATGGTAAAGCTAGAACTGCAATTCCCGTGGAGCTGTGCGGCAGTCTCGCGAGAGTAGGCTCGAATGCGGCGGCGGGAAGGTGGCTGCCTCGGCTACTGCAGCGGTTGGGAGGCAGGCGGACAGCTGAGAGGATGGCGGACAGCGACATCTCCGACAATGAGCCTACGACGCGTACGCTGCTGCGACACGTGCTGGATACCGAGGCCCCGCGCACTCCGCGGCGACGCCAGAGCACTCGGGCTGGGTAAGTAAGGCGTTGCCCGGCACATGAGCAACCGAAGGACCTGGCGGGTGGGGTGTCGGCGTCACCCGGCGCTGACACAGTTTGGAGAAGGAAACTGAGCCTCAGAGAGTTGCAGAGCCCAAGGCTCTGAGAACCGGTTCCACTCCCTTATCTGGGCTTGGGTCAGCTAGGGGTACCCCACCCCTCGGGACTCCAGGCCGCCGAGAGTTCAGCTGTGCCCGCGTTTGGGGTGGTCCGCCTCTGGGAGTGAAGGATGGGCGCTCAGAATCCGGGTTTCTGCCCTGTCCTCTACGCCACTCTCTCCCAAACCTGCCCGGAGTGTGTGGAGGCATCTGCCCTAAACTACTTCCCGGCTGCTCCCTCCTTTCCCATCAGGAGCTGGAGAGCACAGCCTGGGCGGGAGGGAGGCAGGAACTGGGAAGGGTGCTTTGCTAGGGAACAGGGATTTGGCTGACTTGGTGGGTGTCCGCGGGTGACAGCTGTGACGAGCTCACGTGTGGTAGTCGTCTCGGCCAGACTGGGGCGGTGCAGGTCCTTTATGGGCAATGGAAAGCCATTCGTGACAGGTTTTTTAGACCTATGTCGTTGAGGTGCGACCTGTGCCCTGGGAATATTTGTGTGGTTCTCGAATCAGAGGGTTTGGACTGGAGGGACCAGGGCCAGAGTGATCCATGGGGAGGTTGCTGTCAGTCCCCGACAAGTTTAAACATACATATATTTCTTAGGTTGTTACTTTAATGGCTGGAATGGGTGCTCTTCCAATGATTCCTCTGGTCTGTGTGGCTAACCCTTCCTTCTGCCAGCGTCACCTCTGTGAAGCCTTCCTCAGCCCCTGTCTCTGACTGGGGCATATTTTCTCCTTTCCCATACCCCTTGGGCTCCCTTTCATCCACAACCCTGGGGACATAGAGCTTGGAACAGGCTATGGGAAGGACAAGAGATTTCTGGATCCCTGGCCCTGAGAGAAAAAGTCTTCAGGCTAAGATCCCTGATGAAGACATGTCTCTGCATCCCCTAGTTCCCCTTTACTACGTAATTCTCAGAGCCGCTGGTCTTTATACAGTGTCCAGAGAACCCTGCTTGAAACACCTTTCTCTATGAGGTTGAGGAGCCAAACAAAGACAACTGCCAGGCGGCAGTCCCACAGAGCCAGGGTAAGTGCCCAAACCACTGCCCACTATAGGGCTGTGCTGCCTTCAGGGGCCCCTGAGGTCTAGCTCTGCTCTTGAGCCCACCTTGAGGGAATCTCAAGGCAAAGTGCTTTTGCCTAAAGTCTATTGGCAGATTGGCCCCCCACATTCAAACCAGGGGACAGCTGAAGGAACAGACACCCCGGACTCTGCTTGAGAATATCCTGTTAACCGGTAAGTGAGCACTGGTCTGCTGGTCAGAGTTAGGCACCGGCCCGTGGTATCCCCTTATTCAGGACAGATTGCCCTCCCAGTCCCACCCTCTTCTTGTTATTTCTACAGCCCCGGAATCGTCCATGGTCATGCCAGAGTCAGTGGTGAAGCCAGTGCCAGCACCGCAGGTGGTCCAGTCCTCCAGCCGGGAAAGCAGTTCTGGCAGGTGCACAGTGGATTCCCTATTTGGGGCTGGGCTGTTAGACAGCTCTGATGAGGAAGCCTTCTTGGGGGTCCTAAAAGCCATATGTGGGACTCCTGGCCTGTCTGAGATTAGTTCCATCCTTATAGTCTGGAACTGCAACTTCCTGAGCTCAACACCCCCACAACCTTGGCTCCAAGTCTGCTGACTTCTGGCAAGAGGAAGAAGAGGCTGAGATTGTCAGAGTTTCAGCAAGGAATGGACCAGGGGCTGCCTCTCTCCCAAGGTGAGGCCCTGGACAACCCCTATGGCCACCCTCTCTCTCCTATTTTCTGTGGAGGCTTAGGAGGCCTGAGGGAGGGCTAGCCTGAGCCTGGGTGACTTACAGTTTCTTCTTTTTAGAGCCTGTTACGGAGCCTCCTGGGAATACTGGTGCCTCCTCCCTCACCAGGTGCAGTTGCCCCTCCTGGGGGTTGGTTGAAGAGAGGCTTGGGGGGAAAGGTGCTGACTAGATTCTGCCCATTAACAGCATGATAGCTGTGCTCTAGAAGACGAGAGCACCAGGGCAGATAGAGAAATGAGAGGTGGGAAACTAGGCCTCAAGTAGCTGACTTTCCTTTGTGACTTCTCTCCCACAAGCTCCCTCAACCTGACCTTTGCCACGCCTCTCCTGCCACAATCAGTGCAGAGGCCTGGTTTGGCCCGCAGACCTCCTACACGCCGAGCTGTAGATGTGGGTATATTTTTGCAGGATCTGCAAGATACTTCTGTGGCCATGGCTCTGCCAGGTAAGGTTGAGATTTCCCTCTTGCCAGCCTGTGGGGAAAGCTTTCCCTCATGACAGATAGAAGGTGCTGCTGAGTCCAGGGTTGCTCCCCTCTTTATTGGATCAAGGGCAGTGAACAAGCCTAGCCCAGTGGTGGGCAAACTCATTAGTCAACAGAGCCAAATATCAACAGTACAACGATTGAAATTTCTTTTGAGAGCCGAAAACCGTCTTCTGCACATGGGCCACGAAGTTTCAATTGCACTGTACGTGCACACCCACACGTGGTATTTTGTGGAAGAGCCACACTCGAGGGGCCAAAGAGCCGCATGTGGCTCGCGAGCTTCAGTTTGCCGACCACTGGCCTAGCCAATAGGTCTACTAGTATAAGAAGTTTCTGCTTTCTTTCCATAAGGTTCTCTTGTCTTGGTGGGACCTAGTCTTAGTCCCTCAGGGTGTTCCAGGACCCCATGTTAGAGCTTGTTGGGAGGTTGAAAGGGGCCAAGTTTCAGGATCAGCTGGCCATTCAAGCTGACCTGGGAACCTGACTCCAGAAGACAAGTACAGTAGGGTAAGAGGAGGGTTCCAGGCAGAGGGAGCAGAGTAAGAAGTAGAGAGCGGAGGCATGGATGAGCAGTTAGAGTGCCAGACTAGGGAGCAGGAAGGTAAGCAAGGAGAGCTGTATTAGGGAGATAAGGCTTAGACTACTATGTAGTCTTCTTTCTCTGAAGGCTACTTGGGGTAGACTTATGGGGCCCCTTATGACCAGGCCGTGGTGACTGGGTAGCAGCAGGTGGAACTGGAATACATTGAGTGCCATCTGGTCCTTGATCTCCAGGTGACAGAACCCCTGTTGCTACCCTGCCAACCGACACCATGTTGGAGGACACTCAGCCTTTCTCCCAGCCTTTGATTGGCCATTCCCCCAGTGTGCACCACTCCCTCCCCCATCCCTCTCTCTCTGCTGAGAGGACTGTCAGTCGCAGGACACGGAGCAGTGGGCCTGGGCTGCAGAACAACAGTGAGTATGTGGGACAGGTGGCCTGGAGGCAAGCCAAGCTTGGGCAAGCGTTGGCACTGGTGGTTTTCCCTCCTCAGGTCCATATGTGTGCCCCTTAGAGTCCTATGGCTGTTGGATTCTCCTCCATCCAAGGGTAGAGTCAGTGTTAGGCCAGGAGACTCCTAACCAGTACCTCTGGCCTTCTTCCTTGAGGGCTAGACTGGGTTTTACTATTCCATCTTTACCCTCTCTGAGCTATAGCATTGACCTACTGCTTCTCTAGTCTGTATTCTCTCCCCTTGATTCAGGTCCTGGGAAACCAGCCCAGCTTCTGGCAGGAAAGGCAGAGGAGGTTGGTGCCCTTGCTATGGGTTTCCCAAACACCAGCAATGGTAAAGATGAACTAAAGCCCTTATTGGATGGAGTTGGTGAGGAGGTAGAGGAAATAATGGAAGAAAGCATGAGCTTGAGTGAAGTGAAGGAAGCAGCAGGAGCACAAGCATCTGCCAGAGCAGGAGAGCCTGAGGCACACATAGAAGTGACAGAAGCAGAAGGATCCTGGGGGGCTATTGAGGCCAAGGAGCCAGAAAGATCTTCAGGGGATAAGGACACTGAAGGTAGGACAGGTAAGGGGCCCAGTGCAGGGATCGGGGTGAGTGGGGTAACAGTTGTGTTCAGCCCCTGGCTTTGGAGGAAGGCCTTATCTAGGTTCTATTTTTTCTTTCTTTTTCTTTTCTTTTTTTTTTAAAAAAACAAAACAAAACAGCATATGATTATATTTAATACACAAGTTTGATACAACCCAAAAGTAAAACACCAGAGTAAAATAGTAACAAAAACATGGTATTTCATTTGCAATGCATGAGAAATGGTTAACTAGGTTCTATTTCTTTGCCTTTTTAAAAAAATACATTTTTATTGATTTCAGAGAGGAAGGGAGAGGGAGAGGGGGGCAGAAATATCAATGACTCACTGATGGGCTGCCTCCTGAACACCGCCCCACACTGGGGATTGAGCCTACAACCCGGGCATATGCCCTGACTGGGAATCAAACCATGACCTCCTGGTTCATAGGTTGATGCTCAACCACTGAGCCATGCTGACCGGGTGAGTTCTGTTTCTGAGCACAGGAAGTGTTGGCCCAGGGAGACTCTGGGGTGCCCCTTGCTTGGCTGGCTGGAGCTAGATGGGGCCCTCAGTGAGCAGGACAAGGAGGCTATAGGCTTTCAGGGTTGTGTGAGACAGGCCTGAGCCCCCCCTTGTAACTCTGCCCTTTCTCTGCAGCAAGGCCAGAGTTGGCCTCCAGCACCCCGGAGTTTCCTCAGGCCAGGCAACTTGAGTTCCTTGAGCCAGCCCCATCGACTAGCACTGCAGTGTAAGATTCCATGACCTTGTTCGACATGGGCCTCTTGGGAAGGGGCAGGCACTGTGGTTGGCATTGGACACCACAGGGTTATCCCTCTTCCTACAGGTATGCAGATGATTAACCAGCAGAGCACCCTTAGGTGGGCCGGGTGGTGCTCACGGAGAGCACATCTGTCCTGGTGCCTGCTTCTAGGGGCTGAGAGGAGCCTGGGTAGGGGGAAGTGGCCAGGTCAGTATATAGTCAGAAACGGTTTCCTGGAGGAGGATTAGCAGAATCAGACAGACAGCAATGTGCTGAGAAGAGGGAATGTCCATGCCAAGGCCTAAGGGTCATGGGCCTGAGCAAGTACCAGTTTGTATGATGAGGCTAAACAGGGACATTGGGTCCAGACTGTGGAGGATCAGGGCCCCAAGGAAAGACCAGGCCTCTACGTGCCCCCTTGTCCCCATTCCCCCCCAAGCAGATGGTTGGAGCTGTTGGTCCAAGCTGGCCTAGGAGCACAAGGGCCCCAGTCTTAGCAGGAGCCAGCAAGATTTATGTTCGATTAGGGCCTCTTCAGGCAGCAGTTCATTCCTGTCCCCAGGTTATCTTCAGAGCCTCTGGAGCCTCTATCGGCCAGGGTTCCTACCCGGGTCCAAACTGCTGGCCCCAGACCCCGACAAGATCCTTATAAGAAGGGACTGAGCCACTATGCTAAGCTCTTCAGTTTCTATGCCAAAATGCCTATGGAGAAGAAGGCTCTTGAGACGGTGGAGAAATGGTGAGTCCTGGACTCTTTGGTGGGGAGAGAAGCCCCTCACATTATGAACAGTCTGTTCAGTCTGCTGTACTCCAACCTTGGCAGCCTGGACAAGTATTTCCAACGTCTTTGCGATGACCTGGATGTATTTGCTGCTCACGCTGGCCGCAAGACTGTGAGGCTAGAGGACCTGGAGCTGCTGATGCGACGGTAAGTGGGTGGATGCAGGGAGGTTCTATATGTGGAAATGCTGACACTGATTCTGTCTATCTCCATCCTCTTCTGCTGCAGGCAGGGCCTGGTCACTGACCGAGTCTCCCTCAATGTGCTTGTGGAGCAGCACCTGCCCCTGGAGTACCGGCAGCTCCTCATCCCTTGTGCATTCAGTGGCAATACCGTCTTCCCTGCCCAGTAGTGGTCAGACTTCAACACCTACCCTGTCCCCATCGGGGGCCCCTTGGCCCCACATACTCTTCCAGGTCTCCTCACCATGCCTCACCATCAATAAAGTGTCATGCCCTGGCCAGTTTTCTCAGTGGTTAGAGTGTCAGCCTATGGAGGATTTGCAGGTTCAATTCACAGTCAAGGTCACTTACCTCCCTTGCAGGTTCCCCAGCCTCGGTAGGGGTGTGTGTGGGAGGCAACCAATTGATGTGTCTGTCTCGATGTGTCTTTGTCATGTTGGTGTTTATCTCTCTCCCCCTCCTCCCTCCCTTCCAAACACTAGAAATCAATGGAAAAAATATCCTTGGGTGAGGAATAAACAAATAAGTGTCACAGAGAGAATATGTTGTATTTTGATAAGTATCCTGGGACCAGCTCCTCCCCTTAACTCCCCAGGCATAACCCAGAGAATAGCATGGGTTCAGACAAACAATTTTATACTAAAAGCCAGGGGTTAGCTGCCCACAGTGGCCCTAGATTGCAGGCTCCTGCTCCCGAGGCCCCTTGCGCCTGATGTCGACTACTTGAAGTCGTTCCAGGACAGTCCGGAGCTGTGCCACAATGTCCTCTTCATTCTCCTCACTCTCCTCTGGCACTTCTGTCACAGAGACCTGGAAGGCCTGACTCAAATAGCTGTTCAGGGTCTGCTTGTCCAGGCTGGGATCGATGGTCATCAGGGTCTCACGTACCTTGGGTAGGGTCACTTCATCACGGCTGCCCCATAGGGAGAGATAGATAGGCCTTGACACCCCTCTCACACACCCAAGACCTCAGGATGCCTTTCTGCTGGCTTGAGCAACATATAATGCCCAGCAGCAAGCTCAGTAAACAGGGAGACCCAGGGGCTTGAGATGCCACCCTGTGGCCCCGTCTGTGGGACTTGTCTATGGCTGAGGGCCCCAGGGTCACTCACAGTTCCAGGCCCAGCTCTTGCTTTAGCTCCTGTAGGTACTCATCCTTTTCAGACATGTACTGTTCCCACAGCTTGTACACAAAGGGCATACTCTGGCCCTCCTCATCCTGGGAGGGGCCAAGACAGGATGATGGCACATGGGCTAGAGTCTAACAGACTAGGGCAGGGCTGGGCAAGATCCTGGACACCCCCCCACTCCCATTTACCCACTCACCTCCATAAACAGTGCACGGTAATTGAGCAAGTCTGCATTGCTGCTATTGGTATGCCAGCCCCCTGCCTCCATCAGCTCCTGAATTTTGTCTTCCTTCTTGAAGGGGAAGGTGCTCTTGAGCACAGTGCTGTGAGAGACAGAAGGGCCTGGCTGAGGCCTGCCCATCCATCTTTCTGCACCCTTTTGCCGGCCCCACTAGTGCTCAAAAGTAGCCAGCACTGAGGCTGTGGCCCTTTCCACCAGGCTCCCCTTTCCCCTGCACATCTGGGAGCCTGGCCAGAGGGGATGTCAGGCAGGAGTTTGAGGTGGCCTGGCCAGCCTCTTACCTTAACTGCTCCATGGTTAGTAGCCCCTCGTTCTGACTGTCAACATTTGTCAACTCCTTCAGCAGCTGTGTTACCGTCTCCTTCTGCTTGATGTACACACTTTCACTCTTCTGCAGGGAAGGAAGCACTAACTTGCATCTTGGAGGGGTAAAGACAGAGCTGGCCTATCCTGGGGACAAAGGGTAGAGGGCAAGACCCAAGCTCACCCTTTCCATCAAGATTTCATAGAACTGACGCATGAGCTCATTGGAGCGGAAGAGCTTAATATTTTCAAAAATCGTGTAAGCCCAGGCCATGGCATCAGCAGACCCAAAGCGATACTCCAGGAAATTGAAGAAGAAATCCGGGAACTTCTCTTTCTGCAGTGTAGGGGAAGACTGATTTGTTAGCCATCCCATGGTTAGTTGGCCCTCCACCCTGCTTCCTAGCACCTTGATGGAATCCTCCCCACACTTCTCCCAGGATAACTCTGGAGGCCATGCCTGGCTAGATGGCTAGTGAGATCTGACCTGTTCCTCAGTGAGACGTTCCTTCCAGGCATCCTTGAGGAGGTTTATCACATCCTTCTTGGTTGGCTTCTTGTTCTCCACAACGCCATCAAACCGAAGGAAAGAGGGGAGGATGGATTCCTCATAGCCCTGGAAGGGAGAGTGTCAGATCATCACTGAGTGCACCTGTGACCCCAACCTTAAGCAGGACAGAGTCCCAGAGGGTTCCCCCAGAACATCAAGTCTTCTCAGCAGCAAGGCCTGGCCATTCTGACTGGCCACAAGTCTCTTGAGCCCAGGGACTCCCCTACCAGACCATGGAAGAAGTCTTTCTCCCGGAGCAGCCCCTCGCCAATCTCCTCCAGGAGCACATCCACCAGCTGGTCACTGTTCTTGCCCTCGGCCAGCATGTGCCAGCGATCTGGACCCCCAGCCACCACATCTGCAGGTGGAGAGAGGAAGCTGGAGTCTGGACCATGCACTTGATCAGTCCTTGGAACCCCAATTACCTTCAGTGGCCATCATTACCTTCGCACTTGGTCCAGTCAGGCCGTGGTGTGGAGGTGCGCTGGATCTCCTGCAGCTCAGTATAAAACTGGTCCCGTTCCTTCAGCGTGATCATGTGCAACTGTAGCAGTATCTCGTGCTCCTTGCGAACCTCTTCATAGTCGTCTCTCAGGCTTTCCAGCTGTGGGCAAGGTGATTGGTCCTTGCTACCCACCTGCATGACCCTGCCCTACTTGCCTGGCTTGCCTGCCCACCAGCACCTGCTCCTGTAGATCCTTGTTGGTCTTCTCCTGCATTTCAAAATCCCTCCTGGGCACCACATCTCCAAAATTGGCCTTCATGGTGTTGAGTTCCATCTGCGTGCGGGCCAGGTCTTGCCGGGTCATCTTCAGAGCCAGTGTTAACTTCACGGGGTCCTCCCCCCAGACACCTGCCAGGAGGCCTGGCAGCTCGAATCACCCTGGCTCTGGGGCCTATAGCCCAAGTCAGGGTTAGAGTGTCCCTTGGGATATATCCCAGGTCCTTCTGCTCTCCATGCTTGGGAATCCCTGGGTCTTCCCCACAGTGCTACTAGCCTATGGCTGAGGACTTAGAGAAACCCAGAACAAGGGATACCAGGTCTATCTTGCCTAGGCTGCCTCAGCTGCCAGAAAGTATATTCCACTTAAACTATGATTCTCATTCCAGCTCAGAAGGTCCATAGACCCAGGTGGCAGCAGGAACATCTCCCATCATGAATGGGCACAAAATGAACATATATTAAGAGAGTCGAGAAGAAAAAAAAAAAAGAGAGAGTCGAATGAATGGGAGTGAGTAATAAGAGCAACTCCTCTCCAGCACTTCCTCAGGGGAGAGAACCCCACCTCGGGTTTACCTGGGGACTGGGCTAGTGACATGTCTTCCCGCTGGTACCGTAGCTCATTCAGGTCTGCAATGAGGATCTTGCGGGCATCTCGCTCGGTGAGGTAGCGCAGGTACTCCTCAGCCAAGCTCTTCCTCAGTTTGGTCACCTGTTGGGAAGGTGGCTGTATGGTCAGGGGCTAAGTCACCACAGCGGGATGGGATGTGTGCTGAGTGGCCCCATCAAGGCTTGGGAACAAGAAAGCTAGAGGAAGAGGGAGACTGGCCACTTTGAGAATCAGCAAAGTGCCTATGTGTCCTCCTGTGGAGAAAGTCTGGCAGTCAAGGAGCAGAACTCTGCTGGCATTTGGGGCCACACTGAGCCGATGCTGAGCCAAAGCAGAGTGTGGAGGTAGCAGGAGCTCTGGGGAGGCGGTGGCTCAGTATGTCATTCCAGGCAGAAGGACTGAGTCACCTCAGTCCCAAGGCCTAGGGTCACCTCTGGGGTGGGGGTGGCAGGGATTCAGGGAGCTGGTCACCAGAGTGCTCCCTTTCACCTCGCTCTGCAATGAGATCTTCTCCTCATTCTTTTTGTCAATGAGTTTTAGCAAACCCATCTTCTCTTTCTTCAGCATGGAGATTTCAGATCTCTCTTCAGCCCTCATGGCCAGGATCCTTTCCTTGCAGTCCTCATTCACTGTGACAAGCTTGGCCTTCAGGGGTTGCAGAGCCCGAATCTCCTCCCTCTGGTGGGCTAAGCAGGGACAGATGGGAGAGACCCTTTAGGGCCATGGAGAACAGCGAGGAGAAACTAATCCTAAGGTCTCAGTGAGTGGCTACAGCCCTTGAAAACTCTAGGAGTATACTCATGCCTTGTGGCCCCTATTTAAGGCCTTCTAGCACTTGCTTTTTAAATATATATATATATATATATATATATATATATATATATTTATTGATTTTTTACAGAGAGGAAGGAAAAGGGATATAGAGTTAGAAACATCGATGAGAGAGAAACATCGATCAGCTGCCTCCTGCACACCCCCTACTGGGGATGGACCTGCCGCAACCAAGGTACATGCCCTTGACTGGAATTGAACCTGAGACCCTTCAGTCCACAGGCGATGCTCTATCCACTGAACCAAACTGGTTAGGGCTTGCACTTGCTTTTAAACCAGGACAGAGTCCAGATGAGGACTGAGGTCTCGCCTATGCCCTTTCCCCCTACAGCCTTTAATCCTGCAGCTGCACCAGGCCTAGCACCTCCTGAGCCTGGTGGGGGAGCCTTCTTACTTCCCAGAGGCACTCACTCCCTTCTGAGATCACTCTCAATGGAAAATATGCTCTATTTCCTATAGATACCCTCTCCATGCTTCCCAAGGATAGGAGATGGCCAGGTGCCCTATCTTAGGACAATGGAAGCAAAAAAGGCTAATCAGGACTTGGTGACCTCAAAGCTCAGTTAGTAGCTGCCCCAGAGTTGCTGCAGAGCCCCAGAAGGTGAGAGTAGGATCCTCTCTGCCTTTTCCGGTCTGGGCCCAGGGGGGGAGGCTGCAGTCTTACCCAGCATCACCTCATATGCATTCTTGATGGAGGATAGCAATGGCTTGTACGTTTTGAAGTCCTCTATGAAGAACTCAAAGATCTCTCTGTAAGGCTGGCAAGAAAAAGGAACCTGTCACCTCCTGACCTGTAGCTGCCACCCTCAGTGGAGCCTGAGTTTTTATTTACTTGGCTTAGAAGAATTCTAGCATGAAGCTGCCGGGTGACCCACATTCAAGTAAAGGCCTCAGGCATCACCCGAGTATCTCCTTGGGCTAGGTGCTGAGGGGTAGCTCTGTTCCTCTCAATTGCTCTCCGGAGACCTCTCCTGGTGCTGTCTCTGAGACTGGGCAGATGACCTGGGTCAGGACCTCCCCTCCTTTGTACCCGAGCCCCCTCTCTGGCTCTCCAGGCAGCCAGCCAGCCTTCATGCACTGTGCCTCAGTTGGACTCCCACTAGAACCCACCCATCATCATCTTACAGCCCTGTGGGAGCTGGAGAAGATTCAAAGGCTCTGGCCTTGCATTCTGACCTCCAAGTAGAGGTGTGGTTTCCTGTCCCCCATAGACACACAGGAAGATTTTAGAGGCAGCACTGTATCCTGGAATGAGCACAGGCTCCCAAATCAGCCCTGAGTTTGAATCCCAGCCCCACCACTTCATAACCATATGCCTTCTCCAAGCTTCTGCTTCCTTGTTGGGAAGTTACTTTCAGCCTGTTAGCTCTTATATAAGGCCCCACTGAAGACCTGGCACTCAGATGGTGCTTAGCAAATGTTTTCATCAGTGACTAAGTCAGAAGTGAGGGATTCCCCCTCACCATCCCTGTTTTAGTAGGGATTTGGCGATTCCCTTCCTAGTATGTACCAGAATCTAGGCTGCATCTACATTTCTCTTTATGTGTCTGGGCCAAGTTCCTGGAGCTTGGGGCTGTTGTCACTGGAATGGTGGACACTGTAGGACCCCTGCTTGCCCAACTGTCAGGATTCAAGCTCCATTCACTGATATCCAATGACCCAAGCTGGGCACTAGGGATCATAGCTGAAGGGACTGGAGACAGCACCCATCCACCCCACGCAGGTGAAACTCAAGCCTCAAGAGAGTTTTGGTTCCATACAGGCAGCCTTTCCTGCTCACTGGCTTTGTCATAGAACATGTTTCTCTCATCAGGAAAGGGAACCCAAAAGACTGGGAGAGGCTGGTCTCTCCTGAAGGTCTCAAGTGCTCAGTGCTAGTGAGTAAGGATTCTTCCTGCCCCTCTCCCTGCCCTGCCTACAGTAATTCTGTGGCTCTGACCTGTAGCCTCAGCTCCTGGGCAGAATCCGTGCTCAGATCCAGCAGGAGGAGCTCCTTGCGTAGGTAGTTCTCTAGCTGCTCCAGGAACCTCGGCTTGGTAGTGCCCAGGGTACTCTGCTTCCAGCTACTACAGGGGGTGGTGGGCTGTTGTAATGGGCACCCCACAAGGCCCTTTCATTCTCAGTCTGGGGTAGCACACCCCCCTGGGCTATCTCTGGGCCCAATATGGGGTCTATACTAGCCCATCCACCATCGGGCTGACCCTGGCTTACCCTGTTTTCTTCCAGTAGTCATCTGAACAGGGCTTTCGATTATGCAGAATGGTCTGGCCGCTGGTGTATGTGGGCCATGGAGACAGGTAGCCACAAATGGAGGACTGACAAGAGGTCTACAGGAAGGGACAGGTGGGGTTACTATGGCAACATTGCTCCCCTTCCTGCTGCTCCTCTCCATCCTCCTCCTCCTACTTGTGATTTCCACCTAACATCTTTTTTTAAAAATATATTTTATTGATTTTTTACAGAGAGGAAGAGAGAGTGATAGAGAGTTAGAAACATCGATGAGAGCGAGACATCGATCAGCTGCCTCCTGCACAATCCCCACTGGGGATGTGCCCGCAACCAAGGCACATGCCCTTGACCGGAATCGAACCTGGGACCTTTCAGTCCGCAGGCTGACGCTCTATCCACTGAGCCAAACCGGTTTAGGCCCAATATCTTTTTTAAAAAATATATTTTATTGATTTTTTACAGAGAGGAAGGGAGAGGGATAGTTAGAAACATCAATGAGAGAGAAACATCAATCAGCTGCCTCTTGCACACCTCCTACTGGGGATGTGCCCGCAACCAAGGTACATTCTCTTGACCAGAATCGAACCTGGGACCTTTTAGTCCATAGGCCAACGCTCTATCCACTGAGCCAAACCAGTTAGGGCAGATTGCCCTTTTTAGCTGTGTGACCACAGGCTTAACTTGTCAGTTTCTGCATCTGTAAAATGGGGATGGTTGTAGTTCCTATCACACTGTATTGATTTGAGGACACAATGAGAAAGCATAAAGAGTGAGTTACAGATTCAGATGCCTCCTAGGAACTCCGTGAAGATGAGCTATTGTCAGTTTGTATTGGATCCCTGCACTATAAAAACAGATGTGAGTACTGGTCAGGACCGGCCTGTGCTCCCCTAACACAGTCTAGCTAAAGAGACAGAGAAAGAGAGGAGGGCAGGCTCAGCCTCAGGCCTGGACTGACAAACAAGATTGCAGAGATGGCAGCAGGGTGAGCTGTGGACCCTGGGAGGAGAGTGGCTTGTATACCCTGAGGGAGAAGACTGGGAAGGTGGTGGGAGTGCCCTGAAGAAGTGGTATCTTATTTTGAACCTTAAGCAGGGGTAGGGAGTGGAAACTAGTATATATGGGCTTGTTTTATTAATCTTTTCATGAAATATTCAAAACATAGGAGGGGAAAAAATGACCTCTGGCACAGTGAAGCCCACTTCTAGAGTTCATCCAGTCATCCATTCGTTCATCACACATTTCTGGGTCCATAGTACATGCCAGCCCCTGCTGGGTTCTAGGAACATGAGGAAAAATGAGGGTATGATTGGAATGGGGTGATGAGCTGATAATCATAAGTCAGTAGGTAGTGACTGAAGCCAATACAGGGGCCCAGGGGTGGCTGGTCATTTTATTTATTATTGTTATTTTTAAAAATATATTGATTTCAGAGAGGAAGGGCGAGGGAGAGACAGAAACCCCAATAATGAGAGAGAATCATTGATTGGCTGCCTCCTGCATGCCCCACACTGGGGATCGAGCCTGCAACCCAGGCATGTGCCCTGACCAGGAATTGAACTGTGACCTCCTGGTTCATAGATTGACACTCAACCACTGAGCTATGCAGGTTGGGCTTATTTTATTTCTTGATGGTATGAAGAAAATTTATTCAGGGCATCTGTGAACAGATGGGTAGAAAGCTAAAATGGCATCTGCCTCTGGCCAGTCATTTTAGAGGAGGAGGTGATGATGTCAGTGATGTTCAATAAAGCTTGAATGAGTACAGAGCTGAGGCCACTCTTGGAGAGGGTGTGTGGTGGTGCGGGGGCAGGGGGGGGCGGGGGGAGGAGACGACGACACAAAAACTGCCTGGTTAGCACCAACTTATCAGGGAAACAGCCGGAGTTCAGAGAAGCCTGGCTGAGGCTGAGGCAGCCAGAGCAGAGGAGGACAGAGATGGAGGAGCAGCGTTATGCACAAGGGCGTTCCTCAAAGCCTTCCTATGACTGTGACAAAATTAGAAAGCTCCTAAGTGCCTAAAAATAGAAAATTGTTAAGCAGCCATGAAATGTTTACCAAGATGTTAAACATGGGACTATACTAATGCTATAGCTCTAAAGGTTAATTAAGGCCTGGAATTAGAGGAAAAGCAGGTAAAAATGAAAAAACAAAAAAAGATGGAGGAAATAATCCAGAAAGGTATCAGCAATTATTATTCCCTAATGATAGGCCTATGGGTCCTTATTTGTCTATAACTGTACATTTTTCAAAATTTTCTGCAATGCACATACATTACCTTCAAGTTTAAAAGAAAATGGAATTATTGAATTCAATACTGAATTTAATATTAAAGCCCCCTCTGTGGCCCTGAGCCCAGCCAGGATCTTCTGGGATGGAGAGGCCAGGACTACCTTCCATGCGCAGCATATCCAGGTTCTAGGAGTCCTTCCAGGCTAATGGCAACTGGCTCCTGACTCTCCTAAGTGTGGAAATGCCACTGTCTCCTTGGGCTCTTCCTTGCATCCCATTAGTTCTACATGTTTATCTTAATCTTGGGATCATTCATTCTTTCCCTAAATAATTTTGGAAAGTACTAGTATGTAGTAAGTCATGTTGCTAGCTCCCAGGGAGGACTCCAGCCTCTGGTGGGAGTCTGGATTGATCTATCTCTGTATCTCCAGAATCAATGGTATGGTATGTCACACTCTTCACAATCTTAAGGAGCACTCAGCAAATACTGTGTAATAAATATATAAGGGAGCACAATAATTTAGTATGGATGAAAGACATAATAAAAACAAAAATGTTGCTCTATGGTTATATACGTTTACATGTGTTTTCCCTGGTTGGTGTGGGGTGAGGCTCAGGTGGTTTAGCATCATCCAGTGCACCAAAAGATCATGGGTTCGCTTCCTGGTCAGGACACATTCCCGGGTTGTGGGCTCCATCCCCAGTGTGGGGTGTGCAGGAGGCAGCCTATCAATGATTCTCTCTCATCATTGATGTTTCTCTCTCTCCCTCTCCCTTTTCCCCTGAAATCTATTTAAAAAAAGTTTTTCATACTTTCATAGGCCAGTCCACGTGTGCTTCCATTTCTGCCAGGAGAAAACGTGGCCACCCTACTTTGATTCCTGGGCATGTGCTACTTCTTGGCCCAGTGATTAACAGCTGGAAAGGCCTCTGCAAGCTGGTAGCTAGCTAGAAGGTGAGGTTCCCAGGGCTACAAGCTCCTGCTTCCCCCTGCAGGTGAAAATGGGAAGGGCAACCTGAGGGTGGGACGACGACGGGAGGGAACAATGCCCCCTGGTGGTTGAGCCCAGAGTAGCAGCTGCCCCACAGAAGATAAGGAGGAAAGAGCCCCACCCCAGGTCCACTGTGGAGGTGGCAGCTGAGGGGGAACTGGGAGTGGGAATCCTAAGTCATTGGGTCTTGTGGGGCCATGGCTGTATTTGGTCTCCCCAAAGAGTCCACATTACCCCCTTTACCTCCTTGGAGTCAGGGTTTCCATGTTGGGTGTCCCCAACCTCACAAAGTGTGTGGTCCTTGTGTCCCCAAATCCTCCACACAAAATATACTCACAGGAGGAAAAACACCACACAGCCCACAGTGCTCCACTCTGAGCTGGAGATATAAGTTCGTTCAAATGTGTTTTTTTTTTTAGTATGTATGATTTGGACAATGGCTGTTTACTTATTAAATAACAATCTTATGCTCATATCAACAAAAGCCCTAAATTACTTAATAAGACAGCATTCATTTTTATATAAAAACTTTAAAGAACAGGAATGAAGGAAGTTTCCTGAGGCTTCTACAGAGTCTCTACTTCCAACTCAGAGCCCACAACGCAATGGAGGGACATCCTTTCACTCCTGTCTTCACACACCTCCTTGTAGCATTTCTAGAGCACATATGCCAACCACTCAAGTACCTTATCAGGCACATGGGTCTTAAAGACAAAAAGTCACAGCCCTGAGGACCTTGGCAGATCTGCACAGTTCCTGGCACATGGCAGGCTGGATGAAGAAATGAGGTCCACTCCAGAATGCTGAGTTGCAGGTGAAGGGTGTCCATGGGCACGGGCTGAGTCTCTCTCTGCTGAGGAGTCTGGGATGAGGTGTGGCAAGTGTGAACATTCTTACCCCAGAGCCTGGTGGCTCTGGCCTCTGTGAACTAAAATCCCCTGATGGGAGAAGCTGTTTGATGGGGCATGTTTCAGGTGGGTGGTGTTTTTGGATTGCAAAGAGGGAAAAGATAAGATCTGGGGTTCCAACAGGGCATCACCACTAACCAGTGTCTTCCGTTTCTGAGAAAGCTTGCGTTTCTCAGCATTAAAGGTTTCTGTTAGGAAGTTCTCGTCTATGGTCACTCTTGAAGGCCGAAGGTGTGTTCTGCAGAGAGAAGGGGAAGAAAGCAGTCATTGACAAAGCCCTGAGGGGGGATATATCTATAAGACATGACCTCCTCCAACCTCAGAGCCAGGCTCTGGATCTTCCCAGTGCTGCCTCCAGATTCCCAGAGATGCTGCCAACAAGCTCCTGGTCCTGGGCCCAAACCATTTTGCTACATTGCCAGAAACCTCATCATCAGAGCCTCACCAACTCCTGCAGCGGTAGGACACCCTCTCCTTGAACCCATGGAACCCTGTGGGCCTATACTTGCACTCAGTGTGCAGCTGTGGCTGAGATGACAGTTTAATGTACGTGACTTGCACACTTTGGGGGTGTGATGCCAAAGGCAGGTGCTATAGACAAGAAGCACAGGGTCTGGAGTCAAAGCCAGGTTGAAGTCTCGATCCTCCACTTATTGGCTGATAGGACCTGGGGGCTGACCTCTGTGGTTCCAACGTAACCCCCGCTCCCACCTTCCCCCCCCCCCCCCCCCCGCCTCGCTCCGCCCGGGCAAGTTATTTAACTTCTCTAAGCCTCGTTTCTTCAAAAGGAAATGGAGATAATTCTTGTTTTTCCCATCTCACAAAATTGCTGTTAAGTTTAAATAAGAGCAAAAGGGATAAGTAAAAATAGCCTGTAAACTGCAAGGAGCTGTACAGATGTTATTTTTGACAGCAGGATGGAAGAAAAGTAGATCCAAGGAGATTTTTAATTCCTAGGCCTCTTAGGAGAGCCATCCTTGTTCAAGCGAGGAAGGCACTTAGGTGTCAACAGGGAAGGCTGCATGTGAGCAGCAGATCTAAGTGGAACTAAAGAAGTAATTTCAGCAATCTACGGTGGGGGTGATTTATGCTGGCAGAGAGACTTGTGTCTTCTTTCCTCTTGCTAGCTGGTAACCTTGGGTGTGTAGTTTAACCTCTGAAACTCAGTGTCTTTGCCCATAAAAGTGAGACTAGGACTATTCAAACTCCAGCGAAGTTGAAAGCAGTAACATGAACCCAGTTGGGAAATCCTGCCCTACATGGAGCAGTGACACCCCAAACTTCAGTCCTCTATTGTCTCTAAACCAAACAAGTGTGAGGAAACCATGTCGTGTAAGCAGCTGGTGTGGGAAAGGAAAGATTTTGTCCAGATGTTCATGGGTTTGAGACAGGATACAGCAGATCAACCCCTCTGCTCACTAGGTTAAATCAATAGCTTTCTGTCAAGACTAATCAATTTTCCAAACTCTGTTCTTCTTGTTCCTGTTGGAATTCCTACATAAAGCAAGATAAGCAAGAAAAGCCGAAACCGGTTTGGCTCAGTGGATAGAGCGTCGGCCTGCGGACTCAAGGGTCCCAGGTTCGATTCCGGTCAAGGGCATGTACCTTGGTTGCGGGCACATCCCCAGTAGGGGGTGTGCAAGAGGCAGCTGATCGATGTTTCTCTCTCATCGATGTTTCTAACTCTCTATACCTCTCCCTTCCTCTCTGTAAAAAATCAATAAAATATATTAAAAAAAAAAAAAAGATATGCAAGAAAATCATGGGGAACTCTCCAAATCCTGAGAGGTTGCCAAGTGGAAAAGCTCAGTATGAAACAGATGTTATTTTGAATGTCAAAGGAGACAACAGTCCAAAAAAGACTTGCAAATAATAATAATTTATTTTTATTTAAAAAAATATATTTTATTGATTTTTTACAGAGAGGAAGGGAGAGGGATAGAGAGTTAGAAACATCTATGAGAAACATCGATCAGCTGTCTCCTGCATACCCCCTACGGGGAATGTGCCCACAACCAAGGTACATGCCCTTGACCAGAATCGAATCTGGGACCCTTGAGTCCGCAGGCCGACGCTCTATCCACTGAGCCAACCCGGTTAGGGCAATAATAATAATTTTAAAAACACCTTGGTAGAGACAATATACTTATCCAAAAAGCTTAGGATGCTTTTTAGTATTTTATTTTCATTGAATTTATTGGGGTGACATTGGTTAATAAAATTATATAGGTTTCAGGGGTACAATTCTGTTATACATCATCTGTATATTGTATGTTCACCACCCCAAGCTCCTTTAGTATTATATTAAATATTTCACACCACTTCTCAGGTGAAATAGGAAACAGACATCTATATTTCTACTTTAAAGTAGATAAAACAGAGTTATTTAACTAATGGTAGGCAGTGGGTTTGTCAGGGGGTAATTATGTCCTGGTATTGAGTGAACTCAGCACTGAGCTCCATCTACCAAGCCACTGTGCCCAGGATGTGAAGATGAAAGGGGAAAGCCAATGCGGAGGAGAAACCGGCCCCAGGGAAATGCATAATTCAAACGTCCCTTTTAAAGCAGCGGTCGTGGGGGGGGGGGGGGGTTTGAGGACAAATATGTGATACCTTAATCAATAAAGTAATAAATTAGGCAAAAAATAAAATAAAATAAAGCAGCGGTTGCCAACCTTTCGGACCTCACGAACCACCAATGGTCCACGGACCACTGGTTGCCGACCGCTGTTTTAGAGGATCCTGCTGACATGTCCACAGTGCGAAGGTCTGGGCTATCCTTCATCACCCTGACTCTGCTCTAAGAGGAGCTGGAGGAGGACACCCTACACTGTGCCTCTAAGGCAAACAGTGAACCTGGCTCAATGCACATCATTAAATATTGGTGAATGAAGAACCAGGACAGGAAGGAATGATGTTTTGTACTGCCACCAAATTCAGCCTCAGCAATTACATTATGCTTCCTTAAAAGGAACTAGACTCTCTTTCTGAGTCTATTTCATGTCCTTTTCAAACATGGCTGCAGTTTTCTAAATCGTTTCTGGCTGGGTAACAACACTGAAGCCTACTGTCTGGTTCTTGTAGATTCATTTTTAGCTCTGAACAAAAAATCACATTGGCACTTAATTTCCAGACTTTTGTAGGCTTTCTCTGTAAAGGCAACCAGACCTTGAAGGATTAGAGTTTAGGTGAGATCAGGTGTTTTGCTTTTGTAATGAATAGAAGGGAGAAACTACATTCATTCAACACTTACTAAATGCCTATTATATGCATTGATGAGAGCATGACCAAAAGCTATGATGAGAGCATGAACTATTTTGCCTATGTGTCCCCAACGATGTGTTTGATGTGGGCTGCATCATCCCCATGTTTGAGATATAGAAACAGAGGTCTGGAACTTTAAGGACCTTCTCTTAGGTCCCAAATCTAAAAAAAACTATTTAGCCAAAGTTTTTGTTTTAATCCTTATACTTCGCGTCCTTCCTGGCTAACAGCTTGTTTTTGGTTTTCAATGCTTAGAGGCTACACCTATGAATACAGGCAGTAGCTATCCTGAGGTTGTGGAATGCACTTGATCAGATTAGTCAACCAGCAATTTGACAAACATCTTTGTCATAAGCCCATGGGGGAAGAGGCAGTTTATCCAACAGCTCGAGTTCAGTCCCACATGGCTGGATTCAAGTCCTAGTTCCACCACTTACAAACATGTGTAAAACACATGATCTCTCCAGACTTCTATTTCTTCATTTATAAAATGGTTATACTAGTATTACTGCCTCATAGAGTTGTGAGGGTTAAATGTCGTATATAACTCACTTGTCACATAATATACACTCAGTACAAACAAGCTGGCTGTTACTAATGATGAAGTGTGTCTGTCCTTTTGCTAGCAAGTAACGTCCTCACTGGGCTGACAAGTCATTGGGATTCTGTTTTTGCACCACTGATCCCGTGGGGCTGGAGCCCTAGACCAATGGACAGAGGCGGGAAGTGCCGAGGTCTGGATCAGGTACCATTTCCTTTCCTGTACTTAAACCCTCATCTCTGCCCTCAGCCCGGCCAGCGCCTACCTCGACGTGGTCGCGAAGCTGGATCTCTGTGGCTTAGAGGAGGCCATCACTCTCCAACAACCGGGCAGCTAGTACCCGCGGCCTGGGAAACTATGGTAGTGTACAACCCGTCGCCATGGCGACCAGGTCCCAGCAGTAGAGCGGCGCGAGCGAGGTCAGTGCTGTGCCATGCCCTCGCGCCTCTTGCCCGCGGTTGGGAGGCCAACTAGCAAAACTGGTCTCGGAGCCGGGAGTGGGACCCCCTCAGAATCAATCACTACAGCTTATTTGACTCTAGCTACGAGACCGAGCATGGGGGATAAACATTAGACCCTGGAGGAGGGAGCTGAACTGAGAGGCCGGAGCCGCGTTGCATGCGGGAATTGTAGTTTTCAGTGTCCCGAAGTTTCGGCCGAACAGGCTTATGGCTGAACAAGTCTGTACTACATTTCCCAAAGTTCCTTGCCAGCCCGAGTTGGGCTGCCTCTGTAGAGCTCTGCATTGTGGGATATAGAGTTCGAAATGTGGCGAGGCGTGGCCGTGTTGAAAGAGAAGTGCCGGACTCGGACTCGGTTTCCCTGCGGCTCCGGTAGACTTGCGGGTCATTGGCTGAGCGGTGCGGATCTGGTCCCGCTCCTCCCCGCCTCCAGTGACACAATAGCAGCTCCCTCCAAGATGGCGGCGGCGACGGCGGACCGGGGAGCTGGGAGCCCGCAGGCTGGAGACTCCTCCGGCGGGGGCGCTGGGGGCGGGCTGCCGTCCCCAGGGGAGCAGGAGCTGAGCCGGCGCCTGCAGCGCCTGTACCCCGCGGTCAACCAGCACGAGACGCCTCTGCCGCGCTCCTGGAGCCCCAAGGACAAGTACAACTACATCGGCCTCTCCCAGGGTAACCTCCGCGTCCACTACAAAGGTATTAGCCTGTTTGGCCGAGGGAGGAAAAGGCCAGAGCGTCTGCCCGGTGGCTGTGCTGCCCAGCCCTTATCCCATCACGTCCCTTCTCCGGCCCTGTGCTCCGAGTTAGGCCTTAGTCCCTGCGAGTGTCCAGCGTGGTGGGGCTGACCAGGCCGAGGCTCGAGTGGCTAGTCTGCTCTGCCCTGAAACACCCGATGTCAAGAGAACTGCAACAGGTGTGACCAGACCCAGTGCTCGGTTGGACCTTCCACCCGAGGGCCTTCCTGCTTGTCCTGGGATAGCCCCAACTCCAGCTGGGCCCTTCTTTACCACTGCTTAGTTGCAGCAGTGTCTGAAGAAAGGGGTAAACGGATAGTCACATCTTCTCCAATAGCCAGAGGCCCATGGGCTTGCTGATCTGCCAGACTCCCAGACTGGTCCTGGGGTTCTGTGCTCAAGTTGCGGGAGGGATGCCTTCCAGGGCTGCCTCCCCTGCTCTCCGAGGCGGGCTGCCTGTATTCTGGAGAGTCTAGATTACAGCAGCATTGGGAAATCTCTCCTGTATCCACCTTGCCTGTACCCTCCTTTGGTTTGTGTGGGAGACAGTCTTAGGCAGGGTTGCTATTCTCAGGAGGAGGTGAGCCAAAGGTGGGAGGTTTATGTGTTCAGTTGTTGTCTAATTCCGTGTAAGAGCGTCCTCTGGCCATGGAGTAGTGAAGTTGCCATGGATCAGAGAAGAATGAGGTGCCTGCCCATTTGCATTTCCTTGTGCTGAAATGTATCCCTTGCCCTCTCTAATTAGGTCATGGCAAAAATCACAAAGATGCAGCCTCAGTGCGTGCCACCCATCCCATACCTGCTGCCTGTGGCATTTATTACTTTGAGGTGAAGATTGTCAGCAAAGGAAGAGATGGGTAAGCCCCTCCTTACCACCTTCTTTCCCCCAACACCAAGCTGTTCCCTGTGGTCAGAGTTCGAAGTCTCCTGGCTGACACTTGTGAATGTTGTGGACCTCCGAGCCACATGGGTCTGGGCTGCCTCTGTTACCTGACTAGGCATCGCCTGGTTTAAGCATCAGCCCTTGATAACAACTAGATCCTTCCGGGGCAGGGGAGGGGACTTCTCTTTAGTGATGTTGTAATGAGATATCTCACAGGTCAGAGAAACAAGTAACAAGTTTGCATTAACCACTCAGCGCTCAAAATGGGTTTCCCCCCACTGAAGTGTGGTGTTTGTGACCTCCCTCCTTTTCATACTTGTGCTGCATTCAAGGCTCATTTTATGGCATTTAGTCATGTAGAGGCCCCAGTAGCCTTCAAAGGGGTAATAGAGTCTCTACAGCACTCATCAAATCTGTGGCAGCGACTGGCCTGTCATCTCAGGGTAAACAGTATGCACATGGTCAGAATCAGGTGACTTTATGCTGCTCATAAACTTGTTTTTCTGTCCAGGGACTTGAACACCAGTTGAACCAGCTTTAGGAAGGCCCTCATTAAAGTCAGCATTAGGGAGGTTCCCTATTTTATGGTGATCTAAGCAGACACAAGGAATCAGAAGGAAGAGTTTTCATTTTTCTTCTTCCTTTTTCTTCTCCCAGTCTCCCTTTATTCCAGTGACTGTGACAAAGCAGGTGTCGAAGTTATGAAATAACATGATTGCAACTGTCTTGGAAAGGCTTTCCTCATCAGACCTTAGATCTGGTGTGGGAAGTTTGCCAACCCCCTTCCCACCCCCCAGTGACCTTTGTGCTAACCCTGAGTATGTGTTTTTGAATATTCAGAATACTTTCTCTCTCCTAGGAACTGTCCCCTTGTGGTGCCAAAGGGCTATACTGGGGGCAGGATGGCCAGAGTCAGAGCTTTGCTTGCTTCTTCAATGACGTTGTAACATCCCTGCCTGAGAGGGTTGTGTTATTGTAGGTGGAATGTGGGGCTTTCCTCATCTGCACTGTGGGGAGGTAGGCCAGCAACTTAGATGCTTTTAACTCCATAGTTCTGTGATTCTGAATTCTGATCATAGGAAGCTATTGTATTTTTTACTTTTATCCCCGTCTAGTGTTTTTACAGGTATGAAACATATTATTGGAGGGCTTTAAAGCTTCTATTTTCTCTTCCCACCCTGTGATAAAAGCACATATATTTAATGTGCTTGAACTAGTGTGAATGAGATGGTGTCGTAAAACAAACTTGTGAGCCCTAGCCGGGTTAGCTCAGTAGATAGAGCATCGGCTGTGCCCTTAAGAGTCCCAGGTTCGAAACTGGTCAAGGGCACCTAGCTCGGTTTCAGGCTTGGTGGGGTGCGTGCGAGAGGCAACCATTTCATGTGTCTCTCACATCGATGTTTGTCTCTGTCTCTCCCCCTCCCTTCCACTCTCTAAAAATCAATGGGAAAATGTCCTCAGGTGAGGATTAACAACAGAAAGAAAAGGAGAGAGGGAGAAAGAGAAAGAAAGGAAGGAAGAGAAAGAAAGAAAGAAAGAAAGAAAGAAAGAAAGAAAGAAAGAAAGAAAGAAAGAAAGGAAGAAAGGAAGAAAGAAAGAAAACATCCTCAGGTGAGGATTAAAAGAAAAAACAAAAAACACTGCGAAAACAGTTACAGTATAGACTGAAATATTGGTGCTGGAGTCTCATATTGCCAGAGAAACTGAGGAGCATTTTTTAAACTTGTAGGGAGGAAAATGGATTGTTTTTTCTGTGACTGAGTGAGTGAGAGAAGAGAAAAAATTTTCAGAAGGGGAATGTTGAAACGTAGACACCTAGAGTCCTTCATCTAACTTTAACATTTCAGTTGTAAGTAGATCTTGCTGGAAAGGCCCTGTGTCTTGTTAGATTGCCTTACTTAGGTGTTGCTACAAAACTAAAGAAAGTTGGGCATCTTTTCTCAGCTTTTGTTTTCAGCATTTTTACATGTGTTAACTGTAGCCAATGAGCTAACCTGGAACCCTCAGTTTGTTGTTGTTAATCCTCACCTGAGGATATTTTTTTCCATTGATTTTTAGAGGGGAAGGGATGGGGTTGGGAGGGAGGAAGGGAGAGAGAGAGAAACATTGATGTGAGAGACACATTGATTGGTTGCCTCCTGAACTCACCCTGACCCCTACTGGACCAGGGGTCGAACCTGCAACCCAAGTATATGCCCTTGACCAGAATCGAACCCTTGATTCTCCTATGCAAGGGCTGGCGCTCTAACCACTGAGTATACTGGCCAGGGCAGGAAACCTCAGTTTTAAAAAGGTGCAGGTGGTCTTGTATGCCTTGGTAGCCTGCTTCAATTGACTACCGTCCAAATGGCAAATATGTGAATATCCCATCATGGCCTCTTTATGGAATTCCTGAAAGCCTTGTGGCTAGGGTGTAGCCAGCCAGTTGTTGGTAGGAGCTAGGTGTGGTTTCGAGGAGACCTAGTTCAGTTACGGAACAATTATCAGCTTGCTTCCTGTTTCCTGTCAATGTTGGAGGTGTGTTTCTGACCCAGGTTTGGTCCATGACCCAGGTATTGGCTGGTGGTGTAGCTTTTTTGTATTATCTAGTTGATCCTCACAGTGTCCTGGAAAGTGTGTGGAGCAGATGATGATTTACCTATTTTGTGGATGAGCCCTGAGCCCCTGGGATGTTTGGTGATCTTCCCTGGCCTTGGGGCTTAGGGCGTGCAATAGAGTAGCTTAACTTGTCAGATGTCCTCGCCTGCTCCCAGACACGTGTCTCCATGTTGCTGCTGCCTTTCCTCATTGCATTCCTTCCCTGAGTAGAGTGATAGAATGTCCATTTAGATTCTTAGGGGATCATAGTGTTCTTAGGGGACAGAACTAAAAGGTGCTTAGTGCTCATTGGGGCCAGACAAGTGTGGCATGCTCTGACTGGGCTTGATTGACTTATCATCTCATTGAATCTGTAAACTTGTATTTCTGTTGATTTGAGTATGGGCTTCTTTTGTAAAAGATATTTATGGACCCAATTGTCAGTGTCATTATTTTCCAGAACGGCCTTTGTTCTGCAATATCTTTTGTAGAAAAACATCCTCTGCACACTAAGCTCATCAAATTAGAAAGGTTTCATTTTAAGGGTTCATAGAAAATTTAATCAGACCTACTGTGTGCCAGGCCCGTGCTAGGTGCAGGGAGAACAAAGGTAAAGCCAGCACAGACCAGCCTTGTCCTCAGGGAGCCTGTGGCCTACTCAGTAGAGAGTGGACTGAAAGACTCTCTGTAAGAGGAGGCAGAAACTGGGCATGGTGTTGAGGGACAAGTAAGAGTTTCCCAGCAGGTGAGAACTTTTAGACCTAAAATGAGTTAGGTCGGTAACTAGCTTGATGTGAGATTTCTGGGCTTTCTGAGTACTCCCCAAATATAAGAGAGAGTGGAGAAGGAGTGACTGTGTTTGAACTAAGAGCCTAGCACAGACTGATGGGATTCAGATACTTTTTGCTGAGTCACCAGAGCTGGGAACCCCAGGAGCAAGTCTGGTGGGGTGAGGAGACATCAGAGCCCTGCCAGTGGTGCCAGGAGATAAGGGCATCTGGGTTGATCATGTTAGGAAGCCAAGGAGGCCCTCAAGCTGAGGGTCCCTTGGGGAAATGACTTGCTCAGTCAGAGTTTGTGGACCTTTGGTTGTCCACAGCAGTTAGTGATGACACATGGAGGGTGTGGCTGACCAGGCTGACAGATGCTCCAGGGTGACCCTCAAAATAGATTGTAACATCATCCCAGCGGTGGTGGCCTTCTGACATGTGATGGGTGGCTCTACTCAAGAACAGCAAGCCTGGGCTAGAGCACTGGATAGAGTTGTGGGGCTCTCCTCTGTAGCTGGTGCCTAGGCCCTGAGAAGGGCCTGTGGCCACAGCCAGGCTGCCTTTGCTTGCACTTGCAGCTGACTTCCTTTGGCCAGGCAGCAGTGCATTCATCCATTAATTACACATCACAGTGAGGCACCCATTGTTTTGTTCCAGTCCTTGACCTGGGCCCCAGGAGCACAGGCATGAGGTCTGTCTAGAGAGGAGGCAGATATGCCTATACACTGGAGCTCACAAAGTGGTGTAGAAAAGGCCAATTAAGGTGTTTTATACCCAGGGGTGACCCAGAGGTTGGACTCCTCTTGTACCTGAGAGTTTGGGGAAAGCTTCATTGAAGAGGTGATGATTCTACATCTGGAAGGAAGAGTTAGAGGGTGCCATGAACAAAGTGAGAAGCAGATATTTCAGGCGGAAAGAACAGTGCATAAAAAGATGTGGAACACAGAACATGAGCAGGCAGGGGTCAGATCAGAACTACCTTCTGTGCTGTGGCCAAGGAGCATGGGCTTTATCCTGGGGGCAGTAGCAGGGTATGAGGACTTTGGATCTGTTCACACTTTTGAGAGTGGATTGGGGAGAAGAGACTCTTCTGGTCAGGTTAGCCAAGCCCCTCTGGCTGTGAGCCCTGTCCAGTGGTGGGCCAGTGGCTTTAGGTTCCTTGACTCCATGCCTGATTTCCCCACAGCAGTTGTCTTTTTTCTTTCTTGGCTGGCATTTATTTTGCGTGGTGAGCTGCAGATGTGGGATGTTGAAGACTCATAGCTAGAGAGGCTTCTCAGAGGACTTCATATACAGCTGTTTTCTGGTATTTTGGTTTTACCAAGACAACAATGAAGACAACACTTGTCTATGATTTTCCATGGAGACCTAGAAAGCTACTCATTCAATGAAGATCTCACCTGCCACATTTATGGTTTGGAGAACCACTTCAGCTCAGGTCCTCTTGCTTATGTCTGGTCTCTGCATTGTCCAGTGCTGTTGAGAAGTTTGGCACTAATCTGTGGACCTAGGGGAAGGCCTTGTCCTGTCTGCCCAGAAAAGTAAGTGCTGTCATTGCCTAAGGCAGGTACAGGTGGCAATTGTACCCTGTTCTCCCTGACTGCCCCCTAACACTGATGGCATCATGGGCAGATGCCGAGCTTTGGGCTGCATCTCTCCCTAGAAACACATTGCACTCTCCTGGAGACATGGAATATTTGGGCTCTGGAGCATCTTGGAGTATTTTGTTGCTTGTGTTGGGGGTTAAAGCCCAGGTCTATTTGGACATGGGTGAGAGGTCTGGAGTCCATGTGATGTCTACTTTTCTGGTAGGACCTGATCCTGCTTAGAGCATATCTGGGCCTCCCTGGGACCTCCCTGCCCAATATGTGTCACCATCTGGTTTCAACTGCAAGCTGAGAGTGGGGAGTATGGCTTCTTTCTTTATAACTGGGGACTTTCTTGGAAAAGGATTAGTCTAGAGAAATTTCTAAATTTCACTCCACAATGCACCCTCCCCTGCCTGACCCCATTTGGTTTTTGTGTGTGTGTTTTTCTGAAATGTTTGGTCTTTTCTTAAGATAGGTCACCACGTAAGGGAGATTCTCTGTTAGAGGGGAAGTGAGACCTGGAGCATAGGAGGATGGACTCAGCAGCTCTGCATGGCAGGCACAGTGTGCCATCCTATCCTGGGGTCATTGGGAAGGAATCAAGGGCCCCAGAGTGGTTCTTTGTAGTCAGGGGTCAAGTTGGAAAGAAGGGACTGATCACTGGGAAAGAGATGGATAATGTGGTATCTAAATGCAAGGCTGTCCTCTGCCTCTTCAGAAATTCTGTTCAAAATTCACATAAAATATCATTGTAGCTCCAGGATCCTCAGTATTTGGTTGTAATGGAAATGTAAGGTCATGGCTCTATTGCTAGAAATGAGGCTAGAGGACTTAGTGGTGGAACATAGCCCAGTTCATTTGTCATGAAAGGGCCAGAAAAAGATGCTCTGGACAGTGTAGGGAAGTAGGGGAGGGGCTCTTGCACCCCTCTTAAAGGCTCTCTTCCTCTCCTACCTCTTGGACCTTAGAGATGGCCTGGGATGCCATGGAAGTTTAAGTTCTGGATGGCATGTGAGGCTCAAATACATCCACTGCCCCTCAACTTTCATGGCAAATGTTGCTGATAACAGCATTCATTCTTGTGCAGATAAGAGCCCCAGAAGTTTTTCACTGCACAGTGCAGTAGGCAGCTGCTATTTTTTGGTTAGAGTTTCATATTGAGATAAAACTCACTGACCCTCAGGGTGGGGGCAGTTGGAAGATGAGAAGAGGTCGAGAGAGGAGAAGGGCAGTTGTGCCCTGATGGTCTGAGGGCCCAGCTTGTGTCTTCTAAAGGACATTGTTGAGGTGGAGCTGAACTAAAAGCAAAAAAGCAGAGGGGATGGTTTGTTGAGTAAAACTAGTTATGACCCAAGTTGATAAAACAACTAGTAGCCCTGGGCATGAATCCGTGCGCCAGTAGCTCTCTGCAGGGCCTGGCCACTCTATGCCCGCTGCCCAGAGGCTCTCTGCAGCCCAGAGGCCCATCCGCGGCTGGGGTGGAACTCTTGCCTTGTTGCCGTGGCAACAAAGCAAGCATTCCACCAGGCCGCTCATGCTGCCCGCTCTCAGCGGCCGCCCCCCAGAACTGGGGTACTATGGCAGGGTTGAGAGGACTGGGCACCACCATCTTTGTGACAGAGTGGTGGCTAATTTGCATATTACCATTTTATTAGATAGGATGTGTCTGAAATTGGCATGGGATATTTTATAGAATACTCTCTTACTTTTGTGCTAGGAGTTTATCAGTAGTTATAGTTGTTTTAAAAATAGATTTTTTAATCCTCACCCAGAGATATTTAAAAAAAAAAAAAATATATATATATATATATATATATATATATATATATGTTTATTGATTTCGGAGAGGAAGGGAGAGGGAGAGAGAGAAACATCAATGTTGAGAGAATCATTGATTGGCTGTCTCCTGCATACCCCACTCTGGGGATTGAGCCCACAACCTGGGCCTGTGCCCTGACCAGGAATCGAACCGTGACCTCCTGGTTCATAGGTCTATGCTCAACCACTGAGCCACACTGGCTGGGCCCAAGTATAGTTTTTCCATTAATTTTTAGCGCGGAAGGGAGGAAGTGGGGGAGGGGAGAGAGAAAGAAACATGAACATGAGAGAGACACTTCAATTGGTTGCCTCCCCCTTGCACCCTGACTGGGCTGAGAATCTAACTTACAACTGGGCTACCTGCTCTTGACCAGGAATTGAACCTGTGACCCTTTGGTATGCAGGTTGATGCTCTAACCCAGGCGTCTTCAAACTACGGCCCGCGGGCCACATGCGAGTGTTTTTGCCGTTTTGTTTTTTTACTTCAAAATAAGATATGTGCAGTGTGCATAGGAATTTGTTCATAGTTTTTTTTTAAACTATAGTCCGGCCCTCCAACGGTCTGAGGGACAGTGAACTGGCCCCCTGTTTAAAAAGTTTGAGGACCCCTGCTCTAACCTCTGACCCAAACCGGCCAGGGCAGAGTTGCTTGTTTGTTTTTTAACCAAAATGCATTTTTACTTTAACTATAGACTATTTTTTAATTATAAAAGAATACACAGGATCTTTCAACACCTGACATAGTTACATTAAAAATGGACAACAGAGGGGAGGGAGGTTTAGAGAAATAGAGGTGATTGTCATTATGTAGTATTATTTTAAGACCAGTGCAGAAAACAGAAACCATTCCAGATATTTTAAGTGGAAAGGGATTTGATACATGGAATTTGATGTTTTCAGAATCATTGGAATAGAATTTCCATGTAATGGTGGGCTAGGTTACTTGAATAAGACCCTCTGCTGAAAATAATGAAAGGTGTTAAGTTACACATCAGCAAACTCAAAGCCAATTTCTGGATGAAGACCTGTAACTAGAGAGTTAAGGGTAATGTCTGAGTAGCTAAGAGCATTTACCATGTCCACACTCAGCTATGCACCAGCTCTGTAATTACACAGAGCCAGAGAGGTAGAGGATAGGGGCCAGAGCTTACTAGAAATGGGATCTGGTGGCAACCCTTTCACATTAAGCTGGTGTGCCAATGGCTATACCCTCTGGTGAAGGCCAGTATATTTGGTTTTTGAATGTGGCAGCCTCTGGATACCTAAGGATGGAATATACTTGTTATATATATACTTGTTACATATTTTTTTATCCTCACCTGAGGAAATATATATGCATATATATTATATATATGTATATTTCTTAATATATTTCTGAAACTTTCCAGAGCTTCTGTCTGCCTTTTAGGGAAGGAGCCAGAACCCTGGGTATGGTGAGTAACCTGCCTATGGCCACCCAAGAGGGCTGTTCTGTTCCTTTCTGTCTGTGGGCTCCTGGGTGTTTTGATGGTGCTGACAGTGGATGCATGAGTTCTCCTGACCCACATTCAGAACAACCTTCTTTCCTGCAAAGCATATCCTGACTCAAAGCCCCTTTGCCTTCAGGCCTCTTTTTCCTTGGATGGTGCTCATGCTGAGTTCATTCATCTTTGTAATGCCCCTCCTCTCTTTGTGGGCCTGCTACCTTTTGGTGGATGGAACGATCCTCTAACCAACTGAGCCACATGGGACTTCTTTTTTCTGGCCCTGATGTGAGGACAGAATACTCTGAGGCCAGAGTTGGGCTTAGTGGGTTACTGGGTGGCTTTCTGGCAGAGGGTTAGGGTGGGGGGTGGCTGCTGGAGGAGCAGCTTGCACACAGTAGCCAGTGTCGTGGACTGTGGCTTTAAGCAGCTCCATCAGACTATGAAATAAAATCCCAGCACCAAATAGCCCTCATTTCAAACTTAAATGTCAGTTGGTGTTTTTCCTGAAATGTCTCCTAAGGATCATTTTGTAACCACGGTCCCTGAGATCTCTGTTGCAAAGCTGTTGATTTCTTTATCTGGGGCAGGTTCTGATAGGAACAAGATTGCCAGCTTGCTGAGCTGTGGCTAAGGTGTTAGATGTCAAGATGAAGCTGTCAGGTGAGATTCCAGTAGCTCCTTGGGGGTCTGAGGCAGGGGGCAGGGGCATTTGTGACTGGCCTTTTCACCAGAAAATGGCAGCGGAGCTGGTACTTTCCTGAAACCCCCAGAAGCCACCAGCCCTAAGGGTGAAGAGCTTGTTGCTATCTCCTCTTTGTCACTACCACCAGAGCTCTGTGGACCTGGATACATCCAGCTGATAGAGCTTAAATTAAAAATTATTATATCCCGTAGTAATTGGTTCATATACTTTATGCAACGTTTATTAAAAGTGCCTATGAACTTGCCAGCCCATAAAATCCACCTTCCCTCTTAGAAATTGATAGAAAATAAAAGGAGCTAGGTCTGTGTTTTTCACTCTTGTCAACTGCTGTGTACTTGTAGTGATGACTTCATTGATTTTTAATTGATTTCAGAGAGAGGAAGGGAGAGAGAGGAGAGAAAACATCAATCAGTTGCCTCCGCACGTGCTCCAACTGGGGATCGAACCTGCCACCTTTTGGTGTATGGGACAATATTCTAACCAACTGAGCCTATGGGACTTCTTTTTGCTGGTCCCGATGTGAGGCCAGAATACTCTAATGCTTTCCAATGTGCCCTGTGCCAAGGCCTACTTGTCTTATCTGGGAAAGCCAGATGAGGTTCATGCTGGCATACAGAGCCAAAGGGGTGTTCTTGGTGACTGTGTGTGTGTGTGGTAAACTATATAGAGCATAAAATATGCTATTGTAACCATTTTTAAGTGGCTCATTCAGTGGTATTCATTACATTCACAATGTTGTGCAACCATCACCACTATCTATTTCCGAAACTTTTCCATCACCCCAAACACAAACTCTGTGCTCATTAAGCAATAACTCCCCATTCTCCCTCTTCACAACCCCTGGTAACCTTTTATTTACTTTCTGTCTCTATGAATTTGCCTGTATAATTCATATAAGTGGAATCAAACAATATTTGTTCTTTTACATCTGACTTTTTATTTCACTTAGCATAAGGTTTTCAGGGTTTATTGATGTTGTGGCTTGTATCAGAATGTCATTCTTTTTTATGGCAGTACTAGAGGTCCAGTGCATGAAAATTCATGCACTCAGCCTGGCCTGCCCACTCTCACAGTCCAGGAGCCCTCAGGGGTGGGAGGCGACCCGTCGATCAGGGGAAGGTGATGCCCCCATCACACCTCTGCTGCTGCTACTGCCGGCAGTGCAAGCCTTGGCCAGCCCTGGGCGCCTGGGCAGCCACCATCCGAGGCTTGCCTGTGTCTCAGGCTGGCCCTGGGGGGCTGGGGGGCTGAGGGGACTGAGGGACTCCAGAAACAGGCACGTGGAGTGGCCGGACCTGCCTGGGGGCGGGCCCGGCCTTGCCGCACGCCTGACCCCCCAGTGGTGCTGAGGGGACTGGGTGCTGCCATCTTGTGGCTGTGGGTGCTGCCATCTTTGAGTGTGTGGCAGTCAATTAGCATATTCCCTCCTTATTGGCTGAGGGCGCCTCCATCATTGTGAGTGTGATGGTCAATTAGCATATTCCCTCTTTATTATATAGGGTGCTAATACCACATTTTGTTCATCCATTCATCTATTGATGGACACAGGTTTTTGTTATCTTTTGGCTCTTGTGAATAATGGTGTGAAGAACATTGCCATACAAGTATCTGTTTGAGTCCTTCTTTTCTATTATTTTGGGTGTATACTTAAGAGTGGAATTGCTGGATCCTTCTTTGTTTAACTTTTGGAGAAATCACTTTTTTCCCATAGTGACTATACCATTTTACATCTCCACCAGCAATGTATGAAGGTTCCAGTTTCTTTCCATCCTTACCAATACTTGCTATATATTTTTTTATCCTCACCTGAGGAAATATATATGTATATATATATTTTTCTTAATATGATTTTATTGATTTGAGAGAGAGAGAGAGAGAGAAACATCAATTGGCTTCCTCCTGCACGCCCCCTGGGGATGTGCAGGGGACTGAGCCCGAAACCCAGGCATGTGCCCTGACCAGGTAGGTGCATGAATCAATGTTCAACCACTGAGGCACACCAGCTGGGCATGACTGCTTTTCGTATGTTGATCTTGTATCCTGAGTTTGTTTATCAGCTCTTGGAGGCTCTCTTTGTATTTGGGATTTTCTATATATAGGATCATGTCATCTGCAAATAGAGATCATTTTACTTATTCCTTTCAATTGGATGCCTTTTGTTTCTTTTCTTGTCCAATTGCTCTGGCTAGAACTTTCAGTACAGTGTTGAATATCAGTGGTGAAAAGTCTTGTCTTGTTGCTGATCTTAGGGGAAAGCTTTCAATCGTTTGCCATTGAGATTGTAAGCTGCAGGTTTTTCATAAATGCCCTTTGTCATGTTGAGGAAGTTCCCTTTTAGTCATAGTTTTCTGAGTGTTTTAATCATGAAGGGATGTAATGGGATTTTGTCAAGTGCTTTTTCTGTGTCCATTGAGATGATCATGTGGATTTCTTTTGCTTGTTCTATTAATGTGGTTTATTATCAACTACCCTTGCTTTCCTGGGATAAATACCACTTGTTCTTGGTGTGTAATCCTTTTAATATGTTGTTGGATTTTGTTTGCTACTGTTTTATTGAGGATTTTCGTATCTTTAGTCTTAAGGCATACTGTTCTGCAATTTCCTTTTCTTTCTTTTTAAAAAATATATTTTTGTTGATTTCAGAGAGAAAGGGAGAGGGAGAGAGAGATAGAAATATCAGTGATGAGAGATAATCATTGATTGGCTGCCTCCTGCATGACCCTTACTGGGGGTTGAACCTGCAACCTGGGCATGTGCCCTTGACCAGAATCGAACCCGGGACCCTTCAGTCCGAAGGCTGATGCTCTATCCACTGAGCCAAGCCAGCTAGAGCTTTTTTCTTTCTTTTTGTAAGAAAGCTGAGTACAGCTGTTTTAAATTTTTTATTTTTTATTTTAGAGAGAGGAAGCGGGGAGTGTGATAGAGGAGAGAAACACTGATTTGTTGTTCTACTTATTTATGTTTTTATTGGTTACTTCTTTTATGTGCCCTGATCGGAGATCCAACCTGCAACCTTGGGACAATAATCTAACCAACTGAGCTACCCACCATGGCCTGTATTTTCTTTCTTTCTTTTTAAATTATAAAGGAGAGTTTATTTAGAAAGTTACAGAGGTAGTAGAAGTGAGCCAGCTGGGCTGTGTATGCTCAGGAAATAAGTTACAGAGGCAGAAGGGCCCTCAGAGCTTAGGAGAAAGCAAGGCAAAGGTAAATTGCCTGGTGGGGAAGGCACAGGAGTGCACCCAGGAGGGAGAGTGCACCTCTTCTCTTTTCTTTTTTAAAATATATATATATATATATATTTTTTTTTTTTTAAATATATTTTTTATTGATTTTTCACAGAGAGGAAGAGAGAGGGATAGAGAGTCAGAAACATCGATGATAGAGAAACATCGATCAGCTGCCTCCTGCACAACCCCTACTGGGGATGTGCCCGCAACCAAGGTACATGCCCTCGACCGGAATCGAACCCGGGATCTTTCAGTCCACAGGCTGACGCTCTATCCGCTGAGCCAAACCGGTTTCGGCTAAAATATATTTTTATTGATTTCAGAGAGGAAGGGAGAGAGAGAGAAGATAGAAACATCAATGATGTGGATCATTGATTGGCTGCCTCCTGTGCCCCCCACAGCCCAGGCATGTGCCCTGACTGGGAATCGAACCATGACATTCTGGTTCATAAGTTGACGCTCAACCACTGAGTAACATCAGCCGGGCCACCTCTTTTCTTTTAATGTCTTCTTGATGGCATTGATTGATGTTGTAGGTCTACCCCATCTTGGCTGGTGTCTCCGGACCCCTGCTGTCACTTTAAAACTCTTCAGGTGCTTCTCTTCAGAGGGCAGGAAGGGAATGCCAGAAGGACTGGATGTGGAATTACAGCAAAGCGTGGTCTCCTCCCCCTATGCCTTGTTCTATGTCTCTGGAGGGTGTGAAAGTCCAGAGGTCCAGTTTCTAAGGTCCTGTCCTCTGTCCATCACTAGGCCTGCCTGGGTTGTGAAAGAATCCCTCGTCAGTTGGAGCTATGTTGATCCTGTGTCATTGCAGCAGGATCCCCTGAGTATGTGCTCTGGGTCGTGCTTGGGATGCTCCAGGTGCCATGTGAACTGGAGCGCCAGCTCCTCCACTGAGCAGGGATTTTAACCATTTCCTGTGGCTCACTCTTCTGCCCTCTTATCCAGGCTCAGGGAACTGGGTGTACTGAGGAGCTGACCGTGAAGGCCAGGTACCCCAGTGTAGCCCTTTGGCTCTGAAATGGGTGAAAGCCAACAACCTCAGTATGCAGCCATCAGCTGACTTTTGAAATGATTTTGTTATGACTATCAAAGTAATTTGTTTTAATTGTAGAAAATCTGTAAAACCAAAGAGGAAAAAAAAAAGAATCCAAGCTGACAAGTGTGCTCACATTTCTCCACATGACTGCAGTGGGTTCAGCAGACAGTTGCTTTTGTGGGAGAGTCAGCAGAGGGGGTGGAGGGTAGTATGGGCGTAGAAGCCACCAGGCAGGTTCTTCTCCAGGGCCCCAGTTCAGCCCCGCTGGCTGCAGTGGATGGTGAGAGCCTCAGGGTGGACCTGGCTGTTTGGTCAGCCAAGGGCCTTTGCTGCAACTGCTGCTCCTCCTCCACTGCTCTGTGGCGGATCTGAAACCAACTTGGCCTGAGCAGCACCCGCTTGCTGCAGTCTTCTCTCTGGAGCCCAACACAGCGGCAGAGTCCCTCTTCTAACTCTAGCGTGTGATGTGGTTTTGGCAGTAAAGGATCGAAATTGAGAAGGTAGAGCCTACTCATGGCCTCACTGCCACGAAGAGCTCATCTGTTGTCTCTCTACACTTACTGGCTGCCTCACCTCTCTGACAAATGGTATTTCTTCTCCATATTGCTGCATTTGTGAGGGGGTAAATAATTTTCTCCCTAAGCTCCTCAGATACATCCTGCTGCTTGAAAAGAGAGCCCTGCCCTGCTGGGTAGCTCAGTTGGTTAGGGCATCATTCTGATAAGCCAAGGTTGTGGGTTCAATCCCCAGTCAGGGCATATACAAGAATCAACCAATGAGTGTATAAATAAGTGGAACAACATATCGATGTTTCCCTCTCATTCTTCCTCTCTTCCCCTCCTTTTCTTCCCCCCTTCTTCTCTCTAAAGTGAAAAATAAAGAAAGCACAAAGAAGAGAAGAGAGCCCTGGTGGAGACGTGAAGTGTAGGGAAGTTTAGCTTTGTCTATTCCAGTCACCTGCTTGGGGGTGAGTGCCCCTGTTGCCTCACTCCCAGGCGTCTAAGGCAGCCTGTATGTTAGGTTAGTGGTTCTTAACACCACCTGATCTGTTACCAAGAAGGAAACAAAGGCTCACTTCCTTTCAGCTCAGCAATCCCAAGTAAACAGGCTTTTTATTTATTTAATTTATTTAAACAAATATATTTTATTGATTTTTTTACAGAGAGGAAGGGAGAAGGATAGAGAGTTAGAAACATCGATGAGAGAGAAACATCGATCAGCTGCCTCCTGCACACCTCCTACTGGGGATGTGCCCGCAACCAAGGTACATGCCCTTGACCAGAATCGAACCTGGGACCCTTCAGTCCACAGGCCGATGCTTTATCCACTGAGCCAAACCAGTCAGGGCTAAACAGGCTTTTTAAAAGATAGCAAGTTTGTTTTTTAAAAAAATGTATTTTTATTGATTTCAGAGAGAAAGGGAGAGGGAGATAGAAACATCAATGATGAGAGAGAATCATTGATCAGTTGCCTCCTGCACACCCTCTACTGGGGATTGAGCCTGCAACCCAGGCATGTGCCCTTGACCGTAATCGAACCTGGGACCCTTCAGTCCACAGGTCGACGTTCTATCCACTGAGCCAGACCAGCTAGGGCCAGGCATTTGTTTTTAGGTGTTCCAAGATCCAGGTCTTCGAGAACGGCTTGCTTTCCTTTATTAGATTCTGATGCTAGAAGAGCCTCCAGTGCATGCACTAATGGACAGTCATCCAACAGCAGCCCCTCCAGCTCTGTGATCACGTGCTCCTTTGATCCTGTTCAGTGGCTGCACTGAGGGCTCTCTGGACCATGTCATGTGCCCTTGGACAAATGGTGAACTCAGAGGCAGAGGTTAGATTTGAATCTGGGTCTGAGTGATATATTTGCTGTGATGCAGTTGTGTTTCCTGTTCAGATGTTTGTGCATAGTGTAAATGTCAGGGCTAGAGCAGAGCTGGAGAAAGGCCGCTACTTACCCACTGACTGGCTAAGCACTTGGGCTCCAGACTTTCCACGTGGGTCTCAGAGAATTGCCCTTTCTTTGGTGGCTGGTTGTGTTGGGCAGTGTCCTGGGCAGCTTCGTCCCCATCCAGTAAGTTCACCATGTTCTCAAGAGTACTTGGCCCTTCCCATGTCTCTCCATTCCCACTGCTCCTGGCCAGTCCAGCCCTGTCATCTTCCAGTGGATGATTTTGGAAGTCTCCAGTTTTGCCTCTTCAATCCCTTTTCCAAATATCAGCTATTTGATCAGCTGTATCCTTTCTGAACCACTTTAGCTTCTCTTTGACCTCCCATGAAACTCAATCTCCTTAAGCTAGCATGCAGACTGGCTAGCTTCAGTTTCCTCTGTTTCCTGCTTCAGCTTTGGCTCTTTTTAGGTCTGCCCAGGGTATGACCCAGCTACACTGAACTTCTTCCAGTTCCTTGACCGTGGGACTGCTTTCTTGCCTCCGTGTCTCAGCACATTCTGCTGCTTCTACATGGAATACACTCCTCTTTTTCTTCTCATCTCCTTTACCAGGTTTTGGCTCAGCCTTCACTTCCTCTGGGAATCCCCAGGTCAGTATGCCCTGATTCTCTAGCCTGCCCCTGCCTTGACACTGGAAACCACTGGAGAGCAGGGACTGACTCCAAGCCTCCACCCTTGTGTCCCCAGCAGCATACTGGGCACAGATCTTTGTGGAATGGGTGAATGATTGCAAGGGTCTCTATCACACATATTTTTACTGAATTATTCAACTCTAGTAGGGACCCAACAGCTCCCAACAACCCATGTATTTTCAAGTGCCACCAGAGATTAACAGAGGAGCAATAGTGTCCGGGTGACTTCCTAACATCATTCTTTCTGCTCCTTAGATGCAGAGGTACTACTATATATGAACAGGAGAACATTCTTGGGTTTGGGATTTTTGTATACCCTTTCCTTATTGTTTTGCTTCATTCTTGGCAGCCTATTGGAGAGCTGGGACCACATTGGTCTAGAACAGTGATGGCGAACCTATGACACGTGTGTCAGCACTGACACGTGTAGCCATTTTTGATGACACGTGGCCGCTAAGGCGGCCGCATGCCGAGGATGAAACATTTGCTGCTCCTGAGGATGAAACATTTGCGAAATAATGTTTTTTCCTCAAAGTGACACACTACCCGAGTTATGCTCAGTTTTTTGACGAAGTTTGACACACCAAGCTCAAAAGGTTGCCCATCACTGGTCTAGAACTTAGCAAAGCACTACACGTTACCCATTGTTGATTGAGAGGAAACTTCAGGTCTGCTTAGATTTTTCTTGAGTGGATGGAGAAGTCAACTTCCTTCTGCCTGTGTGTCACTTGCTTTGTGTTTGTAAATCATTTAATCTCACAGCTCTATAGTCAAGTGGCAGCAAGAGGGGAGAATAGTACTAGGGGTGTTGTAGCTGAGTTCAGGGCTCACTTATCTGTCCCACAGCTCTGTTATGACCTCATACCCGCTAGAAAATGAGGTTCCAGCTAGAAATGTGGCTGGGAGAGAGTCTGTGACTTTGCTGATAAGGTTCTTCACCAGCCCACAAGTGGACAAACCTCAGGGATTTGTTGAATATCCATTATGTGCCCAGTACTGCTGTGACTGTGCTTTTTCTCTGATGGCTGGGGCTTCTTCCTATAGCCCCTGCATCCTGAGGTGGGTGGCAGACATTGCATCTGTTCTGTCCACTGTGGCATAAGACATAGGGTTGGAGCCTGTAAACTTAGGTTCCATCTCTTGTGCTTGAATGTTTGCGTTTGGGGTGAGAGCAGAACATTGATCAGCTGTCTCCTGCACACCCCCTACTGCGGATTGAGCCCACACTGGGCATGCGCCCTGACTGGGAATCACACCAGCAACCCTTTGGTGCATGGGATGACGCCCAACCAACTGAGCCATGCTGGCCAGGGCTGAAATTACTTTCTTAATTTTCTTTATAGATTGTTCAGTGTTAGTGTATAGGAACACAACTGCTTTTTAAGTTTTTGGGGAAATACTTCACCATTTCTTTGTGCACTACAAACATTTAGATTTAAAAGAAATCTGTTCATTTCCTTTTTTGGCCTGCGCTCTCCTGAGTGTCACTGAGATATCCTTGGCAGAATTGCCCAGCTTGGGCCCTACCTTGCTGTGGGTGGCTTAGTTGTTTAGGCACCTAGGATGAGAGGAGTGAGAAAGTGGGTCTCAGGGGCCTCACACACCACTATCCCCTGTTTTCGGATGATTGTGGAGGCTAGCAGGGATTATGGGGTGAGAAGGTATGAGAAGAAGCCCAGAGAAGAAGCTCTGTATGAGGGTCTTGAAGATCCTGTAGAGACCCTGCCTGGCTGTGCTTTTTCCATGTCCTGGTCCTTGCTGCACAGTGGTTTGTCTCTGTGGGATTGATTTTGCATTGCTCTGCCAAGTACTTCACTAGATTGAGCCACTTACTTTACTAGTAAGCACTTCTTGGGAATAGATTCTGCCACCTCAGCTGGAGCCAGAAACAATGGGAATGGAAGCAGTGATTTCAGGAAACTTCCCTTTGAAATTTGAAGCCAGTGGTTCCTGGTTACAGGTACTACCTCCTGATTCTTCAGCTGCTTAAGACATTGAGATGGTTTCCACTGGAAAATCAAAATGTAAAGGTTCTCCAAGAACCACTAGTATGTTAAAAGAGTCTCTACATTCATTGCTTTGCCTGTTTTTCTGTGTTTGTTTGTTTTTTTACCAATAAGTATTTGAGAAGGGAATTGCATAATCATTTGTTAACCAAACTTTTGTGTGTGTGCTTTTTTGAAGGTACATGGGAATAGGACTCTCAGCTCAAGGTGTCAACATGAACAGACTTCCTGGTGAGTCACTGGTTAGGAGATCATTTGTGCTGCTCTCCTGATCCATTCTGTGCTGAGAGTCATGGTGGCAAGCCAAGAGGCTGCAGAGGACTTTGCAAGCCAATCCATTGGGTAGAGGGTTCTAAAAGGTGGCCATTGGGCCAGGATGGTATGGGCTTCCATTCCAACAATTAATTGACAAGTGATTGTCACTCATGGAATTTGAACTGTTTGCAGTCAGAACCAGTGTCCTGAGCTTGTTGTCAGTGGGGACACACCTCAGTAGCCTTTATTCCCATTGGCCTTTGCTTGACCGGCCTGGCACTCAGGCATATACTGGGAGTAAGACTCCTGCCAACACTGGCTCCTTTGTTACTTCACCATGTTAAAGATCAAAGTCTTCATGTGGCCTCCCAATGGAACATGGTGAGGCAATTTCTTAATAAATGGGAGAATGTGCACGAGACTTGGGTCGAAAGCAGCCTCTGATTTGTGGACGGCTCTGGGCCCTGCAGGTGGGGCTCCTTCACCACTCAGGCACCCTTTCAGCTGTTTTTTGCCCAGTGGTTCATGCCCAGTTTTGGGCTGAGCTCAGTTGAGGAAAGAGAAGCCCCCAGCAAAAGCTGGTGGGTCCCAGAAGATGGTCCTAAGTTCATTTGTCCCTTGAGCGGCAGAAGGTACATGGTGCAATCTGCCCTCACACTGTCGTGGAGACAGGCAAAGTCCCTGTCATTTTGCCCTGGTTCTCTCTACTTTTGTGTCTGTGACACAGAGAAGGCAGCTGGCTTTTTCCAAAGAGGGAACAGCACTTAAACTTTGTCTTTTCAGATTTTTTCCCAATGGACTAATTTCAAATACTTGAAATCTGGACTTGCTCAGGAGTCAACAAATTGTTGGGAACGTGACTTTTTAAAGAATTTTTTTACGTTGATCTGGGTGAAAACTGGCCTTTTGTTATTAATCAGAATGTGTTTGGCATGGTTAGTCTCTGTGTAGCATGTGGCTGTGATCTTTGTTATACAAGTCCCTGGCTTCAGCTGACTAGATGTCTATCGTGTCCATAGCTCTGCCTTTTCATGAACAAAGAGGTTAGGGAAATGACTTCTCATCAAGGATAAACTGACTCTTAACCCTTTGCACTCGCTTTTTTCTCGATTCCTTTATTCTACTCGGGATTTAATTTTTTAAATACCCCAGATTTTACAAAGCGCGGCAGTAGAATAAAAAACTGGAGTTTCTTTTCATACAAACTTATTTATTTGGATTTTTTTATATTTAAAATTATTGATACATTCAATAACCGTCACACTCGACATCTGAGTGCAAAAGGTTAATCTTTTTCTTGCTCTAATTGTGGTCTTTGAACTTTTGCACACTTTGGTGAGGGAGGAAAGAGGCTTATATGCTTATTATACAAAAATGTTTATCATCTGTTATTGGATGGCACTTGAAGCAACCCTGAACATTAGTTAAATAAATTTTTATAATCTTCATAAAGGAATACCATGCAGCCATAAAAAATGGGTAGGTTCTTTAGGTACTGACTTGGAGTAATCTGTAAGATACATTGTTAAGTGAAAAATATAAAGCGCCCTCCTGGCTGGTGTGGCTCAGTTGGATGAGTGTTATCCCATGAACCAAAAGGTTGCCGGTTCGATTCCTGGTCAGGGCACATACCTAGGTTGTGGATTCGATCCCTGGTCAGGTGCAACCGATTGAAACTTCTCTCTCCCCCTCTCCCTAAAAAACAATAAAATATATTTTTAAAAATATAGAACAGTGTATAATATGTTACCAAATGTGAAAAAAGAGAGGGAAATGAACATATCTGTATCTGCTTGTGCATGCATAGACAGAATATCTTCGTAAAGCTACAGAAAAATTTGTAATATTGATTGTTTTTTTGCAAAAGAATGGTAGCTAGGGATAGGACTGAAAAGGAAATTTTTACTCTTGAAGCATTCAGATTTTCATTCTTGTGAATATATTTTCTGTTTTAAAAATATAAGTGAAATTAAAACAAAATAAACAAAAGCAAATGCCCCTGCATTAAGAAGCCCTCACACTTTCTTTCAGGTGGTTTTGGAATGCAGCCTTTTACCATGTGCTAGGCTTGATATTTGAGTTCCACTTGCTCGTTCTTTAGTAAGAGCTGTTTGTGCTTAACCCATGGATTTGGGATCCATGGAGTGGAGCAGACAAAGTGGGAGGGGTTCGAGATTCAGGGTGACCTAAATCTCTGGCTGGCTCCTAGTCTGTTTGCCTTGGTTTTAAGATGGGGCTCTAGGATGGTCAGAGGCCAGCTGTTGGTTTTGTGTTTTGACATAGTTAATGCAAAATTGTAGGAAATTCATTAGGCCCTTGTGAAGTCAGACCCTGTCCAGGTACAGGGGGTAGGCTATAGGGAGAAGGGGCTTTGAGACAATGGCTGAGGTGTTTGGCCCACACTAACACATCAGGAGTGTTGGTACTTTTTTTACATCCTTCCCAGTGCATCTTTTTTTTTTTTGGGGGGGGGGGGGGGGGCGGCAAGAGAAAAGGCCTCAGTATTCTGTGGGTATTGCACTTGTCTTCATTTTCACTGTGCCAGCTCCTGAGGGTTTCCTTCCTGCCATATGTGATCATCTCCTGGATTTTTCCTTAAGGTGGAAAGCATGAATCAGATTGCATCCATATAGGGATTCTCTCTAGGAAGGATGGATGCCTCTGGCTTTCCCAGGATACAGGGCAGTTTGGCTGGGAAACCTGGCACAGGATAGATGTAGAGATAGAGGGGAGGACTTCTCCTAGGAATGAGGGTGGGCCTGCCACTGTTTATCCCAGTGCTGGATTGGGAAGATCAGAATACCCTTTGGTGCTTTCCATCTTTTGGGCCAGTGGTCGGCAAACTCATTAGTCAACAGAGCCAAATATCAACAGTACTACGATTGAAATTTCGAGAGCCAAATTTTTTAAACTTAAACTTCTTCAATGCCACTTCTTCAAAATAGACTCGCCCAGGCCATGGTATTTTGTGGTAGAGCCACACTCAAGGGGCCAAAGAGCCGCATGTGGCTCACGAGCCACAGTTTGCCGACCACTGTTCTGGGCTCACTTTATTTTTCTTTAAAAACATTTTTAAAATTTTATTTATTGATTTGAGAGAGAGAGAGAGAGAGAGAGAGAGAGAGAGAGAAGAAAGGGGTGGGGGAATAGAGAAGCATCAATTTGTTGTTCCACTTATGCATTCATTGGTTAATTATTGTATGTGCTCTGACTGGGTATTGAACCTGCAACTTTGGCATATCGGGACCACACTCTAACCAACCAACTGAGCTAGCCGCCAGGACTCTTTTTTTTTTTTAATTGGTGCTGAGGAGCATATATTCTTCAAAACGAAAAGTATCATCATTCATAAACAGTGGGACCTGAAACTACTTGCATGTATTTCAATGGGGAGGTGAGATGGAGGATGATAGCAGCTAAAGTCTTCTTGCTAGTTGCTTCTGATTTCCAAGAGGCTCTTGATTGAGGTGAAGGCTATTTGGACTGTTTGGCTGTATGTTGGTGGGAGGTTAGTGATGGTGCTGGGCTAGGCTGGGTCTAGAATTTGAGGTTTTGGTATTAACCTTAGATGAGATGTTTGAGGGTTGATGTATCTTCTTGATAGATACAGGTGTGTTTGGTGGAGGGTAGTGGTTGGGGTGATCTGCAGCTTCACAGTGGTGTTTCAGCTTGGTGTTGAGGGGCAGATAGAAGTTTGGTAGGTGGTTCTGGGTGATGGAACAGTAAGGCCTCTATGAGTGAAACCATTTAAGTGTCATGTGGTAGGTTGGCTTCCTGGGGACAGTCAGGATGAGCCTGTTGAGGAAAGAGTCTTGTGTCCCAGGTCAAGGGGCTTGGACTTCTTTATGTAGGAAGTAGTGGGGGGCGGGCTGCAGGAATGTTTTGAGCATAGACCAGATGTGATCAGGTTTGTTAATAAGCATCTAGTTCGGGAGTGCACTAGTAGTGTGGAGGAGGCCTTCCAGAAGGGTTGATGTTGGGCTGGGGCTCCTGGGCAGTAAGAACTATAAGAGCTTGGGCATGTCAGAGAACTTCAGGAGGTGGTTATAGAAAAGACTCCTGTTCCTTATACTGAAATATTTAATTGGAAGCATTTAATCAGAAGTGGACGGTTAAATTTATAAATTCCTATGGGTGTGTATATTGAGATAACTCAATGTATCTGTTTTAGTTGAGAAGAATTCTACCAGGTCATTGGGAGGAGTTCCTTATTTTCATGGTTGTATCGGTAGATAACTTTCTGTTTGCAAGTTTAGAAAAATTTATTAGTGGATCCATCAGGGCCAGTTGGTCTTTTGGAGAGGACAGTAGGGTTTACAAGTTTTTAGAAGGCTTTCCCTTCCTCTTTTGTTAGCTTGTTCAAATAAATTGTTTCTTGTGGCATCACTTTCAGTATATTCTGCTTTGACCATACGATTCTCTTAATTTATAGAAAAACTAGAGGCCCGGTGCACAAAATTCATGGATGGGGGGAGGGGGTCCCCTCAGCTCAGCCTGCACTCTCTCCAATCCGGGACCCCTCGGGGGATGTCCGACTGCCGGTTTAGGCCTGAACTGGTAGTTGGACATCCCTCTCACAATCCTGAACCACTGGCTCCTAATCGCTCACCTGCCTGTCTGCCTGATCGCCCCTCACTGCCTCTGCATGCTGGCCTGATAATCCCTAATTGCCCCCTCCCCCGCCGGCCCGGTCGCCCCCAACTGCCCCCCCCCACACTGGCCTAGTCGCCCCTCACTGCCCCCCTGCCAGCCTAATTGCCCCCAACTGCCCCCCTTGCTGGCCTGGTGGCCCCTCACGGCCCCCCCGCCAGCCTGGTCGCCCCACACAGCCTGCTGTTCAGTTGTTTGGTTGTCCCTCACTAATCCCCCTGCTGGCCTGGTCGTAGGCAGCCATCTTGTGAGGGCATGATGGTCAATTTGCATGTTACCTTTTTATTATATAGGATGGCTATGATTACTATTATCAAAACCTAAAAAAACCCACCTTCCTTGATTGATCTTTTAATTGAATCCATTGTGTTAATTTTTAAAAAGAGAAAGATCACTTGTTGATCAATTTATTTTTTTCTTAATTTTAAAGTTGAGATATAATTAGCACACCATAAAATTCACCCCTTTAAAAGTGTGCAATTCACCCTAGCTGGTTTGGTTCAGTGGATAGAGGATCAGTTCACAGACTGAAGGGTCCCGGGTTTGATTCCAGTCAAGGGCACATACCTCAGTTGCAGGCTCAATCCCTGGCCCTGTTCAAGGCATGTTCAGGAGGCAACAAATCGGTGTGTCTCTCCCTTTCCCACTTTCTCTAAAAATCAATGGAAAAATATCCTCGGGTGAGGATTAATAATATAAAAAAATAAAAGTGCACAATTCCCTGATTGGATAGCTCTGTTGGTTAGAGCATTCTCCAAATGTGACAAAGTTGGGAGTTCAATTCCCGGTCAGGGCACATATAAAAATCAATCAATGAATGCATAAATAAATGGAACAGCAAATCTCTTTCTCTCTCTAAAAACAATAAAAAAATTTTTAAAGTGAACAATTCATTCGTTTTAGTATAGTCACAAAGTTGTGCTAACATCATCACTGTTAATTCCAGAACTTTTTTTCCCCATTGAGTTTTAGAGACAGTGGAAAAGAGGGAGGGAGGAGTGGGGAGAGAGAGAGAGAGAAACATTGATGTGAGAGAGACACATTGATTGGTTGCCTCCCACATGTGCCCCTACTGGAGCTGGGGATTGAACCTGCAACCCAGATGTGTGCCCTTGACCAGGAAATGAACCCATGACCCTTTGGTTCCCAGACTGATGCTCAAACCACTGAACACACTGGTCAGGGCCAGAATAGTTTTTTAAAAGTGATCCTCGCCGAAACCGGTTTGGCTCAGTGGATAGAGCGTCAGCCTGTGGACTGAAGGGTCCCAGGTTCAATTCCGGTCAAGGGCATGTACCTTGGTTACGGGCACATTTCCAATGAGGGGTGTGCAGGAGGCAGCTAATCGATGTTTCTCTCTCATCGATATTTCTAACTCTCTATACCTTTCCCTTCCTCTCTGTAAAAAATCAATAAATTATATTTTAAAAAATAAAAAAATAAAAGTGATCCTCACCCGAGGATATCTTTATTGATTTGAGAGAGAGAGAGAGAGAGAGAGAGAGAGAGAGAGAAACATTGATCAATATGTTAGTGAGAGAAACCTTTTTGGTATATGGGATGATGCTCCAACCAACTAAGCCATCTGGCCGGGGCAATTCCAGAACAGTTTTATCACCTTCCATTAACAGTCATTCCTAGATTTTCCCTCTTTCTAGCCCCTGGAAACCACTAATCTACTTTCTGTTTCCACGGATCTTACTATTCTGGACATTTTATATCAATGGAATCATGTAATATGTGGCCTTTTGCGATTGGCTTCTTTTGCTTAGCATAATATTTTCAAGTTTCATCTACGTTGTAGCGTGTCTCAAAACTTTATTCCTTCTTATGGCCGAGTAATATTGTGTTCTGTGGATATATCACATTTTGCTTATCTATGTATCTGTTGATGGATATTTGCATTGTTTCCACCTTTTGGCTGTTGTGATTGATTCTGCTATCAACATTGTGTACAAGTTTTTGTATAGTCATATGTTGTTGTTTTTTTGTTTTTTTATTCCCTTTCCCCATCCCTGTTTTCATTTTTCTTGATTATATGTCTAGGAGTGGAATTGCTGGGTCATGTACTAGCACTGTTTAATTGTTTGAGGAACTGCCAGACTTTTCCATAGCAGCTGCCCCATTTTACATTACCACTAGCGGCATGTTAATGGTTCTGATTTCTCCATATCCTTGTCAACACTTGGTATTATCTGACTTTTTTATTGCAGCCATCCTAGTGGGTGGGAAGTGGTATCTCACTGTGGTTTTCATTTCATTTCCCTAATGACTAATGTGCTTTTCATGTGCTTATTTACCATTTGTGTATCTTCCTTGGAGAAATATCAATTAATGTCTTTTGCCTATTTTAAAAAAATATTTTATTGATTTTAGAGAGAGAGGAAGGGAGACGGATAGAGCAATAGAAACATCAATTGGCTGCCTCCTGCAGGACCCCTACCAGGGATCGAGCCCAAAACCTGGGCATGTGCCCTGACCAGGAATCAAACCAACAACCTCTTAGTGCATGGGTCGATGATCAAACACTGAGCCACACCAGCTGGGCGCCAGTAATGGCTATTTAGAGGTCAAGTTTCAGAGCAAGTGGGAGAGCTTGAGTTGAGCAGCCCTTTTCTGAGTCAGTCCAAAAAAAAAAAAAAAAAAAGGATTAATCTAGGAAGTCCAGCATTGGCCTATCCAGCTGATGCTGTCAAGAAGTACCTGGTTTGGCTTAGTCCTGCCTTTTAGGAGTCCTTAGAAGAAAAGTTTGTGAGGAAGGAGAGGGCCAAGTGTGGAACCGAAGCCACTTTTCTTATGGTTCTTGATCTGGTTGAGTGAAACCAATAGGAACAGATGATGGCCTGGCCTGAGTGAGAGTCTCTACCCCTTTCTCTCTGAAGCAAGTTCTTCTTAACTATAGGGGATAACCTTCCTCTCTCTCTCTGCCTCCCCCCTCCCCCTTTCTTCCTCCAGCCTGGGCAACTAGTTTCTCTGGTTTCGTTTGGGTTTTGTTCCTGATTAGAACTGACAGTAGCTGAAGTGAAGTAGGTGTGGAGGAGGAGGAGGCAGTTCTCACCTTCCCTGCAGCATCCAGAAGACTCTAGTTTGGCCTGTGAATGGTTGAGTATGCTTTGCCAGGCCCTGCAAGTGCAGTTAAAGGGTAGCTGGTGGACCCTTCAGGCAACTCACTCCTCTGTCTCCACTCTGTCTTTGAGCAGCTCACGCCTCCAGAAACCTCAGTGCTTTGTGAACCTACTTGCCCAAAACTGAGGTTATCTTCCTGCAAAAATCAGATCCGTGTGCGTTCCCTCTCTGCTGAAAGTCACTGTCTACCCTGGTTCCCAGGTGTGACTCCTCAGTCATCTTCATGCTCTCCTTCCCCTCATCCCATGGTTCTGCCACTCCCCAAATGTCTCTCTAACCTGACCCCCCTCTCTATTCCTCCTGTCATTCCCTCCATCGGGCTGTGTCCATGGCCTCCTGATTGAGCACTACCTTAGGCCTCTGCTCTCCACTCCCTGGTACACTGGGCCCCTTGCCTGCTTTGTGCCTGCTTTGTGCCTCTGATCCCTCTGGCCAGAGGACACAGACCCTGCAGGCCCTGCTCAGTTTCTTTTGCCACCTCTGCCCTCCACACACACCACATACCAGCATGTCTGTGTGGAACCCCAAACATGCTCCAAACATTCCCTACTCTGCCCCTTTTTGTCCTGGGGTGTCCTTCCTGCCTGTGACCCTCTGTGTCTTGACTGACTCCTTCAGCCCTGATCCCATCTCTGTGATGACACTTGTCATCTGCCTCATGTGACTTTTTTACATTTACCCGGCCATGTCCTCGCTGGGTTATGAGCTTGTTCAGACTTGGACATCTTTTTTATCATCAGTCTCCCAGAGTGAGTACAGATACACTTGGGCTGTGAGAAGCGGCCATTCCTGCGTTTTGTTGTGCTCAGTGCAGTGGCTTTAGCAAGCCAAGTGTGGTGGAACCAATCTTGAGTCAGGTCCCCACTGGCTTGCAGCCTGCCTTCAGCCAGAAGCCTTCGTTTGAAGCTCAGCCTTCCCACACTGCCCTAAGGCTTGTGGTGCTGATTGTGTGTAAGGTTTCTGTCACCACCTTCTACCTGTAGGGGGAATGACTATCCCCCTTTTCTGTATGTCAAGGCTCATTGTCATTGAACCAATGACTGGCTCATGTTTAGTCATGGGAGGAAACAGACCTCTAGGACTGTGGTGGAGTAGTGGTTAAGAACATGGACTCTGGAGCCACGCTGTCTACATTTGCGTCCTGGCAGCTGTGTTACCTGGAGCAAGTTACTTCTTTGTGCCTCAGTTTCCCCATTTTAAAATGGAAGTGATATTAGTACCTAACTCATATGGGATGGCTAGAGGATTAATTAATTTCTATATAGTGCTTATAATAGTGCCTGATTCAGACAAAGGATACATAAATGTTAGCTATAGTTATTGAGAAAGGTATTTTTTTCCTACCTGACGAAGGAAGTACCTGTACATTTGAGGTTCTTTTTTTTTTTAATATATATTTTATTGATTTTTTACAGCAAGGAAGGGAGAGGGACAGAGAGCTAGAAACATCGATGAGAGAGAAACATCGACCAGCTGCCTCCCGCACCCCCCCCCACCGGGGATGTGCCCGCAACCAATGTACATGCCCCTGACCGGAATTGAACCCGGGACCCTCCAGTCCGCAGACGGACGCTCTATCCACTGAGCCAAACCCGTTTTAGCAATTTAAGGTTCTTTTATGAATGTTTGTATATCACAGCAGAATTAGCTGGATTCAAAACTACATTTTCTCTCCAGTGCTTATGTTTTCTGGATTTGAGGAGACATGTTAGCTGGAGTTGAATTATGGAGAAAGGACAGCACGGCAACCAAAGTCAGGATGTTGGTGTTTCAAGTGTTTTCTTGTACTGACTCAGCAGGAGCCTCTAGGGCGGTCAGGGGCAGAGGGCTGCTGTGCTGGCTACGGGGCAGATGGTAACAGTGCCTCTCATGTGAGGCTGTGGTGCTCAGACTTTCCTGGGAGTATATGGCATGTCTTAGCTTGCAGGGTCAGAGGTTTCTGTTGGAAGATGTGGAAGTTTTATTGTTTACATTTCGTAAGGTGTTTTTGGCCTCCTTAAGCATGAAACCAAGGAACAGGTGTGGCCCTGAGTAAGAATGTCAGAACCCTTGGCTAAATGGCTTGGAAGCAGGGCAGGCTGATCTGCAGGCAGGTGAGTGTACCTGCAGCCCCACCCATCAGTGAGCTGGCAGTGAATGGCAGGGGCTGGAATCCTTGGATTGGGGAAGCAGGGAGGAAAAGTCAGGGGTGTGGATAGAGTGTAGGGTTTTGGCTTCTCCCAAGCTTGAGTGCATTGAGGGGGGCGAGGTTAGGACCAGATCTTCTTTCTGGAAAACTCAGGCTGTGTAGATAGGCGGCCCCATCTGCATCAGAGCTGGGCAGCTGATAACTCTCCTTTGCCGTTTCTGTGGAGGAGGCAGCTGTTCTTTTGGTGTGGCATATAGTAATTTAAAATGTTTTTGTTTTATTGATTTCAGAGAGAGAGGAAGGGAGAGGAAGAGATAGAAACATTAATGATGAGAGAGAATCATTGATTGGCAGCCTTCTGCACACCTCCATACTGGGGATTGAACCTGCAACCCGGGCATGTGCCCTAACCAGAATCAAACCACAATCTTCTGGCTTATGGGTTGACGGTCAACCACTGAGCCACACTGGCCAGGCTGGCATATATTACTTTAATTACTACAACCCCTCAAAGGAGAACCCAGGCGCATTGGTGTGTACTTTCCTTGAACTGTTGGAAAAGAAGCAGCAATAAGAACCACAGCTGGAGGTTAGGAGTGAAGGGCATAGTCCCTGAAGCAGATGCCAACCATGCCTTGGGGTGGGGTTGGGGCAGAAGGACTGTGCCTTCTTTCCACAGTATGATCCTGTTAAATGACTATCATTTCCTTCCCCTAGAGCTTTTTTACCAAGCCTGCTCTAAGTGGGCTATTAAGAGCATGACCCCAGTGTCCTGATCCCTGTGTCTGGGCCCTGCTTCTACCGGGTGGAACACATTCTGCCAACAGCTGATATTTCACATCTGCCTGGGCCATGGGAGAGCAACAGCAGATAGCAGAGATCAGGGCAGAACAGTGGGGGTCTGTGCCAAGTTCACGAGGACCTAGCCTAACCTCTGTAGGTAGTATGGCAGGCACTGACAGTAAACAACAGGGTGTTGTTCCATGTCCTTTCTCCCTATCCTTGATGGGTATCTCAGTAGCAGGTGGCTTTGCGTAGTAGATGTCTTAGAGATTACTAGCACGTAGGTGCGTTTCCTGTAGTCTGGAAATGCTATTTTTGTCTGCACCCACCAAACAGGTACTGCTTCTGACCCACTCCATGTAGGCTGAGTACGTTGCTCACAGCTGATTTGCCCCCTCTCTGTCCACCATTAACCACTGCCTCTCTTGAAGCATCTTTCATCCGAGAATCTACAGTGCTTTGCAGGGTCTTCTCTGGGGTTGCTCAGTCCCAAGCTCCATGAAGGAAGCCATGCTTCTTTCCAGCTGGGTGGGTTAAACTCTCAGGGCCCCAATGGACATCTGTGTGTACCTCCTCCTGACTTTGGCAGAGCACCTGGGAACAGGCCTTGGAATGACAATAGGTGCTGTATAAGCCTCCCAGGTGAGTGCCAGGTTGGTGGAGGAAAGAAGCCAACTGGTGATGGCCCTGAAGTTCAAGCCTATCGGGGTCTCCAGGCAGCCCTGCCTCGAAAGGGAGCAGCCAGGAGATTCTCCAAAGCCACTGGGCAGCTGCCTAGGACTGGGGCTGCCCAACCCCTTGCTGCCTTTTTCACTCTGTTCCTCTGTCAGAGACATCCTTGGGAAGAAACCTGGGTGGGGTCGACACCCAGAGGCCTTGCATCTCTGGCAACAGGTTCTGTCTACTGGTCAGTCCAGAACAGAGGGTGGGCCCAAGGACTAGGTAGCTGGTCAAAGCCCTTGGTGGTTCACGTGGTGGTTAATGGTGCCGGTGCTGCAGGACCCGCCGTGGCCCATGCTGCAGAACTTGTTTCTTGTAAGAGGCCCTCTGCTCCCCTGCTGCTCCTTCCTGGGCCAGCAGCCCTTGGTCCTATGGCCAGCTGAGCCCGTGTTCCTTTCCTGTGGGTCAATTCCCTCACCTACGGGGAGACCTGTATTACCACAACATACCAGGGCTGCTTGGAAGCCTTTTGAAATGACGCAGCTCAGTCAGATCTGGAAATTACTACTCCTGGGCTTGGGTGTTTCCTATCCTATTTTCTTCTTCCAAATACACAGAGGTAAAGATTCTGGATTTAAGACTATTTTTCAGGGCAAGTTAAGTGTTTTGAGATAAGAGGTTTCATCGATAGCAGAGGGGCCAGTTCTGAAACCCGAGTTTGTCAGTCTCTGAAAACAGAGATTCTCAAGTGTCCTTCTGTGTGGCTGGAGGCTGGGGCCACATCAGGGTGGAGCTGAGTGGGGACCAGTTACTGCTCAACCCTTTGCCTTCCTAGTGCTGGGCAGAGGGAGACTGTATAGGGGCCCTGGAAACATGGAACACTATGTCTGAGCCTCCTTTTGGGAAGGGTTTTGTGCATGTCCATCTCTCAGGATCTGGCAGTGTCACAGGCTCCTACATTACCAGGGGGTTACCTGTCCACTGACTTTCCCCGAAGGTTCACAAGGAGCTCGGTGTAAACAAGGAAAAGCCAAACCCATTCCCAGAAGAGACATACCAAACCTGGGAGCTGAGGTTGCACCTCAGTTTTGTGGGACAGTGCCACCCCTCTCTAAGCCTGATTCAGCATGGATGACAGACCCAGCCTGTCCTATGGGAACCTGAGGTGTAGGCGAGTAGCCTTGCCAGATGTGCCAGATGTCGTATGAGCCATGTCCTAGCCAGACCCAGCTAGACTCATCTGGCTGCCCCTGGGCTTCTTTTGCCGTCGGGTGTTTGTTTCTTTTGCGGCGGGGGAGGAGTGTGACTTGTGGAGGCCCCTTTATATACAGGTGCTGGTGTGTAGTCCCTCCCCCTGCCCAGGTTTCAAGTTGACACCTGGCTCTGTGTCAGAGTAGGGCCTGGGTGCCCCTACGAGGGCAGGCTCCACCTGGTGTCAGCTCCCTGCCTCAGCATTTTTCTCCTGCCCTTTTGGCCATGGCCTTCATTCTGAGCACCGTGAAGCGAAGGATCCAGGGAATCCCCTGCTTCTTTGTCCTAGAGTTGTCCAAGGCATCATTTTAAGATTGTGTTAACCCTGGTTCGATTGCTTGGGGTAACAGCCATGTGAGTACTGTGATAGGCCTTCCCTGATGTTACCTTACAGCATTTGCTGAATGAAACACTCGCTTTTGCTTTCCCATTATCCACTGTTGAGCTATTCCAGGCATTGCTTCTGTCAGAGTTTTAAAGATACTTGAGATTATGGGAAAGGCATCTATCTGATAGATTTCTGGGGAGAGAGAGCTGTGAGTGGGTAACCACCCTTGAGAAGCAGCTCTGCCATGAGGTCCTCCATGACATGTGCACTCCCTCCTGAGCAAGCTAGCCCAGCTCCTTTCCTCCATTGCCAGCCTCAAGAGTAACAATCGGAGAGCCACTGGGTGTGGCTCTTGAGCTCTACTAAGTGCCCGAGAGTCAGGTGGCCTCCCCAGGAAACGAAACCAACAAGAGTGGAGCAGGCCTGGGCTGCTGTTGGTGGGCTGTCAGGAGAGGTGGATGATGCGTAGCTCCACCTGTGCCCGCTCCTTCAGGGAAAAGGGGAGAAGAGCGTCTATAGAACACAGGCTTGATCACTGAGCTCGTGTTAGAGATGGAGAGGGAATGAAAACTCGCAGGTGAGTGCCTTCTGTGGGCTGGTGTTCCATGTCCATTCTTATTTAATCCTCCTACCAACCTGAAAGAGAAGTTTAGCCAGGAGAAGTAGAGGGGCTGAGAAGTGACAGAATGGGGAGTCAAACCCAAGTCACTTTGACCTCAAAGTCCACTGATGACCAGGATCTATGTATTGGGGAGAGATGGCTGGTTTGGAGGCCTGGGGGTCAGCTGTTAGGCTATCTTTATGAGCAAGACATGGGTCTGTCCTGGTCAGCCGTGGGCCAGGACCAGAAACTATTGGGCAGGCACAGCACCGGCTCCCTCCCAGTGTTCTGTGCTAATATGCTGATGATGTGAAATCTTTCCACTTGGCAGTAGGAGTCCTCTTTATTCCAGCTGCCCTGGGACTGAAGCTCTTGATGTGTCCTGGTAGATGGGAGTGGCATTGGGTGGGTTCCTGGAACAATCATGCTGGAGTCCCTGGCACCCCCATGGGGAGTCTTCTACTCTAGGACACTAACTGGGGGTGGCATCTGGGAGTGCCAAGGTGATAAACCATTTCCTCAGCCACCCCCACACTTCTGTGACTGGGACTTTCCCTCTGAGTGATGATTGAAGGGGAAGTGGGTGGTGCCAGAGCATCTGAACTGGGCACCTGGGGCCTCCTGTCTCCTGGCCTGAATGTGGCTTGGCTTCTTATTGCATCATTGGCATCAGATGTGACAGGGGATAGGCTTTTCTGTGGGGGCGTTGGGCTGGCTACACATCAGTTATTTCTGGGAGTGACAAGGCCCACTCTCTTTGAAGAGGGAAGAATGGTTAGTAGGGTGGCACTCTCTGTCAGTGTCGTCGCCATCGTGCAGCTCTAGACATCATCTGATCCAGAGCCACTTGGTCCTGACTCCCTACAGGGCCTGACCCTGGCAGCTGTGTCCCCTTGTTTTCTTCTGGCCCTCACATCCCACTGTCCTCTGGGATAGCTGGCTCTGGCCCTGTGGTGAGGGTCACAGTTTTCATTCTTGGGCCCATCATTCCAGCCTCACATGGGGCCCATCCAGAGAGGGGTGACTACACATGCTGCCAGGGCCCACCCTTAGAAAGTTGCCGACTTTGGCTCCAGGGTAGGAGTGGGGGGTAGAAAGGGAGGTCCAGTTCTGAAGCAGAGGGTGGTGGGGCTGGAGGGGAGGTTTGTCCACGCAGAGGTCTGGGAGTGACCTTAGTTGCTGGATCCTCTTAATGGGAAGGGGGACTTAGAACATGGATTCTTCTAGAGCTGGTAGGGATATTTACGTCACCTCTCTGTTCAATGATTCGGTAACTGAGACCCAGAGAAGTTAAATACTTACCCAGGGGGTAGAGCCAGGTCTGCAGCCTGGCTACAGCCTCTTTCCAGGGCCCAGAAGTAATCTGTATAAGTAGAGGCATGATGCATGCAGACAGCTCTATTTTTCTTTTTTCCTTAAAAAAAGAAAAAAGACAACAGAATTCCTCACAGTCAAGCCCAGGATTGCCCACAGATGGTGTGTCACAGTGTGGTCAGACACATTGACAATCTTGTGCTTCCGGTTTCTTGCCAGCCCTTGGCCACATTTCCCTTTTCGTTTCAACAAACATTTCATGAGCACCTACTACTGTGGGTCAGCTGTTACGCAAGGTGAGCAAAAAGATGCTTCAATGTGGTCCCTTTCATTAGAGAATGTTGGCTGCTCCCTTTCTTTCTATTAGAGAGAAACGCATCTATAATCAGCTTATTTCACCAGACCTCAGGCAAACAGGAGCCAGGTCCCTCTCTCTGTATCTCTCTTTTGCCTCTGCTTTATGCATGTTAGCTTTAGTCTGTCAACTAGCTTTCTACCTCAGGTTTCTACTTCCCATGTAGAAAAATTCCAGGAAGATCTGTGATTGATCAATCTTGGGTCATCCTGGTAGAGAGAGAGGGGATTACTAGGATTAGCAGTTCCCACTGAAGCCACGGGATGGGTGCAAGGGAGGAGCTACTTAAGAGAAGGTGAGTGCTATCTCCCAAAGAAGCAGGGCTCTCAGACAAATCCTAGCACTCCTTCCCCTACCCTGCTGTTTGTTCTTGTGGACTTGGGGGAGGGGCACCAGGAGGCTCTGTTCCCAGTCCCTTCTCAAAGTCCACAGAACCCAGCCAGACACTGATAGGGGGTAGTGTTGGTTAGGTCAGCCAAGCTTGGGGTCCAGAAACCTTGTAGGGGTACCTGAAGTTTTTTCTGATGGAGCCCGTCTTGAGGAACTCATGCTGCTCTACTTTTAGAGCATCTTCCTCTTCCCTTTGTTTGGATTGGGGGCCACCTCAGGAAGAAGGAGGTAGTCGCTTCACCCTCGTGGTTACCTGCTTGGTGCTCCCTCAGAGGAAGGAGAATTGAGCTTCGGAATAGTGTTATCTCTAAGACCACAGGCTTCATGCAGCCTCTCAGTGCCTCAGTTTCCTCACCCCTCAGATGGGGATTATCATACCTACTGATTGGTTTGGAGGCTCAGAATTTTTCTCCCAAGTAGACACATATGGCCCTTTGATGGTGATGTCTAATTGCTACCCCTTCATTTTGTGGAGAAGGGAACCAAGGTCTGAGGAGGTATAAGTGACTGCCCAGAGCCTGCCATCTTGGAGGGACGATACTTTCGGGCCACACTGGCTGCCCTGGCACTCAGGGCTACAGTGTGTTTTTCTAACAGAGGCCAGACCAGTCCACAGGACCCTAGCCTGAGACTGACAACAACTGGCTACAAAATGTGCAACTATGGCTAGGCCTTGGTCCTATGGTTTTTCTCCTGGTTGCCCAATTTCTAAGAGCAGTGGAGAGGTTTGTCGAGGGTGGGGTGACTGAATTCATTTACAGTAACTTCATGCCCTTTAACATCTCCTCATCTGTTTGGGGCTTCTGATGCCTTTCTCTTATGTTTGCTCTGACCTTTCTAATCTTTGACTAGCCTGAATTTTACTCCCATAGGAAAAACAGAAAGCCATTGTGTCAGAATGCCACAGTAGGAAAATCTTCCAGTGACTTCATTTTAGGTATTCTGTCCACACCACTGTTTGTTTAGTGAGTGTGTTCCCCATCATAGCTTTGCCATGTTTGGGATGAGCCACAGTCTTCTCACCTGCCTTGGATAGCCACCGGCCAGACACCTCATACTTAATGTGTCCAAAAGGCCTGCTATTTCTGCTCATCTTCCCTGTCTCTTAATAAATGATACTAGCATCCACCCATTTGCCCAGGAAAAAATCTGGGAGTCATCCTTGTTTCTCTCATATTATAAGCACCCACATTCAGCCAGTCCTGCTGACTCTGCTTGAGTCTCTCCTGTCACTCAGCTTCAGCCTTGCTGACTGCCTTTCTGTTTCTCAGACATGCAGAGCTCTTTTCCTTTACTCCAAAAGTTCTTCCTTCTGATTCTCTCATCAAGCAGACCTCTGCTCAGGGATCATCACTCAGTAAGCTAATTAGACTGTTTATCCTGGTCAGTCCCCATCCCCACTCCCATTTCTAGCCCATTACCTGGCTTTGTTTTTTTCAGAGCACATTTTACCTACCAGTTATTTTCTTATATGCTTATGGGTTTTCTTATATATCCTATCTAATAAAAGAGTAACATGCAAATTGACCATCACTCCAACACACAAGATGGCTGCCCCCATGTGGACACAAGATGGCCGCCACAAGATGGCCAGCAGGGGAGGGCAGTTGGGAGGGACCAGGCCTGCAGGGGAGGGCAGTTAGGGGCAATCAGGCTGGCAGGGGAGCAGTTAGGCATCAATCAGGTTGGCAGAGGAGTGGTTAGGGGGTGATCAGGCTGGCAGGCAGAAGTGGTTAGGGGGAATCAGGAAGGCAGGCAGGCGAGCAGTTGGGAGCCAGCAGTCCTGATTGTGAGAGGGATCCCAGATTGGAGAGGGTGCAGGCTGGGCTGAGGGACACCCCCTCCCCCATGCACGAATTTCATGCACCAGGCCTCTAGTATATATATAAAAGCCTAAGCAACTGTGATGATCGGACGACTGGACAACTGGCCAGTAGCTATGACACGCACTGGCCACCAGGGGGCAGACACTCAATGCAGGAGCTGCCCCCTGGTGGTCAGTGCACTGCCACAGCCAACCTCCCATGGCCGGCCAACCTCCTACTGCTGGCCAACCTCCCGCAGTCCCTCCCCCTGGCTGGCCAGGCAGGGCTGGGGTGGGGGACCCCATCGTGCATGAATTCGTGCACCAGGCCTCTGGTATATTATATTTTCTCTGTTCCCTTCATACCACCCACCACCCCCTCTTGTCAACCTCATAGAGTAGGTCTGGAGTTGATGATACTTTTCCTTTCCAGGGGATGGGAATTTATCATAGTGGCCCTAAACCAAGCTGCTGTTGTAGCCATTGTTACTAAATGAGGTGTATAACAACATTCTGTTTTTAACCCCAAGCTGCCTTTCCCATACATACATATATACCTATTTATACACAGAGACTCTTAATTGTGTTTGGAAAAATAGTGACTATCAAATGATAGTTTCAACTGAAGATACATTACAGCTCTGATTTTCTTGGAAAAGCTTTTAAGCTATGAAGACTTGAGGAGATAAGGAGCTGAGGTGTTGCTTCTCTGCACAAATCTTTCCAGATGCTCAATAACTTTTATAGCCATAGGGGACTGTATTAATATCCTATTGCTGCAGTAACAATGGTAGTAGCTTACAGTTCTGGAGGACAGAAGTCCTAAAAAGGTATCAGCAGGATGGTATTCTTTCTGAAGTTTTTAGGGAAGAATTTGTTTTGTTGCCTTTTTTTTTAGCTTCTAGAATCCACCTACATTCTTTGACTCATGGCCCCATCCTCTACTTTCAAAGCCAGCAGTGTAGCATATTCCATTTTCTTGGCTTCTATCATCACATCGCCTTTTCTGACTTGACCTTCCTGCCTGCCTCTTACAAGGATCCATGTGATTGCATTGTGCACCCCCCATAATTTAGGGTAACCTCCCCATTTCAAGAGTGTATTTACTCATGTAAAATCTCCCTTCCCCCCTTTGTTTTAGCCATGTAAAGTAGCATATCACAGTTCTGGGGATTAGGACAGGACATCTTTGGGAGGCCTTATTCAGTGTACCACAGGGATTGAGTTTTCTTCCTTTGGGTAAGTCTATGTAATAGATAAACCATTTGGGAATTGAAAAAAGCACACACAGGAAGTATATCTATTTTCCAGCGAAACTGAGGTGATGGTGAATCCTGAATTACTCGAAATAATTTTTTTGGTATTTTAATTTAATTCTTCAGTTAAAAAAATTTTTAAATCCATATTTATAGTTAGAATTAAAAATCTGAAAATTCGCCCTAACCGGTTTGGCTCTGTGGATAGAGCATTGGCCTGCGGATTGAAGGGTTCCAGGTTCGATTCCAGTCAGGGGCATGTATCTTGGTTGGGGGCACATCCCCAGTGGGGGGTGCGCAGGAGGTGGCTGATCAATGTTTCTCTCTCATCGATGTTTCTAATTCTCTATCCCTCTCCCTTCCTCTCTGTAAAAAAATCAATAAAATACATATTTTAAAAAATCTAAAAATTATTCTATAGTAGTTTTGTCAAAATAATTGTATAGTTTATTGTTGAAGGAAACTATTCAAAATACTTCAATTTTCATGTTAGGTCTTTGAAAATGTAAACATCTGTTGTTTTTGGTGGAAGTTATTGAGCTCCCATACACGGAGACAAAAATATCTCCCATATTTCCTTGAGTCACTAAGTAGGAAGTGGTTTTTTCGGATTATTTCACCAGCTTTGATAAATCAGATGGCCACATTATTATTCGTTTTTCTAGAGTACCTACTGTTTCAGTCCGAGAAAGCTACAAAAAGAAAGCCTTCTAGCGCACGTCTTCTACCTTGTAGATAGTGAAGCCTGCATAAAAGATGTGCCACTCAGGATCATCCTTGTGGGGAAAAGAATGGGGTGGGGGTTGGGTGGAGTTGTGTCCTGGTCTGTTGGGTGAGGCAGGAGGGTGGGTGTGCCTTGGAGAGAGCAGAGATGGCAGTTGCAGCCTTCAGACAGGAAGTACCAGTCAGTGCCTGTGTCCTCCTCTAGGGCTGAGCCTGGGCCTTCCCTCATTGCAGGCCTGCAGGCCCCCTGACTCACTGCAAGACAGAGGTCCCAGGTCCATAGCTCCCTAAAACCAGTACATCTGACCACTCTCGTGGTGATGGGGCAGGGGATTGCGGTGCTTCCACTGCCAGGGTAGTCACCACCCCAAATGAGACAGTACTTGTGGCAAGAAGAATATGGGCTTGGAACCTAAAGATTTGGGTTCAGCCTGGCCAGTATGGCTCAGTGGTTGAGTGTTGACCTATGAACTAGGAGGTCATGGTTCAATTCCCAGTTAGGGCATATGCCTGGGTTGCGGGCTCCATCCCCAGTGTGGGGAGGCAGCCGATCAATGATTCTCTCTCATCATTGATGTTTCTGTCTCTCCCTCTCCCTTCTTCATGCTGTGCCCCAGAGTCATTTCTTCTTTGAAATCCATAAAAATATACTATATATATTTTTTAAAATATATTTTATTGATTTTTAATATATTTTATTGATTTTTTTCAGAGAGGAAGGGAGAGGGACAGAGAGTCAGAAACATTGATGAGAGAGAAACATCGATCAGCTGCCTCCTGCACACTCCCCACTGGGGATGTGCCCGCAACCAAGGTACATGCCCTTGACCGGAATCAAACCCAGGGCCCTTGAGTCCGCAGGCTGACGCTCTATCCACTGAGTCAAACCGGTCAGGGCAAAATATACTATATTAAACAACATCAACTACTTTAAAAAAACAGCAAGATTTGGGTTCAAATCTCAGCTCTGGCACTCCTCAGCTGTGTGGGCTGATGAGCAAGCCCCAGTCTCTTAATGCGGTAGAATGGCAGTACTTGTTGAGCCAAACACATAGGGTTATCCTGGTGCTTTCCTAACAGGTTGCTATGTTGTGGTCAGTTACTGTGTTGCATGTGGCAAGTCCCCATGCTCCTACTGAGGATCCAGGAAGGGAGGGAAGGAAGGACTACTGTGACTGGTGTGGATATGGATCATGAGTCAGGGGAAGCTGGTGGGCAGGCTTGGGCCCATCAGGCTCAGTCTGAGCCAAGCCTGGAGGGATGGTTGTCATTTTGGTCCTCACTGCCTTCCAGCTGGCTGTTCTTCATCTATGGCCTTCTATAGACCAGGGGAGCAGCCGCCGCCAGGAGTCGGAGGACCTTCTGCACCGAAGCCTGAGGAGAGGCCTTACTAAGATAGCCTTATCAGCCTGCCTCTCGATGGGGGAATGAGCATCGGTGGGGAAATGGGCATCGCTGTGTCCCAGAGTCATTTCCTGAGGTCACATGATTTGCATACCCACCAGCAATAGTAAAGCCCTTCCCATTCCTGGGTATGAGGAGCTTAGAAGTTGGGTTAATGCCCAGAGCAGCACCATGTCCCCTGAACCAGGCAGTCTCAGTGTCTCTGGGGAATTGGGAAGGTGAGAACAGAGCCTGGCTCCAGGTCCAGGCCTTGGGCCTTTAAAACCAGCCCTGAGCAGTTCTCATGATAGTTGCCTTGGGACTTGGTGGGGAGATGCCTGGAGGGGAGCAGCAGGGTTTTGGGCTCTGCACCCATTAGTGAGAGCCATTCAGCTGTGCCTGTTTTCCACTAAAGGCCCTTGGGGGGGAATCTTCTTTTAACCAGAGGGTTCCTGGCTGAAGACATGATGGATTAAGATACATAAGGCTTGGGATGGATGCTGTGATTATGAGGAGCAATGAGCCCACTGGTTAAAATGCAGGGCTGAGTTTAGGCTCCAAGGTCTGGTCAACTCCACCTCTTCAGTCATGCTCTCTGCCTCCCTTGCTAACCCCCGATCATGTATCTGTTCTCACCCCAACACCTTTGCTTAAAGCCTGCCCACAACTCTTTTCTTCAACCTTCGCTTCTCCTACCCATGCCACTTGGGCGGGGCAGGGTGTCATTAAGCATGTTTACACGGGCCTGCTGCTTGGACACTAAGGAGGCAGCGGAGTCTGGGAAAGTTACTGGGAGGGGCTGCCTTGGGGAGTAGACCTGCCCTGTGTGGGTCCTGGGCTTGCCTGGGCCCTGTGGGCTCCATTTCTGTTCCTTAGCCTAGCAGGCAGGTAGGCCCCTCTGCAGCATACATCCTCCTGTTCTACCTGCATTCATGCCTTTACCTTTACTTCTCCCTCCTGGAATGACCCCCTTCATTCTCTCCCCTGTATAAAACCTTGGTACACATTAGAGGTCTCACTTCTGCTCTCATCATTTCTATTCAGCATTGTATTGGAGTTCCTGGTCAGTGCAGTAAGTCAGGAAAAAGAAATAAAAGGCATGCAGAGTGGAAAGGAAGAAATAAAACTGTCTTTATTCTCAGACAGTACATTAAAATATTCTGAAGAATCTTCATAAAAGCTACCAGAACTAATTGGTGAGTTGAAAAGGTTGCAGGACATCAGGTGAATATATAAAATATCAAATATATGTATGTTTTTAATAGTGTTATTGAGATAAAATTTATGTATCATAAAGTGCATCCATTTAAAGTGTACCATTCAATGGTTTTTAGCATGTTTACAGAGTTGTACAAATTATCATAATCTAATTTTAGAACATTTTTATTACTCCATAAAGAAACCTTGACCCCATTTCCCCATCCCCAAAAATATTTTGTCATAATAGCAAGAAACAATTGGAAATTAAATTGAAGTATTTAGAGATAAATTTATCAAAACATTGTTGAGAGAAATTAAAGAAGACCTAAATAAGTGGAGAGATAGGCCATATTCCTGGGTTGGAATAATCAATATTATTAAATTATTTTCCAGATTGACCTATAGATTCAACACAATTCCAGTCAAAATCCCAGTAGAAATTTGAGACATTGTTCAGAAAATGAAAAGACAGGCCATAGACTGGAAAAAAATATTTACAAAACACACAAAATAATTTAGATCCAAGATGTATTTAGAACTCTTACAGCAATAATGTACACAACCCACTTTTTAAAAAGGGTTAGCCCGCCTGGTGTGGCTCAGTGGTTGAGCATCGATCCAGGAATCAACACTGGCTCAATTCCCAACAGGGCATGCCTGAGTTGTTGGCTCAATCCCCAGTAAGAGGTGTGCAGGAGACCACCGATGGATGATGTTTCTCTCTCATCGATGTTTCTATCTTTCTTCCTTGAAGACATATGATTTATTTATTTATTTATTTATTTTTTTTATTAATTTCAGGGAGAGGGGGGAGAGAGAGAGAGAACATCAATGATGAGAGAGAATCATTGGTTGGCTGCCTCCTGCAGGACCCCTACTGGGGATCTAGCCTGGGCATGTGCCTTTGACTGGAATTGAATCTGGGACCCTTCTGTCCGTAGGCCGACACTGTATCCACTAAACCAAACCAGCAAGGGCAAAACATAATTTTTAAAAAGGGGTTAAAGATTTAAACAGTCAGTTCAATAATTTTCTAATAAACCAAAGGTAAATAAGTATATGAAAAAAGGTTTAACATCCTTGGTCATTGGGAAAATGCAAATTAAAGCAAAATGGTATTAAAACCCTATTAAATTGGCTAAAAGAAGAAAACAAAGACAACTGACAATATCAAGTGCTGATGAAAATGTGGAACTCATATACATTGCTAGTGGGAAGGCAAACCAGTACAGCTACTTTGGAAAACAGTTTGGCAGTTTGTTATCAAGTTAAACATGTACTTATCTTATAACCCAGCAGTAGCCACTTCTAGATATTTACCCAAGAGAAATGAAAAACGTATGTCTGTATGTAAATATGTATTGGTTTTATTCATAATAGCCAAAATTGGAAATGACTTAGATGTCAACAACTAGTGAGTGGACAAACTGGGGTATATCCATATAATGGAGTGCTACTCAGCAGTAAAGAGAAACAAAATACTGGTACATCTAACAATGTAGATGAATCTCAAATGCATTATACTAAATGGAAAAAAAACTAGTCACAAGATACTCCATATTCTGTGATTTCATTTATATTACACCTGGAAAGGGAAGACCATAGGAACAAATCAGGGGCTTGTGGATAGGTGGAGGGGGATTGACTACAAAGAGGTAGGAGGAAACTTTTTGGAGTGATGGAAATGTTCTCTATCTTGATAGTGGTGGTGGTAACGTGTTACAACAGTTGTTAAAATCTGTTAAAACATAATTGAACTGTCAGTTAAAATGGGAGAATCTTATTACATGTAAATTATACTTCAGTTAAAAAATATTTTTTTTCATCACTTCTCAGCTTTTTGGCTAAGATCAAGTATAAAAAAATTTTTTTTAACCCACCATGATACACCTCAGAGCTCATTTCAAGCCCCCGCTCCTTGAGAATTTCCCTGACCCATCTTCTTGTTGCACGGACTTCTAGTAAGTCCCTTCCAGGTCACTCATGTGGTTCCTGCTAACCACAGCTTGGGCTGCTTCTTCAGTAGGGCTGTCTCAGCTCCTCCCGGATAGTGAGCTGCTGGACTTACTGCTCATTTGGTACAGCCAGACCCTGTCCACAGTCGCTCTGAGAGGCCAAGAATGCTGACTGAGGTGGTGGTGGCAGTCTGGGGAGAGGAGTTCAGACCTGGGTGAGCTTCTGTGGCTGTCTTGCTTCTCTCAAGTACCTCTACTCAGCTGTGACTGCTCTCTTCTCCCACAGGTTGGGATAAACATTCCTACGGTTACCATGGAGATGATGGGCATTCCTTCTGCTCCTCGGGGACTGGTCAGCCCTATGGTCCCACATTCACCACAGGAGACGTGATTGGCTGCTGTGTCAACCTCATCAACAGCACCTGCTTCTACACCAAGAATGGCCACAGCCTTGGTGGGTACATAAGGGACCTTGGAGGGTTTGCTCTGTGGAGCCACTTTGGTTGGTGAGAGGCCCAAGGGCAGGCTTTGAAGCCAAAGCAGTGTTCCAGATCCTCTGCTGAGCTCTGGGGAACTGCAGCCATTTCCAGGCACTGGAGCCTGCAAGGTGAAGGGAGGGTAGCATGGGCACTCTCTTCGTTAATCCATCCATTTAGGATCATCTATCAAGCCCAGGTTCAGTGCTGAGAGAGCAGCATTGTCGTGGTCATGCTCCTGCCCGTGTGATATTTGTTGGAGCAGGGTTTGGGGTTGGTGAGAAGTTTGAGGGTCCCAAATACATACTTGATTGGTAATGGTTTGCATGCCCCTGGCCTGGGCCCAGACTTTGGCCTGCCCTTCTGGCACTCAGGGCGATGTTTGCTGTGGAGCAATATTGAGGGCTGTTCTGGTTCAGGAGGTAAACAGACAGGCTAGAGTCAGATGGGGCCAGGTCTCTTTCACCTGTTTATGGTTAATAGACAGCAACCTGGACAGACTTAAATTAAAAGGTCCCTTTGGCCCTAGCTGGTTTGGCTCAGGGGATAGATTGTCAGCCTGCGAACTGAAGGGTCCCGGCTTCAATTCCAGTCAAAGGCACATGACCCGGTTGCGGGCTCAATTCCCTCAGTAGGGAGTGTGCAGGAGGCAGCCGATCAATGATTCTCTCTCATCATTGATGTTTCTATCTCTCTCTCCCTGTCCCTCTCTGAAATCAATAAAATATATTTAAAAAAAAGAAAAAGGTCCCTTTGGTGAAACTGAGAAAGATGGACTGATTGGTATAAGGGCCAGCAGAAGAGGCAGGTGGCCTGAGGCAAGGCAGTGGTGATGGGTGCAGGAAGTGGGAACAGGGGTGGCCTGGCAGGTCTTAGTGACAGGTGGGGTGCCTTAGCAAGAAGGGCAGATGGGAAAGTGGCTGTATTCGTAGTGATATCAACTGGGATTAGGAACCCAGTAGGAACAGCAGTCAGTGGAGGGTGATGGGGCCCTGGAGGGTCCCTTGGAAGAGCCATCCTGTGCATGTGTGGAAACTTAGGATAGAACTTGAAAGAGAGGGAGGCTGGCTATCCTGATGACTTGCCCGGGAGGACTGACTGGTATTTGGCCCTGAGTGAGAAGAGCCCTTGGCCAGAGTGGTCCTGTGTTGGTGCCTAACGTCTGGGCCTTCCTGCCTGGGTTTGCAGAGATCTCTGATTTGGCAGAACCATACCAGCCTTGCCAGGAAAAGAGTTGGGTATTTTACTTGGAACTCAACTCCTAGGAGAACCACTTCCCTTGGCTTGAGGGGCAGTTAAATGGGGGTTGCCACTCCCCACAGCCCTTCAGTGGCTTTTCCAGGAGCTGAGCCCAGGCAGAATCAAGGGACCTGTTGGAAATGGGGTTTGCTGGTGGCGGGGCTGAGTGATCAGGAGCCAGCATTCCTCAACAAGGCAGTCAGATGCCACAGTCGAGAGCGTTGCACGGACGCTGCATAGCTGACTCAGGTGCACATTAGAGAAACTCTCCTCTGAAATTCATGGCCACCTTGCTACAGTTGCTGATATCCTGCTGGTGAGGTGCTAGTAGCTGGAGGAGAAGGCCACGGTCTCAAGATGGCTCCTCACTCCCCACTTCGTTCTTTGACTTCAGCTATTTCCTGGCTCTTGGTTTTTCTGCTGTCACAGTCCCAGGGGTCACTGCTGTGGGTTCTCACTTTTGGGTAAAGAGCACCCTCTGTAGCCAGGCCCAGTCCCTTCTGCTCTGGATTCCTGCCTTCTTTACATTCTTCCAGCTTGTCCATACCTTGGTCTGCCTGGCTGTGGGACCCACATTTTGAGGTATACCCTGCTGTCTCCTGTGTATCTGCACCTCCCTCTGGGCCCTAAATGAGTACCAGGGTCCATGAGCTCTTTGTCTGACAGATCCCCAGGTCCATAAGGAGCTTACGGCTACCTTAATGTCAGTCCAAACCCTCACACTGTTTTTAAAGAATCATCTTCCTAGTGCATGCTTTGTATAGACTTCACATATCTTGTTATTAGGGGTATATCACCTATTTTTCAACCTGTCAAGATCTATGGTCATGTTTGTTCTATCTCAAATATTTGGTATTCTTTTCAGCATTGAATTAACCTAAAATTTGATAAATTTGTTTATGTGTGTTTTTATTAAGATACTAGAGGCCCGGTGCACGAATTTGTGCACAGTTGGGGTCCCTCAGCCTGGCCAGTGATTAGGGCTGATAGGGGCTGGCCGGCCAGGGGGGGTGGGGAGGGACCATGGGAGGTTGGCTGGCCTTGGGAGTGCACTGACCACCAGGGGGCAGCTCCTGCATTGAGCGTCTGCCCCCTGGTGGTCAGTGCACATCATAGTGACCATTTGACTGGTCATAATGGTCACTTAGGCTTTTATATATATAGATTAAAAAATTGGAAGATAACAAGAGTAAGATTTGAACCCTTTAGCCTATAGCTTGTTCAGGGTAGACACCAACCATTCAGGAATCACTTTATGTTATTTTGAAACTCATGTTTTTCTCTCTTGTCCACAAGGATAGTACTGAGACCTTACTAAAAATGATATCACCTGTCCCCTGCATTTTCTAGATCATGAAATTTAATAGAAAGGCAATGAACTTGGAGTGATAGACTACTTGGTGACTCTTTTAATGACCTTGTTTCCTTTTCACAAGCCAGCTTATCAATAAATGTGCTTCAGAATCTCACGCAGGATCAACGAGCCAATCACTGCTCTCTAACCTCAGAACCTTTTCCCCTTTAGAGAAGAATGATGTTTCCTGGCCTCCCCGTTTATTTCATTTATTGTATTGTCCTCTATCACAGCACTCTTCCTTTATGTCATTGATCAGTTGTCTGTGTAATTATTAGTTGCATGCCATCTCTCTTGCAGAACTTTTAGGGCCAGGCTTGCAGCTGGTTTCCTAGTGCCTATCACAAGGCCGAGCTCCTGGGAGGTCTTAGCAGATACTTGACAGATGGGTGAATGAGCAGGTGAATGGAGACAGGAGACTGATGGCTCATCCACAAGTAGTTGGTGTACTAGTACTAGTAGAGTCATTTTTATCCAGCTCTGCGCTCTCTCACTGGTGTTGTTTTTGCTTTGTTTGTTTTTTTAAAAATATATTTTATTGATTTTTTACAGAGAGGAAGGGAGAGTGATAGAGAGTTAGAAACATCGATGAGAGAGAAACATTGATCAGCTGCCTCCTGCACACTCCCCACTGGGGATGTGCCCGCAACCAAGGTACATGCCCTTGACCAGAATCGAACCTGGGACCCTTGAGTCCGCAGGCCGACGCTCTATCCACTGAGCCAAACCGGTTAGGGCTGTTGTTGTTTTTTAATTAAAATATACTTGTACTAATTTCAGAGAGGAAGGGAAAGGGAGAGAGAGAGAAAACATCAGTGATGAGAGAGAATCACCGATTGGCTGCCTCCTGCACGCCCCCCACTCTCCCCAACTGGGGATCCACACCGGCTGGGCTTTCACAGGTTCTTTATACCCTCAACCTCATTGAACCCTGACCTATGTATGTTTGGCTCAGGACACTTCACATTAGCAAATAGAGTGTCTTGTTTGCATCCTGGATCTTTTCTTGGACCTTCTTCCTGTGGGCCAACCCAGATGTTTCATCATAGTGGCCTTGCAGAGGCTCTCAGAGATCTTTTCCAATGTAATAGGGGGTGGAGTCGCCTCTTTCCTCATCCTCCTGGAAGCACTTCAAGGTCTTATCCTTCCTGAGTGCCGTAGACAGAGCTGGGTAAGCTGGGTAAGCTGGGTAAGCTGGGTAGGCCATTCTTTGCCCATAAGTGTGGCAGTTGCCTCACCTGGTGGCACAACTGCAGTCAAATTGCATACAGACCTTATAGTTCAGATGGACGGATTTTTTTCTTCAGATGGATGGATTTTTTCAGATGGACGGATTTTTTTCTTGTTAATCCTCACCCTAGGATATTTTCCCATTGATTTTTAGAGAGAGTGGAAGAGAGAGGGAAAAACAGAGAAATATCGATGTGAAAGAAATACATCGATTGGTTGCCTCCTGCATGCACCCCAACCAGGAGAGGAGCCTGCAACCAAGGTATGTGTCTGGGACCCTTCAGCCCGCAGACTTAATGCTTTATCCGCTGAGCCAGACTGGCTAGGGCCACATGGGCAGCTTTCACAAAGTATCTCAGTTTCTCTCTTGAGGTGTCAGAATTAGTGTTATCCCCTTTTTTTCAGTTTGCCAAAGGTCACACTACAGATAACTGATGGAGCCTGAACTTCCCCTTCTTCCAGGGTTCTGTGGGCCTCCTTCATGAGCAAGGGGTACATCAACAGCAGCCTGGCCATACCGAGATCCACGCGGGCAGCTTCCATGCAGACCTGGGAGGTGGATGTTGAGGTCTCCTGGGTTCAGAGGAGCTCCTAGATTTCATTCTGCCAACCCTGTGACTGCTTACTCTGCCTGTGGGGCTCAGAAGTGGCCTCAGGTAGACAGATCATGGAGTTTATGAACTTCATTTACTGCGGAGCAAAGTAGCCCCACAAAGAATGTAAATAATCTCTCTACGCCTTGATTTTTTCATCTGTAAACTAGTGTCAGAGAGAGTGTACACCTTCCAAGGTTGTTCTGAGGATTAAATGGTTTAGAGAGAGAGGAAAGGAGAGGGAGAGAAAGAAACATTGATGTGAAAGTGAAGCATCGATTGGCTGCCTTCGGCATGCCCCCTACTGGGGATCAAGCCCACAAACCCAGGCATGTGCCCTGACCCGGAATCGAACCAGCAACCTTTTGGTGCACAGGATGATGCCCAATGAACTGAGCTACACCGGCCAGACCTAAATGGTTTCTTGTTAAACACTGAGCCCAGTGCCCAGCACAGAGGAAGCATGTGGTATGCACTGGCTAGCTGGCAGTATTCTGGCTCCAGGTTTACTGGGAGACCTATGGTTAGACCCCTCACCTGTTCTGTCTTTCGGGGTTTCAGTTTCTTTTCTGGGTGCTGTTGGGAAAGCAGACTAGGACTTCTAATGAGTCAGTGGTTTCAAAACCTTTCAGGGCAAGAGCTCAGGAGTTTCTAAAAGGTAGTAAGAATTTATCTAAAAAAAAAAAAAAAAGGGAAGGCTATGAGTCCTTAGGACAGTCTCCTTTGGCTCTGTCGCTTCTCAATCTGTCGAACATGAGTGCTCTGGTGGACATTCTGAGGCCTCTCTCCTGCTAAGACCTGCTCAGATGTTTGGGGTCCCACTCCCCTCCACCCTCACTTCTGATTCAGGCTGAGGTCCCTGGAAACACAACCTATTCTCTTGACAGGAGAGTTCAGAGGGAACACAGGCCAGTGTTAAGCTGGGCTTTGTCCCCTTGGGAAGCTCTGGGGACCTGGATGGGTATGGGCTGGAAATGGGCAGCCATCACCCTCACTGTCTCCAGTGCTGTCAGCTTAGAGATGATTTTGGAGTGTCAAACTAGCACTGAGTTCAGCGCTACCATTTCTGCTAATTTTATGACTATTGGCAAATCATTTAACCTCTGAGGTTTTCTTTCCTCATTTGTAAAATAAGGATAAGAAAGTCTGCTTCCCAGAGTTGGTATGAGGATCAGATGAGTTAATGAATGGAAAAAGGGCCTGGCGTATATAATAGGTTTCCATCAATATGTGTTGGGTCAAGAGAAGGATCAGGCCTGGAAAGGCCTCAGGGGTAGATCATTTGGTTTTAGTCTTTTCTAGTAGGCTTTTCTTGAGAGAACGGAAGCACTGTAGACAAATAGTTTTTAATATGTTTTTATTGATTTTGGAGAGAGGAAGAGAAAGAGAGAGAGAGAGAGAAACATTAATCGGTTGCCTCCATCCAGTACACACCCTGACTGGGGATGGAAACTACAACCTGGGTATGTGCCCTGATCCGGAATCGAACTGGTGACCTTTTGGTGCATGGGACGACGCTCAACCAACTGAGACACACTGGCCAGGGCCAAATATTTAAGTATCGATCTGACATCACTTCTGGCCAGGCCATCCAGCAAAGGGAAGGCCACGGTCTAAAACTCTCGGGCCCTAGCATGTGCTTGGCCTCCACCATAGGTAGATGTGGTGACCAGCCTCTCCCCAGCTATTGTGATGGGCCATCTGTGAGCTCATGACTGTTTCTTTCCCTCCACAGGTATAGCCTTCACAGATCTCCCGGTAAGTACTACCATTGGGTCTCCTGTCTTTGGGCTTTTGGGGGCTTGGTTATGGTGGTGCCAGGAAGTACAGGGTGTGAAGTCTGCCCTTTTCCCACCCAGGGATATAGTCTATGTTGTCTACTTGAGGGTACCAGTAGGGGGTACCTGCTTGCCTTTCTCCAGTAGCAAGGGCTGGTCTTCCCCCATGACTCTTAGCAGGTGCAGTGATTGTGGCATTTCCAAAGACAGCTGGGGCGGGGGAAAGATGAGGGTAGCCCTATGGCTCAGCTGCTCTGAGTCAGTTCTGTGACTTACAGCCAATGGATTGGGGTGCAGAGCGTAGAGAATTGTTCCTGAACTGTTAGGTCCCTGTGCATTCCCATCAGAGATCCCTGAGGAAAGCCAGTACCCTAGGGAACTTGAACCTGCTACCTTGCATGAGCCAGAGAGGTGAGCTTTGTGGGGTTTTCTCTTCTTGGAAAAGGGTGAGGTTTCCTGCTGCTCAGTTCAGGGCTCATCCTCACCTCCTGCACCTCTTTATTAATTGTCATCATGGGCCTCATCCTATGCAGATTTCCACCCAGATGCTGGGAGCCTGGCTCCCTGCTCTGTTTGCCCTGGCCGTGTTCTGGAAGGAGGAAGCGTTTGCTGACTCTGGTGGCTGCTTTGGGATCCTGGGGCCTTGTGATCTGCCAAGCCCAGATGGCAGCACCCAGGATCCTGTTAGAACCTCTTGTCTATGGATCAGAATCCTTTCCTCCTACCTGGAGGCCTCAGAAAGGGGCCATGGTCCTAGGCAAAGTGAATAGACACAGAAGGAGAATAATGACTAGGGAAGAGTCTAGTTGTGGAGATGTGACATGAAACAGCCAGACATGAATGTGGTCAGTAGTAGTGGGGTGCCACAGGAGGCACTGAGTGAGGGAGTGACAGGGCAAAAGCTGGTCATGGCAGAGGATAGATAGAAAGCAGGGAGCCCCACACCCATGGAGGGACATGCCCAAACCTCAGTGGCCTGAAGATCCTCTTAGTGAGTCTCTGACAGGAAGGGCAGTGGCCTCTCTTTGCACTTTGCCAGCGTTAGGGGCTCTAAACCACCTAACTCCTTTCGCCATGCTCTCCTCTTCCTCCCCTCCTTTTCCTGCCTCCCCCTATCTCTTCCTGCCCCTTCATATACCCGTTTTTTTGTGGCAAAGGGATACTTGGTCCTGGCTCTTTCTGAGAAGAGCTGTAATCCATGCCTACAGATCTTCACAGGCACACACACCTTCAAGGTCATGGAGCCCCACCTGCCTTTCTGTGCCCTGGCTGAGTCCCGAAAAGGGGCCTTGGGCTTTAGGCTTTGGGCTTTGGGGAACACCATAGCCTCTGATGCAGGAAGGAGACTCCATGTGGGGCCTGGCTTGCTTTGCTTTTGCTTTTTCCCCTCAAGTTTTGGGGACTAGTGTCTGGTAGGGAGGTGGGCAGAATGTGGCTCAGCGCTGCCACCTCCAGCCTTGCTGCAGTTCTCTCACAGCCAGAGCAGTGGCCTGTGGGAGCCGAGCCATGCCTTCCCGCTCTGCCCCGGAGGCGAGGCGAGGCCTGCCGCCCCACTGCCCTCAGGGCCTGACTGACATTTCATTCTCCTCCTCAGGCCAACCTCTACCCCACCGTAGGCCTGCAGACACCCGGGGAGATTGTGGACGCCAACTTTGGGCAGCAGCCCTTCCTGTTTGACATTGAGGACTACATGCGGGAGTGGCGTGCCAAGGTCCAGGGCACTGTCCACTGCTTCCCCATCAGTGCCCGGCTTGGCGAGTGGCAGGCGGTGCTACAGAAGTGAGTGCCCTGCTCCTGCCCTTACCCAGCCCTGCCCCATCCCAGGGGCCTCACTGTCCTGTAGGCCCCTTATGAACTCCAGTGGGTAGTGTTCCTTCCTGAAAGCTCTCCCAGATGACTCTGCCTGCTGCTGTTCTGCTTCCCTCTTAGCTGATGGGTGGCTCCCATTCGGTTCTCCAGATCTCCTGTTAATTAAACCTTCCCCCCCCCCCCCACTGGATCTAATGGCTCCATATGTAATATCACCAGCAGGGCTGTTTTGCCTCCCCAGGTGATTTTGCAGAGGATGTCCTAGGATGCCATCTGGTTTCTTCCTCTGTAGATTTATTTTCACCATAGGGAGTATCTATCATGCCATAATTCTGGCCTGAGGTCACTTTTCAGGGTCAGCATCCAGCTAAGTCCCAGGCATCCATGTCATTGGTGGCAGGAAGACAGTCCTTCCTTGCACCAGCCTAGCCAGTTCTTGGCTGATTAATTCCCAGGCTGTCCTGGAGGCCAGTCTTGCTGAGAATCCCAAGGGAGGTCAGGTTTGGGTCTCTCTTCCACTTACCAGTTGCAGGCCTGAGTGAGGCAATGACCAGTACCCACTCTGCCAGGAGGAGGGTTAGCTTGTTAGCTTGGTTCCCAAGGATAGGCAGTGAAGGGCTAGGCTTCCACTAGCCCTGGTCCCTTGGGTTGGGTTCTTTGTGTAGTTTTCCTTTCTTGAGGGATTGAAATTGAGCCAAGCCCTGGGGAGAGCTGAGGTAGGATGAGGTGGCAGACCCTTCGCAGGAAGAGCAGCAGCACTGCTACGTTTTGTTCCCAGCCCCCAGAGCGAACGAGGAGCTCATCCTCGGAGGGCCAGCTCAGTGCCTGTCCCTGCAGCACACTTGCTGGGATGGGCAAGGGAGAGCCGGAGCTGCCCCAGCTGTGTGGGGGAGGGACTGATCCTCTCAGCTTACAGGGCTTGGGCTCAGCACGTGGGTGTACTTGTTTACATGTGTGTATCTGTGTGCCTGTGTGTGTTCATAGGTAGTATTTGCCAACACCTGCGTATAACTTGTGTTTGTTTTATGAACATTGTTAATGGCCATATTATCTAGGAGACAAATTTGCTACAAGCTCCTTGACTGGCTTCCCTTGGTGGGAGGTTCAGGTTAATTCCTGTGTTTTGCTTGTGTAGATAACCCTTTTGTACATTGAGTTTTTCTTTCTTGCTTGCTTTTTTAAAATATATTTTATTGATTTTTTACAGAGAGGAAGAGAGAGGGATAGAGAGTTAGAAACATCGATGAGAGAGAAACATCCATCAGCTGCCTCTTGCACATCCCCTACTGGGGATGTGCCCGCAACCAAGGTACATGCCCTTGACCAGAATCGAACCTGGGACCCTTGAATCCGCAGGCCGATGCTCTATCCACTGAGCCAAACCGGTTTCGGCTGAGTTTTTCTTAATTAAGATTTTTTTTTTTGCCTGGCTGGTGTTGCTCAGAGGTTGAGCATCAACTCCTGAACCAGGAGGTCACGGTTCGATTCTCAGTCAGGGCACATGCCCGGGTTGTGGGCTCCATCCCCAGTAAGGGACATGCAGGAGGCAGTGGATTGATGTTTCTCTCTCCTTGATGTTTTCTATCTCTTCCTCTCCCTTCCTGTCTCTCTCTCAAGTCAATAAAACCATTTTAGAAAAAATATTATTTTCTTGGTACCCTTTCAAGCAGTGGAATTATTGAATCAAAGTGACTGGACAGTTTAATGGCATCTGATATGCATACGAACTCATCTGAAACATGTGTCGTGAAAAAATTTTGCCGGTGTGTTTATAATAAAGTATAATTATAAGAATTTTTACTGCCCAGCTGGCGTGACTCAGTGGTTGAGCGTCTTCCTATGAACCAGGAGGTCATGGTTCGATTCCCAGTTGGGGCACATGCTTGGGTTGCGGGCTTGATCCTCATTGTGGGGCATGCAAGAGGCAGCCGATCAATGATTGTCTCTCATCATTGATTTTTCTATCTTTCTTTCCATCTCTCTTCCTCTCTGAAATAAAAAATATATGTATTTTAAAAAAGAATTATTACTTGGACTATAGCATTAAGATACATAATTTCATAATAAGAGTCGGTATTTATTGACTTCTTACTTTGTGCTGGACACTTTATGTATATCATCTCATTTACCCCCCTGAAACACAAGGGGCACACAGCTAAACTTCTGTACCTTCCTCATGACAGCCCTCAGACATGTGTCTGGCAACTATAATAGTGCTATTTATCACATGCTACGCATCAGATGTGAGGGCTCTTCTTCTGCTCTACATGTGTGTGCATGCACACGTGGGATTAAATGGCTGCTGGGCCTTGGGCTTCTCAGGACTATTTTCCAAAGATTGTGCTCCTGTTGGCCATGGTGTTGCCTGTTATCTTGGCTTCCCAGGGCCCTGAATTGTGACATATCAGGAGTAACTTGTTCGTGGGTTAGCTCCTCATGACCCTTTAGAGCCAGCACACCTGAGGCCCAAGGGAGCTAGAATGTTCCTGCCAGGCACGTAGGGCAGCCCACAGAGGAGCTCCTGTGTCTGTAGAAGGTATGCACGTGGCGTGCATTCTCCCTGGCTGGGCAGCTGCCAGACCGCTTGGCAGGCTGCCTTTCCAGGAAGCCCTCAGAGACTGTTGAACATCTCTGGACTTGCTGCATTTCCCAGCAGGCAGCTGCTTCTCTAAGGTGGTGTGAGCGCTTTTGTTACCACGCTTGCCCACTGGTGGGCAGCATATCCCAGAGAAACGGCAGCCACGCCTCCAAGCCCTGAGGACAGATGTGACCAGCTCCAGCCCAACCTGACTGCATAAGCACTGGGGGAAGTTTTCATTTTGTTTCAACCCCTTTGTTCTCATTCTGTGGAAGTTGCACCTCTAAGATGTGTTTAGGGAAGACCTAACAGGGAAATTGTCTCATCAGGTGCTCAGTGAGAAATGCAAGGTTTTTTTTGTGTGTGTTTTTTTTAACATTTTAAAATTACAGTTTACATTCATTATTATTTTGTATAATTTCCAGTGTACAGCATAGTGGTTAGATAGTCGTATACTTTACAAAGTGGTCCCACTGACATTTCACGTACCCACCTGATACCAGACATAGTTACTACAATATTATTGACTATATTCCCTATGCTGTACTTTACATCCTTGTGACTATTTGGTAACGATGAGAAATGCAATTCTTGAGTGTCACCTGAGCATTTCCTTTCTTCTAGCATGGTCTCATCTTACCTGGTGCATCATGGGTATTGTGCCACAGCCACAGCTTTTGCCCGAATGACTGAAACCCCGATTCAGGAAGAGCAAGCGTCCATAAAGAACAGACAAAGTAAGGTTGATTCTCCTCTCCCCTCTCCCTCCCTCACCTGTCCCTAACTCTGCTGTCTGGCTCATGCCAGCCTGGGTAACCTGCCAGAATTCCATTCAGCTCTGGTCCTCACCACCAGGAGACCAGCCCAGAGCCCCAACCCAGCCCCAGGCCCTGTTTCTGTCCCTCCAAGACAACACTATCCAGATGGACAGTCTGGCAGCATGGGAATGTCACAGTGCCACCTCCCTAATGCACACTCTGCTGGCCTGGCTGGCTGGCTCTCACTCCCCCCGTGCTTCCTTCCCCCTGAATCCTGGCTTTTACTCAGCATCTTGTTCATGGTCTTCTGACAAGAGTATGTTTGCATCATGGACCAATGTCCTTCCTTTCACACCGTTTACTCAACTTTAATAGTTCTGCCTTCTCCTGGCCATAGAGAGGACTGAAGTAATCAGTGTGAAATCTGATGCTCAATGGCTGCTGTGTTAGCACCTGTCTCTGCTCCCCACCTCTGGTCCTTTGCAGACAAGCAAAGGCAGGAGCCAAAGGAAGCTTTCCTGGTGTTCATACTGGCCTGTGTACTGTGGGGCTCGTTTATGGAAAGAGGGTATTGACAAAGAGGAACAGGGCCCAGGAAAGAGATAGGAAGAGAAGAGAAGAGTGAGGGAGAATGGGTATGTGTGGACATGTGTGTCTGTGTGTGTCTGTGTGTGCCTGTTTGCGTCTCTCTGAGCCTGCCGTCTCTGTGTATGGGCATGTGTCTGTGTCTCCCAGAGAAGCTACGCCCATCCAGACAAACAGAAAGGGATCCCAGACTTGGGATCTATGAATGAGAGTCTCAGACCCTGAAGTTGCTCCAGCAAGACGCACCAGGCCCCAGGGCAAGAGCAAGATGCTGATGCCTGAGAGGTGTCAACGTCAGAGATGCCAGTGTGAGGAGGAGGATCTTCTCTTCCGGCAGGGAGCATGCTGCAGCCCCTGAAGACTGTCAAGACATGGGCTCTCGCCCAGAAACCAGTGGCCTGCATTGCCCCTCCCCTGTGAGGCCTGAAAAGAGAGAAATCTGTCTGAAGAGTTGCTCCTAGGGTCACTGAACTGCTTGGGTGCCAATCCCTCCATCATGTTCCAACAGCCAGGGCCCCTCCCCCAACCCAGACTCTGATGACCTGTACTTCTTAGGAACAAGCCTCCAAACTCACCCTGTTGCCACTGGGCTGAGAGTCCCTGCTCTGTTTTTCCCTCTTATTCTTTGAGGACTCCCAATGCTTGGCAGAAACCGGGGTCTATTGTGGGGCTGGATGGCCAGGTTCTTTCTTCAGCCTCTTCTATGAGCATCTCAACTGGCATGGCGCTCTGAACCAGCCCACCTGACTGCCGGCTGGTCTCTGCTCAGGGCTGGCAGTGTGCAGGCTGCGGCTCTGAGGATGGTCTGCAGCCCCCCACTCACTGCCGTGTTCTTGCTCTCTGCAGAGATCCAGAAGTTGGTACTGGAGGGCCGTGTGGGTGAAGCCATTGAGACCACACAGCACTTCTACCCAGGGCTGCTAGAGCACAACCCCAACCTGCTCTTCATGCTCAAGTAAGTTTTGGGGCCTACCAGCTCCCCCATAGCCCAGCCCTTCTCAGCTGGTGGTGGGAACATGTAACCCGGACCAAGCCCAGAGCATGCCGCTCCGCTCCCTCTGCAGGTGCCGACAGTTTGTGGAGATGGTGAATGGGACTGACAGTGAGGTCCGCAGCTTGAGCTCCCGAAGCCCCAAGTCCCAGGACAGCTACCCTGGCTCCCCCAGCCTCAGCCCCCGACACGGCCCCAGTAGTTCCCACATGCACAACACAGGTCAGCCACTCTCCAGAGGGCTCTGGGAAATACTGGTGTGGAGAAGAAAGTCCACTTCCCTGGGCTGGGCTTAGGGGTCACTGCTGGATTTGGGAGAAGGGAAATGGGACCACTCTAGTCATTCCCGGGGCCCTGCTTGATGGCAAGTTGCTCCTCCTTTTCTGACGGTTCCCTGGCTTACAGGTGCAGATAGTCCCAGCTGCAGCAATGGCGTCGCATCCTCCAAGAGCAAACAGAACCACAGTAAATACCCCGCACCCAGCTCCTCCTCGTCCTCCTCCGCGTCCTCCTCTTCCTCCTCGTCCCCATCCTCCGTCAATTATTCCGAGTCCAACTCAACAGATTCCACCAAGTCCCAGCCCCACAGCAGCACCAGTAACCAAGAGACCAGGTGCCTGTCTTAGATTCTTCCTCTGCCTTCTGCTCTGTGCCACCTGGGCACACTGCAGCCTGTCTTTTGAGTACTGCCCCCTGCACTTCCTCCTCCACCTCCATCCCAGGTCTGTGCCTGGAGTAGTAGCTGCTGACCCGCCAGGCATTGTCTCCGGCTTCTGGCCCTACCATGATTCAACTGCCACTTAACTCTGTCCTCTCTTTATCTAGAGGCACCCGCACTGGCAGGCTGAGAATGTGGTCTCCCAAAGAGACCAGGCCTTAGAACCCCAAAGTATACTGAAGGCACTTTTACTCGGCTTGGCTTGGCTTGTGGTCATCCAGGTTGAGCAGGCAGGGATTTTAGGCTACAGGTACAAGTGGCCTTAGGGTTCGGGCCTGGAAGAGATGCCCGTTGGGTCTCACAGGCTCCTCTCATTTGGGGGTGGGGGATGGTTAGGGGTGTGCCAACTCGGAGGAGGGTCAGCAAGGGGAGGGTCATAGAGGCAGCTTTGGGACAAGAGTGAGAATCAGATGACAGACCTCTGGCTGGTGTCTCAGGAGGGGCCAAGTGTTGGAGTCTGGGGAGCCAGAGCTGTCCTTTCATGCCCTCGGAGCCCTCAGTTAACCCACAGAATAGCTGTAGGAGGCCCAAACAAGCTGCTGCAACCACATCACCTTGGCCAACTCCCACCTCAACCCTTCTCCGCAGCGACAGTGAGATGGAGATGGAGGCGGAGCATTACCCCAATGGTGTGCTGGAGAGCATGTCCACGCGCATCGTCAATGGTGCCTATAAGCATGAGGACCTGCAGACAGATGAGTCCAGCATGGGTGAGGCCCGTGCTCCAGCATGGTGTTCCATGGGCGGCAATACTCAGTCCAGATGCCCCTTCCCCCTGGGAGGGGGTTGGGATGGGCAGGCTTTGGCAGCTTGAGAGGCTCTAGGTAGACCTGGTTCACTGCCTCCTTAGCCAGTCATTAATGGATGCTTGAGGTGGGAAGGCCCTGGCCTATTGCCAAGACCAGGGCCCCTGCGTTTGAGGCCAGAGGGAGTTGGTGAGAGTGGGCACTATTATGAACCCCCATGCATCTGTACAGGGTAGGGAGGGAACGCTTTTGAGCTGACTCCCAGAGCACGTGCCAGGTGGACTAAGAGCACCTCAGCTACGATGGTCCACCTGCTCCTCCCAGCCCTCACTTGCCTCTGGCAGAAGCTGTACTCCTCACCCCAAGGTCCTTCTTGCCATGTTCTCTTTGGTGTCCTCCCTCAAGTCCTCCCTTTCTCTCCTCACTCCTCCTGATGTGTTCTCTGCTGGACTCTGGGTGCAGATGATGGGCATCCTCGGCGGCAGCTCTGTGGGGGCAACCAGGCTGCCACAGAAAGGATAATCCTGTTTGGCCGCGAGTTGCAGGCACTGAGTGAGCAGCTGGGCAGGGAGTATGGCAAGAATTTGGCCCACACGGAGATGCTGCAGGTACAGAACAAGCCAGGCCCTCATCCAGAGAGGGCCCCATTTGGTAATGGAGGCATGGTGACTCTGGGAGGGTCCTCGGGACAGCAGCACCAGGACAGAGTGGGCTCCAGTCAAGTCTGCAACGGGAAATGGGACATCCAGGGTGTATCCCACCCTCTCTAGGCTCTAGGGAGGCCCCAACCCTCCCTGACCCAACAATGGGGTGTGTTGTACCCTCACTGAGGGTCACAGAGGTGTGTGTGTAGTGTGTGCCACAGTCTTCTCAAGAGTGCCCTGTCCCTTAGGATGCTTTTAGCCTCTTGGCATACTCAGACCCCTGGAGCTGCCCAGTTGGCCAGCAGCTTGACCCCATCCAGAGGGAGCCTGTGTGCGCTGCCCTCAACAGTGCTATTTTAGGTAAGTTGATCTCATAAAAATAGAAGCTTGCCCATGAGTGCATGGATTGGCCCCCTCCCTTTTCTCCCTAGGAATTGCTGATGTTTGTCCAAATCAGGGCAGTGAGCTCTACCCAGGAGCTCTCTGGTGGCCCACAGGACTCTGGGGCTCCCATGGCTGAACCTAAATCCTTACCTCCCTCTGCCTAATTGAGTAGATTGTGATGGGCCCTAGGTTGTGACCATGGGCCCAGGCCAGCCTACTGCTCTGAAGAAAGCAAAGGTCCTCTGGTTTCTGGCATGGCTGCAGGGTCATGGCCTGGTGGCTGGGGACACACACACAGACACGTGAACACTCTGTTTCAAGAGATTTTGTTCAAACCCCCCACCCCACCTCCCACCCCCACACACATACACCCCTCTGTTCCCAAGGAAATTTTGATCTGGGACAAGCCCTGGGCAGGGCAGTGACCAGGCCTTGTCTTTCTTCCACAGAGTCTCAAAACCTGCCAAAGCAGCCCCCTCTGATGCTCGCCCTGGGCCAGGCATCTGAGTGTCTACGGCTTATGGCCCGAGCGGGCCTGGGATCTTGCTCCTTTGCCAGAGTCGACGACTACTTGCACTAGCTGACCATGCTGGCTGGCCCCACTTGGCCCTCTCTTGGCCCCAAGGCTGGAGCCCCGCCCTCCATAGGCATCTGGCACAGGGACCTGAAAGCCATGGGCAGAGTCCACTCCTCCTGCCTGGCCTCCTCACCTTCTTTTCCTTTCCTTCCTTTTTTCCCCACCTTTAGTCTCTCTCCCCCCACACCCACCTCCACATGCAGCGGCCTATGACACAGTATTGGCTGGTTACTCTCTTGTAGCGCCTACTTTGAAATGGGGGTTTTGTTTTGAGGAGGGGTTGGAGTTTTTTAATCTTTATTTTTTTCCTCCTGACTGAGCCACCAGTATTTATCTCTGGAGAGTTTGTGCTGAGCTGGTTTCTGCTAATTTAGTGATGAAGCCTATCCAAGTTGGTGATAGCTTATTATTTTCATAAGTAAAAAAATGAGATTATATATATATAAATATATATATATTAAAAAAGACACAGTATTTATCGTAGTGTTAGTGGTCCAGCACCTCTTGGGTGAGGCTGTCCAGACACCATATGTTTTTATTTGAGTCCAACTCATTAAAAAAGAATCATCTCTGTAACCCCAGCCAAGTGATTTATTTCAGGCTTCCCTTTGTTGAGCTACAGGCCCAGCTGCAGCTTAGGGAAGCGCATTAGGCTTGAGGGGGGAGTATGGGAGGGGATGGGGGACAGTGGCACTTACTGGGCAGGTCAGGCTAAGCTGGTTTGCAGAATCGAAGAGGAGTGGGTCCCCAGGCCCCTGAGAGTCAGACTGAGCAGAGACCTGTAGGGCCAGGGGTCCAGAGAAGAGAAGAGTTGACACAGGGCCTCACAACAAAGCAAGGGAGTAGAGGGTTCTTGACCAGCACACTATCTACCATTTTACCCTGCCTTTCACTGCCTTCCTTGCACCTCTCTCTTCCCTTTTCAACATCCTTCCTTCACTTGTTAAGATGGCCAAATAAGTCATTTACTCTAAATTGATTGCCTGGAAACTACCTGCCTTCAACCTGAGAGCTGCTGTGTGTCAGGCTACGGGGAAGAAGTCTCCAATCCCAGGACAGAGACCCTTGAGTACAGGGCCTGCTTCCTGCCTGGATCTTCACTGGCTCTGCACAGCTCTGATGGAATCCATGCTTTCTGTTGAGAAGCCAGGACCTTGTAAAGGCAGATTCTTGGGCTGCTGGTCGCTGGAGTGGATGGAACCCTTGACCTTCTAGGCCAGGCTTCACTGCAGCTGTGCCAGGCAGCTCCCTGCAGTTCGGCCCCAGCCACTCTTAGAAAGACTGTTATGAGTATTTGCTGGCTGGAGGAAGGGACCTCACGGGCTTTACAAATGTCTCACCAGCCCCGTCAGATGGATCCTTACAGCTGGTAGGGGCAAAAACAGTCCTGGTACTGTCATCAGGAAAGGAAGGGCTACAGTGGCTTCCAGGACGTGGGTGGCCATCTGCTGCGAGGACTGACAGCCCAGGGAAGAAGAACGGGAGGAGGTCTACCCAGAGGAGCACCAGGAGGGACTGGGATTTCTCCACCTGCTTCACAGTGGGAGGGAGCACACAGGCAGTCCCTGCCAAGGAACGAGGTCCAAAGTTGAATTTCCAGTCCCTGCCTTGACCTGGCCTGGGCAAGCTGCTGCTCTCTGTCGGTGGACACAGGAATGGTTGGGGTGGCCTGATATATTCAGTGTCAATCAGGCCTTGCTGAGCCCACAGTTGGACAACAAGAGAAATGATTGAGTTGGACCAGTTGCTAGTGATGAGGTCAGGCTCTGGCCCTGTGCTGTCTTAGAGTTCTGCCTTGGGACGTGATCCTATACGCTGCTGTTTTTTCTTGGTCCCACCAAGGCAGCTGGCGGCCCACAGACCATGGCCCATCAGGGAGTTGTCCTGTCGGTAAAGGAAACTCATACTGTGCAGGTCTAGGGATGCCTAACTCCCAAACCCAGAGGTGGAAATATCAGTCTGTTAAAATGGCCAGAGCCAAGAAGGTTTGGGAATTAAAACCAGAGGCTCTTGCAGCTGGGATGGGGTACAGAGAACATCTGCTCCACTAATCCTCTCCTTTTACAGGAAACAGGTCCAGGAGGTGAAGTGAGTTGGCCAACGTCACAGAGCAGATTTGTGTCAGAGTCGGGACTAACCTCATCCTGTGGGTTGGGCAACACTGTTAAGTCCTAAAGCTGAATGGCGGGCGAGGGGGTTAGGCTCAGCAGTGTTAGGGAGGCCTCCAGCAGTGTCTGAGCAGCTGGTACTTCAGGGGTGTGTCAGGGATGGGGATAGGTGCCTGGGCTTGGGCTGTGGAGCATCTGAGAGGGCCCAGGAGGGTCCGGGACAGCTGTGTGCTGCTTGGGGTTGGTTGTCAGCCTGGCTTGCACTCAGTACCCATGGCCATCTCCCCATTTTCTGTGCCTTATCTCACTGTTTCAGCTGAGTCCAAGTTGTTTACTCTGTTCCTCTCCAGAGGGGCTCTCTGTCCCAGTTGGACAGCTTACCATTGGGACATAAGCCTTTGCCCCACAAGCCGTGGAGAGGACCAAAACCAAGCTGCTTGAGCCCACTGTCTTGCTGATAGTCCAGGCCTGCCTGCCAGCCAGAGGAGCCCCTTATGCACACCCAGTCCCTCCAGCCTGCTTCCAGGAGCCGAGAGGGGGGAAGCAGCTGGGAGGAGCCCTGGTGAAGAACCGGACTTGACCCAAAGGGTCAGGAGGAAGACTTAGCCCTGTTGGGTTGTCCAGCCCTGAGAACAGCCTTCCTTCCTTACCTTTTCTCCTCATGCCACCAAATGATTGCTCCTTCCAGCGTGGATGAAAACTGGCAGACCACACAAAGAAAGCCAGAACCCTGATCCTCACCCACATGGGTCTGTGGCTAGGCGCAGGCCTTCAAAAAGGGGACACTAAGAGAAGTGGGGATTGCCTGGCCACCCAGCGCCTTCCTACCCCATAAGCAAGCACAAAGAAGATGAGGCAGAGAACTGTCCGAGCTGAAAGTTCCTATGGTTGCTCACAACTCAGGTATGCATGCTGCGTGGTGGCTGGGCAGCAGAGCCCTGCTTGACCACCAGTCCTGTGCACCCGGACCTGTGGCCAGATTGTGGATTCTGGCTGCCTGAGGTGCCGCCTTTTTGCATAGGGTTTTCCTCCATTAGTAACTACAGCTGACACAGACATCCTCCACATTGTGCACACTGGTTCTGCCTTTGTCCTCGCAAGTTGATAGTTGGCATTAGCATGAGACTTGTGGGTGTGGGAGGGTTTAGAGAGAATTCTAACAAAACATCCTATTAAATTGTACTTGAGAGATGAAAAAAACTCCTGTTGTATTTTGAAAGAATTATTTTTATTAAAATACACATCCATGAGCAGTCACGAGTGTCTGGTCTCTGTTTGGGTCTTACTGAGGCTGGCACCCCTTGTGTGGCATTCAGTGTCCTAGAGAGGGTTTGGCCTCTTCTCAGCCCACCTCTCAAGTGCCTAGGCCCCTAGTGCCTCAAGGACTCTCTAGACTTTGGGTATTTTCAAGACCCCAAAGAGGATAGGTACTTCAGTTCTCTCCCCCAAAATAGCTTTCATCTGAGATAAAGAAAAAGCAAATTCAACCTCAAAAAATTGGGCCACAGGACGTCCTACCCTCAAAATAAGATTTTAATGCATTCCAAATACGTTCACCACAAACACTAGACAGTAAAAAAAAAAAACAAAAAAAACACCTTCTGATGAGGGGTATTGAGGTTAGCCTCCTGCCAATATTAGGAGAGAGCTTGTGCTCAAAATCCTAGTTCGGTCTACTAACTTGGTAACTCTGGAAAATTAACTCTCAGCTTCAGTTTCCCCATCCTTAAAATGTGGTCATTTCTTCTAGCCCATGTAGTAGGAGATTCTGGCATGCATAGGGCATGCTTGGCACATAGGGATGCAGTACAGGTGACCGACTACCCTGCCTCCGTGAGGATGCTCCTTAGTGTGACTGGCCTGCTTCTGCCTCATTCTGCCTTCTCTGCTTCCAAAGTATCAGGGTTTGATGCAAAGGAGAGAGATAGTAGCTTAGGCTGGTGTCCATCTGGAGGTGGGACTGGAAACATATTGGGGCAAAGAAATCAGCTATGAGGCTACTGCAGTAGACCAGCCACAAGAGGACAGATTTGAGAAATATTTAGGAGATGTTAGCACAACAGAATGAGTGACTGGATGTGAGAGAGATGGAAGAAGCAAGAGACAAGGTAGGTGTAGGTTTTTCGTTGGAGTGAAGGGATGGATATTGGTGCCCCAAGATAGTATAGGGAATAGGTGGTGGCTAACAGTCACTGGAATGGGGGAGGTTTGCTGGAGAGCAAATGGATCCACATCTGAGAGAGACATTTCCTGGAACTGGAAAAGGGTTCTGTGGTCCAGTAAATAAGGAAAACTCATGGATGGTCACAGTAAACATCACCATGTAATAAAAGCTCTAAAAATCCTATGTTAAGATGTGCAGCTTAACACAGCACTTTCCAAACGTACAGTACTATACTTCACTTGGGCATCTTACAGGACTATTACTCTGCAGAACTCAGGAAAAAGCTAGTGTGGAGAGAAGAGTGAAATACAAATAAGCACAAATGTCCTGATTCCATAAGTAAAGCTATAGAGGATTAATTTCCCTCTAGACTAGTGGTTCTCAACCTGGACCAATCGTGCTGCCAAGGGGACATTAGGCAATGTCTGGAGATATTTTTGGTAGTCACAGCTGGGGTTGGGTGCTACTGGTATCTAGTGGGTAGTGTCCAGGGACATGGCTAAATATCCTACAAGGTTCAGACAGTCACCACAACAAGAAATGATCAGGCCCAAGATGTCAACAGTGCTGCTGAGAAAAGCTGCTCTAGAGTGAAGTTCTGAACAAGACAAGACAAAAAGATCAAACATAAGCATACTTTGATTCTGCCTTCTATGTGCCTGGCTTCAGAATCCAGGGGAAGGAATAAAGGAATAAAATCCCATCCGAAAAGGAGGTTTTGAGGTTACAACTTTTCATCGCTCTGGAAGCCTTCCATGCTCACCCAGGTGGTGACAGTGGTGGGAAGTCCTGTCTCCTGCCAAAGCCGGGATAGCCCTGCAGGTCAGCTGGTCTCTGGAAACAGCTGCCTCAGTTCAACTGACATGTCCTATCATTACAGGCTGCTCTGGAAAGAGGTCCAACTGAGCCGGGTTCAGACTCACCGGGAGAGTCAGACAAGCAGGGGTGGGGGCTTCCCATGCAGAAATAACCCCTAATCCCACATTTCCAACATAGCCTGCTTGACACCAAGGTTTACAGGTTTCACTATCCTAGCGGATTTGATGAATCAAGACTAGTCTTTTTACAAAATGGTATTTATTTGGTGTGGGGGCTGGGGCGGGGGGGGGGCAGCATAGGCTCCAGTAAAGAGATCAGGGGGACTGACGTCACAAGTCCCGAAGAATACTATCTAAGGATAACCAATGAACATCTAGGAAGCCCTGAAGTTCGAGAGAACTGCCGTTCGGCAAAGATAGGCCGTGTCCAATAGCAGACCTTCCTTCATTCCTGAACAACCCAAAACCACCACTTTCCAGAACCTTCTTGCTCTTGATGCGGGCGGCGAACCAGAAAGAATCCCAGACTGGAAAATACATCCCTCAGCCCCTCCACCGCCGGAAATAATGAATGACTAAGGCCTCCAGCCAGGCTATTTAACCTGCCCCCACCCCCCACCCGCATCACCCCCGTCCCCTCGCCAACAACGCGCGAGCATGCGCAGCACCGGTTCTGGGCTCCTCCCCGCGGGGTTCCACCCCCGTGAGGGAGCATGCGCAGTTCTCCCTCAGACCCACCCCTCCCCTTTCAGAGCCCCCGGTTCCTTAGAAACCAGGCGGTGCGTTCCCGGTAGCTGCGCGCTAGACTCCGGGGCCGGCGAGTCTTTGCCAGCCTCCCTCCCGGGGAGCTGGTGTCGGCTGAGACCATCCGGACCCAAGGTCTCCGGTGCGGAGCGGGACCGGCAATGCCAGCGTGCCAGGTGAGAGGCGGCCCGCGGCCGCGGGTGAGGATGGAGGAGGGCATGGCGCGGCTGCCAGCGGGTGTCGGCCGGCCTCTTCCGCGGCCCGGCGTCCGAGGTCGGGGCTGGAGGGGGCCGTTCTAGCTGCGAGCACTGGCGCGGAGTTTGGGGGTTGCGTGGAGTTTGAGGGTGGCCCGGCGTTGGCCCTCCCCACCTCAGAAATTGGACCTGGTCGTGAAATGTGGGCTCCTGGAGGGACCTCGGCCCTAACCCCTCCCTCAGTTGGACGCAGAAGCCTAGGCCTCCCCGCCCTGTGCAGGCCGCCCCACCCACCTGTGTGAGGACCGACGCTCCGGGGATGAGGATGTGAGGTGTGGAAGCCTCAGACAAAGGGCTCGTGAGGTGGCCGATCCATCCTCTTTCAGAGAGAGATGGGACTTTCCTGGGGGGGTGTGGGTGTGTGTGTAAGTGTTTCTTTAAGGAAAGAGGGAGTGTTTAGGGGGCAGGTGGGAGAAGAGACACCTCAGGAGGTGCGCGTAGCTCTGCCAGCCCGAGTGCCCACTGGCCATGTCCCAAGGGCCCCGGCCTACCTTTGAAGCTCGGGGAGGAAGCAGATGGACGTGCGGAGACAAAGGTGAGGTAAGGTGTTCCCCTCCAGGAGGCAGTGCCGCAGGAACGGTGAGGAAGGAAGAGGCGGCGGGGAGATCAGGGCTCAATGAATGGTCATGTGAAGTTGACCTCCCAAACTACTGCAGAATCTGAGGAACAGGACAGGAATAGAAAAGCTCAAAGCTGCCTTGGATAGACACCAAGTAGGGTTATAAACCATCCCATTTGTGTTCTTTGTTCCCATAGTGTCATGCTGAGGGCAAGACACAGGAAGAAAGTGGGTATCCTGTGAGTGTCCAGAACCAGGGCCAGGCCACCACCCAGAGGACCTTTGTAAGCTCTGGGCTCAAAGGTCTCAGAAGGAAGAGTCCTTAGTGTAGGACCCTTCATTTGAAGGGGACAACTGTTAAATTAGCAGCCACCCTAACCTGTTAGTGTGATATGAAGAGAGCTGGAGAAGATGGTTGTCTGTAAGAGCTGGGGAAGCTGGAGTCATTCCTGATAAGGAAACTCATTTCCTTCTGAAAAGCTACATCAGGAAACCAGAGTTTCAAGGCCATCCATTTTACAGAAAATGTGAAAAAATAACTGCCTTTGGACTAGGGGTTGAGATAATCTGTCTGGACCAAGATTCAGCTGTGAGAGACTTTCTCTTACCACCTGGTTGCACTACTTTTCCTATGGAATGATTGATCTGGGTCTGATCAATTATTTTTATTTGCTAGGAAAATTCACATATAAGATTTCTATAGTAATACTAGAACCCACTAGTAGTAGGATTAGCCATGAAAAAAACCCCCTCCCCCAAAGGAACTTAAAGATTTGTAATATGGGGGAAAGACATGTGCAATTTTTAACAGATGGTCGCTGGTCCTAATCATCAAAGTCAATTTATTGCTAGCTTGATAAAACTAATTTTCAGTGTATATTCAACTTTGCAGCAGTTTTTTTTTTTCCTCGCTCCCAGAATGAAAAGATACATTGAAAGTGTGATAATGTTAATAGGTCATATTAGTTTTAAGATGAATGCTTTAGGTTCATAAATCAATGCCAAACCATAACTATGGGTATTCAGCTGTAAATTTATTTTATTTAAAATATAGTTAATGTACAATATTATATTAGTTTCAGGTGTATACCACAGTTATTCAGTATTTCGTGGCTATGCATTTTATTGACTTTTCTTGCATCTGTGGAAATATTTTGTATAAATACCTCAAGAGGTATAATGGGGTATTATCAGGAGGGTATGTAATCTGTGGGGGAAATTGGCACTGTTTGCCAAATCCTGTCAGAGAAGTTTTATGAAAGTCATTGTATTCTCATTAATTTATCATTAGCCCAGATAGAAGACAGACAAGTAAGCCAAAAATCAAGGTAAGATTGACGGGGAGCAAGCAGTTACCATCAGCAGAGCTGGGTGGTCTGTGGGAGCATGCTTTGTAAGTGCAAATACTAGCTTGACTGAGCAGTTTGGTAAGATACTTCTTAAATGTAATGAGTGTGCCTCATGGATTTGTGTGCATAGTTTTGAGCTCCTGTAATCAGAAAGACACTTGTTTTCAGAGGAGAAAGATGGACTTACACACTCTCAAGGTATTTCTTGTTTGCTGTGGCAATGAAACCTTTGACAGATAATTACTTAACATCCACTCTACTTTCTGGGGCAGCTGAGGGAAGTTATCAAATCTGGCCTGTAATAAAGTAATCAACAGTACTTAATAGGCCAAGGTACCAGATAAACCAGTAATGCTAACAGGGTTTGCTTTCACCGAACTGATTTTCTAGTTATACAGTAAGAGGAGAAATTAAATGGCAATGCAGTGCCATCTGATGTAAGAAGTTGTCAAAATACAGACGTCAGTGTTCAGAAAATTAGGAATCAAATACAGCAGCGGTTACCAACGGGGGTCTGCGGACCGCTGGTGGTCCGTGAGGTCCGAAAGGTTGGCGACTGCTGAAATAGAACTTAGAAGTGCCCTTCTGATGCCTGTCATCTCATGCATATTTATAGTAGAAGATGCAATTCTAGAACAAATCCACCATTGGAATTGGAAAATATCTAGGGAAAAATTGTAGATTTTGCTCTTTTTGAAAATGTGTATACAGTATGGTAATGAGACGTTATTTTTCTTACATATAAGAATAACAGCCACAACCGGTTTGGCTCAGTGGATAGAGCGTCGATCTGCAGACTCAAGGGTCCCAGGTTCGATTCCGGTCAAGGGCATGTACCTTGTTTGCGGGCACATCCCCAGTAGGGGGTGTGCAAGAGGCAGCTGATCGATGTTTCTCTCTCATCGATGTTTCTAACTCTCTATTCCTCTCTCTTCCTCTCTGTAAAAAATCAATAAAATAAAAAAAAGAATAACAGCTTTGTGTTAGAAAACTTCAAGAGAGGCCCTGGCCAGTGCGGTTCCGTGGTTAGAGTGTTGGCCTTCAAACCAAAGGGTTGCGGGTTCAATTCGGGTCAAGGGCACATACCTGGGTTGCAGGTTCCCTATCTACCCTGGTTGGGATGCATGCAGGAGGCAACCAGTTGATGTGGCTCTCTCACGTCGATGTTCCCCCCACACATACTCTCTCTCTCTCTCTCTCTCTCTCTCTCTCTCTCTCTCTCTCTCTCTCTCTCTTCCACTCTCTCTAAAAATCAATGGAAAATATCCTCTAGTGAGGATTAACAAAAAAAGAAAACTTCAAGAGAATCTAAAAGTCCAAGTTACTTGCAAATTTAAGTGTCAGGTGTTTTAAAAAGTGGGGAATTAAAGATATTTGAAATAGGCTTAGACTCGTGGAAGTCATTTTAAGTGTGTATGTTACATGCCATTGCGTTGGCTCTGACTCCTGGCGACCCTATGAATGAATGATGTACACAGTGTTCTGTCTTCAACAGCCCTGCTCAGCTCCTGTAGACTCATGCCTGTGGCTTCTTTTATGGAGTCAGTTCATCTCATAATGGGTCTTCCTTTTTTCCTGCTGCCTTATATTTTCCCAGCATTATTGTCTTTTCCACAGTGCCCTGCCTTCTCATGATATGACCAGAGTAGAACAGCTGGAAGTTTTGACATTTTTGCTTCCAGTGATGTTTAAGCGATACTGAGAAAAACACGAAAGCAGTGAGACTTCCCTATACTCTAACACTTATGAATTAGCCATTAGGTCAGGAATGAGCTCAATAAAGTATTCCTTTTTTAAACTGAGACAAAGAAAATGAGAAATGGAGTAAATATTTCCATTTCATGGTGATGGAAATGAACACATAGAAAATAGGCATGAGCCGAAACTGGTTTGGCTCAGTGGATAGAGCGTCGGCCTGCGGACTGAAAGGTCCCAGGTTCGATTCCGGTCAAGGGCATGTACCTTGGTTGTGCACACATCCCCAGTGGAGGGTGTGCAGGAGGCAGCTGATCAATGTTTCTCTCTCATCGATGTTTCTAACTCTCTGTCACTCTCCCTTCCTCTCTGTAAAAAAGCAATAAAATATATTTTAGAAAAAAGAAAATAGGCATGAAACATTCAGAAGGAAGAGATAAATATTCCTACATTACTTTAATACACTCAAGCTCTATCTTAAATACTTGTTCTTTAGTTCCTGCTCTTAGAAGGGGTGTAGCAAGTAGTGCTTTTGTCCTAGGTACTGTCAGTTCTCTAGATAGCCAATAACAAAAATGCCACACTCTTTGGGACCCAGAATGGCCAGGAATGCTAAGGGGATAGCTCACTCTCCCCCATACCTCTCCAAGTTGTTTACAAAAGCTTCTTCTGTGTTTCTATTCGTCCTTCAGAATGATTAAGAATGAAGGCTATGAGGAATGGGAACTGAGTACTGAGCACAGTCTTCCTGTCTGGCCTGGGAATAACTGTGTTATTCTCAAACTGTCAGCCCTCAGTTTTTCATGAGAGGAGATAACCCCAAAATAGAATGAGAAGCACTTCTACTTGGCTTTGAGATTTACCATATCACTGTATAACCTCAAAGTCTTTATTATTTACTTTTACAATCCTATATAATAAAACCCTAATATGCTAATCGACCGAACAGCAGAACAACCAGTCGCTATGATGTGCACTGACCACCAGGGGGCAGGCGCTCAACACAGGAGCTGCCCCCTGGTGGTCAGTGCGCTCCCACAGGGGGAGCGCCACTCATCCAGAGGCCGGACTCACGGCTGGCGACCACAGTGGCAGTGGTGGGAGCCTCTCCTGCCTGTGCGGCAGCACTAAGGAGCAGCGAGCTGAGGGGTAAAGGGTAAGGAGCAGCGAGCAGGCGGGCAGTAAGGAGCAAGGGGTCCCGGACTGTGAGAGGGATCCTGGATTGCGAGAGGGATGTCCAACTGCTGGCTTAGGCCCAATCCCCAGAGGGCCTAAGCCGGCAGGCAGACATCCCCCAAGGAGTCCCAGGCTGCGAGAGGGCACAGACTGGGCTGAGGGACACCCACCCCTCCAGTGCATGAATTTCGTGCACTGGGCTTAGAATGATAACATTAGGCAAATCATGTAACTTCTGGACTATAGTTTTTTAATTTGTATAATTTAAAAGAAAACAGCCCTAGTGGCCTGCAGACTGAAGGGTCCCGGGTTCAATTCCAGTCAAGGGTACATTCCTGGTTTGATCCCCAGTAGGGGGCGTGCAGGCTTGATCCCCAGTAGGGGGAGTGCAGGAGGCAGCTGATCAATGAATCTCTTATCATTGATGTTTCTATCTCTCTCTCCTTCTCCCTTCCTCTCTGAAATCAATAAATATATTAAAACAAACAAAAAAACCTACACAAAACAAATTGAAAATGACATAAATGTCTAACACCAGAGAAATGAAAGCTGGATCATGTAGTCAGTAGAACCAATACTAAAGAGTAAGTAAAAAATTAAAAAAAAAATCTCAGGATACAAAGTGACTACTAGTACATTGATTGCAAGAACATTGAACAAATATAAAAAGTTTTTTTTTAAAAAAAGCATAACAACAGTAATTTTCTATAAATAAATATATACTTTTTAAAATATATATATTTTTATTAAGTATATAATAAAACTGGTTAGATCCCCTGTTGGGGCACATGCCTGGGTTTTGGGTTCAATCCCCAGTTGGGAATGTGCCAAGGGTGGCCCATCCGTTTTTCTCTCTCCTCCCCTTCCTCTCTCTAAGCATGTTTTTGGGTGAGGATTAAAACAACAACAACAATAAATATATACATACTAGAGGCCCGATGCACAAAATTCTTGCAAGGGGCTCGGCCCTTGCAGCCCCAGCTTCATTTGGAAGGATCGTCCGGAAGGATGTCTGGAAGGTTGTTCGGCTGTCCGGACTAATTAGCATATTACGCTTTTATTATTATAGATCTATTTTTTAAGCAGAGAGGGAGGGGGTAACAATGGCAGGGTCTGGGCAGCACTGACATTTCTTCTTATCTAAGGTGTCCGTGAGCCAAACAGCAATGTGGTTGCCTAGTTAATGAATTTACATGTGTATAATTGAAAGGTGACTTACAGATCTTGTGCTGCTTTCTAAAACTAATATTTCTTTGGTGCTTGTTGATGGTTAGTTTTGACCCTCATGGTCTCTTGGGTGCTTGTAGCACAGTGTCCCAAAGCATATTATAGGAAGTTCCATGTGGTTAATGGTTTCTGCAGCCCGATGACGGTTCCCACTAGGAAATGGTTTTCATCTCTGAAGAGACTCTCTGAGGGTGGTATGTGAGATGGTGTGTTTGTCATGCCAGGCATCCTCTGATTTTTCAGGAGATGGGGGATGGTAGAGAGATCAGCCATACCTCCTATTACTTTTCAGTCTTTTGAATTCATATTCTTGTGCCAGGGCCTAAGAGGACGTAGCTTGAATCTTGAAGCAATGATTCAACATAGTACTTCTTATCTAATGTTATTTTCAAAAGTAAATCATTGTGCTTACTAGTACATGGCTGTTTCAGTTCCCCAGTCCTGGGCTTATTCAGTTCCCCAGCTCCTGGTTATTCTTTTAAATGTATTGTCTTTGTTTCTCCTTCTATTCTTTTTTTTTAATGTATTTTTATTGCTTTCAGAGAAGAAGAGACGGGGAGAGAGAGAGAAACATCAATGATGAGCGAGAATCATTCATCAGCTGCCTCCTGCACGCCCCCACTGGGGATCGAGCCCACAACTCAGGTATGTGCCCTTGACCGGAATTGAACCTGAAACCCTTTAGTTTGCAGGCTGATGCTCTATCTACTGAGCCAAACCAGCTAGGGTCTTACTTCAATTCTTTATGCTTGTTTGTTTCATTAATCCTCACCCTGAGGATATTTTCTTCCATTGATTTTTTTAGAGAGATTGGAAGGGAGAGAGAGGGAAAAGGGGAGAGAGAGAAACATCATTGAGAGACATACATCGATTGGTTGCCTCCTGCACACACACCGGATCCAACCTCAACCCAGGTACATACCCTTGACTGGGAATCGAACCCTTAACTCTTTGGTCTGCAGGCCAACTCTAAACCACTGAGCCATGCTGGCCAGGGCCTTACTTCAATTTTTAATATTTCTGGCATACTAATTTAAATTAATGTTGCACAAAGAACATTTAAGTGCCTTTAAGTAATTTCTAAGTCAGTCCTAACCGGTTTGGCTCAGTGGATAGAGCGTCGGCCTGTGGACTGGAAGGTCCCAGGTTCGATTCCGGTCAAGGGCATGTACCTTGGTTGCGGGCACATCCCCAGATAGGAGGCAGCTGATCAATGTTTATCTCTCATCGATGTTTCTAACTCTCTATTCTTCTCCCTTCCTCTCTGTAAAAAAATCAATAAAATATATTTTTTAAAATAAAGTAATTTCTAAGTCATTGTAGAAATGTTACCAAAATACCTTGAAGTGTTACGTTTCAGGGACCTGTTTTCTCCTTAATACCATATACAGCCCAGTCTTGGTTCTGAAAGAGCTTAAGAGTCTCAATAGTGAGATAAGGCATTGTGCATCATTTAAACAATAATTAGAAAATTCTAAAATATTGAAATGAATGTTTATTTTCAGGTAGGCATATACATCCTGTATTTTATAACCAGCCTTCTTCATTACACATTTACCTAAAAGAAAAAAGGGCTCCTCTGGCAGACTGTCCTGAGCTTAGATTATTTTACATCTCACTTTTAGCAGTCAGAAGATTGTTAATAGTTGAGCATTGTCATGGCCTAGTTGGTAAGCAGTTTTCTGCATACAAGAAGGAGATAATTTGTGAAGACACTGGGCATTCAAGTCAATGGAGTACTTACTACTTAACCTTCCTGGTGACCAGAGGCCATGTAACACAGCGTTAGAGAAAGCTGGTCAAGGTTACTGTGCTCTGAGATGCCCTAAGAATGTCCCATACTCGAAATCAAGAAGGTAGGCAGATAGGTGACTCTCTCAAGTGTCTCTTGCTGCCGTAGAAATAGCAGTTTTCACTGGACCAGAATACTTGTGTCCATATAGGAGGTGGAAAACACTAAGAAAACTTAAGTTTGCACTTTGAAAAATGTTTATTATAATTAAAACCTCATCCTCTTAGGACCACAGGTAAAAACAAAGTATGTAATATACCTCTCTCTAGGGTTGGCTATTTCACATGCATCATGGCCAAGTGTGCTTTACCTCAGTGATTTAAAGGCAAAGGCAGAGGGTTTTTTTTTTCCCACTTACCTGCCACAGGGAATGACCTTTGAACACTCATTATATTCCCGCATCAAATCAGTCCTTGATATTCACCTATGAGTGTAGCAAGAAATGGAAACTAACCTCCAGGAACCTGACCTGTCTGATAACTGCTATGTGCACAACTCCTGGCATAATGCCTAACTCATTGTGGTGCTTAAAAATATTGGAGGCCTGGCCAGCTGGCGTGGCTCAGTGGTTGAGTATCAACCTATGAACCAGGAGGTCACAGTTCGATTCCTGGTCAGGCCATATGCCCTGGTTGCGGGCTCGATCCCCACTGTGAGGTGTGCAGGAGGCATCCGATCAATGATTCTCTCTCATCATTGATGTTTCTATCTTCCTCTCCCTCTCCCTTGCTCTAAAAAAAAAAACAAACAAACAAAAAAATATTTTTTTAAAATAATGGAGAATGAATGAGAAAAGGTCTCTGGTGACTGGATATTGTGCCATTAAAGGGGTGGGGAGCACAGGAGGAGGTTCATGTTTGACAGGAAAGATTTGGGTTGGGAGAAGTTGGTAAGTCACTTAGGTGGAATTTCCGGTAGACACTTAAAAGTATAGGACCAGAGTCAGAGCAAGTTGTCAAGGCTGGAAATGGGAAGTTAAGAATTTTTATCTTCGCAGGGAGGTCATGGTGAAGTTGAAGGATTAGATTATAAATTGCCCTGGGAGAGAGTAGGGCTGAGGATGGAATTTTCAGGTTAATGTAAATCTGAAACTCATTCTTAAAGCAATCTCAGAAAAAATAATCTTCTGGTTATTGCTAGATTTTCAAAAACAATAAGGAATCTATATAATAAAAACCCAGTGGTCATATGCCATAACGACCAAAGACCGGTCACCAGGAGATGCATTGATGGGTCCCGCGGCGCCTGCAGGACTTGACGCTGGGTTCCGAGGCGCACCGGGTCTGGGTCTCAGCGTGATTTCACACATGGGCCTCTAGTTAATATATAAGCCCCTGGCCAGGTAGTTCAGTTGATTAGAGTGTCATCCTGATATGCTAAGGTTGCAGGTTTGATTCCCGGTCAGGGCACATACAAGAATCAACCAATGGATACATAAATAAGTGAAACAGTGAGTTGATGTTTCTTTCTCTCTCTCTCTAAAAAAAAAAAAAAAAAATTAATATAGCTGGTAGGTGAGTACTTTTTCCTACTGTAATCATCAGCTAAAGTTAACTTTCAGACCTAATAGTGATCCAGCTACCTCTGTGGGTGTTAAGTTTTTAGCTGACCCTATTGTACATTGTGTAGTTATGCCTCATTGGAAAGGTCGTTAGGCCTTTCATTAGTGTCTTTCCTGGGACACTGTGTGTGGATGAAGGCGGGGGTGGGTGGATGGGGGAGGTGTCTTTGGCTAGGGCCAGGTATGCTTTCTCATTTCATGGTGGCTGCCTAACAGTTTTGTCCCCTATGTCAGCTTGTGGAGCTGAAGGAATAGCATTTCTTTCCTTTGTCCTGTTAGTGTGTTTTCTATCAATGAGAAGGCAGCAGTCTGTGACCATGTCATTGAGTCAGTATAGGCACTTAAACAAGTCATAGGAAAACTAAACCTCCATAGAGAAGGGACCAAAGCATTTATCATAATTAGTTTGTAAAACTCAATACCTGTTTCTTTAGTTTGGCTTTTCTTTTTCAATGGGAACATAAATGCAGGTAAAGAAACACTTTCACATCTACCTGAAAATAGCCTCATGTTATTGTTTCAGACTCTAAAAACAAGTTGGTTAGTGGGGAACTATAACTGGACTGTTGGTAGTTGCTCTGCTATGAGCATGTAGTTTAAAACTCAAGCTGCATACTTTCCCCAGCTCCTGCTCAGGCTCTGTTGTTGAGGTGTGGTTGGCTTTCCTCTTTGGGTCCAGGCATTGGTGGCCTGTCTGCCACATGGGCTCAATTCCAGATATAGGAGGGCTAAAAGGAGGGCTGAGGGACAGTTAGACACACCTTCCTAATTAATTCTTGGTACATGATTGATTTGAAGGTCACGTGGAAGGCATTCCTGATTATTTCTCCAACAGGCTCCTGGGATAGGCAAGGTCCTGCCATCATGACAGAAACTAAATAGGTGATCCCAATGAAGTATGAGGGGCACTGTGAAAGCCAGAGGCCAGGATGCTTGGTAACTGTGAGCAGAATCACTTAACTCAGCCTAGGCACAGCCTCTCTAACAAATCTCCTGAGAAGGAGTTAGTCTGAGGAAGTAAGAAGAAATATTATTCCAGGCAGAACAAACAGCTTGGACCAAAATCTCAGAGCAGGACTGAAGAATTGGATTTGGTAGCTGCTAGCATGTACAGTGCAGTGTAAGGCAAAAGTGCTAAGGTGGAAAGGTGAGGAAGGGTCCAACCCACACCTGGGAAATTTGGCATTTATCCTAGGGACACTTAAAGGCTGGGAATGAAAAGGTTAGGCCCAGGATAACTGCAGGTATCTGTTCGGGGAACCACATGAATTCAAGAGGCATTATAGCTTGGCTGGTGTGCCTCAGTGGTTGAGCGTCAACCCATGAACCAGGAGGTCACGGTTTGATTCCTGGTCATGGGCTGTGGGCTTGATCCCGGGGGTGTACAGGAGGCAGCGAATGGATGCTTCGCTCTCGCATGGATGTTTCTCTCTTTTCCTCTCCCTTCCTCTCTCTGGAGTAAATAAAAACATGTGTTTGTTTGTTTTTAAAAAAAGGCAGTACAGTGCACAAGTGTTGGGATGTAACAATGGACTGACTATGGAGTCAGAAAGGCTTTTCCACATCCAGAGGGTTTCCTTAGAACTGGTTAGGTTTAAATCACAATCACATGTCTTCCCTTCATGGTTGTCTGTTGGCATTTGACTTCTCATAGCCCCCGAGTGCTGGTTCACTGTGGTTCGTCCTGCAAGGCTTGACATACAGTACGCTTCTTTGTTAAGAGGAAGGACACTTGACGACAAGGGGACTGAGCTAACTGATAAGCATGAGTCCTGTCATGTGGAGGAGGGTGGTGGTTGGAGAGACAGTTCTGAGTGAAGGCATCCTCTTGACAGGTCAAGTTGTGGCTTAAGGTTGAGAGCGGCAGCTCATTTTTCTAATCTCAAGTGGCAGGCAGAGCTATTCTGTTATCATATGGTGTTTGTTTTCTTTCCTGAACCATTAAACCAGATTGTGCCTCAAACTAATTAGGTTAGTGACATGAGTAATTTCTATTAAATTTGTGAACGTATTCCAAGACACTACTGAATTATATGCAATTTTGATGAGTTCAGTTTGTGTGTCTTGGTTTATTGATTAATTATGCAGGAATAAGCTCTGAAATTTTTCAGTTTTCAGCAAATATTAAGCACCTACTATATCAGGCCTCGTTCTAGGTACTTGGGATACAGCACTGAACAAAAAATAGACAAAATATTCCATGTCCTGCAGGAGCATACGTTCTAGCAGAGGTGGGAGGGGGAGACAGTAGGAAAATAAACCGGTTTCGGGTAAGACAGCACTTGATACCTGAAGGAAGCAGGGTAGCAAGTAAGCCAAGTGCATGGATATCTGTACAATAGAGAGAACTGCAAGTGCAAAGGCCCCGAGACAGGAATGTCCCTGCTACGTTTGAGATACATTAACAGTGAACCACTGTGGCTGGAGCCGTGAGTGAGGGAAAGAGAAAGGGGATATAAGGTCAGAAAGAGGAGGGGAGTACAGACAGATCATGTGGGGCCCTGTAAGTCAGTGGAGGAACCTTGGCTTTTAGTCCAAGAGAGATGAAGTATCCAGAGGGCTGAGTATTTAAACCAGTACTCTACGGTTGTCAGCTGTGATGCCTGAAAACAGATCATAAGATCGTTGCATAATTGCACTTTGAAGTTCTGATCACTTTGCTCCTACTTTCTTTGGACCCATTTTATATGAAGAAATGCTGTTGGGTAGAGGCTCAAACACTGCTCTGGGGGAAGGCACTGTCTGCCAATCACATCCTGGCTTTTTAATGCCATTAGACTGATGTGCTTGTTTCTTTACTAAACTACCAATATGTCAGTGTTTTTATTATAATTCAGTCTTTGAGTGGGGGTAGTGACTTTTTCACATTTAACACTTCTTTAAATAAGTTAATTCATATCCTTCTGACTGCTCTCATACCACCCTGTTCTTTTTCAATATAACACTTATCTCAAATTGTAATGACATGTGTAAGTGATGATTTGATTGTCTTATCTCTCCTGCTGGACTGTAAAGTCTGTGAAGGCGGAAGCTCTATCTGTTTTGGTCACCATTATCCTGTGCTTTGCCTAGGCCTGGCCCATAATAGATGATACTTACTATTTATTAATGAATTAATCTGCATAAGTTACAGGTGTCATTTTATACATAAGCACCTGAAACATAGACTATAAAACGCAGCTAATGATGCCCAGCCAGTGTTGCTCAGTGGTTGATTGTCGACCTGTGAACCAGGAGGTCATGGTTCAATTCCTGGTCAGAGCACATACCTGGGTTGTGGGCTCGATCCCCAGTAGGGGGTGTGCAATCGATGTTTCTCTTTATCCCTCTCCCTTCCTCTCTCTAAAACCAATAAAAACATATTTAAAAAAATAAACACAGCTAATGTCACAATCTGTTTTAAAATTAGGTTAAGGGCCCCCATCTCACTTAATAACTAGGGTCATGACCTCATCTCTGGCCACAGTGCTTTATTTTAGCAAATTTTAACAATTACATCGGCGGGAGGTTTACCCACAGAAAAATCTAATTCCCAAACAGGCCCCTGACACTCGCCCTTAGGAATGTGTTTGAGGGGACAGAAGTCTATGGCAGTGTCTGTGTAGGCACCTCAGAGGAGGGAGGGGTTGCCCTAAAAATGTACAGTTCTTTAAGGATGCCTCTGCTGGGGAGCTACAGGTGTGGGCTTGTTCTGGGGCATAGTGGGGGGTGGGCACCCCTATGGTGTTCCTAGCCTCAGTGCCCAGCCTGTGTAGCTACAACCACAAACTGTTATACTGTTTCTCATGGATAGCCATCATGAACTTTGCTTGCCTACAGTTCTATAGGAAAGCTCATTTTGAACCCGCCCTTCCTTAGTATGACTTGTTCATGAGTGGTGAGGATTTGCAGCTCAGTAGCTTGCCCAGTATGATGTTGGCTAGGGAAAAGTACCGTCTTCAGGTACCCTCAACAAGTGCCGAGAGTGACTAGATCATTGGGCCTTAGCTTGAAGTTACTTCCTCAGGAAACTTATTTATTCTCTTGGCTTCAACCATTGTCTCTATACTTGTGATACCGCAAAAGTAAGCTTACAAGGTTTTTGTTTTAAAGGAAAGAGACTTTTAATTCACACATATCCATTTAGTTTGATTATGGACCTGAGTCTGTAAGCTGTGATAGGTTATTCTGTACCCTTAGACACAACAAAAGGTATAATTTATATGCAATTGAATGAACAGATCTGAAGTATTCCGTTTGATGAGTTATGACAATTGAATCACCATGTAACCACAGTGCAGCACAAGATACAGAACATTTCCATTACACTAGAATATTTCCTTGTGCCCCTTTCCCGTCAGTCACCCCTTGCCCACCTCAACCACTACCACTACCACCTTCTGACTACTGTCACTATAAGTAAGGTTTGCCTGTTCCTGTACTTCAAATAAATGGAATCCTATAGTATGGGTGGGTTTTTTTTGTGGGGGGGAGAGAGGGGGCATCCGTTATCTTTCATTCAACGTAATGTGTTTGTTTTTTTTTTAAGATTCACATGTGTTGCATGTATTAATAGTTCACTTATTTTTACTGCTTTACTGTATTCCATTGTATGACTATACCATAATTTGTTTATCCAATGAACATTTTAGTTTGTTTCCAATTTGGGGCTATGATGAATAAGGAAGTTATGAACATGTTGTGAATGGAGTTGCTGTGTCATTGGGTTGATGTTTAACTTCATAAGAAAATGTCAGTTTTCCAAAGTGATCGTACTGTTTTACACTCCTACCAACAATGTATGAGAGTTCCATTTGCTTCATATCCTCTTCAAACTTTGTGATTGTCAGTCAATCTTTTTTTATTTTTGTTAATCTAGTGGATATATCAGTGTACTTTTTTTTCTTTTTAAAATATATATTTTATTGATTTTTTACAGAGAGGAAGGGAGAGGGATAGAGAGTTAGAAACGTTGATGAGAGAAACGTTGACATCGATTGGCTGCCTCCTGCATGCTCCCTACTAGGGATCGAGCCTGCAACCTGGGGACCTCTTGGTTCATAGGTCAGTGCTCAACTACTGAGCAATACAGGCCGGGCTCTCAGTGTACTTTTAATTTGCATGTCCCTGATGACTAGTGATAGGAGCACTTTTTCATGTGCCTTTGGCCATTTCTTGCTTCTTTTGGTGTGAAGCAACTGTGTTTTCTGGTATTTTTAAATATTGGGTCATTCATTGTTTTATTGTTGATTTGTAGGAGTTCTACATATAAGTTCTTCAATACATATATATTTGGCAAATATTTTTTTCTTAGTCTGTGGCTTGCCTATTCATTTTTTTAATGATGTCTTGAGCCTTTTTTTTTTTTTTTTTTAGATTTTGAAATCCAGTTTATCAGTGGATTAGTGCTTTGTATGTCCTGGCCAAGAAATACTTATCTACCCCGTAGTCTTTTTTTTTTTTTTTTTTTTAATGTATTTTATTGATTTTTTACAGAGAGGAAGGGAGAGAGATAGAGTTAGAAACATTGATGAGAGAGAAACATCAATCAGCTGCCTCCTGCACACACCCCACTGGGGATGTGCCCGCAACCAAAGTACATGCCCTTGACCGGAATCGAACCTGGGACCTTTCAGTCTGCAGGCTGACGCTCTATCCACTGAGCCAAACCGGTTTTGGCTACCCCCGTAGTCTTGAAATATTCTCTAGTATGTTTTTTCTAGAAGCTTTATGATTCTGGCTTTTACATTTAGGTCTTTGATCTCAAATTAATTTTTGTATATGCAGTGAGAGAAGAGGGGTCAAAGTTCTCAGTTTGCCATATGGATATTCAATTACTTCAGCACCATTTCTTTAAAAGATTTTCCCCCCATTGAGTTGATTTAATGCTTTGCCTGAAAATCAATTGACTATATTTGTGTGGTTTGCAGAGTAAAGGATAGTATTACAAGGCAGTAATTTTGTCTCTAGAAATCCCTAATGGCCTTTTTTGAAGCCTGGCACTGAAAAATAGAAAGCATGATTTGTAATTTTAAAAAGTATAGTTACAGAGCAAACTATTATAGATACATTTTTAAATAGCTTGGCTGCAACCACCCAGGCTCCATCCATCTGTAAGCTTCTGGAGAGCTTGATGCTTTTAATAGGATCAGGAAGACACAATCCCAGATCAAGTAATGACACTTGAAAAAACCTGCAGTCAATCAAAAATATCCTTAAAGATATACTGAGAGGTTTTGAGGGTGAATAAAGGATAACATGACAGAGAAAACATAGCTACTCAATGTGTCTTTTATATTTCTCCTCTATCAAAGACCTGGATGGAAAGTAGAACTCATCGATCAGGAGGCAGCTGATGGATGTTTCAGTGTTTTGCTCTCACTTTGATGTTTCTCTCTCTCCCTCCTTCTAAAAAATCTTTTTTTAAAAAAATTTCTGAATTTCAGACATTCTAATAGGTGTGTAGTTGTAATAAATAAATTTTAAATTGCATTTTTAATTAATCTAATAACTAACCTAATGACTATTGATATCATGAGTTATAGTACTTGATTTAGAATGTTGAAGCAACCTTACTTTCCTGGGATTAAACCCTCTTGGTCATGATGTATTATCTTTTTTTTTTTTGAGAGGGAGAGAAAGAGAAACATCAATGATGGGAGAGCATCATTGACCGGCTATCTCTTGCAAGCCCTTTACTGGGGATCAAGCCCAAAACCTGGACATGTGCCCTTGATTGGAATCGAACCCAGGACCCTTCAGTCCGCAGGCCAACACTCTATCCACTGTGCCAAACTGGCTAGGGTGATGTATTGTCTTTTTAACACATTGCTGGATTTAGTTTGCTAATATTTTGTTGGAGGATTTTGTGCCTATGCTCATGAGTTCTACAGTTCAGTGTCATTTTGTGCTCTTCCCAAACCTTACTAATAGCTGTCTGCTCCATTTCATTCCCTCCAACAGACCCTCCTTATCTTTTACTTGATATCCTCCTAATGGGTTCTGTGTATCTAGTGTCTCCTAAACTCTATTCCACCTACATCAAATTAAGAAATTCAAAGGTTCTTATTGCTTACTGTATTAGTCAGGGTCCAGACAGGAAACAGCAAGCACATTCAAAGGGTTAATTGAAAATCCTTTAATGAAGCGATTATTACCAATAGTGTGAGCTGTGAAGGAAACCTACAAAAATGGTGGAGCACCACAGGGACTGGCTACAGCTGGTAGTGTCACTACCCCAGGCATGATGAGGGAAGGGAGAAATTATTGGACTTATCTATCTCTCAACGCTATGCCTGTGGGAGAGGAATACTGTGACCTTGGTCAAAGAACACATCCCCTATCAGAAACACATCCTGGTAGGGAGAGAGCCAGAGAATAAATACCTTGACCTTTCTTCTTGCTCTCTGATCTCTTCCTGGTGCTGCCCATTGGCTGAATCAGGTGGAAACCAGAAGGCCTGGAGCCCAGGTGATGTAGTCCTTAGAGATTAGCATTCTTACTCCTGAGACAGAGCAGGGCAGAAAAAGATTTGGTGGGGAAGGTTGGGCAGACCAAGCGTACGGAGCACACCCACCAATCAAAGTCTATATACTCCTTAGATTAGCAGTTGTTGCCACCAGCTCTGGCTTCTACTTCCTTTCTGACTTGTTGCACATTAGGACTGTGTCTTTTCATCTTTTTATCTCCCAAAGCCTCTCTGGTAGGCCCTCAATAAAGGCACCCTGAATGAACATGTTGATGTTGGTTTGAGTGGTGGAGCTGAGGCAGGCAGTTGCCAAGCCAGACAACAGAATGAACTTTTCCTTCTCACACTCATCACTAAGAATGAAAGAGTTGTTTCACACATACAAGCCTCTGTTTTTACAGAGGTTCAGAGAAGCTAAGTCATTTGTCCAGGGTTTTACAGCTGGTTGTGGCAGGTCTGGCACACACAGCTATCAACGTAAGAAAGTCCAAACCTGTAGAGAATTTTATAAAATTTTATTTGAGCCAAACAGGATATGCCTGGAAGCAAGAGTTCAACAGACTGAGAAAAGTTGCTTTCAGAGAATAGTAGTTTGTAGCTTCTCTTATGCATTTGTAATTAAGAAGGGAAGGGAAGGAAGCTTACATGAAAGTGGTAAAAGAACCAAGGCTGGGATTGGAATATAGGATAGGTAACTCAATTATGTGCTCGCTTGAGGGTGGTTACTTTGAAAGACAGGAATTTCAAAGGTGTATTAACCTAGATGCACAGAAACAGTGGACAAGTCTTGCTTAAGGTAAAAATAAGCCTTTTACAAAAGAAGCTTTATGCTTGGGGCATGAGTACCCACCATGACCTGCCCAGCTAGGAATCTATGATCAGATCATCCTGTGAGGTTGCTTTCTGTAGAGCCCCATTTTTGTCCACAAGCCAGCTGTGGAACCCTGGGAAGGTTACCTAGCCTCTCTGAGCTGTTTTCTCCATCTGTAAGAAAGGGTTGCATGGACTTAGAGATGTACTATATATTACACTAAACACTGCCTGGCCTACTGCACTCACTGCACATTCGCTCAGAATATTATCTTCATATTCCTACTCAGCTTTTGAAGGGGAGATATCTAAGTCAGTCATACATATATCTTTTTAAAAAAGACTTATGTAGCCCAGCCATTGTTGCTCAGTGGTTAAGCATCAACCCATGAACCAAAAGGTCACTGGTTCAATTTCCAGTCAGGGCATATGCCTGGGTTGCGGGCTCACTCCTCAGTAGGGGGCATGCAGGAGGCAGCCAGTTGATGTTTCTCTCTCATCGATGTTTCTGTCTCTCTATCCCTTTTCCTTCCTTTCTCTAAAATCAATAAAAACATATTTAAAAAAAAATAAGAGACTTATGTAGTGATTAACTATGGGTCAGGCCCTGTTATAAATGCTTTACAAATATTAATCATTTAATCCTTAGCTCCCCTAAGAGGTAGATAGAATTATTCCCATTTTACAGATGAGAAAACAGGCACAGAATGATTAAGAAACTTACCTGGGGTTACCGGTCTTGAGCCCAGGCAAGGTTAGCTGCAAATTCCATGCCTCTAATCTCTGTGCTGCCTTCCCCATAACCTATAGCCTTGTCAAAGTATGTATAGCTAGTCCTATCAAGGCACTTTCCACCGTTCATTCTTTTCTTTTATTATATATTGATTTCAGAGAGGAAGGGAGAGGGAGAGCTAGAAACATCAATGATGAGAGAGCATCCTTGATCGGCTGCCTCCTGCATGCTCCCTACTGGGGATCAAGCCCACAACACGGGCATGTGCCCTGACCAGGAATCGAACCACAACCACTGACCCACACCAGCTGGGCTCCACCATTCATTCTTGACCGGCATGGGAGGTAGGCCTGGGTTTATAGAGACCTTTGTAGGCACATATAAGGTATATGCAAGGATATTAGGGGCAAGTAGTAGGGAAATGTTAGGGGTGAGAAAGGCTAGTCACTGAAATAAATGAGGAAAACCAGCACTGCCTGCTTGAGCAGGAAATACCTAGTCATCCAGCCTGCCTAGCTTCATGCCATCTGGCTTCCTCAGTCCAGCTGATGCCCCTTTTTTATTGATGTTGATAAAGCTGCCCTTTGAGTCAGTGTCAGTAAAACAGAGGTTATTGAAATTTATTTTATTTTATTTATTTATTTTTTTAATATATTTTATTGATTTTTTACAGAGAGGAAGGGAGAGGGAGAGAGAGCCAGAAACATCGATGAGAGAGAATCATCGACCAGCTGCCTCCTGCACACCCCCCACCAGGGATGTGCCCACAGCCAATGTACACGCCCTTGACCGGAATCGAACCCGGGACCCCTCAGTCCTCAGGTCGACGCTCTATCCACTGAGCCAAACCGGTTTCGGCTGAAATTTATTTTAATCCACTTTGTTGTTTTAAGCCACAGATGCAAACGTAAACCCAAGCATAACTAGAGCATGAAGGAATGCAGTGCTAGAGAGGAGGAAGTGTGCCCTGGACATGAATTTAGAGGGGCCATGGATATCCTTGCTTTGGTGGCTGTGTCTCATTCCCCTGGCCCTTTTAGCTGGTAATTAATGACCCATAGAAGTTAAGCAGAATCTCACTTATCTAGTACAACAAATTTGACACTCAAGTTCTCAGGATATCCATGACCTGTAAGTAACCAAAAAGAGCCTGTAAATGCAGAAAGTGATCAAAATTACTGAATGGAGACCAGGACATGAAAATTATAGAAGACTAGAGGCCCAGCACATGATTAAATCATGCATGTGTGTAGGGTCCCCTAGGCCTAGCCTGCCACCAGGGCCATGTCCACCACCCCCGGATGCTCCACCAATGCTGCCGGCGCCCCGGGGGTGGGGGGTGGGGAGTGTAGCATGGGGGGTGGGGGAAAGGGCCATGTACCTCCTGGTGGCCAGTCCTTTGGTTGTTATGGCGTTACGGCCACTGGTCTTTTATAATACAGAATCTATGTGACCTCTCCTAATTAGAAGGGAGGCTTGTAAGGGCAGGAAAATTATCAGCAAAGAGGAAGGAGGAGTGGCTGAGGCTACAGACATTATTCACCATCAGACAGAAAGAAAGATGGTTAAGATAAAACCCAATAGTAGAGTTCAGGGGGCAAGCCAAGCTGCACAGCCCTAGACAGTAGAGACCACAGGAGGCAGGAAGCTGAGAGGGGTCTGGAGTTAGAGGCAGCCCAAGTCATGCTTATTTCAGTATTTCACACAGGCACAGGTGTCTTTCATGTAGGAGCTAGTAGTATAGGATGCTGTACTAGGCTATACTGGTGAAACAACCCCTAACGTAGACATGATGTACTTTGCACAGTATACTTGTATCTACCTTGAAAGTAAAAGGGATGCTGGATCTGAAAATGAAATTAAGAAAAAAATGTCCATTTGCAATAGCATCAAACAAAATTAAATGCTTAGAAATAAATTTAACAAAAGTGTAATTTATATTCTGAAAACTGTAAAACATTATTAAGAGACATTAAAGAAGACCTAAATACCCTGACCAGTGTGCTCAGTGGGTTGAGCATCATCCTGTGCACAGAAAGGTCTCGGTTGATTCCTGGTCAGGGCACATCAGCCAGGTTGTGGGTTCAAACCCCAGTTGGGGTGTATGTGGGAGACAACTGAACGATGTCTTTCTCTTTCTCTCTCTCTCCCTCTCACTCTCTCTCTGAAAAAATCAATAAGCCCTAGCCGGTTTGGCTCAGTGGATAGAGTGTCGGCTTGTGGACTGTAGAGTCCCAGGTTCGATTCCGGTCAAGGGCACATGCCTGGGTTGCGAGCTCAATCCCCTGTAGAGAGCATGCAGGAGGCAGCCAATCAATTATTCTCTCTCATCAATGTTTCTCTCTCTCTCTCTCCTCCCTTCCTCTCCGAAATAAATAAAAATATACATTAAAAAATAATAAAGCCCTAGCTGGTTTGGCTCAGTGGATAGAGCATTGGCCTGCGGACTAAAGGGTCCCAGATTCGATTCCAGTCTAGGGCACATGCCTGGGCTGGGGCTCTCGATCCCCAGTGGGGGACGTGCAAGAGACAGCCAATCAATGATTCCCTCTCATCATTGATGTTTCTATCTCTCCCTCTCCCTTCCTCCCTGAAAAAAATAAAAATAAAAAAATTGTTTTTAAAAAATCAATAAAAACATATTTTAAAAAAAATGACCTAAATAAATGGAAAGATATCCTATGTTCATGGATCAGAAAATTCAATATTATTATGATAATTTTTCTCAAGTTGATCTATAGATTCATAGCAATCTCTATCAAAATCCAGTATTGACAATCTGATCCTAAAATTCATAGGGAAATACAAGGGACCCAGAATAGCCAAAACAAGATTGAAAAAGAGCAAGGTTGGAAGACTCACACTGATTTCAGAACTTACTATAAAGCTAAAATAATTAAGGCGGGGTGGTACTGGCATAAGGATAGACATATAGATCAATGGAATAAAATGGAGAGTCCAAAATAAACCTATATATTTATGGTCAACTGATTTTCAACAAAGGTGCCAAGGTCATTCCAGAGGAAAAAATAGTCTCTTCAACAAATGGTGCTGGAACTGAATAAGCATTTGCAGAAGAATAAAGTTGGGTCCCTATACCTCCCAGTTACTCCCTTCCCCATCCCTTGCTGCTGATTTGCTGTCTCCATGGATTTGCCTATTGTGAACATTTTGTATAAATGGAATCATATACTTCTGTGACTAGCTTCTTAGCATAATGTTTTCATGGTTCATCCATATTGTAGTTTGTATCAGTATTTCCATTACTGTTTGTGGCTGAATAATACTACATTATATGGATAATACCGCATTTTGTTTATCCTTTTAGCAGTCGATGGGCAGTTGGGTTGTTTCCACCTTTTGGCTATTATGAATAATTCTCCTGTGCTTGCTTCAGCAGCACATATACTAAAATTGGAACGATATAGAGAAGATTAGCATGGCCCCTGCGCAAGGATGACATACAAATTCGTGAAGCGTTCTATATTTAAAAATAATAATCCTATATAATAAAAGGGTAATATGCAAATTGTTCCCTCTACCGGGAGTTACGCCAGAGTTCAACCAGGAGGTGGGGCTGGCCCACCAACTGCCCAAGACCCCTCCCCCTCACCGGCCCAGCCCAATCAGCCTCTATCAGGGCAGGCAGACCCCACCCGTGCACAAATTCATGCACCGGGCCTCTAATAATAATAATAATTCTCCTATGAACATTCTTTTCTTTTTTAAAAAAATATTTTTATTTATTCCAGAGAGGAAGGGATAGGGAGAAAGAGATAGAAACATCAATGATGAGAGAGAATCATGGATCGGCTGCCTCCTGCATGGCCCCCACTGAGGATCGAGCCTCCACCTGGGCATGTGCCCTGACCAGGAATCAAACTCTGATCTCCTGGTTCATAGGTCAGTGCTCAATCACTGAGCCATGTGGGCCGGACTACAGCATTCTTCTTACTGGATTATCTAAGTATGTGTTTTAAAACTCATCTCTCTTGGAGATAATCCTTGCAAGTGACTGCACAAAGCTAGACTTACCTTGAGATTTGTGGGTCATGCAGGGACTTGTAAGTCATTCTGAGTCCAATGGGAAGTTACTGAAGTGTTTAAAAAGGAAGTGAGTGATATCCCATTTGCATTTTAGAAAGATCTCCTTGCAATATGAGGAATGGATAAAGGAAGGAAATGATGGAAGCCAGAGAGATTAAGTAGAAGGTTCTTGTAGTCACTCAGGTGAGTGATGCTGGGGGCTAGACTAGCATAGTGACAGAAAGGATGACAAAGGCGTGGATTTAAGAGATAACAAAGCTAGGATCAACCAGACTTGATGTTGAGTTGCCTGTACTGGTAAGGAAATAGAGAAGTTGCAGATGCTGGTGCTAGCTTTCTGAGTTGACGATGATAACATTCCGTGAGACAGAGAATATAGGAAGAAATTATCGGAGGGAAGGTTTATGATAATTTCCTGAGTGTGGCTCAGTGGCTGAGCATTGACCTATGAACCGGGAGGTCACGGTTCGATTCCCAGTTAGGGCACATGCCCACATTTCAGGCTTGATGCCCAATATGGGGGTGCAAAAGGCAGCTGATCAATGATTCCCTCTCATCATTGGTATTTCTATCTCTCTCCTCCCTTCCTCTCTGAAATCAATAAAAATATATTAAAAATAGAATAACTATGTGTCCTGGGTTAAGATGCTAAGTTTTCTGTGTGTTTTACCACAAAACAAAACATAAAGACAATAAAAATAATGGTGACATGGCTCATCCCACAGTTTGATTCAGTGGGTCTGGGACCAGTGACCCTAATACATAGCCAGAATGGAAACTGCTGGTTTAGCTGGGGGAAGGGTGCCCTATGGGAAAACCTGATACCCTGAGCACACCTAAATCTCATCTTTATTTCAAAGCAGACTTCTGTTTAGCTTTGTTCTTTGTTTCATTTTATAACCTTTGTGTTCAGAAGGAAAAATAAGTAAACATATCTTTTGTAGGAAATTTGACAATGTTTAAAAAAAAAATCACCCAGAATCCCATCAGCCTGAGTAATCATTATGAAATCATTATGTATTCTGGTCCTTTTACTGTCATGTGTAATATATTTATAGATATGTTATAGATACCATTGTATATTTTCATGTATATATCTTATATATAGTCGCTTATGCTTTAAAAAACACACACAATTGATGTCATACCGCACATATTGTTTTGTTTTCCCACTTTTTAAGGAATATATGGTGATGTCTTTCAGGTTATTGAGGGCCTGTAGTGTTATTTGTCAAACGCATTACTGCCCTGGTCAGTGTCATCCCAATGGTTAGAGCATCATCCCAAGCACTGAAGGGCCATGGGTTCGATTTCCGGTCAAGGGCACATATCTGGGTTGTGGGTTTGATCCTCACCAGGCCAGGAACCCATGTAGGAGGCAACCAGTTGATGTGTCTTTCACATCAGTCTTTTTCTCTCTCCCTCCCTCTCCCTCCCTCTATCCTTCCCTTCCACTCTCTAAAAGCAATAGAGCTGCTGGTTGCTCAGTGGTTAGAGCCTTGGCCTGTGGACCAGAGGATCATGGGTCGATTCCTAGTCAAGGGCACGTACCTCAATTACAGGTTCCCCAGCCCCAGTGGGGACACTTGTAGGAGGCAACCAATCCATGGGTCTGTCTCATGTCGATGCTTCTCTCTCCCATTCTTTCTAGAAATCAATGGAAAAGTATGTCCTTGGGTAAAGATTAACCAAAAAAAACCCAAAACTTCGTTACTGTTATTGAACATCTTAATTGTTTCCCAATTTTTCACTACTATAGTCTGTATTGGCATGAATATCTTTATACAAAAAATATCATCTCACCCTAGCTGGTTTGGCTCAGTGGATAGAGTATCAGCCTGCTGACTGAAGGGTCCCAGGTTTGATTCCAGCCAAGGGCACATGCCTGGGTTGCAGGCTCGATCCCCAGTAGGGGGCGTGCAGGAGGCAGCCAATCAATGATTCTCATCATTGATGTTTCTATCCCTCTCTCCCTCTCCCTTCCTCTCTGAAATAAATAAATAAATAAATAAATAAATAAATAAATAAATAAAAAATAAATATCATCATCTCAGGTATTATTTATGCATTCATTGGTTGATTCTTACATGTGCCAGGATCAGGGATAAAACCTGCAACCTTGGCATATCTGAACGACGCTTGGCCAACTGAGCTAGCCAGCCAGGGCTGCTACCACAAACTTTTAAATTATAACCTGTATAGCTCCTAGGTAGTTCTCTTTCGTCTTTTACTGGTTTTTGTTTCCCACTCTTCATGAACTTTTACCATAAAGTCCCTGAAAGTATAATGTGTTGACCAGAGTCACATAGGAAATTAAGTAACAGAATAGGGATTTGAACCCAGCTTTACTCATATTTTTATTTTCCCCTCTTCCAGGAGAGGGATTTTGCTAATATCATTTAGTCTCCCTGGGAGAAGCTTATGCAGCTTTTCATTTCGGAGGAGTGTTTCATTTGTGCTTTTGAGAACTTTTTGCTTCCAAATAAGCCAGAGAGCCTCAACTGAGTGTGCCCTTCACTAATAGCCAGTACTGTACTCTTGCTGTTCCAGGAGCCATGTTTGCCCAGGACTGTGAGATGGTCGTATTCATGTTGGAGGCTCTTGTGAGGAGATGAGTTGGTGAACGGAGAATTCGGCATGAAGATGCTCCCAGGAGTGGGCGTGTTTGGGACTGGCAGCTCCGCCCGGGTTCTGGTCCCACTGCTGAGGGCAGAAGGGTTCACCGTGGAGGCACTGTGGGGGAAGACTGAGGAGGAGGCGAAACAGCTTGCAGAGGAGATGAACATCACCTTCTACACCAGCCAGACGGACGATGTCTTACTGCACCAAGACGTGGATCTGGTGTGCATCAATATCCCCCCTCCACTCACCCGGCAAATATCTGTGAAGGCTCTAGGTACGGACGGTCAGACGGGCAGATTGTGCCTCCCTCTGGGTGACCCTTTTTGGGCTTGAGTCTGCAGGGGCTAGTACTCGGGGGCAGTGCTCTAATGCCTGGGGAAGACAGCCTTCCCCACCTCCCGTAAGCAAATCTCTGAGAAAAAATTAAGCAAATGCCTCAAGAGTTGGCTTGTCACAGGGACGAGAGAGTATTACATTTCAGGCACTGTAAAAAGTTTCTCTCTATGAAGTCAGAGTTCAAAGACCTGGGCACTGGGAAATTGACAAATTTGTTCTTCCATTTCTGTGCCACGCATCACCACAGAAAAGGAGAGGAGGGTGTGTAGCAAGGCTGCCCTTCCCATGTTTTGTTAGGCCTTGACTAGTTGAGCACACACCCTTCCTGCCAAACTTGGCAATCTTGTATGCCAGAGGGCAGGAAGGCACTCTGCAGCACTGGGCCTCGCCGACAGGATCCGTGGGACAGCCTGCTCACATCTCTGTTCCCTCGGGAAGCAGTTGGCTCAGCAGCCTCCTGCCCCTGGCTGGGCGCAGCTTGCTAAGCCATTTTCCTACAGTTCCTGTTAGGCTTCTCTTTCCTGTCAACTAGAAAAATTCTTTTCTTCGTTTTATATAAGCCAGAATCTAATTTAATAGGAAAACAAATCAGTAAACATTCATCCAGCAGTTTAAAAAAAATATATATATATATATATATATATATTTATTGATTTAGAGAAGAAGGGAGAGGGAGAGGGAGATAGAAACATCAATGATGAGAGAGAATCATTAATTGGCTGCCTCCTGCATGCCCCACACGGGATCAAGCCCACAACCTGGGCATGTGCCCTGACCAGGAATTGAACCTTGAACTCCTGGTTCATAGGTCAATGGCCAACCACTGAGCAACGCTGGCCAGGCCATACACAATTTTTTTAATGCCTTCTGTGTGCCAGGCACTGTCCTGATATTATTCTGGACATTCAAAGTGGGGTTGGATCAGAGAGCTCACCTTACCTTCAGATTTCACAGTCCAATTGAAGAGCCTAGAAATAACGCACATTACAAGATAAATGAGAAAAGACTTAAGTAATAATTCAGATAGCATATAATTAATTGACAGAATAATTATTATAATTTGATAGGTACCAAGTGTTTTTTGAATGCAGTCCAAGGTCCCTGTGTCTTGGCTGACCACCACACCTGGCCACTACCATGGTGGAGGGTCCAAGGCTTTGTTTTTTGTTTTTTCCTTTTTCTCAGGTTAGAGGGTGTTTGTTACTTTTGGCCCAATGGGTAGGGAAGGATAAATGTTCATTGAATGAGCGAGAACATGCATCTATCTAGTGGTTGATTTGAGGCATGTAAATTTTGACCAAAAATTATAGGTGGCTGGCTTTCTTTTCCAAAGAGCTCTCTCTCTCGCTCTCTCTGAGGATGTGTAACATTGGAGCTGTTCATTGGCTCTAATTCTTAGGAAGGCAGATAATGAATGGCTCCCAGATTGAGTTTAAAAGTAGACCTAAGCCAACACTTTAACAGAGGGCTGTTTCAAGGGGATTCGAGCTACCATGCCGCTTGACTTTTTGCCATCCTGTGTGGCATGAATGCAGATTGGTGAGGCCAGGTATGTCCAGAGGCAGAGTTCTAGAGGCTTCTTGAATTTTAGGGTCCCCACAGAAACCATTTCCGAGCTCTGTAGGAAGAAAGGCAAAATTCCAGGATTCTTTGGCCACAAGCCTGCTATTTTCAGGTTCCTGGTATGGGAAAATGCTGACTTTGGGCCATTTAATATAAACAGGAATGTGCAGGAAGTACAGGAATGATCGGAAACTTCTAGAATCTTGTGTCCCAGCCCTTGGTGAAGCAGGGTCATTAGCCTTCTCTCCATGTCTCTGTTGTCAGGAAGAGGTGTGAATGAGTGTCCTTGTTGGTAAATGATCCCAGGAGTTGGTGGGCCTGGGAGAGCCCATGTCCCTCAGGCACTGCCCACTCAGGCCCCAAAGGAATCCCTGAGATTGTTGTGAAAACAAATGCTTCTCTCCCCGCCCCCCTTTTTTTTTTGGGGGGGGGGAGAATTCTGACTTCACTTAAACATATATGGAAGAGGCCAGAAGAACTCCTCTAGTTTTCCCAAAGGACTGTGTGGTTATATAAACTGCTATATGCAGAACACCAAACTGACCTTGACCTCAGACCCCATTTCTGGTCCTATTTCTGTCCCTCTCAATCTCTGTGGGCCACTGTGAAATGAGTGTAAATAGGAGCATCATTCAGCCTTTCCAGCATGATATATGACTTATGGAAATGCTGACCAAGAAAGACACTGGCATCACATTACAAGGGAAAGTCAGGTTTCCTGTACAATGTATGTAAAGGTCCTCAGAGCCAATATCCCAAAAGACCCTCACTGCCATTCCACCTAACTGTGTGCCCCCATGTATGAATCTATATATATATATGCATGAGAGTATATTTTCTGTGCTTTTCCCACATATGTCTCTCTTTTTTTCTTTTCTGTTATTGGGCTGTCTAAACTTTAGATCCTCAATCTTTTTAGAGTTTAAAAACACACACAACATATTTAGCCCTGGCCAGTTTGACTCAGTGGATAGAGCGTCGGCCTGCGGACTGAAGGGTCCCAGGTTCAATTCTGGTCAAGGGCATGTATCTTGGTTGCAAGTTCCAGGGCGAGTGCAAAAGGCAACCAATTGATGTTTCTCTCACATTGATATTTCTCTCTGACTTTCCCTCTCTTTTCCAGTCTCTCTAAAAATCAATGGAAAAATACCCTTGGGTGAGGATTAAAAAAAAGAAAAAGATATTAAAAAACAAACAGATAAATAATAAAATAATTTAAAAAAAACATATTTAGCTCTACAGCTATTGAAGTACTCTAATTTTAGATTAGCTCTTTCAGATCTTGAACCAGTGAAAAGTTTATCATCTTCATCTAAAGCCTCTAGTTACAAATCCTCTGGCATTGTGTTATGCTAAGCATTGTAAAAGGTAAGTCTTTGTAAAAGTTAAGTCGTGGAGACTTAAGCAGTAATGTGAGGCATACAGCACTGATACAGATTTGCAGCTATCCTATATAATAAAAGCCTAATATACAAATTGATTGAACAGCAGAACGACCAGTCACTATGACAGGCACTGACCACCAGGGGACAGATACTCAATGCAGGAGCTGCCCCCTGGTGGTCAATGCACTCCCTCAGCGGGTAGGTCCACAGCCACTCGGCTGACCAAGATGAGTGATGCTCCCACAGTGGGCCGATCCCCACAGGCCATGCCCCCACCAGTGCATGAATCCTGTGCACCGGGCCTCTAGTAAGGATATATATGATATAGATTAAGATTTTCCTAAAACTTTCATAATGTTTGTAGAACTGTATTTTCTTCTGGAACTCACGGGCCAGCAGGCGCCATGGAAGGAGTGTTTAATCCAATGGTTCTCAAAGTGTGGTCCCTGAACCAACAGCATGAGCATGACCTGGGAACTTGTTATACATCCAGATTCTCAGGCCCCATCCCAGACCTTTTAAATCTAGGCTGTTAAACAATCCTTCAGTTCTGATGCACACTAAGGATGGAGAGTCGCTGATCTAATCCACTGTCTTCATTTTCAGTTACAGAAACTGAGGTCCAGGAATGTTAAGTTTACTTCTCACTAAGTTGTTTTTTTTTATAATTCTGAATTGTTGAAAGTATTACATATGTCCCCTTTTCCCCTCTATTGGCCCCCTCCAGCCTGCCCCCAAACCCCTCTCCCACCCCAGGCCTTCAGCACCCTATTGTCTGTGGCCATGGGTTATGCATATATGCATTCAAGGTCTTTGGTTGATTACCTCCCTCCCACCTTCCCTCTGAGATTCCTCACTCTGTTCCATGCTTCCATGCCTCTGGATCCACTCCATTCATCTGTTTATTTTATTACTTAGATTCCACATATGAGTGAGATCATGTGATACTTGTCTTTCTCTAACTGACTTATTTTGTTTAGCATGATACTCTCCAGGTCCCTCCATGCTATCTCAAAGGGGAAGAGATTCTTCTTTTTTACTGCTGCATAGTATTCCATGGTGTAAATGTACCACAGCTTTTTTTAACCACTCATCTACTGATGGGCACTTGGGCTGTTTCGAGATCTTAGCTTTTGTAAATTCTGTTGCTATGAACATAGAGGTACATACATTCGTTCTGATTGGTGTTTCGGGTTTCTTGGGATATATTCCTAGAAGTGGGATCACTGGATCAAATGGCAGATCCATATTTAATTTTTTGAGGAAACTCCATACTGTTTTCCATAATGGCTGCACCAGTCTGCATTCCCACCAGCAGTGTACTAGGGTTCCCTTTTCTCCACATCCTCGCCAGCCCTTGTCATTTGTTGATTTGTTAATAGTAGCCATTCTGACAGGTGTGAGATGGTACCTGATTGTCAATTTTGATGATGTTGATTCTACCAATCCATGAACACAGTATATTCTTCCACTTGTTCATATCTTCCTCTATCTCTTTTTTCAACGTCCTATAGATTTCCGAGTACAGGTCTTTTGCCTCCTGGTTAAGTTTATTCCTAAGTATCTTAATTTATTTTGTTGCAATGGTAAATGTGATTGTTTGTTTAGTTTCTCTTTCTGAGAATTCATTACTGGTGTATAAAAAAGCCATTGAGCCCGGCCTGCATGGCTCAGTGGTTGAGCATCGACCTATGAACCAGGAGGTCACAGTTCGATTCCTGGTCAGGGCACATGCCCAGGTTGCGGGTTTGATCCCCAGTGTGGGGCGTGCAGGAGGCAGCTGATCAATGATTCTCTCTCATCATTGATGTTTCTATTTCTCTCTCCTTCTCCCTCTCTGAAATCAATAAAAATATTAAAAGGAAAAAAAAGCCGTCGATTTTTGGGTTTTGATTTTTGTATCCTGCTACATTGCCAAATTCATTTATTAAATCTAGTAGTTTTTTGTTGGGGTCTTTAGGGTTTTCTATATACAGTATCATGTCATCTGCGAATAATGAGAGTTTCCTCATTTGCATGCCTTTTATTTCTTCTTGTCTGATCGCTGTGGCTAGGATTTACAGTACTATGATGAATAAGTGGTAAAAGCGGACATCTCTGTCTTGTTCTTGTTCTTAGGGGAAATGCTTTCAGTTTTTGCCCATTGAGTATGATGTTGACTGTAGGTTTGTCATATATGGCCTTTATCATGTTGAGATATGCTCCCTCTATTCCCACTTTGCTGAGAGTTTTTATCAAAAATTGGTGTTGGGCCCTAACCGGTTTGGCTCAGTGGATAGAGCGTCGGCCTGCAGACTGAAAGGTCCCAGGTTCGATTCCGGTCAAGGGCATGTACCTTGGTTGTGGGCACATCCCCAGTAGGAGGTGTGCAGGAGGCAGCTGATCGATGTTTCTCTCTCATCGATGTTTCTAACTCTCTATCCCTCTCTCTTCCTCTCTGTAAAAAATCAATAAAATATATTAAAAAAAAAAAATTGGTGTTGGGCCCTAACCGGTTTGGCTCAGTGGATAGAGCGTCGGCCTGCGGACTGAAAGGTCCCAGGTTCGATTCTGGTCAAGGGCATGTACCTTGGTTGCGGGCACATCCCCAGTAGGAGGTGTGCAGGAGGCAGCTGATCGATGTTTCTCTCTCATCGATGTTTCTAGCTCTCTATCCCTCTCCCTTCCTCTCTGTAAAAAATCAATAAAATATATATATTTTTAAAAATTCGTGTGGGCCCTAGCTGGTTTGGCTCAGTGGATAGGGCATCAGCCTGTGGACTGAAGAGTCCCGGGTTCGATTCTGGTCAAGGGCACATGCCCAGGTTGCAGACTTGGTCCCCAATAGGGGGCAGGCAGAAGGTAGCCAATGATTCTCTCTCATCATTGATGTTTCTATCTCTCCCTCCCCCTTCCTCTCTGAAATTAATTTTAAAAATAAATAAATAAATAAATAAATAAAATTGGTGTTGGATTTTGTCGAATGATTTTTCTGCATCTATTGATACGATCATGTGATTTTTCTCTTTCAGTTTGTTTATGTGATGTATCGCCTTTATTGATTTGCAACTTCTTACTAAGTCTTAATGCTGTGGGCAGAATTGCATTTCCTCTGCTTAGTAGATCATTATATTTTTATCTGACTTCTAAGGCCATAAAGACTGTTTCTTGCCCTCATTTTTATTAGTTTTTCCTAAAATTAATTTGTGGACTGATTGGTGTTCTTTTCATATCACAACTCTCTCTGTGGCATCTTATTTTCTGCTTTTGTTTTACCTTTTTTCTTTTCTTTTTTCATTTCTTCTACAAATTTTATCCTTAAATATTTCCCATGAATTCCTTAAAGGAGAAGGTGGGATCCTGACATGTTTTATTTCTCAGTTCAGAAAACTATATTTTAATGTGCACAGTGCCCTAATATCTTTGCCACAGTTGAATGTTTTCTTAAAACTGTCACTAAAAGATAAGTTTCTGTGCCCAGTTCTTGGCACTTATATGCTTCATTAGAAAAACACTGAGTTCGCCAACTCTTTCCCCATGGGCTCTTGAGATAACAAGAGATCATTCCTCAAGCAGCCTGCCCCAGATAATTTAATCCCAAGAACACCAGTCCCTTGAGATACCTTCCCTGAGCCCCAGTCCAGGTGAGATCCCTGCTATATGCTTTCATATTACCATTTATATCATTCATGGCATTTATCACAGGTGCAGTTCTACGTGTATTTATATGATAATTTGATCAATGACTATCTCTCTACTAAATTGTAAGTTGTCTGAAGGTAGAGACTATGCCGATGTTGTATCCCCAGAGTTTGATACGAGGCCTAGCGCACTGGGTGAATGAAGACATGTGAGCCCAGTCTGCTGGTGAGACGCATGGAGCCAACATGGGACCGTGACCCAGGAAAGGGTGTAGAGGGGCTGTGAGCAAGAGTGACTCAGTCTAGTGCTTTCAAAGTTACTTCTCTAGTAGCGGTCCCTTTTATGTTTTAAAATACATAGAGATATTCCCTGGATTTTATAAAAACACAAAAGTGTTGCTTTTCCTGGGCTGCTTCTCTACCCTGCTGTTTGAAGTCATTGATCTAGTCCCACACCTCTAGGTAGGGACACAGAGCTGTGAACCGGTGGTGCGTTACTAGAGAACGAAATGCTGGTCAGGCAGCTTCTGTGGGCCTCTGGTGCTCAAGGGCACTTCACTCCTAACTATTCTGGGTATTATGAGCTGAAGAGGCTTGCAGCATGAAACTTGTTCACTCCACAGGAGATCTGAGCTAATAGGCACTCAACATCCATGCTTTCCCCATTCCCAGGAGACAGAAAGCAGTTTTCGGCTTCGCTAATCCTTTGACTTGCTAGCAGGAAAGCTAGATAAACTTAAGTAAGCAAGTCTTTCAAGGCCACCCAAGTCTTCTTAAAGTTAAGACCCCATGTAGCTGGCCTGCAGGAGCTTATTTAACTCAAAATGGCCTTTAGCCCTAGTGGGTTTGGCTCAGTGGATAGAGCATCAGCCTGCAGACTAAAGGGTCCCGGTTCAATTCCAGCCAAGGGCACATGCCTGGGTTGTGTGCTCGACGCCCCCCCCCCCCCCCCCAGTAGGGGGCGTGCAGGAGGCAGCCAGTCAGTGATTCTCTCTCATCATTGATGTTTCTATCTTCCTCTCTGAAATAAATTTTTATATATATATATTTTTAATGGCCTTTAGCTCCCACACTGATAGTACTGCTGGTTCCTGAGTTCAAGAGCTCTCTATGGTTCGGGCTCAAGAAGGGAGGTCTCTCCCCCTTCCCCTTCCCTGACCTCTCCTGGCATGAAACAGAGATTACTTATTCTAGTTTTATCACCACCAAACTCTCAGAAGTCCTCTTCCTTCGCACCCACCTCTCCTCCCCACACTGCAGTGTCCACCCACTGAAGTGAATAGTTCCCGCTAGAAGCCTCTGGTTTGGCCAGAGCTACAGCTCTCAGATGGGGTGTTGTGTGTGAGGATCTAATGTCCTCATTGCTTTCCTGGGCTGTCATATGTGTTCCGCAGCCAAGTGACCAAATTCTCACTCAATGTCGTGATTCTCCTGTCCCTAATCCTGAAATCCTATGAGTGTGAGGAAGCATCGTCCCATACACCGAAAGGTGGCGGGTTTGATACCTGTCAGGGCACATACCCAGGTTGCGTGTTTGATCCCAAGTTGGGGTGCATGTGGGAGACAACTGATTGATGTTGCTCTCTTACATTGGTGCTCCTCCCCATCCCCTTCCTCTCTCTGAAAAAAAAAAAAAATGGATGTGAGTGATGACTCCACCTGCTCGGTCTCAGGCTCTCCTTGGGTTTTGTCTAGCTTTGTTTTGCTCTTGGAGTGCCTTCCAGCTTCAGTGGACTCAGAATGGGCATGAGGGCAGAACGATGTTTTCACTCCCTTTCCCCTCCTATTGGAGCCAAGCATTTTCTGGCCTTTTGACTACACTAACTTACTGAACCAGTGTTTCCAAAGAACAATCTGCAGGGAATCATAGCGCCCTTTCTGCAGTTACACCGGACAGTGCAAAGCCCATCCCCTAAAATATAGGTTCTCTTGCCCAAAGCTGGTGATCTAATAAATGCATAAAAGTACATAAGCATGCCCTTGCCGGTTTGGCTCAGTTGGTGGAGTTTTGGCCTGCAGACCGAAGGGTCCTGGGTTCGATTCCGGTCAAGGTCACATGCCCAGATTGCAGGCTTGATCCCCAATGTGGGGCATGCAGGAGGCAGCTGATCAGTGATTCTCTCTTGTCATTGATGTTTCTACCTCTCTCCCCATATCGCTTCCTCTCTGAAATCAATAAAAGTATATATTTTTTATTTATTTATTTTTTTAATATTTTATTGATTTTTCACAGAGAGGAAGGGAGAGGGATAGAGAGCCAGAAACATCGATGAGAGAGAAACATCGACCAGCTGCCTCCTGCACACCCCCCACCGGGGATGCGCCCGCAACCAGTGCACATGCCCCTGACCGGAATCGAACCCAGGACCCCTCAGTCCGCAGGCCGATGCTCCATCCACTGAGCCAAACCAGTTTCGGCAAAAGTATATATTTTTAAAAGTATATAAGCATGTCCAAGAAGCATGTCTACCTCTCCAGCCCACTTATATTAGGCAGTGTTCTCCAGAGAAACAGAACCAGTAGGATATATTGGGGGGAGGGATGTGGATAGAGATTTAGTTTAAGGAATTGGCTCATGTGATTGTAGGAGCTGACAAAGCTGAAATCCACAGGGCATGAAAACAATATGGAAATCCCAGCAAAAGTTGATGTTGCAGACTTGAGTCTGAAAGCAGAATTTCTTCCACTTCAGGAAACCGCAGTCTTTTTTCTTAAGCTCTTTAACTGATTGGGTGAGGCCCACCTACATTATGGAGGATAATTACTCTATTCAAAGTCTACTGGTTTAAATGTCAATCACATTTAAAACTACCTTCCCAGCAATGTCCAGAGGTATTTGATGGGCACCATAGCCTAGCCAAGTTGACACATAAAATTACTATCGCACCACCTCTGCTTCCCCCTCCTGGTTTGTGCCTTGTGCCTCTACTTTCATTTTCCCTTAAGAACTTATTTATTCCTCTTTCTCCAGCTCATAACTCTTTCTCTAGTCCCGGACACTGGGTACCATTTTCATCCAAGCTAAAGTCTTTCCTCTTGTCCGAGGCCATCATCTGGTCTCATAAGGGGCTTTCCTGAGTCCATCTGCCTTCGAGAAATCATCCCTGCCGTCCCCTCCAGTGTAAACCCCTTGGAACTTAGAGATTTCCTATTGTGTTTTATTCTCAGGTATTGGGAAGAATGTGGTTTGTGAGAAGGCAGCAACCTCGGTGGATGCCTTCCGGATGGTGACAGCGTCTCGCTACTACCCGCAGCTGATGAGCCTGGTGGGGAACGTGCTGCGCTTCCTGCCTGCCTTTGTGCGCATGAAGCAGCTGATTGCCGAGCACTATGTGGGTGCAGTGATGATCTGCGATGCCCGCGTCTACTCAGGCAGCCTGCTCAGCCCCAACTACGGCTGGATCTGCGACGAGCTCATGGGCGGTGGAGGCCTGCACACCATGGGCACCTACATTGTGGACCTGCTGACCCACCTGACTGGCCAAAGAGCTGAGAAGGTCCACGGGCTCCTCAAGACCTTTGTGAGGCAGAATGCGGCCATTCGTGGCATCCGGCATGTCACCAGCGATGACTTCTGTTTCTTCCAGATGCTCATGGGCGGGGGGGTGTGCAGCACAGTAACACTCAACTTCAACATGCCAGGTGCCTTTGTGCATGAGGTCATGGTGGTGGGCTCTGCAGGACGCCTTGTTGCCCGGGGAGCTGACCTCTATGGGCAGAAGAACTCTGCCACACAGGAGGAGCTGCTGCTGAGGGACTCATTGGCTGTGGGCGCAGGGCTGCCTGAGCAGGGGCCCCAGGATGTCCCGCTGCTCTACCTGAAGGGCATGGTCTACATGGTGCAGGCCCTGCGGGAGTCCTTCCAGGGGCAGGGGGACCGCCGCACATGGGACCACACCCCCGTCTCCATGGCCGCCTCATTTGAGGATGGGTTGTACATGCAGAGTGTGGTGGACGCCATCAAAAGGTCCAGCCGATCTGGGGAATGGGAGGCTGTGGAGGTGCTGACGGAGGAACCCGATGCCAACCAGAACCTGTGTGAGGCGCTCCAGCGGAATAACCTGTGAGCCTGTACATGGGCTCCCTGCCATGGGGCAAAGGGGCCAAGGAGGGACCAGGAGCAAGATGGAAGGGCTTGGCTATAGCATAGACAGTGTCATTCATTAACAAGTCAACACGGGTAGCGTCCAGGTGAAGCCCAAGGTGGCCCCAGTAAAACGCCCCTCCAGCACTTCCTCACTCCCCAGAGCTGCAGGGCGGTGATGTTCCTGTTGCCATGGCCTGTGGGCTAACCGTGTGCAAGAGGCAGAGCTGCTGCCAGGTCTCTGTGTAGTTAGTGCTGGTGAGCAAGGTGAGCAAAGGCTTGACTTGGGGGCTTTAGCATGTCTGTGGTCCCAGTTTGGCTGATTCCTCAGTCCCGAGGAAAATGACAAAAAGCCTGTTTCCATGCCCTTCGTGGGCTTGGGGCATCTCAGGAGCGAGGACAGCAAGGCTCCCTCAGGGATCCGCACCTCCCTTTCTCCCACATGACTAGGTCCTTCCAGATTTCAGGCCGCCCCTTCCCTCGTGGATAGGAGGGGATGTTCATTAGGAGAGCTCTCAGGGGCTGTTGACTAGAGCAGAGGGCCCTTGATTTGGCAGAGAGAAGACAAGGGAGAACCCTGGAACATCTGATAAATGTTAATAAATCAAACTCTGACACGATGGCACATGGTTGTTGGCTGTTTGGTAGGTTAGGTTTCTTTAGTAATGAAAGGCCTGTTTATTGCTGTAGATTGTTTATATTTTCATCTTTTCTGGTGACTCCACAGCAGCTCTGACCTCCAGATCCATCACTGTCTCCTGCCACCACCTGCTCTCATCTCCCAGCTTCTTCCCTCGTCCCCATATCCCAGGAGCCCTCCAAAGAAAAGTCTTTCCTCAGAAAACAGGACTCAAGACTTCCTGATGGGGAGCGAGCTGTCAGGCCTGCTGGTCCAGGCAGATAGTGGGAGAGTGTGGGGCCTTCCTGGGCTGCAGGTCCGGAGGGGTTCTGTTCTTAAAACCGTGAAGTTGGCTCCAGGGGAGCCCTGGGAGAGGGGAGGGGAGGAATGGTCCCAAGCGGGCTGGACGGGATGAACTTGAGGAGGAAGGCTCCACACACTTCCCCATGAAGTGGGTATGGCCCAACACTGGCTGGCCAGCCAGCCACTCACCAAACCTGCATTTATTAACTGTTCTACACGGGGACAGCCTTTCAGCCATGTCAGTCAGTGGTGAGGGGGCGCGGGGAGAGGGACATGTGCTTTGTTTTCACTGCCAGCCTGCCAGGATTATGCCTGGACCAAACTTCCCTTCTCTAACCCTCCCTGCCCTGCCCTGGGCTCCTTGCCAGAGAGAGAAAGAGGGAGGGTGGGCTCCGTCTTCCTCTTGGCACCCCTTATAAAAGTCATCCGGCCTGTTTCCTATACTGCCCTGGGTTTATACCTTGTCTCTGTGAGTTGAAATAACAATGGCTAGTGTTGGAGTATGCTTTTGTTGTTTGTTTTTGTTAATCCTCACCCAAGGATAGTTTTTCCATTGCTTATCAAGAGAGAGTAGAAGGGAGGGAGACAGAGAGAGAGAGAAACATTGATATGCAAGAGACATCGATTGGTGGCCAGGGATCAAACCTGTGACCCTTCAGTGCACAGGGCTGACGCTCTAACCATTGAACAACACTGGCCAGGACTGGAAGATGTTTTTTGCGTGCTGGGCCCCCTAGGGTAGATGTTTTATGCATATTATTTAATATCCAAATCACTCCATAAGGTGCTAATATTAATACTGTCATATTCAGATCAGAAAACTGAGGCAGAGAAGAGCCAAGTTGCTTGCCTCCTGTAAGTTATAAGTGACGTAGTCAGGAGCCTGGTCAGGGTCATTTGATGATGCAGCCTGACCCTGAACTACTCTTTCCCCAGCACTTGTGGCTCCTCAGACTCCCAGTGCCCTTTAACTATCATATATTTCTTGGGTTGGCCCCTCCTCTTTTAGATCCCCATCCAGATTACTGCCCCCTCCCTGCAGCAAGAATCTCAGGCTGGCCTGACTGAGGAGGTGGACTGCAGAGAGAGCCCCACCAGGCAGGGCACTAGTAGGGCTGAAAGAGAGGCTCCCGCCTCCCCTTCCTCCCAGGGACCACCAGCTCAGCTCCAGGTCAGTCCCCGTGTTACTAGGATGTTGAGATCCATCTTAAATTTGGGAATTGGCCGAGAACGCACGTGCATCTATTCTTTTTGACTCAGGTGCTCCTACTTAAAAAGGGTCACATTGCTGACTCACAGTGGCACTACTTAGCTTTTATAGGGCTCAGCAGCAAACCCCTTGTTTACAAAGATGTATTCCTAAAAGCCCCGCGGCAGACTGCAAGGGCTGAATGCAGAGCTGTTTTGATAAAGATCTCCAATCCTTTGTTGGCACTCCACAAGTCCATGGCCACCCCTTAAACTTCTTTAACTGTCATATCTCTTGGGTTGGCCCCAGGAAGGAAATGAACCTTGAAGTAGCTACATGCCTGTGGTCAAGGAAACCAGCAGTGTTTTGGTCCCCAGGGGTAACAGCCTGCAGTAGGTTCCAGGCTTGTCCTGCACCGCCCCCTGCTGGAGGAAGGCAGCATCACCGCCCAGAACCTGTGTCCCAAACTCAGGATCTTCTTTGAGTCAAAGTAAATAAAGTTTTTCCAAGTCATAGAAAGTGCAGTCAACTTTTTCCTCTCTGTTACAGCAACCAGAAGAGAACTTCCAAAATACCTGTTGCTTATTTTCCAACCCCCAGCCAAATCTAGGCCTCAGACCCAGACAATGACAGCAGTCTCCTCACCGCAGTGTCCCCAGTCTCTCCCTGTCTCGTTCTGTCCTTCACACAGCTGCCCTAAGAACCTCTCCAAAATGTCAGGCCAAGATCCTTCCTTGCCTACACCCCTCATCACTCTCAGACTCACCCAACCTGGCCTCCTGATGGCCATGCTCTGCTTTGGCCGTGCTAAGTGGCCCTCCTTCATGCAGCTGGCATCTTCCATACCAGCAAGGCTTCATCCCTGGCATGTCCTCTGCCTGGAAGGCCACCCACCTCTCCAGGAATCGGCTGGAGGGCTGCCTCTTCACCATTTCCTAGGCATAGTGACAGCACCCCCACTGCCTGTGGTCCCAGTCTTTGTCCTCAGCTCTTCCATAGCATGTGTCTGCTTGCATCGTGCTGCTCCTGCATTTCTCCCTCAGAGTGAGCTTCTAGTAGTGGTGGTGACTTTTTCCTTTCTGTGCCTACTGTCACCCACCCTGCCTAGACTAGCCCATCAGGTAACTGGCCTCATGAAATGTAGACAGGATATTTTCTTCTATGGTTACTGAGGATTTCCTACCTCACCTGTTGAAAGGAACAGAGCTTCCTTATCAGTGTTGGTCCATACCTCCAGCCCTGGAGACCACACAGGGAAAGCAGATGCTTGGCCTTCTTGTCAGGCCTTAGCAGAGAGCCCCAGGGTACTCAGATCTGCAGGGCTCAGGAAAGGATAGAGGTTCCCTGAGGCCCAGGATGTGGTCTCATAAAAGGCCATTTCTCTCCAGGCTTCAACCATAAAGTGAGGAGGTCAAGCTCAGTTACCTTGCAGGGCTCTCTACCTCTGAAAAATCCCAGAGAACCTATGTTCATCCCTATGGAAAGTATTCATTCTGCATGGTCCCTGTGGACAGTATTTCCTGGGGTAGTCAAATCATTATCCCGGGAAAAGTATAGGTACCTTTTAAACATACATATGTATGTATATGTGTATCTATAATAATCTATAATAATAAAAGCATAATATGCTAATTAGGCCAGTCAACCTTCCTGATGAAGCCAGGGCTGCAAGGGAAGCCCAGGTCCCAGGGAAGCAAGGCCTACCCTTGCATATATATATATATATATATATATATATATATATACATATATATGTACATGTATATATACATATATATATATATATATATATATATATATATATATATACACACACACACACACACATACTTTTTTTTATTTCAGAGAGGGAGAGTTAGAAACATCGATGATGAGAATCATTGATTGGCTGCCTCCTGCATGCCCCACATTGGGGATCGAGCCCACAATCTGGGCATGTGCCCTGACCGGGAATCAAACAGCAACTTCCTGGTTCATAGGTTGAGGCTCAATCATTGAGCCATGCCGGCCGGGCTTCTTGGTACCTTTTATGGGGGTCCCCTGCTAGGTAGTTGTGATGCGATGACAAAGGCCTTTGCGGAGTTCACAGTCTAGTTCTTAAGACAGTTAATAAACACAAGGGCAGTAGTATGTGGGTGCTACAATGCAGGGCAACGCTGGCTTGCCAGGAACAAGGTGCCCCGAGTTTCTCAAAGGTCCATGTGAACTAGCCAAGTGAAGGGCTGAATGATTTGGGCTTGAACACTGTGCAGATGAGCTACAGGAGGAAAAGCAGGTTGGAGGGAGGAGAAATGATTCATTTGAAATTCCCTGTGTTTATGGTGTCAGGGGGACATGCAGAGGACCAGGAAGCAGTTAGATATGAGGGTTTTCAAAATGGCCAGCACTGGCCACCTCTTCCCAGAGTTCTACGGGTGAGAAGCAGTGGTCATCTGGTGGCTTGGCTCTCAGACTCCAGGGAGACCATTCACCTCCACCACCATCCCTGCCTGCCGGTAAAAAGGCACTGATCCTCTGTCACTAGGGGCCATTACGGGGCAAAGTCTGGTCCAGCTGTGGTTTAACAACAAAACCTTCCAAAGCTGCCGGTCTTGGGGCAGGCAAATAAACTGCCACTTCAGAGGGAGTATCCCAAGTGTTGGTCCCCTCAAGGTCAGACTACATGCAAGCCCCTTCCTGGGAGACAGGGAGCAAGGCCAAGCACCTGCTTCCGTGACCTGACAGTCCCTTTCCTTTCTCTGCCCCCTGTTCCTCATCACCTCCCTCCCCATCCTCACTATATCCTGTCTGATCTTCAGGTTTATTTGAGGGGCCTTTAAGTGCACAGAACCAGGTCCCACCCCTGCAGATTGATTCAGTTAGACCTGAGGTAGTGTCCACAAATCTATACTTTTGAGGCTTCAAACCCTGCACTGGGGAATCCTCCACCCTTCCTAGGCTCTCCCTCTTCAGGCATCTTATTTGGGGAGTCAAAAGTCTGAGAAAAAGGAAAAACATTTATTTTCAGCAAGTCCAAGGTCCCAAGTTGGGGCAGGGCAGAATTCCCCCTTTCACCTGAGGGCTGAAGCCCACAGGCTGTGCTCTGGTCCTGGCTTGGGAACAGAGGAGCAACCCCTGGGATGGGACAGTCACTTGTACTGAGGAGAGAGTGGGGGTACAAGTGGGGCAGCACAGACACTTAGCATCTTGCTGATGTCCACCTGAGTTGACTTATCCATCTCAGTCTTGAGGAGGCCACTGACCCCCAAGCTGGGCAAACCCCCAGGCTCCTCTCCAGCCTCCTCTCCAAGGGGAACCAGAGCATGGGTGGGAGACACGAACATATTGGGGCAGGGCAAAGTGAGGCCTGAGTCCAGCTCACCTGCCACTGGCAGCAAGGCTGGCAGTTGTTCCACACATGCCTCCTTGGGGACCAGGGTTGGGTCCGACTCAGGTTCCACCTCGGCCTCAGCCTCCCTATCCACTTCCGCTGCCTCGTTCAGCTCAGGGTTGCAATAGTTGATGTACTGGTACAGGGGCCGTAAGCGTTGAGCCTTTCCTGCAAGGACCCGGGGCAGAGCAGGGGCTGGAGCACCAAGCTGTGCCATGTCAGGAGGCCAGCAGGCGGGAGGGGGGGGTGGGAAGAGAAGGGCCAGGGACTGCCACTCACGCTCTAGCCCCAAGGTCTCTGAGGGTGCAGACACTGTGCTGGCCACAGCTGGGAGCACTGGGGCCCCCAGACTCTTGCGTTTCTTGGCTTTTTTGTGCTGTTTGGCAGACGGTGAAGGCTCGCTCTGGCTACCCTCCAGGTCCTCCCTCTGCAGCGGCAGCCCCTGGGGCAGCTCAGCTTCAGCCCTAGGATGGGCTTGGTGACTAGGCCCTGGGAGGCTGGGGGACAGGAGGCTTGAGGAGGGAATAGCCCTGCATGCCCACCACCTCAGGCCCAGATTCTTGTCCCTTTCCTGGTCAACGAGGCCCCAAACTGGATAAGGGCTGAGAGCTCATGTGAGTTCAGTCCTGTACAAGGCCTTGAGGGGTGAGGAGCGATGGTGGTGGCAGGGGATAAGGATGCACCCTGCAGGAGTGCAGGAATTTGGAATCCTACTGGGGTGTGATACACCCCACCCCACCCCACCCCGCCAACCCTATTGTCCCTTCCCTCTGAAAGCCCCCTCACTTGACTGGCTTCCTCTTGGGACCATGACTGGACCTCACAACAGAGGCCATAGGCCTGGGGCCTCGCTCCTCTAGTGCCTCCACCTCTGGTTTGAGCCGCTCTTCCTCCAGCTTGAGTCGTTCCTCCTGGAGCTCCGGCTCTGAGACTGGTCCTGTTGGACGCTTGTCTTCACCCTGGGTCCCACAGGCCTCATGAGCTGACACCAGGCCCTGATTTCCCATTAGTGGACACTAGAGGTGACACATAGGTAACTGGTCACCATAGCCAGACAAGGGATACAGGGATCAGTCATTAGACACCAAATCGGATGAAGGGCACCAGCCCATGCTCCTGTCTGCCTGTGAAGCCTGTCCTGCCAGTTAGGGGGTCAACGTACAGAGTTTGGCCTCCTAGAGAGCGCCGAGGCCAACAGTAAAGGCTAGACAGCCCTGATGTTCACCTCAGAGCTCTGAACGTGGCCACGGGGTGCCTCCGAGAGCTGTGCAGGCCCCTCCGCCGTCCCCTCTTGGGCTCCTGGTCGCCTCTCGGTCCCAGCTGAGGCCATAGCTGCGCGGAGTCAGCACCTCTGCTGGGAGTTGGGAGTGAAGGCGAAGACGGGCCCTTTTCACTGCTGTACCCGGAAGACTAGCTCGGAGGCGAGGGCCGGGATGGGAAAAGGGACTGGCTATCGACCAACTCTACCCTGAACTGGAACTACAAACCCCAGAAGACGTTGCGCCAGGGGCATTGGCCCCTGACCTCAGAAGCGGAAACTATTGTTGCTTAGCAACAGCAAAACCCGTCGGGTTTCAGCTGCGGGCTGCAAAAAACCGCTCTGGTGAGCCCCCTGCCTGGGTGTTGAGGGGTTGAGGGGGAGGGGGACGCGAACGAATGAGGGAAGTGGGCTAGGAGCGCAGGCAGCTAGTGCAGGCCGGACGGGTCCCGTCCAGGGAAGGGGCACGGGGCTGAGGAAGGAGCTGGGGACCCCAGAGACGCAGCCTGGCAGGCCTCCGTGCACCGTTACAGGGCTACGACGGCGGCATGTGCGAGGGCCCGTCCCGCATTTCGGGGCCCATCCCCCCAGACCCTACGCTCTGTCCTGACTACTACCGGCGGCCCGCCTCCGGTGAGTTGGGGGGTGTCGCGGCCCAGGAAGGCCCGAGTTAGGCTCGGGTCCAGCTCCACCACTGAACCCCGCACTCCGCCCTGTCGGACCCCTCAGCCCAAGGGCGCCTTGAGGGAAACGCGCTGAAGTTGGACCTGCTAACCTCGGACCCGGACCTGGACGCCACCCCGCCCCGCGGCCCCCGCATCCGTCCTGAAGCCAAAGAGATCCTGGAGCGTGGCCGATGCGGCGTGGGGGGCATGCTGCTGCAACTTGGGGGTATTTCCCTAGGCCCACGGGCCTTTCCCAAGAGTAAGTTCTGGGCAGAATGGGCAGCGAGGCAAATCTGAGATTAAACCTGAGTTCAAAAACTGATGCTTCTCCTGCCCTGACCTGGGTTCAGGCTTTGCCTCTCTGAGTGTCGATTTCCCCTACTATAAAAGGAGGGAGCGATGCACTACCTTTTCCTTCTCACAGAAGAGGACCGAATGAGGGAGTCTCCAGGAAACGCTAGTTCAGCTTCATGAATTCACGTATCAATGAAATGTTTGTTGTTTAGTGCCTACTGTTTGCCAGGCCCAGTAGGTGCTATGAAAACAGGTTGAAGACCAGCATGGGCCTTTAAGTCAAAGTGGGAGACAATAAACAAGTAAGATGAATATTATATATAAGATAATTAATGGCATACTTCACAATAAAAATGTAGAAAATACTCAGGGATAGAAGATAAATTACCATGTGAGAAAGGAAATAAGATGGTGAGGTGGAGTACCTGTATAGCGTCTAACTTAGAGCGGTCAGACCTGTGTGTGAACTGATATGAGTTGGATTTCATGGGCTATATGTAGGGCAGAGCCTGGTAACACCTTTTTCCCAGGGAAGGACCCTAAAGACCATGAGAAGGAGAATCTGAAGAGGATCAAGGAGATCCAGAGGCGCTTCCGTGAGCAGGAGCGCAGCCGGGAGCAGGGCCAGCCCAGGCCCCTGAAGGCTCTTTGGCGCTCGCCCAAGTATGACAAAGTTGAGTCCAGAGTCAAGGCCCAGCTGCAGGTAACTGCCTCAGGGAGCCAGAAGTATTGTCCATCTTATTTGCCAGGAGTCTGTTATGCCCTGATCTGAGTTATGGGGAGGGAGGAAAATCACAGGACTAAGGTAACAGGAGACTGAGAGGTAGCTGGTTCTGTTGCAGGGGATTCTCAGAAGTGGTGATGGCTGGGTGATCCTGAGCGGCAAGTAGGAATTAGGCGAGGGGAGAATGGAAGAGAACATTCTTTATAGATGAAACCTCACAGATAGAAGTCCTAAGATTAGAGGGAGTGTGGGCAGTGGGGATGCTGTGTACTGTTTACTGTGAGGGGATAAGAGCATGAGGGTAGGCTAAGTAATCAGCTGGACCCATATAAAGAGCCACCTAACCCGCTTTTCAGCCTTTATTTCTACGGGCAGTGGGAAGGTCAGGGACAGGCGTACGGTGGTGGGATTCTGTCTTGAGTAGATGGTGGCACCATTTCTCTATCAAGGGGAAGATCAGGATTGAGAGAAAAGACAATAAGGTTATATGGGGATGTGCTGAAGCTGGAGCATTTGTGAAACTCCCAGGGGGTGGGAGTGTGTCCAGGAAGCAGATGGAGAATCAGGCCTGGATCTCAGGAGTGAGACCTAGAAGTTATTGAGGATCAGGCTGAGGACGATGAGACCAGGGAAATGACCCTGCATTTGCGGGCTTGGAAGCCAGCTGTCAATGACCTTGGTGGGGACATATCCAGGAAGCTTGGCTAGGAAGGAGAGAAAAGGATGGTAGCTGGAGCCAGGACTGAGGTAGGAGGGTGGTTTGTTGTTAAGGATGTGAGAGACACACATGTTTAAATGCTGATGAGAAGTGTTTTTAAGAGGGAGGAGACCCATAGGGCAGAGGATAGAGGCTCGGTTTTGAGACCTTGACCACAGCCTGACTGATCCCTTTTCTATGCCCTGCCCTCCAGGAGCCTGGCCCTGCCTCTGGGACAGAGACCGTGCACTTCCTGCGGGCTCACTCACGCTGCGGTCCTGGGCTCCCACCACCCCGTGTCCCCAGTCCCCAGCTAGCCCCACCAGATCCGAATGCCAAGGTGAGAGTATGTGTGGGATAGAAGGTGGGACAGGGATCCTGGGGGTTTCAGGGGAACAACTCAGTGCTGTCTTCCCATCACGCTTGCCGTGTCCTGCAGGAGCCAGGCCTAGGTGTGGACTTCATTAGCCATAATGCCCGCACTGCCAAGAGGGCCCCCAGGCGGCATTCCCGCTCGCTGCAGGTCCTGGCACAGGTACTGGAACAGCAGCGGCAAGCCCAGGAGCACTACAACGCCACACAGAAGGGCCACGTACCCCATTAGTAGGTCCCACCGCCCAACACCCAGGGTGAGGGGTGCCTGTGGCAGGTGGGAGCCTACATCTGCCCTGGGATTATCAACCTGACTCGATGCATCCACAGCTTGTTGGAGCGTAGGGATTTGTGGCGTCGGGAGGCTGAGGCCCGCCAACATAGCCAGCCGGACCCTGCCATGCCCCCTGGCCACACTCGCATGCCTGAGAACCAGCGTCTGGAGACACTGAGCAATCTGCTCCAGAGTGAGTATGTGGACTGGATGAGGAACCCACTGAGAACTTTGCACTCCTGCCTAACACTAACTGTTCCTGGGCCCCCTGTAGGCCAGAGCCAGCTGCTGCGTGAGCTGGTGCTGCTGCCTGCCGGGGCAGACTCCCTGAGGGCCCAGGGCCACCGTGCTGAGCTGGACCGGAAGCTGGTACAGGTAGAGGAGGCCATCAAGATCTTTTCCCGCCCCAAGGTCTTCGTGAAGATGGATGCTTGAGCCCTTTTACAGGGGTAGTGACAGGTCCTAGCTGAGGATCACTGCATGGTTGCAATGGACAGGGTCAGGCCCCATCATCAAGTCTAAAAACAGAAGCAGTGGCGGGGGGCGGGGCGGGGAGGAGTATCCCCAGAGCACTTTTCCTAGCCACTGGTGGCTGCAGAAGGGCCATCCTAGCCCAGCCTCTTTACCCCTTTGTCAAAATTAAACTTTTTGTACACAGTGGGATTTGTTTCCATAAGAGCTTTTCTTACCCTATAAATTCTAACTGTGGTGGCCCTCCTGCTGCCCAACTGCAGGAAGGTCTCTCTGCTGCCCTTATCAGTCCTGCCTCACGTCCAGGGCAGAAGGCAAGACTGTGGGATCAGGGAGGAGGCTGGGGCTGGGATACAGAAGGACCATAACTGCATTTGTAAAAAACCTTTAATGTCCCCCATACTGAGGGCCCTGTGAACAAGCTAAAACCCCACTGAGGAGTCCCCTGGAGTGGCAAGGACTGCTTCCTTGTGTGTCAGAGGCTGAAGCCACTACCATCTCCTCGCATGCTACTCCCCCAGCCAGAGCTGGCTTGCTCCTGATCATCCAGGGATGGCAGAGAGCTGCGGGCACTTGGAAGTAGGTGGCCTGGGTGCAGGTCCCAGCATGGAGAACCCTGAGACAGCCCATTGGAACAGGGAGGCTGGCGGTTCTCAATGACCAGATCACTACTGTCATCATCACTATCGGGCTCAGTAGGCCCAGGCCCAGCAGAGGGAGGCCCTGTCAGACGCCCAGATGCCCCACGCACCACATTATTGCGCTGATTGGCTGGCTTGACAGTGACGATGAGGTTGTGGCTGTTGGCGACCATCATATCTGTCACTTGGTCCAAGGTCTTCCCAGCCACCTCAATGCCATTGACTTCGAGGATCTCATCACTGACTGCCAGCAGTCCTGTACTCTCAGCCAGGCCCCCTCGTACCAGGCGAGAGATGAAGATGCCTGGGACACGTTCCAGGCCCTGGGGAGCTACACGAACGCTCATGCCATCTCGGATGTAGAAACCTAGTGGGCGGTCAGAACCGTGCTTGTGCAGCCGCACACGCCGGTGGGTCTCAGGCAGTAGGTCCACATCTATGACTGAAGAAACCTGGCGGAAATCTTGGGGCAGGCTGATTAGGAGGGGTGGCCGGGTGCGCAGAGGTGCCACGGGCCGAAGGAGGAGCCCCTTCTTACGCCGCTGCAGAGAGTTGGAGGCAAAGGCTAGGACGCTGGAGTCAGCTTCTGGAGAGGGAGACACTGAGATCAGAGACCCTGTTCCCCCTTTCCCATCAGGCCCAGGCAGGGGGAAGGGGACACTATAACTATTTCCTACCACCTGGAGGTCAGCCCAAGGGCAGGGATTGCTGAGGGTGAAGCCTGAGCACCCTGGGCATGAACTTAATCCCTGTAGACCTGCCCTGTCACCCTACCCCACAGAGGCTGCCCACTGTACCCCATTCTCCTCACCCCGCTTCTGCACTAGCAGGCGCAGCGGCGGGGGCCCACTGGTCAGGGCCCGGTGCAGGCTGTCGTCGTTGGTGAGAGGCAGTAGGTCGCCGTGAGCATCTGTATAGCCAAGCAGCACATCCAGCCCCGGGATCTGATGCACCGCACGCAGCAACCTCGAGAACTCTTGGAAGCCGCTCACAGAAGCTCGGGGCAGCGCGAAGCGTCGGAACTCCGCATCAAACTAGAGGCAGGGAGTGGGGGGAGAGAAGGGGTCAGGACGGACCCTGCGTCCTTTCTCACCACAGGTCGAGGAGGGGCAGGGATGAGAAAGCGGGCTGCCGCATCAGCTGCAGCCTTGTGCCCAGACCTCAGCTCCGGTACAAGGGACGCCGCTGTCCAAGGTCTTCTCCCCGCCCTCCAGGTAACCCAGGCCACAGAGGGACTCTAGAGGCCGGCAGTGAAAGGAAGAAGGATGGGCGCGGGAAAGCGAGAAGAAAAGCCAGAGAATGGGATGTGGAGGATAGTGGAGAGAAAAAGGTGGTGGGACCAAGGAGCTAGGGAGGGGAGAATGAGGGAATTGGAAGCACCTAGTGCCGAAGCCGGAGCTAGGACTGGAGGGGCCCTTACTTTGCTCTTCACCTCCACGATGCTGTCCGGACTGCGCGCCGGGGTTCTCTGTGGCCTGGCCATGGCGGGGCCGGGCGGGCCCGGGACCCTGCGCCAGGCGGCCCCGCAGGTGCACAGCCCGGCCGCCCGGCCGGCCCGCGCCGCCCCGCCCCTGGCGGTAGCACTCGCCCCGCCCTCCCATCCAGACCGTGACGTCAAGGGGCCAGCTACGGAGCGTGGAACGCGGAGTCCACGTTTCCTAGGCAACGGTGGGGGGGATAGAGACGTCTTCGTGTGCTCTTACGTCATGACGCTACTGTTCGTCCCGCTTTCAGGATCCTGGGGAGCGGCGGGGGGCGGTGCTCGGCCACTCGGAGGGGAGAGTGACACCTATTGAGTGCTATCGGTAATATTTCTACTGGCCTTACAAGACTACTAACTTTGTAGATGAGAAACTGAGTTAATATTTACTGAATCCTCCGGGGTCACACGGCGTTGAAGTGGCTTCGAGCCAATTCCCTCGGACTATCCTAGGCCGCAGCCTCAGGCCCCAGGTTCCTCCCTCTCCATCTGAAACAGCCCTTGACCCCTTCCTGCCCGGTGCCAAGGGAGTTTTGACGGACGGCCCAAAAGAGGCTCCGGCTTTGTTGCTCCGAGAGGTAACAAGCAGGGAAGCATCTAGTCAAGCCGACAAGAATCTGCACGGAAATTCCCTAACAGTATACGCTTGTGCGCACGCGCGGGCATGCACATGGGCGGGGCTTCTATCTCAGGTCCCGCCCAGCAGTCATGCATTTCCTCTTCCGATGAAAGGCGGGACCGGGCGCCCGCCCGCGGGAAACCTGGGTGAGCGGTGCTCCGTTAAATTCAGCTGCGGGAATGGCCAGGTTGAGGAGCGTGGTCCTGCGGCCGTGGATTCGAGAGCTGGTTCTGGGATTAGAGAGACTCTCCAGTCCACGGGCAGGGCAGCTGCTTCAGGTGAGCCCCCCAACCTCTCAGGGCCCGGAGACAGGTGTGTCCCCAGGGCGGTGGGATTGACGCCCGTTGCTGTGTCAGGTGCTGCAGGAGGCTGAGGCCGAGGCCCCAGGCCCGTCCTGCGCCCCTGACACGTCTGATGTCGGGGCCGCGTTGCTTGTGTCCGACGGAACCCACAGTGTCCGATGCCTGGTGACGCGGGAAACTCTGGACGCCTCGGACTGGTGAGAAAGGCGCCACAGGACCGTGGAGGACTTGAACCCAGCTGGGGCTCCAGGTGGGCGGGCCCCAGGCGGGCGGGACTAAGTTTCCGCCGGCTAGGCTGTGAGGGTCAAGCTCTCCGCAGGGAAGAGAAGGAGTTTGGTTTCCGAGGGACTGAAGGCCGGCTGCTGCTGCTGCAAGACTGCGAGGTCCGAGTCCAAGTGGCAGAGGGCAGCTTGGTGAGTGGTGAGGCTGGCTTGGGCGGGTTACTTGGCCTGACTCCGTGACAGCCCCTGAGACCCATCCCTGATTTCACCCCTCTAGCCAGCGGAGTTCTACCTCCAGGTGCACCGCTTCAGCCTAATGCCCACGGAGCAGCCCCGGGATTGGGTGATTGGTTGGTAAGTGATGTCTCCACCTCCAACTGCTCTCCCTATCCAGGCCTGGCTGGCGTTGGCATAGGCCAGGGGTGGAGAACCTTTTTTTCTGCCAAGGGCCATTTGGATATTTATATATCATTCGAGGGCCATACAAAATTATCAATCTTAAAATTAGCCTGCTATATTTGACTAAACATTTTTTAAAAATATTTTTTATTGATTTTTTACAGAGAGGAAGAGAGAGGGATAGAGAGTTAGAAACATCGATCAGCTGCCTCTTGCACATCCCCCACTGGGGATGTGCCCTCAACCAAGGTACATGCCCTTGACCGGAATCGAACCTGGGACCCTTGAGTCCGCAGGCCGACGCTCTATCCACTGAGCCAAACCGGTTTCGGCTTGACTAAACATTTAATTAACTCACCCCTAATGCCTTGATAGGGCCAGACCAAATGATTTTGTAGGTGTTATATGGCCCGTGGGCCAGATGTTCCCCCACCCCTAGCCTAGGCCTTTGGGGTGAGAGGGCTTGGGCCCTTAGTAACATTGACTGCCTATCACCATCTTTTTCCTAGCAACCAGGACCCAGATGTGCAGAAAAAGCTCAAAGACTGCCTCGAGTGAGTCTAGAATTGGGTTTGGGCCAGGTGTGCCTTGGTCAGATGATGGCAAATGTGTTGACAGGCCTCAGGATTGTTCCTCAGGCCTGTCCCCTCTGTTTCTGTAGGGAGCACCTTACAGAGTCGGCCTCCTCCAATGCAGGTAAGTGGGGGTTGATCCTAACTCTCTGTAGAGTGACTTTCCAGCTATCACCTCCTGCTCTTTTAGTAAGCCTCTTCCCCACCCACCCTACCCTTATCTTTGAACTTCAGCCCACCCCCTGCCCCCTGACTCTAGGCCTTTCACTGACCCAACTTCTGGATGAGGTGCAGGAAGAACAGGAGCATCAGGGGGCACTAGTGCACCTGGCTGAGAGCTGTCTGATGCTGGCAGGCCCTTGCACAGCACCCCCGCTCACCCGTTGGGCCACCTCAAGCCACTTGGCCATGGTCAGTCTAGGGCCTCCCTTGGGAAATGTCAGGGTGAGGAGTTTGGCAAGGGCCAGGCTGACGGTTCACTTCCACAGGGAGAAGCTGTGTACACTGTCCCCAGCCTATGGCTACACATCTCTGAGAATGACCAGCAAATCCTGAACTCTCTGGGCCCAGGTCAGAGGACACAGGGTAAGGAGGACTGGAGAGGTCCAGAGGGGAATATCTGGGGGTCTGGTACCCACAGTGCTGATAAGCCTTTCCTGACCCCTAGGCCCTGAGCTGCCCCCATCAGACCCCGCTCTTCAGGACCTGTCGCTGACCCTGTCCTCCTCTCCTTCCTCACTCAGTTCCTCAGGTAGGGTGGTTAAAGCCAAAACACTGCCCGGCTACACAGGAAGCTATGAAAGGGATGAACATGGCCCCTGGAGGCCTGCCTAAGGTCATAGGCCACTCGGCTGGTCTGAGCTGAGAGGGCTATGCTCACAGTGAGTCCCATCTTCCCCAGGAAATCCTGCCTTACGCAGCCACATATCATCACAGGAAAGTGGTGCCAGCGTCAGCCTTCTGCCTGCCGAGTCCTTGGCTGCTCTAGACACGGGGCAGAAGGGCAGCTCCCAGTCCCAGCCAGCCATCTGCTCAACCCCCCACTCCCTACCCCGTAGTTCCCCACATCCCAGCCATGTAACCAACTCCCCACTCCTGAGTTGTACCCCAAGTCTGTCACCTCTTGGTCACATCCCCAATTCACATCAGGCTGATGTGACCAGGCCCCAGCCCCAGAAATCTAGACTGGAGTTCAAGGAACTAGGGTTGCCCCCCAAGAACTGGCAACATTCTCCACGGATAAGAACCACTGAGGGAGTCCTGGAGTCCAGTCCTGTCTGGGTGAGCATAGTCCCCCTTCAGCTGGAGGGTGGAATGGGGTGAACCTTGGATAGAGCTGGGAGGAGAGCTGGGGTAGCCTTGGATGGGGTTAGGGGTCCTTGTTGGCCCCTCTTCAGACACCACATCCTCTTCAGGACCCCCCAAAGAAGCATCGAGATGGTTCCGCCTTCCAATATGAGTACGATCCACCCTGCACTTCCCTCTGTGCCCAGGTCCAAGCTGCCAGGTGAGTGCCTGCCCCCCTCTGTGCGGGAAATGTCTGACCCAGGGAGGCTAATTTTTAAGTTTTTAATTTTGTAAGGCCTGAGAATGATGTTATAAATATCCAAATGGCCTTTGTAGAAAAAAGGTTTCCCAGCCCTAACTGGTTTGGCTCAGTGGATAGAGCATCGGCCTGCGGACTGAAGGGTCCCAGGTTCAATTCCGGTCAAGAGAATGTACCTTGGTTGCGGGCACATCCCCAGTAGGGGGTGTGCAGGAGGCAGCTGATCGATGTTTCTAACTCTCTATCCCTTCCTATCTGTAAAAAATCAATAAAATATATATATATATATATATATATATAATAATATTTTTTTTTGTTTTGTTTTGTTTTTTTTTAAATATATTTTATTGATTTTTTACAGAGAGGAAGAGAGAGGGACAGAGAGTTAGAAACATCGATGAGAGAGAAACATCGATCAGCTGCCTCTTGCACACCCCCCACCGGGGATGTGCCCGCAACCAAGGTACATGCCCTTGACCGGAATCGAACCTGGGACCCTTGAGTCTGCAGGCCGACGCTCTATCCACTGAGCCAAACCGGTTTCGGCAATAAAATATATTTTTAAAAAGAAAAAAGTTTCCCCAAACCCTGACCTACAGCCTTGGTTCTCTTTCCAGGCTCCCTCCCCAGCTCCTGGCCTGGGCCTTGCATTTTCTGATGGAGCCACAGCCGGAATCCAAGCAAACCCAGGTGTGAGGGGTCATGTGACCACGTAGGAGAATGTGCATATAGGTCTATGTCTCTGAGTGGACAAACAGTGCTCCACACTCTGCTTCAAGTTTTTTAATAAAATAATCTCATGCGGCAGGAAAGGAGAGGGTCAGGGGTTGGGGCCGCCTCTTTGGTCTGTGGCTGGGGAGGGTGGGCTCCGCTCGGGGCTGGAGGGCTCTGTATCCTGTGGGAGCAGAGGCTCGGCTTCAAGGCCAGATCCTGCAAAAGGAGGGGGGGAGGGGGGAGGAAGGTCAGAATTGGACTGAGCGGTCCTGCCACCCTAACAACCAGCCCAGCCCCTTCTTACCTAGGCTTGGTGATGGGGGTGCCTCAAGCTTTGGCCTTCGCTTGAGGACAGGGGACCGCTGCAGCCTTAAAGGTCGTTCTGAGAGACACAGAAAGGCTTGTGGTAGGTTAAGTGCTTGCTGCTCGCCCCCAGCGTGTGCCAGTGCACACACATGCACACACACATTGTTGCTTCAGAGCCTCCCCTTCCCCTGTATCCTCCTTTTGGATAGGGAGGTTGCTCTTTTGGAGTTGGAACCTGGGCTAAATGGAAGGGCTGTCAGACTCTTGCTCCCTGGTTTCTCACCCCTCACACCACCAGTGGCCCCCTCAGCAGACCCATGAAGGGAGACCCGGAGCCCACCCTCTCCTGCACCCAAGCACCCATGGAAGTGTCCCCTCACCAACAGGGGCCTGGAGCTGGTCCTCATGCACAGACACTGCTCGTCGCCCTGCCGAGAGAGGCCTCGGCCTCAGCTGGCCATCTGGGGGAGGCCAGGGTATCAGGGTATGGTCCCAGCAGCTGCCACCACTCCAGCCCCTGTCCCCTACCTTCAGGGTCCCCAGAGGAGCTAAAATTCCCAGCAGGGACTCCTCCGGTCCCCAGTCCAGTATTGGGGTGGGGCTAACATGCCCGTTTACCTTCATTTCTGGGGCCCAAACAAGGATCCTCTGGGAGGCCCAGGCTGTCTGGGGAGGGACTGGGTTTTCGAGGGCTGGGACAAGGGGAAGGGGGTCCTGGACCGTCGTGTGGGCCCCAACCACGGCTCCTAAGCTCTGCATTCAGCTGCTGCCCCAGTGTCTTCCAGGTGGTGGACTCAGGCCCCTGGCCCCCTGGCCCAGGTCTGCATGAGGGGTCTGCAAGGAGAAGAGTTTCAGCCAAGACCTAGGCCAGGCATTGGAAGTGAGCTTGACCTGCATATTCCCCCACCACACACAGTGGCCCTCGCTCACCAGCAGACACGGAATGGGTGCGGGACTTGATAGAGATGGGAGGGGCCTCCGAGGAACTGTCCATAATGTCCCCTGCAAAGTAGGACAGGGGTCTCAGGCACCAGGCCTTGGGAGTGAGGGGAAGAAAAACCTGGCCCTCCCCATCCCTCTCCCAGAAAAGCAAGTCCCTTGGGGACTTATCTCTAAGGATATCCCCCTCCCCCAAAATGTACTGCCCTAGCCCGGGATCTCACCATCTGAGCCAGCCTTCTTGATCTCTCCATCTTTGCTCTGTAGGAAACAGGGAAGTCAAGCTCAGCTTACCCTAGCCTTGTTCTTATAACTGCTACTAAATGTGGGCAACATGGCAAACTCTCTTAAGAGTTCAGAGTCTGGCATGGTGGGACATAGACACATAAACATGATGTCTTAGTTCTGATTCACTTTCTATAATGTAGTTACTAGGGACTGATCAGAGTGGCATTAGCAGGATAGCGATGGGAGAGAGTCGGGGAAGGCTCACGGAAAAGCAGGGATGGATGAAGAGGAGCCAATATAACCAACCCATGGGTGGTGATAAGCTGGTTCGGGGGGTGCAACCAGGGGTGGAGAGCAGTGAGATGAAAGCAGTGACCAGGACTGAGACCCCACAGGCCCTTGAGGCAGGGTCAGGAGTCAGGGCAGAGGCTTAAGAGGAAGCCCCTAGATGACTTGCTGTTACAAATGTAGGTAACAAGGTCAGATTTCTGTGCGATCTGCAGAGAAAGGACTGACACCTTCAAGGAGGAGAAAGCAGTGGCCTGGGCCAGGGCAGAAGCCAAGAGGGAAGAATGGTTGAATCTAACTATTTTGAGAAGGAGCGGGTGGAACAGACCTGTGTCATGAATATCCTCCTGGTCACATATGTCACCCACAGACAGCCACATGGCACCGGCCCCCTCACTTCACACTGTGTCCCCCCCAAACTTACTTGTTTCCTCTTTCCTTCGGCACTCCCGCTGCCCCTGCTCACGCCAATCCTCTGCAGCATCACTTGTACCCTCTGTTCAAAGGATGGGGTCAGTTCTGTGTCTCCTCGCTCCAGAGGCCGCCTCTGGGGTCAGAGATGCCAGAGTGGGGAGAGAGCCCAGTGCCCTCAGTTCCAGCAGAGCCCTTACCCATGTCACCAGGCCTCACCTTGTCAGGTCTGGCACCCAGTGTTGCCTCCTCCTCCTCAGCAGGTAGCAGTATCATTGAGTAGGCCTTGCTTTCCCGAGTGTAGCGAGGCCGGCTCCTACGGGCAGGGTCAGGGCTGCCAGTGCCCCCTTCGGCCCCACCAGGCTCCTCCCCACGGCCAGGGCGGGCTGGTGGCCGCAGTAGGTCCCCAAGTGTGGTTTTTCGAGTGCGGGCAGCTGCCCCAGGGCTGGTCTCTAGATCAGGCCGTGGCCCCCGTGTTGAACGAGGCTTCTTGAAGGCAAAGAGGGTGCCCAGCTTCTTTCGCAGTGTACGGGGGACAGGGGTGGTGCCACCCTCGGTGGCTGGGTCCTCCTCAGGGGCCCAGCTGTGGGAACAGCCAACAAATAGTAAGCAGGAAGGCCCATGCAGCAGCCCACCCTCTCCCACCCCCTGCAACTGCCCCTCACTCACAGGCGATCCTGCTGGATCAGCCTTTTGGAGAAGAATTCTTCCACACCCTCATCCACTCGGGCACTGAGCCCATTTCCTTCCTGCGGCAACGCTGGGGGCACCTGGGGGATATCACACAGTCAGGTGTCACGGCTGAGTGCAACTGTGAGTTCTTTCCACCTCCTTTGTCCAACAGTCTGCTCTGGGCAACTCCAGGACCTGGGAGCTGGGATGACTAGGGGGCTGCAGACATCAAGCTCTCTCCCTGTCCAGCTAGTGGGCAAATATACTGATTTCACATACCTCAACCATAGTTGGCCTTGGACACACACCCGCCCACACCTACTCTTGTCCCAGGGAGTGTCCTACACTTTCTGAACCACCCAGTCACTAGCAGGCTAGAGCCCACGCATCCCCTGGGTCACACGTTCTCACCTGCCACCCCCTCTACTTCAAACAGCTTCCTGCAGCATCCCCCACCCCCACCCCACCCGGCCTGCTGCTGCTCAGCAGCACAGGCCTGCTGCGTCAGACCCTCTGGGGGACCTCAAGCCAGCTCCTCTTCCCCTTCTGCCCTGTGCCCACTACCCAGCCAGTTCCTGGTCCACACACAAGCCTCCCCCCACACACACCACCCAGATGTGCAGTAGACACAGGATTGTCCCTGTATCAGGGAGCCCAGGACCTCTCAGTAACCCTGAGGGATGCTGGATAAGATAGCCACCCTTTCTTGCACATCCACCCATACAACAGGCCAACCTGAAGCAGGGTTCTACACCCAGGTACACCCTTAACAAAGCCCAGGCACCCATGACCCCACATTGGGATGGGGGGTGGCCAGGAAGAATCCAGGACGTGGCCACATGACCAGGTGATTCTGGGCCTCCACAACCGGCCTCCTTGCCCACCATCATCTGTGAGAAGCAAGCAGGCCACCGCGACCCCCAATTCCACCACCTCTGGAGGGGGAGGACACTCACCTGAGGGCCCCCAGGTGGCGGGCGGTGGTGGTGCTGGCGCCTGGGCCGTGGCCGGGCCCTGGTCGGATGGCGCAGAGGCTGCCCGGAGGGTGGCAGGTCCATGCGAGGCAGCGGGCCGGCAGGGGCCCCGGGAGCGGCAGGGCTCGGAGAGCCGCGTGCAGATGGGCCCGCCTGCGGCTCCGCATCCTCTCCAGGAGCCGCCAGCTCGGGCTCCGGTTCCTCAGCAGCACCTGAGGGGAGAGCACCAGAAGAGCACAGAGCACGGAGCTCGGGGAGGTGGCAGTGGCGGCGCTAAGGCGGCAGGGGACCCGCCCAGGGCGCGGGGAGGGGCCCCGGCAACGCCGCCCGCTCCCCTCCCCCCAGCCAGCCCCTCCCTGCCGCTGTCCATGGTGCTGAGCGCGGCCCCGAGCGAGCGGCGCGTCATGCGCGTACTGGGGTAGGGAAGAGGGGTGGCGCGCGAGTGGAGACTGTGTCCAGGCCCTGTTCTGCTCAGGTCCTGCTCCATGCTGACTGACCACAGCAGACCCCAACGTTGCAGGATGCATGGGGGTCCTGACCTGGTCCAGGCAAGGGTGAGTTTCCAGGACAACAGGGCTGAATGAATGTGTCCAGGTGTTCAGGTCTCATGGAGCGTCAGCCCAACTCAGTAACTCCCTTTTCCCCAGGCCCTGACTTACTGTGAGTGGAGGGAACCAGGTGAAGACAGGGGTTGGACTCAGGCCATCTCTGTGGAGGACTGTCATTCTGTTGGGGAGGGCACAGTGAGCTGCCTCCCCACCTTCCACACGCCAGAACAAGATGGGAAGATCTAGGATTCCAGGCCCAGAGTTCTGGCATCACCTACCTTCTGCTCCTCTTCATCCTCCCTTTCCTTCTCCTCAGGGAAGAAAAGGCCTTCCAATTTCCCAGGCCCAAAGGGGGTGGGCTGGCCTTCTTCCAGGGCCAGTGTGGCAGAGGGCATTGCCACTGTTGTCTGCTGAGCCAGACTCTCCACCTGCAATACCAGGCACCCCAGAGATGGGTAGGTAGGGCCCCAGCCATAGTCCCATCAGTACCTAGGGGAACCCTAAAATATCCCTGGGCTTTATGACCCCAGAAGACATTAGAGAGTTCCTACTAGGCAGTGTGTGTGTATGCATGTGTGTGTAAGCAGTTTCCTCTTACCAGCCGATCCTGCGCTGCACTCAGACCCGCCAGAGCTTGAGCCACAATGCTCTCTGCCAAGGACCCCGTGACTGACAGCCGCATGTCCCTGAGGGCAAGAAAGGGTAAGGATCAGTGTGCTGTCTCTGCCCAGCCCAGCCCAGCCCCATCCATCCTACCTGAGTCTAGTGAAGGCATCTTGCAGCAGGTGCTCTGGGAGCAGCTCTGGGAGGCCCCTTGACCCCACCAGGACCCCCTCTAGCTGCTCCCTCCACCTGGGTCCCTGCAGCATCTGTGGGCAGAGGCTCCTTGTTGTGTCCAGTGTGGCCTGAGTGAAGTCCTGGGCAAAGGTCAGAGCATGGTGAGGGTGTGACTAGGGCCTAGACTGGATGGCTGAGGCTCTGACCCCCACAAAATATTAACTCAGGGAATATTAACCTAGTCAAGCCTATGAGATGGGGTCAAGCCTACATATGGAAGTGGGGCTCAGGCAAGGGTACCATCTCACCTGAATGTCGTGGCGGCAAACCTCGCCCACCTGCCCCAGGAGGCTCTCCAGCTTTTGCCGCAGCTGCCACTGATGGCTTGGGGAGCTTCCTGCCTCATATAGAATGGGGAGAATCTGGAGGCCAAGGAGGAACAGGAGTTGCAAGGTGACACCTAACTAAGAGGAGAAGGGTCCTCATGATGGGAAGGTGTGCTCACACTGAGAGAGAAGTTGGCATTTTGGATGGCATCCTCGGCCTGGTGCACAGCGGCTTCACCCTGAGGCCCAGCACCACAGCCCAGCAGCTCCACAAGCTCCTGCACCGACTGACAAAGCTCGTTCACTTCCTGAGGAGCATCAAGAACCAGTCTCAGTCTGGTCCCCTTCCAGTCCCCCAAACCCTGACTGCCTCCTTCCCAGGGTCTCCAACAGGGTGTGAGGTCTTGAAGCCAATACCACCAGGCCCAGCCTATCTGATCAAGGAGGGAGAGCTGTGTCTCCTTTGGTTCACTGCAGGGACCTTATATATACTTCCTAAGTGTACAGAATAGAAAGAAAGGAGCTGTCAGTCATGTCTGTGTTTTAGAACCTCAGTTTGTTCACCACCCACCTGGAGAATAGACGGAGAGGTGGGAAGAAATGGGAGTGAGGCACCACAGAGGAAGAACTAGGGAGGGGAGCAAGCGAGAGTTGGGATGGGGGTGAAGAGGTCTATGCAGGCTCCAATGTGGGCAGGAGAGGCCTGGTTCAAACCTCTGTCCACAGTACTTCATGGGTGTGGGCACCAGGGAGATTGGGCACAGGGTAGAGAGGAGAGTTTGTGGGAGATAATGAGATCACTTGAAAATGTAGAGAGTGGGAAGCCCCTGCAGGATGTCTGGGTCAAGGTGCCTGGGCCCTGGAGCTTGGGAGAGAAGTGGGATTTGGGAATGGAGAGGTGGGAACATTTCTCACAAAGGGAAGGTAGTGGAGGGAGATGAAGCCAGAAGAAAGGTCACTGGGTTGGCCACAAGTGAGGTCAGTGAAGAGGGGAAAGGAGACCTGTAAAGGGGAAGTCACATGTGGGGCTACAATGGGCAGGGGGAATTGAGGGAAGATTTTTAAATACTTCCCATCTTTAACAGGAGAGCCTAATTAAATGCTTTAAAAAGGCTGCCAGTAGGGGGAGGGAGTGGGGGGGGGGTGGATAAGGACACATGTAATACCTTAATCAAGAAAGAAAGAAGCCCTAACCGGTTTGGCTCAGTGGCTAGAGCATCGGCCTTCGGACTGAAGGGTCCCAGGTTCGATTCTGGTCAAGGGCATGTACCTTGGTTGCGAGCACATCCCCAGTGGGAGGTGTGCAGGAGGCAGCTGATCAATGTTTCTCTCTCATCGATGTTTCTAACTCTCTATCCCTCTCCCTTCCTCTCTGTAAAAAATCAATAAAATATATTCTTAATTTAAAAAAATTAAAAAAGGCTGCCAGTGGTATTATTTGGGGGAACTATACTATTTCAGGAATGATTGGTTCCTCTCCAGACCAAGGAGAGGGAATTGTCTGGAACAATGGACTTTAGACGCCCTGGGCCCAAGAAAGCCAGACCTTCAGATCCAGGGGGGCTCCCAGGTGCCACAGCTCTCCCCATCTCTCTATCTTCTGTTTGTACCCAAGGTTTAGGGAGGGGACACTGACCTGCTCAGAGGGATTAGAGACCCGACCTAGTGGCTGCTGGCATGAGGTGCTGGCAGGAGAGGCCTGGTCTGTGTGGTTGTTCCTCAAGAGACAGGCTTGGATCTAGGGACAAGGGCTATTGGTAAGTGGTGGGGCGGAGGGCCACCGCGTAGAGCAGAGCAGCAGAGAAGGGACCCCCCACACCTGATGCACTGCACGTGCTGTCATTTCCGGGCGGCTTCGCTGCGCCTGGGCCACGTCGGTCAGTGGCAGAGGCATGGCCTTCAGGCTTCGGTTCTGCTCCAGAGCCTGAGCCACGTCCAGCAGGCCCAGAGCAGATGTGTGATTCCGGTCCCAGACCACAGACCTGGGCCGGGAGGGGCGGGGCTTCAGCCGGGGGCGGAGCTCCTTCAGGCCACAACCAACCAACGGACCTGTTCATCCACCTCCATTCAGCCCCACCCCTTACAAGCTCCTCCAAGCCACGCCCTCCTCCCCATTGGTCCCACCCCTCTGGCCCCCGCCCACCGGAGTCGGGTGTTAACTCGAAGCGCCTTGGCCAGCATCTTGGCACCCGTGTCTCCCATGGCGTTGCCGCTGATATCCAGGGCTGTCAGGTTAGGATTGGTGGCCAGGGCCCGAAGCAGAACGCTGGCGCCCAGCTTCAGCCTCGACTCTGCCACAGACAGAGACTGCAGAGGCTGGGGTTAAGAGAAAGCCATTTGTCACTAAGGGGTCAGCAAGGAGGGCAGGTCACAAGGTCTGAGGGGGAAGGAGTGGGGTGGGGGGTGGTCACAGGGGTCCATTGATTGAGAATCCCACATGGTCCCGTGAACTCACACAGTCATCATCCTGCATGAGCTGGACAATCCGGTGCAGGACGTCGTCCAGGGTCTCCCTGTGGGCATGGGCCACAGTTGGAGCCGGGGACCCGGGTGGTGGGGTGCTGTCTGGGAGGCCCAAGAGTGGGATGGGGGCTCACTTGCACCGGACGTTGAAGTTCCTTCCAAGGGCCACATGTCGCAGGGACCGACTCCTCCCGATGGCCAGCACCAGAGTCACCATGTCCGAGCCGAAGCCTGGGGTGGTTGGGGTCACGCATGGGCGATGTTGCGGGAATGCGGATGTTGTGGGAATTGGGTGGGCAGTGGGAGGACGGGTTTCCGGGCGGCCTCACCATTATCCGACAGATCCAGGGAGCTCACTGCGCCAGCATCGCACACTAAGTCCTGTATCACCTGAGCGCCCGCGGAGCGCAGCTGAAGATGGAGAGCGGAGCGTGCTCAGGCAACAGGCCGCAGGTGGGGAGGCTCAGGCGGCCCAGGGCCCCGCGCTCCCGCAGCCCCACTCCCAGCGGGGGGCCCTCTGCCGGCTCCCGCTGGGGCTCTGCGCTCACCTCGCAAGCGCTGAGGTCCAGGTGCAGGTCGCCCACGTGCGTGTTGAGCGCGAGACCTTCCAAAAGGGCCCTGGGAGGGGATGTCACAGGGGGTGGCGGGAGCTGGGAAAGGGGCCCCCAGGACGCGAACAAATAGCAAGAAGGACGGGCCAGGATGCTGGGAAGGTTATGGGTCCGATAGGAGCGGGGTGAAGTGCTGGAAGCCTGGCTTGGCTGATGGCCACACAGGTGGGGGACTTGGCCATGGGCAGCGACACTCACCTGAGCGCGTCGGGGGGCAGCTTGCAGCCTGCGAGGGCCAGGTGCCGGAGCGTCCCCGCGCGACTGAGGAAGAGTTGCAGCGAGGCGGGCGCAGCCCGGGACTTCCTGGTGAGAGAGCGGGAGGAGTGGGCTTCCGGGCGCAGGAGGCGGCTCCCGGCAGTCTGACCCCCCTCCCACCTCCCGCCCCTAACCACGCCCGCCCGCCTTACGTGCGGGAGAAGACATTCCTGGAAGCGTCGAGGTGGGTGAGGCTGGCGCAGCAGCCGCGGGACAGCGCGGCGAAGAGCTGCGGGAGGAGGGTGGAGGCTGCACCGGCCGGAGGACTGACCCCTCCCCGCCAGCCGTGCCCGCCAGTCCACCCACGGGCCTCAGACCCGCCGACCAGCCCCTCCCCCAGGCCTGCCCCCTGACCACCTCCTCACAATGTCCAGGGCGGTGTCGGTGCCTGCGAGGTTCAGGACCGTCAGAACATTAGGACGGCTCAGGAAACTATAGAGGCCCTGGTGGCAGGATGGGATGGGAGAGAGGAAAGGAGCTTTCTGACACCCCACTGCCTGCAGCGCCCCCCATCACTGCCCCTAAAAGACCACTCACCCCGTTGTCCTCCGAGGCCCCCAGTGCCCCGGGGTTTCCCGAAAGATCCAGGTGGGTCAGGGCCGAGTCAAAGGCCGCATTGGAAGCCAGGGCCCGGCCCAGAGCTTTCATTCCTGGTGGTGGAGGAGGGGGTGGCTCAGGCCCACCCACACGTGCTCCACCAACCCTACCCCACCCCATCCTTGGCTCCACTTACCTCGAGGTGTCAACCCTGTCTGTGCTAGGCTGAGTCTCCTCAGGGCTCCAGGACGATGCTCTAGGTGTCTGCTGAGCGCAGCCACGCCTGGGGATAGGGGCAAACCTTGTGGGTCCCACCTTCTCCAGCACGCACCCCCGGCACTTCCCCAGGCTCAGCCATACCTCGGTCATCCAGCAGGTTCCCGGCCAGGCTGAGTTCCCGAAGCCCGGAGCTCGAGTGGCCTGCCAGCACCTGGGCCAGTCGCCGGACAAAGTCTCTGGAGACCAGACCCCAGGCTTGAGACTCTGACTCTGGATTCCCAACTCCTCCCAATCCCGGACTCCCCTCCTCAGCCCTCCCAGGCTCCCTTACCCCCGCAGGCCACAGGTCTCCAGCACCAGCTCCTCCAGGTGGGCCGACTGACTCATCATGTGCAGAATCTGTTCCAAGACCTCAAGGCTCTGAGAATCAGAGGGGAGGCTCAGTGGGCTGCACCCTGGTCCCCACACCCTTGCCCCCGCCTTGCTCCTACACTCTCACCAGCTTCACGTCCACGCAGGAGAGACACCGGAACCACAGGTTGTAGGACAGGGCAGCCACACTCAATGCCAGGTCCCTGGGTGGGAGAAGGGGCAGGGGCAGAGCTCAGGGTCCTCCAGCCGGATCTCAAGCCCAGCATCCCCCTCCATGGAGAGGCTGAGGCTCAGGAATGTGGGTCATGGCCTCTTCCTCCCTTCCCAGTCCTGGCAGGCCACACACCGACTGCCCAGGTGGCTGAAGTCTCCGAGGCTGAAATGGCGGCAGCCCTGACGATGGTAGATGGTGTCCACATCCTGGACAGGAAGAAAGTGTCTGCAACTGGCTTGGGGCCGCAAGCAGCAGGGAGGGACTCAATGCACACGGGGATGAGATGTCTCCAGAGCCCCCCAGAGAGGGCCCTACCCTCACCCACTGAATCTCCTCTCGGAAAGGGAAGCCATTGTAGTCACACAGAGCCTCGTATGTCTCCAAGAAGCCACCTGGGGAGGTGCCAGGGGTATGACAGGGTCAGGTGCGGGGAGGACAGAGACAAAAGATGGTGCAGATCAGACCCAAGCTGGGTGGTGGCGGTACCTCAAGTGGCTCTGCTCAGTTTGGGAGACCTCCAAACCTTGGGGGCTGGGGCTGCAGGAAGGGGTAGGCTGGGGTCCCCACGTGGCCCCGCCTTGGCCCTTACCACAGGGGCTACTGGGTGAGGTAGCCTCTGAGGGGCTGCTTCTCTCCAGACGAACCAGCATGGAGGGGGGCGTGGGCTTCCGGAATAGCTTCCTGACGGGGGGAGAAAGGAGAAGGGCAAAGGCGCTTCCAGCCTCTGGGGTGTGAAGCTGCCCACGTGTGTCTCCAGAGCATCCCCCCTGCCGCCCCTTCCCTGCCAGGCCCTTGCAGTTGCTGGGCCTCACCCAAGGGTGGTGTGAGGGAAGACCTTCTTGATGGCCGCAGCCACATGCTGGGCCAACTGCTCCAGGGCAGCCACACCGGGAAACTCCAGGACCAGCTCAGGCAGGGACTCCAGCTCAAAAGTAACCTGGGGAGAGCAGGTGGCTGGGCTGGGCTGGGCTGGGCTGGGCTCCATGTGTGGGGGAGGGGAAGGGAAGGAGGAGGTGAGGCCAGGCCCTAGCGGGGACTAAGGTGTTCACCTGAGGGGGTGTCTCCTGCAGTGCCATGGCCTGGACCTCCAGGTAGCTGAATGTGCAGTCCACCTGTGGAGGGCCTGGGTCAGCAGGGACCAAGGCCCGAGCCCCACCCCCCTGGGAGCCCAGTCCTTTGTGCAGCCTGAAGCTCAGAGCCCGATGGGCCTAGACTCCAGTCCAGCCTGCTGCCTGAGCCCAGTGCTGTTGGAAGGGCAGAGCCCACAGGACAAGGCGAACAGTGCTGCAGCCCTCTGGTCAAGGAAGCTGCTGGAGGGCAAGGTGGGTGGTGACCGGCCCGGGACTGACTCACCCTCAATGGGAGGCAGGTGTGGAGCAGGTAGGCTCTCCATCGCAGCAGTGCCTGGGGGGAGAGAGTGCCTGACACCCTGTTCAGGGCAAAAGGCTCTTGCTGCTTGGGCCACAGCACCCTCCCAGGCTCTGTCCCCCTGCCATACCAGGACGTGACCTTGCTCAGCACCCTCCCGCTCTGGTAGCCAGGTTTTCAGCAGCAGGTCTGCCTCCTTGGGCCACAGGAACCTGGTGATCTCGCCTGTGGGAGGGCAACCTGCTGGATGACTCTAGTCCTCCCACGGAGGTCAATTCATGCCCATGGTCTACACCAGGCTGGGGGCCTGGGCTCATCTATGGGCCAGCAAGGAAGGAGAGGAGTGGATCTTGGGGTAGCAAGCCCTCCGAAGGAGCAAAGAGAAACGCTTGCCCGGCATCCGCAGGGCTCTGGGTCGGCCTGGTTTTGGGGCCCGCACTGCTTCCTCCCAAAACAAGTAGGTAAAGAAGGGCCAGCGCTTACCTCGCAGCTCACAGGATATGCCGTCGGGGGTCTGAGCCATGGGGCCGGGCCAGGCGGCGGGGGAGGCCCAAGGAGCTCCGAGGAGAAACTGCAGCTGGCAGGCGCGCACAGGAAGCCCGGGGCCCCGGCCCGCACTGCAGCCACCTGCTCCTCTCGCAGCGGAAGGTACGCGCTGCTTCCTGCCAGGCCGCCCCCAGCCCGGCTCCTCCCCGCCCTCGCCTCCACGGGCCTGGAGAGGTCGCCCGCTTACGGGGAGGCAGGAGGAAGGCAGAGTCCCAACTGCCCGTCCACCCCGTCGCGCAGGAGCTAATCCGTCAGGCCAGACGGGTGGGAGTGGTGTGGCCTGCAGGGTCGCGCACGCGTCCGTACCTCTAGCGGTTTCCAGCCCCCTGCTTCTACCCCATACCGCAGTCCCTGCCGCGAGCACCAGGGGGTGCTGTCCGCTCGGGGATTCCCTCCCGGCCCACCCTGGTTAGTAGCCTGAAAAGCCCAGCTGGGGAGGGGAACGCGGGGGCGGAAAGGCAGGGGCGTCTGTTTTGGCAGGAGTGTGGAATCTCTCCCAACACCCGGGTCGGGTCCTAACCTGGAGGACCTAATCCGTTACTACATCTGACCTGGAGACTGTGACACCCTTCTCCGTGGCAGAGGTTCCTCAGCTTTCATCAGGTTCAGGCTGGGTCAGGCGAGAAAGTCCACGTGTGTGCGCTCCGGGGGCAGCCTTGGGCTAAAACCCGAAACCCCACGGCTTCAGGGAGGGACGGAGTGAATAATAAAGGCGGCCAGGAGCACGGGGGTGGGATCCTCCTCTGAGTGTGCCTTCTCCCGGACCTGGATTTGGGGAGGGGAAACCACTAGGAGAGAGGAAAGCTACTGTCTTCAGGGCTGGGAGGGATCAGCCTGAGAAGCACGCTGCCTTATAAAAGACCAAGGACCTAGATTTTGGAAGGTTCACACGAGGGGATTAATTTTCCCCCCTTCCATTACTTATGGATAAAGAACATTCTCTGCCCCGCCCACAGCTCAGCTAGGCACAGGTGGAATAGCCACGAGCAGGGGAGAGATACTGGGCAGAAATCTCCTTGGTTTCTTTCCCACCTCCAGCTACCCCTCCTCACTTGGGGCTCAGAGACAGTGGGAGCACCTTCTCATCTCCCTTTGTTGAGGTCCACCAAGGACTGGGACAAAGTGGAAAGTAGAAACTGAATATTAACAGCTTGGGGGCAGCCATCTCTCCCCTCAAACAACAGGCTCCCGGTGTGAGAGTTGAGAGCTGACGGGAGGACTCAGCTGGAGAGGGAGCTATGAATTCCTGTCCACCGAGGCCAGAAGTCCCTCTCCGCTGCCTTTCAATCTGAAAGGAGTCAAGAGCTGGTTAAGATGGAACTCTTTCGAAGACCACATAGAACCTACAAACTGCTTTTAGGGTAAGAACTCACTATGGCCAAGTGGTCAAGAATGCAGGTTCTCAAGGCAGACTGCCTGAATTCAAGTCCTGGCTCCATCTCTTAGACATTGAGTAAGTTACTTAACCTTTCTGGGCTTCCAGTTCCAGTTCCAGCTGGAGCTATTAACTTATCTCAAAGTGTTGCTTGTAAGGATTAAATATTAAGAGATGTGCTCACAACAGTGCCTGGCACTCAGTGAACACTCACATTTGCCAAGTCTACCATGGCAACCCTAGGACTCCAAAACAACCACAAAAACGCCACCTCATTAGGGTTTTCCTGTTTAGAATAACAAGGATGAGAACTAAAAGAGGGAATGACTGCCAAAGGGTTGGAGCTGTTCCCTAGGTGGAGACTCTGGGGAGCGGAGGGGGGCAGGGGAGGCTCGAGTGCTGGGAGGGAACGCAGGGGGCTACGGAGAAGGAAACCAGGATCAGCATGTAGATCAGACCAGGGGTGCTGAGCTAGCCACAAACCCTCATTAACTGCTGGCACTCAGGGTGACAGAGACAAAACAAACAGACCAAGTAAACACATGGGACTCAGCTCCAACAAGCAGTGAGTGACTCAGTGAGAGGGGGAGGCCTTCAGCTTGTTCAAGCCGGCTTCTCTGTTCCAGACAGCATGACACTCCGTGGGCGCGCAGGAAATGCTAAAAGGTCATAATGAGGAATAAGCCCCGCCTGCTCCAGTAGCACAAGCTGACAGGCCAGGCTGCACCTCCCAGCGTCGCCACAAGGCTCCCTCACATGGTTTTAAAGGACAAGAGCTGGGCAGCAGTGGACGGGCAACACCACTTCGATGTAACTATTTCTTTATTCCAGTACCTACTACGGTTTAACAGTGGGGAAGAGGGCTGTAGACAGGCCAGGGAACTTCCCCATAAGGTCTCAGGTGTGGAGTAATAATGAGAACTGGCTTTTGCTGAAGGTTTTATGTATTTTTTAAAAAATATTTTTGAAAAAATAAAAAACAACACACTAAAAAAAAATAAAAAAAAATAAAAAAAATATTTTTGATTTCAGAGAAAGGAGGCTAGAAACATAAATTATCATAATCATTGATTGGCTGCCTCCTGCACACCCCCTACTGGTGATCGAGCCTGCAACCTGGGCATGTGTCCTTGACCAGGAATCGAACCTTGACCTCCAGGTTCATGGGTCAATGCCACACCAGCTGGGCAGAGTTTTATTATTATTTAATTTTTTTAACTTTTTTATTAATTTCAGGGAGGAAGGAAGAGGGAGAGAGAGAAACATCAATGATGAGAATCATTGATTGGCTGCCTCCTGCACGCTCCCCACTGGGGATCAAGCCTGCAACCTGGGCATGTGCCCTTGACCGGAATCGAACCTGGGACCCTTGAGTCCGCAGGCCAACGCTCTATCCACTGAGCCAAACCGGTTTTGGCCAGAGTTTTATTTTTAATGAAATCACATAGGATTATCAATGGGAATCCCTTTTCAGCCTCAACCACCATGAGCATGTCACTTTTCTTGGACTCCCTCTATCTAAAACAAATTCACATTTTAACTTTCAATGAGAAATAAAAGCGCTGCTGAAGATAAACATCTCCCGGTTCTGCAGAGATTTTCTATTATAAATACCTAACAATTGTTAAAAGCCATGTGCTCTGAGAGAATTCTAGTTGGGGGTACTCGGTCCCTGTGGGGGCTAGCCTATGGGTGGGATGGAGATGAAATACTTGACTGCCTAGTAGTCTTGAGGCCCCAGATGATACATTTTCCTGGTGAGGCCCCAGATGATACATCTGACTGTCCAGGAGTCTCCCCTGGTGATCATTCTGTCTCCCCTGTCAAATCAACTTCTTTATGACAGACTGGCCAGCTTCCCTCTGTTCCCCTGTACTTGGCAGAGCTTGAGGTACTGATCCCAACCCTTTTTGAGCGGAGATCCCGAGGACAGAGCTTCCCATCAGCTCCTTCTACTCTAAGCTCTGGGGCCCACCCCCTTGGCCATGGGGAACCCACTCCCTAAAGTGAGTGGCTCATGGAGAATGGCAGATGTCCATTCCCTTACACACACACTTTCAGGGAGTTAAAACTTGGAACAGGATGCACTTAGTATCCCATCTGCCAGGATCACCTCCCATCTCCTAAAGAGGAAGTGGTCACACAGCCTGCCTGTACCTCAGGCCTGTACCACCTGAGGCCACACATGTGGACCTCTTTGGGCTTCTCACTAGACAGGAATCACACAAGACAGTGTTTGGAGCACTGTTAATCCGTTATGATTTATTAGCTGTACAGCAGTAGATCCTCCTCCCCAGCTTTCAACCCCATTACATATTTTATTACAGGTCTCATGTTGGTGTCCTAAAATAATGAAAAATATCACACAGTACAGCTAAGTACAAAACATATCAACCTAGAGTCTGACAGCTAACTGATGGCTCTCTTAAAAGCAATACACAGAAGAAAAAAGTGTTTGAAATCAACAAGACTGAGGCTCTCTAAAAAACACATTTTAAACATGACAGTTCATGTGCAAGAATCATTTTTAGTTGGTTTTGCTTCACATTATTAACCTTTTTTTTTTTTTTTTTTTGCATATCCAAAGTTTAAATTACTGACCTAATGAAAATTTCTGGCCCAGCTTTTAAGGGACTGCTGTGACCTGCTCATAATCACCCTTCTGCTTTAACAGAGGATTTATAAAACAGAAAATTCAGCTACAAACAGAGCAAAGAAAATGTGGATGGGAAATCATAACCGAAAGTTAATTGTACAAGGTTCAAATGCTGGCTCCACGGGCTGGAAATCACGATCTTCCACATGGGTGTCCGTCTCTAGTGGGCAGCAGTCTGGGTGCTGTTCTGCTACATGATTGCGATCCGATTCCTTGTCAACATTTACACACTACAGTCTGTGGTAACTTAATTTGCAAGTAATTAAAATGCTGGGTTTTCTTACACTGCACTTCTTTTCAACCTCTTAATTAATGGAAAAGATTAAAATGTAAAAAAAGTTATTTACAAGCTTGACCATACCAGAAACTTTGCCAAGAAAGAGGCAAAGCCTTCAGGACAAAAACTGATCGTAGCATGCCATATTATTGGTGTGCAGCCGACTCCAAGGAAAGGGAGTCAGGGAAAAAGCAAAAGCAAAAACCAGTTTAAAAGTCTAAGTCCTTCCCACGTCTGCATTTACAATTGAAAACTCTCCTGGGAAGAAGACCATAGAACTCTGGGCAACCCGGTGGCTGTTCTGGAGTGGTTTACCATAGCCAGAAGGAGGGTCCAATGTCTCTGTTTCCATCTAAGAAAACCAGTTAGGCGTCAACACTGTCCTTAGCACTTCCTGGTAAACCCCCAGGGACTCAGAACATTCCATGATTTGCTAACATCAAACGGCAAGTTCTAGTTAAATCACATTTTCCTAACATCATCCTTGAAGTTTTAGTTCTCAGTATGTTTGGTAAAACGGTGTAAAATGGTGCTTTTCCCAAAGCCGAAAGAAGAAAAAAGGGAGAAAATTAAGATGCAGGCCGTTTAAACACAGCCCTGAGCAGTCCTGGTGAAGACAAGGCCCTGCCATCACCGGTCCATCATGCTGAGGATCATCTCAGGGGTGAGGTCTCCGTTGGGGGCATCTGTGGCAGCGGGCTGGGCCTCCTCTTCTTCCCCCTCCGCGGGCTCCGCATCTGGCTCTTTTTTTACTTGAACTATAATGTTCTCAATTGCACCTGTATTCTGATCTTCAACCTGGATGATAGCTGTTGCTGGTGAAAAGGGGCACGAACAAAACAAATGCTCCATTAAAGTCCTCAAAGACGGCAAAGGTCCTTCCAGACTTGACACTAAATGGATATTAGCAATTCAGGAAAGTCTTCGTAGTTATACAGAGCAAGTCAATAAAAAAAGACTGAATGATCTAAACGTGGCCACACATAAAGCCCAAACATTCTAGAAACTATCAAAGAAGAAAATGCTGGCAGTTACCTTCATATGCCTCCCAAACTACATATTAAAAGCCTTAGTTTTCCTTTATGTCATAAATTTGGCCTTGCAATAAAAGTCTGAGACAGGCAAAAGATGCGAACAGCATGACCAGGATCACAGAATGTGTGATGTAGGTCTGTTTCATTTGATTCTAGCTCTTCCACACCCAGGGCCCTTCCATCAGTTTGTTCATTCACGTGTGTGCAGGTGAAATGGTTCCCAGGACCTATAGTTAATCACCCTACTGTAATATACATCTATACATGAGGCTCAGTAAATACACTTAAAAAGTAGATTAAACCCTGCATTTGTTAAAGGAAGAAAAAACAAAACACACCAGGCTTTCAGGAGATCTAGACTCTAGACCAACACATGAGTAGAATAGAGACCTGAGTTCCCTAGAGCCTGCTCTCACAGGGCTGTGTCTAGTATAGGACTGCTACCCACTGGCATATGTGGTGTGAAGTGGAGGGTGCCCACCTCCTCGGTGTCTGCTCATCAATCAGAAGGCCAGCAACTAAATCACAGGCCTGGGATTCTTAATAGGAGGACCAACCTACTCACAGAAACTGCCCCCCCACCCCCCACCCCATCCTTTCAAGTTTGGCTCCTTTACATTCATTACCCATCAATTCTGCCAGCTGACTGTGACTTTGGTGGTTTTATAAAACCTCCCACATTAACAGCACCCATCGGTAGAACATAAGCACCCTTCTATGCTAAGCTTTTATTCACTGAAATGTAACAGGCCTCATGTTCCCCAGTAAAAACTAAAAAAAAATATTCGCTTCCTGAGTTTGTTCCTGGCACGACCCTAACTTGGTCTCATGGCTTAGTTTTCATCTTCCCCAAGAACACGGACCTGCATAGCTTCCCCACGTGCTGGGAGAGGATGCCAGCCAGTAACGGAGGGGAGACTTACGCTGGGTCTGTTTGGGTTGGTTGGTTCTGCCAGGGGGGCGTCCTCTCCGCTTCTTGGCAGGTGGTGGGGCTGGGGTCACAGGCTGAGGCTCTGGCTCAGGCTCAATTTCCATAGCAGGCTCCTCTTCATCGTCATTGTCATCCAGGTCGGGCTCAGCATTTTCTTCTTATTAAATCAGGGAGAAGAGGTGGTGGAAGAAAAAATAACACAAATAATCATATACTCGGTGAAGTTATGTATTTATTTTCATTGTTAAAATGCCCTTTTTAAAAATGCTTTTGCTGCCCAGTCGGTGGCTCAGTGGTTGAGCATCAACCTAAGAATCAGGAGGTCATGGTTCGATTCCCAATCAGGGCATATGCTTGGGTGGCAGGCTTGATTCCCGGGAGGGGGCATGCAGGAGGCAGCTGATCAATGACTCTCTCTCATTGATGTTTCTATCTCTCTCTCCCTCTCCCTTCTTCTCTGAAATCAATAAAAATATATTTTTTAAAAATGCTTTTGCTGAAATTTTTGCTATCAGTCAAAGCAGAGTAATCTGGTATTGTGGCAGAATTAATAAGCAAATGAACTTGACTACTATTAATCATATTTTACATGGACTAGGTATTTTTCCTTTAGCTTTAGACATCAGAATATTGAGTTTAAAATTCTCAGAGGCAACTTCATCTTATGTTAGTCATACAAAACCACAAATAGTGTTTAAGTTGACAATAAAACTAATATTCCCTCTATCTATTCTACGAGGATAAAGGAGGACATTAAGCCTGAAATGGACCCCTAAAGATGTGGTCCTGCTCATCTGAGTGGGTGAAGGGTGTGTGTGTGAGTGTGTGTGTGTGTGTGTGTGTGTGTGTGACAGAAGCTCCTGATGCATTGTGAGGTCTTGTTTTCCAGGATAAGTAGGAAGAGTTCTTTTAGGAGTACTATTGCCGGGCTTTTTAAAGGCCAAGTTTTTAGCCCTATCTGGTTTTGCTCAGTTTCTAGTGTCGGCCTGCGGACTGAATGGTCCCAGGTTCGATTCTGGCCGAGGGCATAAGCCCGGATTGTGGGCTCCACCCGCCCCCCACAAGTGGGGGGTGTACGGGAAACAGCCAATCAATGATTCTCTCTCATTGATGTTTTTCTCTCTCTATCCCTCTCCCTTCCTCTCTGAAATAAAAAAAAAATAAAAAAAAATTAATAAAGGCCAAGTTTTTAGAGTTAAAAGCCAAGAAGCACAGGTTGCAATCACTTCCTTCTTCCCAGCTTACTATCAGTATCAGGGTCATCCTTAATCCTCAATCCCTGACTTTGTCTCTAATGCCATCTATCTATATAAAAAGCCAGCGACCGGACCGCCATAACGACCAGTTGCTATGATGCCCTCTGCACCCAGTGAACCCACCTGATGGGGGGTGGGGCTGGCCAGCTAACCTCCCCCGGCCTCTTCCCGAAGCTGGCCCTGATTGGCCTCTCCCACCCCAATCAAGGGCAGGGTGCTGGCCACCCCCCACTGTGCCCCCTCCCCTGGCCAACCCTGCCCCTGATCAGCCCACTGCCCCTCCCCCATCCGGCTCCACCCATGATTGCCCCCCTACCCCAATAGGGGGCAGGCCAGCTGGCCAACTTCCTGCAGCCCCTCCCCCAAACTGGCCCCGCCCCCAATGGCCCCCCACTCCAATTGGCCCACTGCCCCTCCCCCAGCCAGCTCTGCCCCTCCCCACCAATCAGGGGTGGGGCTGGCTGATGAACCTCCCATGACCTCTCCCCTGGCTGCTGACCCCCGATTGCCTCCCCCACCCCATTCGGGGCCTGTCGCCCCACCATCCTTTCCCACAGCTGGCCCACCCCCAATCAGCCACCCACCCAATTGGGGCTGGGGCCCACTCAGCCAATTGCCCTTGGCCCCTCCTCCCAGCCTGTCTGGCCCTGATTGGGTCGGGGCGGGCCAGCTGGCCAACCTCCCACCCTGATTGGGGCTGGGCCGGCTGGACCCCACCTGTGCTATTGTAGAAAAAATATTGATGAGGAGCCTGATAACATATGCCTTTGAGCACTGGATTTCTTTTCTTTTTTTTTTTAAATATATTTTATTGACTTTTTACAGAGAGGAGGGGAGAGGGATAGAGAGAAACAGCAATGAGAGAGAAACATCGATCAGCTGCCTCCTGCACACCCCCCACTGGGGATGTGCCCACAACCAAGGTACATGCCCTTGACTGGAATCGAACCTGGGACCCCTCAGTCCGCAGGCTGACACTCTATCCACTGAGCCAAACCAGTTAGGGCGAGCCCTGGATTTCTTACTAGGTATGAGACCTAAGACACTGACCATGCTGGACCTCAGTTTCCTTGTGTAATTTTTAAAGCTCTCAACTACTTACTAGTGATCTGAGTATCAAAAGGGTTGAGATAACACATGTAATCATGCTCTGTAGCTTATACTCTACTATACAAACACAGCTATATTGACACTGTACACCACGATTTAAAATGCCTCCATTACTCCACGCATTATTAATAATAGATGTTATCCCCATTTTATAGAAAAAGTGAGAAGCTAAGTGATTTGTAAGGCACAGCTAAGCCACAGCAGGTGAAAATCCAACCTCTAACCCCAATTTGGGGCTGTTCTGCTGCTCACCCCTGCAGGCAGCCAAAGACGTCTTATTACCCCTCCCTCACTGCCTGCCTTCCTCCAAGAAGCACAGGTTGCAATCACTTTCTCTTCCTCTGAAACCAAATGTTTAAATTTAGAAATCTGTGAGTAAATGCATGATCTTCTGGACAAAATGGCTTATTTATCAAGTGACTGACATCCTAAGTGAAATATGGGGAACGTAGTCTTTTTAAAAAATATATATTTTATTGATTTTTTACAGAGAGGAAGGGAGAGGGGATAGAGAGTTAGAAACATCGATGAGAGAGAAACATCGATCAGCTGCCTCCTGCACACCCCCTACTGGGGATGTGCCCACAATCAAGGTACATGCCCTTGACCGGAATCGAACCTGGGACCTTTCACTCCGCAGGCTGACGCTCTATCCACTGAGACAAACCGGTTAGGGCAGAAACGTAGTCTTATGTGGCAGTGTGTCAAGAACTTCCCTGTTGAACTTATTCAGACCCCTTATTGCCTAAGTTAGCCCAAAGCCTAGAAAACGAAATAAATAAATTCAGTCAGAAATGGGGTGGGGGAGCACACAAAAAGGGTTTAAGGGTCAAAAGCTCACTGGCTTGGAGAAATTTGGGCAAAAAAACCTTGAAAATAGCAGTAGACTCTGCTGTACAATCTCTGCAGATGACCAGGCAGAGCTCCTGGGAGGGGATACATAACCGCTTGGCCTTTGTAAGCCATGGGATGGAAAACCCAGACTAGGGGGCGGGGAGAGACTAGTATTAGGTATGAGGCCCAGCACCAAACTGTGCTCTACAACCCAGAATTCTTCAGCTAAAACATGCTTCTGGGGAAGTACAATTAGGGACTGGCCCACAGAAACAAGCAGGGCAATACACGGGAAAGAAGGGATGTCTGTGGCAGCATGAAGCTCCGCAACTTAGAGCAACTCCTGGGACCTTCAAGGTCAGGGTTATCTGTGGTTCTCTGGCGATATTTGGGGCCTTCTGACCCCAAATATTCTTTGGCACCTCCTAATAGTCCACACATTTTCCTAAAGATAGATTCTTAGTAGAGAGTCGTGTGTTCTTTTATAAAAAGCAAGCACACTGACATTTTAAAGGAAGTAATTCACTTAAAACTTTGAAACTAAACAAGATACTGCTTAAAATACACTTTGCACTAAAAAAAGCAGCAAAGTGGGGTGGGGGCAATGGAGCAATAAGGACACATATATAATACCTTAATCAATAAAGAAAAAAAAATTAAAAATATAAATAAAAGTAGCACCAGTAAAAAAAAAAAGCAGCAAAAATAAATTGCTCCCAGCCCTAGCTGGTTTGGCTCAGTGAATAGAGCGTCAGCTTGCGTCCTGGGTTTGATTCTGGTCAAAGGCACATGCGCGCGCCCCCTCCTCCCCGGGGTTATGGACTCAATCCCCAGTAGGGTAGTGCAGGAGGCAGCCGATCGGTGATTCTCTCTCATCATTGATGTTTCTATCCCTTTCTCCCTCTCCCTTCCTCTCTGAAATCAATTTTAAAAAATTTAAAAAATAATAAAATAAATTGCTTCTAGAAGAAGCTAAAGTTCTGAATAGAAAAGTGAAGGTTTTTCTAAAATAAAGAAAAACTAAAGGGACCTTCTTACAGATCTACATATAAAAAACTTAGTGCTTTCATGAGCAAGTTTTACAATAAAACCAATAAAATAACTGAAGGTCTTTAATATATTTAATTTTCAAAAATTTTGTTCCCTTCCCACTACTTCTACTAACAAGTAACATAGAAAACAAAATGAGGAATCCTAAAAAAAAAAAAAAAAAAAAGAGGAATCCTTAGAAATAGCAATTAGGCACCATTTGTAATCTCTCCAGTCGATAGTGCTTCTGGGAAAGTGCATTCCCCAAAACAAAACCTCTCAACATTCTTTCCCATAAAAAGCTTAACTCTGTAGTCACAGATGTGCCTTCTCAACTGGGTGCCAGTAGACCAAGTGTCCACATTGTAGAACCTAACACTTTGGAACAAATTTGTATCCTCAAATGTGATTCCTACATTACCAACATCCTTGTTCTCCCTCGCTCTTCATGAGTCTAACACCTCAAAGCATACCTTCTGCCTGGATTTCATGACTAGAAAGGCAAAAACACTCCAAAGAGCATCAATGGTAGGAAAATAGGCCAAGTTTTAAAACATACATGAAGAGATTAAGGAAGGAAGAGAAAGGCTGACCTTTAACAAATTTGACCAATACATCTCAAGGCTAGGCTGACAGAGGCAGTCAAACCAGAAGTTGGTCAAGATGCTTTAAGCAACCTACTTCATGTCCATTAGATTCATTGCTCAAATCTAGACCAGCTTCCTAAATGTGAAAGTTACGAACATAGAAAAGAAACTCTGCTGGCCTTAAAATATCAGTAATCCGAGTAAACTGAGTAAATATATTAATTTTGCTTTGCTTTAAATGAACATAACTTATAAGGTATTATTAAGCAATTTCTAGAATGCCATTAGAAAAAAAAAAAAAGAAAGAAAGAAAAAAAATGCCCCAGAAACAAACTAACTGCTGCTGTAAATATATACACACACTAGGAAGATTTGAGGTTTAAAGGAAGCACTAGCCTACTTCTACCTCCCAGCATATCCGTACATAAAATGGGAACCAAAATCTGCCATGTTCAACTAAACCAAGAAACAAGCCACTTACCACTGTCAGAGGAGTCTTCTTTTTTAGAGCGCATCTTTCTTTTTCTTCCACGTTTACTCTTCTTCGTTTCTCCTCCATTTTCCCCTTCTACACCATCTGGACCAGCACAATTATCAGCATGTCTTGCCATGGTATTCTAACAAAAGGAACAAACCCTCTTTCACATTACTGAAAAAGTAAAGATGAGCACTGGAAGTTCTCTTTATTTTAGTTTAATAAAATAAAAACAATGGAGTATCTATATTAAGTCTGAATGTCTGCTAAAATATGTCCTAAAATATGCTCTCCTCATTCAAGAAATTAATCTCCATTTGGAGGGGGACAAGAGGGAGAAAGAAGGGAGGGAGAGAAAGAGGAGTCTTTCAGAAGATGACGCTGGGTCCCCTGAGTGGAGGGCTCAGCAGCATGAGGCAAAAGGGGCCGGGGAGGATCAGACCAGCTCCCTGTCCTGTGCAGATCTGACTAACATGGTCCCAAATGAAGACCCAGGACAGAACTATTGGGGAACTTCCTACCAGCAGAAGGGTTCACACATGGATACAACACCTCTATGTCTATTACCTCAGTGGGAAGAACTGTCATGCTTTGCAGTGGAAGACCAACAACACAATATTAAGAACCATTATAATTTGACTTGAAGTGGTGAACACACAATATAATATACAGATGCTGTATCATACAATTGTATAACTGAAACCTATATAATTTTATTAACCATGTAACCCCAATAAATTTAAAAGAAAAGAAAAAAGAATAGAGGATGTAAAGCTCTGACTCTTACCCGTCGTGTGAATGTTTTCCCACACTTAGAACAGACAAAGGCCGCAGGGACAAAGTTGGGGTCATGGTAGCGTTTGAAGTGCATGTCGAGGAGTTGTTTCTGGCGGAAGGTCTTGTCGCAGTGGCTGCAGGCATAAGGCTTCTCCCCGGTGTGGGTGCGCTTGTGCATGATCATGTGCCTCTCCTGAAAGAGCATGTTGGGGCAGAGGCTTCAGAGTCTGTCTGTCAGAGGGCTGCTACCCCAGCTACCACCTGTGTGCATAGGGCTGACAGGTTTTTCTCTCCCAAGGATCTAGGCTTGTTGGAAAAATAAACTAATATTTACTGGGATGAACTACTTCCATAAATCCCAGGCAGATATGCCCACTCCTGCCAGGCTGATTCTTTAGATCATTCCCAAGCATCAGGCTCCAGGACCAAATTCTTCCCTTCTTTCAAGTCCTAAACTTAATCTCCACAGTTCCAAGAAAGAAGTCAGTAGTCTGCCTGAGGTGGGGGTGGAGTGGGTAAGCTGTGACTGAATAAAACATCAGCTGGAGACAGAGATACAATCAATAGAACCTTTGAAGATATTCCTCACAAATCATAGTTTGAACATATTATCCTTAAAAATAGCCACCATACAAGGTTTGTAAGAACCCTTTGATGAAACCTGACACCCACAAGCCATCAACTGCTTTGTAACTATGAGTCTCTACCTGTCTGCAAGCGTAATCACACTGGTCACACTTAAAGCGCTTCTCATTCTTGTGTGACTTCTGATGCTGAATGAGGGCATAGCGCTCATGAAACACAGCATCGCAGTATCGGCATTTCTTGCCTTGCTCAATATAGGAATGCTGCTTTCGCAAGTGGACACCTGAAAGCAAAATATAGAGCCCAGTTTAACTTGTGAAAACATAAACAAGCATTTCAACAAGTTAATATTACATTTATTTCTGCTTCTTAAAAGGATTATGCTATTATACAGAAAACTAATTAAAAGGAGGAATAACTACAAATGTGAGACGACCAGTTAAGATGCTGAAACAGGATAGGTGAGAGAAGATGGTGGCTTGGATAAGGATGACAGCAATGGATATGGGAAGAAGGGGAAGAACTGATGAGAAATCTAGGAAGCTGAATCAGCAGGATTTAGTAATAGAGTGCAGAAGAGGAAGGTGGGTGTTAGGGACAATTGCCTGGTTTCTAGCTCAGAAAACTAAGTAGACCAGTTAAGAAACTTAAAAAAAATTTTTTTTTAAAAAAATTGATTTCAGAGAGGAAGCGAAAGGGAGAGAGATAGAAACATCAATGATAAGAATCATTGATTGGCTGCCCCCTACACACACCACACTGGGGATCGAGCCCGCAACCCAGGCATGTGCCCTTGATTGGAATCAAACCTGGGACCCTTTAAGTCCTCAGGCTGATGCTCTGTCCACTGAGCCAAACCAGCTAGGGCAAGGATTCAGTTTTGACATGTTGCATTTGGAATGCCAACAATATCAAAGTAGGGAGAGGGATGGCAAGGTACAGATGATTATATAAGCCCAACTCAAAGGAACATAAATTTAGGAGTTGTTAGAATTTGAGTGAGACCATGGGAGCTGATGAAATCACTAAGCAAAAAGAATGGAAAAAGAAGAGTATGAGTCATATTTTAAGAAATCTAAAAGTTAATGCCAGTAAGAGGAAAAGGGTTAAAATAAGAAAAACTTGAGAATGAATAGTCAGAAAAACAAGCCCAAGCCAACAGGATGCAGTGCCATGAAAGCCAAGGGAAAAAAGTGTTTTAAGGAGGAGGGCAAAAAAACAACATGAAAAACAAAACAACAAAACAAAAGAGGAGGGCACAGACCACTACAAACAATGGTGCTGAGAGAGCAAGGGTAACAGGTAAGAGCCATGTTCCCTATGCTCTACCACACAGGGTCATTAGTAATTTTAACAAGTCTCTTTACAGAGTGATGGGGCATACTCCAGATGAGAAGGAAATTAGGAGCAGTGGAACAGAGAATGTGAGGGACATAATTCTTTATGAGGGTTGGCTAGGAAGGAGATGAAAGTTAAACCTGGAAGGGGAAATAGTTTTTTAAAGACAGGAGAGGAAGCCCTGGCTGGCGTGACCCAGTTGGTTGGAGTGTCCTGTACACCAAAAAGTAGTGGGCTCGGTTCCCACTCAGGGTGTGTACAGGAGGCAAGTGATTGATGTTTTTCACACTGATGTTTCTCTCTCTCTCTCTCTCAATAATAAATAAAAATAGACAGAAGAGGCACAAGCATGCTTTGAGTTGAGGGGATACATCAAGGAGTGAGAACGTGAACGCAAGTTATTGAGGCAATATTGATGGTGTTAAAGGCTGCCATGACAGGAGAGTGGGATCAAGGCAAAGGCAAAGGCAAAGGGATAGACCTGAGACAATATGGGACAAGGGAGGATGAATGGATGAATATAGACACAGGTAGGTTTGATAACAGAAAATCTGGAATTTCAACCTGCTGCCTTAATTTTATTTTTAAGTAGAAAAGAGGTCACTCACTGACACCGGGGAGACAGAAAAGGGAAGATTAGAGGCTTAAAGAGAGTGATTTACCTAACTGTCACAGTGCCTCCCACACAGCAGGCACCTAAACATTTGTGGAATGAATCAATTGAACAAACTCACCAAGGAGAATGGGAGCACTCCTGACAAGGATAAATAGTTGGACTGTCCAGGAGCAATGAGCCCTGTCAGCTGCATTTGGGATCATGAATTTATGGTACTACCAATCTGATTCAATCAAAGCAATATATCAAACTTACCGAGGGCCAACTCTGGGGAATGGAAATGAGTAAGAGAAGGGTTGGCTATACACGTTCATTATATGAAGGCTATTATTTATTATTAATCCTCACTCAAGGATATTTTTTTCCATTGATTTTAGAAAGAGTGGAAAAGAGAGGGAAAGACACAGAAACATCGATGTGAGAGAAACCAACCAGGGCCCGGGCCAGGAAGGAGCCGGCAATCAAGGTACTCGCCCTTGACCAGAATCGAACCTAGGACCCTTTGGTCTGCAGGCCGGCACTCTATCCACTGAGCCAAACAGGCTAGGGCTTAAGGCCTTTTATATATACGTATATATTTTGAATAATTTTTAGGCCTCAACTTTCCCCTTCTGGTCCTCTGACAGAGGCCTACCTCTCTTTCATATATTCTTATTAAATACTTGTAATAACAGTCCTGTAAGATAGGTATTATTCCTATACATCAGTTGGGGGGGGAGGGGGGAGGAAGGCTCATAGTAATAAGTATTTGGAAGTGAATCTTGGTTCTAGTAGGTTTGTCTCCAAAGCCCAAGCTTTCCTGTGTCACAAAGTGAATAATTTTATTTACTGCATATAAGAGTGAAATCAGACCTGCTTTAAAGAGGAAACACATACTTCTTTGGGATTAATTTTGGGAGATAAACTTGAATATCCAGAGATATTATTGGTTTAGATTTTAGTTTCTATATGGTAAGAACAGTAAAACTTTATCAGAGAACAGTGCCTTTAAATCTATGTTTCTGATGCAACCTGGGTACTTATATATTGCCCCCAATGCAAGAAACAACCAAAAAGGACTCAAGTCCATCTTTGTTACTCATGAGGTATGTTGTGTAGCTTTTGATGAAGACACCTGTCTAGCCTATAAAGCTAGAATACATACCTTGATGATTTAATATGGTTGTGAAGATCAAAAGGGTAAAAAAGCAAAAACTACTACTATTTGACAGCTTGTAGGCAATTTGTAAAGTATCTAAATGTAAAAAATGTTTGGAAGAATTACTTTTAAGGACAGAGAACAGACTGGGGCAGTATTTTTTTTTTTTAAGTTTTTTTTTTAAATAAGAAAAACAAACTGAGAATTCCAGGTGACCATATCTCTAAGTATGACATACTAAAATTTCTACTGCTAAACTCTGCCTCTATATAAATTCTAGCTTAATTATGCACAGGATTGTAGTTATCAGTTACCAATAAACCAGTATAATTACCCAGAGAAAGCATAAATGTTTTGAAAAATCTGACTTGGACTGACCTTAGTTTGACTCATACTATGTCACTTGTCTATTTGGGGACTTAAACATTCTGGCTACTAATTAAAGGTATACTCTGTTTCTTCTTATTACAGCTCCATTAATTTATAGATGAGCTATATGCAGTAAGAGAAAAGAGATAGAAAAAAAAAATAGTAGCTAAACAATAGCTTTTTTTTTTTTTTTAACAATAGCTTTTATTAAGTGGCAGGCCATGCACATACACAAACTTATACAAGTCAGATAAAGAAGTTATTTATGGCCCTAGTTGGTCTGGCCCCGTGGATAGAGCATCAGCCTGTGGACTGAGGGGTCCCAGGTTCGATTCTGGTCAAGAGTACATGCCTGGGTTGTGGGCTCGATCCCCAGTAGGGGGTGTGCAGGAGGCAGCTAATCAATGATTCTCTCTCCTCATTGATGTTTCTCTCTCCCACCCCCTTCCTCTCTGAAAGCAATAAAAATATATTAGAAAAAAGAAGTTATTTATGATCTTCATACTTTCCCAAATCCTTCAAAATATTTTTTTTTCTCAGTTGCCACTAATTTACTTACCCAAATCACTTTTTCGGGCTATGACAGTGTCACAGTGGGGACAGTGAAATTTGGCCACATTTTCTGTGTGCTTCTGTAAAATGTGCATCTTCATGGTACCACTTTGGGTAAATCGCGCATGACAAATATAACATTCATAAGGTTTTTCCCCTAAAGAGGAAATACAGAATGAATAAATTAGATGAAATGACTAAATACTATCATTTAATTGGAGGCCAACTCAGGTGGCAGATATGTAAAGCCACAGAGAATCTTTAGGTGTTACTCAGGAAGGCTGAGGCTCAGGTCCACTAACTGGCTCATGCCTATCTTGAGAGATGGCAAACAAGCCCTAAACTGCTGCTGCCATAGAGTAGTACATATTAGAAAGAGAGTTAGGACTCAGTTCCCATCTCAAAGCCCCACCCTCCACCTACAGCAGGTTCTCCCGCACCCAGCACATTGACCTTCACCAGCAGGTGAGGGAGAAAGCCCCATTTCCCCAAGTCTGAATTCTCATGTTACCATCCGAAGCTGCCCTTCCATTCCTGACCTCCCAGTATGAATGGAGCTCTACTTCCTCTTCCACATGTGCCTGCCCCCTAGGCCTCCCCACCTGATGCCCTATGCTGGATGCCAAAGCCTTGGGAGCAGACAGGGCCACCTTCCTGAGAAGGGTCTTCCTGACGGGCAGAAGAGCCTGGGTGCCAAGGCGACAAGGAGCCTAGGTTGCCTCCACCCTGCTGAGGGAGTTCCCCTTGCCCCTATTCCCCTAGGCCCATGGTCGGCAAACTGCGGCTCACGGACATGTGGTTCTTTGGCCCCTTGAGTGTGGCTCTTCCACAAAATACCACGGCCTGGGCAAGTCTATTTTGAAGAAGTGGCGTTAGAAGAAGTTTAAAAAATTTGGCTCTCAAAAGAAATTTCAATCGTTGTACTGTTGATATTTGGCTCTATTGACTAATGAGTTTGCCAACCACTGCCCCAGGCCTTGTATGTAGATTATAAATATACTAGAGGCCTGGTGCACGAAATTTGTGCACTGGGGGGGGGGTGGGGGGGTGGGCAGGAGTGTGTCCCCCTCAGCCCATCCTGCACCCTCTCCAATCTGGGATCCCTCTCACAATCCAGGACTGCTGGTTCCCAACCGTTCGCCTGCCTGCCCGGATTGCCCCTAACCACTTCCCTGCCAACCTGATCAACGCCTAACTGCTCCCCTGCCGGCCTGATTGCCCCCAACTGCCCTCCCCTGCAGGCCTGGGTCTCCCCCAACTGCCCTCCTCTGCTGGCCCAGTTGCCCCCAACTGCCCTCCTCTGCTGGCCCAGTTGCCCCCAACTGCCCTCCCCTGCCAACCTGGTCGCCCCTAACTGCTCTCCCCTGCTGGCCTGGTCGGCCCCAACTGTCCTCCCCTGCAGGCATGGTCACTCCCAACTGTCCTCCCCTGCTGGCCTGATCGCCCACAACTGCCCTACCCTGCTGGCCATCTTGTGCCCACATGGGGGTGGCCATCTTGTGTGTTGGAGTGGCGGTCAATTTGCATATTACCTCATTATTATATGGGACAAGGGAAAAGCAGTGGGTGGGAAAGGTTGTGGGGCCGGGGCCTTGCTTCCCCTCCTCCCTGCTCCCCTGGTCTCCTATCCCTGGGGTCATTTGTTAAAAAAAATAGAAGAATTTAAAAAATATTTCCAAAATGAAAAAGAAAAAATGAAACAAAGAGAGTAGTTCCCACAGCAATGCTTACCTTTTGGGGAAAGCACATGGGATGACAGGAGGACCTATAGGTAGATGTTTCTTTTAGGAAAACTGAATGAGCTGGGTTAGGTAGTCTATCCAGATTTCAACAGTAAAAACTTTCCTTTCTTCAATGTATATTCAGAACGATGAATTCAACAGATATGCCAGAAAGGCACTCATGAATGATATACTTCCATTCAGGTAATAAGAGGGGCATGTGGTGGTTCACAGGGTGCCAGAGAACCCACTGAAAAGCAAGGAGGGAAGAAGTCCTACCTGAATGGGTTCTCATGTGCCTTTTCAGCTTGTATGTGTCCCTGCTGGCATAACTGCACAAGCTGCACTGGAACGGACGCTCTCCAGTATGAGAACGAATGTGACGTTTTAATTTGCTGACCTGAAATATGAAAGCAACCAAACCTCTTACACTTTAATTAACAAATGGTAACATGAGTGCTGTGGGTTAGGCACAAAAGTGTAGCTTTTGGGCATTAAGATCAGAATACAGAAAAAGTCTAAAATATAGTATCTCTTCCTCATTCTTTATAATCTTTGTTTCTCAAATCCATACTGTAATCTAAGGGAAGAATAAATGGACAGGGGCATACGTAGTCAAGATTGGTCATTAATAACTTTAAGCTGGATAATAGGGACATGGGAGTATGTTATATACCATTCTATCTACTTTTATATTTTTGAATTTTTCCATTAATAATTTAAAAATAATCTGTGCTCATCAATTTTCTTCCAAAACTTGAATCCGAATTAATAAGCATGTTTTAATTCCCCTCGTCCTCTCTCCCCATCATCAGCACTCCCAGACAGGCCAGGCTTCAGGGGCCTCTCACTTACGTTCCTCACTATTGCCTATGGTCTTCGTCTTCTATGGGTACCTTTTCAACAAAATGGTGACTTTCAAACTTGATTCTAAGTGCTTTCAATACACTCATTAATCCCCTTGCACTCACAGGAAATTTTCACAGACTGTAAGTGGTTTAACAATGGTTCCAACAGCATTACTGAATAATTCTCTTTCCAAGATTTGCCTCCTTATCACACATTAAATTCCTTTGTGCACAAGACTCTATTCGGTCCCAACAAGCTTTTTGTTTATTTCTGCTCCAATATCACAGTGTCTTCATTTACTACTATATTGTTTTTACAACATCCAATTGCACAAACCCCTCCTTTTTTCAAATTTTCTTAGTCATTTATATTTATTCTTTCAGTTGAATTTAGAACTTGTAGTGTCTCTTCATTTATTAATGTCCTTCAGAAAAATCAAGTTTTCTTCACATAGGTATCAGATGTTTTTTATTGTTCAGTTTATCTCTAAATCATTGTATTGCTTGCTAGAATTTGAACCTGTTTCCTACTATTGATAGTATAAGGCAAGTCACTGATTTCTGTGTACTTACCTTGTATCTGGTCACCCAAGTGAACACTTACTACTCTTAAGTTTTTTGGTTAATACTCTTGAATTTTCTATAAGGAAATATGTCTGAAAGAAATGACAATTTTGTTTTTTTCCATTTATCATTCATTTCTTATTTTATTCTATTAGCTAGGATTTCCAATACAATGCTGAAATAATAATAAGATGGATGTCTTGTTCCAATTGGAATACTTCCAATATTTCAGAGTTAGTGTTTACTATGGATTTCTGGTATATACTCCTTATAGTAAAGACATTTCCTTCTACTAGACAGTAACTGAGTATTGAAATTTAGTTTTTCAATAATCTATACAAATGATCATATGGTTTTTTAAAATCTCTCAATGTCGTTCACACTAATAAATTCCTAATGTTGAACTGTCCTTGCATTTTAGATATACTCTATTTAGTAATCACTTTTTTTGTCTTGTTAATCTTCTTCCCAGGATGTTTTTTGAGAGAGTGAAACAAAGCGGGGGGGGGGGGGTGGGGGGGGGGTGGTGCACGGAGTGAGAGAGATGGATTTGTTGCCTCCCTCATGCACCCAAACCAGGGCCAGGGATTGAACCTGCAACCCAGGTATGTGCACATGGGCCGACGCACTAACCACAGAGCACCAATGGCCAGAGCAGTAATCACTTAATTTTTAAAAATATATTACTATATTTGATTTAAAAGCTAATTTTACTTAGAATATTGGCTTTTCTGTGAGAAGATAGTTATTTTTTTGGTAGTATCCTTATCCAGTTTTGATAACAGAGTAGTCTCAAATAATAAAGGTGATAAAACTCTCATTTTTAAATACTCTGGGTATAGTTATTTGTTTCTGTGAAGTTTGGTAGAAGTTGCCTATAATGACATGTGGAACTTGTGCTCTTTTTTATAGGGTAAATCTTTCATACTCATTGTGCTCTTTTTTATAGGGTAAATCTTTCATATTCATTACAGTTTCCCCATTGGTGGTGGAGAATGGGGGTTTTAATAATCTAATAAGATTTTCTATCTCATCTTAAGTCAGTTTGGGTAGCTTATGTACCATGATCTTCTTAAAGATAGCCAACAAGCTGAATACTCACTTCTACGCTGGCGTAATCGCACATGGAACACTTAAATGGCTTCTCATGGGTGTGTTTGTAACGACGATGCCGCACCAATTCTCCACTAGTCACAAAGGCCATGTCACAGTCTGGGCACTTGTGAGGACGTGTACCTAAGAGAAAAGAAGATATAACAGGAAGACAAGATCAAGGGCACAGTTAATGATTCATGAGAATGGACCCTGGTTATTTCATTAACTCTGCACTAGCCAGAAAGTAGCTCAAAAAGCTATAAGAAAGACTGGCTGACTTTACAACACTAACCCCAGACTATTAGAAAATGTGCTAAACATTTAGTTTCTCTTCATTACCCATTTGATAAAGAATTCTAGAGATTTATCAAAGGCTTTACCAAGAACTACTGCCTTTATACAGATCACTTTCAACACTTTCCAACATCCATGTCTAACATTCTATGATCTGCATGTCAATTCAGGAATATGTGAACATTTCTATAAACTAATAATATACACAGCCAATACATTTCTTGTTCTTTTCCCCATTCATTGAAAGAATCTTATTGTTTTTAATAGGTCCCATATTACTTTAGCAAACCTTTTCTAGCCACTTTATATTTTGAATATTGCATTGGAAAGAAACACCAGGCCCAGGTAATAATGACAATAAGGTGATAAAGCTGACAGAAGAACAGAGTGCCATTTTTACAGACGATTATTCAGAATCTGGGATCAGCTTTAATTGTGGGCTGCAGGTAAAAGGGGACAGCAAGGTAAACCCAAACACCAAAACCAAAGGAAGGCTACCTCTGAGAATGGAATTAGGAAGAGCTCCAATGTAATGAATGGAGGCAGCCATTACATAAATGATTCTCCCAGAGATTGAGAGAACCATGGAGAGGGAAGTGTAATTGGAATATGATCATTAACTAAGAAATTCCAAGGAATGCTTATTTGCTCAATTTGCTCCTTTAATACCAGAGGATGTAGGAGTGAAGGACAGAGTTCTTGTCTATGAAAAATGTATATTCTGGTGGTATAGAGATGTAAGTAAAATAACAGTTAACAAGAAAAGGAAAGCAGCATCCACTCTGACAAAGCAAACTGAAAACCAAGGATCTCCAATGCTTACCTAGTACTATCTAGAGCAGGGGTGGGGAAACTTTTTGCTGCCAAGGGCCATTTGGGTATTTATAACATCATTTGCAGGCCATACAAAATCATCAATTTAAAATTTAGCTCTGCTATATTTGGTCAAACATTTAATTAACTCGCCCCTAATGCTTTGGCAAGGCCAGACTAAATGATTTCTTAGGCCTTATATGGTCCACGAGCCAGACATTCCCCCCACCCCTGGTCTGATAGACATAAGAATGGCAATTAAGGAAGAATCTACTGTGGGACAGATTTTCATTGGGTTGCACCACAAGACCACATATGTCCCTCTGCTCAAGATCCACGCTCACCAAGTCACGCTATGGAAAGATGTTATTCCTTAGCATAAACTGACTTTCTGGGGCCAGCTACTTTTATCTAGTCATTAGAGGCCCGATGCACGAAATTCATGCAAGGGGTTCAGCCCTCGCAGCCTGGACTTCGTCCAGGTTGAAGGTTGTCCAGAAGGTCGTTTGGCTGTCTGGTCTAATTAGCATATTATGCTTTTATTATTATAGAAGATATGCTGCTTTTATAGTGTCTTCAAACTACCCAATAAAACATATCAAGTGTCTGAGTAGAAACTAGGAAGATGGTGAAAAGTGACTAAGTCAGCCCTAGCTGGTTTGGCTCAGTGGATAGAGCCTGCAGACTGAAGGGTCCCAGGTTTGAATCTGGTCAAGGGCACATGCCGGGGTTGTGGGCTCAATCCCCAGTGGGGGCATACAGGAGGCAGCTGATCAATGATTCTCTCATCATTGATGTTTCTATCTCTCTCTCCCTCTCACTTCTTCTCTGAAATCAATTTAAAAAATATTTTTTAAAAAGTGACTAAGTCCCATCAGCAAAAACAAAACAAAACAACCAACAAAAAACAAAACAAATACACAGCATATTGCTTATAGGCCAACCCCCACTTAATCACACTCATTGGACAATCAGTACATCAAATGAAAACAAGAGTCGTCATATAAAGTGATGTGGAGAATCTGGATAGAGAAGAGCTATTCTGCATAAAGAACTGGGTGAAAGAAGTTTCATTGTCAGCACTTAGAGCCAAAGCCAACACTAAAATGCAAAGAGCCCGGAAGAGAGCCTAAAAGAGAGCTCCAGTGCATGGTCCTTCCACTTTAGTGACCCCCAAGACCTGACCACAGCCAAGATGAAGCTAATGTTAGAATGCTGAAGTATGCATGGAATGTGAATGAATAAATGTTTGAACTGCTAGAATGATGCCTTATACTTTCTATTCTGAGATTATGAATTATTTATCTTCCTTGAGGTAAAACAACCAGAAAGCATGGTTTTTACAAAGGTTAGGATTTCACTAATATTTCGAATGTTCTTCAACAAAGTTCCTGGCAATTTTTGCCTGGGAACTTTGGGGGTCATTTTTAGTAGTTGTTAAAAAACCTTAGCAACACAATGGTGATGTCTTCAGGAAATACGACAGGTTATCTACTACAGATAATCTTTTTCTGGATCACCATCCTTATAAAGCCCAAGTTTTAATTGTAGCTATGCTGTAGTTCCCAACATTCTTATCCAGCACCTGTGTGTGTGTTAAGGTGATTCCTCAGGAGGGTGACTGTCCTGAATGCCCTGCCACAGAGATGGCACTTGTGTGGTCTCTCATCAGTGTGACTTTTCATGTGACGATCCAAATTTGAACGCCGTGGACACGTGTAACTGCAAAGCTCACACTGGAATGTCTTCTTTACACCTATATGCAAAACAAAACACTTACTTGTTGTAGGGTTAAAAAACGTTAAGATTAATCCCAATCTTAAATTTCTATAAATATAATAATAATTATTTTTTGCCACTAATAGATTTACTTCTTTATCTTCAGGACTTAAAAACTTATTTTAGACTGGCTAAAAAGACTAGCACTCACATCATGATCTTAAAAAAAAAAATTAATATAAAATAACCTGCATATATACCGTTATCTACTTCATTCCAAATTGGTTTTATGAGAATAGAATGGATAAAATCATTTTACCTTTCTTTTTAATTTTTGTTGGTTTTGGAGGCTTCATGTTACCAACCACTTTCTCTGCATTAACCTCTGACAGCAGACCCTCCTGTTGCTCTTCCTCAAAGTCATAGACAGAAACATCCACATCTTTGCCCTCCTCTGTGTAACGAAGTTTGCTCTTTTTGGTTTTCTTTGTTTTTTTGGCTGGTGGCTGATAGTCTGGGTCTTTTTGCCAAATAGGATCTTCCTGAGGTGGAAGTTCCCCTTGCTCTAGCGTCTCCACCTCTCCATTGGCCCCCACTTTCACCACTTGAAACCCTTCAGGCAGAGGTAAGGTGTGACATATCATGGGTTCATTTTCTGCAAGGCCCTCTTTAGACACTTCATTCTCATAAGCCCCGTGGAGTTCATCTACTGACGTGGTAGCAACAGGTACAGTCACGGGGACGGGGACTTCAACAAGCTGAAGCTCTCCTATGTTTATGGGCTGTTCCTCCATATTTACAACCTGCAAGGTTATGATCTGGGTATCGTCCACAGCAGCCTCTGCTTCTGGAGCAACTGTACCCTCCATTACTTCGGTCTTCATCTGAAGAAGGGTAGGATCCAGCTGTTCCATCATGACCATCTGCACACTACTATTGACATCCTGGACCACCTCACCCCCATCAGTCTGGTTCTGGGGTAGGTGGCAAGCATCCTCTTCCTGGCCCCCTTCCCGACGTCTCTGGTAAGTCTTTCTCTCCTTTCCTTTAATGAAAGTTTCAGATTCCTCCACAATGGCTTCAACCGCCTCACCTTCCATTTCCCCTTCCTTTATTAAGAGAGAACACAGATTGTTATTTAAAATAAAGTTTATCTACATGAAAAAATATATAATACATTTTAAAATAAAAAAGATCCCTGAAGAATGAATTAGGCATCAGTGGTTGTTATTATTACAAAAAGATAACACACACTATGTGCCTCCTAACAGAAGGACAAAACATTACTCATGAAGCAGTCTTGTCAAACAAAACAAACAAATCTGAAACTAATATAGCTTCTAGATTCAACTATCAATAGGACATTGGTGACAGAGGATGTTAAATTACACTACAGGGGTGAAACCCAAACAGAAGGAAATTGCAGTTTCTTCTGCAAATAAATTACCTGAAGAAAAAAAAGGGGGGAAGGAGAGAGAGAGAGATCCTACAGATCAGTAGTGGGGTGACTCTGCCTCCAGGTGACATTTGACAAGGCCTGGAGACATTTTTGGTTGTCACTTCTAGGGTGGGTGTGCTACTTAGCATCCAGTGGGCAGAGAGGCCAGAGATCTTACTAAACACCTTGCTATATGCACAAGTCAGTCCTCCACAAGAAAGAATTACTGGGAACCAAATAGCAATAGTGCTGAATTTGAAAAACCCTGACACAGATAAAAGAGACTTAAAAAATGCAGCAATTGCCCTAGCCGGTTTGCCTCAGGGGATAGAGCCTTGGCCTGTGGACTGAAGGGTCCCAGGTACCATTCTGGTCAAGGGTACATGCCCAGGATGCGGGTTTGATCCCCAATAGGGGGCATGCAGGAGGCAGCCAATCAGTGATCCTCTCACATCATTGATGTTTCTATCTTCCTCTCCCTCTCCCCTCTCTGAAATCAATAAAAATATGTTTTTAAAAAATGCAGCAATCAATCACTGCATATGGATCTTCTTTGGGTCCTGATTCAAAACAACAAATGGTTAAGAAATATATAACATGAGCCCTAACTAGTGTGGCTCAGTGGATAGAGCGTCAGCCTACGGACTGAAGGGTCCCAGGTTCGATTCTGGGCAAGGGCATGTACCTTGGTTGCGGGAACATCCCCAGTGGGGAGTGTGCAGGAGAGGCAGCTGGTCGATGTTTCTCTCTCATCGATGTTTCTAACTCTCTATCTCTCTCCCTTCCTCTCTTATTAATAAAATTAATTAATAAAAATATATAAAAAAAGAAATATATAACATGAGACAGTTAAATTCTACTCTAGTTTATATTAAAGAATTATTAACAAAACCAGTTCAAATCTTACATATTTCCTATAACTACTTATGAAAAACTGGCAGAGGGCTTTGATGTTTTTAGGTAAATTCTACCTCAGAAAACATGCCCTGTCATGGTGCTTTTTCACTTTTTTTTTTGGGGGGGGTGGTGAAGGGGGGAGCCAAAATAAAAATTTGGATACAGATTCCAATGGCCCTGCTTGTAGCTACCACTAATACCATCTCTTGTGTCATATCAGTAATACTCATCTATCTCTTTCCTCTATGAGATCAAGAATTCCCTGAGGACAGGGACCATGTAGAACAAGCAGTTTTTACTCTTTAGCACTGTGCCTAGGTTGGTATGTACTTGATTAATGCAAACTGAATATATAATAAAAAACGGGGGGAAAAATCAGCCAATTCATAGCTTCTGGCTCTTAAGTCTCGTGAATACTCAGATACCTAAGAGTAAAATGGTTCTGAACAATCATCTAACTGAAAGCAATGACTTAAAACCCGCAAGTATATACAAGGCTAATTTAAAATTTAAAAATTTCAAGTGTTTTGCATTCTTGCCCAAACAAAAGCTTTTGCTACTCCTATCAGAGGCACATTTCTTTAATTCTCTGTCCTGGCACCTTAATGCTGTATCCATGCTAACAGTCAGGGAAGGTTCCTCTTACTCCAGAACCACCTGCAAAAGAGTACAAAGACTATAGAGGGATGGGCAAGACCTGGTTTTGCATTGTAGGAGTTAATTGTCTAACATGAGGGACAGAATAGGTACAATGGTTTTAGGTAAAAGTAGGTAGGTATGGAGACTAATCAGGTATGAGATCAAGATGCTTCATAGCCTAGCCAGCATGGCTCAGTGGTTGAGTGTCGACCTATGAACCAGGAGGTCATAGTTCAATTCCCAGTCAGAGCACATGCCTGGGTTGCAAGCTCGATCCCCAATAGGGGGCGAGCAGGAGGCAGCCAATTAATGATTCTCTCATCATTGATGTTTCCATCTCTCTCCCTCTTCCTCTCTGAAATCAATAAATATGTGTGTGTGTGTGGGTGTGTATGTGTTGTGTACACACACACACATTTAAAAGGATGCTTCATAAATGTGAAATCTGAATGGAACCCTGAAACAGGGGCAGGGGTTGTCTCCTTATATAGAATAAATATATGAGGGAATTGGTTATGAGAAAGAATAACAGTTGGCTTAAAGGGTAGGAAGAAACAGGAGAAAGCTATGTTGATTGTATAGCTTTGGATAGTCTTGCTTGACAAAAAGTAAGAAGACTATATGCATATGGCACTGAGAAACTACATATGCTTTCTGGCAGGGGAAGTTAAGACTTGGTTCACAAAAACAGTGCTTGATTTCTACAACTAAGTGTATCCCCTTATTGGCAAAAGGGAGCGATGCATGGCTTTCAAGGCCCCTTACTATCTAACCCCAGATAACCTATTCAGATTTACGACTTTTTGCTCTTTAGCCATTACTTTTCTCTGAATGTGTCTGCTGATAAAATAACCACACTATTTTGTGCTTAAATTTTTTTCAAAATGATCCATTTCCCCAGCTGGCTTGTGAAATCTCTTTGAGGGCAAAAGCCAGGCTTGAAGCAACCTACATTTTTTTGATAGATTCAGCAAACCTTACCATCTGCATGGAACATAACCCAGGCTGACGGAAAACCTTGTGGGTTGCTGGTTGTCAGTCTGATTTGTTTTGCCATTACCTACTTTCATTAGTCCCTTGTTCTCAACAACGAAGAGAAAAACACTACAATGCTCAATGCAAAGACCTCTTACTAGCTGTTCCATTAAAAATGGGGACAAATATTATAAAATGTTACTGCATTAAGGTGAAGATCAAGGGACATTTGTAGAATGCTTTATAATTTGCCTATAAATATGTTCAAGCATCAATGTGCTAGCATTTTTATTGTAAGATCTCATTTATATTTCTGATCATAAATGACTACTTTAAGCATGATCCTAACTATAATTTCTTTTATATAACCAATATTGTTCAGATGGATTATTCTTAGGATAGGAATGAATGCTCTAGACTGGAAATATAATAGAGGCCACAAATATGAGTCACATAGGTGTCATATTGAAAAAGTAAAAAGAAAGAGGTGAAATTAATTTTCGTAATTTTATTTAACCCAGTATGTCCCAAATTTTTTCACTTCAAGATGCAACCAATAGCCCTAGCCAGCTTGGCTCAGTGGACAGAGTATCGGCCTGTGACTGAAGGGTCCTGGGTTCAATTCCGGTCAAGGGCACATGCCTGCTTACGGGCTCAATCACCAGTAGGGGGTGTGCAGGAGCAGCCTATCAATAATTCTCTCTAATCATTGATTTTTCTATGTCTCACTCTCCCTTCCTATCTGAAATTAATAAAAATATATTAAAAAATAAAAGATGTAACCAATAAAAAAATTGAGATATTTTATGTTCTTTTTCTTTCATAGTAAACCTTCAGAATCTGGTATATATTTCACACTTATAGTACACCTCAATTTGAACTAGTCACTGTAGGTTCTCAACAGCCACATGTGGCCAGGGGCTATAGTGTACTGGACAGCACAAAACTTTATACCGTTGTTGCTCAGAGTACGGTCTAAGAACCAGCAGCACTGGCATAACCTTGGAACTCATTGGAAACACAAAACTTAGGCCTCATCCTTGACCCATAGAATCAGAATTTGCAACTTAATAGATCCCCAAGTGGTTTCATATATTAAAGTTCAAGAAGTACTACGTTATATTATTACTCTCACACATTTTTAAAAATATTTTTCCAGACCACAAAGGTCTCAAAATTGGGACCTCAGCAAAGATGGTAACTCCAAATGCTGGATTTAGGGAACAGAGAACAAACCCCATCAACCTTGGTGACATTCTTGAGAAAAGTAACAAAGGATAAAAAAAACAACATTTCACAAGCTGTAGATGCTAATGCTGGCCCTGCCAGAAAAATCACTACATAATCCTGGCTATTTAGATATCCTCTGAAATAAAATTGGTGGAGGGAAAGCATTTCATCTCTGAGCTCTGAAGGGTTTTATAGTATACAATACTTAGAAAAACAGAAAAATCCCTCTTGTCCATCTTGAGAACTTAAAATGTTAGAAATTGCTTGTAAATAATCAAGTCCAACCTAAAAGACCAGGTAGAAAAATAGTTGGTACAAAGGAGTACAAATTGAAACCAACTGTGTTGCCAGGGAGTCGAGCTGACAGAGTATTAGGTCCATGAACAATCTACTCAGGTCTTAAAGCAATAGCTTATATTTTGACAGAGAAAAAACAGGCACAAAGTAGCAAGCCACCAACCAGCCTCTCCCATACACTGCTTAGAAATCCACTCAAGCAGTAGATTCCTTTACCTAACTTTCTTCAGAAGGGAGTCTCTCCTCTGAAATCAATAATTAACCTTAGAGGCTGGACCAGGTCCCTCCCCACTCCCAGGGGATTGATTGTGCTCTCCTAGCTATGTCACCACTCTCCCTCCCCCCTCAGTAGTTCTGATCCATCTTCTCTCTTTATGGATTCAGCTCTGCCCACTACCAGAGTGGGGGTGGGGGGCAGTGGAATGGACATTTTCTCTCTCATATTCTTTGCCACTCTCCTTGCTTGAGTCGGCCATGCTTTCTAGATTTTGTAAAATCTTTTTGTGGATCAACACCACTAAAAAGGGATTTACATTTATTCTGGGGACACAACTTTTTTTCTGATTATTAAAGTATGTTAGCTTATTTATTGAAATCTGGAAAATGAAGCACATATTAATTAATAAAGATTAATTTGCATACTACTGTATATGGCTTTGCTCTATTTTATTTATTTTTAATCCTCACCTGAGGATATTTTTTTCCCACTGGTTTTCAGAGAGAGTAGAAGGAAGGGAGGGAGGGAGAGAAACACTGATGTGAAAGAGACACATCAACTGGCTGCCTCCTGCAGGTGCCTGGACAAGGGGCCGGGAAGGAACTGGCAACCAAGATACCTATCCTTCACCAGGAATTGAACCAAGGACTCTTTGATGCACAGGCCGACATTATAACCACTGAGCCAGGGCATGGCTTTGCTCTATATTAAGAACTTGTACTTATTAAAAAGGACTCCAGCCCTGGCCGGGTGTCATCAATCAGCCTATATACCAAAAGGTGATGGGGGGTTCCTTCCCTCTCAGGGCACATACCCAGGTTGCGGATTTGATCTTTTGATCTGTTTGGGGTTTGTGTGGAAGGCAACTGATCCGTTTCTCTCTCTCTCTCTCTCTCTCTCTCTCTCTCTCTCTCTCTCTCTCTCTCCCTCCCTCCCTCCTCCTAAAACAAAACAAACAAAAACATATCAGTGGATAAATCATGCTCTATTTTTTAAATAAAGGACTCCATTGCTCCTTAGCCTACTCTGTGGTCCTTCTGCTTGGCCCATAAGCACCACTCACCAAAAACCACACCAGCCAACCCAAAGGCCTTTCCCTCATCCTCAACCTTAGTTTCTCTGGCATCTGACAGTATGAAACTGATATACTTCCTTCATCAGGGCCTCTCTTCTCCCTTGGCTCCTGCCTTCCCTTGTCTCTGAGAGCTCCTCCCTCTGAGCACATTAAGGCTATGTTCCTTTCCCTGTAGCCACTCCATTTGCTAACCTTTCTACTTCTGCTGTCTCTACACAGAGATCTTTAAAATCCACATCTGCAATTGCCTAAAGGTCATCTATGTGAATGTTTGGTTATCACCTAAGAAGAAACCTGGACTCTAGTCCCTAATCCATTACTAACCAAAAGAACCTGGCAAAGCAGGTTAGCCCCCTGGGCCACAATATCACACATAAAATGGAACTCTGAAGACCAGATCCTTCCTGTATTTTCTGTCATCTTGGTGAAAAAGTAAAGCTTAGAAACAATAAAAAAAAAATCATTCAAATCAACATGTAGGTAGAGGGTAGGCAGGAGGTTCCCTCAGGCTCAGGCAGGACGATCCTGATACCTGGGGGTGAAGGGGCTAGAAGAGAGGAAAACTGGTACCTGAGCACCTCCCTTGGCTCCGCTGACTTGTGGAGTGGGAAGATACAGAGGCCTAGACTAGGACACAAAGGGCTCTGAGGTCTGCGCTTGCTCATAGGCCACCCGTCTGGCCAGCATCCTTGGGGAGTCTTCTAGATCAGCCCCTCTCCCTCTTGCCTCAGCCTCTTCTCTCCCAGCTCTATGTTGCTCAAATCTTTCCCATCTTAAAAATCCCCTTAACTCCACCTGACAATTTAGCATCTGCTATCTCTATGTTCCCATGTTCAACTCCACACTGGCTGTCTTCACCCCTTTATTTCTCTTCCACCCTTTGGTTTACCAGTCTGGTTTCTGTTTCTTAATTACTGAATTGCTCTGAAGCCAGGAATGGCCCTTAACTAGTAAATCCAAAAGAGACTTTTCTGCCCTGGCCAGGTGGCTCCATTGGTTGGAGTGTCACCAAAAGGTTACAGATTCGATTCCAATTGGGGTGGGGCAACCCATTACTGTTTATCTCTTCCTACCTCTTCCTCTCGAAAAATATCAATAAAAACATATCCTTGGGTGAGGATTAAAAAAAAGAGAGACTTTTCTGTCCTTATTCTACCTCTCAGTGGAATTCAGCATTCTATTCTAGTCGTTATCCCAGAATTTTATGCCCAGAACATCAGAAAACTGGGTATACTTGGGTCATAGGATCTTATCCCCTAAAGAACTGCTTTCATCAAGTTTTGTTTTGGCATTACGCCCTTGGCTTACACTAAAGGATACGTGGGAGAAATTTCATTTGGAATCACATACTTGGAAAAGCTTTTCTTTAAATAATTTTTTTTCTTTCACTGAGAAACGTATGTAATAGGATCATATTACTTTTTTTTAAGTTGCCACACATTGATCAATTATTTTCCTCTCAAACTATGTACCAATTATTCTATTTTAATTGGTATTTTCTGCAGGTTTGACTTTATATCCTTTACTATTTGTATTTCTATATATTTCTTCAAATTCTTTTTCAAATGAGATGGACTATACATGAAATTGTATAGAGTACACTTATATATTCAATAAACAGAAAGTACAGAAAAATACAGAAATATAAAGTCACACTATTCTTAACAAATCTATCAAAATAAAAATAACCTCAACTCAAAATGTGCATTTGTTATCTAAAGATTACAAAACTCTTCTAAGGCATAAAAGACCTCACTAAATAGGGACAGTACTATCTATATCCATGATCAGAAAGGCCTAACATTGTAAAGACATTAATTCTTTCTACTTTTTTTAAAAATATATATTTTATTGATTTTTTACAGAGAGGAAGAGCGGGGGATAGAAAGCCAGAAACATCGATGAGAGAGAAGCATCGACCAGCTGCCTCCTGCACACCCTCTACTGGGGATGTGCTCGCAACCAAGGTACATGCCCTTGACCGGAATCGAACCTGGGACCTTTCAGTCTGCAGGTCGATGCTCTATCCACTGAGCCAAACCGGTTTCGGCAATTCTTTCTACTTTTTATGTAAAAATTTTTCAAAATCTGCCTGAAATAAACAAGATGTTGGTAACAATAAAATTTCTGAAAAATTAAGGCAATCTTCTATAACCAAATGTTAACATATTATAAAGCCACAATAATTAATATAATCTAGTACTGTCACTATCACAGAAAATTTAAAACATTATTAAAGCAAATAATGATAAACAACCTAAAAGTAAAACCACAGGGGAATAGTTATATCTAGTAAATAATGATACATTCACTAAATGGAATGCTATGTAGACATTAAAAATCATGTTTTAATGTATAACATAAAGAAAACCCTTGTTCCATATTAAAAGCACCAAGAACAAAAAAAAGAATAGTAATTTTCTTTTAAAAAAGGCAGGACAAACAGAATTGAATAGTCCAGAGCTTAGACTCTCCAGCCAGAGACCTACATTCCAATTCTGGTTCTTTTACTTACTAACAGTGTAACCTAGAGTGAGATATGCTACCCTTCTGTGCCTCCATTTCCTTGTGTACAAAACAGGAATAATGTTATCCACCTCACAGGTTGTCATTAAGATTAAATAAAACGCCGAAACCGGTTTGGCTCAGTGGATAGAGCGTCGGCCTGCGGACTGAAGGGTCCCGGGTTCGATTCCGGTCAAGGGCATGTACCTTGGTTGCGGGCACATCCCCAGTAGGGGGTGCGCAAGAGGCAGCTGATCGATGTTTCTCTCTCATCGATGTTTCTAACTCTCTATCCCTCTCTCTTCCTCTCTGTAATAAAATCAATAAAAAAAAAAAAAAAAAAAAAAAAAAAAAAAAGATTAAATAAAACAATGCGTGCACAGAGCCTAGCAATTGTGCTTCTCTGCATCCCCCCGCCCCATGTTAGCTAAACAAAAATATATGATGTTTGTTTCCTAGAATTCTAATCACAAGCCCTCAATATATTTTACCGACAAAAATGACTTATTTGATAAACTACTGAATTTCTGTAGGATGAAGGCTATAACCAGTTAACAGAACCTGGTGACTGACCAAATCCAGGAATGGAAGAGAAAACTTAAGAGCAAAACAAACAAACAAACAAACAAACAACTCCCCCCCCCAAAAAAAGACAAAACAAACCAAAACAGCTTCCCAGGCCGGACTCTTACTAGTTTAATCTGTCCAGCATATTGCTGCCAGACTAAATCCTGAAATGAGGCACAAAAAACACATGGTTGAGGCTTACTAAATCAACTCTAAACTCCTCGGCTTTGCTCCCAGACTTCTGTACAATCTGTTCCCATACTTTCTACCCACTCACCCTCACCTTTGGGGCATCTTCCACACCATAGCTGACTCCCTTGTCCCCCACCCTCTCCAGCTCAAGTCATTCCCTAAATCAGCGATTTTCAACCTGTGTGCTGCAGCACACTGGTGTGCCACAAGAATTTGTAAAACATTCAATACCTGACTTTTCCTTTAGGTCATCAAATAAAAAAATGACAAGTCAACACATCATTTGAATGAGTCAAAATTATACCTAATTTTTTGTCAGATAGGCAAAAAATACTTTTTTTTTGGTGTGCTGCAGAATTTCAGTAATTAGTTTGTGTGTGCCATGAGATGAAAAAGGATGAAAATTGCTGCCCTAAATACAATCAGTCTTCTCAACCTTGACCACTGACTTCAACTTTGTTTTTTTGGTTTTTACTGTAGTTCTATGTCTGTGTCTTTTCCCCAAATAGACTTTTAGCTTAATGGTAAGGGCAGGAACTATGTCTTTTATTTCTGCAGCAATGAATACAAAAGTATTAGGTAAACAGCAGACACTCAATATTGGTGCCACTGTTATATGAAACATTCACAAATGGTCCCTGCACATGACAAAAGCAGAAAGAACAAATGGAAAAACAAACATTGTGTGCTAAGTAGAAGCTTAATTACATGAGCTTATTTTCTTTTTTGCTATGTTTATGTCATTTCTTAAACAGAAAAAGAAGTCCTAACACAATTATAGGTTAGGTTAAAAAAAAAAAAAAAAATACTGCCTTAGCCGGTTTGGCTCAATGGACAGAGCATCGGCCTGCAGACTGAAGGGTCCCGGGTTTGATTCTGGTCAAGGGCACATGCCCCAGGTTTTGGGCTCGACCCCCAGTAGGGGAACATGCAGGTGGCAACCAATCAATGATTCTCTATCATCATCGTTGTTTCTATTTCTCTGTCTCCCTTCCTCTCTCTGAAATCAATTTAAAAAATAAATAAAATAAAAATCCTGCCACGTAAAAATAAAAACTAATTGTGAATACACTCATTTTTTAAGACATTAAGATGTAGTAATTCTAAAAGTGCCTGATGCTAGTTACACAGAATTTCCCTTTTAATTACTTGGTGCTGTAGTGGAGGTCCTAACTGCAAAGGGCTTGGTTCTCAGGAAGCTCATCTGGCAGGGAGACAGATAAAACAAATGGCATCTATACAGTGTGATGCCTGCTGTAACAGGGGTTAACAGACTTCCCATACCCTGGCACAAAGAATGGCTTAAATGAGTGAAGGAGGGCTTTATGGGGAAGAATTATTAAAGCTGGATCTTCGGATTCGGAGCCAGCCAGCAACCTGCCAGGCGGCTCTAGTGGCCGCGGCCACCCGAGTGGCCATCCCCACCGACAAAAAAAAAAAAGCTGGATCTTCAAGGGTGAGAGGATCCTGCCAGGCAAACTACACTAAGAGAGGAGCATTCTAGCAGGGAAATAGCATATGGGGAAATTTAAATATGTAAAAAATTAGACCAACTTTGTGCAAAAATATTCAACATAACCAAATGGAAATGTACTAAACCATCTCAAAGTTATTACTGTAACCTGGTTACAGAGGCCATGTTCTAGCTCCTCATTAAGGGTAGCCTGTTTATTTCATTTATTGAACATTTAAAACCAAAGACAAAACGTACCTGAGAGTCAACATGCTATGCCACAGTACCAACTGGAGGCTGCCTCCCACACACATGCTGTCCCTCTCTACTTTCTACAGCCTAAATGACTTTTGCTGGCACACAGCAACCTAACATCTCACTTCTTTTTGCTCTCTCAAGGGTGACCACCAAATCCCTCCTTGCCCTGCTCCAGGCCCATATCTCTGAAAGCAGCTCAGAGTTATACTGTCTTTGGAGCAATTCCACAGTTTTTCATTACTGGAAATACGAGAAAAGGGTGGGAATCTGTGGCAAATCCATCATCTTGAATGAATGCTATAAAATGGAATAAATTACACGAGAATTTACAGAACATCTAATAGGCACATCTATGGATTTTGGGGCACATTCTACCTAAGCAGTGTTTCCCAAACCTGGTTGGTAACAGAATTACCTGGTGAACTTTAAAATACATAGATCCCAGAGATTCTGATTCAGTAGCTCTGGTGTGGAAGAGACCTTTAAAACACACACACACACACACACACACACACACACACACACACACACACTTTTATTTCAGAGAGGAAGGGAGGAGAGATAGAAACATCAATGATGAGAGAGAATCATCGATTGGCTGTCTCCTGCATGTCCCCTACTGGGGATCGAGCCCACAACCCGGGCATGTGCCCTGACCTCCTGGTTCCTAGTTAGGCGCTCAACCACTGAGCCATGCCAGCCAGGCTGGATGAGACCTTTTAAAAAGTCCTCAAGAGATTCTGATATAGAATCTCTGCTGACTATGGCTTGGAAGTGACTAACCTAGAATATAATAGTTATTCATCCTAAATACAGGTCTACAAAATCCAAGCTACTCAAATATACACCGTCTTCTACTATGAGAATGTTTGATTCATTCTTTAATATAAAGAACCACTTTATTTAGACAAATAAATAAATGATTCCCATATAAGCAATAATGAAATGTGTAATTTAATAAGGAAGTTCTAAGGTTTAACCTCTGTTATGTGTACCATCAGTATCAAAAGATCTCTCTAGATTGTATAGGACAAGGTCAACGCATGACAGAAGGTAAAAAAGAAAAAAAGAAAGAGAAACGAACATACATAATAACCAAGTGAGTTCATGGTTTGCAATGTTTATCAATGACCATGTGGCTGCTGCTCTAGTGTTTCTATAACCCAGTACCCACTCATGAAGGCTACTTGGTAGAAACCAAGTCATTTTTATTTGGTAAATGGGGTACCCTATAATTCAATCTTAAATTAGAAGCTAACAGCTTAAATTCAACAATGCACACGTGTACCAAAGGCATAATAAGGGTAATAATAAATGGCAATATAATGCCTCTGAACAAAGTTCAAATTATGGAAACAATCTGTCAATTTGGCTGCTCCTTAGAAATAGGAAAATATAGGAAAAAAGGAAATATAGGCAATAGCTTAATCAATAAATTGGGGGGAGGATACAGGCAAATTACATAAAATTATTTTAAAAATTTATTCCCAAGATGAAACCAAGTCACTATTACTTTATAGTCTCAAAATATACTTACAACAAAAAAGTTCAATAGCAGAAAGTTACAAGTATAAAACAGAAACACAAGAAATATTAAAAACAATTAAGAGTATCCTATTATTATAGAATAGTTCTGCACCATACCATACCTCTGTGAATGTAAAATAGTTTGTACCTGCTTTACGATATGTGATAGTGACTATGCTATGCCAGAGTTTTGTTATAACAGTTTATCTAAATAAATAAACAGTAGTGGGCTGAAATAATTTCAAAATTTCAGAGGTCCAATTGGACTACACTAAAAACAGAGGTGTGCTAACCAACACCAGCCCTCCCAAGCATGGTCCCTTCTTATCCCAGGGAAATTACTAAAGGATTCTGAAAAAGTCCTGGGTTATCCAGAAAGAGATGAATAAGCTCAAAGCCCTAACAGCCTTAGAATTAGATACCAAGCTTTACTATTAGTGACTGCTAGAGCCTAGTAATGCATTATACACATGGATAAACTTTAAAGTTGGTGACAGCATTAAAAAAAAATTCTGACAAATACTGACAAAAAACCCAATGTGAGCCAGTGAACAGGTGTACTATACTTGAGAGCAGTAAAGTACAATCTTCATGTTTTTCTAAAAATATACATTTAATATGTTTCTCTGTTAAAATATCTAAAAAACTGAATGCATCCCATCCAATAAAAGTAATATGCAAATTAACCATCACTCCACTGCACCAAGTCACGCCCACCAGCCAATCAGGAGCGAGTATACAAATTAACCCAACCAAGATGGCTGTGGCCACGGAGCGAGCAGGAGGCTTGGGTTTCTCTGGGAATGGAGGCAAGCTTTCCGCACACCCTGGCGGGCCCAGGCCTCCACTCAACGCTACAAAGTTTCAATTATAGAAGATAAATAAATCCCAACAAAAATGGCTGCGGCCACAGAGCAAGCAGGAGGCTTGGCTCCGCTCAAGGCTACAAAGTTTCAATTACAGAAGATAAATAAATCCCAGATACCAGGGCCTCTGCTTGGGTCGCCAGGGGGCGTGGCCAGCCTGCAAACCACCACAGGTCCCTCGCCCAGGCCGCCCCACACCTCAAGGGAACCCCCACCCTGATCCGGGACACCCTTCAGGGCAAACCAGCCGGCCCCCACCCATGCACCAGGCCTCTATCCTATCTAATAAAAGAGTAATATGCAAACTGACCATCACTCCAACACACAAGATGGCTGCCCCTATATGGTCAAAGATCCTGCCCCCATGTGGACACAAGATGGCCACCACAAGATGGCCAGCAGGGGAGGGCAGTTGGGAGGGACCAGGCCTGCAAGGGAGGGCAGTTGGGGGCAATCAAGCCTGCAGGGGAGCCGAAACAGGTTTGGCTCAGTGGATAGAGCGTCAGCCTGCAGACTGAAAGGTCCCAGGTTTGATTCCGGTCAAAGGGCATGTTCCTTGGTTGTGGGCACATTCCCAGTAGGGGGTGTGCAGGAGGCAGCTGATCGATGTTTCTCTCTCATCGATGTTTCTAGCTTTCTATCCCTCTCTCTTCCTCTCTGTAAAAAAATCAATAAAATGTATTAAAAAAAAAAAGTTAACCTTTTGCACTTGGATGTCGAGTGTGACTCACATGGTTAGCATCGGTAGCAGCTCTTTTTATACTCTTTGAATGTATCAATAATTTGAAATATAAAAAAATCCAAATAAATAAGTTTGTATGAAAAGAAACTCCAGTTTTTTATTCTACTGCCACGCTTTGTAAAATCTGGGGTATTTAAAAAATTAAATCCCGAGTAGAATAAAGGAATTGAGAAAAAAGCAAGCGAGTGCAAAGAGTTAAGGGAATGTTCAGATTAAAAAAAAAAAAAAAAGCCTGCAGGGGAGGGCAGTTAAGGGTGACCAGGCCGGCAGAGGAGGGAAGGTGGGGGCGACTGGGCCTGCAGGGAAGGGCAGTTGGGGGGGACCCAGGCCTGCAGGGGAGAGCAGTTGGGGGGGACCAGGCCTGCAGGGGAGGGCAGTTAGGGGTAATCAGGCTGGCAGGGGAGCAGTTAGGGGCAATCAGGCTGGCAGGGGAGTGGTTAGGGCAGTGATGGCGAACCTATGACACGCATATCAGCACTGACACACGCAGCCATTTCTGATGACACGCGGCCGCATGCTGAGGATGAAACATTTGCTGCTCCTGAGGATGAAACATTTGCGACTAGAGTCTTAGAGTTAGTTTTTTCCTCAAAGTGACACACTACCCGAGTTATGCTCAGTTTTTTGGCGAAGTTTGACACACCAAGCTCAAAAGGTTGCCCATCACTGGGTTGGGGGTGATCAGGCTGGCAGGCAGAAGTGGTTAGGGGCAATCAGGAAGGCAGGCAGGCGAGCAGTTGGGAGCCAGCAGTCCTGGATTGTGAGAGGACAGTCGGACATCCCTCGAGGGGTCCCAGATTAGAGAGGGTGCAGGCTGGGCTGAGGGACAACCGCCCCCCGCCCTGTGCACGAATTTCGTGCACCACGCCTCTAGTATAAGATAATTAGCTACAGAAGTAAATGCAAGATATTCTATGAAACCTAGAAACTAATTAGTGCCAGTCTAAGGAAGAACAACAAAAAAAGACAGATGCACTATTCTATACCAAGACCTTGGGTAAATCACTTTGCCTCTTAGCTTTCTTATCTGCAAAATGAGGCGATTGCCAGATGACTTAAAATTTCTCCTGGCTTTTAACATTCTACACTTTTTTTAGGTTATCAATTAGATTCATCCTTATAGGTAAGAAGGGAACAAGTATGACCAGTTGCCAGCTGAAAGAAATCAAACAGGAATTTTCAACAACTGCATATGGTAAAGTTGTACATTAGTGGAGCAAAGGGTGGTTCTCTAGCTTTGCAGTATCCTTGTTTGTAATCCAGAAATCAGGCAGAAGTCTCTGAAGCCTATTTAGATGAAGATGGTTAATGCACACCACTCTACCAGGTAGCATTTACAGCTAAAGTCCAAGAAATTTAAAGAGAAATCCCTGTGTTGGGCAAAAATACCAAAAACATAAGTTACAATCTACCAGACTGGCTCTTTCCTCCCTCTATTAGAGTATGTTTTAAACTATAAAGGCTTCTCAAAGTTAGGGTGTAATTACTGTTTATATAACTCCCCACCCTCTCCACTGCACAGAACATTAAGATATCTGCTTTTTTCTTCAAAAGCCCGCACCCATCTAGAACCTTTTAGGACTCTTATTTCCTCCTTCCTTGTTGGGAAAGCTGGTGTATCATCTATCTCTTTTTAAAAAAAGAAATAGAGGATTTAATTTCAGTGCAACAAATGCTTAGAACTATAGCTATATACTTGATAGGATAACCTACTTAGCCACTAGCTAAGATGTACACTTATCTAGAAACCACTAAATCAGCAAATATCTACTACTAAGAGTCAAGAACAGACATTTCAAAATCTATGCCCTCAAATTTAGAATTAATTTAGCTCTCACTCGAAGTCAATTTACTCTTATGTTAGAAATAATTCAAACAATGGGGAATAGGAGGAGAAATATTAGAGGCAAAAAGCCAAAGGATTGCTGTCTTTAAAGGAACAGGTTAACATCCAGCAATAAGGAAGTATCTTCCTAGTTATTTGAAGTTAACATAGGGCAGTGGTCGGCAAACTGTGGCTCGAGAGCCACATGCGGCTCTTTGGCTCCTTGAGTGTGGCTCTTCCACAAAACACCACGTGCGGGCGCGCATGTACAATGTGATGGAAACTTTGTGGCCCATGCGCAGAAGTTGGTTTTCTGCTCTCAAAAGAAATTTCAATCCTTGTACTGTTGATATTTGGCTCTGTTGACTAATGAGTTTGCCGACCATTGACATAGGGTATCAGAAAGCTTCAGTATTTCTTCCTATTGTACTGGATTCCTTTTTCCTTTTAAAAATTATACAATACAGATTGTATAAAAGAAAAACTGGTTGTTGCCAGAGGTGGGGCGTGGGGAATGGGTGAAATAAGTGAAGAAAGTATAAATTTATTTTCTTTTAAAAAGAATCTAGCCCTAGCTGTTTGGCTCAGTGGATAGAATGTCAGTCTGTAGACTAAAGGGTCCTGGATTTGATACCGGACAAGGGCACATGCCCAGGTTGCAGGGTCAATCCCCAGTAGGAGGCATGCAGATTTTCATCATTGGATGTTTCTATCTCTCTCCCCCTCTCTGAAATCAATAAAAACATATTTAAATAAATAAAATAATATAATATTGTCAACAATAAATAAAAATAAAGAGAATCTCACTGTTACAGATATATAACTTCATTGAAGAGAGTGGGGGAAATGATACCTAAATAACTTGAAAATGATTAGAGATTATAAGATTAAGGACTAAAGAATTATACATAAGCACTGTATTGTAATTAATAAAGTTGTTTCCCATGGAGTTCATGCTAACAATTCTGATACCATTATACATGTATACTCGGTTTGAGCAAACAAATAGATTATAAATATTGGTAAAAGAAGAATTAAAATTAAAAATTAAAAAAAATAAGTATACCATGAGCCCTTCTTTTGTGATGTACCAAAAACAAGAGGAAACAGCCCAGCTGATATAACTCAGTAGCTGAGTGTTGACCTATGAACCAGGAGATCACAGTTCGATTCCAGGTCAGGGCACATGCCTGAGTTTTGAGCTCCATCCCCAGTAGGGTGTGCAGGAGGCAACTGATCAATGATTCCCTCTCATCATTGATGTTTCTCTCTCTCTCTCTCCCTTCTTCTCTGAAATCAATAAAAATATATTTAAAAATAACAACAACAAAAAACACACGAGAGAGTCATGGTCTAGCTCTTTCCTTATGGTCACATTCTGCTATGTATTTTTTTTGCTTTTGCACTTGATCTTCCCTCTCTGCATGTAGTATTCCCTTTTGAGTCTACTGAATTAATTTGTACTCCCCTCCCCGCAAAAAACAACTACAAAACCAAAAGCTTGGCTCTTCCAATAAAAATCCAGGCTTTCAATATTGCATCAGCTAAAAGTTTATAGATTAATTCAGGTAGCAATGTATATCTTGGTTCTCAGCTATAATTATCCTCCCCCAAACAAGAAAAAAACAAAAACAAAAAAAAACAATACAGGTAATAGGAGAAAACTCAAGTAAGCCAGAATATAAACCTATAGGTTTTATATAAGCATTCTGATTTATATCCATAGTCCCCTCCCAATATATACAGGGTGTCCCCCAAAAATGTACACACACTTGAATATTATTAATTCCAATGAGTTAAGTCGGAAAAGAAAGAAACATCAAGTGAGCTATCAGAAAAAGCGTACATTTTTGGGGGACACCCTGTATATATACACATATTTACTCTCACACGGGAGAACAGTGTGCATACTATTTGGTAATCTGCTTTATGTATTTCTTTTTCTTTTTTAAAATATATTTTTATTGATTTCAGAGAGGAAGGAAGAGGGAGGGAGAGATAGAAACATCCATAATGAGAATCACTGATTGGCTGCCTTCTGCAAGTCCCCCACTGGGGATCGAGCCCAAAACCTGGGTATGTGCCCTTGGACCGGAATCGAACCTGGGGCCTTTCATTTCGCAGGCGGACATTTTATCCACTGAGCCAAACCGGCTAGGGCTGCTTTATGTATTCCTATACATAATATATCTATGCATAATATAAAGGTTGTATCACAACCTATTATATAGATGTATCAATTTAATCAGTCCCCTATGGCCCAACATTGTTATTCCCAATTTTTGGTAATTCTGCTTTATCTAACTAAAAAAAAAGGGGGGGGGGTATTTGCATTTATAAAATAATTATATTATACAAACTATAGAAAATGATGAAGTCACCCTAAACCTAACCACCCTACCAACACTAGTTTTTTATTTTGACTACTGTTTTAATGTTTATTTAATTTTATTCCCTAGGCATTCATTCATTCAAACTTATTAAGCTCTTGCTATGTGCCAGGTTTTTGTTTGGGTTTTTCTTTACTTTTATTCCTTAACAATTTCTCTTTTTGTATTGCATTAAAAAAAAAAAACAAAACTCTGAAAGTATAATGGAAAAATTACAAGTGTTCAGTAAGTACTGCAGATATCTAAATAACTGGGTTGATCCAACTCACATCATTTCAGAGAAAGTCACACTTTTGTATGTCTAGAACCAATTAGATTCAAATACAAAAACTGTATTCAAAGAGCAGGCATTACCAATATAGATCATGTAATTTTTAAGTACCACTTACATTAAGAGGAATGTAAGTAACATTAGCAAAACACATAAAACAGTAAAGAATAGATGCTTTTCAATAATCTTAGGAACTGCAAGGTCCATAGCTTAGAATTTAGCCATTTTATTATGATTTTACTTATCAAAGTGTGTGTGGGGGGGAGAATCTATATAAATTGTTAATTATGCTTGAGTTAACCTGTTGTTTTCAAAATTGTTTTATATAATTTACTTTATAGTTTTAGACCTGATTTTGTTCATTGCTTCCTCTTTTCTTTTGACAATATTTCTAAGTTGCGCTAGCTATCCAGAACTGCCTATCAACTGAGCTGAGCTCCTGTGCATGTTGAACATGTGTAGGAACACGCATGCAAGCAAACAAGCACCATTTAATACAATTTAACATCTATATTTCACAGGATACTACAGGGAATAAAATTAAGGAGCTGGATGATAGAGCTCTTCTATAACTCAAAAGTATTGCTTGTCAAAGGTTTCTACTGTAGTGCCTATACAAAGAACACTTCCCACTACCAGGCATTCATGCCCCATTTTGATGACCTGTGTAATCTTAGACAAGTCTTACAGAGTGCATATTCTGTTCCTAAAACATGTATTTATTTCAATGTAAAAATATTTTAATTTACCAGTTAAATTATTCAACTCACTGCCCCCTCAATGAGCACAACTGAAGCTCCAAGAAGATGGGTCATACTTATCTTGTGGCTTCAAGTACCCAGGGATCATATCACTTTGTACCCTAAGGGCATTTATATCTGTTTGAGAAACGGATTAAACTAGCCACAGCACTTAAAAGTAACCAACATGTTTCTACAACCCCATTTTCCAAACTATTTAGTTTTCTCAATAGCTTTTCAAATCAGTATTGTTTTTCTTTTCAGCAGTTCATTAGCATGTATTTTGTATCAACACTTCTAAAGGAACCTGTAGAGTGCAAGTTATTTCTGGATGACAGGAAACCAGCACAAAGACCTTGTCCTTCCCATCTGATGGACGTACCAAGATGCCCACTTGGGAAACAGAAATCTGAAGAATAGTAGAGCTTTCATTTCTGTTCCCTTCCTCCTCTCTATATGCTTCAGGCATGGTTTGTAAAAAAATCTTAGTAGTCACCTAGATGATTTATTCATATGTTTACCTAATCTCAGCATTTGTAATTTCCACCTCTACACTCCTTTTTGCCATTACATAAGTGAAATTAAACAATTTTCACATTTTCTAGGGGATAAGAAAGAAGTGCTTTCTGGTAGCCTGAGAAGATACAATTTCACACCCAACACCTTACCTTTTGTTGTTTATGAGATCCAAAGCCTAGTAGATCCTGACACTTATGAGAAACCTGTTTCAAGTTCCCTCTGATGTCTATTACATTTTATAGCAGAAAGTGGAGGCCACAATAAATTTTAAGTGATCCTTTCAAATTTTAAGAAAAAAATTGATAGTGACTATAACACTCTGATGTAAACATTGGGTGATTACCTAGGCTAACTCAATTAGGACCCTTTTTATCCAGGATACCAAATTCCCTAAGAACAGGATTCCATCTGTTGGTTCCTCTTCAAAATTACAAATTTCCGCAACAGACTTTTGAATTCATTTACCAAGACTTCAACTAATACTGTCAAAAAATATACATTCCAGCCCTGACTGGTGTGGCTCAGTGGATAGAGCGTCGGCCTGCAGACTCAAGGGTCCCAGGTTCGATTCCGGTCAAGGGCATGTACCTTGGTTGCCGGCACATACCCAGTGGGGAGTGTGCAGGAGGCAGCTGATTGATGTTTCTAACTCTCTGTCCCTCTCCCTTCCTCTCTGTAAAAAATCAAAAAGATATATTTAAAAAAAAAAGAGAAATATACAAATAAAATATATATATATATACATTCCAAAGTTTTCTACAGCAAAGCAGCCACCATTTCCTGTTTTGTTTTTTTTCTTCTATGTACAGTCCCCAAATGGTACTTTATGCTTTACCACATTCTCAACTCTGACAATAACCTCTGTAATTAATGTTATTCTCTCACAAATGAGGGCTGTAGGCATAGAAAGGTTAAGTAACTGCCCAATGTCATCCAGCTAGTATATGGTAGTACAGAGTTTCAAACTGAAGACTCTGACCAGAAAGCCTGTATGCCCTCCACCACTCACCCTCTTGCGTCTCCTATACCCAAGAATGGCCCAGCAAATCCTCCAACCCAAGGAGGGTTTTATTACTTCTATTTTTAAGACCAAGAAATGGAAATATACCTCTCCGTGGCGGCAAAGTCAGTTTGAAGAGGAAAAACAGAATCCAGCTCTCAAGCCCTTGGTCAGCAGTCTGTCCACTAGCGCATCTTGTTCTTTGGCCCCAGGTCCGTGACCATTCTAAAACAGAAGCATAAGTCATTTTTATGAATACTAAATACTAGTACGCACAAATGCACGTGTAATAGGAAAAACAAACTTAGGACAGGATGAAGACTGGTAAAATATGCCATCTTATTAATTGGGCTATTCCATAAATATCTTAATTAAGCCAATAATAAAACACTCTGGGTTTTTTTTTAGACATTTGCTAAATAATTGATGTTTCTCTCTCTCTCTCCCTCTCCCTTTCTTTCTGAAATCAATAAAAATATATTAAAAAAAAAAAAAAAAAAGCTTCAGGCAGTGGTAGAGTGGAACTTACCTCCAAGGGGGAAGGGAGTTCGGGGGCCTCCCAAGTGAAATGAAAAGAGCTAAATTTGAATTAAGAGTTTTCAAAGAATTTAGCATAAGAGGTATAACCAAGAGGGAATCCGACTCATAATTATCTAAAGCCCGTAAAACTAGGCTGATATACTCTTCTTAGATGAACCTGAAGAAAAGTCTTCTCTCTTGAGAAGCAATTTAAAACACAGAGGACTAGTGTATTTAGTTTAAGAAACTTTTGTATTGGAGTCCAAATACTGTCAAAGGGAATGAGAATTTATGCCCCTGAATATTCTAAGGGCAACAAAAAATGAAGACTGTGTGTGGGGAAAAAAATCACTGTTCTTGGGGTGTATGTCAGCAGTCTATATGCCATACCACATTTTTGCACCCAAATACTAATCACTGAGAAAATGCACAAAAATACTGCCAGGGACCCTGGCTGGTGTGGCTCAGTGGTTAGAGTGCCAGCCTATGCACCAAAGGGTTGCAGGTTCCATCTCCAGGACCCGTCCGGGTGTGGGCAACCAATTGATGCGACTCTCTCACATTGATGTTTCTCTTTCTCTTCCCCTCTCCTTAAAAATTCAAATGGAGGAAAAATATCATGTGAGGACTAACAACAACAACAAAAAAGATACTGCCAGGGAAGATCAAGTTTAAAATATGGCATGCCAAATTCTATATATATAATTATGATCCATGGTCCGCAAAGTCATCGTTACTTGCCATTATTACTTCTTAAACCTGTATGTTCTTTCTCAAATACCAAATTATGACAATTCTTAGTTGTTTGAAGGAGGACCTAATTTTTGGCAAAAGAGCCTGAAGTCACCTGGAACTGAGATAGGTAAATAAGGTTGATAAATGGTCAACTGGTTTCTGGTTTTAAAAAATGAAATGGAGCTTATAAAGTAGATGATATGGAGTGAACTTAATACCAGCAACATCCCTGAAGCAAAAAAACAAAAACAGTCTCTAGAGGTGAATTTCTGTCAGAAGGCACCCTGGTGCAAGGCTCTGCCACAGGATTCCTCCTCAGGGCACTTGCCAGCCACAGGTGGCATCCACAACTCACAAAGGAACTCCCCAAGCCTCTCATAAGTCTTAGGTGGGTGTCCTCATTTTTGTGTGTTCTCTAAAGCAAAATCCTAAAGACCTTAGAATTTAAATGCATCTTAAGGATAACTTTTACAGCTCCTAAATTTTATATTGGTTGAACAAATCTCTAAGATGACTTTTACAACTACTTTTAAATAAGCAGCATTTTCCTATGTGGACAAACTGTTCTGTTGTAATCTTCCTCATACCACTGATTTAAATAATAAGTTCCTTTGGGTAACCTTATATCCTCAATTTATCTTCTCTGTAGATCTACTTTTCCAATAAAAACCAAGTATGAATCCTGGCATTTGGGAAATCTCAAAGGATAGCAACTCTGTGGATAAGCTCTATATCATGAAAACAGTATAAATGATGTGTAAGATTTAGAAGTAAATGACTGCGTATCGCACAACTGAATCAAGAAGCAAAATATGAAAAAAAGATATATGGTTTGTGGAGCACAATGCTAACAAGGGGGGGAGCTTTACACTTGGCTCAATTACAGACCTGCTGGATTTTAATTTTTAATGCACGTGGAGCTTATTTAATAAGTAAAACATGCCACCCGACATCCATAATTTCAAAAGAAAAATAATACCCAAAATCATAAGAGTGCAAAAAATTACACAAATGGACTAAAATATTAGACAATTAAGTGTGGTTCTTTCTATTCCTAAACTTGACACTCCATCAATGCTACTACATTTAGTTAGTTAGTGCCATTGTATTCTGGAGGAGGGGGGGAAGGAACATTTTGTAGGGTTCAAAAAGGGATGTTGAAAGACTCCCCTATGGAGGCAGAATGCTGCAAAAGCCTCCAGATTGAGATTACACACAGTGGACTGACAAATTTGCTTAGCACCAGGATGTTTTAATTTCCTCATAAACTTAATGCAACTTTTCTTAAAAAAAAAAAAGTTAATCAAGACCTTCTTCTCTCCAAATCAGGCGGAGTTATTACATCAACTGCCGGACCATACTATATTAAGGCACTAGAATATTTGAGGAAAGAGCAAAGAGGTAATTCAACAGAAAGCTTTTTTACGATGCAAGACGGCTTAAGGACGGAGTAAATGTAATATACGTGCCCTGTTTGACTTCTTTTGCAGCCTATAGGGTAGTGGAATTAACTTCACTAGTTGATCTAAATTCGGAAGAAAGCATGAAGAATACATACGGAAATGTTTACTTAATTCTGAACTCAGGGCTACAGGAAGTCTGCTACTAAAGAGTAGTTACATTAGGCGTAGATATTTATAAACCAACTGCAGCTAGTGACCCAAGATTCAATTACAACATCAACCCTCAGATTTCAGCGTATGGGCAAATTACCAGTGAAGTCAAAATAATTCATTCTGCCGTACTGGAGCTTTAGATCGCGTTGCCGAATCCAGAACTGCTTTCGCCTCGTACTAGAGAACCAAGTACTAAATACTGTACCAAGTTGGCGTCAGGACATTTTAAAGCGCGAGGGAAACTCAAGGGGCGCCTGCCCAAGTTGCCCAGCCCATAATCCAGAACTCAGGAATTTGTCGTATCACTTGAGATCAGTTTTGATCCCTTTGAGATCTCTTAGCGCACAAAATCAGGCTATCACTCACAGCAAGGGAAGTCCGACCCTGGCTCCAGAAAAACTATCTGGTTCAGAACTCATGTCTTTTCCGCCCACCGTGGGGGGCCGCATCGACAGGGCTCGGCAAAGAGCCCGGGCGCTAGGTTAGGGGCGCAGCGGGGCCCGGCGGGGGCGGCGAGCGCGCGTCCCCCCGCCCGCTCAGGCGGCGTCGAGGCGCGAGTAGCTCAGCCAGCCTTGCAGAGGGAGCTCTCGGCAGCTCTGGGGTCCCTCTGCTCGCAGCAGCGCCGCCTGCGCCACTCGGTGGAGACGGAGACCAGCGGCGGCGACGCGCGGACTGGCAGCGACCGCCGAGCAGCCTCGCAGGGCAGCCGGGTAGGTTCCAGGGACCGGGCGGGCTGGAGGATGGGCAGCCCGAGAGGCGTTGGCCAGGGCCCGACACCCATACTGCACGGAGACCCGGCTGCGCGCGAGGCGGCAGAGTTGGGACCCCTGAGAAAAGCGGGCGCGGAAGCCGAGGCACGGAGGTCGCCTGTCGGCGGAGGCTACCCGCCTCGGGAGTGGCGGAGGGCGGAGGGCGGGCCGCGGCCGGGTGATCTGTCGAGCCAAGAGCCGGTCTCGAGGGCAGAGACAAAGGAAGGAAAATGGAGTCGCCGGCGCGCGGGCCTCTGTCGCCGGCGCCGCCGGCGGCCTAGCGCGCCGCCAGGAGGGAGGCCTAGCGGGCGGGTGTGTGTTGGGGGGGCCGGCCGGGCTGTGGCGGCGACGGGCAATGGCGGCGGCCGCGCCGCAGCAGGGACGGTAGAGGGAGACAAACACCCCCCGGCGGCGGCGCTGGCGCCGGGCTGCAGCCAGCGCCGACCGGAGCGGCCCCATCGTGACACCTAGAGGCGGCCCGCGAAACCTCCTCCACCCGGGGCCCCCTTACCTCCGCGCCACACCCCCCGCAGCGCCCGCTCCGCCGCCGCTCCACCGCTCCGGCCACCTGGCGTCCCTGGCTAGCTCCGCGCACCCGCACCGGCCACCGCGCCGCCGCTGCCGCCAAAGAAGCAGCTCCGCGCACGGTTTAATCGCTCCACAGGCTCGGACACAAAATGGCGGCAGCGTGGTGCAGTGCGCCTGCGTCGGCGCTGCCGGGGCCGCGGGTGCTGATAAGGGAAGGGACGGGTGGGGGGGCTGGCCGGGCGACGAGTGGAGGGCGGGGGAGGAAAGGTGAGGGGAGGGGTTGGCGCAGGGCAGCATGGGAGGCGGCCCCGGGCGCCAACTTTCAAAAGCGGGCGCGATGGCGTAACGGGACGCGCTGCGAGTCACGTCACGCCGCACGCGCCCTCCCGCGCTCTCGCCTGGTCGCGCGTGGGCTCCGCGGGCGCCGCGAAGTCCGGGCTCCCGCTGGGTGGGGTTTCTTGGGCGGAGGTCACCGCCTCTGGGCGGTCCGGGATCACGGGTCCGCTTAACCTAGTTCCTTAGCTGTAGATTCTCGCCCTGAATCGTAAAGGGGGCGAGGGTGTTTGGAAGAAGCCCGTGCGGGGTTAGGTGGTGGGTCTGAGGCGTTTCTTGGGGCAGGCCCCGCCCCAGTCTCCACCCTAGCCTGGCCCGATCCGCCTTCCTAGCGCCGCACCGCATCCCGCCAAGGAGTTAGGCCGGTGCGGTCCCCGCGCTTTCTCATCTCAAACAATTCAGCGACCGCGAGAAGCGTTGTCTCTTCCCAGCGGCTTTTGGGAACCTCTCCGCCCTAGGATCTTGGCAGTATTGTGCCGAAAGGACTTTGTTTTTGGAGCGGTGTAATTCTGTATTTCAAAATGTGCACTCCTTGTCTTTGCCCTGAGGGCTGTTAAATTCTCGGGGCGGGCGGAGTCCTGGAGTCGTTCAGAGGGGGTCGCCCTCCCCCTCCCCAAGACGCACCTGCGGGCTTGACCTAACAGCGATAAAGTTGACGGAAGACTGACTGGACATTCTGGTGGCTCTGGGAGGAGAGTTTTTGGTACTTTTGGGAATTTGACTCAGGATTATATTCTCAACTCCCTTAGATGTGGATAACAAACAGCTTCTGCTCCATTTGTTCTGTTATGAGAATGCTGCCAACAATATTGACAAATCCGAGTGTGTGGTGTGTTTTTTAAGGGAATCAGAAATTTGAATGATTTAAAATGCAAAATTTCCAGATATCTAGTCGTTAGCAGCTAAATCAACTGCATGAGCTGATTAAACCATACGTGTGGTTTGACCTGACTTTAAAGGAAAGAGTGAAGAGAAGTTCTGGTGCCAAATCCTAGGCACTCCAGCCTTTAGAGATAGGGTAATGGAGACAGGGGAGCAGCCAGGAAGGCAGAAGGAAATTCACGGTGTTGAGTTGTGAAATCTAAGGGCAGAAAAGGTTTCAGGTAGGAGGGATGTGGTCAATTGGGTGTAGTGCTGCCGAGAGTTATAATAGAGATATGGTTTGAGTTGGTCGCCTTGGAGATCACTGGAGAATATTATTGGTGGCCTTGGCTTGATTCATGTTGGTAAATCAGAAATGTGGATATGACTATAATGAGTTGAAGAGTGAACGAGAAAGTTAGGAAATAGAGACTACATGTAGTCAACAAGAGAGAAGTTTTGCTGTGAAGGGAGCAAATACATTTAGGCATAACTAGAAGGATATGGGATCAGAGAGATTTTTGTTTCTTTTATCTATTGATTCTAAAGAGAGGAAGGGAGAGAAACATCAATTTGCTGTTCCACTTATTTATGCATTCATTAGTTGATTTTGTATGTGCCCTGACCGGGGATGGAACTCTCAACCTTGGAGTATGGGGGTGATACTCTTAACCAACTGAACTGTCCAGCCAGTGCAAAGGAGGAGATATTTAAAAGATGGTAGGGTTCTACAGCATGGTTTTGTGCCATTGGGAGTGATACAGTAGAGAGAAGGCTTACTTGACCTGTATGGGAGTGAAATCCATGGGAGGATATAAGGAAACTGGGAGGATTAACCTTGGATAGGAGCAGGATGCTTCCACTGTGATAATCAGCGTAACTGATGAAGATGAAGATGATGCAAACGTAGGGGGGAGGGAAAGCAAACTTCCAGCTTTCCCAGTAGGACTGTCTGGGCAGGATTGGGTACCCATTTGAAGTTTATGGTCATGAGTTTAAAGATAAACTAGTTGGCCTAGTATGTGGTTTTTCTCCAGCAACGTTCAGCTGCTTGGGTGCAGACATAAAGAGGGATAATTGGGTTTCTCAACACCAGGACCCCATTTTTTTTGATTCCTCATCTCAGGCACTTGCCTTGTGTGATTAGCTACTATTCTAGAATGTGTGAAGTATTGTGAAAATTTACATGTGACCCCTTTTCTAGGAACTAAGTGGTTCTATTTGTGTTTTTATGTACACGCCTTAAGACTCAAACATAGCTCTGGCCAGTGGTGCTAAGTGGTCAGAACAGTGGTCGGCAAACTCAGTCAACAGAGCCAAATATCAACAGTACAACGATTGAAATTTCTTTTGAGAGCCAAATTTTTCAAACTTAAACTTCTTCTAACACCACTTCTTCAAAATAGACTCGCCCAGGCCGTGGTATTTTGTGGAAGAGCCACACGCAAGGGGCCAAAGAGCCGCATGTGGCTCTCGAGCCGCAGTTTGCGACCACTGGGTTAGAGCATTGGCCCACACACCCAAAGGTCAATTCATGGTCAAGGGCACATACCTGGGTTGTAGGTTCAATCCCTGGCCCTGGCCCCTGGTTGGGGATTAGGAGGCAACCAATGGGTGTGTGGGTCACATTAAGGTTTCTCTCTCCCCCTCCCTCTGCCCCTCCCGCTGCCCCTCCCTCCCTGCCTTCCTTCTATTCTCTAAAAATCAATGGAGCCCTAGCCAGTTTGGCTCAGTGGATACAGGGTTGGCCTGTGGACCAAAGGGTCCTGGGTTCGATTCCGGTCAAGGCCACATACTTTGGTTGCAGGCTCCTTCCTGCCCCAGCCTTGGTCAGGGCTCGTGCAGGAGGCAACCAATTGATGTGTTTCTCTCACATTGATATTTCTCTCTGTCTTTCCCCCTCTCTTCTACTCTCTCTAAAAATCAATGGAAAAATATCCTCAGGTGAGGATTAACAAAAAAAAATAATAATAAAATGAAGGGAGACAGTGCTTTTAAAAAATAATAATCAATGGGAAAATACCCTTGGGTGAAGATTAAAATAAAAAACAGCCCTGGCCGGGAGTTAGAGCATTGGCTTGTAGACCAAAGGGTCATGGGTTCGATTCCAGTCAAAGAATTCTTCAGCCCTGGTTGGGGTGTGTGCGGGAGGTAACAAATTGATGTATCTCTCACATCTATGTTTCTCTTTCTCCCTGCCTCCTCCCTCCCTTCCACTCTGGAAATCAATGGGAAAAAAATATCCTTGGCCCTAGCCAGTTTGGCTCAGTGGATAGAGTATTAGCCTGTGGACTGAAGGGTCCCAGGTTCGATTACAGTCAAGGACACATACTTTGGTTGCAAGCTCGATCCCCAGCCCTGGTCAGGGTGTGTGTGGGAGGCAACCAATCAATGTGTCTCTCTCACATTGATGTTTCTCTCTCTGTGTATCTCCCCCTCCCTTCCACTCTCTCTCAAAATCAATGGAGCCCTAGCTGGTTTGGCTAAGTTGGATAGAACGTCAGCCTGCAGACTGAAGCGTCCCGGGTTTGATTCCAATCAAGGGCACATGCCAGGGTTGCGGGCTCAATCCCCAGTGTGGAGCATGCAGGAGGCAGCTGACCAATGATTCTCTCTCATCATTGATGTTTCTATCTCTCTCTCCCTCTCTGAAATATAAATATATATATATAGAGAGAGGGAGAGATAGAAACACACACACACATACATACTAGAGGTCCGGTGCATGAAATTCGTGCACTTGGAGGATGGGGACCCTCAGCCCAGCCTGCACCCTCTCGCAGTCTGGGAGCCCTTGGGGGATGTCTGACTGCCGTGGAGGCAGGAGAGGCTCCTGCCACCACTGCTGCGCTCGCCAGCCATGAGCAGCTTCTGGCTGAGCGCCACTCCCCCTTTGGGAGCGCACTGACCACCAGGGGGCAGCTCCTGCGTTGAGCATCTGCCCCCTGGTGGTTAGTGTGCGTCATAGCAACCGGCCTTTCTGCCGTTCGGTTGATTTGCGTATTAGCCTTTTATTATATAGGATATATACTGAGTGGCCAGATTATTATGCGTTCAGAGATCATAATAATCTGGCCACTCAGTGTGTGTGTGTGTGTATATATATGTGTGTGTGTGTTCTAAGGCTTTAATGTGGACAAATATAAGGCAGTGTATTTAGATGAAAAAAAAACTCAACTATATTTACAATTATATTTGTAACTGCTATGGTCAGAATATTTGTAGTCCCTCCAAAGTTCATATATTGAAATTTTAATGCCTGATGTGATGGTATTTGTAGGTAGGGCCTTTGGGAGGTGCTTAAGTCATGAAGGTGGAGCCCTCAAGAGATCCCTCGCCCTTTCCATCACATGAAGTCACGTGGGGAAGACAATGAACCAGGAAGAGGGCCTATGTGACTATGTTGGTGCCTTTTTTTTTTTTTTAATCCTCACCCAAAAACATTTTTCTATTGATTTTTAGAAAGAGTGGAAGGGAGGGATGGAAGGGATGAGAGAGAGAGAGAGAGAAACATTGATGTGAGAGAGGCACATCCATTGTTTGCCTCCCACACTCATTCTGACTGGGGCCAGGGAAACAACCTGCAACTTAGGTATGTGCCCTTGACCAGAACTTGAACCTGAGACCCTTTGGTGTGTGGGCCGACGCTCTAACCACTGTACACACCGGCCAGAGCTATGTTGGTGCTTTGACCTCGGTCTTCCCAGCCTCCAGAACTATAAGCAATAAGTTTCTGTTGTTTATAATGCACCCAGTCAGTGGTATTTTGTTATAGCAACTAGGACAACTATATTTATATTATATCAACTATAATTACATCTATATGACCTCTGAGTCATCACTTGGAAGCCAGGAATGGGGTTTAAGTGGCCTTGGAGCCTGCTTTCTGAACACAAAGATCCCATGTGCTGCTCTGACACAGGGTTGAGAAAATGCTGAGGATCACTAGGAAGGAAAAGAAGGAAATGTTTTCTTCACCTTGTAAGAAATTGTGATGTGTCCTGTAGGAATCACCAAGGAACAGAAAGCCAAACTGGAAGGATAGGGTGTTTCAGGCTGGACAGAAACAAGCTGAGAGGGAAAAGTAATGTGATGAGAACCTACGAAACAGGACGATAAAAATAAGGACAGGTTTGTTTCCTGCAGTACTACACCAGACTACCGCAGTGAGAACTTTGGTGACTTAAAACCACTTGGTGATCTAAGGACATGTTCTTCCCATGGACTCTCTCTTAGGTTTGTAGTCCATAGGAGTTCAGGGCATTATCAGCAGAAGGCTGTCAGTTTATCACATGGCCTTGGTGCAGTCACCACCTTCCAGGATCTAGCCTTCAGCCTCACAGTTAGGACCAGAAATGTGGCCTGTATCCTGGAAGTGGGTTCCTTCCTCAGGGACTTGTCAGGTTTACAGGAACTTGGTGGATGAGCAGAGCGCCATTTTACTGGCAAGTGGACTAGTGATTTTGTGCTGGCAAAAGGGGTGTTCTCTCTCTACTGGAAAGCCTCCTGGGAAGCCATGTTACTAGAAAGCATTGATGCGCCCCTGGGTACGGGTGAAGCTGGATCCCGGGTCTGGGTGAGGCCGTGTGCCCCTGGATCCAGGTGAGGCTGGGTCCCAGGTCTGGGTGAGGCCACATGCCCCTGAGTCCGGGTGAAGCCGTGCCCCTGGGTCCGGCCGAGACCAAACCAGAGGGAGTCGAACCTCCGTTACCACCATTTGTCCACCATCCAGAGCTGCGGGGTCAGTGCCGACATGTACACATAAGGAACTGGTGGACATTGAAATTGGGTCTCAAAAGAACTGTTGGTCCAGAAAGAAACTCACTACAGACTGATTCATTTGCCTGTCAGCATAACTATTATTGCTTGTCTCACATTCAGTTCTTATAAGTATATTTCTAGTGACACATGATCTCGCTCATCTAGGGGAAATGATGAACAACATAGACTGATGAACAAGAACAGACCCAGAAACAAGGAGCCATCGATCGGACTATCGGGCCTCAGAGGGTGGATAGGGAAGGGTAGGGGGAGGGGAGAGAGATCAACCAAAGGACTTGTGTACATGCTGTGTGATCTTGGGTGAATTAGTAACAACTCGACTGCAGGTTTCTTCTCTATATGGTAGGATGAGAATTCTATTTCACACAGTGGTAAGAATTAAATGAGACAATGCAAGTAAAGCTTTTTGTATAGCCCTAGGCACCAGTAATCATACAGTAAATGTACACTATGGTTATTATTTATTTTATTTTTATGCTTCTTACCTATCCTTACTCCCAAATCCACTTCTGAAAGATATGATCTTTCTAGATTCATCAATAGAATTAGTTACTGATAGGCTTTCCTTGGCCTGGGAGCCATTCTTTCTGGGGAAGGTGTACTTTGTGCTAAAATTCTCAGCAGAACAATTCTATTTCCAAGATCTTCCTTGGCTCCCACAAGTTGCCCCATAAAGCTTGCAATAATCATAATCATTTGTGGGGTTTTTTTGTAACTCTTGAAGCAAGAGAATCAAATGAAGGGGAGATGAAGTAACAGTGGGCTAGAATCTTCTTACCCACTTTGGGGATAAGACCTAAAGTTACACCTGAATACTCCCGATGCCTCTGTATCTTGGGGACATGTGCGAGATAGAATTTAACTCAGCATTTATTGAGCACCTACTGTGTTCTATTCCCTGTTCTAGGCCCTAGGGATATAAAGATGACCCAAGATGTATTTTCTGCCCTTGAATTCAAAGTTTAAATGGTTAGAAAGCAACAACAACAAAAAATAATGCAATAGTTATAATGGGGGAAAATGGATTCATAGATAAAGGAGCAACTCATTCCCCAGGAATATCTCATTTCAGCTGGATGTTAACAAGCATATAAGGTGAAGTCATAATCAAGGGCATAAAAGGGCACAAGAGTATTAGGGGGACAGCAAGTCATCCCAGAGCATTTGACGAGGCTGTAGAGTATTGGTGCTAAACCTTATGAGCCATTTGGAAAGCTTTCAATATCAACTGTTAAGGCCAACCATTTTATTATTATGATTTTTGTTGTTAATCCTCACTGAGGATATTTTTCCATTGATTTTGAGAGAGTGGAGGGAGGGGGAGAGACAGAGAAATATCAATGTGAGAGAGACACATTGATTGGTTGCCTCCCGCAGTACCCACACCGGAACCAGGGATCAAGCCTGCAGCTGAGGTCTGTGCCTTTGACTGGAATCAAACCGGTGACCCTTCAGTCAACGCTCTAACCACTGAGCAAAATGGCTAGGGCAGGGCCAACCACTTTAAAGACCTGCCCTTCTACATCATCTCCTACCCAGACCACAGGAATTTTTCCTTACTGATGTCTGCTTTCTTCAGACCCCTGTAAAAGCCATATTTATTTTTTACCTCTCAGCTCAAATAACTGCTTTCTAAAATTTAAAGAACTTTACCTAGACCTATATTCCACATTTGGGAAGTAGGTTACTTTTTTTTTTTAATTATTTTATTGATTTTTTTACAGAGAGGAAGGGAGAGGAAGAGAGAATTAGAAACATCGATGAGAGAGAAACATCGATCAGCTGCCTCCTGCACACCCCCTACTGGGGATGTGCCCGCAACCAAGGTACATGCCCTTGACCAGAATCGAACCTGGGACCCTTCCGTCTGCAGGCTGATGCTCTAGCCACTGAGCCAAGCTGGTTAGGGTGGGAAGTAGTTTACTTTTGTGTGTGCTTTTATCTACATTTTTTCAGACATGCCTTGATCATTCTTTATCTTATTTTGCAAAACACCTTTTCATGCCTGCCCTTTTAATTGATGCTCACAACATTATTTGAAGAGCCAGGTAGTTTTGTCCCAAACTCAAGAAATGAATACTTGCTCAGAGTCATCCAATAACTTGTTGGCAAAACCAGAATGAATACTCCAAACGTCTGGCCCCACCTGGCTGCTCAGAGGTCCTCACTCTGTCAGAGACATTTCCAGCCCTCCTCTGGACATGATGCTTTAGCTCAGGGGCCGCTTTGGAAGAGAAAGGGAAGGGAGGTCTAGCAGACAGGCTCCGGGCCTCTGCTCACCCACCTTCCCCTACTTCTCCAAATTTTATGCGATTTATTCCGGGAGGAAAAAGCTTTCTACCCCTAAAACAAGTTGGATACTACTGTCTTAACCCAAAGGATGGGCTTTGATGATGGAAATTTCAGGCACTTGGAAGGCAGAGAGCAGAGGTATTTGGAGTGATGACAGTCTATAAGTATGTCCTGAAAAATCTGACACCCACATCTATGCTTGAGGCAAGATAATAGTAGAGATAGGTGATGTCCTTAGTCTGCAAGTGCCTTACGTTAGTCTGGGGAGGCCACACTAAACCTCCTGAGCATTAGTAGGTTAAAGTTAAGGATGGAGAGGCAAGTAAAAGATACGGACTACAGGTGTGGGAGGAGCAAAATTTGGTCACTGTACAGTAGTCATGAGACTTCACGGTAAAACAGATGACTTTTAAGCTTCTGCCTCTAGCTTACAGCCTTCTCTTCTTGCTTCTTTCTGGATACTTCCTCCTGGACGGCTCCCACACCACCCTTATGGGCCTTATCACTCTCCTCCTAACTTGGTTCTCTGGGGCTCCCCATTTTCAATAAAAGATACTACCATACATCCATCACCCAGGCCAGAAACCTGGGCTTCATTCTTTCAGCTGCTACATCCTATCAATCACCAAATCCTATCTATTCTGCCTTCAAAACATCTCTTCATGCTCACCTCTCCATCCCCACTGCCTCTATCCTGGCCCACATCCCTATCACTTCTGACCACAGCTTCGGAGTCATCACAGCTTCTTGCCTCCACATGACTGCCTGAGTGACCTTTGGAAAGCAGAGATGGGATCTCAAAATTCCCCTGCTTCAAGCCCTAGGATTGCTCCCCAATGCCCTGGGGGTAAATTTCAAACTCCTCAGCTACTCCAGGCCTCGGTGACTAAGCCCCTGATTACCTCTTTAACTTCCTTTCTAACTGCCCCCTGTGGCTCCTATGAATTCAATTTGCTTACTTCCTCCACCAGTCTCACAGCTCTCGCTCTATATGTCCCCTTATCCCATTCTTTAATTGGGATCCGGGTGGTAACAGCACATTCTAAAGAGCTGTGTTTTATGGGGGACTATGGGGAATGTTTTGAGTGTGCAGGCTTATTCTGCATTGAACATACTTGAAATGTTTTGAGGTTGTGTTTGAGATAAGACCAAGACATCACTAAGGGAGCCTGGATATAGGGAGCCAAGAGCTAGATACAAGTGTTAAAGGTATTCATCAAAAGCTAATCTTGATCACCTATCTATATTTGACCTTGGTTGCTGGAGATAGTAAAGACAGATGCAACCTAATTAAATAGAGAATTGCCCGGAACATGTGTTAAAAATACAGATTCCCTGACCCCACCCCAGACCTCTGAATTTTCATCTGCAGGGCAGTTCTCAGGTGAATCTTAGAACTGGTTAAGTTGGAAAGACCTAACCTTAATTTCATTTATAAGAATATCCAGAATAGCTCTAGCCTGTTTGGCTCAGGGGATAGATTGTTAGCCTGTGGACTGAAGGGTCCCAGGTTGGATTCCAGTCAAGGGCACATGCCCGCGTTTCGGGCTTTATCCCATTGTAGGGCGTGCAGGATGCAGCTGATCAATGATTCTCTCGCATCATTGATGTTTCTATTTCTCTCTCCCTTTCCCTTCCTCTCTGAAATATATATATAAGAATATCCAGAACAGGCAAATCTGTAGAGGTGTGGATTAGTGGTTGCTTCAGGGTGGGGATGGGGCTAGGGCAGTGGTCGGCAAACTCATTAGTCAACAGAGCCAAATATCAACAGTACAACGATTGAAATTTCTTTTGAGAGCCAAATTTTTTAAACTTAAACTTCTTCTAACGCCACTTCTTCAAAATAGACTTGCCCAGGCCGTGGTATTTTGTGGAAGAGCCACACTCAAGGGGCCAAAGAACCGCATGTGGCTCTCGAGCCGCAGGTTGACGACCACGGGGCTAGGGGGATGTGAAGGCCCAAGGGATTATAGCTAAGGGGTGCAGTTTTTTGGGGGGGTTGATGAAAATGCTCTAAAATGGATTGTGGTGATGATTGCTCAATTCTGTGACCACATTAAAAGCTTTAAATGTGTGAATTGCATGGTATGTGGACTAAATCTTAATAAAGCTTTTTAAAAACAAGTAAAACAAAAAACTTGAACCAACCTCCATACGGAACTTGGGTGGTGCCTGTTATCTAGTAGAAGAGTCAGCAAATGCTTATGGCTATATACAGAATGGAGGGGGGGGATAGTTTTACAATTGTTTGTAGTACAGCAATTAATAAATAATAATATAAGGATAAACTCTGTTTCACGTGCTCACCACTGTAAACCTACTTTTGCCCCGACCCCGTACATTGGCAAATACAAAGTAAATGAGCAATTGCAGTGGGTGGAATTAGTACTCTGCTAGGGAAGTGCAGGCTCCTGTGACAAGAGCACAGGGAGGGGCAGCTTCCTGGAGAAATCCGTGATGTCTAGGTTGAAGCCTTTCAGGTGAACAGGCTTATTAGCAAGGCAAGATGACCAGGATGGGGCAAGCAAGCCCTGCCCTGAGCCTTCAGTGCAGAGCGAGAAGTTAGGTGGCAGAAGTGAGGCTGGAGAGGGGAATAGACTCAAAGGACTTTGTGAGCCAGGTTGAGGGTGTTGGAATTTTCCCTAACAGAGAGCCTGTAGTGGTGGATTTATGTTTTATTTATTTATTTTTTAAACATTTAGATTTTTTTAAATATATATTTATTGATTTTTTACAGAGAGGAAGGGAGAGGGATAGAGAGCTAGAAACATCGATGAGAGAGAAACATCGACCAGCTGCCTCCTGCACACCCCCTACTGGGGATGTGCCCGCAACCAAGGTACATGCCCTTGACCAGGAATCGAACCTGGGACCTTTCAGTCCGCAGGCCGACGCTCTATCCACTGAGCCAAACCGGTTTCGGCTGGATTTATGTTTTAGAAATCACTCTGACTGCACTGTGGAGAATGGATGGAAGAGGGGCAAGACCAGGGGCAGGAAGCCTGTGATGGGGCAAGTTTTAGTGTCTACATGAGAGGCTAACGTGTCCTGGATCTGAGTGGTGTCAGTGACGAGAAAGAGAAGTGGGTAGAGTTTAGTAATACTTAGGGCATTTAATTGAGAGGATTCCAGTGACTGGGATGAGGGGACAGAAGAAAAAGTCAAGGATGAGGCTCAATTGTGTTGCTTGGATACCTGGGTAGTGGGTAACCCCAAGAGCCCTGGAGGAGAAACAGATTTTGAGATGTTGAGTGATCTGGAGCATGCTGTTCAAAAGGAGTGTCTAGTCGGTCAGCACAATGAATTTGCCGACCACTACCCTAGCCCCATCCCCACCCTGAAGCAACCACTTGGGGGTCTGCAGGGGAGGAGAGTGCCATGTAAATCACTGGCCTCAGCTTAGAGATGGAAGGCAGGGGAATGGATAAGGTGGTTCAGGGATTGTGTTTCAAGAGCAAGGAGAAAAGGGCCTAGAATGGAATCCTGTGGAGTGATGTTTGTATAATGATGCTTGAGGAGGAGGTGGAGGAGGAGGTTTTAAGGAGACTCAGAGGAAATAACCAGAAACGTAGGTGTTAGCTATAGCAATTCATCTGCTTATTCAGCTGCTGTAAGTCAGCATTTATTGAGGTTCCATATGTCCTGGGTGTATTCAGAGACAAGTGAGACTTAACTGTTGACATCAAACTTAAACCATGGCCATCTCCCCAGTACAGTCTTCTGAAGCAAGAGGCCCCTTTCTTGTAGGCCGCTGACAGTCCTGTTTTCTTACTGATAGATTGTTCTTCCTCAGCCGTTTTATAGGCCCTGGAGTGCTTCCCAAGGCCACCCTCCTGTATTACCCAAGCCCAAAAGACCCAGGTCTAGAAGTCAAGCCTTCTGCCCATGGTAGGTGTATAGCCTGAACCGGATACTTCAAGGCTGTCAGGGGGCAGAAGACATATGGAAGGAAAGGAGGGAACATGTCTTATGCCAAGGGTTCAGCAAATTGTACCCACATACCAGGCATAGAAACACCCAAGAAAGGCACCCCCGCTCTGTGGGTGAGACTAAGCAGCAGTCCTCTTCCCATCTGCTTTGCCTTCACAAACATGCCTTTTTTTCTTCTTCTTTTTTGGTTCTCTGCAGCTTTGAATACATGAGGAAGAAGAGTGGGAGACCGGAGGAAAGGTAAGGTTGGAAGAGGACAAGAGGAAAAGAGGACAGTGGCAGCGGGGGGTCGGCGGGGGGGAGCCTCCAGTGACCACCAACACAATAAATCAGATCCTGGACTACCTCAGCCTGGCCCCTTTTTTCTACAGTGCACTCTTATCAGTTTCCTCCCAGGAAGAGTCCAATGATGACAGCCAAGGCATGGCTGTGGCCTTGATGGACTTGATTGATGGGGCACTTCTTAGGGTGTCAGAGGCCTGGGAGGCCCACTTCCTTCTGTTCACCCCACAGAGGCTTGCACAGGCTACACAGGACAGGCGGGCACAGGCTTTCCCTACCCAGCTGCCTGACTCCGGATGGTATCATCAACCTCCCATCAGCTGGCAGATGACTTGAAGGAGTGTGGGGCAGTAGGAATGAATGCCTCCCTGAACCTGTGACAGCAGAGTGGGGAGTGAGGAGTGCCCTGTGGGAAGACCTGTGGGAGACACCTGTGAAGCTGTGTGTGTTGAGGGAGGGGATGCTGTACAGGAGGGTGGACAAGGACTCTCCCTGCCCTCTACTATCTTGCAGACCTGGGCATGGGCCTGGATGTAGGAGGCCATCCGGTCTGACTTCAAGTTGCTGATGGAGAGGGATTGAGCAGTTGATCCACACTGCTCTAAGCTAGGTAGGCTTGATGGGGCAAAGGATTAAGGCTCTTTTTTGTCTTGGCTGTGACAGTCCTTCACCTGTACCTGGCTATGCTCACAGTACCTGCCCTGACCCTTGGCTAGGGTTGAATACTAGGCTGTGGCCTGAGGACTCTCCATATAGGGGATAGAAACTTAGGAGCCCTATCCATTTCTAGCATTGGCAAGCAGTGATATAGGGCCACTGTGACAGTTCCAGATGACCCTCCACTGGGATGATTTTTCCACCCTGCATTTCTTGACTAGGCTGTCCTCTCCTGTGGATTGAGCTGTGTGCACTCCTGCCAGCCCAGTCACCCATCTGCACTTTCCCGGAACCCGGCCAGCCAGTGTTTACTTCCTCTTTCCCCACCACACAGGCTATGCTTTGGATGCAAGTGGACAGTCCTGCTCTACCAGTGGGGTTAGGGTTGGTTCTTGGACTGCAACCCTCCTGCAGGGGACCTTGAAGCAGGCCCAAGCTGTGGCCGGCTTTGGGTGCGGGCTTGGTCTCCATCACTTGTTTGCCTTCTCCACCCTCTGCCATCCCAGCCCACCACCCCAAAAAGCTGAACTGCACACCATCCCTCCCATGACGCCCTTCACAGTTACAGAGGGAGCGCAGAGCTGTGCCAAAGTGCTGAGGGCTGTCTGCCTGCCCGCAACCCCACCCGACTGGAGTGAGCCACCTGCATCCACACACAGGTGTTTCCTGTGCTCCTTCCTGTTGCCGTTTCTTTTTTTTTTTCTCTTCTTCTTCTGCTCAGCGTGGCTTCCCCAGCAGGTGGTAAAGGGCCAGCCAAACCTCTTATACACAGCTCCAAAACACTGGGGGGCGGGGCTCCCTGGGGATCTGGGTCACCCCCCCCCTCCCCCAAGGAAAGACTGTTGGCACCTCATTAGCTCTGCCTGAGTGCAGGTGCACACTCCCCAGTGTGTCACAGTGGACTCCAGGATTGGGGAAGGCCCTGCCTGTGCACCGACTCCCTTGCCCCTGGATAATGAAAGCTCTGGAGTGAGAAGGGAAGGGTGGAGGGCCAGTTTCTCCAGCCTTGGGTGTGGGCCTCCCTCAGGCCCTCCTTAGAACAGGCCTGCCATCCTGAAATCCCACCCCACCCTCAAGTTCCTCCCACAGAGCTCTTTGCCTTCTGGGGTTAACACACCTACCAGGCAGCACCTCTGGGGAGATGAACCCTCCCTGGAACCCTGCTTCCCAAAGCAGAACAGGTCAGCTGGCTGTGGAGGGCCACAGGGTTCAGTCAGGTTTGTTATTACAGAGAGGAGGTGGCTTGGGTAGAGGAGGGATTTGTTTTTAGGGTCACTGGGCAGCCTTCCTGGTCTCCTGCTGCGCAGGCCCTAGCTCGTCCCCTCTGCAAGGATCTCCTCTCGCTTACTACCCAGCCCTCAAGGAGCTCCTAGTGCTCAGTCCCCTCTGTAGGAAGCTGCCAGGGCTGAGGGGAAATCTAGAAGCCTGGCATTCTCAGACAGGGTTCTGCTGCCCCCTGGTGGCCAGGAACTCCAGCCACCACCGCGCCTTTTTCTCTGCTCCTTCCTCTTTGCCTCCTGGCAGCAGGGTGCTAGCTGCTAGGGAGCCATTCCCAGGACTGGCACTCTTTGGGCCTTCTCTAGGCCAACTCCGTGGTTCGGCTCCAGCCTGGGCCCCTAGCTTCCTGGCCCAGAGCACGCCCAGCCAGCAGGCTGATCCTCCTCAGCAACACGCCCCCTCCCTTTTTCTCTGCCCTCTTCTCCAAGCCCACTTCCAGCACCTGGGCTCTCTTCCACCCAGATTTCCAGGGCAAAAGCACATGCCATTGTCACAGTTGGAGTGTGGGCATGTCAGGAAGGCCCCAGCCACCGAGTGCTGGAACCAGGAGTTCAGGAGTACACTCGGCCAGGCCATGTAGGAAAGGCATTTTGCTTTTTTATTTTCTGTAAAACTCTGTAAATAAAATACAAAACCAGGGGAGGTGATGGGGCAGAGGCAGGATGGCCAGGCCCGGGGCACTGGGGCACTGATCTGTGGCAAGTGTGCTGAGCTGAGGCTGGGAGGCACTTGACTACAGGCACTGACTCTACCAACCCCAAGGGCAACTGAAGAATATATTAGATTTTCATTGATAGGGATATGTGGGGGAGGGGTGTCTGGAACCAGCCCTCACCCTCCCTGCCACCTGGTGAACCCTGAAAGTGGGGGGATGTGGCACAGAGCCAGTGGGTGGGGAGTTTAGAAGGCTGTGCTGGCCATGCTGCCAGGCCCGAAGATGCGGGGCAGGGCGTCCAGTGACTCTTCTAGCCGTCGGTGGGCAGACTGTCCCTCTTCCCCTGCAATGAGTAAGGATGGAGTCAGGAGTAGCCATAGCCTTGGTCCTCCCACCCTTCACCCCATCTCACCCCTACCCCCCATCAGCCAAAATATCCCAGAACTCTACTTGACCTATAACTCTCATCCCCCAGCCTCACCACACTGTTGCAGGCTCTGCCGAGCAGCTTCCCTCACGATTTCTGTGTCCGTTTGGCACAGGTACACCAGGGGCTCAATGCCCTCAGGAGCCTACCAGAGGAGGGAGCACTGAGGTGGGCCCATTGGAGCAGATGGAAAAGCCCAGGGCCCAGGGCTGGGGGAGCCCCCAGGGGAGATAAAGGAGTTGGTTGGCAGGGATCACCTTGATGCAGCCTAAGGCCAGGCAGCCAGCCACTCTCGTCTGCACGTCCTCATCCTCGAGTTGGTTCAGGAAGCACAGTAGGGCCTGGGTAAGGGGAGGAGGGTACTTAGCCAGACACTGGGAGCCTGGGACCCCAGCCTTTGCCTTCAAGGGAGCCCTGCCCCACTCTCACCCTTTTCCGGAAGACAGGGCCCAGTGACAGGCTCCGGAGCTGGGTGCTGACAGCAGCCATGACCTTGTTGTTGCCATGGACGAGCAGGGAGCTGAGGGCCCGAAGCCCGTCCCTTCGTAGCCGCCCCTCAGGTGCCAATCTCAGGGCCTTGAGCACAACAGCCTGATCATCTGAGTTCAGATTCTGCACCAGTAACACTGAAAGAAGGACCTTGGAACAATGTAGCAGCTTCCTGGGGTGGGGTCTTCTGTACATTCATGTCCTCATCCATACCTCAAGGCCCACACATAGTGTTGGGCACTTTGTGATCAGGGCTACTGCCTCACCTTCCTCAGCGGTCTCGGTCACATAGGCCTCCATAGAGGGGCTGTCCAAGGTTTCCACGTAACTCCAGAACCGGAAGACAGTGAGCTGCTCTCCAGGGCCTGGCTGGGGCCTCCTCGGCAGCTTCTGCCCCAGCATATCCTCCAGAAACTTGACGCACACTGTGGGAAGCAGTGCCAAAGACCTCGGGGTTTGGATGGACCCATGCCCTTAGAGTAACGAGTGCTCTCACCGCAGGCTCAGATCCAGAGGCCCCTTGCCCAAACCCTACCCATCTGGGTCCTCTTGCACCAAGGCACAAGCCTTTGCTATTTCTTCTCAGTGCTCAGCTCAGCACGTCTGTGTGAGCTGACCTGGCTTTCCCTGCGGTCCCATCACTGGGGATCTGAGAAGGGCGGGCAGAGGGGGCAGGTAGGCAGCCTACTCACCAGCCTCAGCTAAGCCTGGCTGGCGCAGGGAGAGACGGGCACCATACTGATTGCAGAAGGTGAGGAGCACCTGCTTCACAGGGCAGATGAAGGGGCTAAGTCCCTCTGTGCACTGGTCCCAGAAGGTCAGGAAGCCAGGCCGAGAGGCTGAGAACTGCACCACTGTGAGGAGGTGCAAGAGACAGTCAGCAACAGAGTAGGCAGGTGGGCAGACAAGTGTAGGTGGGGGAGAACAAGGAAAGAGCTTCAGGGCAGACACCAAGCCAGAGCCCACAGGGCCTTTACCTTCCTGGGCAGAAGTAGCAGGGATTTCCCATCGCCTGCTAAGCTCGCATACCACCTCAAGCACTCGGGCCTCCTGCAGCAGTCGCTCCAGGGCCCACGCCTCCTGACAGCGTAGGGGCCCAAATGTGCCCAGTTTCTGGAGAATAGGGGTGGCCAAGTAGCTCAGACCTCAAGGTAGAACTTGGGAAGAGTGAAGCTCAGGGACTACAAGTCCCAGCATGCATTAGGAGAGATTAGAGGGAGCCAGAGTGTGGGAGGTGTTCAGTAAGAGCCAGATGCCAGGGACCTGGGGTATTGGGGAATGGAATTCAGAGCAGGTGTGGAGAGCTCTCTGAGGGAAAAGGAGGGTGGGAAGAAGACCACTAGCCTCACCAGCAGGAGGCGGCTGCAGTAGTACAGGTGCTGGACCAAGGCAGTGTCCAGAGCTGGACACTCCGTGCTGAGGGGGCGGGCACTGGGTGAGGTGAGGCTGTCTTCAGCCTTAGGCTCCAGGCTGCTTGGGGGCCTGAGAGAAAAATTGTGGCAACCACCTTAGGAGTACACATCACCGTCTGGTCACCAGTGTGTTTTTATTAAGTCCCCCCCATCCCAGTAGGGAAGAACAGACAATGCACAGACAACAGACAATGGGTAAGTTCATGGAGAACTTCCAGAAGGAGGAAGGGGCTGGGACCAGCAGTTGGTAGCAGTGGTCTTCAGAGTCCATCTGCCCTGTGCCACATCCAGCTAGGACTGTGGGGTTGCAAGTGAAATGGTCTATGCAATGTGAAATGCAAGGGGTTGTGGCCCAAGGGGCTCAGGGCACAGGGCTGTGACCTGGGCAGCAGCAGACGGAGGAGGGACCGGGTATGACCCTCAACTTGGAATTTTCAAAGGCCACTTGGTCACAGAGAGCTGAGGGGCCAGGCTCTCCAGGACAGCCATGGGGAGCGCCTGAAAGGGCTCATGAGCAGATGGAGACTGGCGAGGGAAGCAGACATTGCAGGGGCGAGGAGGAGGATGGTCAGAAGCACTAGGGATAGATGGGGTTAGAAACAGGGCATCAAGACACATGAGGAGTACATGGGAGGGATAAACACAGATGCACCCACAAGCAAGTCCACCCCTCCTCTCCACTTCCAGTCTTGCTGCACTCACTACTCATAGGCTCCACCTGGCCCCACCTCACCTTTCTCCTTCCTTGCCTTACTCCTTCACCTGGCACTCGCCTCACTCACCCTCACCTAACCCCATCTCACTTAGCCCCGTCACCTGTCTCCAGGACCATCATTGTCTTCATCTTCATCCTCATTGAGGAAGCTGAAGCTCTCCAGGGCATGCTCCACAGTGATGCTAAGACTGGAGGCCCGACTGCGGGTCAGGCCTTGCCTCTGCTGGGGTTGGGAAGGGAGTCAGAGCTGTTGCCACTGCCTGGCTGCCCTTCCTGTGCTGCCACAGCCCAGCCCGGCCCTCTTTACCATGAGCAGACTCTCCAGCCGGATCACCTCCTGCTCCAGGCCCTGCAGCTCTGGGAACTGGCCACGGTAGTCATCCAGGGCAGCCATTAGGGCCCCCAGTGCCTCCTCCAGCCTCCTGTCTCCAGCTCCTCCTGTTGCTCCTGGAACTGGGGCCTGGGCAGTCGTGGCCAGGCTAAAGTCTGAATGCTGGGGCCCAGGGGTTAAGGGTGAGGGAGGGGGGCTTGGGTTCTGAAGGATGGGCTCTGGAGGGTCTGGGGAAGGGCTTGTAAGGGGTTCCCAACTGGAGCAGGCAGGGCTCGGGTAGGAGGTGCTTGGGGCTGTGGGATCTGCCTGAGTGCAGGGAGTGGAAGCTGGATGGCTATGAGACAGTGGGTTGGGGTCCGTGTGTGCAGAGGGGCTGGGGAGCGTGGCAAGGTCTAGAGAAGTGGAAGGGCTTACAGTTACAAGGGTGGGGCTTGTGACAGTGTGGGTGGGGCTTCTGGTGGTCTGGACTGGGTCCTTAGCATCGGTGGTTGGACTTACAGTAGTGTGAGTTGACATACTGGCTTTGTGAGTAGGGCTTGTGGTGGTGTGGGTGGGGATTTCAATAGTGTGGGTGGAGCTTGTGGTGTGGTTAGGGCTGGTAGTGGTATGGGTGGAGCTTGTTGTGGTGTGGGTGGGGCTTGTAGTGGTATGGGTGGAGCTTGTGGTGGTATGGGTGGGGCTTGTGGTGGTATGGGTGGGCATTGTGGTAGGCTGGGCTGCACTCTGGGCACTTGGCGTAGGGCCTGTAGTAGTGGGGGTAGAGAGTATGGGCTTGACGGTAGGGCTTGTGACAATATTTGTCAGGTTTGTGACAGTGTGGCTGGGGCTTGTGGTCTGGACTGGGCTTGTAGTGTTGGGGCTATGACCTGCAGTAGTGAGGGTAGAAAGCACTGACTTGTGGGTGGGACTTGTGGTGGTGGTCTGGCCTGGGCCCATGTCCATGGGGGTAGGGCCTGTAGCAGTGAGGGTAGAGGGCTTTGGCTTGTGGGTAGAGCCTGTGACAGTGTGAGTGACACTTGGAGCACTGCTGGTAGGGCTTATGGCACTACAGGTAGAGCTTGAAGTAGTGTGGGCGGGACCTGGCAATTCAGGAGAGCCAGAGTCTGTAGCCTTGTGAAGAGAGTTTAGATACACAGATGGGACAGGGTCTGTAGATGTGGGAGCAGGGCCTGTTGCACTGAGAGTGGGGCTTGTGGCAGAATGGTCAGGGTCCCGGGCAAGAGGGACAGGACCAGGATGCTCCCTATGGGTGGGATTTGGGTGTGCAGGCAGGTTAGATCCCTGGCTTTCTAGGCCCTCAGCCTCTACTGAAGCTTCAGCCAAGGCAGCATCCACACTGGCCTCACTGATGTGGCTGAGAGTCCGGCTGTAGGGGGCATGCCCATTGGCCAGGACGGGGGCCATGGCTCCCTCCTCATCCGTGGGCCCAGAGGTGGGGATCTGAGGCCTACGGAAGGCAACTTGGATGGGCAGAGGCTCAGGCTGCTGCACCAGGGGCTTTGGGGCTGAGGAATGGCGGGCAGTGCCCGAGAGCTGCGGACTGGATGAATCGTCCGAAGATTCGGATGACAGGGACCATGCTGTCCCATTCTCCAGCTCCTCCTGCCGCCTCAGCATATTCTGGGAGAGAGGAAAGGGCATTTCAGGACCATTTTCAGACCCCTGGGGGATGGTGGGGCCTGAGCCCAGGTTGTGACTCACATAGAAGGCCTGTTCCCGAAGCGAGGGTGTGTCTGGTGGGCTCTGGCTATAGGTGGAGAAGCGCTTGGTGACTGTGGAGGCCTTGTTCACAGTAGAAGCAGCTGAGGGCTGGTCATCTTTGTCGAAGGGGCTGGGGAGGAAAGAGGCTGTTAGCAGATGCCCTTGGCTCCTGGCCCTGTCCCCAAGCTCCTCAACCCCACCAACCTCCATGTGACTTCCAGGCTGAGTTTGATGGTGCCGAGGTCATTGATGTCCACAGCCACAACCTGGGGCAGGGCGGCAAACAAGTCCTTGGTCTCGCAGGAGACGCTGCCTACAACCACGTGGTTGGCCAGGCCCTTCAGCTCTGTCACCTATAGCCAAGAATGCATCATGGGGTCACCAGAGTGTAGGGGTCATGAGATCATGGGAGATCAAAAGTTTGAATTTGCATAGAGGTTTTGCAATGGTCACAGGGTCATGGGGTCATGCGGAGGTTGCAGGGATTGGAGTTCTCTGGGTAATAGGGCCGTGGAAGCCTAAAACACCCTGTGAGCATGGGGATCAGAGAGGTCTGACTTTGTAGAGTCATTGAGGTCATGGGGATCACAGCCTCATGGGGACTTGGGGGGTCAAACAGGCACAGGGTCAGAAGATCATGGCATCACATATTCACAGGGCCATGGAGCCAGGAGGGGTGGGTCACAGGGTTGTACGGGTCAAAAGGGGTTCACAGGGTCCTGGAGTTACAGGATCATGTGTCCTGTGGTCCTGGGCAGAGACATTAACCTTGATGGACAGGAATTCCGTGAGCAGAGGAAGAAAGACCGTTTCCTCACTGTCCCACACCTGCTTTCCACTACCCTCAATGCGGCCCCGTAGTTTCCAGCGCTGACGCCCGTATTTCATACAGATCTAAGGGAATAAGCAGGATGAGACAGCCCTTGGTGTTGGGACCCTGCCATCCCAGCCCTTCCCTGCACATCCTCATACCTCATACTGATCACCCACACACAGCCTGGCGAAGCCAGCCAGTCCTGGGAGTGGAGGAAAAGAAGAGCCATATTGAGGGAGGGGTCTCAGGCACACACTTCCCGCTCCCTACTACCGGTCTGCCCCCACCACTCAGTACCTTTCATCCGGAGATGGAACTCTCCCAGCTGTGCCTCCAGCTCACTCTCCAGCAGACACATGCTCTGGGAGGGACAGGCAGGGACAGGAGAGGGTCAACAATCAGTCCACTCTCCCATACCCTGAGCCTCTGCCTCCTGGGCACCCATCCCTCACCTCTGTGTACTCTCGATGCCCGCGAGTGGCCTCAGCCAAGCTGTCCCGGGCCTCACGGCTCCCTGGGGACCCGGTGGTGTAGGCACGGACCATGTTGTAGGCACCATCCCGGAGACGCCGCTGGACACAGTATGCCTCATATAGCTCGTCGATCTGGGCAGGTGAGTGGAGTGGCAGTGGGGGAATTGAGACTCACTACTGGAGTTGCTCACCCAGGGCCTAGCATCCCCATCTCCCTAAAACACCAACCCCGAAACCCACACATGTATTCATGCATGCTGCATATGTACCTTGCTGGCATGGAACTCCAGCCGTCGCATGAAGCGTTCAATGGACTTGACTTGCTGGGGGAGAGGTGTGTCAGGAAGAGCCTGAGGCCCAAAGCCCTTTATCCTCCCCCATGAGCCAACCTCTTCCAACACCATTCTCTATACACTCACCTTGTCCAAGTCATACAGGAAGCCCTGCAGGGGAAGATGAGAGGGAGCACTTAGAAGGTATAGTATGTATTCCAGCAGGGCACTTGTTACTCAGACCCATCTAGCTCCTCTCCTTTTTTTAAAATGTATTTTTATTGATTTCCGAGAAGAAGGGAGAGGGAGAGAGAGATAGAAACATCAATGATGAGAGAGAATCACTGACTGGCTGCCTCCTACACAGCCCCTACTGGGGATCGGGACTGCAAACCCAGGCATGTGCCCTTGACTGGAATCAAACCTGGGACCCTTCAGGGCGCAGGCCAATGCTCTATTCACTGAGCCAAACTGGCTAGAGCTAGCGGGCTAGCTCCTCTCCTTTACAGCCTTCCTCCCCCTCACATCACAATCCACAGCCACTCCAGTCAAAGCAGGGACTGACCAACCTTTCCACATGCCTGAACTTTGCTGGGTACTGGTGACAAAGATATGGTCCCCAAGACCCCTCCAGCACCCTTCCCACCATTTCTGCCCTGGGGTCCCTCCCCTAGCCCACTCCCTTTCCTGCAACCCCTAGGAAGGGAGCTCTGTGCTCCCCATGCGTGGTTCCCACTACCAGGGAACTCCTATTCATCCTTCAAAACCCAGCAGAAGTGTTTCCTCCTTTGGGATGCCCTGAGCTGTTCCCTAGGAAGAACCATGGCTCTCCCTCAATACCACTACAATATAATCTGTTATTCATGTCTGTGGGGGTCCACCCACCCCACTGGAAGCTCACATGGGCAGCACTGGGTCCCAGGCAGAAAGTGCAGTCTGGGGAATGTGGGGATAGAAACTTCCCCAACCTTTCTTTTTAAATATATATATGATTTTTTACAGAGAGGAAGGGAGAGGGAGAGCGAGTTAGAAATATCGATGAGAGAGAAACATCCATCAGCTGCCTCCTGCACACCCCCTACTGGGGATGTGCCCGAAACCAAGGTACATGCCCTTAACCAGAATTGAACCTGGGACCTTCAGTCTGCAGGCCGACCCTCTATCCACTGAGCCAAACCACCGGTCAGGGTCCCAACCTTTCTTAATATCCCCTTTTCTAGTCACACCTAGACCAAGTCATCCCAGAAAACAGCCTTGATGTCACCCAGGGTTGGCCCTCCCCAGCCCCCCGCCCCACCCCCCCCCCCGCCCCCCTACAAGGGCAAAAAGCATTAGTAGTCCAAGGCATCCTTGTCAACCCTTCACTCACCAGGCGGGAATTCCTCTTGGATTCCTTTATCTGCACTTGGAGTTTCTCCTGCTCCTGCTGGTGTACTTCCAAATAGGCCCTGGGAAAAGGGGTGACAACAAAAATTATCTTACCGCTACAGCCTCCAGCTGCCCAGGGTATAGGCAGTGGGGAGAGGGTGTGAGGCTGGGGAAGGTTCCCACTAGCAGAAAGAGGATGGGGGCTAGGGAGCGAGTTGCTTACGTCAGGCCCCGCTTGAGCGCAGCGTACACCAGGTCCAGCCGCTCTGGCTGCGGGACCTTGGGGGCTGGGTGCGCCACTGCAAACATCCTGGACACTCGAGAGAGCGCTGGGGCCTTCCGTGGGGGGCCCGGGGGACTGAAGGCCGGGAAGCTCCTGAAGAAGAGGCTGCACTCAGAAAGGGTCAAGAAGGAATCCCCCAAACCCTCACTGCACACTCAGCTCCAACCCAGTCTAACTCTCTTGACCCCCATCAGACCCCCCTCTACTGCGTACCTGGGCCCCCGCTCGTGGCTGCCGAGGACGCCTGCGAAGGACTGGCTCCTATTGACCCGGGCGCTGAGCAGGCGGCGCTGCGGCCGCACCGACAGGGACATCATGGAATGAGTCCGCGCGGGGCTCCCTGGGGGTGGCGAGGGCGAGTGTCCAGCGCCAATCGGGCCCTTGAACCCCCACTCCGCGGCCCGTCCTCCGTATCCTAGTCCTGCGGACACGGCCTGACGACGGGAGTCCGACAACCCCGCCGGCCACTACGCTAATGACAGGGCTGCCTCGGGCGTCTCGGCCTTGGACTCTGCGTGGCCTCGGCTCGGCCCCCACTTCCTGCAGAGGTGCAGGCTCCGCCCGCCGCAGGGGGCAGGAAGGGGGGTCGCGCGGGGACCCTCCTCCGGCTGGGAAGGGGCAGGAAAGGGGCGGGGCGCGCGAAGAATGTGCGGAAGCGCCTGTTTACCCGAGGGCGGGGCAGACTCCGCAGCCCTGCCCCTGATCTCCCCCCAAAGTGGACCAGGAGCTCCGCGCCCGCACCCTGTGAGGCCGCTGGAGGTCACCTGGCGGGGCGGGGTGCACGCTTTGAGCCCAGCGGAGCTGCCCGACAGGCCCGGCCGGCGCGGGTTTGGCTCCTGCGACCCGCCCGCTCCGGGTAAGCTGCTCCCTTCCAGCCCCCATCGCTTCCCAGGCGCCCAGACGCCAGAGCCCTCCCGGCGCCCAAAGCCGGGGGATTCCCAGAGTGGGGGGCAGTGCCGAGAAATGCCCCGCCCCCTTCACTTTCCTGCGACTCAGACCTGGAAACTGAGTCACGGACGCTTTCGACCGCGCCCTTAGAGGGAAGAGATCTTCCATGGACCCCCACCCCTCTCCGGAGAAACACGCACCCCTAGCCCCCAGAATCCGGCCCGCACCCCGTGGAGCTAGCCCCTGAGCCTTCGCGGCCCCAGGCCGGGTCCTACCTTTCTTCTTGGTGTTCATGGTAGGTCCGGGACAGCCCCCCACGTCCCGCGCTTGTCCCCACGCCCCGTGTCCCCGCCGGACCAGGGCCACTCGGTGCCCGCCAGGCTGGGCTCCGCGCTCGCTCCCAGGGACTGGCTCGGGCTTCAGCTCTTCTCGGCGCCGCCCCCCGCCCAGTTCCTGCCGCCTGACTCAGCCCGCCGGGATGGGGCGGGACGGGCGGACCAGGGGGGCACCCGGGCCTCGGCCAGCCCCGCCTCTGGGAGGGGTGACTGGGGGTTCCCCTCCGAGAGGGGACTGGCGGGGATCTTCACGGGTGGGATCAGGAGTGTGGGTAAAGGGAGTTAAGCCGTGAATATGGAGGGATAAATAGAATGAGGACACTGAGTGCCGGGTGGTTTGGGCGCAGTTGGGCATAGGGGGCTCACAGAGTGGCTGTTGAGGCGTGTTGAAAAAGGGCTGAACACACAGAGGGCTGAGAGTTGGGGTTCTGAGTGTGAAGGCTAGAGAGTGGCAGCTGAGTGGAGGGGCTGTGCCAATGGGCATACAGTCAGGCGCTGAACATGAGGGGTCAGAGAGGCTGAGAAGGGAAAGGAGCTAACAGTGTGGGATATTCTGTGTCACTGCCCGGAGAAGGAAGCAGAGAAAGTACAGGGTACAGCCCCATGCACCCCGTCCCCCACCCATCACCCACAGAGGGGGTGCTCAATCTGGGCACTCTCCCTCCCCACCACCCCAGGTCCCAGGCAAGAGAACCCACTGTCCAGCCAGGGCCTCCTCTCTAACAGAAGCTGCTTCCTAGGGCGGAGCCCCATCCTCCTGGCCTCCAGTTCCCATGGGCCAAATCCCCTTAGTGTGAGCCCTTTCCTGGCCCAGTAACTCTTCTTTGAAAACCCCTTGTTGCCAAAACCGGTTTGGCTCAGTGGATAGAGCGTCGGCCTGCGGACTGAAAGGTCCCAGGTTCGATTCCGGTCAAGGGCATGTACAATGGTTGCTGGCACATCCCCGGTAGGGGGTGTGCAGGAGGCAGCTAGTCGATGTTTCTCTCTCATCGATGTTTCTAGCTCTCTATTCCCTCTCCCTTCCTCTCTGTAAAAAATCAATAAAATGTATTTTTTTAAAAAAATTATCCAGAAAACCCCTTGTTGCCTGGAGGTGGTAGCTCAGTGGTTGGGCATTGACCTATGAACCAGGAGGTCACATTTCGATTTCCGGTCAGGGCATATGCCCAGGTTGCAGGCTCAATCGCTGATCATGCAGGAGACAGCCAATTAATGATTCTCTCTCATCATTGATACTTCTATCTCTCTCTCTCCCTCTCACTTTCTCTCTAAAATCAATTTTTAAAAAAATAATAAAAGAAAACCCCTTGTCCACTTCCAATCAGGATAGAGGCCACCATGCCTAGGGTCCACTGGGCATCCCATGTCCTCAGAGGGGCAGGTGCTCTTCCATCTCAAACACTCCTGCTCCTTGATGCTTAGTTCTGTTGCACCCAGGCATCTACATTTCCAATAAGCCCACCAGCCCCCTACAGATTCAGATGCCAGATGTCCAAGGACCCCAGTTTGAGAAATGCTATCCCCTGTTCCCTTCTTGAAAAATGGGTGCTAGCACCCTACATCGGCAAATATGCATTCAGTGAGCTACCTGTCCAACACTGGCCTCGCTGCATCCTTCAGCTACCCGCTCCCCAGCCATGGGAACACCCCAGCCTTATCACCTGGCTCCAGAATGCCCCTTTCCTAAATCACAACCACACTGACTCTCCGTCACCCCCACCTCACCTGCTTCTACCTGAGACCTCTTGGGCTCTCAGCTGATTTATTCAACTATTCACTGAATGACAACCCTGGGCACTGCCCCCCACCCCAGGAAGAGGGCCCATATGACTCCCGAATGTGCCAGTAACTGGAGATACAGCCGGAATTGCACAGACACCACCCTGCACAGAGCTCACAATCCGCCTCTGCTTTCTTTCTCTCTGCCAGCTCCCTCCTACCTTCTCTTCCCTACCTTCCCTGCACACCCTTCTCCCAGCCTGAATCCACAGCCGTGACTTGTCACTCGCCTGCTGCTAATATCCCCAGTGCTCTGTGCTTCTCTCCTACCTGGCAGAAGCCAACCCTGGACAACCTGACTCCCTGACTTCTCTGCACCTGCACACAGGCTGGCAGGAGCTGCCAGAGGCCTTGGCCCAGCAGCTGGGCTGGAACTACAGAGCAATTCTCAACCTCGGCCGGGCTCTCATTTCCTGCTGGAGAAATCCTAGTCATCTCTGTCCCTTCTCATAGAAGAGGAGTGTTTCAGACTTTCTCCACAGGCCTCAAACAAATGCAAGTCACTCGCACATAAAAAATGAAAACAGGCCGAAACCGGTTTGGCTCAGTGGATAGAGCGTCGGCCTGTGGACTGGAAGGTCCCAGGTTCGATTCCGGTCAAGGGCATGTACCTTGGTTGCGGGCACATCCCCAGTAGGGGGTGTGCATGAGGCAGCTGGTCGATGTTTCTCTCTCATCGACATTTCTAGCTCTCTATCCCTCTCCCTTCCTCCCTGTAAAAAATCAATAAAATATATTTAAAAAAGAAAAGAAAAGAAAACAACCCTGGCAACTACCCAAATGGCCATCAGTTGATAATGTAATGCTCTACAACAAAAAGAATAAACATACAACTACATGCAATAATATGGATGAATCTTACAGACATGATGTGATGCTGAGTGAAAGAAGCAAGACCACAAGAGAGGATATATGTATGACTCCTCTGATGCGAAGTTCAGAAATGGGCCAAACTCATCTATGGTTATAGAAATCAGAATAGTAGTTACCCTTGAGAATAGTGACTGGAAGGGGACACGGGGCTTCCAGGGAGGTGCTGATGTTCTATTTCCTAATCTGGGTTCTATTTCCTAATCCTATGTAGTTGTGTTCCCTTGTGAAAATGTATCGAGCTGTACCACTGAATGTGCCTGTTCTGTATGCATATTATATTTCAATATCAAGTTGACTTTAAATAAATAACTACAAAAAGAAATGAGACCCTCTGTGGACCTATTTTTTTTTTTCTAACAACCCCCCTCCCCCTTAAGTCTCTCAGAGACAAGTTTACGGAAGAGATGTGTACTTACATTTCCTCTCCACACCACCCACTCCTCTTCTCATCCTGGACCGCCTTCTGTACCCACCACTCCCCTGACTGGTCTGGATGAGGTCACCAGTGCCTCCCTGCTGCTGAATCCAGTGTCCAGTGTTTAGTCCTTATTCTGCTTGATCTCCGCAAAGCTTTTCACTCTGTGGCTCTCCTCCTCTCCCATAAGCCCTTCCTTCCCTTGAATTTCAAGAGGCAACATGCCCCTGGTTTACCACCGATCTCTCTGGCTGCACATCTTATTTTCCCACAGAGGATCTGTCTTTCTCCCCATCCCCAAGTGGGGCTCATTCTTCCCACCCTTGGGCTGTGTACACCTCCCACAGTTCAATGCCATCTAAATGTTGCCAGCTTCCTTATCTCTCCTTTGCCCAAACTGCTCTTCTGAGCCTCAGGCCTGTATATCCAACTGCCTGCCTGTTGTCTCCCAAAAGCTGAGTGACAATGCAGAGTGGGCAATTAGGGATGTGCTGACTTGGTAGTTCCCAAACTGAATTCACCACTTTCCTCCACTGTCTATTTACCCAGTTCCATGAGACAGAAACTAGGAGTCATCCTGGATGCCTCAGTTTCTGTTACCCTCCACATCCACCAAGCCACCTACTTCTGCCATCTCTGGATCCTGCCCCCTCTCCTCTACCCCAACAGGTAGAATTCAGGTCCAAGCTACACCAGCTCTCACCTAGAACCCTACTGCAGCTTCTTAATGAACTCCCCATCTCCACTCTTATTCGTAATGATCCATTCCTTTTGTTGTTGTTAATCCTCACCTAAGGATCTTTTTAAAAATATATATATTTTATTGATTTTTTACAGAGAGAGAGAGGGATAGAGAGTTAGAAACATCGATGAGAGAGAAACATCGATCAGCTGCCTCCTGCACACCTCCTACTGGGGATGTGCCCGCAACCAAGGTACATGCCCTTGACCGGAATTGAACCTGGGACCTTTCAGTCCCAAGGCTGACGCTCTATCCACTCAGCCAAACCAGTTCAGGCTTCACCTGAGGATCTTTTTCCATTGCTTTTCAGAGAGAGTAGACAGGAGGGAGGGAGAGAAACGTCAATGTGTCTCTCTCACATCAACTGGTTGCCTACTGCAAGTGCCCCAACCAGGGGCAGGGAGTGAACCTACAACCAATGTACATGCCCTTGACTGGGAATCGAACCCGTGACCCTTGGGTGCACAGGCCAGCACTCTAACCACTTAGTCACACGGGACAGGTTGATCTGTTGTTTATTCAATAACAATATTGCTCTCCTTAAAATTCCAGTCACCTGACAATGCCAAAAACTGTGCTTTATCTAGTGCTTTCCATAGGCCCGACACTACACTGTGCTTAATTGACAAACATCATTTCATTTAATTCTAGCACCAACCTCATGGGGTACGTCTTATTAGTCCCATTTCACAGATGAGAAATCGGAGGCTAACTGGCTGTGGGCAAGACATTCCTTCACCTTTTTGGTCTTTGGATACACCCATCTGTTAAATGAGGCTAACAATAATAATAACAACAGCTAGGTCACAGGGCTATTGGGGGAATGAAATGATAGACTTTCCTCCATAAGGGGTGTTTGGGGAAGGCAGAATTGTATGTGAGGTAGGGAAATTGGGGTGGACACACTACCACACTGAAAACACACAAATATTCATTGTTGTTATTAACAATTATTAACCTGCCCAAGATTACACAGCTGGTAAATGGCAGGGCCAGGATTCAAACTCAGGAGGCCGGACCTCAGGACTCTAAATCTTTAATGTCCCTCTATTCTGACTCTTGTGAAACATCCGTGGGTAACTTCCTGCTCCAAAGATGAAGTCCAGACTCTCTAACATGACCCACAAGACTGTTGCTTCCCTCAGGTACCTTCAATCACTCCCCTCACATTCCCCTGCTCCCCCCCCCCCCCCCCCCCCCCCCCCCCATGGTCTTTCTGTTCCAGCTGCTGAGATTCTCTCTCAATCCCTGCAAGGCTTTTCAGCATTTGAGCAGCAGCCCCCTATCGCTCCTATACCCTCTTCCAGTTATTCTCACCCTGACCAATTCCCTCTCCCTTTTCAAGTCTTTCCCCTATGACTTCTTCCTCCAGGAAGTCTGCCTGGGGTTGGTTCCCCTTTTAGGTATCTCATAACTTCTCCCTCTGATCCCTGAGGCCACATAACTAGGTCTTCAGTTCTCCTTTAGGGTCTGTCTTCCAACCAGACTGTGAATTCTGGAGACTGGGGCCTGTAGGGTTGGCTCACTGCAGTACCCTCTGGGCCTGCACCAGGACGATGAAGGAGGCGGGGAGCTGAATGGGGGACAGGGGGGGAGGCTGAGTGAACTGCGCTGCCCAGACACAGGAACAGCAGATCCTGAGCTATTGGAGGGGTAGATTTCAAGTCTGGCCTACCCTAACTCCCAGACCCCACATACAAGTTTCCCTGTCCCTTCCCCACTTTCTCATATCAGCAAGTAAGTCTCTACTCCCTGGGATGGGGCAAGGTGGGGGTCCCCTGGAGTTCTGGAACTGAGTGGGTGGGTTGGACTCAGAGCATGCTGGGTGTCCCATCGATTTTCTTTCTCTGACTCGGGCTTTGCTGCCACCAACCCCCTAGTCCCACAGGGACCAGGATGTGTTACTGTTGGTCCAGACTCCTCCCAAGTGACTATTGGCATATCCATCTGAGTGACCATTTCATGGGGGTGGAGAGGCAGGATCTCCCTCTGCTGCGGGGAAGGAAAGAACTGAATCCCTTGAGCTAAGGGAGACAGACCACCTGAACTGGTGGGGGTTGGCTGACAAGAGCCAGTGGATTCTCTGGACTGACACCAGCCCTGAAGTCTGCTCTGGACATGGGAAAGAACCCAGGTCCCAGAGGTGACAGGGCCTGCAGGGGAGCTCTGGCCACCTTCATGACTCCAGATCCTGCAACCCCCAATGCCCTCTACACACCCAAACTTGTGCACTTGTGTGAGACAGGAGGTCCCACCACCTGCACGGCCAGCTCAGCGGTTTGCCAAGCCAATCAAACCAGGCCAATCGCCTCTGGAAGTCCCAGTCCAGCCCCGCCCCACAGCCCAGCCACGACAGCCCCGATTGAGGTAAACAGAAGCTAAAAATAATCTGGGCGAGGGGGGCTGCAAGGGAGAATGGGATCCCTCCTGAGCCTGCCCCCGTCTCCATGGCAATGCCCCAAACCCGGTTGCTGACGTCATGCCAAACTGCTGGAGCAGGGAGGGCGAGGGGCGCAGCACGGCCTGGGACCCCCCACCCCGGAACCAGGCGGAGGCAGCCCGGTGGCCTCACTTCCTGCCGGCCCCCTCCCTAGTCAGCTGGTCACATTCCCCGGCCGGCAGGCTTCATGCTGGAAGCCTAGCGGCTTCCTGGGGCCAGGGGCGTGGAGTCCCAGCCGCTGCGAGGGGTTGCCCTGACTCAGCGGCACCCTTCCCGCCAGCTTTTCCACCCCGGAGGAACCATCCTGGCACCCTGCGTGTTCCTCCCTCCCCCACTCAAGTTCAGGCTCCCAGCTCTCTGGCTGTTGCCCCAACAGCCAGGACCCAGAGTGAGGGTTGAAGTGGGAGCGAAGTCAAGCCTCCTAGTGTCTTGCTGGAGTATTTTGTATTTCACTCTCTGGTTCTCATTCCCCCCCCCCCCCCCCCTCCCCCGCCTGTCCTCCTCCTTGCCACGGAGGTGGATAGTACGTGCAGAGGCAAGGATTTTAATTCCCACCTCTCCAAACCAGCTGTGTGACCTTGAGAATACTACTTAACCTCTCTGGGCCTATTTCTGCATCTGCCAGATTGTCAGAACCCTCCAAGAAGACTGTGCGGGAGCTGAATACTACAGACCCAGGGCCAGGCCCCACTGATGGTGCCTGGGGCACCGTTATTGTTATATTGGACTGCACATAGAATGTGCTCACCAGCCAGCCTGAACATCCTTTAGGAGCAACCCGGTAGAACTGGCCTGGAAGGGTCAATCCCAGAAGTTGCACTCAGGCCTCACCGGAGAGAGGAGGGTACTGAGACCCAACTCATCCCTGGTGAGCAGCCCCTTCCCCAAACCGGTTCTGCAGGGTGCTCAGGCCTGGCTGCTTGCAGAGACCCCACACCAGCCTCCAATTTCCAGGGACAGGGTCTGTTCTCCCACCGCGCAGGGGCGATCCTCTCCGGCTTCAGCCGCACCAGGTTTGGGCGGAAAGCCCGGGCCAGGCTAGGACACCTCGGGCCAGGCCCCAAAGCGGCTTAGGTCGGTCGGTGGGGCCGGGAAGATGAGCTCATCTTGGAGGCCGACTAGGACCCCTTTTCGCCTCCTCCCCATTCCTAGCTCAGCCTCTCCAGTGGCGAAGGCAGCGGGGCTCCCGGGAAGCGACCATGCCAGGTCCCAGGCTGGCGCCCAGGGCCCGCCCTCAGGCCTGGCCCACTCCAGAGCCCTGGGGCACCGGCCGCCTGGGACTTGCTGTGGGTTGGAAGGAGGCAGCTCCGGGCGCGGTAGGGCCGCAGGCGACGTCTTTTGTGGGCGAAGCTGCGTCCTCCGCGCCCAGGGGGAGGGGAGGAACGACACCGCGCGGCCCGGGGCCCGGGTATGGAGTGATGTGGAACAGGGCCGCAGCCAGGGCAACAGATCCGGGACCTACGGGGCGGCGCTGGCTGGGGATGGGGGGGATGGGGGAGGGTCATCGGACCCGCCGCTCCAGGCCCCCACTCGGACCACGGCTCCCGGAAACGGCGGGGACACTCACATGGCTGAGCTGGGCTACGCGGACCTCGCGCTCTCTTCGCTGCCTGGCCTGGTCGCACCGCAGCTGCCGCTGTCGCCGCGGCCGGCGCCCGCCTCTCCCAGCACCCCGCCGCCCTGCAGCCCCGCTCCTCCCCCGGCCCGTTGGGCCCCACCCACTGCGCTCCCGCAGCTCGGGCACCCCTGAAGGCGCCCACTGCTGGCTCCGCCCTCTGGGCTAACGGGGCAGCTGGTGGCCCGCGGAGTCCACCAGCTTGCGGGTAGGCGGGACCCTGGAGGACGTCAGGGTGGCGAGAGCGCTCGGGATCGGCGGCAACAGGGCGGTTCTAAGGGAACCGCTCGCAAAGGCAGTCCCATTGCTTCCCACTCATACCCCAAAACCGGCTTCTTTGGAGAGTCCCACTTGCTGGTCCCCTCCTCAGATTCCATGACCTCTAGAGACTTTTAGCACCTCTTCTCCCCCACCCCCCAATCTGTGACCGCCTGAAACAGTTCCTGGGGCGGCCACTGTTGGGTTGGGTTGGTTAGAGGAAGGAATCAGGGGCAGATTCAAAAGGGGAACAGGGAGGCCTGAATCCTAGCCATAGGACCCCTTCAGCCATGTCTTCTGGGCCAGCCTCGGTATCCCTGCCACCATCTGGGCTCTGAGCCAAGCGAGGCAGTCACCACTCATTGGGTAAGACGGCTTGGGAGTCTTAGGTCTTGCTCTTAACATGGATGAGTTGTCTGAGCTTGGGCACATGTTGGCCATCGGGGCCAGAGCCCAGTCTTTTCCCATGAGGGGTCTGGAACACTGACTGGCTCTCCACTAGAGCGGGTTGAGGTGGAGCTGAGAGCTGACCCCACACTGGTGTCCAAGGGCCAGCTCCACTCCCCCACCCCTCCCATCAATGAGACACCACTGGCCCTCTTCACCCTGGATGCTCTGGGCTGGGCCCCTGGACCATCAGGCTTTACTTCTGTAGTCCTTCACCTTTAGAGGTAGCACAGACACACCCAGAAGTGGTTTGAGGGACTTTAAGAGGTTCCTGAACAGCCCTGGCTGGTGTGGCTCAGTTGATTGGGCTTCATCCCCATGCACCAAAAGGTTGCTGGTTTGATTCCCAGTCAGGGCTCATATCTGGGTTGTGGGCTCGATCCCTGGAAGCAGGTGTGTGGGATGTTTCTCTCTTCAAAAGAGGTTCCTGAATATACTCCTGAGAGGTGGGGGTGGGGAGGGGAGGGGGACACAGAGGCCCTCAGCACTGACATCCTCTCCCTCATCAGTTCTTACCAGAGACACACTTCACCTTCTCCCAGCTCTCCGGCCCCTCCTCTTCATCTCCCTTGTCAGCAGCACTCCCTTTTCTGTAGTCCTTAAGCCTGGGGATTGATTGTTTCCAGGGACTGGATTCTTTATCTCCCCCCTCTTCCCCCCCCCCCCCAAGATATAATCCAGTCTCAGGGCTTCCATCCATCCAAAGCCTTCCTGTGTGCCCAGAGCCTTCTTCGGTTCCAGAGCTTCTGGACAACCCACTAGATCTCATGACCTTCCCCAGAGGGACTCTTCTTCCTTTGTCCTCATGTCTACAAAGCACTGCTGAGCCACATACTGGACCTCTCCAGAGCTGCCAAAACTGACACCCATTGGCTCCTGCCATCTCTAAAATCACCTCAGGCCAAAACCGGTTTGGCTCAGTGGATAGAGCGTCGGTCTGCGGACTGGAAGGTCCCAGGTTCGATTCCGGTCAAGGGCATGTACATTGGTTGCGGGCACGTCCCCCGGTGGGGGGTGTGCAGGAGGCAGCTGATTGATGTCTCTCTCTCATCGATGTTTCTAGCTCTCTATCCCTCTCCCTTCCTCTCTGTGAAAAATCAATAAAATATATTTAAAATAAATAAATAAATAAATAAATAAAATCATCTCAGCAAGGCATCCTCTGACCACTTTCTCTGAAGACAGCCTCTCCTTGTTATTATCGGTCCCCATGTCCTGTGGACTCATGCCTTCATGTCACTCGTTACCACCAGGCAGCATGCATGCCCATGTGTGCTCATGCGCCTAAACCTACCTCACTGCAGGTCTCAAGGCTGTGTGGGGGCAACAGCAATAGAAATCCTAGTCACCACTGTTTCTGGCTACAATGGGAGTTTAAGAAATATTGTGCCCTGGCTGGGTAGCTCAGCTGGTTAGAGCATGGTCCCAATATGCCAAGGTTTTGGGTTCCATCCCCCGTCAGGGCACATACAAGAATCAACCAAGGAATGCATAAATAAGTGGAACAGCAAGTCTATGTCTCTCTCTCTCTCTCTTTCTCTCTCTCTCTCTACCTTCCTCTCTCCCTCTCTTTCTTCCTCTTTCTCTCTAAAATCAATAAAAAAATATATATTTTTTATTTTTTTTAAAATATATTTTATTGATTTTTTACAGAGAGGAAGAGAGAGGGATAGAGAACTAGAAACATTGATGAGAGAGAAACATTAATCAGCTGCCTCTTGCACACCCCCTACTGGGGGTGTGCCCGCAACCAAGGTACATGCCCTTAACCGGAATCGAACCTGGGACCCTTGAGTCCGCAGGCCGACGCTCTATCCACTGAGCCAAACAGGTTTCAGCTAAAAAAATATTTTTTGAATGAGTGAGTTGTATGAGTAAATGCATGAACTCTGATGTCCTCCTCCCTGACCCCCACATTCCTTCAGCCTCCTAGTTCTGTTAATTCAACCTCCTTAATATGTTTCAAATTCATTCCCTCCCCCCTTCACCTCCCACTACCAGTACTCTGTTGTTTATTAATTTACTTACTGAGCACTCAGGGCTGGGCAGCATGCTGGCCCCTGGGTGGCAGTGGCATAGGTGTCCCTGTGCCATTCCTGTGCTGACTGTGGAACTCTTTCTCAGTCTGGAATTCCAGAACTGTACTTCCAGAACATTCCCACTTTTAATGGATAATTCCCTCGCCTTTCATAGTCAATTAATCACTTTGTCCTGTGTCTGGCCACGTCTCTGCATTGTCACAACTAGTACCTGGGCCTGAGGGGAAGTCACTGGGCTTCATGGGGAAAGAAGGAAGTAGAGCCCAGCCGTTGTGGCTAAGTGGTTGAGCGTCAGCCCATGAACCAGAAGGTCACATTTAGACGGTTAGACTCCCGGTCTCCCGGCTGGGGCACATGCCTGGGTTGCGGTTTCGATCCCCAGTGGGGGGCGTGCAGGAGGCAGCCAATTGACGATTCTCTCTCATCATGGATGTTTCTATCTCTCTCTCCCTTCATTTCTTTCTGAAATCAATAAAAAAAAATTATATTATATATATATATATATATATATATATATATACTTTAAAAAAAGACTTGTGTCCTCTGACTTCCCACTCACCCCTTCTGAGAACCCATTGCTGCCTATTGTCCTTCTCTGTAACCAGGCCAGGCTCCCCAACCTGTGACCACCAGGGCCAGGCATGGATGGGGCTGCAGTGAGCAGATGGACACCTGAGCCTTTACCTCTCTGCCTGCCCAGAGGCCTTGAGTGAGAAACAGCCTTTGAGGCCCACAGGGTGCCTTCCCCAACAACCTGTGAGGCAGGCGAGGAGGACACAGAGGAAACCCATTTCACAGAACAGTCACCTGAGGCTCAGGGAAGGGAGGGCCTTTCCATGGTCTTGTCATTAGGAAGGGGTGGTGTCTGAGCTCCTCAGCTCACTGAGTCCTAAAGAGCTGAGCTCTGAGCCAGGCATCACTCCCTGAGCACTAGTCTGACTGACACTGGGCGGGGAACTGGGGCAGACCTCCAGTCATCGCCATTCCTACCTCGAGCAGTTCATATTCTTGAAGGGATAGGCTCTGGCCTGAAAAAAAAACTCCTCTATTAGATGGCAGAGCTCGGTGAGAATTACAGAGAACCCTGGGTCCTCATCTATGGCACAACTAGTTCTATTTTTGGAAGTAATGCAGTTCAAATCCCAAATCCCCGAAAAATGGAGGCCCCCCACACCCCACCCACAGGCCCCGTGGCTACAGCCCTCTGTTATGCAACTTCACCCCCAGCTTTCTGTGAGGGGAGAGAATGAAGCCTGTCCCTTATTGTGCCTGCGGCCCAGGCCTCAGATAGAGTGTGCAGCATTCACTCATTCATTCACCAGGTATTCAGCAGGCATTTGAGGAACCTGCTGTGTGCTCAGCCCTGAGGGGATCAAAAGTGGGAGGGCAGAGGTGAGGCCACCTGGTCCCTGCCCATGGGGGCTCACTGACTATCAGGGCAGGTACATTCCAGAGTCTCTGCACCTTCTGTGTCACCGAGTGTGTATGAGATCATGATTGTGTCTGTGTGCACGTGTGTGTGTGTGTGTGTGTGTGTGTGTGAGTGTGAGAGAGAGAGAGAGAGAGAGTGAGAGAGAGAGAGAGAGAGAGAGAGCGCTGGTTAGGAAGGCTTTGTAGGGAAGGAGCCTTAACATGGCAAGTTGTTGGGGCACCATAGGCAGGCAGAAGATAGGTTTTTGGAGGAGTGTCTAGGGCAGAGAATGCAGTAGAGTTTAAGGCATGGGAACGAGCAGCAGCCTCTCTTGCTGGCAGGAACAAGAACTTAATATGGATGGAGAATTGTGTGAGTCTGTGTTGGGGATGCGGCCAGTCATGAGAGGCCCTGGGAACTGGCTGAGGAACATGAATTTTACCCTCGGTGATGGGGAACCTGGGCTTTAAGCTGGGGAATTTTGTGGTCACATGTGTGCTTTACAAGGGTCACTCAGGCAGTGCATGGAGGGGGCAAGTAGGGCAGAAAAAGGCTGCTATTATTTTCCAGCCAAGGTCATGGTGGCCTTGGAGAGGGGATGGAGAGAAGGAGACATTTGAAAAATGTGCAGGAGCCCTAACCGGTTTTGCTCAGTGGATAGAGCATCGGCCTGTGGACTCAAGGTTCCCAGGTTTGATTCCGGTCAAGGGCATGTACCTTGGTTGCGGGCACATCCCCAGTAGGGGGTGTGCAGGAGACAGCTGATGGATGTTTCTCTCTCATCGATGTTTCTAACTCTCCCTTCCTCTCTGTAAAAAATCAATAAAATATATTTTTAAAAATAAAAATAAATAAAAGATGTGCAGGAGGCAGGTGGAGGGCTGGGTGACTGATGGGATGTGGGGTCTGGAGTGGGAGACAGCTCAGATGATGCCAGGGTTTGGGGCCTGGGTGATGGGTGTATGCTGGTGTTTTTCTTTTTCTTTTTTAAAAAATGTATTTTTATTGATTTCAGAGACAGTGATATCGGAGCTGAGACCTGAATAACAAGAAGGAAACGGTCATTGAATAACCCGGAACAGCAGGGGCAGAGGGAACAGCAGGGGCAGGGGCCAACATCTCGAAGCTGAGCTTGCTGTATTTGAGTCATGTGGAAAGGAGGTCTCAGAGGGGGCAGGGTCAGGTCGGGTAGGGTAGGGAGAGAGGGTTTTATATCTGAGTAGGGAAAGGTGCTCAACACAGTAGAGACGGAGTGGAGAACACACCGGAAGGGCTGCCTGATCTGTAGCAGGAGTCTCCTCAGGTCAAACCTGCATCCTCTGACCCTGAGAGCTGTCAGGAGGCTCATCCCCGTGCCAGCAGTAGCCACCATCTCTGGGCACTGTTATTTCACCTGGTTTTATTTTTTTTCTTTGTGTTTGCTTATACTAAAGAATGGTTTGCAAAGACAACATGGCCATTACTTATTCAGGCATTTCCAGGCGGGTTCCTGCACTCGGTAGGTGTAAGTTTCTAGTTCAGGGTCGCCAGGCTCAACAGGTGACTTCCCTGGGGACTCTGCTTCAGGCTGGGCTGTGCCTGTCGTTGGCCCCGACTGATCCAGCTTTGGCCTCCAGGGGGACCTTTGAGCAGGGTGGTGCTGGTGTGGGGTGACTGTGTCCTGCGGGCTGGGCCAGGCGTCCTTCCTTCCTTCCTGACTCCCTTCTCCTAAGGGACAAGTGGGAGGGACGTCCGTGCCCCTCCCAGATCATGGGATGAGCTGCTCCCCTGGGACCTTTGCAGAACGGGGGAGGGGCCTCCTGACAAAGGCTGCAGTGTGTGGCGTGTGATTTATTTCTGAGTTCCTACCGCTAGGAGAACTGTTCTGACTGCGATTTGGAGGGCATCGTGGTGGGGAGGGTTCCAGCCAAGGGCATCTGCCAATACCCTCCACCATCCAATGGCGACCCTGGGGCAGAGGATCCCCAAACTGACCCCAGCCCTGCCTCAGCCAAGCCCAAGTACAGCGTTGGTATTTGGCGCCACCGTGTGTGCAGTATCCACACTGCAGTTACAGGCTGCACAAAATACCCCCAGCTCCAGGGGTTGTACCCTGGCCCCAAGCAGTTTTTCCCTTAATGGATGGTCACTAAAGTGTGTCCTGTGTGACAGCCCTGTTTACACTCATTCTGGGTCGCAGATCCCATCACCACCATTAAAACCTCCTCCACACTCTGAAGACTTTTTGTAAATCCTCCCTGACCCTCCACTTCTCAGCCCTCCCCTCCTCTGACTGTTGCAGGAGTGTTGGATTCAGAGGCAGAGCCATTCCCTCTTCTGAAAGTCCCTCTGGCTTCACTGGCCGCTCCTCTTACATTTCTACCTGCTTCTCTGGCTCTCTTCATGCCCCTCGTGGGCTCCTCAGGGTGTTGGGTCCCTTCCCTCAACCTTGACACTTTTCTCCAAACCATCTTGACAACTCCCAAGGCCTTGTTTTCATCCCTAGAGGGATGCTTGAGTCTCAGCCCACTATCTCTCACTCCATTCCCCCTTAAAATGACCCCTGGGAACCCCAAATTCATTGTGTAAAGTCGACCCCATCGCCTCTCCTAAGAACTGCTCCCCCCAAGGCCTCATGTTAGTCTGGGTGGCATTTCCCCTCAACCTCCTTCAGCCACCAGGTCTACCCTGTCCTCCCCAGCCCCACCATCCCATCCTTTGCCAGGGTACCACCTGCACTTTCTGTCTGGCCTCTTAGGGTCCTCGGTTCCACCTGGACTGGGCCATCCTCCCCAGGCAGCAGGATGGCCTCTGCAAATCTGACCCTGTCCCTTCTCAGTTTCCCCTTGGCCCTTTATCTCTGGCCAGTTACTGCCCAGGAGGTCCTAGCTCCAGCCAGACTGAACTTTTTTTTTTTTTTTTAATATATTTTATTGATTCTTCACAGAGAGGAAGGGAGAGGGATAGAGAGCTAGAAACATCGACGAGAGAGAAGCATTGAGCAGCTGCCTCCTGCACACCCCCCACCGGGGACGCGCCCGCAACCAAGGCACATGCCCTCGACTGGAATCGAACCCGGGACCCTTGAGTCCGCAGGCCAACGCTCTATCCACTGAGCCAAACCGGTTAGGGCTGAACTTCTTTAAAAAAAAAAAAATGTTTTCTATTGATTTTAGAGAGAGAGGAAGAGAGAGGGAGAGAAACATTGACGTGAAAGAGAAACATTGATTGGCTGCCTCCTGTACACGAACTGACTGAAGGATTGAACCCAAAACCTGGGTATGTGCCCTGACCAGGAATTGAACCAGTGACCTTTCAGTACACAGGACAACACTCAACCAACTGAGCCACACTGGCCAGGGCCAGACTGAACTTCTGTGTTCCCTGAATACACCCCGCTTTCCCAAGCCTTCACATCTTTGCACAGACTGTTCTGTGCATCTTTTCCCTCTTTCTTTCACCTGGCTAACTCCTGCCTACCCTTTAGGCATCAGCTCAGCCACCACTTCTGTGAGATACCTTCCCTGGACCCCGGGCGAGGTCAGGAGCCTCTTCTTCGCTTTCAAAATGCCCTCTGCTTCTCGCATCATATAGCCTTTGTCTGCAACCCCTTCTGAAAGGGCCACCCACTCTTGCCCAGGGCTCCACACACCAAGACCAGATCCAGATTGAGTCACTGTGCCTGATTCTCGGCCTCAGAGGTCCTGAATCTCAAGTTATTGAGTGTAGAGAGAGCAAGGCCATGCCCACAGGTCACCACAGTGCCCAGGCTGGGGTGGGACCCAAGACTCTTACCTTCCCCTCCAGGGTTCACCTGTTCCCCCGGAAGCCATTGTCAGCTGAGTCAGGATCCTTGAGAGCCCAAAGGACCTTGACGGGCAGAGAGTTGGCAGGCTCTTGGCCTGTGGGGAAGGCCCCCATCAGCCCGGGCTCTTGAGAGCCCAGGGATCTGGCAGAGACTTTCTCATCAAAAGGACTGGTATGTGGGTGACTCGGGCCAGCACATCTGAAGAAAGGATTAAGGAGAGTTCCTTCTCCCACAGAGCTGTGCTGTGGGAGTGCGGCCTCGATGACATGCAGGGAGGGCCAGAATTCCTGAAGGGTGGTGGCTGCAGCTGTTAGGGTCCCAGTTAATTATCTCCCACGTCACACAGAAGAGAATGTGCTGAGGTGGGACCTCCCCGACCTGGCCTCGGCCTCTCAGAGCGCGGATCTCTCCAGGACTGTCCTGCTCCCTACCAGACTGAGGTCGGCAGATCCGCTCGGCATTCCTTCAGGCCTCAGCTCCCTCACCCGACTCCAGCCCCAAGGGATCCCTGACTCTCCCCTGAGACTGCTTTGTGGGGTCCCACCTTTGGGTCCTTGCTCTTGCTGTGACCTCTGCCTCCTCCATGGCTGGGCCCAACTCACTTGCTCAGGGAGTTTAGTAAACACTGGTGAATTGAATTGCTCTGCAAATAAACAGAAAGTGCCGAACAGGCTGCCTGACATTTCGGAGATGCGCCTCCCCAATTCGCTAAGCAAACAAATAACCCAAAATTACAGAAGAGAAAGGACCCATCCAGCCTCTTTTTGTGCCCCTGTTCCCAAAACTGCACTCGTCTCACTCCTTCCAAACAGCCTCGCTTCCTCTGTTCCAGGCCTGGCACTTAGCCTGTCCTTCTTTGTGTCCGGACAACCCTACCCTAGGTGTTAAGAAGCTCTCTAGGCCTGGCCATTGTGGCTCAGTAGTTGAGCATTGACCTATGAGCCAGGAGGTCACGGTTCGATTTATAGTCAGGGCACGTGTCCGAGTTGCGGGCTCCATCCCCAGTGTGGAGTGTGCAGGAGGCAGCCCCAATCAATGATTCTCTCTCATCATTGATGTTTCTCTCTCTCTCTATCCCTCTTCCTTCCTCTCTGAAATCAATATAATCAATATATATATATTTAAAAAGCACTCTAGGATCCCCACAGTGGCCTTACCCCTCAACTTCTTCCTTGTCACTTAGCAAAGTGTGATCACTTGCTCAGTGGCTGTGAGTTCTGTAGGGCCAGGGACGATGGTGCCTCATTCACTACTCCATACCCACACCCCACCCACCACAGGAACTTGAAGGATGCTCAATAAATATCTAAGTATCTGCTGAATTATGAATGACTGCAAACCTTGCAACACTGGGATATTTCCTCCCTTTCGGAAGCAGCTTCATGGTTTTCTGAGCCAGTGCCTTCTCAGTTGGATATTCAAAACTGCCCAAAGGCACAGGTTCTACCTTGAGCTCCCTCTGGTTCCTTGCTATTTCTCTAGTCTTTCTCACTGTTATTTTTCTCCTCCAGTTCTTCCAAGAGCACAGAGGCTTGACAGTTTCACACTAAAGCTAAGAACTTCCTCTAAGATTCTTCCTTGCTTATTTCCTGGAATCTGCTTTCCATCCCTCTTGGCTTATAAAGCCAGTGACTCATTTACTGAGCCAGGAATCTTTCCCCGCAGTGATTGCTTGCAGGAAACCTGAGAGGAGCAGGTGACATCATCTTTCACCCCTCCCCCTCCTGCCCTGGCTTTTCTTATCTAAAATCCCAGATTTATTGTGTCAGGAGAGGCTATGAAGTTGCTGGTTTTCCCTTTGATTTAGCTAATCCTCATTAAACCAGGGCCCTTCTACCCCCAGGGGCTCACCCCAGGGCGCTTGTATGGCTTCTAAGATCCCAACCCCTAGACTCCCGAAAGGACACAAAAATCACCTTTGTTTCCTTGCTAAGCTTCCACATAATGACAACCTCTGCTCTTCTTGGAAATCTAGAAAACTATATCTAATGCACTTTTAACATATTTTTATTGATTTCAGAGAGGAAGGGAGAGGGAGAAAGAGATAGAAACATCAATGATGAGAATCACTGATCAGCTGCCTCTTGCATGGCCCCTACTGGGGATCAAGCGTGCAACCCGGGCATGTGCCCGACTGGGAATCAAATCATGACCTTCTGGTTCGTAGGTCGGCACTCAACCATTGAGCCACACTGGCCAGACTCTAATACACTTTTAAGATGCCACATCTTCTCATCCTTCCTAGTCACCAGATATCACACATACACATCTTTTCTTTTTTAATAATTTAAAAAAATTCAAATTCAAATTACAGAGTCTGCAGCCTGCACATACATAGCCTTCATATCAGCTGTCCCTGGCAGGAGGTTTTCATGTCTAACGGAAGGGGAATTGTGCAGACCTCACCACACTCAGCCAGATGACCTGAGTGTATGAGTGTGTGTCCATGTGAACTTTGAGAGAATCTGTGGTAGCTGGGTTGGGGGTGTGTGGGATTTTTTGGACGATTGATACAACTGAATGAATGGGGATAACAACCAAATCAAGGTGTGCAATATCTCAGTGGGTGTTTGAAAGGCTAGGTATGTACTTGTGTTAAGTTCCTCAGGGTTGTCATAGGCATTGCTTGAATTAAAAGTGCTCTGCAGCCTGGCTGGTTGAGTGTTGACCTATGAACCAGGAGGTCATGGTTCAATTCCAGGTCAGGGCACATGCCCGGGTTGCAGGCCCTATTTCTAGTGGGAGGCGTGCAGGAGGCAGCCAATCAATGATTCACATTATTGATGTTTCTTTCTCTCTCTTTCTTTCCCTCTCTCTCTCCCCCCCTTTCCTCTTTGAAATCAATAAAAAATATATATATATTTGTAAAGTGCTTTGTAAATGGGTCAGTAAAACAAAGCAGAAGTATGGCTGGTAGATAGTGAAATAACAAGGCTTTAAATGAAGTCTGAAAAACAAAGCTGGAGGAGGCTAATGATATCATCATCATCATCATCACCATCATCAATGACATATAGTGACAATAGCCATCATTTTTGAGGACTTAATATGTAGCAGACACAGCTATCCACATACATAGATACATACACATGGCAGACGTTAGTCAAGGCAGTCTTATGTCCTGTAGGTCCTCTACTCTGCCCTGGGCTTGGAACCTTTTACCCAGGACATAATTTGTGGGATTCAGTGCAAAATAAAATGTAGAACTCCCTGTTCAAAATTATTGTGAGTCTCAAGGTGGCTACAGTGGAGCATCCATGGAACAACCATGGAACACTTTTGAACAGGGAGCCCTCTGTCACTACACAGCTCCCAGGCCGTGCTTTCACCTCTGAGTAACTAGGTTCATTGCCCAAACTTTTGTCCATTGGGAAGATTCCCCCCAAGGCTGGGGGTGTAGCAAAGAGCAGCTCATTCTGTCTCCTTCATACCAAGACAAAGCATCCTTAAACCAGACTCGGGCTTTCTCCCCTTCCATTAGCTTGCCGAGCAGCCCACATGATGGATCTTGCCCTCTTCACCTTTACCTCTCACACTGTGCCCCGTTTGCCCCTGTGCTGCCTCCAGCTTCCTGAACTGTCCCTTGAGATCACACAGTTTCTCTCTCTCCTTTTTGCCCTAGCACTGGGGTTGCCAGATAAAATGTAGGATTCCCGTTAAACTTTAATTTCAGAGAAATAATGAATAACTTTTTAGGATGTCTCCAATGTTGTATGGGACAGATCTACATATATATATATATATATATATATATATATATATATATATATATATATATATATATATTTATATATTTTATATTGATTTCAGAGAGAAAGGGAGAGGGAGAGAGAGATAGAAACATCAATGATGAGAGAGAATCACTGATAGGCTGCCTCCTGCATGCCCCCCAATAGTGATCGAGTCCGAAACCCAGGCATGTGCCCTTGATCAGAATCGAACCCGGGACCCTTCAGTCCACAGGCCGATGCTCTATCCACTGAGCCAAACCGGCTAGGGGTAGGGATATATTTTTAAAGTATATTCATTGTTTATCTGAAGTTCAAATGTAACTGGGTGTTACATTTTTATTTTTCATTTGCCAAATCTGGCAACCTTGCCCAGAACTAGCACATGGTGTTCCATCTGTCCATTCCCTGGGACTTTGCCTGGTTAGCTGCTTTTCCTGAGTCAGGTCTCAGCTTAGAAATAGCCTCCCCCAGGAAGACAGTTCTCTCTCCCCTCCCTCAGGCTGAGGCTACAGTCCCAGTACTCTCATTACTTTGCCTGAGTTGTGCCCGCCAGGCAGGGTGGTCTATCTCATTCACTGCTAATTCCTCAACCCCTGGTAGAGTGTTTAGCACTTTGTGGCTACTCAATAAATGCCTGTTAAAGGGATAAGTGCTGACCTAGGTTCTAGCTCCAGGGCTCAAGAGCTGGCCCACTTCCTGCCTTTCAAGCCTAGGGCCCCCAGTTTGGGGGATGGGGATGCATCAGTTATCTATCACTGCCAACAAACTACTCTAAAAGTTAATGACTTAAAACAACAGCACTCATGTTGTGTGCCCACCAATTTGCAAAACAGGCCGAGCTCAGCAGGGGCAGCTTGTCTCTGCGCCACACAGCATCCGCTGGGGCTGGAGAACCCACTTCCAAGATGACTCACTCACATGGCTTTCGAGTTGGTGCTGTGTGCTGCTTCTCTCCACATGTGCCTCTCCATAGGGTGACTTGGGCTTCCTCACAGCATGGCAGCTGGGTCCCAAGAGCAAGTATCTTAAAAGAGATGGGGAAACAGCAGATGCTAGTTTTTTACGACCCTGGATCTGGATACTGGTACAGTGTCACTTCTACCATATTCTCCTGATTAAGAGTCCATATTCAAGGAGAGGGGTCATAGGCCCCAACTCTTGGGACAGGTGCTAAAGAATTTTGTGACCATGTTTTAAAGCCACCATAGGAGATAATACTCACAAAAAGGAATTGATATAGCTCATCATCTGCACCCAGTCTGGGTGAATGATGGTCCACAGAATGCCCTTCTCTCCATAGGTCTGCAGGTAGCACTGGACAAATGTGTTCTGGACAGTATTGGAGTGAGATAGGGAGGGAGGGAGGGAAGGAGGGAGGGAGGGAAGGAGGGAGGGAGGGAAGGAGGGAGGGAGGGAGGGAGGGAGGAAGAGAATTGAGGGAGGGACGGAGGGAGGGAAGGAGGGAGGGAGGGAGGGAGGGAGGGAGGGAGGGAGGGACGGAGGGAGGGAGGGAGGGAGGGACAGACGGAGGGAGGGGATGAGAGACAGGAATCTTCCCTTGAAGGCTGAACGGCCCCGAGCAACTCAAACAATGTAGGCACAGTAATCACATCTGAAAGGAGGCTGCACAGATGGCACCTGTCATGGCTCCTTGGGGTTGCTGTAAACAGAACATTTGAAATTGAGTTCTTTCCTTTTAGTTTTGAAAAAAATAAATCTATTAAAAGTTGACAGAATAGTAAAATAAATAACCCACATACCTGTCACCTAGTTTCACTAAAGGTTAATAATTTGCCACATTTGAAAGTAAGTTACAAACAAGACATTTCTCTCCCAAATCCTTCAGCCTGCATGCCCCCCGCCCCCCAGTGTACTCTCTGCACCAGTGGTTTTCCCCTGGGGATGATTTTGTCCCCCAGGGAACATTTGAGTATGTCAACCGGAGACATTTTAAATTACATTTTTATTGAGGAAAAATTAACACAATATAAAACTCATAATTTTAACCATTTAAAAATGTACAGGCCAGCGGGGGTTTTTTTTTTTAGTGTATTAATAACAGGATACAACCATTATTACTGTCTAAAATATTTTTGCTTATTGCAATTGAAGGGGCGGGGCTCCTGACATTAGTGGCCAGAGGCCAGAAATGCTGCTAAAATCCCAGAATTATTTGGCTGAAAAGGTTAAGTGTTGAGGTTGAGAAACCCTCGTTACACAATTATAGCACCATTAGCACATCTAAGGAAATCAACAGTAATTCAAGTATCATTCTCACTTGTCTCAAGAATGTCTTTCTAGCCTTTACATTTTAGTTCACGAGGCAAGGTTCACTTATTGCATTTGGTTATAACGCTTTAGTATCTTTTGATATAGAAGAGTAACTCTGTCCCACACTCAGCCTTTTTTGTTTGTATCTTTTTTTCTTTAGTTCAGGCCAGTTTTATAGCATCATATTATTCTGGATTTATCTGATTGCTTCCTCAAGATTAGATTCATGTTACACATTTTTGGCAAGAACACTACACTGGTGATTATTGCATCACACCAGGAAGCCCGTAATGTGAGGTGCCTGTGCTATTTGTGATGTTGGAATTGCACGATAATGCAGTTCAGGAGACAGAGCAAGGTGCAGCCTCCCACACCCCACCCACCCACGTGTGGCATGCAGGCGCCACCCTGGGTGGCTTAGCCTTTCTGAAAAGTAGGGTTAGCCTAGGGAGGATGAATCTCCCCAGGGGAATCCTCAGGCCCTCCTCCCTCCTCTTTGCTGCCCCACCTTCAAGGGTCAAGGGGAAGGCCCCAAGAGCTGGGATTCCCTTTGCTATTACAGATAGGCTGGAAGGACTTCTGGGTTTCTGCTGTTCCTTGGTTCCCAGGAAGAAAACTAGAGGACAGGAGTGGGCAGAGTCCCTCGAACCTGGAAGCTGAGGGTATGGGCCAGTGGGGGTCAGGGGGTTGTGAGGCTGGAAACTGCAGGGCGGGTTAGCATTCCTGTGGGGAACAACTGTGCAAAAGCTGCATTGGAAGTCACTCCCTACCTTCCTCCTTTCAGGAAGCTCCCTCCACCTTTAGGAACCCCCCTCTTAGATCCCACCTCCTCCAGGAAATCTAACAGGACTTCGGGAAGGAAGAAATCACTCCTGTTCTCCAAGCAGTTCTTTTTGAGCCCCCTCCCCCAAATTTATTTTATAAGAGAAAGTTTATATAGAAAGTTACAGAGGTAGCCGAAACCGGTTTGGCTCAGTGGATAGAGCATCGGCCTGCGGACTGAGGGGTCCCAGGTTCGATTCCGGTCGGTGGTGGGGGGGCATGTGCCTTGGTTGCGGGCACATCCCCAGTGGGGGGGGGGGTGCAGGAGGCAGCTGATCGATGTTTCTCTCTCATCGATGTTTCTAACTCTCTATCCCTCTTCCTTCCTCTCTATAAAAAAACAATAAAATATATATATATTTTTAAAAAGTCACAGAGGTAGTAAAAGTGAGCCAGCTGGGCTGTGTAGGCTCAGGAAACAAGTTACAGAGGCAGTTTGGGTCTACAAGGGGAACAAGCCTGGGAAGGAAGCATTTATCACACAACAATGTGGACAAGAGACGTAAAAAAACGGAAATTATCAGTAGGGAATGTGTTTAGCTGCAAGTAAGAGAAAAACCTAATAATAGCTTAAACAAATTTTTGTTTCATGTTTGTCTCATGCAATACAGTATCAGGAGGTGGGCAGACCAGGTTGGTGCAACTGCTTTACAATATCATGAAGGCATTGTACTTTTCCTGTCTGCCACCCTTAGCAAGTTAGTCCACCCCAAGACTATTTCCTCACGGTCACAAGTTGGCTATTGCAGCTCTAGGCATATAATCACATTCTGGGCAGGAACTCAAAGGGAAAAGAAGCAGAAAGGGGAGGCACCTCTGCCAGTGTCAACAAAAGGCTGCTGCCACCAATCTAATGCCAACAGGAGTTCCCAACCTGGGGTGCAGTAAAAGGAGAAACTTTATTCAGGTAAACAGTTTGCAAACAGAAGACACAGCCTCCCAGAGGAAACTGAAAGTGCTCTCCACAGAGACAAAGGGAAGGCCCACTTTTATAGAGAAAGTTCCCACCCTGGTCCCTGATTGGTCCATTTCTATGCAAATGAGGAACCCAAATCTGTACAGTTTGATTGGTCCAAATAGCACTGGCTTGATTGGTTGGAATCATGCATCCTGACTGGTCATTATGGAGCTGCTCTTATTGGTCAGTAAGGTACAAATGATGATGTCTGGCACACCAAGTCCTTATAAAATCAAGAGGCACTGAAACCAACCCTACTTCTGAATTTTTGACTTGCATGAGCTGATACATTATTTTTCTAATTTAATATAGTTTGAAACAGAAACTATATATTTCTGTTCATTACAATTGACATCATTTCACTGGTACCATCTGTTTTTCCTTTTACTATTTTTATTATGCACTATAAAAAAACAACACTGCTAACATACTGCTTCTCTTCACATTTGTATAGATTTTAGGAAATTATTGCCTTTTCCCCTGGAGAAATAACCTAGAGACAAAAAACTAGTACCACATTGTGAAATCTCAAATCTAGGAAGTCAACAGCTTGAAGACAACCCCCAGGAACAGGGAAGAAAAACAAGTCGTCACAAGAGACAGACAAGCCCGGCTGGTGTGGCTCAGTGGTTGAGCTATGAACCAGGAGGTCACGGTTTGATTCCTGGTTAGGGCACATGCCCAGTTTTCAGGCTCGATCCCCAGGAGGGGGTGTGCAGGAGGCAGCTGATCGATGATTCTCTCTCATCATTGATGTTTCTATCTCTCCTCCCTCTCCCTTCCTCTCTGAAATCAATAAAAATATATTTTAAAAAGTGAAAGAGATAGTCAAGCATAGATAAGGACAGCAAGCTGGGGAAAAGACAATTTTCAATGCCACTGACCCAGACAATAGGTACCCTTTTTGTCCTGACACCCACTGCCACCACCTTAAGGGGGTGATTTTTGGTCTATGGTCTGAAGAACTCTTCAAAAAACACAAGGGCTATTTTGAGGAGAGGTGCAATGAGAAAGGTTCAAGTATGAATCAGAGTCATGCCAAAGTTCACAGTCAGGAAAGAACCCACAATAGAAAGGAAACTAGTGCAACCACCACCCAGATTAAGATACAGTAGTTTTCCCTTATTCATGGGGGATAGGTTCTAAAACCCCCCAGTGGGTGCCTGAAACCAGGGATAGTACTGAACCCTACATATGCTGTGTTTTTTCCTATACATACATACCTATGATAAAGTTTAATTTATAAATTAGGCACAGTAAGAGATTAACAACAATAACTAATAAAATAGAACAATTATAACAATATTTATATATATATAAAAACTTAAGCAACCGGCCAACCATTTGGTACCTATGATGCACAATGACCACCAGGGAGCAGATGCTCAATGCACAGGTATGGAAACATGAAACAGATTGATGAATTTCAGAGGGGAGGGGGGAGGGCGGGAAGAGATTAACCAAAGATCTTATATGCATAATAGAGGCCCGGTGCACAGATTCGTGAACTGGTGGGGTCCCTCAGCCTGGCCTGTGGGGATCAGGCCAAAACCGGCTCTCCAACATCCCCCCAGGCGTCCCAGATTGCAAGAGGGTGCAGGCCAGGCTGAGGGACCTCACCGGTGCACGGGCCTCTAGTCCTATCTAATAAAGAGGGAATATGCTAATTGACCCTCACACTGTCACAAAAGATGGCAGTGCCCAGAGCCAATAAGGAGGGATATGCTAATTGACTGCCATGCCCTCAAAGATGGCAGCGCCCACAGCCACAAGATGGTGGCACCCAGTCCCCTCAGCCCCGCCGGGGCGGCAGGTGCACAGCAAGGCCTGCCTCCGGAGTCCCCCAGTCCCCTCAGTGCCCTAGCCGCCCAGGGCCAGCCTGAGGTGCAGGCAAGCCTTAGATGGTGGCTGCCCAGCTGCCCAGGGCCACCTGAGGCTCAGGTAACCAGGGCTGGCCAAGGCTTGCACTGCTGGCAGTGGCAACAACAGAGGTGTGATGGGGTATCGCTTTACCCTGATCGCGAGGTCGCCTCCCACCCCTAGGGCTCCTGGACTGTGAAAGGGGGCAGGCCGGGCTGAGGGACCTCCCCCTCCAGTGTATGAATTTTCATGCACCGGGCCTCTAGTATTGTAATAAAAATGAATGTGGTCTCTCCATCTCAAAACATCTTATTCTACTGTACTCATCTTTTAACTTACAGGAAGCACTTTATGGCTTCTCTGACTTACCAAATTGTCACCATCACTACTACCAGGTGTACCGGTTAATAATGCAGATTTTTAAAAAATAGATGGAGTTACACATATGTTAATATATATGCGATTTGATATGTATGCTATTTTGTTGTATTGACAACAAGCTTCAAAACTTCATATGTCAAATTTTCTGAAGGTGTTAACATCATAGATATTTTTACACTTAAAAATGTCAAATTTCATGCCAAAAAAAAGAGCATTTGCAGGAAGTTTTAATCCATTACTTTATTTTGAAGAAAAGTGCTGCTGAAAGTTATCGTATACTTTGGGAAGCTTATGGTGAACATGCTCCATCTCAAGATACTTGTGAACACTGGTTTAAATGCTTTAAAAGTGATTATTTCTATGTGAAAGACAAAAAATGTCCAGGTCAACCAAAAACATTTGAAGACCAACAATTACAAGCATTATTGGATGAAGATGCGTGTCAAACTCAAAAACAACTTGCAGAAAGATTAAACGCTGCTCAGCAAACAATTTCCAATCGTTTACAAGCAATGGGAAAGATTTTAAAGGAAGGAAAATGGGTGCCACATCAACTGAACGAAAGACAAATGGAAAACCGAAAAGTCATCAGTAAAATGTTGCTTCAACAGCACGAAAGAAAGTCTTTTTTGCATCGAATTGTGACTGGCAATGAAAAGTGGATTTATTTTGTGAATCCCAAATGCTCAAAATCATGGGTTGATCCAGGTCAACAACCATCAACATCCACTGCAAGGCCAAATCGCTTTGGAAAGAAGACTATGCTCTGCTGTTTGGTGGGATCAGGAAGGTGTGGTATATTGTGAGCTTCTAAAACCAGGGGAAACTGTTAATACTGATCACTACCAACAACAAATAATCAATTTGAACCATGCTTTGATCATAAAGCAACCAGAATGGGCCAGAAGACACTGCAAAGTAATTTTGCTTCATGATGATGCTCCATCACACACTTCAAAACCAGTTAAAGACATGGTAAAAGATCTTGCCGGGGGAAATATTAACCCACCCGCTGTATTCACCAGACCCTGCTCCTTCAGATTACCACTTGTTCGAATCGATGGCACACACACTTTCTGAGCAGTACTTCAAAACGTATGAAGAACTGGAAAATTGGATCTCTGAATGATCTGCCTCAAAACAAGAAAAGTTCTATTGGGACGGTATCCACAAATTACCTGAAAGATGGGGGAAATGTGTAGCTAGCGATGGACATTACTTTGAATAAAGCACTTTTGATGTTTCTCTTGAAATTATCATGTTTTCTTTGAATTATAAAAATCTACATTATTAACCAGTTAAGGGTCAATCCACATTATTAACCGGTTAATGGTTAATCCACATTATTAAATGGTTAATAATGTGGATTTCGTAATCAAAGAAAACATGATAATTTCAAGAGAAACATCAAAAGTGCTTTATTCAAAGTAATGTCCATCACTAGCTACACATTTCCCCCATCTTTCAGGTAATTTGTGGATACCGTCCCAATAGAACTTTTCTTGTTTTGAGGCAGACCATTCAGAGATCCAATTTTCCACTTCTTCGATGTTTTGAAGTGCTGCTCAGAAAGTGCGTGTGCCATAGATCAGAACAAGTGGTAATCTGAAGGAGCAATACAACAAAATAGCATACATATCAAATCGCATATATAGCAACATATGTGTAACTCCATCTATTGAAAAAAATCTGCATTATTAACCAGTACACCTGGTATTGAGCTTTGGGCCATTATTAAGTAAAATAAGGGTTACTTGAACACAAGCACTGCAATACCACGCTGGCTACTAATGGGTGGGAAGCTCTACAGCGTGGCTACCCAGGACAAAGGGATGATTCACGTCCTGGGCAGGACCAAGTGGGAGAGTTCATCATGCTACTCAGAACAGCATGCAATTTTAAACTGAGGAATTGTTTATTTCTGGAATTTTCCATTTAATACTTAGTTGACAGTGGGTAACTAAAACCTTGGAAAGTGAAGCCTTCGATAAGGGGCGACTAGTTTACAAAACGTTTCAGGCACTGCAGAAGTCCTCCTCATTCCCCTCCCCCAGTCAATCATGCCCCCACAGGTAATTACTATTTAGAGCTCTATTACCATTTATTATAGTTTCCTTGGGTTTGGAACATCATGTATATGGAATCATGGAATATTTACTATTCTGTGGCTGGCATCTTACATTCAATATTATGTCTGTGAGATTCATCCATATTGTTGCGTATACCATTTCATTCATCTTTTAAATTGTTTTGTTTCCAGTTGTATAAATGTACCATTATTTGTCCATTTGATGGTTATTTGAATTGTTTCTAGCTTTTTATGAATAAAGTTGCTGGGAACAGTCTCTACATGCCTTTTAGTAGGCACGGCTCCAATTTTTCTTGGGTTTGTACTAAAGAGTGAACTTGCTGGGGGAAGGTCAGATGTAGCAGTTATAGTAAATACTAGTTTTCCAATTTACCCCTTACCAGTTCTAGTTCCTTCTTATCCTCGCCCATACTCAGTATTGCCAATCTTTTAAATTTTAGCCAATCTAGTCAGTGTATAGTAGTATCTCATTGTGGTTTTAATTCACATTTCTCTATGGATTAAATTCTCTAGTGATACTGAACACCTTCCCACATGCTTATTGTCCATTTGAAAATCCTCTTTTGTGAAGGACCCATTCAAGTCCCCTTACTCCAATGATGATGGAATTCCTTATATGTTCCCATGGGTCTTTATTTATTTATTTTAGTATATGTATTGCAATGTTCTTTTCCCAGTTTGTGACTTATCTTTTCACTTTCTTTTTTAAAAAAATATATTTTTATTGATTTCAGAGAGGAAGGGGGAGGGAGAGAGAGAAACATCAATGATGAGAGAGAATCATTGATCGGCTGCCTCCTGCACGCCCCCTACTGGGGATCAAGCCCGATATCTGGGCATGTGGCCTTGACCGGAATTGAACCCAGGACCCTTCAGTCCACAGGCTGACACTCTATCCACTGAGCCAAACCAGCCAGGGCTCTTTTCACTTTCTTAGTTATCTTTAATCAATGACCAGAAGTTCTTAAATGGTCTAATTTATCAACCTTTGATGGTTAGTACTTTCTGTCTTATTTAAGAAAAGGTTATGAAAATATTATTTTTTCTAGAATTTTTTACCTTCACAATTATGTTTATAATCCATCTCAAATTAATTGTTGTGAAGGCTGCAAGGTTCAGGTAAAATAGTCACTTGCTCCAATACCATTTATTGAAAATATCTTTCCCTCATTTAAAGAAGCTTACATAATTTATTTTCAATCATTCTTTTATAATATATTCACTTAAATATTTGCATTGCTTTAGCTGCATCCCGTAAGTTTTGGTATACTGTATTTCATTTTCATTCGGTTTGAAACTTGCTGTTTTCCTTTGTGATTTCTTCTTTGATTCATGGATTATTTAGAAACGTGTCTAAGAGCATAAAGACACTCAGCACAGCTCTGGCAGCCAATTCAGCCTCCTGGGGGATGAGCTGAGGGTGGGTGGAGCGGCTGTGCACCACCCTGGGAGCTCTGTGGGTGGGTGAACTGTTTCCATAATCAAGAGGTGTGTGGAGACACCTCAGGGCAGCATGTCTAGCAACTAAAGGGATGAGGCAGGGAGAAAACTTGCCTCTAGGCCAGGTCCTGATACAAAGTCTGGCTTTGGGCAGAGTTGGGAGAAGGACCTCTACCCAGGGCTTGGTAAACAGTTTATGCAGGTCCTACTGCCAGCAGGGGAGGGGGCACCCTATGAGCTCTTCCTCCCACACAGGGCTGGGGCTTGGTGCCTAGGTAATAGCTATGCCCCAAAGGGGTTGTTTTAAGCCGGAAGGTATCCTTTCCATCTAATGCCTCCAGATGACGGTTTCCCCAGGGGAGTCGACCCTTCCCAGCTCCCATATCTCTACCTCCCAGGCCTGCTTTTTAGTGAGAGGCAGAGCGGATGGGAAAGCGTTTAAAAGCAGAAAGGAGGAAGTCCAGAGAGCCACCGCAGTCCTCTCTGCTCTCTCCAGCTGATCCTGAGCTCACCTTGAACCTGTTGAAAGCCAGCCACCCACTCACCCCTGTGCCCGGTACCCTAGGCAGCATCTCCTTGCCTATGTCCACAGTTCCTGCAGCCTCTGTTCTTACCTTCATAGACCCTGAATAGTGGGGGTGAGCAGGTTGGAGAGCTCCTGAGTCTCCAGCAGAAAGCGATTTCTAGGTTGAGAATCATTTCCAGGTAGTTCAACAATTCCTCTTGTGCAAATATCTTTGTTCCTGGGGCTTTAGTTAAGCCACTGGACACCCTCAGGGAGTCGGGTTGCTCCCTTATATGGGTATGGGTTAGGAACAATGCAGGGGACATCATGGGCACCCCTCCCAGCCCTACAGCGCCATGCCTCTGTGGAGCGCTGCTGGGGATTCAAATCGAACTTCTTCAGAAATCCTGTAATACTCAGGGGTCCTCTCATTGCCTGGATGGAACAAGCGCCTCACCACTTTGTGTGGGGTCCCTGTGAGTGCAGGGGCTGATGTCCTGTTTTGGACATGTTGAGGGTGAGGACTCACCCTGAGGCAGAAGGCAGGGTGCTGCAACACCCCCAGAAACAAGATTTCACACAGAAAAGTGGGACCTGGCAGGCAGGAGGAAAGACTGGCCACCCTCTCCAGGTTTCTGGGGATTTGGACATTGTGGGTTGTAGATGTCTTCAGAATGGGCTGGGGCTAGGAGTTAGGATGGCCTTTGCTGTCTTTGAGGGGCCCATGGATCCAGACTGCAAGCCATAGCTTATCAGTCAGGAGGGCTGGGACTGTTCGTCTGTGTCATCCTGAGCCTTTTGTAAAGTGTCATCTGAGCACTCCAGCCACAGCTCAGCTGTTCTGGGGCCCCCAATAAAGGGCCCATTTCCAGCACTGAAGGGGGCGAGGGAGAGCGAGTTAGAGCAAGGCTAGGGAGTCTCTGGGCCTGAGCCTCCTTACAGTCTGAAGAAGAGGTCTTCTGCAACCAGCTGGCCCTGCACCCCACCCCACTCTCCCTGGCTTGACTCCAGCCTACACTTTCATTGGCAACAAGCAAGTCCACAAAGCCTAGCTGACCCCAGAATCAGAAGCTTCAGGTCACCATGGCCTTGACCTAGTCTCAGTTTAGATGCCTTGGCACAGTGCTGGTCATTCAGCACACCCTCAATAAATAGTTCTCGAATGAAAGGGAGAATGGCAAGTGCTGGCTGGCATTCGTGCAACAAACATGGAGCTCCTGATCACAATGGGACCCCCTTCAGCTGAGGGTTCAAGGCACCAGTCTGAAATAAGCCCCATCCATCCTGCTCCCCTCCCCGATGATGAGGGGACCATACCTCTCCAGGCAACCTCTGCCTTTTGGAAATCTTATAGATGAGCCACAGGGGCAGGGGCAGGGGCAGGGGCAGGGGCAGTGCACTGGGTTGGGAACCTGGGTTTCAGAATGAATGAAGCTGGACTGGGAGAGCCAGTGGGTGTTTAGGGCTCTGCTGCCCCCCGCTGGGCCATCAGGAAACACGCTCTATTTCGCAGGAGGCACAGAGCATCCACACTCTCCCCTTTCTCCTCCCAGAAGCCGGGATCCCTATGTTCCGGCGTTCCCAGCCTCACGAATAGGTTCTGCATCCCCCAGGTATCCAAGATCTCCCACCCAGAACATTCCACCCATTTCTGAAAGCCCTTTGCCAACAAGAATTGTCCTGGCGCCGAAACCGGTTTGGCTCAGTGGATAGAGCGTCGGCCTGCAGACTGAAAGGTCCCAGGTTCGATTCCGGTCAAGGGCATGTACCTTTGTTGTGGGCACATCCCCAGTGGGAGGTGTGCAGGAGGCAGCTGATCAATGTTTCTCTCTCATCGATGATTCTAACTCTCTATCTCTCTCCCTTTCTCTCTCTCTAAAAAATCAATAAAATATATTGGGGGGGGGAAGAATTGTCCTGGGAACATTGGGTCAATTTCTGACCAGTAAGACCACTTATATATTAGCGAAGGAAATGGGCTCCCGAGGAGGGGTCTTTTAGAGACTCCTATGTTTGTCAGGAGGAAAGGTAAATGTAAGGATTGGCAAAACCAAAGAAAAGAGAAAATGATAGAAACTTAATTGTAACAACGTTTGATAAATCAAGCCAAAGACTGGTTATTTGCAAAAACTAATAAAATTTGATAACCCAATAGAAAATTCACTTACATGTATAGATACAGATAGATATAGTGAGAGAGCTATAACGAGAAACCCACAGGCCGTGTTTTGGGCCAGTTCACTGGTGGTGGGAGGTAGATGGCACATGCCGGAGGGCAGAGGAGGGTGGGGTGGGAAAGGGCATAAACAAATGTTGATTTCCTTCTGTGGACTCCACTTGGGTTTGTGGGTGGCATGAGTGCTATGTTCTTTTTTTTTTTTAAATATATTTTATTGATTTTTCACAGAGAGGAAGGGAGAGGGATAGAGAGTTAGAAACATCTGATGAGAGAGAAACATCTATCAGCTGCCTCCTGCACACCTCCCACTGGGGATGTGCCCGCAGCCAAGGTACGTGCCCTTGACCGGAATCGAACCCGGGACCTTTCAGTCCACAGGCCGACGTTCCATCCACTGAGCCAAACTGGTTTCGGCAGTGTTCTGAGCCTGTGCGCACTCACAGCAGTTGGATAGTGGAAAGTGGCTAAGATGTTTGCTGACTGGCTCATGGACTGACTGAATCAACTCTAGGGGTAGCTGATCCCAGATGGGAAAAAAGTCTACTGACTGTTTACCAGGCTGGGGCCCTGCAGGAGGGAACCAGGATTGGGACAGAGCCTGTGCCAGTGTTAAGCTGTATAATTTGGCAGCTTGATAAACCGTGTGCCAGTTATGGGCCCAGGAAACTTACAGTGTCCCTTGCCTGGAATTTCCCCAATTCCTACTCAAGCTTCATGACTGAGTAAAGGTCTCCTCGACTAGGAAGCTTTCCCTAGCTAACTTCCCCGTCCCTGAGCGAGAGTGGGTGCCATCCTGCCCCTGGGCATTCTTTTACGAAAGCACTTATCCCACTGCATTTTTAAATTTTTCTTTTAAATTTTCATCATGGCAAATTTCTAACATAAACAAAAGCAGCATAATAGGATAATGTAGCCCATGTACCCATCACCCAGTTTCAACAATTACCAACCCAGGAACAATTCTGTTTCTTCTATATCACCTCCACTACCCCCCCCACCACCTTGGATTATTTTGAAGCAAATCCTATCGTTTTATCAGTAAATACTTCATTATGTTTCTCTAGAAGATGAGTCCTTTTTTAAAAAAAGAAAAGAAAGCATAACCATAACACCATTATCACCACTAAAAAAATTTCACAATTTGCCGAAACCGGTTTGGCTCAGTGGATAGAGCGTTGGCCTGCGGACTGAAAGGTCCCAGGTTCGATTCCGGTCAAGGGCATGTACCTTGGTTGTGGGCACATCCCCATTAAGGGGTGTGCAGGAGGCAGCTGATCGATGTTTCTCTCTCATCGATGTTTCGAACTCTCTATCCCTCTCCCTTCCTCTCTGTAAAAAATCAATAAAATATATTAAAAAAAATTTCACAATTATTCCTTAGTGTCATCAAATATCCAATGTTTATATCTCTCTGATCATCCCACTATGTTTTGATGGTTTTCTTGACTGTCTGTCCCACTGGACCTGATCAGGGACCCGGGCTGCCTGTGTGAGTGCCTCAGTCCTTGTCTATCACTGTTCGTGGGGCTGAGAGACCTGTGTGCTCACACCCAGCTGATGACAGTCACTGCTCTGTAGGTGAGTCAAGACCCTGAGTGCCTGAGTGGGAGGAGGCCTCACTCTAGAATATGAAGAACTGTCCTTAGCATGTGTGCTGACCAGGCTCATCTCAACTCAGCCAGGGCGCCTTTCTAGAATATACACGCAGTCCCTGCTCCCCACCACTATCTCTTCAGCCAGAATCTCCAAGGATGGGGCCAATGCACGAGAATTTGGGGAACACGCCTCAGGTATATGAATATTTGATGTATTGCCCTTTCTAGCCCCAAGTGGCCCCCACCAGAACGTCATCACACATGGGTGCCAGATACCTTCACTCGGCACCACTCTGAGAAGAGAAAGCCCTAGGGTGGGCCACCAGGCCCAACAGCCTCTTGTAGAGAAATCTCAGTGTCCAAGGAGGCCTTGATACCAGGTTGGCTTTGTGGCAGAGTCACCAAAATAGCCAGGGGAGAAAGAGGGACCGGCCCTTTGCTGGATTATTCAGGGACCACTTCCTCAGAGAGGCTTTCCCTGAGTCCTCAGCCTCCTCCCCCACCCCCAGCAGTAGTGTGACCCTCTGAGCTCATAGGGCTGTTACCCTGAGCCAAACACAAGTAAGTCCGATGCCAACCTGATCCTAGACCAGACATCAGTGGAAGAAACTGCCACAGGGCCACCCTCTGTGGAGCATCTCTTCCCCGTGCAACCCATACCCCAGCACCAATTGTTGGGGTTGACACCAGGCCAAGGGTCCCCAGATGACAACCTATGATTTCCACCCGCTGCTGAGGGAACTTCCTCAGGCCTTTGCCTGGTCAGAACAGCCTGTGTGAACCTGGACCACAAATAGCCCCTTCATCCCCCTCCCGCTGCCTTGGGCCAGCCCATTTTGTACACCGAGGCCTTGAAGCTGATTCAGATTGCATCCCTTTCCCTGATGGGCAAGTGTGTGATAAACCGCCCTCCAGAGAGGTGAGGGGCGGCAGGGGTCCTGTGTGTCCTACCATCTCCACAAAAGTGCAGTCCTCACCACAGCCTCGTGTTGCTGAGACCAGACGTGGGCAGAGCCCTAACCACGTAGGGAGGAAGGGAGCAACCATTAGCACTAATGAGGCAGGCGGCTTGAAAGCTTTTTACTTTGAAGCTGCTCGCCCACCCAGGGAACAGACCGTTCTGCTTCTTTGGCTTCCAGGAACCCCAGGCAGAAAGGAGTTTGGGGACAGGAGAAGGGGTGGGGGTCTTGAAAAGGCCTGGAAGGAGAAGGAGAGAGGAAGAGCCAAGGACGGAAGCAGGAGGGGCTGGTGTTGGTTAGGTGGGTTTCTCTCTTCCATGCCCCCCCCCCCAAAAAAAAACAACAAAAAACCCAGGACTCTAGATCTGCACCCACCTCTGCCTTACTCTGTCCACTGGCCCATCACCCCCTTTAATGCCTTTGACCCAAGTTCCTGGAAGCAAAGCAAACAACATGCCCTATAGTGTCTGATTGAGCATCTCCGGGCCCACAAATTAAATTAAGCTCTCAGGGCTGCCTGCCTTGTTACTGCTAATGGCTCCAGCCTGCCCCCAACGGGTCCCTGTCCTGTCAAAATTTGGGGGCCCTGGGCACCCTGTCATGTTCCCAAACTTTAATTGGCTCCTGGAGACCTCACACACAATTGGAGATGGTCACCCTCTTATAGAGCATCCAAAAACTCAAGTTTCAGGGAGAGAGGCTTAAACTGTACGTCCCCTCTTCTGGGGAAGGCCCCTCATATCCTGGCTTCAGGGAATAGTCACGTGTGGGCCCTTCATTAGACTCTGCTATATAAGCTGAAGGCACCAGGTGGCCAGGAATGCTCGGGGCAAGGATCCAGCAAGCAGAAGTAAGTCCTCAGGTTGGGCAGAGATTCTTCTTCTCTGGGGGCCTCTCTTGGGGGTAGGACACTTAGAGGGTGCATCCAGGGATGAGGAGGGACTAAGTGTTGGGTCTCCCTGCTGAGCCAGGCCATGCTGACTGCAATACTGAGCTGTGCCCTGCTGCTGGCACTGCCTGCCATGGAGGGGGCCCAGATGAGCTTGGCAGCCTTGGAGGGCATCAGAAGGCCTGACGAGGCCCTGTTCTCAGAGCTGTCAGGTCAGTGTGGGCAGGGGTGGGGCTGGGTGGGGCCTGGCCACCCTCTGGCCACAAACCATTCAGCCTGGTACGAGCCCTCCTTCTCTCTTCCCAATCCCAGGCCTGGGAAGTGGGCGTTTTGTGCATGGCAGGGGGTTGGAGGTTGGGGGGGATTTTGCTCTCACATCACCTATCACAGACCTGGGCCTGAGGCCTGAGCTGAAGAGGACAGCTGCAGAACAGGCAGAAGAGGCTCTGCTGCAGGAGGCCAAGGACATGGCAGAGGTAACTAACTAACTGTTCAGGGCAAGGGGTGAGGCTACAGGCCTTGGGCGGGCACATCGGGCATCGTTCCCACTCTCCATTACCTGACCTCCCCGCCCCCCTTTACTTGGAGCAACCCTGCAGACCCGCATGCGCCACTGCCATCCCACTTGCATGGGGCAGGTAAGGTCCCTGGACTTGCCTTCGGAGGCTCATGCTCCCGCATCCCTGCAGGCGCTAGACCCAGAAGAACGGGAGCCACGCTCCCTGCGTCGCTGCGTGCGGCTGCACGAGTCCTGTCTGGGACACCAAGTACCGTGCTGTGACCCATGCGCCACGTGCTACTGCCGGTTCTTCAACGCCTTCTGCTACTGCCGCAAGCTGGGTACTGCCATGAACCCCTGCAGCCGCACCTAACTGGTCAACGTCAGAGTCGGGGCTGTGACGGGGTGGGGGGCGTGAATAAAGTTTGGGTCCAACCCCAAGGCTGTGACATTATTTCCAACGTGGCCTTTGGAGGGGGTAGGTCATGGCAAGCGCCTAGTCTAGAAACCTCATACCTACTCCAGGGCCTGTGTTACCCCATCATCTGAGTTACTTATACGCACAGTCTTAGGGCACCAGGCGCCGTTGGGGGAAGCAGAGGAGAGCCGCTCTTCAGCCCTCGAGAATCTTCTACAGTAAAGGAGGGGAAGGGGAGCAGGGGGCATAGCGCGGATAGGGGCTGTAACTTCTGGCTGGCGAACAAGCAAGCATTAGGTTCCAGGGCCTGCTTACAGCTACCTCGATGGGTGACCCCCAGCGAAGGCCGCCCTTGCCATACCTGTTCCCCTCGGGGGAAGGCTGACTCAACAGTCTGGGATATTTCCAAGCATAAATAGCTCTCGTCTTTACTCCACACGCCTTCATAGTGCCAGATGCAACAGACCCGGGAAAGCTAGGGGACCCAATTCAATTTCCACGGCACGGGCACCACCGCGCGGCCGGTCTTAGACACTCCTAGCGGCTCCAGTCGGGAGCCGGAGGCGCTCTTTCCCTCTGCGCGCAGGCGCCAGAGGGCTGTCCCAGCCCGCACCTGCGCAATACTTCCACTAGAAGCCATCCGGAAGAAGGGCACCACTCAGAACCCGCCCCGCGGTGGCCACGTGACACCCTTTGCGTGTCACCTGACGCGCCTGACAGGACGCTGCGGGCGCCGAGTCAGCTGATCTTGGAGTATCGCTGCGTGCCTGCGGGTCGGGCTTCTCCGGTCCCGCCGCAGCCATGTCGTACTTCCCGGAGCTATACTTCAATGTGGACAATGGCTACTTGGAGGGACTGGTGCGCGGCCTGAAGGCCGGGGTGCTCAGCCAGGCGGACTACCTCAACCTGGTGCAGTGCGAGACGCTCGAGGGTGAGCCGCGGGCTGGGATGCCCGGCCTTGAAAGGCCGGCAAGGAGGCTGGCCAGGGCCTGAGGGTTCCGAGTTCTGGGCGGGGAAGCCGAAAGCGGGGGTTCTAGAAGCACCTGAGAGGCTTCGTTCGGAATCGGGGGCTGATGGCGGGGTCGCTGGAAGGGGATCTACCTCCAGCTGCGGCTCGGCTCAGGCCTAAACGCAAACAACGCTTTAAAACCTCAGTGGTTCGCCTCTGCTGGGGCCGTCTCTTTCTCGGTTATGCCCACCATGTAGTTTGGAAGAGAGGGTCTCTAGGGAGTGGTTGGTCGGTGCGAGATGTGCCCATACAAGTCTCTTTACCCTGACGTAGCCAGAGTGAGCTGTCCCGTGGCAACGGAAAAGCACCCCACTTCCCTCGTCACACATTCACCAAGGCTTTGGGGATCATTGTGTCTTCTCCTTGTCCGAGGGGTGAACCTTCCTGGGGAATTGCTGAGCCTGCTTAGTTTCCCCCCATCGCGGAACCACTGGCTGAGCAGTCTTCTGAAGGCAGTGTTTGAGAGAGCAAGATGTGGCCCTGCAAGTCAGGGAAGTTCATACACATGTATTTGGCCAATAAGTCCAAAATCTTCAGCGAAAAGGATGCTTGTTGAGATAGGGTTTTCCTAGCCCAAAAATTGCGAGAGAGGCTGAGTTCCCTTTTCCTTTCAGCCCACACTGCTTCAAAGTGGGATGAACCCCCGAGGCACATTTTCATCAAATTTACTGAATTAGAGATGCCCCAGATTCCAGTCTTTGCCTCCTCTCCCTCCTCCCAGGTGGCAGTGAAGGACACAGTGATTCCATCCCAGCCCCCCAAGTTTACTGTTGAGCTAGTCTCATGGTAGCTAGAGGGGGAAGATGACCAGATGATTCATCCCTTTGAGAAAAATTTCAAATAAAAAAAGTGTATTGAGGTTAAAAGTGAGCTCAATTTAAAAAGAGTTTTGTTTATCTTGCAATAATGTAAAAACATACCTTTAATTTTAAAAACTTACTGAAGTTAAAATACAATTGTGGACTTTGTGGTTTTAGCATAAGTGTACGAAAAGGTTGTTCACTTCCCTTATGGGAGTGGAAGTGAGGAAGGAGAGGAGAGCATTTAGGGTGCTGAGTTGTAGGAGCCTACCAGCAACCTAATTATCCTCACTGTCGGAAAAGGAGAAACGCGGGGACGGGGGTGCTCTCTGGGGCACACAGCTGATACTTAATGTGAGTTTTGTGGACTGACTGGGACTGGAGGAAGATCTTTGCTTAAATCTGAAGGTGAACTCTATTGATTACTAATTGACATTTGGGAAACTTGTTTCTCTCTAGGCTTTCCTCATTCTCGCTGCTGACTCCTCCCTAACCTTACCTGTCCCCCACAGGGTTCCCATCTTCCCAGCAAGACCCTATGCCATCCTCCACAAACATGTTAGGCCATTCTTCCTATAATACTGCTTGGGACATAGCCCCCTTGTGGACCACAATACAGACTTTAGCATGACATTCAGGGATTCCCTTGCTCTTTCACACATATTACTTACCTTCACACAAGCCATGCCCCCAACTCTTGGTGCACATTAGTGTGATAGACTTCGAAGTTAGACAAATCTGAGTTTGAATCCCAGCTCTGCCAATTACTGGATTACTTTAGACAAGTTATTTAACTCCTCTGATATAGAGAACATCAATGAGAGAAACATTGATCAGCTGCCTCCTGCACGCCCCTACTGGGGATTGAGCTCATGTGCCCTGACCGAGAATCGGACTGTGACCTTCTGGTTCATGGGCCAATGCTTAACCACTGGGCCACATCGACTGGGCTCTGCTTCCTTCTTGTCCCCATGAAGCCCTATGACTCCTACCTTTTAAGGCCCAACCCCAGTAGCACCCCATCGTAGAACTTCTCTGTGGCCTTGCTAGCCCAGAATGATGTTCCCTTTACCCAATTACAGCTCCTGTTTGTGCTGCTTTCCTAGATGTTTCTTGAAATAGAGTTTGGGATTTTGGGGACCTTCTATGATGGAGGTGCTCAGGACTTTCAAAGGCTGAGGATAACCAGAAGCAGGAAGAAGTGATCATAAACCCCAATTTGTCCTCTACAGAAAGGCCTCCTCTGCTTCTGAAGGTGACAGCAGAGGCCTGGCCTCCAGGTCTTTGTTGCTGGATGTTTTTGCCTCCCTATCCCCAGGAGAAAGGGGAGGAAGGTGGGAGGGGGACACCAAGGAAGCCTGTGGTGCCTAGAGAGGTCTGTAGCAGTGACCTGAGGTGTTAATTAGATCCCACATATGAGTGAGATCATGTGATATTTGTCTTTCTTTGACTGGCTTATTTTGCTTAGCATAATACTCTCCAGGTCCCTCCATGCTGTCTCAGAGTCAAGTCTTTTAATATGTAGGTTCTCTGTCTCTCTTAGTTTTTCTTTTATTTATTGAAGAAGCCCGGTTATTTAATTTGTAGATTTTTCCTTCATCTCAATTTTGCTGATTACATCCCTGTTGTCTAGTTTAATAGGTTCCCCTGTCCCTTGTTTTTCCTGTAAATTGGTGGTTAGATACAGAGGTTTAATTATATTTAATTAAAAAAATTTAAATATATTTTTATTGATTTCAGAGAGGAAGGGAGAGAAAGAGAGAGAGATAGAAACATCAATGATGAAAGGGAATCATTGATTAGCTGCCTCCTGCACGCCCCCTACTGGGGACCGAGCCTGCAACCTGGGCATGTGCCCTTGACCGGAATCAAACATATGACCCTTGAGTCCCCAGTCTGATACTGAGCCAAACCCGCTAGGGCTAATTTAAAAAAATTTTTTTAAAAATATATTTTATTGATTTTTTACAGAGAGGAAGGGAGAGGGATAGAGTTAGAAACATCAATGAGAGAGAAACATTGATCAGCTGCCTCCTGCACACCCCCTACTAGGGATGTGCCCGCAACCAAGGTACATGTCCTTGACCGGAATCGAACCTGGGACCCTTCAGTCCACAGGCCGACGCTCTATCCACTGAGCCAAACCAGTTAGGGCTAAAATTTTTTTAATGTAGCATTTTTAAACATGAATCAGGGAAAGAGCTTCTTTTTAAAAAATATTTTTTATTTTTATTGGTTTCAGAGAGGAAGGGGAAAAGGAGAGATAGAAAGATCAATGATAGAGATTCATTGATCAGCTGCTTCCTGCACGCCCCCTACTTGATTCCTGGGCAAGTGCCTTTGACTGGAATCAAACCAGGGACCCTTCATTGTGCAGGCTGTCGCTCTGGCTACTGAGCCAAACATATATTTGATTTTAAAAAGAATCTTTAAGAAGTAATATTTGTACTTCATTGGGAGGCACATGATATCTTGTTATTTCTCTTTTTGTGACGTAAGGAATCATTGATATTTATCGCCTAGAATAATTATTTCGGTAGGGCTTGCAAAATGGTGATATTCTGTGTTTCCTTATACCTGGAAACTTCCAGTAATCAACTACGTGGTTACTCTGAAATTCAGTCTAGTTAGGAGAGGCAGGATAAATGCTTGATTGTTTCTCATATTTACCAGCTTTCAAAATAATGAGTTGGTTTTCTAACATTCTCCAAAGATGACTTCTGAGGTTTACTTGTTCTCCTTTTTGTTTTAGTATCAATAACACAGTATGGATGTTAATATATTTGTTGTGGTGTTCAAACTGTCCCTTGGCCAGTGGGAGCTTATTCAACAGCCTGCCAAGTCTTTTGGATACAACCTTGTAGACCAAGCATGTCAAAGTTGCGGCCTGCCAGTGCGAGTTTGACATGCTTGTTGTAGACTTGGAGAGTTTCCCTATTTCTGGATGACAATATGTTCTAATCTTATTTTGTACATTTCCTGAACCAGACCTAGAGTCATCATTTCTCTTAGGGGACCTGGCTCTTTTTATTGAAAACTGATATTTAGAATCCATAATTTGAGCCCAGAGGGTTCTCACTGCTACTGGGTTGGTCATTATTTCTAGGATTTTTCTATGGATTAGCTCTTTTATTACTCAGAAATTTGGAAATACAGAAAAGCCTATAGCTTGCTGGATTATGCAGCCACAACTCAGGTGATGGTTCCAGATGCCACCTTCCTAATTTGGAGTGGAGGCTCTACCTGACACTGGGGCCAGTCAGGACATCTCCTTCCTGTTGTAAAGAAACATGATGAACATTCATGGGAAGAGCCAGTGAGCTAGGCAGTTGGGGACCTTTGTTGAAGAGCTCCCATGTATGATATGCTGGCTGTCTTTCAGAACACTGTATTCCTCTCTGTCCCGAGTCACTTGTCTTCTATTCATTACACCACCTCCTTCTGCATTTCAACATTATTTCACAAGAGACAGTCTCATATGGGAAGAAGGAAACGAGACTCCAAGCTGGGCTTGCCCAGTCACCAGTCACATGAAAGTGCAGATGCAAATGTGGTTGGTGTCTTCCAGGAGTGGCAAGTCATTCAGTACTGATTATGGTGTGACTGGAAAGTTAGACAGAGATCAGCTCTTGGAAGGTTGCAAAAGATGTAGGAAGTGCTTTTCCCTGAGCACAGCTGATGTGAGGGCAAAACCATTGGTCTTGTACTTGAGAATGTATTTGTAGTTTTTTTTTTTTTTAAATATATTTTATTGATTTTTTACAGAGAGGAAGAGAGAGGGATAGAGAGTTAGAAACATCGATCAGCTGCCTCTTGCACACCCCCTACTGGGGATGTGCCCGCAACCAAGGCACATGCCCTTGACCGGAATCGAACCCGGGACCCTTGAGTCCGCAGGCCGACGCTCTATCCACTGAGCCAAACCGGTTTCGGCGTATTTGTCGTTTTAAAAGCAGATTGGAGAGTCTTCTGGTCAAGATGGCAGATGCAGGAGAGGAACGTGACATTCTTTTCACTCTGAGCAGAAGGTCCTGGCAATAAACATCTGGAAACTTGTCCACTAAAAAAAGAAAAGTGATATATAAATGCATATGTACAGAAGCCTATTTCAAAAGGAAATCAAACTTGCTAGTTAAATGTTTGAGGTTGCATTAAGAACTGATAATGCATATAAACTTTAGATGATTTTGTGGTTTGTTTCTGTGTAATACAGGAAGTCGTTGGTCATTGACTTCATTGCATTAGTCAGAATACTTCCCCAAAGATTTAATTTTAAATCACTTCTGATAGAGTAATTTTATTTTTATGTGATATGGCTTCATGTTCATATTTTATGTTACATGTTTTTTTTCTTTTCTAAAAAATTTATAATTTTTCTGCAATGGTCCATATATCTGCTTTCCTTATAATATGTGGTTATCTAAGTTGATATTTATGTACACCATACTTAATTTGTAAGTTTAAAGCAAATCTGGAAAAAAATAACTTTTAAATAAAAAAAAGGAAAAAAAAAAGAAAAGTGAATTGGAGAAAGGGGCTGCATTGGAGGTGGGGAGAACATTATGCAAGGTCTTACAGTAATCTAGGCCGGCGATGGTGGCAGTCTGTTCTCAGGCATTGGCAGGGAGCACTGTGGGGAAAGTTTAGGACAGTGATGGCGAACCTATGACACGCGTGTCAGCACTGACACGCGTAGCCATTTCTGATGACACGCGGCTGCTGAGGCGGCCGCATGCCGAGGATGAAACATTTGCTGCTCCTGAGGATGAAACATTTGCGAAATAATGTTTTTTTCCTCAAAGTGACACACTACCTGAGTTATGCTCAGTTTTTTGGCGAAGTTTGACACACCAAGCTCAAAAGGTTGCCCATCATTGGTTTAGGAAGAGGAATTGATAGGACTTGAAGGTTAGATAAGGAGGCTGAGGAAGAATGAGTCAAGGCTGATGTCCTCATCTCTGGCTTAGGCAGTTGTGTAGGTGGCAGAGTGAAATTATGGTGGAATGTAGAAGGAACAGGTTGGAGAAAGAGTGAGAAAATGGGATTGATGGATCTGTGAGCCATTTGAGTGGAGCTGTGAAGGTTTGGGAGACAGCTTGGGGAATCAAGGTAGAAGTGTGGCCACTGACCCCAAGAGAGAGTATAGATCAGAAGAGTAGAGGCCCAAGGTGAGACCCTCCCCCAGGAAGGGCTTCAATTAAGCAAGGATGAGGAAAATGGCAGTCCTGCCAGAAGGCCAGAGGCAGCCCCTGAGAGGCGGGTAGCCACAGGAGAGGACCTGAAAAAGAATGCCAGGCAGACTTGCATTTGGTTTTGCCATTCGGAGGTCATTGGCGACTTTAATGAGAATAGAGGAGAAAGGGGCTAGAAGCTGATGACAGTGCATGGAGTGGATGGGCAGAGACAGTGTATACACAGAGCAGAAATCACTGATGAGCTCAGCTCAGCCACTTAGTGGCTTTGTGACCTTGGGCAAGTCGTTTATCCTCAGCTGTACAACGGGAATGTCAATGAGAGCTCTGTGAGATATTGGTGAAATGTAAGCACGGAGCCTGGGGCGGAGTGAGCAGTCAGGGAAGCCAGCTGCTCCCACCATGGTCGTTCCCTCCTGTCACACCTCGGAAGCAGGCGCCATGCTGGGCCTGGAGTGGGAAATGCAGACGTGTCACACAGGCCTTGCTTGGGGGCAAGTGTGCCTGTCTAATGAGCAGACTGATGGACATCAAAACAGCATTGATGCCTAGCTGCTGTGGCTCAGTGGTTGAGCATTGACCCATGAACTAGGAGATTATGGTTCGATTCTTGGTCAGGGCACATGCCCGTGTTGTGGGCTCCATCCCCCATTGGGGGTGTGCAGGAGGCAGCCGATCGATGATTCTTGCTCATCATTGATGTTTCTCTCTCTCCCTCTCCTTTCTCTCTCTGAAAATCAATAAAAGCATATTTTAAAAAGCAGCATTGAGCCCTAGCCAGTTTTCTCAGTGAATAGGGCTCAATGAAGGGTCCTGGGTTTGATTCTGGTCAAGGGCACATATCTCAGTTGCAGGCTCGATCAGAAGTGCAGGTGGCAACCAATCAATGTGTCTCTCTCACATTGATGTTTCTCTCATCAGTCTTTCCCCTCCCATCCACTCTCAGAACAAACCCAGAAACAAGGAGGCATGGATCAGACTGTCGGGCCTCAGAGGGAGGGGAGGGGAGGGTGGGGGTAAAGGGGAGAGATCAACCAAAGGACTTGTGTGCAAGCATATGAGCCTAACCAGCGGTTAAGGACAACAGGGGGGTGGGGGCATGTGTGGGGAGGGGTGTGGGATGGGAATGGGGGGGATGAATATGTGATACCTTAATCAATAAAGAAATTTAAAAAAAATAAATAAAAGTCAATAGAAAAATGTCCTTGAGTGAGGATTAACAACAACAACAAAAACAGCATTGACGTACAGGAGGTGCAGGTTACATTTTGGGGCAATGGGAGCATGTGAGGAGTGACAGAGGGTATATGGTTTCTTTTTTTTTTTTTTTTAAATATATTTTATTGATTTTTTACAGAGAGGAAGAGAGAGGGATAGAGGGATTTTTTACAGAGAGGAAGAGAGAGGGATAGAAGTTTAATCAAACTTCCCTTACAGAGAGTTAGAAACATCGAGAGAGAATCATCGATCAGCTGCCTCTTGCACACCCCCTACTGGGGATGTGCCTGCAACCAAGGTACATGCCCTTGACCAGAATCGAACCTGGGACCCTTGAGTCCGCAGGCCGACGCTCTATCCACTGAGCCAAACCGGTTTTGGCGGGTATATGGTTTCTTTTTGGGGTGATGAAATGTTCTAAAATTGCTTGTGGTGATGGTTGCACAGCTATATAGACATCCTAAAACCATTGAATTGTACACTTAAATGGGCAAATTGTATGGTATATGAATTATATCTCAGTAAAACTGTTACCAAAAAAAAATTAGCCAGGCCAAGGAGGCAGGAAGAAGGAATGGCATTAGTGCTCTCAGAAATGTGAAACTGCATGGAGTGTCAGAGGAGCTTGAGAAAGTGGGAAGAGAGAGTAGAGCACGGGTCAGGGATGTGCAGGGCTGAGTGAGGATAGGTACCTCGGCTGCTGCATGGAAGGGCTTGGGTATCTTGGAAGGACATGCAGCTCACGAGGGATGAGGTTATGATTTTAAAAAAGAGAGAGACACACATTCTTTGTTTAGGTCAAAGGTAATGTGTGGGAAATGTTGCCTAAGATGATCTGTTTATGTTCTTGCCTGGAAACATTTTATGTTCTGTTTTGCTTGTCAAAGGAGACTATATTGAATTAGTGAGCTTAGATGACTACAGCTGGGACAGAACACTAGGTTAGCTCAATCCAAATTCCCCCAGAGTCACATCTGGTCCAAAGGAAGAGATAACACAGTCCTGACCATCCAGTGACCACAGCAGGAGGAAAGAGTTTAGGGCACATGGGGGCGGGGGGAGGGAGGGAGTGTGTCAGAGGCGATAACTGGAACGAAGGGAACAAGTGTGCAGAGTCTCTGAGCTATGAGACCCTAGGCCCCACACATATCTGACGTTTCCTCGTCAGTATTTAAGGATCTGTGTTGTCCCGTCAGCCCTGGCAGTGGCATCACTGCATAAAGAGACCCCTGATGCCCCATGATCGGATCTGGCATGGATCATTGGTGGTGACAGCCTTGTGCCTTGTTGGTTCCTCTCCAGCTTGCTTTTGCTGCAAGAGGGTGAGGCCCCAGAGCAGGGAGGAGGCTAGGGATAGGCAGGAGGAAGGTCTTGCTGCCATGAGCCAGCTTGGGCTTGATCCTTCTGTGGATGGAGAAGGGAGGATTTGTGGGGGTGATTGGGAGTGTGATGCAATTAGAAATTTGGTCTGGGGCTTGGGAGGATGGACTTAGAAGGAGGCAGGCTGGAGGCAGGCAGCTGTTCCAGCTCTCCACGTGAGAGGACGTGGGCTGAACTGGGGCAGGCGTGGCATGCGGGGAGATGAAGCACTGGGTCACAGACCAGCTTAGGGGATGAGACACACAGGATTGGGCCAGTTTTGATGAGATATGAGGGTGTGAGAGGTTAGAAGTCAGGCTTCTGACTCATCAGTGACTGGAGCTGTTTCTGAGATGGGGACAATCAGAAGAGTAGGTTTGGGACAGGGACGAGGTGGTGGCGGAGGAGGTGTTCAGTCTCAGATGTGCTGAATGGGAGTGTATGAGGGAGGTGGCTGTGTGGGCCTGGAGCTTAGGGGAAGTAGCTCTCAAGATACCAATCTGGAAGTCATCAGCACGCTGGCTGGCGGCAGTTCAGCCCACGCCCGGCCATCTGTTGGCTTGCAGTCAGGGCAGGCCTCTTTTAGAAGCCTAGTCCTGCCAGGAGGCTGGAGAGCAGCCTCCACAGTGGGCCAAGTGAACACAAGTGGACACAAGCGTGCCTGATGAGGACACCTGGCATGGAGCTTAATTTGGCAAGTGGAGCGGGGAGAGCAACAGCCAGGGATTCCCCCTCCCGGTGCCTGCTGTGCCGCCTCCTGCATGACTGGCCATGGTGATTTGTGTTTTCTTTTTAACTAAACATATATATCTTTAAATTCTGAAAGTTAAGTTGGTGGAAGGGTAACTCAGTGTGGATACATTGGGGGACAAATTTTCACTACCTTATTAACATTGATATATAGAAAGTGTCCCCCAAAATGGTATACACACTTTAACAGCTGATAGCTCAATTTTGAAAATGAAACGTATTTTAATAAACACTCCCTTTATAATTATTCACATTGTGTGTATACATTTTTGGGGACACACTGTTGCTTTTTAGCCCCACTTACAGAATTATATCCCCTAGATTAGCACCAGATGGCATGTATAGAGGTGTTCACGCCAGCCTTGTAGGTATCAGTAACCTGTCAGAACCAATGGGACATCCATTGACAGGAGTGTGGTTAAATAAACCATCATCTATGCTTACAAGGGAATACTTACAAGTACTCAAAGTCTGAAGTTTCATAAGAACCGATTTAGAAATACACTGTTAGGTGAGAAGTTGCAAAGCATTTTAAAAAGTATATTTTTATTGACGGAATCGAACCCAGGACCTTTCAGTCCACAGGCCGTTGCTCTATCCACTGAGCCAAACCAGCCAGGGCGCAAAGCATTATTATAATATATTCCCATTTTAGTAGAATACTAGTTGAATGCACATGGAAGAGTATTGGAAGCAGAGATACCAAGTTGTCTAGAGTGGCAGCCTCTGTGGAGAAGGACAGGGAGGCTGGAGGGGAATATTTCAATTTCTACTTTATGTACCCTTCCATCGTTTGGATGAGGATTTGACGTGGCATTACATTACAGAGCTGCCTGAGTCTTAGGGAACCTTCATCAAGCCCCTTCTCTTGACACTTGAAGATTCAGGGGATGGCGCCTGAGGGCCCAGGCCAGGGCTGGACCTTCACATCACCCAGGCCAGAGCCCCAGGGCCCCTGTCCAGGTACAGTTCCCCTGCTCACCTCTCACCCGGCCATTTTTCTCTTCCCTTTGTCTCCTCCTCCCCAGCCCCACCTCTGGCATTCCCTTTGCAAGATTACATCTTGCACTGGTATATAATTTAGTTGATGTTATCTGGGAAGCTGTTTATGGTCAAGACAGTAACAGTCCACATGGGAACTGATAACCCCCATTTCACCCGGGAGGTTGTGTCAGAACTTGCTCTGGTGGGTGGTAACATGCTTTTTCAGTGATTTCTTGGGCCTAGTTTCTGAGATGGAGCCAGTGTCTGAACTCCTGCCTAGGGCCTTTATTTTGTGTTGTTAATCCTCACCCGAGGATATTTTTTCCATTGACTTTTAGAGAGAGTTGAAGGGAGGGGGAGAGATAGAAATATCCATGTGAGAGAGACACATCTATTGGTTGCCCGGGGGGATCGAGCCTGCAACTAAGGTACGTGCCCTTGACTCTAATCGAACCTGGGGCCCTTCAGTCCATAGACCAACGCTCCAACCACTGAGCAAACCCAGCTAGGGTGCCTAGGGCCTTTGGAATAGGCCTCAGCATAGGCAAATGTCAGCCATCAGGACTTTTGAAGATAAGACTTTCTGGATAAACCAGGGTTTCTGGATGGAAGCGAAGGAAAGGCCCCCAACATTTTATTTTATTTTTTTATTGTTATTTAAATGAGATTAATTTTGTGTGACTTTATTGTTTTGGTTTTGTTTTAATCCTCTCCCAAGGATATTTTTCCATTGATTTTCAGAGAGTGGAAGAGAGAGGGAAAGACAGAGAGAAGTATCGATGTGAGAGAAATACATCGATTGGTTGCCTCCTGCACATTCCCGACCAGGGCCTTGGCCAGGGAGCCTGCAACCGAGGTACATGCCCTTGACTGGAATCTAACCCGGGACCCTTTGGGTTGACACTATCCACTGAGCCAAACCACCTAGGACTTTATTTTACTTTTTAAAGGGGCATTTTATATATTTTTATTGATTTCAGAGAGGAAGGGAGAAGGAGAGAGAGAAACATCAATGATGAGAGAGAATCATTGATCGGCTGCCTCCTGCAGGACCCCTACTGGGGATCAAGCCTGAAACCTGGGCATGTGCCCTTGACCAGAATTGAACCCGGGACCCTTCAGTTTGCAGGCCAACGCTCTATCCACTGAGCCAAACCAACTAGGGCCCAACACTTTATTTTAAACATCCTGCATAAAACACTTCTAGAATGTATTAGTTTTTCTTTTCTCTTTTCTTAGCGGCACACGCTGAACATAGCGGAGCTGTTCCGCATGAGGACTGTTACTAGTAGACTTGCAGTGAGATGGAACAGAACTGTCCTGAGGGCCCAGTTCTGCTTCCAATAGTTTTGTATCTGGGCCACCTGTCAGGCTACCCCCTCTCCCTTCCCGCCGTGGTCAGAGTGCCTGATACAGCACCCCAGACCCCTTTTCTAACTTGTGGCTGTCATCGTTCTTTGGGCTCAGCTGCCAGACACACTCTATAGTTTGTTGGGAGGGTTTACATCAAGAATGAACATGATGTGCCCTAACTAGTTTGGCTCAGTGGATTGAGCGTCAGCCTGCGGACTGAAAGGTCCCAGGTTCGATTCTGGTCAAGGGCATGTACCTTGGTTGCGGGCACATCCCCAGTGGGAGGTATGCAGGAGGCAGCTGATCGATGTTTCTCTCCCATCGATGTTTCTGACTCTCTATCCCTCTCACTTCCTCTCTGTAAAAAATCAATAAAATATATATTTTAAAAAAAGAATGAACATGATGTAATTGTCTCTCTTGTGAATCATTGGTGCCTGCTTAGTGCCCTAGGGCCTCTCTGAGTTGCCTTCCTTGAATTCTGTGTGAGGCCAGGCATCAGGCAGACCATGGCTCCCTTTCTGGACCGCTGCCTGATGCTAAGCATGTGGTTTAAGCCTTGAAGCTTATTTGCTCCCCTGTAAAATGAAATAAATTACTTGCAGGTTGTTATGATTCAACAGCACAGTGCCTAGTGAATGCTCAATAGGTATTAGTATGATTGGATGAGTGACAATGCTTTATTGGTATTGGCAGGGTACTAGGCTTTGAGGTGCAGAAGAGGAGAAGCTGAGACTCCCATTTTAGAGGGGTGTGCCATGTCCTCGATTATCCTGTTTCTGGGTGACTAAGCACTGTGTGTGTGTGTGTGTGTGTGTGTGTGTGTGTGTGTGTTATTATCCTCACCCGAGGTCATGCTTAGAGAGAGAGAGAGACCCATCAGTGTTGCCTCCCAACTGGGGAGCAAAACCTGCAATCCAGGCATGTACCCTGACTGAGAATCAAACCAGCAACCTTTTGGTGCACTGGATGATGCTCAACCAACTGAGCCACTCTGGCCAGGCAGCACTTGATTTTTTTAGATGCAGTTTGGGGCAATAGAAACCAGGTGTAGGGAGCTAGATAAAGGGACTTGGAAACTTGGGAGGGTCTGGCCAAGCTGGAGAACAAGAGTGTAGAGGGCTGAGGAGACACAAGCTTCCTCTTCGTCCTCTTCACTCTTGTGCCCCAGAAGCCTCTGTCTCCACCAATGCAAGGCAGACCAATCCCTCCTGACCAGACTCAAGCCCACCTCATCTCCATTTTGGCTTTTCCAGACTCATGTCCTATTCCCTCTTCTTTATGTCACATTCCTACTGGGCTTTGTGGGTGCCTGCAGTCTACTTCCTCGGGGATTGTTGTCTGGGGGAGATGCAGACCAGGAGGCTGAGGCAGTGATTCAGTTGGAGAGGTGTGCTGAGAGGGAGCTAGAATTAGAGGTTGACAATGCCATCCTCCATTTGGCCACAAGATGGTGCACCAGGACCACTCCGCTGCCAGAGAGCTGGGTTAGCGGTTGTGGCTGGAACAACCAAGCTGTGAGTCAGCCAAGCTAAGTCTCCTCTGCTTTTCTGCACAGCACCTGCCTATCGTCGCTGTCCCCCAGGTCTCTTCCCTGAACCCTACTTCCTTCACCCAAGTTCCAGTTGACCTTCTGAGATTAAGTAGGGCTCGTGGCATGGTGTCTTTCTGTCTGTCCATCCCTTCTTATCCTCATCTCCCTGTGCCCCAGCTTCCTGGGTTGGGAAGGGGAAGGCCAGGGGACAGTTCCCTAATGCACTCTGCCTTGGTGTCCAGTGCAGCTGCTCCAGCCTTGACCTCAAGCTGTCCTCACTTCCCTCACCTGGGTCATGCTGGCAGCTCTCAAAGTCAGAGCAGCAGCTACAGCAGTGTGCTTGCCAGCCATGAGCCAGGGGTGTGGGGGGCACCAAGTAGGAGCTTGAGGCTGTCAGGAGGTCAGAGCTATTCTTTCTAGGCTCCCAGAGGCACCACTCCACTCTGGTCCTCCCACTGTGGTCCCTCCAGGAGAGGGAAAATCCATCCTCAAGACAGACTCCCCCCATCCTCCTTCAGCTTTCTAGGGGACATGTGGAGTGTATGTGGCAGGTATATGCATGTAAGGTGACTTGGAAAGAGGTCCAAACCAGGTACCCCAAACTCTCTATAGGTCCTCTAGGTACACACATCATGCTGCAATGGGGTTGTTATCAGGTGAATGACAATTCTGCACCCCAAGTTTGTGGGGAGGCTTTCCATTGGCCTCCCTGGCTCCTGCCTCATTCAGCACCTACTGCTTGGATGAGTTTTTCTTTAACATATTTTATTGATTTTTTTTTTACATTTTTTATTTCTTTATTGATTAAGGTGTCACATATTTGTCCTTATCCCCCATTCCCATCCCCCACCCCACCCTCCTTGGATGATTTTTTAAGAAAAAAAAATTGATTCTTTACTGGAATATTGGCTTTTCTCCTCTGTTAGAGTATGAAAATCAAGGGCCTGAAGGGCCACTTAGTAGGCCAGGCTGCTATTGCATAGCCTGATGCCCACTCTGCCTGTCTGCACCTAGCACCCTGCAGCTCACCCTGCAGCATGAGGGGCTGGGCTGTGTGCACACAGGTGGTCCCGAGGAGTGGCAGGCAGGATGTGGCAGGGGAAGGGGGTGTATGGAGGAACAGCTCTGACTTGGTGTTGGGCACTGCTTTTCTGGTCCTTGGCATTTGCCCAGACCTTGGCCACTCAGGCAATGGTTTCCAAGCCTTGACCTCAGCTGAGACTTCGTGTTTGGTTGGCGGATGGGGCTTTCCCCTCTGAGGAGTCATCTGTGGTATCCTCGCTGCTGCAGCTTGCTCTTTTCTGCGGGCCCCTGCTCTGGTGGCTGCTCAGAGGATCCCCAGCCCCGGGCCTCTCCTGCACCTGCTGGCAGTCCTGCCAGGGCTGCCCCTTAGGTACCCAGGCCTCTGGGCTCATCTTGAGCTCCTGAGTTACCCTCGGGGGCTGGGGTTGCAGAGAGTCAGTGTGATCCGGGCCTGACAGGTAAAGATCAGAGCTGGCCAGGCCCCTGGAGGTAACCATACTCAACCCTCTTATTTTACCTGGGAAACTGGGTCCAGGTGAGGCCCATGGGCTTGCCTATGATCTCCTGATCTCCTGACACCCGTCTTGGCTCCTCCTGTGCAATCCCTACATTCTCGGATGTAATCCTTCATTTGTTCACTGAAGGATTAAGCCTCTGTGTGCTCGGCCCCCAACTCAGGAGTGGGTGGTTAGGTCAGAGAGGCCCTGCTTCTGGGGCCCTTGCAGTTACCCCAGGCTTTGCCACATGGTGTCTAGCTTGGAGATTAAAGGGTTGGGAGTCGAGGAATATGGGTGACCTGGCACACAGGGCCCTAAGTCCAGAAAATGGGTTGTGGCTTCCCCATTTTCCCCGACCCTCAAACCTTTAAGCCCCGGGGGAAATGAGGGTCCTGGAGGATATCTTTCAGGCCTGGCCCAGGCTCCATGTCATTGCCATTCCTCCATTGCTTACAGCATTCAGACCTAGCTGCTTCTAGGCGGCAGCCTGAGCAGGCGACCACCCCTCTCCCAGGGGCTGGCCTAGGTCCGCAGTGCTGACCACGCTTAATGTGGCATATTACTGCTTCCCCTGCACAGCCCTGCCTGCCTCTCCTCAGGACCACCTGTGTGCACACGGGGATGGCAGAACATGTGCAGTGAGGGGGTCTGGGGTCCTATACAGGACCAGCTTGGATGCCTACTGTTCCTGCCACTTCCTGCCTGGCTCAAGCCTCTTGGCTCTGCTGGGCACAGGTATGGAATGGATCAACTCTGCTCCTGGCCTGGGCTGCACAGACCAGTTTCTGTGAGCTGCAGGGGATGAGGCTTCGTGCTGAGAGCAGCATGGCTCGCAGCCCCAGATGAGGCTCGATCCCTGTAAGCCCATCCATGAGGCCTAAGTCTAAGCAAAATGAATATTTCCATAGCTTTGGCTCTAGGCACCGGGGAGCTGGCAGGATGCTCCAGCCAGGATCCAGCCTGACCTGGCTTAATCTCACTGTGAGCAGCCTCTGGGAGCCATAAAACTGCCCTGCCCCCATCCAAGGGAGCTGCAGCTTTCTTTAGTGTCTTTCCTTAGCGTAGAACAGAAGCCCAGCATCCAGACTGGCAGGGCTGCTCAGGCGCTGAGGGCCAGCAGACCCAGGAGCCACACATGGCATGGGCCAGCTTTTGAGTAAGCTCACTGCCACCGCTGGCCTTCCCTGGGCGGCCTGGCACCTGGCCTCTCCAGACCACTTTACCTCTCTCACTCCCACTCAGGCCAACGTCCATCCTTGGGAAAACGAAAAGAAGCTCTTCCTTGCAGCCCCAGACTCACTGCAGCCTCCAGGTTCTATAACTGCAGTGGCAGACATGGAGAGGAAAGAGCTCATTCAAGGTTAAAGTACGTGGCAGCTGCAGAGGTGTGGCCCCTGCCTTCCAGGGCGAGGCTGGGTCTCCTAATTCCCAGGCGGGGCTGCGGCAGAGCAGCATGCAGGGAAGCTGCCCTTCCAGCCCTGTGTCCTGAGACACGTCCTGTGGAGCCAGGGTGGGTGGGGTGTCCTGGTGAGGGGCTATTCGGCGGATCTCCGGATCTCCGCTCAGTCAGAGAACTTCTTGGAACTTGCCCTGGGTGCAGCTGTAACCAGTTCTGCCCCTCCCTTTGGCACATGGGAGGGACTGTTCCCTGCCTGGCACCCTCCTGACTGTTGGATAGGTTGACTTCCTCATGGGATATGAGAGATGCTTTCATTCTTCCAGGCACAGGGACGAGGTGTTCTTGAGAGCATGAGGGTAATTAAATGTGGCTCTGCCATCACTTGCCACCTGTCTCAGAGCGGGGAGAAGGGTGGTGAACCTGGGTCAGACATCCTGCTGCCTCCTGGACATGGGGCGTGACACTCCCATTCGATCCCTGTGTCTGATATGCTGGTGGGTGGTGCCACTGGCCCCACGTATCAGCTGGGCCACCTCTGCAGATCAGTCCCATCCCCTTCTGCAGATGCTTCACCTCACTGAAAGGCCTCCAGCATGAAATAAAATGCTGGTTCAGGGACCGAGGAAGGAGAACTCCCTGGCCTCTCCCTGCAGGAGCTCTGCCCTGCACCAGCTGAAACCCAGTAGCTTGCATGCGGCTGTGCCAGCAGTAGACTCCAGGTTCTTCCCAAGACGGCTGGCCCGCCAGCCCGGGGGCTTCCCATGGAGCAAAGGTTGCCCTGTACCTCCTGCTTGCTCCTGTGGCCCCCAGGGCAGCAGCTCCAGGGGTAGCAGGTGGTGCAGAGTTAGGTCCTAGCTGCTGACCAAGTCCCTGGGGCTGCCCATAGCTCTTTGTGATCTTGCTGGTAGGTGAGGTGAGACGTGGGCTTGGGGACAGGAGTCCCAAATTTTGAGCCAGCTCTGTTGCTCCTTTGCCAGGAGAGAGCAGAGTGGGGCCTATGTGTTTGCATGCCCAGGGTGCACGAGGTCCCCGCAGCCTTCATGACAGGGAGGAGAACATACTTGAGCCCGTGGGGGAGAAAGGGACAGACCATGGGAAGGAAGGGCAGGGGCATTCTGTGGAGCCCTGAGTAGGACAGCCTGAGCAACAGCCTGCAGTCAAGCACCCAGCACCTGCCAGCGGCTGAGGGTATTAGCTGGGAAGCTCTGGGTGGGATCCTTTCTGCCAGGAGAGAGGGACTGTGGGGGGCTGGGCTCAGTCCTCTCTGTCTAACACTGCCTCTGTTCAGGGTCTGTGGTGGGTGCCCTGGGAGGCGGGCACTATAGGGACTTGCTCTAAAGGTGACCAGCTTGTAGCCTGGGTTCAGAGAGATTCCACAGGCTGCTCAGGGCCAAGCTGTGGGATAGGATTCAAACCCAGGAGACTGGCTCCAAAGCCCAGGTTCTCTCCTCTGCCCCACTCAGCCACCTAAGAAGTAATAACCTGAGACCAGTGATCCAACAAAATGGCGCTGCAGAGGAAGCCTGGGGCTGTAGCGACCAGCAGGGATGATGGGTGGGCCTTGCACTGGCCGGGGCAAGAGGCCCTGGACATCTTAGTTGGAGACAGGGGCAGTGCCAAAGCTCTGGATGGGCAATGGCTGGAGGCACCCGAGAGAGGGTAAGAGGAACTGCATTTGACAGGAAGAGTTGGAACTCGGTTAGTTGGTATTGCATGAGGTTTGCAGGGAGTCTGTGATGTGCTCTGGCAGAGGCCTGGAGGCGAAGAGGATGCTTAGTCTGTGCTGCAGGCCCCAGGTAAAGCCAGGGTTAATGGTTTCCATGCTGTGGCTCCCACACTGGGAGCTCCAGATGTAGTGCTCTGACCCTGCAAGCCAGGCCGCCAGTGTACACATCTGCTTTGGAGCTGATATGAAGAAGAGGTCTCACCCACCCCAGAGCCTGGGGAGGAGACTCAGGCACAGCACATTCACTGAGGGGGGGGGGGGGGCGCTCTCTGGCTCCGTCGGGCCACCAGCCTGGCCATCTGGTCACATCTGTGCATCTGTTTGAGTTTCCCTGCTTTGAGCCCCAAAGTTGCAGCATCAGAGAGCCTCTGGGGCAGAGTGAGTGTTGGAGCCAGAGCCCAGGTCCAGTCCCTTCAAAGCAGACCCCTCACCTGGGCCAGGGGAGAGGCATAACCAGCTACAGTGCCCTGCGCCCTCACAGGGAGTGGCAGGATGGGCACACTAGGTTCCAGGGAGCATGTCTGCACATCTGGTTTCACTCAGCGGGCCGCAATTCCTGAAAACCCCTGAGCTCCCCAGGAGAGTGTTGCTGAGTGACCTCTGGAAAAGCAGAAGTGAAGTCTTGGGAACACGCTGTCCTCTCACACTCTGCCGTAGCCAGCTGGCCAGCAGGGTCCCTCCGTGGGCCATGAGGCATGGGTGAGTCTAGAGCAGGGGGCTGCCCCGCCTAGGATACTGTGCCAGGTGTTGCCTCTATGCCTGCTGGGCCCCTGGACTGCGTGGGGCCAAGACCCTCCCTTCCTGTCTTCCTAGGGCCCTTAGGAAGGGGCTGCAGAGGTGTGGGGGCTAGCGAGGAGCTGGCAGGATCTCCTGCCCTTGGGAGCTCTGGAGGGGCTGAAAGATCACTTTCAGGGCTGGCAGGATCTGGGAAAGCTTTCAAAAAGTGGATGGAGAGCAGGGCTGCCCAGCTGCCACCTCTCAAGGCCTGGCTAGGGCTGGCTGCCAAGCCCACACTTTGTCCTGCAGAGAGTGCAGATCAGGCTAGGGGTCCCCATGTCCCCTCTTAATCAGGGGCTGGAGTGGTAATCAGAGGTGCCAGCTGGGGTCAGGGCTTTACCACTGAGGGGTCCTGGACCAGAAGACCTGGGTTGAGGAGGAGACAGGAGGTGGAAGGACAGATGGAAGCTGCGGGGCCAGCTTGAATCTGGTGTGGTCCTCACTAGGAGCCCTGGGAGGAAGAGCCACGCCAGGTGGTGTTGGGCTACAGCCTGCCCAGGCACCTTCAGAGAGCTCAGCTGGGTCCTGCTGGAGCCTCAGCCATGGTCTCTGACACAGGCAACCGCAGGGTGGACAGCGGTGCCTGTGGAAGAGGGAGGGCAGGGGCTCTCACTGTCCAGGCTGGGGGTGTGTCCTCCAACTCAGCTCTGGCTGGGCCTGAGGAAGCAGCCCTGTTTCCTGCACTTCAAGGGCTTCTTTCTAGGGCATCCTGTGCACTTCCCTGGAGCCCTTGCTGGGGGCAGAGGTCACAGGCAGGCCACCCTAGGTAGAGAATAGCACTGGTAGGGCCCAGGAGTCCAGGGCTGAGACTGAAGCAGTGCTAAGACAGGGCGTGGGGCCTCAGGCTGTGGGCAGGAGGCAGGGCTCTAGCTCTGGGGCCACAGGGGCTGCTGGGTAAAGGTGACAGTAACACGTGTGAGAACTTCACTCTTATAATGGTGAAGAGAATGGACTTGGGAGCAGGAGCCAAGATGTGGGCAGGAGCCCAGCAAAAGGGCCCTGTGGTGGTGGTGAGGTTGCCTGGGTTGCGCCAGGAAATGGAGTTGGGGGAACGTCACCAGAACGTTAGGACAGGCAACACTGGGCAGTGGAAGAGGTACGGGAAGGTCCTGGGTAGGTGAGGAGTGCTGAGGAGCAGGCCCACGGCCCTCAGGCGAGGCGGCAGCACTGGGAAGCTGTGTTGGTTGGCTTCCTTGTGGAGGGATGTAGGTCAGAATGCAGAGTGAACTTCCTGATAGCAGCAGCATCTTCTTGGACATGAGGAATCGTCCTCTGAGGAAGCCTTTTACCGTGAGATTCCAAGCTGACCAGACATTCTTGGTGCTGGGCCACGGATGGGAGGATTTGGGGTAGACAGCTGGGCATGTGGGTAGACCAGTGCGGTACCCCGAGTCTATGCTAACCAGACCACTGCTCAGCTTCAGCCCAGGCATGTCTGGGGCTCTCTGGGGCCATCATTGGGGCTGTCAGGCTGCTGAGCTCAAGGCGCAGAGCAGAACTAGCCCCTGCCTTCCCAGAGCCCCTGGCGTCCTTGGCTGCCCTCGGGGGCTGGGCCAGGGCTGGGTGGCCAGGTCTCCCACGAAGCTCTCAACAAGTTCCAGGCCTCTCCTCCTGTGCTCAGATCCCACCCCCCAGTCACACCCCCTCCTCCTCACGTCCCTCAGAGGGAGCAGGAAGCTGAGGGTGGGGGGTGGGGTGGGGAGGTTTCTAACGGGCCTTGTCCAGCCCTGAGGCCTGTGTAAAGGGCTTGAGGCTGCCAGCCACGGCCCAGCCGCCAGCTTCTCGAATAGGGTCAGAGCTGGTTCAGAAGCCCTGTGTGGGCCGAGCTGAGGGATCCAAGTCGCCTTCCTGGCTGGCAGGCTGTCCCCTCTCCTTGGGTCACAGGGAGACACGAAGCTTGGCCAGGGAAAGTGGTCTGGAACGGCCCTTTGACAGTGTCCCTGGGGACTTTTAAAAATGAGTTTCCTGGTAAGGAAGACTCGCAGGCCTTGGGCAGGATTCTCGGTAGAGTCTCCCGGGTTTGCTCTGATCTGACAAACGCCAGCAGAAACCACCCGGCTGTCTGCCTTCCAGCAGTGCTGGGAGCCGTGGCTTCCCCAGATGCAGCGTCAGCAAAATGCTGCAGCCAAGGCACAGGGGGTTTGCTCTAAGGCCCGTGCTAAGCCCAGGGGCGGGGAGGTGTGCAAAGGAGAGCCCACCCCCCGGTTTTACTCCTCCAGGTTAAATGCACACGTCCCTAGCTTCTCGAGGAATGGCTGATACCACAGGTGATGCCAGAGAGGCTCTCCAATGAGTCATGACAGGCCCAGGCCTCTGTCAGGTGGACGTGAGTGTCCAGGCTGCCTCTGAGGTCATGGGGTGCCATCCAGAGTCGCAGGTGGAAGCTCTGGCCTCTCTGCCACCTGCCAGCTTTTGTGGGACTAAAGTCTGTCTGGGCAGGTAGGTGTATATTTGGAAGGCCCATCCTGAGCCAAGGGCTATGGGAGAATGTGGTCAAGGATGCAAAGGGAGGAGAGGAGACCAGAGTTGGGATGGACAGAATCCATGAGGTCTGATCCACATCTCAGCCCCTCTGTGTTTGGCTGTTGGACTCTGGTCAGTTTTCATATTCCCTCTGATTTCTGTTTTCTGAGTCTGTGAAATGGGCATGCCTGGGAGGTCCAGCACACACGTTGCTCCTGGCAGGGGCTAGGTACTCACCAGGGCCTCGTCTGTTTCCAATTAAAGTGGGTGTTGCTGCCCCCTTATGTTGGGGGTGCTGACTCCCACCTGGCCAGGGCCAGGTGTTGGATGGAGTCAGGGCGGGTTGGAAAGGGGAGAGGGTAATTGGCGGTGGGGGAGTTGTTGAGTAAGCGAAGGGGAGAGAAGTGGACAGGTTTGGGCCAGGCTAGGCTTCCAGCTACTCTCTGCTCCACAGCCTCCCCTAGTGGGATTTGAGCATCTGCTGTGCCCAGGCCAGAACACCCACCCACTTCTCTTTCAAGTATCACAATACTTATTATAGATGAAAGTATATAAAATCAGGGCATGAACATGACTTGATAAGTTCATTAGACTTAATTTCAATCCATATATATATATATATATAAATATATATATATATATATATAAAAGCCAAGTGACCGGAACAACATAACAACCGGAATGGCCAGTTGCTATGATGCACACTGCAGTAGCCAACCGGCCTGATGGGGGCCCCAATCACCCCCCCAAACTCCCACGGCCCCTCCCCCTGGCCAGCCCCACCCCCAATTGCCCCCCCCTCCCAACCCAGGGCAGGGCCGGTCGGCCAAACTCCTGCATCCCGCCCCCCCCTGCTGGCCGGATCCTGCCTGTGTATGAATTCATGCACCGGGCCTCTAGTACAGTGATGGCGAACCTATGACACGCGTGTCAGCACTGACACGCGTAGCCATTTCTGGTGACACGCGGCCGCTGAGGCGGCCACATGCCGAGGATGAAACATTTGCTGCTCCTGAGGATGAAACATTTGTGAAATAATGTTTTTTCCTCAAAGTGACACACTACCCGAGTTATGCTCAGTTTTTTGGCGAAGTTTGACACACCAAGCTCAAAAGGTTGCCCATCACTGCTCTAGTACTAGAATAAGAGGGACCAATTCATATTCTCACCATTCGTTTCACACCTACAAAAACCACTTCAAGGACACTAACAATCTCTCGAAACTGATCAGTTTTGTGCAAGTAAACCATGTTTCTTTTAAAAGAACTTGTGCCCTTGCCCAGCGTCAAGGATATTAACATCTAGCACATAAAGCCCATTACAGGTAGAAATACAGGTGATATACTATTACATCAACAACCATCAGTTACAGTTAAGGATTTTTCTGTAACAGCCAAATGAATAATCAAATAATGTAACAACTGAATTATTACTGAGTAATAATACTGGGTCTCACCTGTCCTCCCACCTGTGCCTTATTCTAGGCATAAGTGGGCCATGGCCTGACGGTGGTGAGGATGGGGAGAAGTAGAGCCCCGGGCAGGGGCTCATGGCAGACGGCCTGGGGTGAGAACATACGAGTGTGCACAATCCTTTGGGCAAAAAGGCAGCAGGATCCATGTGGCAGAGCAGGAGACTGTCGGCTTTTCCCTGCTGTACCTTGCCTTTGGTTTTGTTCTCCTGTGGCTTGGCCATGGGAGAAAAGTAGGTGTGAATGGTAGAGTGATGGTGAAGGCAGCAGATGGTGAAGGCCTCCTGCAGCCTCCTGAGTTTAAAGGTCACTCTGTGTGTGCCCAGGAGCCGCAGAGGACTCGAGTGCTGCCTGCTCCCGGGTGCCATGCAGAGATGCAGGTGGGAGGGGTGTACTCCTCCCACCGCCTCCCACATGCTCTCCCATCTCTCCTTTAGCACATCTGGGAGCACTGATGGGGTACAGGAGGAGGGGCATCACAGGGGTCCCTGAAGCCTGTCGGTGGTCCCTTAAGCCCTACTCTTCTTCAAGCAACCAGGATAGCATGGCCTCCTAGGCTCTCAGACACACAGGGGGGACTGGTGGAAATGTTCGCCTTTCCTGCTGTCCTCTGGGTAACCGCCCCAGTGGAGGAAAGCATGCAGTCCCTGCAGCAGAGGCAGCCCCGGCTGCTGGACCTTCATACACACATACATGCACACATGGACCCGTCTCAGCCACTGTCCTTGGTATGCCATCACTGCCACAGTGTTCCCATTTCAAATTTCAGGAGTGACTCTTATGCTGTCTTCACCAACCCTCTGCCCAGTCTTACATTCATTCAATAGTTCTTTACTGAGCATCAAAATGCACCAGAACTACCCTGTTTTAGACTCTAGGATGCCACAGTGAAAGGCCCAGCTGTCATGGAGCTTATATGTCCTGTGTGCAAGGGGGTATGTGTTACAAAGAAAAGTGGCACAAGTGAAGGGTGACAGGGCTGCAGCAGAGGCCTCTGAAGAGGGGGTGTCTGAGGAGCGAGTCTCACTTTCCAGGCAAGGGACAGGGAAGGGCCCCGAGATAAGGATGCATGGACGAGTGGTGTGCGCTGTTTGGTGTTTTGAGAAGATCACTGGCTGTGTGTGGAGAATAGACTGGGCAGTGGGAAACAGGGGCAAAAGCAGGAGACTATGGGGTTGTTGCCATGATCCCCTGGGTCTCACTTGTCCTTCCTCAGTCCTTCCCTCCCTTTTCTCACCACTATCCCTAAGAGCTCAGGAGAGCCTGTAAGATTGGCTTGCCTGCCCCAGCCACTCCAGCGTCCTCTCCACCTAACACATTTGCTCTCTGGGCCACTTGTCACTTACACCAGCGGTCGCCAACCTTTCAGACCTCACGGACCACCAGTGGTCTGCGGACCACCGGTTGGCGATCGCTGACTTACACCATCCTCCTGGCTGTTGACCTTGGTATTTTCCTGTCCCTGCCCTCTGCTGTGGCCAGCCTAGCATGCCCTCTCACCTTCTCAGTCCTATCTTGGTGCCTTCTCCACATTGCCCCCCTCCCCCACTACAGCATGTCCTTTATTTCATCTGTATTATTTCTGCCTGGGGGTATGCTGGATTGCTCTACTAGCCCGGAGGCCGTGGAAGGCAGGGCCTGTGTCTTATTCTGCTCCTGGTCAGGGTCATCCCAGAGCCCGCCACGCAGAAGGGCCTCAAAGGCTTGTGAATAGCACCTTAGGTTGGAGTTTCCGGCCTTGTCATTTGGAGGAACAATGGTTCTACTTGTGCTTAGACTGTACTGTGCTTGGACAGTATACTGGCTCATGGCCCAAGGGTCTGGGGCATCTCCAGGGCCTTGGCTGACTGCTTTGGAGTAGGCCCTGAGCCAACAGGGAGGTGGCGGTGGAGGTGGAGACAGGAAGTTAGGGTAGCAGCAGGACTCAACTCCAGGGGAGAGGCTAGGGCCGGGAATCGGGGTTGGGATGAGGAGACTCAGCATGGCCAGCCCTCACACCCCACCCTTGGGTTTCAGACCTGAAGCTGCACCTGCAGAGCACCGACTACGGCAACTTCCTGGCCAACGAGGCATCACCACTGACCGTGTCAGTCATTGATGACCGGCTCAAGGAGAAGATGGTGGTGGAGTTCCGCCACATGAGGAACCACGCCTATGAGCCACTCGCCAGCTTCCTGGATTTCATTACGTGAGTGTGCCCTGCAGTGCCTCACCTTCTCCCCAGCTGGGCAGGACGGCTGCATCTGATGGACCTGGCCCAGCATGGCTTAGGTCAGCTGCCTGTAGAGTCCTCCTGGGCTATATGGCTGGGCTGGTCATACAACAACACTGGACCTCCAGGCCACTACCCATAGAGTAGGGTCACCAGCCACTTCACTTCCGGCTAGGATACTGGTGGGCAGGCACGTATCCCATGTTGTAGTGCTAGATGAAGCCCTTTTCCCTGCACCCCTGGTGTGACAGAGATTGGGGTGGGGAACCCTTTCCTCACTCACAGCACCCACAATGAACACTCTCTGGGCCCCTGACCCCCATGTCAGGGTCAGGGATCAGGGGTCAGGGATGGGCAGAGCTCTGAAGAGCCAGGTTCATGGGATGGACCATTCAGGCTTTCTGACCATGGCCCAGGGTTTCAGGGAGAAGGGATGGTGGGGTTGGGAGTGGAGGCTGAACACCTGGTTGCCTTTCCCAGTTCTGGCCAGGCCCCCATGCTTACGACCCTTGTCTGCCCAGTTTCCCCATTGTCTAACCCTTGGGTGTAGCCCTGCCTCTACTAAGCTCCTGGCAATGCTGAGAGAGGAAAGGCCTTGTGACCTGCAGGCTAGGGGAGGGAGGGCACTTGGACAAGGCAACCTGTGCTCACTGGGTGTGCTTCTGGAAACAGGGAGGTAGAGGGGCCCCTGTGCAGTGACAGCCCAGGAACCATGAGACAGGGCCTGGTGGACAAACAGGTGGCCTCTGTCCACGTGGCTGCCTCACACGTGGTGAGCAGAGGCATGGTCAGTGGCTGGTTTATAGGAGGGTGCCCTGAGTTGGTGGAGTGTGTGTGAGTTGTGGGGAAGGAAGGTTTCCAGGCACTCTCCTGGGTACCACCTTGCTTTGACCATTTCCTGATCGCGGTGTCCTCACCCTCTTCCTTGAGACCTGACATACCTGCCCTGCTGTCCTTGCAGGGACAGGGCTAGATTCCTTTTGCCTGGCCTAATTCCCCCCACTCCCCACCCCCAGGAGCAGCCACTTACGATCCACTAGGTCAAGTGGTGTCAGCAGCTATAAGAGCACCAACCTCAGGTGGGGGCCACAGGCTGGGACACCCAAAGGGCTCAGGAAACCTGCCCAGGCTGGGAAACAGGCTCTCTCCACAGAGGAATGAAAGATCAAGTTGTTGTTATTTAGGCATTCATTGGTTACTTCTCGTATGTGCTCTGCCTGGAGATTGAGCCCACAACCTTGGTGTATTGGGATGACGCTCTAACTAACTGAGCTACCCGGCCAGGGCCTTTAGAGTGTACTCTTTCTACTTAAAAAAAAAAAAAAAGTAAAGGTTTGTGCCCAGCTGGTGCCCAGGGGCCCTCTGCTGTCCTGACTTGGCCCATAATCACGGCCATAGCCCCGGTCAAGGTACAACTGGGAATAAAAAGGTACAACTGACATGGTCCTCCTGGGGCAGGAGTTCAGAGGTGAGGTGTGTCTTGTGCTGTAGCACTGGGGAATCATGCCACAGAACCCCATCTGTCAATCAACCCCTAGCCTGGGCCTATGTATCCCTTGCCTCAAGGCCAGAGCTGAGGACATACAAGGAAACTGTGTGTTTATTGCCAGAGCCTGGCCTTCATCTTGTTTGCACAAGGTTCCTCCAGTTTCCTGATGAATGTTCTGGTCTTTCTTGCTGGGCTGGCCAGAGGAGGCCTGACCCAACCCCATGCCAGTGGTCGGAGGGCAGATGTCCTGCATCCCGCTTGGCCACCTGCCTATGTAGCTCACCCCCAGCCTGTCTTGGTGCCCTTAGAGGCTTGGTCTCTGCCTGCCAGGCCATGAAACTGGAGAGAGCTCTGAGCGTGACTGAGGCCACACAGCCGCCAGCTCTTTGCTGGAGGTTGGCTGTAAGCACCAAGTATGCTTAGAGCAGCCAAGCGCTCTTCTGTGGCAGGCTGTCACTTCCCGCCCCTTCCATTCACGGGTGATTGTGGCTTACGGTCTTCCCATCCCCTTACTCTTTCCCTCACTCGGGAAGAGTTCAGCAGCCACGTGTCAGCCTGTCTGAACCTGTGACTGCTCAGAACATGACCTTGTCATCTCTCTGCTCCTCTGCTCTCCGCTTCAGCCGCCCCCACTGATGGCTGCCCAAGGCCATGTCACCCCCCTGGAACTGCTCCACCCTTGAAACCGCTGAGTCAGGCACCCCCTCTCTACCCACAGCCTTCAGGCCCTCCAGCCCACTCTTAGTCCCTTGTGGGACGCGGGTTCCGGACTCAGCAGGACACGAGGCCCTGCTTCCTCCCCTGCTGCCCCTCTTTCTTCATTTTCCTCCCTCCCCAGCTGAGGTTCCCTGGTCCATCATTCGAGCACTCTTCTGCCAACATCCGCAGCTCTCTTGGCTGCCCATCTCATGGTCCCACCCGGCTGGCAGCCCCCCAGCCCTGGAGGAATCCCAGCAGCCTCCAGCCCGGAGGCACCCTCCCCCACCTCCGCTGCTGGGAGCAAAGTTGGGGAAGCCGGCAGCAGCATTGGGCGGGTGAACCCAGCTGCCAGACATGCACACCGACCAGCTCAGTTGGCCTTGACTTGTCCCTGCCCAGCCAGCCGCTTGCTCTCCCTACTCAGCCCCTGCAGCATCCCCCTCAAGGGTGGGAAGACCACCTCCCTATCTTAAACACCATCCCTCTCCTGGTCCCCCAACCTTCTCTCTCACCTACCTCCTGCTCCACAGAGATAATAGAGGCCAGTCTGCCTCCCATCGCTGCATCTGTACCTCCAACCCCAATCCAGTGGCTGAGGTGCTCTCCTCTTTTTTTGGGTCCTACTGCCAATGTCCTCTGTTCTCTCACCCTACTCCCTGGACCCCAAGTGGTCAATCATCTGCACTTCTGTCTGTGCAGCCACTTTCCCTTGTGGATTCTTCCTATTAGCATCTAAAAACCCCGTCTCTTAGGGCCTAAACTTATATTTTATTTATTTATTTTTAAATTTTTATTTATTGATTTGAGAGAGAGAGAGAGAGATTTTTGAGAGAGAGAGAGAGAGAAAGAGAGAGAGAGAGAGAACGAACCATCTATTTTTGTTCCACTTATGCATTCATTGGTTGATACTTGTAGGTGCCTTGTTTGGGTATCAAACCTGCAACCTTGGCCTATTGAGATGATGCCCTAACCAACAGAGCTACCCGCCAGGGCTGGCTTAAACTTTTACATTCAATGTCTATTCTCTCACCTTCCCCCACCCTTCGAGCCTCCAGTCCGCTTCCAGCAGACCCATCACTCCACCACAAGGCCCTGGCTAAAGTCACCACTGCCTTTCATGTGGCCAAGGTCTCCAGGCCTAATTAGGAGCCTCACTCAGAGGTCACCTTATCTCCATCCCTCAGAATCTCTTCGTTGCCTTCGGAGCTGCCTCAGGGTGACAGGAATAGGCTCTCCAGGAGGCAGTGAGTTCCTTGTCACTGCAGATGTGCAAGTAGAAGCTTCCCCTGCCCTCCCCTGGTGAGAGACAGTGTCCCACCCAGCCTTCAGCCACCACAGATGACCAGTACCAGCTCTGGGCCAGGCCCAGTGCCAGGAGTCAGGGGGGTGCATGGATGCAGTGGGGTGGGTGCCAGTGGTGGTGTAGATAGCTCCTGGAGAGGCCTGTGAGCAGCTGCCACAAATAGAACTAGGGGTCACAGGAGGCTTCTCCGCATTGAGAGGACTCCAGGATCAGATGGGGTTAGAGGCTCTATCCCAAGTCTCACAGCAAGTTAATGGCTCGGCCTGGAAGCAGCCCTTGGTACTAGTACATGTTACTGCAGGAGACTGAACTGAATCATCTCAAGACCATATGGCTGATGACAGCCTGCTCCAGAGGAACCTCTCACTTAGGGTCTGTCTGCCCCACACCAGGCCACTGCCTCCGCTCTGGCCACCCGCTCTCCCGAGTGGCCTCGCTAACCCCACCTGATCCTGGAGTCTCCTTTCTCTCATGGTGTTTCTCAGATTTAACTCCTACCTCCCTGGCTGCTCTTCTCCACTCCACCTCCTCTACTCTGGCTCAGCCCGGGAATGAGGAGTGGTGTTGTTGAAAGGGGTTGAGGCAGGTCCCCATTGGCATGGCAACCATCTGTCTGTTGGACCAGGAGCCTCAGTGTTACCAGCCTGGAGTGGACAGCTGGAAGGAAGCTTTGTCCCAGGACAATGGCCTCAAGTGCCCAGTGGGCCTGTTAGCACACTGGCCATTCTCCCTAGGACACGTTGGTGCAACCGTGTGCCCTGCTGCTTCAGGTTTCCAGATAGGCTTCCTCCCTGTCCTGGCCGTCCAGCCTTTGCTGTCCACAACCAGTGTTTCTGGGTTGATGGCACAATCTCCACGGGTTATGGATCTAGACCTGCTGGGGTTTCTGGGTCCTGGGTTAGACCTCGTTCCTGCCTTGAGGGAAAGGCAGTACCCACACTGTTCCCTGAGCCCAGGGAAGAGCACACAGGAGCCCTTCAAGGCCCAGAAGGCTCAGGTCAAGTGGGAGGACCCAACTGTGCCTCTGGGGTCGGGGCACGATTTCAACGAGAAGGTCAGGGCCTCTCTAGTTCTGCTATAGGCCACACTGCAGTCATTCTGATTGCAGGAGGGAAACTGAGGCTTGGCAGTTGGTATGATGAGAGATTTGGATGGATAGACCGGCAGGGGTACCTAGTCATCATGGCCTTCTCACCAGGGCCAGGCTGGCCCACAGGGCTGGGTGGTAAGAACAGGAAGTAAGCCATGGTGCTCCAGCAGGTGGCGCCAAAGGGCACAGCAGAGGGACAGGGCTTCCCTGGGGACTCTTGAGGACTTCTTGGAGGAAGTGTCTTCCTATACTCCAACCCGAGCTTTCTGTGGGCCTGAGCTGAATCTACGAATCTGCGGGACACACGGCGAGGGAGGGCCTTTGGGCAGAGGATTACAGACTGCCCCTCTCCCATCCCACCAGGGCCTCTTTGGCCTGGCGGGCAGCCGTCTGTCCATTCCCCAGCTGTCTTCCTCTGGAGGGAGACGCTGACCAGCTGGAACCTCATTCTCTCTATTGAGGCCAAATGAAGGGAGGACTGGTGGAGCGGCTTTCTGGGGGCTGGGAGTCAACTGCTGAAGCCAGGCAAGGAGGGGGAGGGTTTCCCTGGCTGCTCAAGTTCTTGGGAGAGAAACGGACAGCTGAGCCAGTGTCATCTCCTTTCTCCCAGGAAAGAAGATTCTGGCTGTCATTGGGCAGGGGAGAAGATCGGGGACTGCCGCTATACTAACCTTGTGGTTGACCCAAGGGGAGGAAGGGTGAACCTGGCACAGGATCATCATGCTGCCTCGCCTGGGTTGGAAGAGGGCCTTGGAAGGGGCTGGGGTGTGATCGCAAGTGACCCTCACTTGGCTCAGCGTTTTCCTTGGTGCCCAGCTAGATCTTCTAGCAGGAGAGGCTGGGGCAGCCAGGGGATACTGCCTCCGGCCCCCACATCTGCTGTCAAGGCTGAAAAGTGAGTCATAACTGGCCTGTTCCCCATCACTGGAGGGATAGCAGCAAAGCCAAATGGCAGAGTCTTCCCACAGGGTTCTCCTCTTGGGGGAGGGGCCTAGACCCAGAGGCACCTCCCTTGGGCCCTGACCCCAGCCCCACTCCCAACATAAACTAATGCCCTCAAATGGGGCACAAGGAGTGGGGAGGTTTAGAAAATAAAGGCTGACTTTTGTGGATCCCTCTGAGAAGATAAGGCTTGATGGGGAATGGAGAACCCTAGGGCAGTGGTCGGCAAACTCATTAGTCAACGCAGCCAAATATCAACAGTACAACGATTGAAATTTCTTTTGAGAGCCGAAAACCGACTTCTGCGCGTGGGCCACGAAGTTTCAATTGCACTGTATGTGCGCGCCCGCACGTGGTATTTTGTGGAAGAGCCACACTCAAGGGGCCAAAGAGCCGCAGGTGGCTCGCGAGCTGCAGTTTGCCAAACACTGCCCTAGGTCATGGGAACCCTGGACATGGGTGGTGGTGTGTGGACATTGGCCAGGGGGACAGAGAGCTCCTCTGCCTTATGCAATGATGGGGCCTGGTGCCTGTACTCTCTCTGCCTTATTTCCTCTGACAGCTGATGATGCAGGTGGTTGTGGGATCATTTGGATAGTACTCGTTTTCCCCTCCCTGCCCAGAGTGTTGTGGGAGCGTAAAGAGCAACATTGGGTTCGGGGAACATGATGGCTAGAATGGGGCTGGATGAGGTGCAGGAGGGAGTGTCACGGGAGGCGGTGTGTGTAGCATGGTTCTGGGGTACATGAGATTCTGGAAGCATGAGGGGAGGCTGTTCAGAGAAACTGAGGCTTGGTAGTTGGTATGATGAGAGGGATGTGCTGTTCAGGGTAGAGAAGATGCAGGCTGGGGCCAGAGACCAAGGCACAAAGCTCTCTCTGAGGTGCTTCCACTTTGCCAGCTGTCAGGCCAGGGTCAGAGGCTGGCATTGGGGCCTCTGGCTTGTAGCTGCAAATGGGCCTTGCCTGAAGCCCTCAGTTTGGGAAGGGGGCCTGTCTCTTCTCAGCACACATCCTGCAGCTGACCCAGCCAGACGGGGCGGAGAGAGGGCAGTTGCCTGGCCTCAAGCCCAGGAGAGCAGAGGTTGTAGCAGGGCGCTGGGCCGGGTGGGAGCTGGGGGAGCAGCAAGCAGGCGGAGAGTGGGGGTCAGGCCAGGACAGGAGCTGTGGCTTCTTCCTTCTGCCGCCTTCCTGGAGGGCCCTGTGGGAGTTCCCCCAGCGGCCAGCCCTCTGAGCTGAAGCCTGGGCCATCAGCCTCCTTCCCTTGGTATTGGGGCGTGCTTCCTTGGAGAGCATCGGCACTGGTGCGCAGTTACTACCTCAGGACAGGGGCCTGGCTGTGGCCCACACACAAGCTCAGGGCAGCAGCCTCCACCCCAACCTCGCCCTCCAATGGGAGCCCCACTTCGGCCTTGGAGGGTGTCTGCCCTCCAGGCCTCAGCCAGCTCCCTTGTGCCTTGAATTCCTCGCTGGTGCCAGGCTGGAGGAATGTTGTGGCTACTGCAGTCTGACTGTGGCCGCCCCCCGCCCCCCTTTTCACCCCATCCCCACATAGGTGACTGTGCAGAACTAGCCCCAGTCCTTTTGAGGTGTTGTCTTCACTGTTGGAGGCAGAGCCTGCCCCTTGCCTTGGCATGGTGACCTGGGCAGCCCCACCCTCTCCAGCTCCACAGCCCCCTCTGGTGCCCACATATCCAGAGCGTCAGCGGGAGGGGCGGGGGGAGAGGCCTCTGCCTGGGACTGACCTGAGCCCAGCCTCCTGTCCAGGTCTCTGGGTCTTCTCCAGGCATCCTGGACAGACGCCTGCCCTGGCCTCAGGCCCTAAAGGAGGAGGCGGTGCTCTGTCTTTGGAGTGGGCTGCGCAGGGCAGCTGTCTGCCTGCTCATCGCTGCTTGACCTGGGTCCTTACTTCAGAGGGGCCTTCCCACCGGCTCCTCTCCAGCCTCCCCTCCAGCCTTCCCTAGAGAAGCTCTCCCCACCCCACTCCTCACTTTCCTCCCCCACTGTCTTCCCCTCTCGCTCTGTTCCCACCCAGCAGCCAAAGGGACCCTAACTGGACTGGATACCCCTGCTTATATCCTGCTCGTGGAGCCCTCGAGCTCAAAATGAAAGCGGGACCCCTCAGCCCAGTCTGCAGGACCAGCCTCCAGGCCCCGGCCTGCTGGCAGCACTGCCCTGGTTCCCTTCCCCCTGCCAACCCTGGCTGTGCTCGGTTCCTCGAATGCATCCGTCACTCAGTGAATGCCTCCAGGTTTTCGCACACATTGTTCCCGCTTCCCAGAACACTCATCTCCCAGTTCTTTCATCCCCGAGGCTGGCCAGTGGCCTCACCTCCATGTGCCCACAGTTCCCCTGTCCTGCCAGAACACTGTTCACACCTGTTTCCCAATCACTCGTGGGGCATGGATTCCATCCTCCCTCCACCAAGGGAGGGGCCATGCCTGTCCTGTGTGCCTAGTACTGGAGTAGGGGGCACGCTTGGTCAGGGAAAGGAGGCAGCATTCATTGTCCAGGGCCTGGGCACCTGTGTCAGGACTTCCAGGCCCCCTGACAGGCTGCCTGCTCTTGTGTCTCCTGTAGTTACAGCTACATGATTGACAACGTGATCCTGCTCATCACGGGCACGCTGCACCAGCGCTCTATCGCCGAGCTGGTGCCCAAATGCCACCCACTGGGCAGCTTTGAGCAGATGGAGGCCGTGAACATTGCACAGACACCTGCCGAGCTCTACAATGCCATCCTGGTGGACACGCCCCTGGGTGAGCCACTGTGGTGGAGGGAAGGGGGGCATCAGTGCCAGTGCCTCAATGTGCGGTTTGCGGACCCCTGGGGGTGACCCTGACTCAGAATTGAGGCCTGCCCACTGGCTCACCTTTATGTTCCCACTTGGCTTCCCCTCCCATTCCTTCCTCACCCGGCCTTCTTTGCTATTGCTTTTGCTTGGTCAGGCAGGCTACACCCAGGGCCCGACTCAGACCCCTAACTTCGTGGAATGGGATGATTTCTCAGAATGCAGAGGAGGCTGAGCTCAGGGAGAGGGTTGAGAGGCCTGGGTCCCTCAGAGTACTGTCAGACGGGCCTCAAGCAGGGCGGGGGTGGCCAGCTGCCCATGAGCAGGGAAGGGAAGCCAATAGCTTCACTCGCCTCTACTGAGCAGGTCCCAGGGGCCAGGACAGGCAGTGTCCAGCAGGATACAAGGTTCATGTTCGAGGCCACGAAAGGGGAACTGAGAGCTTCCTGCAGGGCCCCGCCTAGGCAGTGCTGGCTCCTGCCTGCCGGGTCGGCTGGGTAGAAGGCACTAAGGCTGTCCCCAGCTAGTGTCCTCAGAGCCAGAGTCCTAGTCCTCTGGCACCACCTCCAGGAAGCTCCCAGGGTTGAACCACTGGGACAGACTGGGCTATAATTGTGGTACCAGCACCCCGGAGGGGCTGCTCAAAGAGGCCTGAGCCCTACCTGCTGGCCTCATCTGTCGTAGAATCTCCCACTCCCAGTAGTTTGGAGCTGTTTGTGGCCTTTTCAGTTTCTTCGTCTTCAAAGAAGAGGCAGACCAGTGAGCCCACAGGTTCCCCTTTGGGTGGGGTGGCTTCATCCTGCGCTGCCACTACTTCCAGCCCGACAGTGGCCCCTTGGTCTGGCCTGTGCCCGCCCAGATGCTGAACTCGTTCCTTGTCCTAAGGAGAAGGAGGCTGGTTTTCCAAATGTGGGGGATGCGAAGAAGTGGGCGTCAGGCCCCAAATCCACAGTTGGCTTCCCCCACCCCGCTCTCCCCCCGGCCCAGAAGAGAGGATGTTGTGGCCTCTTATGCAAGGCTGTCTTTGGCATGGCGGAGCTTGGGTCTGCCCCAGCAGCGATTAGGTCATGTTATGGCTGGCGGCCTGCTTTATAAATCAGTTTTAGGAGCAAGAAGGCTCAGGTCAGTGTACATAGTCCAGAGGATTGCTTCTGCCACTTCCAAGGCAATAACCAGGGTGGGGGCCCCCAATACCCAGCCAGATGGACCTTGTGGCAGGGGCCCTAGGGTCCTTACCTAAGCGCACACACCCAGCCCTCACACCCATCTTTTCTCCCCAGCGGCTTTTTTCCAGGACTGCATCTCAGAGCAGGACCTCGATGAGATGAACATCGAGATCATCCGCAACACGCTCTACAAGGTAGTGCCCCCGCCTCCTCTCCCCACTCGCATGAACAGTGGGGGGTTGGCTTGCAGGCCGACAGGCTGTGGGCGTGGTGGCCTGTGATTTATGTGGGGTGCTGGGGCAGGGCGCAGCTGCACCAGGCTCTCACCCTGGGGGCTTATCCGCTCACTTTCTGGCTCCCGTGATGGGCACAAGGCTGCATGGAACAGGTTCTCCATCCCCAGATGCCCACGGCAGCCTAGATAAGATCAGCAGGCGTGGCGGGTGCTCCGCGGCTTGGCTTGTCAGAGCTGGCTCCTGGGTGACTGCTCTCCCCGATCCCACAGGGTCACGGGCTACCACCCAGGCCTTAGCTCTCAGCTCTCCCACCTGGACTGTTGCCAGCAAGTACAGGCACGTGAGCAGAGCAACAGTGTGCTCAGTTACGGTGAGAGAGGGACCCAGCCAGGTCCCCCTGTCATGTTCCCAGGCCAGAGCCAGTGCCAAGTCCCATCATCCTCATCCCCCACCTACCTTCTGCTTCCCACCAGGCTGTGCCATGGGCTGGTGACCCCTGGAGGAAGAGTGGGCTTGGGATTCCTAGGTCAGCATTGTTTTGGCTTAAAGAGGTGAAGGGAAGAGCTGGCCAGGGACCAGTGAGGGACATTTGGGATAGACTGGGCTATAATTGTGGTACCAGGACCCCTGAGGGGCTGCAGCCAGGAACATGGGTCAGCAGTGGGTAAGGCCTTGAGCGGGGCTGAGGTTAGCACTGGCCAGGGGCCCTGCTGACCTAACCCTGAGAACATCTGTCAATTGGCTCTTTATAGCGAGGGTCCTCTCCTGCCCTGGTTGGAGTTAGGTGGCTGACTCCTGGCTGCATCCTGAGCCCAGGCCCTCCAGTCGCCCTGCAGGGGTCGGGCCAGAGTGAGGGAGAGTCTGGTGGTGGTGAAGGACCCACCTGGGGTGCAGTGGTGTGGCAGGGGAACAGCACATGCAGAGCAAGCGCGGAGCAGGGGCCAGTGGCAGGCGGTTTGTAGAAGTGCAGGTTCCAGATGAACAGCAGCAGATAGGTCTGGAAAAAGAAGCAGGCACAGGACCAACTCACCCAGGGCCGTGAATGTCTGGTCAGAAGTTTGAACTTTATCCTGTGTGCAGGGCCAGCAATGAAGGTTCCCCACAGATCAGAGTATCATCAGAAAGCCCCTCTGGTTGCAATGTGGAGGACAGGGTAGAGGGGACAATACCAGAGGGAGGGAGACTCAACTTCTTTCATCCTCAGGACTGTCTTATCAGTGTTTTCATTTGTAAGATGAGGAAACTGAGGGCTCAGAGGTAGAATGGGTTGCCTGAAGCCACTTACTAGACACTGAGAGCATTGGGGATCACACCTGGCTCAGCCTGATTGCAAAGTAAGCTCTCATCCACCCGCTCGTAGGGAGGCAGGCTAGCAATTAGTAGAGAGAGAGAGTGTGTACTCCTGCGCGCCCAGCTGGCCTGTTGCCGGGATCCCTGCCCTGACACAGGGTGAGGGGTGCGGCTGTCCCCCCAGCCTTACCCACACCCTCACCGGGCCTGACTGGTTCTACCTGGAGTCACTGGTGAGGGCTGCCTGGGCACCAGCTTGTAAACATTGATCCAATGCTGCAGGCACCGTGCCAGGACCGCCCGCCCAGCAGGCAGTGTCCCAGCCCAGTGGCCACAGATGGGAGATTAGGCGGACCCTCAGCCGCCTACCGGGTGGGAACTGTAGTTAGCTGGCACAGCCATGAGCTAGCAGACTCCTCCAGGGCACAGGGTGGGGGTGGGAATATGACCTTGGTACCTGGGCCTTTGGGGTCCTGCCAGTTTCTTCAGCTGCCTGGCCTCCAGAAGAGAGTCTGGGTCTGTCCACCAGCCTCCTTCACCTTGGGGTCAGCCTGTCTGCATTAGCATCCCCCACGGGAAAGAACTGCAGACCCCACTGGGTAGAGCAGGCCTGGGGATTTGGGTGCAGCCAGTGTGGCTGGCCACAGGGAAGGAAGGAGCTGGGGACAGCGCTAGGACTGAAAGGTACCCCATGCCATGGTAGGGTGGGCAGCTGTTTCTGTCACTCTCTCATTCCTGGGGATCCGCTGTGCTATAACCCCTTCCCCCTTCCAGTTTCTCACTCCCTGCCCTGGACTTTTGTTTTCTGTGACCCAGGGGTCACCTCAGGCCTTTCTCTGAGCCCAGCTTGCCCAGTGCTGCTGGCCAGGTTGGGCTGGGCTAACTGACTCCCAGGCCTCATCTCACCTCCTCCTGGGGCAACACAGCTGGTGGCCCAGCTGGTGGTGGGTGCAAAGGTCTCTGCACCTTGGAGGGCAGACCTTGGCATGGGAAGCTTCCCACGCCTCCCAGCCCTCGCCCCCAGAGTAGTCTCTAGCCTGTGAAGCCAGAGTCCCTGTGACTGGCCACCAGATCAGGCTCAGGAGGATCTGAGTGCAGGGAGCTCTCCAGGGAGGCTGCAAGACCATCCCCTTCCTTGGCATAGAGAGGTGTGGGGAAGGAAACCTTTGTGGCTGCTTTTAAGAGTGAATGCTGGGCCGAGACCGGTTTGGCTCAGTGGATAGAGCGTCGGCCTGCGGACTCAAGGGGTCCCAGGTTCGATTCCGGTCAAGGGCATGTACCTTGGTTGCGGGCACATCCCCAGTAGGGGGTGTGCAAGAGGCAGCTGATCGATGTTTCTCTATCATCGATGTTTCTCTATCATCGATGTTTCTAACTCTCTATCCCTCTCTCTTCCTCTCTGTAAAACAATAAAAATATACTTAAAAAATAAATAAATAAAATAGAAAAGAAAAAAAAAAAGAGTGAATGCTGGGGGGCCTGGGGCCTGGGCTGACCTGTCTTCTCCTCATGCCCAGCAGATTCAATTTGCCTGGGTAGCAAGTACTTGTCCCTCCCCACCCCCCACCCCAGCAGGCAGCTGCATGTCCACGTGTCTGGCCATGGCCATTGCTCTGCAGGGTTGATGTCCAAGGGGTCAATAATCATTTCTCAGCAGGAATCAGGCTGACAGTTTGGTTCCTACTGTGTGATGCCTGGGGGGTGGGAGGAGGAGGAAGTGTTCTGTAAGGTGGAGGCCAGGAAGGGCCCGGGCACTCAGGCCAGGCCATCTCCATGAACTCTCAGGAGTAACCTTCCCTCACTAGCCCATCGGCAGGTAGTTTTCTGGGACTGAGGAGAGATCTGGGGGAAAGGCAGACAGAATAGTAGAGAAAGACAGAGTCTCCCTCTTAGCCTGGCCTTCTGTGGGATGAGGGTGTGGGGGGCACTGCACCATGAAGCAGACAGTTTGCCAGAAATTGCTGTCACTCCTGGGTTGGGGACAAGGCAGCAGGCTATTGCTGCTTGGCTGGTTAACACTTGGAGTTTGTGGCTCTTACAGGGCTCTGACGTGGGGCTGCCATAGACAATCCGAGGACTGGGGCGGGAAGCACGAACTCTGAGTAGGAGGCCTGGGAACACCCCCCCCCCCCCCCCCCCCCCCCCCCGCGCCCCGGTCTCCCTGCTTGAGCTGAACAAGCCCCATGCTCTGTGCAGGCCTACCTGGAGTCCTTCTACAAGTTCTGCACCCTGCTGGGCGGGACCACGGCCGATGCCATGTGCCCCATCCTGGAGGTAAGCGCCCTCCCTCCCTCCTGCTGGTCCTCTGGGAAAGACAGGCCTAGGGGAAGCCCTGCCAACTGACTGGCTGCTGCCTTCCTCCCTCCTCTCTCCTCGCCTGTGCTCTGGCCCCACAGTTTGAAGCAGACCGCCGCGCCTTCATTATCACCATCAATTCCTTCGGCACGGAGCTGTCCAAGGAGGACCGTGCCAAGCTCTTTCCGCACTGTGGGCGGCTCTACCCCGAGGGCCTAGCGCAGCTAGCTCGGGCTGATGACTACGAGCAGGTTAAGAACGTGGCTGACTACTACCCGGTGAGTGCCCTGGCTGCAGGACCAAGGGGCGGGCATATTGACACTTGCATCCGCACCCCACATCCAACAGTGCCCTCATGCTCTCGCTTCCCACCACTCTCCTGGGCCAGGAGTACAAGCTGCTTTTTGAGGGTGCAGGCAGCAACCCTGGAGACAAGACCCTGGAGGATCGCTTCTTTGAGCATGAGGTGGGTGCCAGGCCTGCCCGTCACAGGGAGGGTTTGGTGGCTCAGGCCTGACTCTGGTCATGGCCATCTGCACACCATGCCTGCCTCTGTCCGCAGGTGAAACTGAACAAGCTGGCCTTCCTCAACCAGTTCCACTTTGGTGTCTTCTACGCCTTCGTGAAGCTCAAGGAGCAGGAGTGTCGCAACATTGTGTGGATTGCCGAATGCATCGCCCAGCGCCACCGCGCCAAGATTGACAACTACATCCCCATCTTCTAACGCCCTGGCCCAAGGCTCCCCAGGAGTGTGTGTGTCTGTGTGTGATGTGACCAAGGCCACGGCTCACCCGCCTGCCCTGGGGGTGTAGCACATTGTCCTAGCGGCTGCCCAGCTTCCCTGATCTTCTGAGACTGCTCTTGGGCCTGGGTACCTGCTCCCCTGACCGAGGATAGACCAAGTTCCCCTCCAGATCAAGCCCTGTTTACAACCACCCACATGGCTAAGAAGCATGTGGCCACTTTTGTGCCCTCCAGAATGAGAACCCCTAGTAGCAGCGTGAGCCTCCTCACCCCTCTGGGTCACTCCCAGAACCATGGCCCAGGGGAAACTGTGTGTGTGTCCTTGGGGCGTGGGGGAAGCAGCTGTGCTCCCTCTCCCTCAGCCCTGCTCCTCTGAACAATAAACTGCCCTCAGCCCTGTGTCCACTGTCTCCTTTGGGGCTCCCAGCTCCCCTTGGGTTCACCCTTCCTGAGCCCACCCCGCCTGCCTAAGCCTTCTGCCTCCCTCCGTCGCTGGCAGTGGCAGTCCCAGGCTGGCCCTCTATGGAGCAGCCCTATTCCTCAGGGTAGGGGCGCCATTGGGGGAGGGCTCCATCCTCTGTCGGAGGCCTGGGTCCTGGCCCTGGAGAGCCTCCAGGCTTCCCTATTGGCTTCATTGAGCTCCCCCATTCCTCAGGACAAGGTTATCACCCCCATTTCACTAGGAGGAAACTCAAACCTATGGGTAAATGATCTGTCAAGGTCAGTGAAGAGGGAAGGTGAGAACCAGGGTCTGTACCCAGAGCCTCGTCCCCCATGCTGAGCCCCAGAGGTTCCCCAGGCAGTTCCCAATGTCACACAGCCTACCATCCCTCCAAACACAGGGTCTCCCCCATTCTAGGAGAAATAGACATTTATTTAAAAATGGCAATCAGGCAAGTAGGGTGTGCAGCCTCCCTGTGTCTTGGGGGCTTGGGGTGGGTGGTCAGGGCCCTAATTCTTGAGCCAGTCAAGAAACAGTTGGGATTTACCCTTTGAATCGCAGCACTGAGGCAGTAGTGCTGAGAAATAACCTGAGGGGGTCCCCAACCTACCCTGTCACTTAGTTTGCAGAGGCACTGACTATGGGAACCTGTCAAAGGCTACAGCTACGTCTTGCACTGAACTCCCCATCCAGCTGGGTTCTCCAAGCTGCAGGGTGAGCCGTGTGCCCCCGTTTGGGCTCATGAAGCAGTAGAGAGGCCTTAGCCTCACCAGGCCTGACCTGGGGTATCAGCAGTGGGTGAGGCTAGGGTCCTTTAGGCCAGGCTCTAGGACAGACTCAGGTCACAATGCCCAGGGGAGGCCCCAGGGCTCATGGGACATCCTCTGCTGGAATAGCCGAGACCAGAGATGCACACTGCTCATTGGGCCACCGTGGGGGAAGGGCCTGGGTTTGGGTCTGGGACTTGGGCAGCATCCTGGGTGGGGGTAGAGCCAGGCTTGCCAGGCCGCAGTGCACTTGGCAGGCAGGGGCTGATGAAGAAGGCTTGCAGGAAGCGGCGCCGCAGGCCCTCGGGCAGGTAGTAGTGGATGAAGTACATGAGTCCCACGCCACGGCCCGGGTAATAGCGGCTTTGCGGCTGAGCTGCCAGCAGCGCATCGATGATGGCATCTACAACCGGGCTGAGGTCAGGCAGTGCCAGGCTCAGTGAATTCAGGAACTGCCCGTGCGCATGCTCGATGTAGTCCTCGCCATAGGCCTGCAGCAGCTCTTGGGGCAGGCTGCTCAGCAGCAGCCGTTTGCGCCGCTCCCAGTTGCTCACATTTTTCACTGACTCTGGAGAAAAAGTGATAAGCGAGGGGTCAGCTAGGGTAGCCAACTCATCAGCAACCCACTTCCTGCCAAAGCCACGCTCATTCCAACCAGTCCCTGCCCCCACAGTCACCCCTCTTCCAGCCCCAGACTGTGACCTCCCCTCCAACCCTGACCCTCACCTGTCTTGAAGCAGCCAGGCTGGATGACGCTGACCTTGACCCCCCAGGGCAGAAGTTCACAGTTGAATGTGTCCATGAGCAGCACCACAGCCGCTTTGGAAGTCCCATAGGCCCCCAAGCATGGATACGGCATGTCTCCTGGGGATGGATTGGGGGTGGGTAGCTCAGCCTGGGCTGGTGGCGCCCACATCCCTCCCCACGGAGGGGCTCCTTTTTTGCTGCAGCGTGGGAATGCACTCACCTGCCGGGCTGCCCAGGGTCACAATACGACCCCTGGAACGGCGCAAAAGTGGCAAGAGGCCCTTGGTGAGCTGCAGTGTGCCAAAGAAGTTCACCTCCATGCAGTTGCGGAACGTGGCCAGTGGAGACAGCTCCGCATCGGCCACTATAGCATTGAGGCCTGCATTGTTGACCAGGCCCCACAAGCCTGAGGGCATGGAGCAGGGAGGGAAATGATGGGTCAGCCCAGCAGCAAACCTACAATCCCTGCCCCTTCATATCCACCCTGCTGCACTTCTCGGGGAGCCGTGCCCACTGACCTGTGCTGGTGGTATGGGCCTTGGTGAACTCCAGTGCACGGCTAATGTCACCTGGCTTGGTCAGGTCCATCTGCAGCAGCCTTAGGTGAGGGGAACAGCAGGCACGCAGCTCTAGGGCGCCGGGGCTATCCAAGTCCAACACAGTGGCCAGCACCTTGAAGCCCATGGCATCTAGCTTCTTGGCCGCCTCCTTGCCAAAACCAGAGTCACAGCCTGGCCAGGGCAGGGCAGCCAGTGAACTCCCACTGTGGCCTAGTCCAGCCTGAGACAACCCCACTATCACCAGGAACCAGATGGGATCCAGGCCTGACACCCAACCTACCAGCAGTCAGCAGCCTTCCCTCCTCTCTTAGGCCCATCTCTGCAGGCTTTGCCCCCTGGCTGAGCACTTGAGCATCAACTCTTTCACAGCTGTCATCTCCCTGACTCCCCATAGCAACCCCATCAATCATGGCTTATGAGCCCCACTTTACAGATGAGGAAACTGAGACCTAGTATTGCTAAGTTGCTTCCCAAAGTCACTCAGCCAGCAAAGAGTAAGGTGGGGACTCTATTCCAGGTCAGCCCGAGACCCAGTCCCAGCCCTCGTGTCCTGCCTGCTTGATACCAAGTTTCTGCTCAAATGGTCAGTGTTACTGCACAGCCTACCTTTCTTTCTGGCTGCCCTTGCCCAGGCTTCTTCCTCCTACCTGGTCACTGAAGCAGCCCCCTCTTTAGTCCTGTCCCATCTTAATCCCTAAGCAGCCAGAAAGATCTTTGCAAAAATGACAATATAACTCTGCTGCAAAAACCTTCCCAAGGCTCCCACAGTGAGTGGGATGAAGCCCAAGCCCTCTGCTCCCATCTTCCAGGCTCTGCCCAACCTGCCTTCCCAACTTCAACACCCTCTACTGTTGTTCCAGGCAAGCGGGAGGCCCACCCCCATCTCACCCCTGACCCCCACCCTTGGAATTTCAATCAGTGGCAACAGTGAGGCATTCTCTGAGCTCCAGACCACTTGCCCCCAGGACAGGGACAATGATGGATGGAGAGAACAGACCTGCATTTTAATCCCTTCCCAAGCCCACCAAGTGTGACCTGAGGTCAGTTACCACTCTTGGAGACATAACTTCCTGTCTTTGGTATGTAGAGAGAAACCACCAGGCAGAGCCAGCGTGGCGGGTCCGATAAGCCCCTGCTTCCTTGATTGTTCCCATTCCCATCCAGGTTCCTCATTGGCCTTCCCCCGGAGCAGAAGCTGCAAAGCTGCTCTGCTTTCCTGTTTCAGGACAGCTCTGCACTCCCTGCCACGAGGCAGACAACACAGCTGGGCAAGGGGCTTTGAGCTGGGCTTTGTGTGGCTGGGGGCCTGCCAGCCAGTCCAGGCTGGGGCCAGGGGAGGAGGGGTCCTTCCTGGGCAAGTCTAGATGGGGCAGGGGAGTGAGCACGTGTGTGTCCATTTTGCCTAAGCAACACCCCCACCCCAGCCCCACCCCAGAGCAGACAGGTCCTTCACAAGAAAACTGGGCCTCCCAACAGTTTAATGACACCTTGCACCCTGTCTTACTCACCTGCACACACATTCCTGTACATACCTCCAACCTACCTGCAGTGAGCTGTGAGCAATACATTGGCTCACTCCCATGAGAGCCCTGCCACACATCTGTGCACTGATATGCACTCAAGGTACCCAGCCACTCAGCCCAAACCCTGACCACAGGGCTGAGCTTCTCAGTAGCCTTGGCCAGTGGTTCTCAGGGGCATTCTCAGGGAGGGGTAGGTGGCAGCTCTGGCAGGTAGGGCAGGACCTGGTCCCCTACTGATCTCACAGTAAGGAGATGAAGGACCTCTAGAGTTCTGGGGCATTGGGAAACTTGGAGGCTTATATCTGATGCTTAGATGGGAGGGATGGGCAGTCCTCTTCCCCTCGGCCATTGTGGGGCTTTGCAACCAGAGAGGGGGGATCCCAAGTCACAGAAGGCATCCCTCCTCACACCTGCCTCTCAGACTCAAGGCTAGAAGTAAGCAAAGCCTGAGGTGAGATCTCAGGAAAGACCCAGTACTTGCAGACAGCCTGGGTTCTGTTGAGACAGCTCAAAAATTAGAAGGCAGGAGGGGAGCTGGCCCGTCTCTGGGGCAGATCACAATCTAGTCCCTACTTCATACCAGGAGGGTCTGTCATCTTTCTTCCTCAAACAACTGAAAGTAGGATCCCCTAAGTCTTTACACTGCACCCTAAACTCAGGTCTCCCCCATTCAGCCTGAGTCCTGCTCTATCTCCACTCTCTTTGCTTGAAGCCCAAAGTCCTCGTGCCACCCTCACCCCATCTCAGCACAGTCTGGATTCTGAGGAAACAAGCTCACATCCCACCACATCCCAGCAGCCAACCTGATTATGGATTGTCCCCTATCCAGACCATGCTCATTCCTGCCTTAAGCCTTTGTTCCACACCCTTTGTCTCATACAAAACACCTCCTTACTCCACCTATCTCCACCCATCCTCTGAGGCCCAGCTCAAGGATGGCCTCCTCTGAGAAGTTCTCCAAACTCCATCTGATCATGCAGGGCCCCCTACTGGACTGGGGTCTCCGAGAAACTAGTCTGGTGGCTGCCCCCAGCCCAAGTCCAATGTAAAGGCAGAGCCCTGAGCACCTGTCCAAAGCCATGGGAGTGGGGGAGAGACTAGGCTGCCCTCCCCCCATACAATGGAGCCAGTGCCCCCTGGCCTTTCTCCCCCTCCTCACTTCCGGCTGGGCCTCAGCCCCCCTTTCCCTTCCCTCGATCTGGTGACAGATTTATTCCCTGCTCCAGACAAAGGGAGTTCAGCCAGGCGGCCAGAGGCACCTGAGCCCAACTCTCTAAGGCCTCGTGCCTGGGCACAAAGGACCAGGAGGAATTGGGGTTGGGGTGCAGATGAGACTCTCTCTCAGTAGTTTGAGGGTGGGCAGCTGGACCTGAGAGGCGCCTGAATGCCCAGCTGTTTCTCATGATGACCTCAAGCTTTTCTGGATTCCAAGGGCACCAGCCAATTCAGTGGTGAGGGTCCCAACGGCCCATCTAAGAGCCTTTCCCCCGGCCTCAGGGAAGAGATGAGGTATCCCACGTGGGGACGTTAGGCAGAGCTCAAGGAATGACCAGCCAGGTAAGCCCCTCAGAGATTGCTCTCTTGGGGAGGGGCAAAGCATAAACCCCAAACTCCAGGAGACTATCTTTCTCAGCCATCAGTTTCCCCAGCGCACCTGCCCACTCCCTGCCTCATTTTCGCTCCAACACACCCGCAGCTGCAGGTAGTTAACCAAGACTTAAGGAGGTGCTTTGCTTCCTACTTGGTTCGCTCCCTGCACCCGGGGGAAGGGGACTCTCCTACTCCTGCGCTGGGTGCCCTCCTTGCCTTGGCGTGCCCACGGGAGCCCTCTGGGTGTCCGGTCCCGCCCTAGAGCCTGGAATCCATCCCCACGCTCCGCGCCCCGCGCACTCACCGGTGATGAGCACCGCGCGAGTGGCCACAGGCAGGCGTGGCGGGCGCGCCAGGCAGGACAATGCGATCCAGCCGGCAGCGGCCAGCACGGCGAGTGCAGCCAGCGGGGGCAGCAGGCGCTGGCACAGCCAGTCGAGCGCGGCCAAGAGCGCCAGCGCCGCCAACAGCGGGCGGCCCAGACGCAGGTCTGCGCGCAGTAGCTGCAGCAGCGCACGGGCAGCTACGAGCAGCCAAGCACCGCCCGACGGCCAAGGCCAACGCTCCATGGCTGCCGGCTGGGCTGGGGCGGTGGCTGAGCTGGGGGTCGAGGGTAGGAACTCGGGGCTGGGGCTAGGGGTGCGGGGTGCAGCAGAAAACCGACCACGGACGGGAGGAATACTCGCTTTCTTGGTTCGCCCTCGGGCCGAGCATATAAAGAGCCCTGGGGGCGGGGAGAAGGCGGGGCGGGGGCGGGGCGGGGCCTCTCCATCGCTCCTGGCACCCCGCGCCGGGCAGGTGCCCCCGCCTCCGCCCCGCCCCCGCAGCCAGAACTGCTTTCGAAGAAGCCGGAACAAAGTCCCAAAGTTGCTGCAGGAGGAGGAGACGCCTCGCCGCGGGCCGTGTCCGGGAGCGGGCCGGTCCGCTAGCCCCAGCGGTCCGTCTAGCCCCAGCGGTCCGCATCCGCTCACGCCGGCGCCCCACACGCGCTCCCCGGCCTCTGAGCCGCCGCTCCCAGGTGAACACAGCCAGCTCACACTTGCTTGGGACACCTGAGGACACGCACAACCTCCCTTTCAAGCGCCCAACACTGACAGCACGCCGCAGTCGCCGCCGGGGCCGGATCACCACGGGGAACCCGCCCGCTCTGCCCGCCGCCGCCGCCGCCGCTGCCTCCGCCGGCGGCACACGCGCCGCACTCCCACGCCGTGCGCGGTCTCGGGGCCATCGCGCACGCCCTGACTCGCACTCACTCCTAAGCTGCTCGGGGCCACACAACCGGCTTGGGGCGGGGGCTGGGGAAAGCAGGATAACCACCCGGTTCTTGGGAGCCCTTGCTCTGCCTTCCGCCTCCCAGCCCTGGGGATGCACCATCTCCACCTCCTCCTGCCACACACGTTTACATGTGAGGGGGGTGCTGGTGGGCCAGAGCGGGGGAGAAGGATGGGAGTCATGGGGAGCGACTAGGCCTCCCATTACCTCCAGCCCACCCTCCTACCCCAGCGACTCCAAGAGCCAGGCCAATGGGGACACCTGGGGAGTCAGTGAGGGCAGCCTCTAGGGCAGGTAATGCCTGCCCTGTTCCCATGATTCCCCAGGGGATAAAATAAGTGATGTGAATGTGGGTGCATTTCCCTTCCTGTGTGTATGAAGGTTTGAGTTTGTGTGTGGCCTGGCGGCCCCCCACCCTGCCCACCCCCGTGTCTGGCACCTTGTGTTTGGCATTCATGCCAGGGCTCTGCCAGGCATTAGGAGTTGGTGCCAGTACCTGGCTGCCAGGCCCCATGCTGAAGGCAGTAGGTGCAGCCCATGGCAGAGGGGCTCCCTGCTTCCTGTGGGCTTCTGGGCTTGCCCAGGGTCTCATCCATGCCCACAGTAGGTCCTGGAAGGTCGTGGACCCCTCTTAGCTCTGTTGCCCATTCTATATTTTAGGTGCCCAGGCTGTGCCAAGATATGCCTCCTCCAAAGCCTTTTCTGCCACCCAGGTGTGACCCCTGGTGGGCCAGGGGAATCTCAGTGAGGGGCTGGGAGCCAGACCCACCTAAGGGGACAGGACAGCATTTGGATAGAGGATCAATTTCCTGCCCAGAGCAGTCTAGTGCCCCCACCTACTTCTCCTATAAGTACAGATGACAGATCAGCCATGGCCCTGTAAGGCAGGACTTGCTTGGAGAGGGTGTAGTGCCTGACCTTGGGTACATGACCTTCTTATGTGCCTGTATTTATATACACTCAAGTTCATGGGCTCCATGGCTTGTCTATGCACATACGGACTGTCTCTCCCTGTGCCCCGACTCTGTGTCTGTGAGGACATTTGTATATATTGTGTGTGTTTCCAGTAACTCTTTTTTTTTTTTTCTTTCTAGTAACTCTTTCTTCCTTGGTCTGGGTCATCCTTTGGAAACTCAGGGAAACATTCCTCTTCCTCCCTGCCCCCCTGCCCAAAACCTGCTGACTCCTGTTACCCTGAATCTATGGCCCAGACCCAGAGGTAGGCACAGCACCCTTAGCCTGGCTCTCTGATCTGAGCTGTACACCTGGATTGGTGGGACAACCCCCTCCACACACGCACACGCACACGCACACGCACACACACACCGCAGTTCTAGTCACCCTACTGAGCTTGGCTGCAGTTTCTTCAGCTTCAGTCCATTAAAGGCTTCCCTTTAGGGTTGGAGAAAGGGAATGGAGGAGAGGCTGAGGTGGATCCCAGGCAACCTTCAAGGTCAAGGCCACATAATAAGTAGTCCCAGCATTTGCCAAGAGCAGGAGTTGATAGGTAGGGAGGTGGAAGTGGGAAAGCAAAATGAACAGAGACTAAGAAACAGGATCCTACGCTGTCTTGGGAAGGAACCATGAAAGATCCTGACTCATTGGGAAGCCTGGAATGGGGCGAAGGACCTGCTGAGAGGGGGTGTGGGGAATTGTCTTTCACTGTAAAGTAGAAATTGGCTAGGACTAGGACGGGGAGGGGGTGTTTCTGGCTCAGCTTCTGGGACACTGCCACCTTAGAACTATTAATCTCGTGTGGCTTGGGTCTTGTGGGACTAGATGATCTGCCACATTTGTTTTATGTATATACATACACATACATATATCCCTTTGACAGACTTCCTCCCACTTCCTAGGCCAGGAGGCCATACCTCCTTCCCAGGATTTATGCTTCAGCCCCCTGTGACCTCCTCAGGGGGTAAACTGACCCCATACCCCTCATCAGGTGGAGATGTTCTAGAAGTAGAATGAAGGTGGCTTGGGCAGTCATTGCTGGGAGTGGCTGGCCCAGCCCTGTCTGAGGACTGGTGCCAGGTTGTGCCTGCCCAGGGGCAGAGAACCAGCCTCTGCCAGACCCAGGAGTCTGGGTTGGCAGGGGCCTCCAGGGAAGAGAAGGGAAGGGGGCAGGAGCCCCAGCAGATAAGGCAGGGCCTGGCAGGGGCAAAGGATTGAAGGGCAACCAGAAGGAGAAGGGCTCCTGAGCCACTCCACCCCTCAGCCCTCAGCCCATAGCCTTCCTTCGTTCTTAGTCCTGCCCCCCACCCTCACCCTCACCCTCACCCTCGGTCAGAAACCTGGTGAGCCTAACGCTTAGCATGCCCCAGGCTCTGGAGGGCCACAGAATGGGTGGGGGGCCGGGGCTGGCTCCAGTTGGCTCCAGCTGAATCCAGCAGCTCACTGGCACCATCTGCTGGCCTTGGGGGGAGGGCGTGGCGCTGAAGGGGATAAAGGGAAGGTGACTGCTGGATTTGAGGATGGGAACCAAAGTGCTGGGGGTGGGGGTGCCAGGTGGCAGTCTTCAAGAGCCCAGGCTCTGTCTCCTGATTACACAGCAGGGTTCCTGAAGTTAAACACTCCCCCTGTGGCCGGCTTGGAGGAGGCAGCAGAGCCCCGGGAAGGCCCTGCCCTGCACTCTGCTCACCCCTGGCACCCCATCACCCTTCCCTCCTGGCATAATGCAGAGGGGCCCCAATGGCCAGTCTCTCCACCTGGTTCTGAGTCTCATCCTCAAAGGCAGCACTCTTTCACTGAGGTCCTACTGTGTGTTAGACCCTGTGCTGGGCACCATGGATATAAGCACGAACCACTGGCCCCTTCCCAGCAGCACGCACACTAGGGCTCTGGCCTCTCCCACTGGTAACCAACTACAATAAAGACTTTCTTTCATCCTGGCCAGTTTGGCTTGGTGGTTAGACAGGTTCGATTCCTGGTCAAGGGCATGTACCTAGGTTGCAGGCTAGATCCCTTGCCCAGGTCAGAGTGCATGTGGGAGGCAACAATCCATGTGTCTCTCTCCCATCGATGTTTCTCTCTCTCTCTCTCTCCCCCACCCCCCTTCCTTCTGAACTCTCTAAAAATCAATGGAAAAATATCCTCGGGTGAGAATTAAAAAAAAAAGAACTTCTTTCACCTCAGTCCTCTATCCCTTTCCTCAAGCTTTGTTCTCACACACACCCCTCCCCCATTCTCAGCCACGTTTCTCTAAAATTGCCTCCAATCACCATCCCACTCTCCTCTCCCTCAGTCTAGCTCGGAGTCAGCTTCCCCTCCTGACCTCACCAAAGGTCACTAGTGAATGCCATTTTAGTCCCCAAATACCCTCGACACATCTCTGCTTTCAGTTAACTTGGCTTCCTTGAAGCCTCTGCCCTGTGGCCAGTCCTCATGCCCCAGCCCCTTTCTCCCTTGGGTGCCCCCCTACCCCTCTGACTCCCCTTCTGGAGCTTCTCTTTCTTTGGGTGAACCTCTGGCTCTGGGGACCCCTCCCTCAGTATGAGCTCATCTTCCCACTCACATGCTGGTGACTCCCACACTCCTTTCCAGCCAAGGCCTCCTCTCTCTTGACTCCAGGCCCAAAGTCCAGCTGCCCCTAGAGGCCTCCCTTGGATACCCATAGGCCCCTTACGCTCAGCATGCCCGAAGATGGTCTCATCACCTTCCCTAGTTCTGACAGCCTTTCCCCCGCTCCCCCCCCCCCCCCCCCCTCCATTACCCTTACTCTGCATTCCAGGCACTGGCCTCCAAACCTCTTGCTCTGTCCCAGCCCTTGCTTGGTTACAAAGGCCTCAAATTAGCCCTCTAATTTGCGTTACTACAATTTTACTTTCAACGAATCTGAGGCTTCCTGAGGCTAAGAAAATTGCTCAAGGTCTCAAGCTCAGGTGCACTTGAGTTTGAATCTTGGACCAGCGGCAAGCTTCAAATTCAGGTGTTCTGGAGTCCCAAGTCCAGGCTCTTGAGAACTGTGTCAGTGCAGGGCCGTGTTTGCAGGGCCTCCTAGACTTCACGATGAGGGAAAGAACTGGTGATGGTCTTGAGCAAATGAGATCCCTGTTCCAGTTGGCCAGGGAATGGATTTGGGGACAGGGGACTAGCGGAGGCTGGGAGTCCTGTTGCTGCATGCAGACGACGGGACAGAAGCAAGGTCTATTTGGGACAAACCGAGCCCGAGGTGCTTGCAGACCTGCAAGGGTTCTGCCCAGAGGTAGCTGGAAGCGTGTGGTTCCTAGCACATCACTCACATGGCCTGGGACTCCTCGTGCCCTGGGCAGGAGCTGAACCCTCTCCCTGTTTTCCGAGGTGGCCCATCTAGGCTGTGCACCCGGAAACCAGGCCCTTCGGTTACCTGGGAGAGGGGAAAGTGAGACGCAGGAGCGTCACTTCTGTTTTCAAACAGTGTCTGGTACCCTCCTCTGAATTTTTATTTTGCCTCCAGAACTGAAGGCAGGTGTTTGGACATTAGGTCCCTCAAGTTGGGAAGCACTAAGATAAAGTGTCCCAAAGGGTTTTCTGGACCAGCCCCAGGGAAAGGCAAGCCTCAGCTGGGAACATTTGCAGGGAGAGCTTGGCTGACTCACCGGCCTTCTTGGATCTTGCCGTGTGGCTTTGAGCTATTCATAATCCTCTGTTATATTTACTGTGTCTGCTGTATGCCAGTCCTTGTGTCCAGCTCGCATATTTACTTATGCTATTCTCACATCATCACTATGAAGCAGGTACTAGCACATCACTCACATGGCCTGGGAGCCTGGGAGATAGCTGACTCACCTCCTCGTGCCCTGGGCATGAACTGAACACCCTCCACATTTTCCAAGGCTCCCCATCTGGGCTGCGCACCTGGAAATCCCCTTCCTATAAAGAAGAAAACAAACTCAGAGAGGTTGAATGACACGCCCTGCGTCACACAGCCCTCCAGACACTACGTCCCTAACCACAGGCAGCACTACCCCCCGGCCTTCAGCCTAAGAGGTTGGCATTGTGCAGCGGGCAATACCCAGGCAAAAGCCCACCAACCTTTTAAAATTTGCTTCTGGATTAGAAACACATCTCCCAACAGTGGAATTAAGGCAAGTGGTTCAAACTAATTCCAAAACTTGCTTTCCTTACAGCTTCTATCACCCCCAATCCAGGCCTTTTCTTGGCAGAACAACTGCAAAAAGATACAAAAATTAGTTGCTGTTGGCTGACTGGTTTAATTTATTTGCATATACATAATCCAGCCCCACCCCTGGTGGCTAATACCAGGCCCGGGGAAGCTGTGGCTGTTTTCTGATTGCTGGTGGGGAGGCCTGTGTGTGTTGTTTTTTTAAATAAACTGAAACCAGATGGAAGGGGGTTTTTGTTCACAGCCTGGCCTAAAATTCTCTCCAGCAAATTCCTTGAAAAGCCAGCCACCTATGAGTGGTGCCTATTCTCCTTGGAGGTCCCTCGATACTGAGATGTAATAGTGAGCAGGGCTGGGATTTCTAACGTGAAAACAAAAGGAGAGAAAGAAGCTAGAAGGCCCAGGGGCTCTCGGGGAACGGGGTCATCTCCTGATGTGTGTCCTGGGCTGTGCCTTGAGTCAGAATCACCTGGACCAACCACTTGGTGAAAATGTGGATTCCAGACCCCCCACATATACAGCCATTTGCAGCACTCACTGCCGGCAGGAGACTCCAGCCCTCAGACTGGGTTGGTTTTTGAGTCAGTGGAAGGGGTTACTGCCCCCACCCCCCTGAAATGGGCCAGTTGTTCAAGGTGGTTATCGAAATATTTTTAACTGCCAGCCAGGCCGAGGGCTTTGTAATGTCCCTCGAACACCTCGTTAAGAGGTTCCTTGTTCAGAGAGATGAAGCAAGTGTGCCCACTGGTCACAGCGCCAGGGGCCTCGCCTTTTCCTTTGGAACGTGCATTGGGCATTGTCGTGGTGAAAGTCTGACCCAGTCCCCAGACAGCGGAGAGCATTTCTATTCCAGCTCCGACCTCCATTCCCAGCTCAGAGCACTGTTCTTTTGGACGGCGAGCCTTTTCAGATAATTGTGTCAGGTTACGTAAGGTTTCGAGCTAGGAACAAAGGAAATTCCACAGGGAGCAGGCCTGAGAAGTTCCCGCATATAATCTGCTTTAAAGTATTCGAGGGAAGATGCAGGTGCCTCAGCCCTGCGCATTTCTGAGATAAAGTAGGAGCAGCCATCAGCTTTGAAGCACCGTGCCCTTCCCCCTAGAAATGAGCAGGCGGTGGTGAGTGGGAACACCCCTCCGGCAGGAGCATGTGCACGGCGGGTGGAGGTCATTTGCAAAAAGGGCAGCTTTGACCTCACCGGCCCAGGATACCTTTTTCCACCCTGGCTGCATCTTAGGTGACACACGTGGTACATACATGCCTTCGGTGGTCCAAGAAACATAAAATAAAAAAAAAACTGAATTACTGGCAGCCAAGCTTTCAAGTCTTTGGTCCCTAGGACTCTGCAGACACATTTTCCACACGCCATGATTTTTTTTTTTTTTTTCGTTTGCCTCCAAGGGACGGCCGTGTGGCAGCTCTGTTGCATAAGGTGCTGTTTCCAAACACCTCGTTCCCAACTGGAGATACAGAAAAGGTTTTATCTAGATCCCAGAGAGTTCTGGAGGGGTGACATGGTGTTCCAAACGGCACTGGTTATAGTCAACAGTGGGAAAGCTGCCAGAGCCTTCCCACCAAGGAAGCTGAGAGAATATTCTAAACACCGAGCGGCCGTTCTTTCTTAAAGCACAGAGCGGTCATAAAAACCACTTAACAAGGAAAAATTAATGGGAGGAGAATGCCTTGAATGTAGCAAATAAAAAAACAACTTTACGAGGGACATGGAAAAAACAGATTTACTACCAAGGGATGGTAACATAGGAAAGTCATTTTACACCAAAAATAATTCAAGGAGTAGTATTTACTGTACCAAGGGCCTCACAAAAGAATTCCTATAAATAGCACACGCCTTTCCTTTGTTCTTTCCTTTCCTTCTTCCTTGCTCTGTTCCAGGCTCTGTGCTAGGGAAGCCATGGTGAGCTAGAAAAAAACATCATTCCTCCCCTTGTGGGCTCTCTGTCTGGCTGGACGGACAGCCCCTAATCAGATCACTACACGCTCAGGAGCCACGGACGGAAGGAACTAGAAAGCAGCGTCCCGTGGTGCCAGGGCAGCAATGCTTCGTCTGTTCCGAGGGCCAGAGACAGCTTTCCCTGAGAGAGTGATGTTCCAGGTAGGGAGGTCGCCACGTGCAAAGGCCCTAGAGAGAGGGAGCCTGGTCCTTTGAGGAAAAGGTGGCCATAGACGCTGCAGGGGTCAGCCAGAGCCACGAAGCAAAGGAGGGTCTTGGAGGCTGTTGTGTGGGGGAGGTTTTGATACTGATTTTTATGGCATATAGAAATACCACTCCCTGGGGGAGCAGGGAGAGTCCCTGAGCGTTGTAAGCAGGAAGTAAAAGAATCAGCTTGGCTTAAAAAAAAAAAAAGACAGACACAAGCTGTGAGGAGAATGCACTGACAGTGTGGGAGCCCACAATGGAAGCAGAAAGACCAGTCAGAGGCCGCGGTGCTTGCTGGGGCAAGAGCTGCTGGTGGTCATGGGCCGCGCCAAGTGGATGGGCTGAGTCATCCGGGGCCCATTGGAAAGGGTACCGTGACCCAGATGAAGTGGACTCAGCAAGAAGAGCTATGGCCGGCCACGTCCCACGCAGGTTAACCGGATCATGAACATTTAATTCTATTAGTTGATGAAATGGATAGCATCATTCCTGGTAGAAAGACAAATAAGGTTTTGATTATGTGTATCAGTGTCTACTACCAACTGAATACTCCGTGTGCTCATAGGCCTGACCACACCTTCAGCCCTATGCAGTAGCTATTGTTACCCCCATTTCACATAGGAGCAAACTGAGAGTTAGGGGGGTAAGGAATTTGCCCAGCTGGTGACTGGCAGAACTGGGATGGAAACAGATAACCACTGACCTGCCCTGGGACAAGTGACAAGTCCCAGGAAGCCTGAGTACGCGTTGGCCCCGAGGACAGGCCACATTTTTGGAGCCACGTAAGCTGGCTTAGGATCTTCTCACACGTGTGTGTGCATAAGCATTCCCAATTAAGTTGAGCTTTTCTCCCTGTGAACTCTGGGCAGACCTGCCTTATAGGTCATGGGCAGGAACAAGTCCTGCTCAAGAGGCTGACTGACTTCTGTTCCAGAAAAAATGTGTCACATTTTCAAAGAAATTGTACAAAGCCGGTGGGAGGAGCTGTAACAACCCTTCAAGTAAAGGGAACCCTGTGGGAAAAGGCCTGGGGGTGGGAGTGAATGCTGCAGGTTCCAGGAGTTGCACAAGCCTCACTGGGCACAGGGATGAGGAGATGAACAGGAGCCTGCGGAGCGTGGCTTTGTCTAAAGACAAAGGAAACCCTGCATTATCTTAAACAGGAGACTGAGTAGGTGATGTGTTCAGGTTAAGAAGATTTCTACCCTCTGCCTGCTGGGGAGCCGGCACCGTGTGGTCCTCCTCAGTAAGTGATGCTGATGCCCTGGGCAGTGCCAGGTTCTGGGTTGGAGACCACATGATGATGACAGACTCGGAAGAATACCATCAAACTGCCCATGCCTTCAGCGAATTTAAAATGAAAAAGCTGACAGGGAGTCCTCAGACAGCCTGACCTGGAGTCACTCAGACACACATCAAGGGAGTCTGAGCTGTCACTTGGATTTTTGTTTCAAATGAAACAGCTTTCATTGGTTAATGTATGTGTACTTAACCCTATCTGAAACCCACTGTACTAGTTTCCTGTTGCTGCTATAACAAATCGCCACAATTCAGTGGCTTAAAACAACACAAATTTATGACCTTATAGTTTTGGCGGTCAGGAGTTTGAAATGGGTCTCCCTGGGCTAAAGTCAAGATGTCCCCAGATGGGTTCCTTCTGGAGGCTCTAGGACAGGGGTCCTCAAACTTTTTAAACAGGGGGCCAGTTCACTGTCCCTCAGACCGTTGGAGGGCCGGACTATAGTTAAAAAAAACACCTATGAACAAATTCCTATGCACACTGCACATATCTTATTTTGAAGTAAAAAAACAAAACGGCAAAAACACCCGCATGTGGCCTCGGGCCGTAGTTTGAGGACGCCTGGTCTAGGAGAGTATATGTTTTATTGCCTTTCCTGGCTTCTGAGGCCCCTACATTCCTTGGCCTATGGCTTCTTCCTCCATCTTCAAAGCCAGCAGTGTAGTATATTCAAGTTTATCTAACTTTTTTTGTTGTTGTTGTTAATCCTCACCCAAGGATATTTTTTCCATTGATTTTTAGAGAGGTTGGAAGGGAGGGGGAGAGACAGAGAGAGAAACATTAATGAGAGAGACACATCGACTGGTTACCTCCCGCACATGCCCTGACCGGCGCTGGGGATCCAGCCTGCAACCAGGATACATGCCCTTTACCAGAATTGAACCTGTGACCCTTCAGTCCGTGAGCCGACACTCTATCCACTGAGCCAAACCAGCTAGGGCAAGTTTATCTGACTCTTGCTTTCAGCGTCACATCTCCCTCTCTGACCTTCTCCCTCTTATAAGGGCTCTTGTCATCACACAGAATGTATGTGGATAATCTTGCTTCTCAAGATCCTTAATCATATCTGCAAAGTCCCCTTTGCCATATAAGGAAACATATTCATAGGTTCCAGATATTAGGATGTGGACATCTTTGGGGGCTGCTATTTTGGGGACTTAATTTGTTAAAGTGGGATTACACCCACTTTAACAAATTAAGAGAAAGAATGGTAAGTCTGGAAGCTAGGAGAATGATAAGTCTGGAAGCAGACATGTTGATGTTAGGGAGACCAGACCAGAGGCTGCTGCCGAGACCGTAAGGAAGATGCTGGTGGTCTAGGCAGGAATGGAATGGAAAGAATGACCACAGAACGTGCTTCGGAGGGAGGACTTCCTGGTCCTGGGAACTGTCGGGGTTAGATGGGCAAGGACTAGGAGGAGACTGGGAAGATGGCAGTGCCCTTTGGAGGGCCCAAGGGGAAAACAGGTTTGTGGCGAGGACAAAGAGGGCACACAGGGATGTGTTGCATCTAGACACCCACGGAACGTTCAGGAGAGGTGCCTGGGAGGCAGATGGACCCAGAGTCTGAATAGCTGTGACTCTTGCGGCCTTCTCTCCCTGTGGGCACACACGGGCTTATTTTCCACCTTGATTTCTGGGTGACCATCTCTGTTTGACCCTAAGTTCTCCTATTCCGGATAAGAGTTGAGAAGCCATCTTGTATTTCTGAGACTATTGATTTTGTGTGCGTGTGTGAAAATGTAAGATCATTGCACAAGCAATGATAATCATTTATTCATTAAAAAAAAGAACAAATAGTCATTCCTTCTCAAACGTTCTTAATGGACAAAACGTATTTTCTGAAAATAACAGTTGGTGGTAACTAAGAATTCTTTTTTTCTTCTTTATTGATTAAGGTATTACATATGTGTCCTTATCCCCCCATTACCCCCACCCCCACCCCAAGACGACTGATTTTTATTCCACATCAAGTTTGAGTTTATCAGTCCTGAAAACAAGACTTTAAAGCATAGAGATAGCCCTGGGCGCTACGGCTCAGTTGGTTGGAGCATTGTCCCGTGCAGGTTCAATTCCCAGTCAGGGCACATGCCCAGGTTGTGGGTTCAATCCCTGGTGAGGGGGTGTACAGGAAGCAGCCGATAGATGTTTTACTCTCACATTGATGTTTCTCTTTCCCTCTCCTTTCCTCTCTTTTTAAAAAAGAGAAAGAAAGAAAGCCCGAGTTCATGGGCGAGTCCATTCTGAGTACCCCCAAGGAAAAGGGGCGAGCTTTCAGGGAAACCAGATCCACAGGGAGGTTCCCCAGGCGGAGAAAGGGAAGAGAGTCCGCAGGCCCTGGAACAGAGGGCGCGGGTGCCTGTCCTGTGTCAGCCCCAGGGCAGCAGAGCCTAAACCTCAGTCCTTGTGGATAGGACAGTGCCTATGGCGTCAGGGCTAGAGAGGACTCAGGACCACAGCATGCTTCTCAGACTGTTGCTGTAGGCCCGTGGTCGGCAAACGGCGGCTCGCGAGCCACATGCGGCTCTTTGGCCCCTTGAGTGTGGCTCTTCCACAAAATATCACGGCCTGGGCGAGTCTATTTTGAAGAAGTGGCGTTAGAAGAAGTTTAAGTTAAAAAAATTGGGCTCTCAAAAGAAATTTCAATCGTTGTACTGTTGATATTTGGCTCTGCTGACTAATGAGTTTGCCGACCACTGCTGTAGGAGATCCTGGTCCATGGAATAACCTGGGTAAGAGGAGCTCAGTGGAGACCAAGTTTAAATTTCCCACCAGGCTGGAAGATGAGGGCTCCCAGAAGGTTTTATGCTTGATTTACAGGAAATAAAGAAAGAAGATATTTTGCACAGCATATTTTAAGCTCTTATATTTCACACTTTATATTATGGAGCACCTGCATATTTATTTGTCTAGCTCTGTCTTCCCCTTAGCCTGTAATCTCCCTGAAGAGCAGGGACCTCAAGGGTGCTCCCCATCGTAGGTCCGATGCCCTGCACATGCTCTCATTAAAATGTGCAGGAATCTCCCTGAGAACGGTGGTCTCGGGAGAAACTGGAAGGGGGCGCTTTTGAAACAAGTTAGGATTTCGAGAAGACAAGTTGTGGGTAGGGATGGTGGGGAACGAGTTTTCTAGGAGAAAGGCTGTGAAGAAATGGGGAATGGGCCGGCCGGGGCGCCTAGGGGTCCTCCACGAGCCACAGCTCCCCGGGTGCCGGCGCGAAGTGACGCAGCGCGGTTTGGCCGCTGTGGGGCGCCGTAGCCCGCGCCGTTGCCAGGGGAACGGGTCCAGCGCCGGACGAGGCCCAGCCCGTCTCGGCCTGGCCCGGCTGTACCTCGGCCTGGCCCGGCTGTACCTCGGCCCCCGCTGGAGCCGGAGCCCGAGCCCGAGCCCGGGCCCGAGGACTCGCCGGCCTAATCTCCGCCGCGCAGCCCGAGATGGGGCTCCGTTCGGGGGTGCGCCGCCGCCGGGTCCCAGGGGCCATCCCGACCGCGAGGGTCTGAAGCGCGGCCGCCCTGGGGAGGGTGGACGGCCGGGCGAGGGCTGAGCCGCTGAGTGACCTTGGCGGGGCCGCCACGACGCGCAGGTGAGGAGCTACCGCCGCGGTTCTCACCTCGAAGCCTGGCCTCAGCCACCGGGTCGCGGCTGCCGCCCCGCAGCCGGGTTCTGCGTTCGCCTCGGCCTTGGCTCCAGGGACGCGTCAGAGCGCGGGGCTGCCTTCCAGTTTGTATTTGTCAGGTTCACAGATCTGCATTGAGAGCCTACTGTGTGCCAGGGGCCGGCCCCCCGAGGGCTCCCAACAGCCAATCTCCACGGGGCGCTGCGGGGAGGGGGCGGGGGACGGAAGTGGTTTCAGGTGGGGATGAGCGCTCTGGAGGTGAACTGGAGGGAGGCGGCCAGGCAGGGTCTGCAGTCGAAGGAGAGACTCTGGAGCGAAGACCGGGAGGTTGGAGAGGAGCCAGCATTGTGAACACGGGAGGGGTGTTTTTGGAAGAGGGAAAAGCACATGCAAAGGCCTGGAGTCGGCCAAGTACAATGAAGGAACAGAAAGGGCGAGAGGGAGCCTTGAGAAATGTGGTGGGAGTTTCAACTTTGTTCCAGCAGGAGGAGGAGACCATTGCAGAGTTTTTGACGTAGTTTCAAGTTTTGAAAAGCTCGCCTCTCTCTGGTTGCTGTGGGCAGTGTGGTGGTGACAGGGCACACCAGGAAGTCCGTTGAGGGTCATCCTAGTCCTGCCAGTTTAACTGAGCCTCTCAGTGCCCTCACCTGGGAACCGGGGATGTTGTTCTGCGTGTTGTTTCCAAGGGAGAAAGGGAGGGGCCCGCTACCTCGGAGGCCACTGAAACACTTAAAGCAGCACCTGGCACAAAGAAGTGCCCTCTAAATGCTAGTGGTGGTTATTCTCATTAAAACACTGTAGGGGATCGATGATGGAGGCTTGGATTAGGGCTGTGGCAGCAGCGATGATAAGAAGTGGCTTAACTTCCCTTATTGAAGGAGAGCTGGGTTTAGAAATGGGTGAAGGGTGGTCCCTGCTGTTGTGGAACTGGTGGTTCACTGTGGGAGACGGGTTTATAAACATAATCTTCATGAGATGGAATAAAAGCAACATTGGTGCTTAATTAGCCAGTTTTTTTTCTTTTTCTTTTCTTACTTTGTTCTGTCACAACTTTGTTCTTAATGACCGTTTCTTGGTGGGTGTTCCTGGAGGCTTACTCCTACAATCATGTGAATTGATTTCCTGCTTAAAATCAACAGCTTGCCTCCGCTCATTGGCCTCATTTCTGCTTCATGTTACTACTCCCTCCTCCTTGTCCCAGTTCCTTGGCTGAACTTGAATCCCAGTTTGCAGCGGTTGCTTCGGGAGGAGAATGACACAAAATGTTTGCAGACCGCATCTACTCAGGAATGGCCGAGGTCGAGCTTTTCTTGCCCTCGCACCAGACCTCCGCGTGTTGTTTATGCGAGGAGCCCAGCCTCATCAGACCAGTGACTGAGAGGTTTATGGGAACGGCCCGAAGCTGTTGTGATGTGCATCTCTTAGTCAAACTGTAGCCACTTTCCAGGATTTTAAGGCCAGAGACTTCTTGGTATCTGTGGGGAATTTTAATAAACAAAGAACTTGCCCCTAAAAGTTCTTTTTAAAGACTTTTTTTACACTGTAATACATTGTGCACCATGTCCTCCTTTAAGTGGTCAAATTGGGCATCTGTTAAATCTTGTTGAAAACTATTTTAAAAGCAGATCCTGGGGGGGGGGGGGAACAGATAACTTATTTATAAATATCCATAGAAAATCACTCGCACGGCAACCATGAATCCTCTAGTCAGAATAAAAGATGACTGGGAGCAAAACATTTCTGTGGTGTGTTCCTTCACTTTGGTTCAGGAGGGCATGAGGAGCTGAGCTGCCCTAGGCCAAGGACGGGAACAAGGTCCTGCCCAGCAACTCCTCTGTTCCACTGTCTGGTTGCCTGATTCTGGCTTGGACAAGACCCCAACAGCTCGTAGGGAGCTCTGTGGCTCTTCCTCACAGCTCTGCAGCTGAGCAAGTCAGAACTGCTCTTGAGACTGAGAAAGCACTGACCTAAAACGGAGCACTCTCGTTGCACGGTTGGCAGGCCGGAGTTCCTTATTTGTCTGGCATGGTACACGGCTCTGGATCACGTGAGCACATTTGGTCCACATGCCAGCCTAGTGGGGCCAGAAGGGCAAGAGGTGACACTGCTCAATTATTTATTATTTAACAGGGTGTTTTTTTCCCTCAAAAGCAGTACATGCACACTGTAAAAACAAACAAAAACAAGAACACAATTCCTACAGTACCAAGAAAATACACAGTAAAAGCAAATCTCTGTCTCACTCCAGCCACGAGATCCCCTCCCCAAAGGCTGCCCCTGTGTTTGCTTTCTTGTATTTCCTTCCTGAGACAACCTATCCATGTGGGAACACAGATGTCTGTCCACCTGCCTTGGTTTTTGCTCACATGGTGGCACTCTCTACAGCCATCACACATCTTGCTTTTCCATTTACCTGTCATTTCCTCCCTCCTTGTTTTTGACATTGAATAGCATTCCATTGTGTGAATGTGCCATAGTTCGTTCATATTGCTTTTGTCCTTTATTATTACAAACAAGACTGTGTGTATCTTTGTGTACTTCGTGAATATATATATATAGGATAAGTACCTAGAAATGGAATGTGGGCCTAAGGGTATATCTGTTCTAAAGCTTGGCAGCATTGCCAAATTGCCTTCCAGCTAATTTGTTTGAAAGGTGAATGGAGGAGAGACCCAAAGAGGTGGCTTTATGAAATTTGCACCTCCTACCTGGGATCCTCAATCTGTGATCGGCAGTACAGCAACCAGAACCCAGCTCTGTCTCTGGGCTTAGCCCTCATTCCTTGCTCCAATCTGCAAACCCACCCCCCATTGGTGGCTCAGGTGTCTGGACCCCCAAGCCTCTCCTCTGACCCTCCCAGTCCATGGCCTCTCTCCACAAACCCTCTTAAGTAATTAAGTTGTTTCTTTCCTGAGATCTCAATCATCTTTCAGGAATCCAGGAATGCCCTCTCCAGGGCTGGCACTTTCCTCCTTACCTTGGTTCTTTGGACAACGCCATGCATGCACGAATCTCAGAATCACATCCCTAAATACTTTTTCATAGGAGCAGAGATGGACAGGAGGGAAGTGGATCAGTCATGCAACTATTCTACCATTCGTTTCATGTCCTACAGTTCTCATAATAAGAACTTGAAATGTTAAGATTTCCTCATTTAAATAAATTGAGGTAGCCTAACCTTATTTGGAAAATGCTATTTTAGGCTTTTAGCAGATAAATGTTAACAGGAAGAGATTATATTGTCATCCTGGCAACGGGCTTCACCTTGTTGGAACAAGGAAAGGGCCTGCACAGCCCCTCTAGTCGCCTTAGAAGCCAGGTGGGTCCTTAGCTTACCAAGGTGGCAGCTGCCTTTGGCTCTGACACTCCATGGGGCCTCTTCCCTCTGTCTCTGCCAGCTTGGCTCTGTGGCTTGTTCTGTGGCAGCAGAAGATACATGAAGGATCTTTTGTCAAGGCCTACATATCTCAGCCACCAAAGCTGCAGCTGGGAGCACTCGGTGGGCAGGGGGAGCTTGTGGGCCAGACCTCTACCTCTTGACCATCTCCTCCCAAAGTACAGGGCAGCTGAGCTGCTGTGATGTCACTGTCCCTCTCCCCCCAACCCTTTCCCTTGATCATGCTCTCTTCCCCACTATGCGTGAAAGCTTTCCAAAGCCACTATCACCTTTTTGTCACTCCCCTGCTTTAAACTTCCTGTGGCTCTTTCAACAGTGCCCAAGCTTTCTCACTTCACCTCCTATGATCTAACCCTGCAGCTCCCATGACTCATCTCTCTCTCCCCTGCCTGCCCCACCCTGCCCCCACCCATCCTCAACTGAATGGATGGCCCTTGCAAGACTGCAAACATACCCATTCACCCACTGCTCTGATGTCTGTCTGGGTATGTGTGGGTCCCCAGAAAGTAAGCCCCTGAGGGCAGGTGCCTGGTCTCATTTGTGTTACATCCTCAGTGCACATAGGGGGCTGGGCCCCAATAAGCACGGACTGGGCCAAGGTGTGAGTGCACAAGCTGGCCACGTTGTCCAGGAGCAGAGCCATGGATCTTTCAATCTGGTCTCCTAGAGCAGTGCTGAGAGGGGAGGGACGGCCAGTGAAGTCCCTGGGCCTGGTCCCATCAATGGTTGAGGCCTATCTTGGATTCTCTCTGAGGATATGTTTGTGTGTTTGTTTGTTTGTTTGTTTGTTTTAGAGAGGGGGGAAGGGAGAGAGAGAAAGAAAGAGAAACATCAATGTGAGAGAGAAACATTGATTGGTTGCCTCCTATATACTCCCTGACCAGGGATGAACCTATAATCTAGGTATGTGCCCTGACCAGGAATTGAACCTGTAACCTTTTGGTATATGGGATGACGCTCCAACCAACTGAGCCCCACAGGCCAAGGCCCTCCCAACCTTTTTAATCAAAATCTTTTGGGCCAAAAGAATTTGTGGTCAACTCTGCAAGGGAAAATATCATCAGTTAAGAGCTTATGCCTTGGGCCAACTGACATGTCTCCTGACAAGCTCAGGTATCTACTCTGGAATGCGGCCACTGCTGCAAGGGACTTTGACCTCATAGCACTGATGAAGATAATCTACCCAGAGGGCTATTTTAAGGGTAATTATGGTGCCTATAATTTAGGGAGCACTAAATTATAGGCACCATACGTAGGTACCACTGATGGTACCAGGCACAGTACCATCAGTGGTACCTCTCTGGGTGAAGAGTACCTGGTTTGGAGTCAGAGCCACCTCAAAGGCTGTTTGTGTAGGCTTCTGGCCCTAGATGGTGACTCCACCCCCCTCAGGTATCTGGGCTGCACCAGGGCTAGGGGTGCCTGCAGCCACTGCTAACCCGCTGCGGGCAGTGGGGCATGTCAGCAATGTGCCTCTGCTGCTTTCTTTAGAAAGGCCCTCAAGGTGCAGGGCTGTTAAGATGTGATAAGGCAGCCTGGCTGCTGTGGCTCAGAGGTTGAGCGTCAGCCCAGGAACTAAGAGGTCACGGTTTGATTCCCGGTCAGGGCACATGCTCCGTTTGCAGGCTCTGTCCTCAGTGGGGGCATGCAGGAGGCAGCCAATCAATGTTGTTTCTCTCACATCTCATCAATGTTTATATCTCTCTATCCCTCTCCCTCTCTCTCTAAAAATCATATATATATATATATATATATATATATATATATATATATATGATGTGATGAGGCAAATGGAAAGCCAGGACTTAGGGATCCCAATTCATGGGTTCCCTTCAAAGTCATTGCCCTGATGATGATGTCACTGGAGAAGCGATCTGCAAGCCACAGGGATTTGCCCCCTGCCCTGAGCAGAACCACCCAGCTAAACTGTATTCACAGGGCTTGACATGGTGACCATTGACTGTTTCCAAAAATCAAGGACAAAGATTTGCTACCCCGGGACATCCAAAATAAAGTGATGTCACTTCTGATGGAAGGTGAAGTTACAATGGCGATCCAGTGGCCCAGCTCTTATGACACTGTGTTCCTTGGGACCATTGACATAAGAAAGCAATGTCAGCCAACCCCATCACTTTGGACATAAACCTCCTAGAATATCAGCTGTAGTAGCCTCAGTCTGGAAAGATAAAGATAACCTACCCAGAGGGCTATTTTAAGGGTAATTATGGTGCCTATAATTTAGGGAGCACTCATATGTCAGGTTTACCTACAGTGTCACTGATCTATACACAGCCCTAAGTAGGCAACCCTAACCCGTTTTCAGGTGAAGGAACTCAGGCCAATCAGCTAGTAAGTGCAGAGCCAGGACTTGAACCTAGATCTGTTTCCTCAAAAGCTGGAACTCTTTTTTTCACCTTTTGCTGCTTCTTATTGAAGACAAAGGCATCCATTTGAGTCCCTGGAAGAAAACTAGGGTCACATCATTTAGCTTTGAGATGAGGCTACTCAGAGTTGTCTTCAGATATGCCAGGCTTAGCTTCCAGGAGGCTCTGAGCCTTGGGCGGATGAAGGGCAGAGTGACTAAGTGCAAATGTTCAGCGGTCAGGGTAATAGCCAGTGGGCAGGGGCAGCTGGGGCGGGGCAGGTGAGGGTGCGGGCAGGTATAGGTGCGCTGTGCCTGTGCAAAACGGGAGTTGTGGGTGCCTGGTGGCTGTATAGATTGAAAGCAGGGCAGAGTGGGACAGATGGCTTTGGGTGGACCAGGTTCCACACCATTTACCATGCCCACATTTCCTTTTATTTCAGATGTTCTCAAGTCAGCAAACATTTACTGAGTACTTTCTATGTACAAGGTATGCTCTGGGTACTGGGGGAGGGAATGTGGGGAGCAGAGGTGAATGAGTCACGCACATTTACTGTTCTTGGGGGAAGCTGGGGTAACAGGGGCAAATGGATACGGGGAGGGTGGCAGAGTATTCCAAGTGGCAGCGACTTGCCCAGTAAAGACTGAGCATGAGCTCCCTGACTTGGGGTACCCCTGGCTGAGGAGATGCTGTCAGTGGGCTCTAAAGGTCAAGGAACATTTTGTTGGGCTGAGAAGTGAGGAAGGTCCACGGGCATGGACTCCTGAAAGTGCAGCTGCCAAGGTTTGTCCCCCAACTCCCTGTCTTCCCACCAAGAGCTCCAAGTTGGCCTGTCTCCCCAAGTCTGGTGCTGCCTGCCCAGACTCTGTTTCCACCTCCGGCCCAGAGAAGCTAGGGTGAGGCTCTTCCTTCTGTAATGACAGGCCCACCCTGTCGGCCAGGCTGGTAACTTTGGCCCCTAGGCCAGCTCTTGGGCCTAAGGATGGCAGGATAGGGGAGTGCTGCCATCTGGTGGCAGGCTCTGGTTGAGCCCTCATCTTCCCTGAGCCCCCTCAGGTCACCAAGGCCCAGATTTTACTTAGAGAAACATTGTCATTTACTCTGCTGGAGGGAACAAGGAGGAATCCTCCCTTCTCTCGTGGGCTGGCTCCTCCCCAGCCAAGAAGCCTTAGGCAGCCCTTCTGAGGCACAGGGGAGAATGTTCAAGGCCCTCCCCCAATCCTAAAGGGAGTACTTGCTTGCCTAGGACCAGAGGCTAGATCCCCCTTCCGCACAGCTCCGCTCCTGTTTCCCTTAGCAAACGGTAAGGGCCCCTCTCTGACACTTGCATTTGGGCCACGGGACAGAGGTGACTAATCGTAACAGAATCAGCATGTGTTCTCATCGGTCTGGCCCCAGCCAGATATTGTTCCCAGATGAGAACATGTCTTATTGGGTTTAACACTGATGGCTGTGGAGACAGAACCCTTTGAGTAACAGGCAGCCACACTGTGTCCTGAATAAACCCTGGGCCCTCCTACCTTGTAGTGGCCAAGGCTGGGGCCAAAGCTGGCTCTGGGGCTTTGAGACCAGCACTCCACACCAGCCTCCCCCACTGACTTCATCATGCTAGGGCGCCGGTTGCCCTGCAGAGTAGCTGGGAGGTGGCTTTGTGCCCCAGCCTGCTTCCCCCCTGCTGAAAGCTGGCTGCATGCGTGGGCTCTGGGTCCAGCCTGGACCTCATCAGGCTAATGCTCTCTCTACTCTTTCCCCCTCTGGAGATGAACATCTGCAACAAGCCCTCCAACAAGACAGCGCCTGAGAAGAGTGTGTGGACAGCACCCGCACAGGCCAGCGGGCCCTCCCCGGAGCTGCAGGGCCAGCGGTCCCGCCGGAATGGGTGGAGCTGGCCCCCTCACCCACTCCAGATTGTGGCCTGGCTGCTGTACCTCTTCTTCGCTGTGATCGGCTTTGGGGTCCTTGTTCCCCTCCTGCCTCACCAGTGGGTGCCTGCTGGCTATGCTGTATCCTTGGGAAAATGTGGGGCTGATTCATGGAATTGTAGGGGCAGTAGATGGAGGACATGGCAGAGGCCTGAAGCTGGGTTCCAGAGTCTCAGAGAGCACAGGTAGACCCGTCTCTTCCCTGGGAGAAACCAGCTGCCTGCCTGCCTGCCTGACCTCCAACCTCCCTCTGCCCCCTCTGCCCCCTCTGCCCGATGTGGTGGCTGACAGACCTAAAGTACCTTGGAGCATATAAAGGCCCACACAGAGGGAGCCTCGTCAACCAGGGTATTGCTTGAAAGCTCTCTTTAAGCTAATTTATCCTAGAGCTCAACAAGGGATAAATGAGACAGTAATTATTCCATTTTTGAAAGAATTTTTCACTTTTCAAGAAGAGTCATGGTAGAATTCTTTTACACAGTAAGGTTTTTGGTACATTTAAAATGTGGTTTTATTTTGGACAGATTATTATGCTGTCCCAGGACTGTTTAGGAGCTCACTGATTTTGTAAATCATGCCCTTTTAGGATGAGGTTGAATTGACAAGAGGAGGGATCAAAAATGCCCTGGAGGCTCCTGAGAACAATGACGAACACAAACTTGCATGTGCCTAGTGGTGTGACTGCAGCAGCTCTGGCCACAACCCCAGGAGCAGAGGACGTGGCTGCAAGGCTGAGATTGGAGTGCAGCAGCGGCTGTGTGCTCCAGTTCAGAGGGGACCTGCGAGTGTGCCTGGTGTGTGTGCTTCATGGAGATGATTCCTTGGGCCTTTCAGGGAGGAGGGCTAGGGAGTGGTTGGCAAACTGTGGCTCACAAGCCACATGCGGCTCTTTGGCCCCTTGAGTGTGGCTCTTCCACAAAATACTACGGCCTGGGCGAGTCTATTTTGAAGAAGTGGCGTTAGAAGAAGTTTAAGTTAAAAAAATTGGGCTCTCAAAAGAAATTTCAATCGTTGTACTGTTGATATTTGGCTCTGTTGACTAATGAGTTTGCTGACCACTGGGCTAGGGTGAGCTGCAGGAGGTTATCAGGGATGAACTCTATGCCTCCTTGGACATAGAGTCAGCAGCGGAGCTTGGTCCCAGCTCAGCCCTTTAAGGGCTACACAAGGGCTTCTGCCAGCTCCAGGTCTCAGCCTCCTCCTCTGCCTGCTTCCCAGGGTGGGGACAAGGAGCACGCAGGATGTGTGTCTGAGCACCAGAATGCATGAGCCATAAGGGGGAGCATGCTCTCTTGGGAAATCACAGAGCCCTGGGCTGGTGAGTGATAATGGCAAATGTGTGGAGAAGGACTCTAGAGAAGGTTGCCATCCCCGGACACCACCAGTGTCATTGGGGGGCTTCCTGGTTCACTAGGCCCCCGGGCATAGTTGTGAGCTCTGTAAGTGGGAAACTGGACTTTTCCAGAAGTGACCAACAGGCTTTAGGGCTGTTAGCTAGAAGGCTTCATGGAATAGTCCTCTCCTGATCTGGAATGGGCACACCCCTCACTCAGGGTTACCTGGGTTTCTGCCATGGGGTCTGGAGTGAGTGCAGTCAGAACACTAACAGTAAACAAGAGTAACTATCACTTATTGAGCACTTATATGTGCCAGGCCTTGTGCCAATCCCTGTACGTAGATTATCTTATTTGATCCTCATAATAATTTGAAGGTATTCCTCCCACTTTACTAAGAAATTGGGGCTCAGCGAGATTAAGTGACTTCCTGAGGTCACATAGTTGGTATCTAGTGAGGCCAACAGAGCTGCTCAGGGCACCCCAACTCTGAGCGACTAGGATGGTTTGAGGCTTTTGTCCTCTCCACATTAATTGCTTTGGGCAATGTGGAGGCTCACAGAGCCACCAGATCTGGATTGTTCTTCCTTCCTTCAAAGCCACCTCCCTTCTGCAGGCTTCCTCAGGGCCCTGGGGAATGAGGGAGGGAAATAATGTGTACGAGGTACCCACCTGGCATCTGGATCTAGCCTGGGACCTAGGGTTGCAAAGATTAGCAAGACAGGGCCCCAGCCCTGGGAGCTCAGCCTCCAGCTGGAGGGAAGCCTTGTAGATGGAGATTATCCCATGGCAGGTATGGGGTAGGGGCTCTCCAGCATACTGTGGATGTGGGAGATAGGCCATCTAGACCAACATCGCCACTGGCCCTGACGCCCCCCCTGCTGCTCACAGCTCCCCTCTTCACAGCACCTAACCAACCTGTCCATTTGCTCTTGACCCCGCCCCTTCATCACCTGTATCCAGTCAGTCATCAAGTTCTGTTGATTTTACCTCCTAAATAGCCATCGAATCACCCTCTTTCCCTTTACTGCCATCTACCTCTCTTAACTAGAGGACCATTTTGTGGCCAAACCAGTCTCCCCACACACACTCTCACTCGGACCAGTCCATGTATGTAGCTGCAGCCACAGTGCCCTTTCCAAAAACAAAAACGATAAAGTTGTTCCCCAGCTAAATACCCTCTAATGGCTTCTCTTGAGGTTCTGGCTACTCAAGGCTCTCTTGTGTTCTAGCCTCTGCCCATCTCCCAGCCTCCTCTTACATTATTTGCTCTGTTCTCTGTTGTGACACTGGTCTTTGCCTGGAAGCCCCTTGCTCCTCTCTCCACCCCAACACCCAGCTAAGTCGGAAGTCGAGAACTGACAGCCCATGAACCAGTTTGGCCTATAGACTTTTTATTTTATTTTTTAATTGAGGGATAATTAGCACACAAAATGGACAGACCTTTGGCAGGTGGGTTTTAAAAAATAATTTCCTTGTCAACATTTAAAACATGAGAGACCTCACCTGAAAACGTCCAGATTTCTGGTTCCTTTTGAAAAGCCAGAATTGGTGACATGGGCCCTCATTCTCGCATGGCAGCCATGAGTTGAGCTGGAACCACCCCTCTGGTCGGGACTCTGCTTGCTCCCAGGAACCAGCCAGGCTCCCCTCCCTCCTTATAATCACCTGCCAGTCTGTTATCCACTCCTGTTCCAGTCTCAGCTGAGGGGGTCCCTTCTCAGGGGAGCTTTCTGGATCCCTTCAGGCTAGTTGAGGTCACACAAACTCACATTGTCCCATGAACTTCCTTCATTGCAGTCAACCCCTGATGTGATTAACATTCCTGTTTTCTACGAGACTGTCGTCTCCTTGGAGCTAGGGACCATGTCTGTCTCGCTCCTGCCATATTCCTCAGTGCCTAAAAGACCTCAGTAAACAGTTGAATGAATGAATCAGGGTGTGGGAGTGGGAGAAGTGTTGGAGCAGGCAGGAAACTAAATGTTTGCCCACATTCAGTGTGTCTAAAGAGAGCCTGGAAAGCTGAGGAGTAGTGGTTGGTAATACCAGAGAGGTTTGAGAGGAGCCAGAGCATAAGGGCCCCAGCGCTGAGCTGAATAATTAAACTCTAGTTTGAGGGCTCCTGAAAGCTAGTGGAGGAGTTTAAGCAAGCAAGGATTTAGGTTTAAGTTCTTCAAAGCTACTTTAAGACCAAGTGAAGGATAGAGTCAAGAGGACCCAGAGAGGAGGAACAGAGTCGTGAGACTATGGAATAACCCAGGCAAGTGCAAAGGCCTGACCCACAGCCAGGGCTGTGGAGGTTTTCATTGGTCACAGGATTGTCTCTTTCAATTAAGGCACAGCATAGTAGGGTGGAGCCTGGCTCATGCAGACACGTAGGGAAATTTGGCCTCTGGAAGGTGGAGGAGGAAGGGAGAAAAGGAGGTTGGACAGCTGATGGGTGGAAGCTGAATGATGGAGGGATGATGTCTGCCTGGCTAGCAAGAGTATGGATGAATGGAGGGTAGATGGCTGCCTGTGTGGAATCTATTAGGAAATTTTTAAACATTTAGGCTTTGCAGCAAGTTGTCAGCCTACTCATCTCCAGCATTTGGTACAATCTCTGAGCAGATACGTCCTGGAAGAGCTGTTTTTCAGCTCCAGGAATTAGATATGCATTCTCTGGTCAGGCTCTGAATGCATCAGAATATCCTAGCTCCTCAGCCCCAGGGTTTCAAATACCTGAACTCAGGTCCGGGAGGTGGTGGGGATGGGCCCATCTGCAAGTGATTCTCTGTCTGGCCCGGCTACGGAGAAAGCATCACTCTTTCCCCCTCAGAGAAGACTTCCTATGAAAGCAAGACAAACAAGCTTAGAACTTATATTTTAGGTGCCTTGGCCTAAGAGGATGGTCTCATTCAGTCTCACTTCACCATTTAGAATCTGAAACCAGATCGGAATTGGAGGTCAGACCAGCCAGGGCCTGCACCAGGCTTGGAACAGTGAGGCCTGTGTTTGCATGGCCTGTGTTCGGGCTCATGGGCAGCAGTAGGCAGTGCTGACTTGTGTTCCCAGGTGACTGCTCCCCTCTTTCATCCAGGCCTGGGTACACTGGAGAGGTCTGACAAGGAAGTTCTAGGGACCTGGAGGTAGGGCGTGGCACAGGCCGAGTCTCTGGGAGGGAGCTATATGGAGGTGGGGACCAGTTCTCTGGCCACAGGAAGCAGGGGTGGGGTCTCAGCTGGCAGAGTGTGGAGTGAGCCTTTAACCTGTTGGGCCAGTGCATGGGCGCCATCTTTGCTGGCCACCTCGTGGTGCACCTGACTGCTGTCTCCATCGATCCAGCAGATGCCAACGTGAGGGACAAGAGCTATGCAGGGCCCTTGCCCATCTTCAACCGCAGCCAACACGCACATGTCATTGAAGACCTGCACTGCAATCTGTGCGACGTAGATGTGTGAGTTCGTGTGGACGGGGAGCGTGTGTGGGCGATGAGTGTGCTTCGTGGGAGCTCAAGGCAGAGAGGGGCATGCCCAGGGCTTTATAGTCATCCTGATAACACACGTGTTTTTACAGTCAAGAATCTTGATGGAGAGACAGAGAATTGGGTGAAAGAGAAGGTGAGGAAAAGGTAATTGGAAACAGAAGATGTGGAATAGCATTTCCAACAGTAAATGTAGGAAACATTTGGCACAACCACAAACCCACAACATTTCTAACTACCAGCCACCTCCCACCCCAATCTCACAAGCATTCCCAGCTAGAGATAGGGAGGGGAGTTAACATTCAAGACTTACTGTTGCCAAGTGCTCGGAACAACCACCCTGCAGGGTAGGCAGCATCTTTCTCCATCGGGGGAAGAGCCCAAAGCTCGGAGAGGCTAAGAGGCTTGCCTGAGGTTATGTGGCTGCTGGGCAGCAGAGCCACATTCACCACCAATTGGCCTAGTCCCTGAGCGGATACTGTTATCCTTGTTTGCCCATGAGGACTCTGAGGCCCAGAGAGGCCAGGTGACTTACTCCAGGTCACACTGCTCGTGGGGGGATGAGTCGGAATGTGTGGCATCCATGCCTTGGCTGGTCCAGACAGCCTCCCTCGGTCCCTCCCCACCCTCCTAGAGCTTCCAGCCTCAGGTGGAGGATTAGGCATGGGGGTGTGGTCCAAGGCCAGCTCTACACTTCCAACCTGAAGACTCAGGCAGCCTGTTGGAAGAGGGTCTGTCCACAGGGCCAAGAGAGTCCATGGTGTTAAGGTGCTGAGGACTTGGGCATCAGACCATCCTTTCCTTCACTAGGCACCAGTCAGTGTGTTGTTCCTCAGTGGGTGCCCTGGCAGTTGCTGCCCATTCCGGGGCTCTGTCCAGTTTGGGGGAGTGCTCCCCACTCTCCTGCACTCCTTTGGGCTTCCCCAGTCCCTCACTGGGGCTGGGAGACTCACATTCCTAAGTGGCCTCCCCCCATCTGTGGTGAACTGTCCCGAGTTCATCCAGATGTCATCTTGTTCCTCTTCTTTTGGTTCCCTTTGGATGAGCCCAGACAAGCTGATGTTTTCTGGAAGAATGCCAGTATAATCCCCATAGACTGGCACAGAAACAGGCACTCAAAAAAATGGAGCTGTTGGGAAGAGCAGGGTAGGCCCTGGGCCTGACAGCCTTGCCCTGTTTTGCTTCCTGGCCCTTCACCTGCTTTGTCTCCTGGTTCCACGCAGGAATCCTTGCTTGGAATGGAAGCCCCATTTCTGTTTCACACCACGGTCACGCGGTGTCCACTCCCTGAGTGGAGCAAAGTAATATCGCCCTACCCTTCCTTCCTCCTGCCTTGGGTCCCCAGCTCTTCAGAAACGCGGCCTCTTCTGGGTGCCCGGCCCCGCAGTGCCGCCAGAGGGCGCGCACGCTCCCCGTCGCTGAGCTCCTGGGTCCAGCCTTGTAACCCGCTCCAGGCCAAGCGCTCTGGCCGTTTGCGGACTCCCGTCGCTCCAGCCAGGCCCTGCAGTGGAGGGGAGGACCAGCCAGCGGTCTAACCGCACTGTGCCCGCTCCCTTCCCGCAGGAGCGCTCGCTCCAAACACTGCAGTGCCTGCAACAAGTGCGTGTGCGGCTTCGACCACCACTGCAAGTGGCTCAACAACTGTGTGGGAGAAAGGAACTACCGGTGAGAGCGGACCCTGGCTGCAGGGATGCCTGGGGATGAGCGGGTCTGAATGTGTGAGTCGGGGCATTGAGACTGCAGTGGGGTGGGGCGGGGATGGGGGTACTTGGAGCTGGGCGCTGGTGTGCATGTGTGTGTGTGTGCTCCTGAGGGCTGCCTCCTGGGACTGCTGAGGGTAGGCTTGGGGTCCTCCCTCTGCTGGACCATAGAAAAGTGCGGACCTGAAGGGGTGGCCACCCATCTTTGCCTTTGCCCTAACCTTTGGCTTCATGAGAAGTTGGGGCTGTAGGATCAGAGGCCTTGCTCCCGATCCCAACCCCAAGTCCTTCTGAGCTCTGGGCCCTTACCCAGCTGGAGCACCCGGGTGCTGACAGCTGCCCACGGCTGGGCCCAGGCTCTTTCTACACAGTGTGGCATCTGCCTTACTGGGTGTCCTGCTCCTCGTGCTGGTGGCCACTTACGTCTTCGTGGAGTTCTTTGTCAATCCCATGCGGCTGCGTACCAACTACCACTTTGAAGGTCAGACTGGGCTTCAGGCCTGCCTGCCTGCTCCCACCCTCAACCCTGGGCCTGTCTGGTCACTGGTCACAGCCCAGTCTGTGCCTTGCAGTCCTGAAGAATCACACAGATGTATGGTTCGTTTTCCTGCCTGCTGCCCCTGTGGAAACCCAGGCTCCTGCTATCCTGGCCCTGGCCGCCCTACTCATCCTTCTGGGCCTGCTCTCCACAGCCCTGCTCGGCCACCTGCTCTGCTTCCACATTTATCTCAGTAAGTGCCCCTCCGCCCCCTACACCTGCCTTGCAGGGCATAGGGGTCCCTAGGCTGCAGGGAGGTATCAGTTGGGCTATAGAGCCCAGAAGCCATGCCCCTTCCTGCTGGCTGGATGTGGTGGCCTGGTTTCACTCCGTGGTTTAGTGTATAAGGGGACAGTGGTTTCAGCCTGGGATGGGGTATCCTCCCTCACCTTCTGAACTACAGGGACCCCTTTCTATTGCACTGAGTCCTCCCCTAACCCCCACAGTGTGGCACAAGCTCACCACCTATGAGTACATCGTGCAGCATCGTCCGCCACAGGAGGCAAAGGGGGCTGACAGGCAGCTCGACTCATGTCCCCCCAAGATGCGACCCATTCAGGTATAGAAGTGGCCCAGAGGGCTGAGGGGGTGGGAGAGGGGGCCTGGGTGTGGAAGGGGTGGGCTGTGCAGATAGCAGCCAATGATAAGAAAGGGCAAAGGGAAGGAGGTCTGGAACAGCAGCTGGGGTAGGGGTTCTGGGCAACAGGGGTGAAGCCAAGCCTGTATGAGCACATGCCTGCTTGCTCAAGTGTGGGCTCAGTGCGAAGGAACCCTGCATTCCCCCGAGCCCATGTGTGCCCCGGTCCAAACTCCAAGCATGTGCTGGAGGGTCTGGAACGTGGGAGCTTAGAAGCGGGCAGATTGGCAGATCAGAGGCCTTGCTCCCCATCCCAGCCCCGAGTCCTTCTGAGCTCTGAGCCCTTACCAGCGGGAGCACCCAGGTGCTGACAGCTGCCCACGGCTGGGCCCAGGCTCTTTCTACTCAGTGTGGCATCTGCCTTCCTGGGTGTCCTGCTCCTTGTGGAGCTGTGGGGGAAGAGAGAGGGATGGACCAGTGACTGAGGTGGTCACCGGTTACCTCCACTTATGACCCTGAGCTCTCATACCCAGTATCCTATTTAATCCTTAAAAAACCCACGAGGCAGGTAATGTTGCCACATCCATGTTGCAGATGAGCATATTGAGGCCAAGAAAGGTTAAACAGAAGCTGCGTCTGGGAAGAGTTTAGGTCTCTACACTCTGAAGCAGGAACCCTCCAGCCCAAGCTAGGGCCTGGCCAGCCCAGCTGCTGACCAGCCGATCCCCATTCCCACGCCCCATGGCTTCCTGAGGTCAGCAGCTGAGGGGAGGGGGGATCCTCAGAGCCCCCAGGGACTGGGAAGGCAGGGGGCCCAGGCAGGCCCTTGCTGGGAAGGCTGAGCCCTGGATCCCAAGTCCTCATGGCAACTGGACACAAACACAGGCTGGTGGGCGGGTTGGGAGAGGGCTTGGGACCTGCCTCTCCTGTTCTCATTGCCAGGGGTGGGCCAGGCTGCCAGGTCTGGGGGAGTGCTGGCTGTTAATGGAGAACCTCCTGCCACACTACTGTGTACCTGCCCTGGTGTTGGGCACTGGTGCCATGTAAGCACAGTGGCAGCCATTCTGAGGAGTGGGCATCATCCCCCACTTCACAGAGAGTCTGAGGCTCTAGCTGCACAACAGTGCCCATTGAGGCAGGGCTGGCCCCAGGATATCCAGGCTCCAGGGCTCTGGGCTCCTGCACAGTAGTCACTGCCTACCTAGGCTTTGAGGCCAGATGTGCCAGCAGCAAAGACATATACTAGTAACATCATCTGCTAATGACCTGAGGGAGGCTTCCCCAGTGGGAGGAGGGGTGTGCAGAAGAGAGAGCAGAGGCTGAGAAGTTCCACAGTACCATTCAGGAATGTGCAAATGTTGAAGATCTCTGAGGGACAGCTGTGGTGAGGGGAGGGGGATTTGAGTTGGGGACACTCTGGTGACACCCTCAGACTTGCCCAGCTGGCTAGGGCCTAGCTCCTGGCCCCTCAGGCTTCTGGGACCATCCTCTCCTACTGCCAGATTCCTCTGCCCAGCCCTTGTGGAGCCCAGGGACCCCAGGGTAGGCTTTGGCCCTCTCTGCTGGGCCCTGTAGGGGTGCGAGGTCCACAGTGAGGAAGAGGAAAGATGTGGAGGGAGGTTTCCTTGAGGTCCCAGTCCTGTGACTGGCCTCAAAACTCTTTCCCCTTCCCAGAGCTCTTCTGCTTAGGCTGGCACTCCTATACTCCTTCCCAAAGGGTCAGCCTGGGCACAGGTTGGGCATGGCTTGCCTAAGGTGTCAATCTCTACATTTGTGCAGCCAGCCTGTGGCCGGCTAGGCTCTGTCCCCTAAATCTGCCAGTGCCCCAGGCAGCCTCCCCACCCCCACCCAGAGCAGGAATGCGGGAGGGGCCCCACTCTGGAGCCGTTGCCCCCAAACATAGGCTTGTTTTAGAGACCGCGTTTGCTGTTACACTGTCATCTCTGCATTAGTCAGGACGCCTGGGTCTCCATGGAAACAGCTGTGGAGCGCGCGACAGCTGTCCGGGTGCCCTCCCTGGCCCCCGCCCCCCGCCCTGTGGGGCGGGGCCTCGTCCTTGTCCTGGCCCCGCCCCACATCGTTGGCATGAGGCCTTCCCGAGCTGGCTAGTTCCTAGCTTTTGTTTCTTTACCTGCAGTCCTCGTGGGCGTAGCTGGAGCGTGTCCGGCGTACTGGGGTGCAGGCCTAGGCCACTTGCAACATTCTGAACTCAGGCCCCTTCGCTTTCAGGGGTTGGGTCTGCAACTCCAGGGTCGCTGTTAGGATCAGCTACTAACAAGACACAGAATTCACTCATAAGCCTGGTCCTGGATGGGGTTGCAATGCTGTTTTTTCTACTACCCATTGTCTTCCCTTTCTGATTAGGCCTGGGGAAACAGAGCATTCCCCAGCAGCTGAGATTGTGGTTGGTACTCTGAGGATTCAGCTCTGCCGGAACTGTGGAGCCATGCACAAAACCTTGGGTGCCCACCTGGCCTATGAACAGCTGGCTACCCAGTGTCTCAGCTGGGAGGGGGGGGTGTCAATTCAGAGACCTGGAGTCTTGGGAGGGACTGTGAGCAGGAGAGGGCAGATCTAAGCACCTCTTCCCCACCACCCACCTTGTCCAGAGCAGCTCTAGACTGGATGCATTCATTGGACTCATGAGGCCGGGGGGCGGGGGGCGGGCTTCTTGAAGGAAGTGGAGTTTGATTAGATGAAGTGAGGAGGTCTGTGGGATTGGGGTAAGGTCCAGAAATGGGTGTTTTATGCCTTGTCCTGCAGAGAGGTTTTTCCAGCATAGCTGGCAAACTGGAGGAGAATAGCAGACATCTGGACTCAGACCCCTTACAGAGGCCTGGGGGGTTTGGGGTGCAGGAATGTTGTGTCCAGGGCTGGCTGGGCTCAGGACCTAGAAGGCTCTGGGTCTACACCAGGCTGTCCAGCCTCCCTGACCTCCACCTTCCCCAGGAAATGGAGTTCTACATGCGGACCTTCAGCCACGTGCGCCCAGAGCCCCCTGGCCAGGTCAGGCCTGCTGCAGTGAGTGCCAAGTGAGTGCAATCTGGACATCTCCAGCTGGACATCTCCCAATGGCATGGCAGGACCATCTAAGGTGGGAGAAAGGGGGTAGGCCAAGGCCAAGGCCAAGGCAAGGACAGATCACTGCCCATCTATTGTCTGCTGGGAAGGGAGGCTTATATGAGAACCTCCAACTGGCTGGGATTTGAGGGATCATTCACATCCAGAGCTTACCCTCCTACTCCCCCCTCAGTCTCTCCCGGTTCCCTGCCACCAGCAGCCAAGTGGAGCCTCCACTACCCTCTTCTCCAGAGACTCTGGCTCTGCCCCCCAGGATCCGGCCCCAGGTAGGGGGTACTGTGCTTGGCCCCCTGCCCCGGTGGAAAGGGACGGGAAAGAAGCCTCTACCCTTCCTCACTCCTCTGCCTCTTTTGGCGATGAGGGGCCTGGGGAAGGGGCGCTCAGCCTCCCTCTGTCTCTGCAGAAAAAGAGGAAGCCGGGTGAGGGCCCTTCCTGACTGGATCCTGCACCGGGAGCTCCGAGGGAAGGAAAGGTAGGGCCCGAGCGAGTAACAGCCCCTAGTCTCACCGTTCCCTCCACCCCCGCAGGGCCCCCGGTCCCGGGCCACCGCTCCAGCTCGTCGTCGTCGGATTCTCAGGGCGCTAGCCCGGTGCTCGTCGCTGGCCCTGCAGGCGCCTACCACTCGGCGTCAGCAGAGTCCATGGACGAGATTCCCGTGGCTCAGACGCGCCTGGGCAGCGCCGCTCTGGCCGCTCCGGGAGACAGGGGCCGAGAGCCAGGGCTGGAGCTGCAGGCGCGTGTGCCTGCTGTTTTCGTGAGCCCGAGCAGTGGCGAGCCCAGGGTGCGGGGCAGCCCAGAGGCCTGCCTGGCTTAGCTGGGCCGAGAGGCCGAGGAGGAGCGGCTGGCCCGACTCTATGCAACACCTCGACCCTTGCAGACCCAGTGCACTTTAGGAGCCCCTAGGGCCGGCGGGATCGGCCACTCTCCCCCAGGACTCAGCAATACCCGTCCTACCAGCCATGATGCTCCAATAAACTTTTATATGCTTTTGCGGACTTATAGTTTACTTTCTTAATAGCAAGGACCAAGGGCTCTCCTGGAGTTGGACCATTTCCCGACCGCCCCTAGCGGGAGAGGATGGGGTGGCCTTATAGTGGGTGGCAACCCAGATTGTCATATGGAGGTAAATGGAAAACGGAGGCGCTCAGGCACAGGGCTCCTGGTTAGGAAAGATCCTAGAAGGCTGCTTGGAGGAGGTTATTTTTCTTGAAGAGTTTTCACTTGGAGGCCTGTGGGAAAGAAGGCTTTGCGCTCCGGAGGCAGCAGCGGGAGCAGACCCGGGAAGTCCAGGAGCTTTGTCCTGGTGGCGGATGGCCGCCGGGGTCCCAGGATGCTGGGGCTGGGCACTCTTGATTCCCCCGTTGTCCCCTCTCTCCAGTCTCCGGAGTTGTGACTTGAGGATGCCACACGTTAATTGGCGAACCATGGTCTTGAGCCAGCTCTAGACTCCACTGTCCACTGCCATTGAGGTTAGGGACCCGATCCTCAGCCCCTCTATTCTCCCTCCCGGTTGCGGCTGTGGGAAGCTGGATCTGTCCTGGAGGCGGAGGCCTGCTTTGAACCTTGGGTGGGCCCAGAATGGGGGGCGGCTTTCCCATTAGGGAGCCATCCGCGGACGCCCAGAACTGCAGAGGGCTGGCCTCCCGGGCCACAAAGGAGCAAACGGAGGAGGCTACAGCCGCAGCTCCGCCCCTGCGGATCTCGGAGCGCCGATGGGGCGGGGTCCGGTGGGTGGAGCCAGCATGACCTTGGTCACTCTGCCGAGACAGCCCTGGGGGTGGGACTCGCCGTCTCTATGGAGACCGAGAAACAGGGGATAATACAGCGGAGCCGCCCGGGCTGCAGTCCCGCCCCGGAGCCGGCAGGGAGCAGAGCTGCAGAGCCGCCCGGTCTCCCGCGTCGGTGGGTTCATTCTTGTGTCCTTCTGTCCGTCGAACGCGCACTGCAGGAGCAGCCACGAGGTAGAAGTCGGTAGGAGACCCGGGCGCCGACCACCCTAACCAGTAACGTGCACGATGAGGAAGGGGTGGGGGTGGGAGCGGCCTGGAAGGGGTCCCAACCCTGGAAGGTACTGAGCTGAGGACGCCAGCTGAGCTGCCCTGCCCCGGCCCCAGCGTTCCGCCCCCTCCCCCCCACCTCCATGTTGGGCTGATTGATGACTCCAGCTGTCCCAGCGGGAGCAAGCTGGTGGCTCCAGCTCACGGGCGTGGCTGCTCCATCCCTGGCCTGCAGACCCCTGGGACTACATACAACCTGTGACCCGGATCTATCTGATCAGCCTGAAATTACCAAGACTCCATCTTCCCAGGGAGAGGAGTGAGCACTGACTGGATGCAGGATCCTGCCAGTCCCCTAGGACAAACATTCTATGGGAGGAAAGCTCCTCTAGACTCTACGCTTCGTGAGCCAAACGCTGGGTGTCTGGTGGGAGGTTGTAGTGCAGGGAGAGGGAAGGTTAGTGCAGGACTGGGATTGTGGACAGAGTCGCTGCAATGTAGCAGCTGTGGTTGCTCCCAGTCCCAGAAACTGCAACTTAGGGATGGATCAATGGTAGCCGAAGAGGGGGCCCAGGCCGTGGTCACTGGAGACTCTAGTATAAAAGGCAGTTATAGGATGATTGCTGAAGATACGACTGTGGTCAGGAGACTGTAGTGGAGGAGGTGGGTGTGCTTGGGCGGGTGGTCTCAACATAGTACCTGGGAGTCTAGAAGTGCAAGTCTGTGGGTATGGACACTGGGGGGCTTCAGTGTAGGGCTGAGATTGTGGCCAGAAGATTGTGGGTGTGCGGATAAGGGGGGGGGCAGTATATGGGTGTGATCAGGGTTGAGGGTGTGTGGAGAGGGGGTTTTAAGGCTTTGGGGTCTCGGAAGGGCTGTGGGTGTGTGGATGGAGGCGGCTGCCGCACAGGGCTGAGGGTGTGGTCAGGGAGGCATCAGTACAGGGCTGTGTTAGGTTACACAGAGTAGCACTGCGGGTGTGGTCAGAGGACTGCAGAGGGACTGTGAGGGTGTGGGAAGACCATTCAGTGCAGGGCTGAGGGTATAATTGGGGAAGTCTTCTATACAGTGCTATTAATATATGTCAAGGGTGAATCCTGAGAGAATGGTCCAAGCCCTCAGTCTCAGGGCTGCGGGTGTTGTCAGGGAGGTCTGAGTACCAACCAGGTGAAGGGTGTAGTCCGGGGGAGTAAGGCTGAGGGTGTGGAGGGCCAGGGCTGAGTACAAAAGCTGTGGGAGTGTGGGCTGGTTGGCAGTGCTCAGGGTGTGGTCAAGGGGCCTCAATGGAGGGCTGAAGGTGGGGAAGTATGCTTCAGTGCAGGTGTGAGGATCCCAGGGCCAAGGCCACAGTCCCACTTGCCAACATGCCTCTAGGGGCTCATAACCCCTACCCTGGATAGCCCCCCAATCTCCTGCTCCTCCTAAACTCCACAAATTGGGAGGCTACAGCCCAATGGGTGGCAAGGGACCAGGAAGCCATGGCTGTGCCCCAGGCACTGGGAGTGCTGGTGTGCCCCACCCGTGGGCCCCTGTTCCCCAGCCCGGCCCAGCCCAGCCCAGCAGCACTGGGAGCTTCTCCCTGAGCCACTCTGACACCATCCTGCCCTTAGCAACGTTCTCCAAGTAGCACCACCTCCCTTAGCAACAGTCTCCAGGCTTCACAAACTGTGGCCAGGCCAGCTCTAGGCTCCTTCCCCCTCATGTTTTTGTTTAACAGCAAATAGTAACAAGGTCCCGGCTGGGCCAGCTGCACCCCTGCCTAGGGCATGCACCCCTGCCTGTGCTCTGGCTCCCTTCTCAGCTTGGGCTGGGTCTTGCTGGATCCTCATGACCCTGACAAAGACACTGTCGGACTAAATACCTGCCCAACTAGCAACCTAGCCTGGCCCTGACCCAGCTTGGCATGGAACGCCCAGGGAGGGAGGCCTGATCTGCCATCCTCACTTCCACCCAAGCAGGCCTTGTGCCAGGGCCAGACAAAGCCATGGTCCCAGCTGCTGCCCTCACAGTCTTTCTCGACAGTGCCACTCTGTTCCCAGCCTGGTATGGCATCATGATTTCATCTGAACTCCACTCCAAGCCAGGGCTGGCATTAACAATAGGACCTTTCCTCTTGAGGCCCTCCCTCAGGGTTCAGGGGCCCAGGGAGACACTGAGCGCTGGCCCCTCTCCGCTGGCAGCTCCTGCTCCAGCTCTTGAGGGTATGTAGCTTAAATGCCCCCAACGCAGACCTTGCAGGTTTTGAGGTGGTGGCAGTAATGTGCTGTGCCTTGGGGAGGGGAGGAACAGCTTGGCTGGGAAGTGACCAAGGTGGGTCCCTGTAGGGTGGCATGGCAGCGAGCACAGACGTGGCTGGGCTGGAGGAGAGCTTCCGCAAGTTTGCCATCCATGGTGACCCCAAGGCCAGTGGGCAAGAGATGAACGGCAAGAACTGGGCCAAGCTATGCAAGGACTGCAAGGTGACTGATGGGAAGGCTGTCACTGGGACGGATGTGGACATCGTCTTCTCCAAAGTCAAGTGAGCCCCCAGGCAATGCCTGCTTCTGATGTTCCCGGAAGGTGGGGAGTTGGGGGGCTGGAAGCAGGGAGGACATGGAGAAGGGGGGAACTCATGGTGTCCACATATCTGGCAGGGGGAAGTCTGCTCGGGTCATCAACTATGAGGAGTTCAAGAAGGCCCTGGAAGAGCTGGCAATCAAGCGATTCAAGGGGAAGAGCAAGGAGGAGGCCTTCGATGCCATCTGCCAGTTGGTAGCAGGCAAGGAACCAGCCAATGTGGGCGTCACTGTAAGTGCCCTGCTGGTCTCAGGGAGACACTGGGGGGTGTGGGGAATCTCAGCTGGGGGTGGGAAGGGCTGGGCTCCCTAACCAGGTGCTCCTGGGGGAACTCTGTCCAAACAGAAAGCAAAAACAGGGGGTGCTGTGGACCGGCTGACTGACACCAGCAAGTACACGGGCTCCCACAAGGAGCGCTTCGACGAGAGCGGCAAGGGCAAGGGCATTGCCGGGCGGCAGGACATCCTGGATGACAGTGGCTATGTGAGTGCCTACAAGCATGCTGGCACCTATGACACTAAGGTGAAGAAGTGAGGCCTGGGAAGGCCCCCGCATGGCTGCCCCGGCCAGAGGCTCCAGCCTGGGCCTAAGGGGCACGTGGAGCAAGAGAGCCCGGTCCCCTCCCTGCTGGACCTGCCATCCAGAGCTTCCTGCCCAGCCCCACAGGGCCAGCCCACCAGGCCTCTGACCCAGACTGCTCTGTGTTCCCTTCCCCTTTCCTCCATGACTTCTGTCCCTCTGGGGAGAGTCTGTGCCTATAGCCTCACCGCCCCAACCTAGCCCTGGGCATGGCTAACCCCTGACTGCTTGCCTCATATTTAAGCTGCTGCTCTGGCCAAGTGCCTAATTCTTACCCAGACCTCAATAAAGACACCTTTTGTATCGATATGGCCTGGTCAGGTATATGACAATGGGGATAATGACATTCACACCCCACTGACCCTCAGTGTCATCACTCCCCTGCCTCTCATATTGCTGATCCGTCCACTGGTGGCCCTGCCCCAAAAAAGACAAACACATCTCTTCCATCAGCACAGAGCCAGGCTGGCGGAGATGCTCCTTAGGGAAATCCAGAGCCTTCCTGCAGTTAGGGCCTCAGTCTCAGCCTCTCTGCTTTCACAGCAGGAGGAGGGATGAGACAGCAGATTTGACCTGGGCCAAGTGTTGGCAGGGGGCTCAGTGCCAGGCTCAGTCTCAGCCTGCTGACAGGCCCCACTTCCAGGGGCTACCAAGGCGAGTCATTCTGGGCTTCAGCTTCAGAATACCAGAAAGTGCAGGAAGGACCTTAGGGGGTAGATAGTCTAAGTCCCTAATTTTGCAGCTGAGGAAACTGAGGCCCAGAGAACGAAGGGGCTTCTGCAGGGGGTGGGGTGGCGAGGACAGAACCATGCCCCAGCATGATCACAAACACGACTCTGGATGGCCAGTGATAGAGCCTGGCACCCAACACCAGCCAGGGGAGCAGAGCGTCCAACAGTGAAGGGGCCTCTTCCTTGCTGACTCCCTGTTCAACATCCCAGGTTGGGAGGAGGGAGGGGGCCTCTCTGGTCCTCTCTAGCTCCTGGGAGTTTCTGGATTAACCTTTTAACCTTTTCTTCTCTCTGAGTTATAACAAGGCCAAGGCTTTGGGGCCAACTCTCTTCCTGCTGACAAACAGGCTGGATGGGACTGAGTGCCTTCCGAGGAGAGGGTAGCTCCCAAGGGAGCTAGAAAAAGGCTCAAAGGTCTTGCTAACATGACAAAGTAGTGCAACTGCTCATTCCCTCATCCCACAGACTGTTCTGGGGTGTTCCTGTGCAGGCTCTACCGCTGGCTATCCAGTCCCATCCTTGAACTCAAGTTCTCTTGGGAGTGGGGGATGTAGAGAAATAGTGTGGCTCAGGACAGGGGTGCTGGGGATGGGAGGTGGGAATTAGAGGATGGAGGATGAACTCCTGGCCACAGTAGAGCCTCGCCTGACAGCTGACAGCTGTGGGCTCCTCCTCCCCATTAGGCTGACCACAGTGGCCTCGCACTGCTCAGGGAAGAGTTTCAGCGATCTCTACCGCTCGCACTGGTAAAAATGATTCCTCTAGCCTTGGGGAATTTGAATTGTAAGCTTACTTACATGAGCATAATGGGAGTGAAACCCAAAGCCTTCTGGCTTTCACTCGCTAAAATATCCTCTTAGTGAAAAGAATTCTGGAAAAGTGGTCGTGGAGCCTGAGGGAAATCAAGGCTCATCTAGAGCCAGGAAGACCCTTAAAGACCAGCGGGCCTACCAGTAGAATCTGTTACAAGGCAGTGACTGCAGCCCTTTAGTTATCACTGCTCCACCCTCCATAGCCCCCTCATGGTGGAGAGCTTTGGGTACCCTTGCTAGCAAAGCCAGTGGGCAAGGAAGAGTGGTTAGGGTCATTAAAACCTACATATAGCTGGTGGGAAGGCCAAATCTGTCAGAGTGGCTCTGCCCCACCTTTGGGGCACAGCACTTGCCAGAGGACTCGGCCCTGTTTCCTTTTTCCCAATAACGCCAGGCCTTGAGTGAGGAATTCCTCTCCACCTATTTTCCAGTTGCTTCAGGAGATCTCCCCTCTCCATGTTGAGTTCATGCAGTTCCAACAATTCTTTGGCCCTTCCCTTGACACCTTTAACCCCTACCCTTGAGAAACACAGTCAACTTCCCCAGGTGTGGCCATCAACCCTAGAGAGGCGCCTGGCCGGGGGCATGGCCAGCCACTAGCAGTGACATCGGAAAATATGGTGGAAGGTGACCCTGTCTGGGTCAGGCACTGGACTGCAGTCCTTCACCCTGCACACTCTCTGGCTACATTAGCGATCTGGGCAATCCCGAAGCAAAAACACACCCAGAGCCACTTTCATTATCTCTTCCCATTGATTTTTCAAATGCCCCACCCGTCAGAATTGAAAGAAAAATGGTGCCTCTGTCTGAAACACAGAATACTCATGCGTACAGTGGATGCTGAGCCCAAAGCTAACACCCAGAAACTGCACCTCTGGTCTAGACTTCACCAGCCTTTTCTCTCTTCTCTCTAGCTCCTTGCTGCACGCCCCCCCTGCCCCCCCGACGATACACACATACAATCATCACCCCATTCTTCTTACAAAGAAAGCTTCTCAAACACAAATCTACCACTCCTCTGCCTTCCCAGTGTGACATCCCCAAGGAGCCGTGCTACCTCGCTACTGCTTATTTCCTCTCAGCCCCTCAATTCCATGAACCACGTTCCTTCCCACTTCATGGAATTTACACATGCTGTTTCTCTCTGCAGCTCTCCCCAGTGCTTCTGCTTTTGACCCTGTACTTTGCCTGGTAACCTTCTACTCATTCTTCAGGTCTCAGTTAAAAGAACATTTCTTTAGGGGACATTTTCCTGACACCACACCTCCCAGGCATGGACTGCTCCCCATTTATGTACTCATGGCACCATGACCCACATCTTCCTTGCCCTATGATCCCTCTGGGGCTCCAGACTCTTTCACTCTTGGCCTGAGAAGGCTCTGCATGTTCCCATTCCACTCTTATGCAGCTTCCACTCAAACAAGACCTCAGTGATGCCTTCAATTCCCCAGGGTATGGATTTCTCTCTCTCTCTCTTGGTCTCTGTCTCTCGCTTTTCAGGGCATCTTTAGGCTTTTGTTTAGACCTGTTTGTACCAATGCCAAGCTTTGAGCTCTATCACACCAGTTTGTGCTTTCCTCCCTGACTGAATCTCCAGGGCAGACACCAGATCTTTTTACCTTTTCACTATGGTGGAAGAAAACTAAAATATGTTTGATGAACCAATCAATATGAATTCTCTGAAATTTCTTCTAACACTGAACACACCTGGTCATGGATGTTCTTGTTAAATATCCTACCACACAGTTTCAAGTGATAAGTGGGAAAAATGTCTAGTGTTTTTTCCTATTCAACATTTTCAGCCAAATGTTCCTATGTGATACGATGCTAGGACTAAGTGCTAACTATTTCTGTGGGGAGAAGGAAAGAATGACTTGATGGGAGGAGATAAGAAGACAAATAAAGAGAAGGACCAATACAATGTAATCAGAATAAGATTTTTTTCTTAATCTTGTGGGTAAATACCACCACACTGGTGGAAATGACACTGAGAGTCCCCTGTGGCTGAGAGGGAAGCTGCAGAGAAGGTATTCAGTGCTAGTTAGCTCCACAAACTAGGCTCTGGGACAGAGTTTGAGACACTCTGTATTAGATACTGACCCGTGTCATGTGCCACTGTGGGGGAGGAAGACAGCGTGCTTTTCCCAAAGGGTGATGATCTCCCTAAGTGATGACTCTTCTCAGGAGGCAGGAGTGCTTTCCCAGAATAACCTTTTTGCTCTTTATTCAGCTGCTGCAGCAGATACTCATTAGTTACCACCAGGGATCTGAGGCACGGGGGAAAAGGCAGTTATGAAATCATAAAAGCAAAGTAGATGCCATTCAGACCTATAATGTTGGCTAAAGACAAATATAAAATATAAAAAGTAACATCTTTAAATAGATAGAACTGTCCAGTTTATGAGTGGGTTATTTTAAAGGCAGGCCAAACACAAATCCACCACTCCTCTGCCTTCCCAGTGTGACATCCCCAAGGAGCCGTGCTACCTCGCTACTGCTTATTTCCTCTCAGCCCCTCAATTCCACGAACCACGTTCCTTCCCTCCACAGTTTCTTTCTTCATTATGATTCTGTTTATGTTCCAGACTGACTGTAGCAGGAACATAGTTCACATTTTATACAGTGATTGCTCTATTCGTTCCAAAGCACTTTCATGATGAGGTAAGTAGAAGCACTGGGAGATTGGCACCTGACCAGGCCTCCAATTTCTATCTCCAAATTTTAACTTCTACTTCTAATCTACCCTGCCTCTGCAATTAACTATTGGTGCTAGTCATGGCTATACTTTTGGACTCTGAATTACCATGTAATGTTAAAAGCCGTCAGAGACAGGTCAAAAAAATAAAGTAAAAAATGATGCATGCACAATGCTATTCATTGCAGCACTCTTTGTAACTACAAAATACTGCCAACCTAAATGCCCATCAATAGAGGAATAATTAAACACACAATTGAGTCCCATCCTATATAATAAAGAGCTAATATGCTAATTAGACTGAACAGCAGAAGGACCATCCGGACGACCTTCCAGACGAAGACGAGGCTGCAAGGGGGGCTGCGTGAATTTCGTGCATCGGGCCTCTAGTACAACTCTAAAAAGGAATGAGAGCTACCTCTATACACCACTGTGAACTGATTGCTAAGATAAACTGTTAAAGTATCATTATGCTTCTTTTTATGTACTAGAGTGCCCCTCTACACACCCACACCTACAGTGAAGGCTAGTGGGAGGGAAGGAGAGGATAGAGGAGACAGGTAAAGAAGCTAGATTTACCTGAGTTTACCTCATTTTGTAGATTTGACTTTGGGATCATGTAAATGTTTTACATAATTATAAAACAAAATTAAATCAAAATAATAATAAAAATTTCCTGTGAATCAAAAGCAAATTGAAACAAATTGAACCTGTATATTGAATTGATGGCTTAACAACACAGAGAAAAATTATTTTCAAGTTACTTTAAAATATAGCAATTTGACTGTACATCACTAAAGAGATGCACCCTAATGTTCTCAAAGTGTTGTCCCAGACCACCTGAAACAGCATCACCTGGAAATTGATGAGAAATGCAAATTCTCGGTTCCCAGCCCAGACCTGCTGAATCAGAACCTCTGGGGGTGGGGCCCAGCAATCTTCATTTCAACAAGTTTTTTAGGAGATTCTGATGAGCACCTGAGTATGAGAACCGTGACTTTATGCTACTTGCTCAACTTTTGTATATGTTTGAAATAATTGTAATGAAAAGTTTAAAAAAATTAAAAAGCCACCCAGAATGGCCCTGGGTCTAATCCTCTGAATATGGTATTATTCCAAGGAAAATCAGGAATTGAAGTTTGAGACAGAAGATGTGGGAATGGGGTTTTTATATTTAAATTTCATTGAAAGTCCTGGTAAACATGTTTGTCAAATCACAATGTCCAGGGCTTCTCTAAATGTACCAACAGTTTTGAGGCCTCTTCTGATTTTCTAGCCTGCATCCTGAGGGTACTATTTTTTTTGAAGAGGCGGATGCTACTGAGCTCCTCTCCAAAGAAAACTCAGACATTGGATTCTTTCTCTATTATTCTGAGTGGTCAATGTATTTTCTGTGACCAATAGCAGGCAGGTGTTTTCCAGAAGAGCTAGATGACTGATTTTGGGGGTACATAGTGACAAAAAAAAAAAATGCTAGCTGACTAAAACAAGATCCTCTTGGATCTAAAGAGAAACTACTTAGTATTGAGGTGGTACAATCCACCAATTCCAGCTAAGACATTTAGTCCCTGGTGTGTCCTGAAAAAGAGTGCTTTGAACACTGAGCTAACTGGCCTAGATTCAAGTGGTTTACATGTAACATGGAGTTAATTTGAAAAGTATATAGATATTAACTTGCCAGTAAAACATAGGAGATAAAGGAAAGTAAGCCCCTGCTTCCAGAAGCCAGCTAGATAGACCCACTCCTACCTCTGACTTTCATGGAGAAGGGCCACTGTCTCCTCCAGCTTTTTCAGCTGGGAAAGCTCCTGGTTCAGGCAAGCCACCTGTACGTTCAGCTGTTGGTTTTTGCGCAGAAGATCATCTACAAAGAATACAGTAGCCATGGGTGAGAGGATTCCAAGCAGCTGATCTTTGAGCAGAGCTTAAGGACATCTTGAAGAATGGGGGCCCGCTCATTGCACCCACCTCCACACTCCGCGCACCATTTCTTCCCTTAGACACAGCAGATATGGTGGCAAGAATATGGGATTTAGCAGCAAACAGATCTGAATTAAAATTCAACCATGTATTACCATACGTTAGTTCATTTTTTCTGAGGTTCACTAGACCTAATAACCCTGCCCCATAACACTATTATAAGGCATCAATGAGAAACCTATCCTCATTTAGCATAAGTAGTCAATAATTATTGGGTCTCTGAATTCTCCATTTTAGTTTATGCATACATGTGCTTCACTCTCTATGGAGTATGTGAAAACATCTAGAACTGTGTCAGGCACATAGTAATAACTCAGTGAGCGCTTGCACAAACTGAATTTGTAACCAAGACACTCATATGTAGTTCCCCAAATATATTACCACTGCCTGCAATAATGAGGTAGGTAAAAGCACTTGAATTCCGCCTGGCCAGTGTGTCTCAGTGGTTGAATATCTCGACCCATGAACCGGGAGGTCATGGTTCAATTCCCGGTCAGGGCACATGCCTGGGTTGTGGGCTCAATCCCCAGTGTGGGGCATGCAGGAGGTAGCTGATCAATGATTCTTTCTCATCATTGAAGTTTCTATCTCTCTCTCCTTCTCTCTTTCTCTCTGAAATCAATAACCAAAATATGTATATATTAAAAAAAAAAAAGGCATGCGATCCTGAGGAAGTCTAGAACCATACTTCTTAAACGTTAGACACTTTAGTATGTTTACAGATCACCTGGGGATCTTGTTAAAAAACAGACTCTGATGCAGTAGGTCTGAGGTGAGGCCCGATAGTCTACATGTCTAACAAGCTTGCTGATCTGTGAATCACACTCTGAGTAGTAAGATTTGAGAAGGTGGAGAACAGAGCGACAATAGCTGTATTTATCACCAGTAAGCCAACACCAGTGCTGGGCCTCAGGGCTGATTGAAAGTAGGTATCTAGTGAACAATCACCTGTTTTCAGAGTAGGTAAGTGGAGATGCTTTGATTATTTAGGCTTGTAAAATCAGACAGTGATGAGACAGAACTCTGGAAATTCAGTGTTGACTTCTAAAGCAAGTTCCTTGTATAAACTGAAATGTTTGCTTAGGGGTGCTGAGCTGGAGGGTTAAAGCCAAGGGTAAACTTTATCTAAAATACTGGCCTAAACTATATAAGCCAGTATTTTATATAATAAAAAAGTAGTACAAATAAAATAATAATAATAATAATAATAATAATAATAATAAAGTAGTACAAATCAAAACCAAAATTTCAATGAGAGATTATTTTTCACTTATAACTATGGCAAAAATTTAAAAACTATCCAGTGTGGACAAGGATAGAGTGAAAAGGGCATTCAAATACACTCATTTCTGATGTGAGTGTAAATTGAAAAAACCTTTTTGTGGAGTGATTTGGCAATGTATAATGAAAGCTTCAAAAATGTCCACATCTTAAGGAGACATATGTAGTACTTTCAACAATAAAGATGAAAAAGAATGTGTCCATCTTTTGACCCACTGATTCTACTGACAGGAATGTCCCTAGGACAACAGTCTGAAATGTACACAAAGATTTATGTACGTAGATATTAATAGCTGCATTATTTATTGTAGTATAAATATTAGGACTCTCAGTTCTGGCAGAAGGGAAGAAAGACAATCTCAGAGAAGCATTTTCATTCTACTGTCTTTTCTTTCATTTCAGGTCTTTTGAATGTTTGGAAATTTATTTTTTAATATGTTTTTATTGATTATTTTTTTAGAGAGAGAGGAAGAGAGAGGGATAGAGAGATAGAAATATTGATGAGAGAGAAACATCATTAATTGGCTGCCTCCTGCACACCCCCTACTGGGGATCGAACCTGCAGCACAGGCATGTGCCCTGCCCAGGAACTGAATGGGTGACCTCTTGGTTCCTGGGTCGACGCATAACCACTGAACAACACCAGCCAGGCTGGGAATTCTTTAAAATCATTTATATTATAAACAATGGCAGCTTTATATATTTATAATTAGAGGCCTGGTGCACGAAATTCATGCAAGAGTAGGCCTTCCTCTCCCCGACTGCTGGCACCGGCTTCCCTCTGGCACCCGGGACCCACGCTTCCCTCGTAGCCCTGGCTTCCTCCTGAAGGTGTCTGGAAGGACACCCGGTCTAATTAGCATATTATGCTTTTATTATTATAGATATTTTCAAACTTTCTATAAAGAACACAATCTTCTGCTATAATCAGAAAAAAAGTATCATCTGAAAAATAGTAACAACATTTGTACTTGCTTTACAATGACCAAGAGCTTCATCTGATAACTCAAGTCACCTGCATTACAACACTCTGAGGCACGATGATGGTTTCCATTTAGGTAGCCATGTGAGCTTTAGATAATGAAGCTTATTAATTGCATCATCTATAAACAAACAATTGTGTTGGGACACACCACACATTGCTTTCCTGAACTTACCGTAAGTGTTGGGCTGGTGCCCACTCACAACTGAGGTGGCAACACCTTCCTCCAACTGGTGGATTTTTTCTGATAAAATGAGGTTTTCCTCCAGCACTCTGACCAATTTTTGCTTCAAACTTTCCTTTGGGTCAACAAACAAAATACAAATACATTAAGAATCTGAAATTATAAGAAGTGCTTTTAGAGACTGAAAGAATCTTTCCCCTGTTTAGTGATAATTGAATAGAGGTCAGTTTCTCACTAGAATTTTAATTCATTGATAAACATAGCTCAAGTGCAGCAAACAAATTTATCACACGGAGTTGCAATTTTTCTTGTGATTTATCCACTACTGTTGCAGAACAAGTGGTCATTTTGACAAGTGGCCAGCATTCTGAGTCATTTATCTAAAGTTTGTAGAAACTGAACTTGATGTTTGAGAATCCTTTAATGTTAAGAAAAAAGGGAGGGAGTCAATGGGGAAAAAAGGGGACATATGTAATACTTTGAACAAAAAGGTAAATTTTTAAAATTGAGGGGTGGGGAAGGCTTAAGGATATGAGTCCCTTCTTCCTCTTCCAGAGCCAGCAGCCTGATGCTCTAGACCTGGCCTCTGGCTCAGGGCTCTCTGCTCCATCCCAAGGGGAGGAAAGACAATCCCAGAGACATGTGCCTTCCCTCAGCAGAATCAAACCATGACCTTCAAGGCTATGATCCTAAACATTTTCACCCTAGGGTCTTTTTCTTCTTCTTTTCCCATTTTGAGTCTTTCTTTAGAATTTTTGGATGAGGGCTACGATTAAGGAGTCATCCCTGTAGAACCTCTGACTTGTCCCTGTCCTGGCAAGTTCTGTGTTCCTGATTTGCCCAGAATGACTTTTCTGTATTTTGGTTCAGGAACATCTAGGTGTTCATGGTGATGATGATCTTTATGGTACAGAGCTGTTCTAGTCTTGCTGCGCCGTCCTTTTCTAGTAAAGGAAAAGTAGGAAAGGGAGATGAAAGAGGCATACCATGTCATTAGGGACCACCTGCCCAGCCTCCTTCAGTTCCATCTCCCTCCTGTGGAAGGCTTTGGATGCATCTTCAGGATGTGAGCGACACCACTGCTGAGAAGGAGCAGGGACTACCAAAGTCAGAAGCAGATCTCGGGCAGGACCTGCCAAAAATTCAGGTTGGGCACATGGGCGAATCTTAAAGCTAAAGCACAGAATTCCTAGTCAATAACTACTAGCTCTGCAGCATAAATAAGGTAATCTAATATCTCCTTTTTACGAGAATTTCATAAGTGGCTGTAAAAGGTGTTTCATGATTGGAGAAATTATATCCCACATCCTCTGTGGAGAAACAACAGCAGACCCTCTGAATGCAGGCTCTGTGCTATTCTCTAGTCACTGAGGAGGGCTCCTGGGGATAATTTCCTACAAAATGAGAGCAAAGGGTCATTGTGGGAAGAAAAGTAATTGGGCTAAGATTTCTTCTCCTGTATAATATCCCTTTAGAAATTTAAAAAAAAGTTAAGTCCAAATAACTCTAAAGTTTCTAATTTTTACTTAAACTTTTTTCACCACCAAGAACTCCTTGAATTTTTCTGCCATTAAACAACTAATAAACACATGAGGCCAAGATTTGCAAAAACAATTTTCCCCAAATTCCAAAGAAGAAAGATGCCCTAAAAACAACCCAGGTCATTTAGTCATTGGAAGTTTTCAAATCATAACATCTGAACAGGCATCTCAGAACTCTGATGATCAAACCTAATTTCTACTGTATTTATTATTGGCACTTTCCTGAGGATCATAAAATCCTTTGTAACCGTTAACATGACCACTGTGTCATGTTAACATATCTCATCACTCTACATATTACCCAAAAACTACTAAAAAAAAAGTTACAGGAGGAACAAAATAATTGGTACATGATGGAAGAGTGCAGATAAAACAAACAGGAAGAAGATTATGAGAAAAATGCAGACTTTTCCATTACTGTGTTATTGAGAAATTTTGGTAAGTGATCACGAGAACAGTTTTCCTTGTAGAACAGAAGCAAAGTCAGAGCCCTTCTCCCAGAACTGAGAAAGCACTCACCCAGAAACTTCTTGTTGAGGAGGAGGGAGCCGGAGCCGGTCCAGTGCTTATCCACAAGCTCCAGGAGCTGTCTGAGGACAGTGGCCACATGGGAGGTTCTGGCAGAGATCTGGGAACTGTGGTTTCCTGGCAAACCATGCAAACTGCCCAGGTCACTAGAGAGAGGCTCAAGAAAAAAAACAAAAGACCCAACCATTCGTCATTCTTACACAATAAGGGAAATAAGAATCCAGACGTTTAAAGTGTTAACATTTTAAAAAAAGAAAAAGAAAAAATAAGAATAGAATATTAAATTTGTCCAAGGCAAATATGATAATATATTCAAGGACAATTTCAAAGCTAATAGTATCTTCTTACATTATTTTCTGTAGAGATTTTGAGAAGAAAACAAAAAAATGTTTTGACACATACATCAGTGGCTCAATATATTATGTTATGTAATATGGAAAGATTAAATTGCAGAACACTTTCAGAAAGTAATTTATATATCATAAAATAAAATGGGGAGTAATTTAATAAAAAGCATAACTCATAATAAGCTTATATTATGAGTTACGACGTTACAATAAGCTTATAACATTTTAAATGTTAAACGTTATTATTGGACCCAGTACTAAAGACACTTTATTCAGTAAGAATTGTATATATAGATGTATAGGTAGATCTGTCCAGTAAAATTCACAATTGTTTTTTATTAATTCTGACATGAGTAAATACATATATAGACATATCTGAATGATTTAAGAAATTGTGGGTTTTACTGGACAGATCTGTTTACCAATCTCCTCTGTAGGGTCTCATGGACTTCAAGAAAGCTGATATATATTAAAAACAGCCAAATTAGCCCTAGCCGGTTTGGTTCAGTGGGTAGAGTGGCAGCCTGCAGACTGAAGGGTCGCGGGTTCGATTCTGGTCAAGGGCACTGCACGGACCTCGGTTGCACGCTCCTCCCTGTCGGGCCCTAGTCGGGGCTCATGCAGGAGCAACCAATCGATGTGTTTCTCTCACATCAATATTTCTGTCTTTCCCTCTCTCTTCCACTCTCTCTAAAAATCAATGGAAAAATATCCTCGGCGAGGATTAACAAAAACAAAACAAAAAACAGCCAAATTATTTCTCAATCTTTGGCTCTTTTGATATAAAAAGTTATAGATGATTAATTAGCTGATGCTGTTATACCCACCAATTGTGAAGCAGAATACAAAGACAGTGCGTGTTTGAATGCAGGCTTCTTGTTGAAATAGCTTGAATTGCTTTTAAAATTAAAGTCTGAATACTTGGACCTGCATTCTTTAAAAAAGTTTCTCCATTTAAAATAAATACTTATTTTAGAGTATTTGAAAAGTACAGAAAGTTTAAACTGAGAAAACTAGTATCTATCTATGTATCTATTTATATTTTTAAATTTAATCCTCACCCAAGGACATGTTTACTGGTTTTAGAGAGAAAGAGAGAGAAGAGAGAGAGAGAGAGAGAGAGAAACATCTATGATGAGAGTGATATTTATAGCGTGAGTTACACATGTGGCCTAACTCGTCAAAAATGAACATTTATTGCCCTTGATTTTATGTATTGATAATTGTGCAACAACTTGGAACATAAATGACTTTACAGATTTTCTTTCACTTATCACAATGTGGTGAGAGTCGGGGATAATTTTTATAAAATTCTGAATAATATTTTTTTTTGGTTTAAATTTCTTTATTAAGGTATCACATATTTGTCCTCATCCCCCCATTCCCATCCCAAACCCCCCCAAATTTTATTAATTTTTATGAGCCTTTTCATTTTCAGCAAATTATGGCTCATGGCTTTTAAAAATAAATTTTTATAATTTGCTTATGATTCTAAAGTCAGTTGGTCAAAAATAAGTTTTCTAATCACAAATTCATGTTCAGTTTAATTTTGCATATCATGGAATTACATTTAAGAACTTTTTAAATGCTCTTTTCAGCAATTTTCTGATTTATACTTTTCTAGAAACTGAACAGTATATTTCTTTTATATTTACATCCAATTAGCTCTTTCACAGCTCTTCATAAAAATAAAAATAGTATCTAACAGAAAAAAAGGAATGAGTTTTTAAGATTATCCAGGACAGTGCATTGAGATTTTAATTGCTATTTTAACAACATATACAAAGTAGAAGTGAAAAAATTTCCTAGAACATGTCTTACTAATACAGCATCCCAAATATTCTAAGTGTTCCTGTACCTTCCTGTACCTAAATACATTAACACACAGTGCTCTCTGGAAAAATAGGCATCCAGTGGCTGAAAATGGGAAAAATGGACCAGAAAGCCAAGAAAGTATTACGAGACTGCCCCCTTTTGTATACAAAAATTATAGCTACCTCCGAAGTTATGAAAATGGAATAGAAAGTATTTAAAGAGTTAAAAAAAAATCAAACTTGTAAACCCATGCCAATGTTCAAAAAGATTTCTCACAACTGAAAACTAAGTGACTAGAAAGAGTCACTGCTTCCTTATAGACAGCAAATAGTTAAGTAACAAATGATTCATATGACAAAGGATCATAGATTCCTGGAAAGAAAGGGCCATGAGAGCTGAGGTTCCTTTAAATAAAGAGAAAAAGGCTTCATGATGGAAGTGGGGCCTAGAGAAAAATTAAAACTCCAACAGATGAGAGTACAAGGCATTCTTTATAGACAATGTATGCAAAGGCAGTGACAAAACTTAAGTTACTGAATAAAAACTGAAAAATAATGATGTTCTATTGTACACTACTATCATACCATAACTTTATTAAATTAATTATATTATATATGTGGGAATGGTTATTGATTTGTTGTACTTTCTCTAAACCATTCTCAGCTAAAAATACCTTGGATAATCTAATTCATCTTCTATCTGCTGCTACTTTGGGGAACAAATGGAATAATTTTACTTTCTAGACAGAAAAGCAACGCTTTTAGAAGAAACGTCTCAAGCAAGTTGCTTGTGGCCAAAGCAAACGTATAAACATGATAAACAACAAGGCTATAGAGATCGCTCTCCAGCCAACCCTGAGCCCCAGGCAACTTTTGCATTCCTTCCTTGGGTAAACTCTGTCTGCCACGTATTATTATCAAAGTACTTCCCCACAATGTTTATGCTCTGGAAGTAGATTCTCCCTGTGACAAAAATTAAGCAATGTGGCAGAAGGGGAATGACTTTCCCCAGGGCAGAAGAATCACAGACTTTGGCCTGGCAGTATTTATTAACTACTGGCCTCTGAAAATCCCTTTGAGTTTCTAGCACTCTTGGTCAGAACCATCCCCACACCAAAAAGAACTCTATTCTGGTCTTACATCCGAGGTGTTTTATTCATAAGCACAAACAAGCCAACACTTGCCTCGCTGCCTGTAGCATCTCTGAAACCATGTTTTGGATTCAGTGTGGCAAAGATATTGTCCTTCCGTTTGAATCCTCTCTTCGATGGGCTTAGTGACCTCTTGGTCAAACTCTCTCTGTTTTCTGAAGTCCCAGTAGGCAACATCAGTGTGCGTAGAGAGTCTCCCAGCACGGAGCTGTTTGGGAAATGACCATGAGCTGGTGTCAAATCCCCAAGGCCGGTGGATAATTGTTGTTCTACATTGACCAGCAGAGCAGGGTCACTGTTGAAATGGGTTGTGGCATACAGATCTGTGAAAGGAACAGGCTGGGAGATGAATCTGCTCTTCAACTCTCCCTTGTCTTGCTTCCATCCTTACCCCACCCAGAGTCCAAAAGTCATAATCTCCCTAGTATATACCCTCAACTCTCTGGACTCTTTTTTCTTCCACCTGACAAAACCCCAATTCTGGTTAAATCCAACTGCCCACATACTCCAGTCCTACACCAGAGCAGTGAGAAGTAGCTGGAGAACATGCATCTCTTCTCACCATCTTCACTTTACATACATGACCGCTATTGTAACTGGGCTCTTGTACTGCCTGGCTATCCTAATATATTACTCTAGTCCAGTGATTGGCAAACTCATTAGTCAACAGAGCCAAATATCAACAGTACAACGATTGAAATTTCTTTTGAGAGCTGAATTTTTTAAACTTAAACTTCTTCTAATGCCACTTCTTCAAAATAGACTTGCCCAGGCCGTGGTATTTTGTGGAAGAGCCATACTCAAGGGGCCAAAGAGCCGCATGTGGCTCGCGAGCTGCGGTTTGCCGACCACTGCTCTAGTCAATTTACTTTTCTCTGAGATGACCATTTCACATCTCTCTTTTCCTGAAACTTCCAACAACTTCTCACTCTCAGGTACTAATCCCTTTATTTTTCTGAGAAAAACAGGCAATCAAAGGAAACATCTATGTGATTCCACCACCAAATCTATGTATTTATTGTATAAATTCTCTGAATTCCTTCTTGTTATAATCGATGAACTGTCTGTGTTTCATCGAAGGCCAACTTCTCCACTGGTGGACAGGATTCCAGCTCCTCTTGACTACCTAAGGATTTTTCTTGTACTTTTCCCTTTTTTTTCTCCTGCATCATCAATTTTCCCTCTACTCGACCATCTCCATCACGATTTCCTTGATCCCATCCCCCCTCCAGCTATAATTCCATTTCTCTGCTTCCCTTCACTGAAAAACTCTTTGAAAGGGTTGTATGTATTTGGTAACTCTATTTCCTGTCTTCTAATTCTTTCTTGAATTCATGTTAGTGAGGCTTTTATTAACCACGAGTCTCCTGAAGCTGCTCACTAATGCATTGCCAAATACTATAAGCACTTCTCAGTCCCAGGCTCACTTCCCCTCTATTAAAAACATCTGACACAATATATTGATCACTCTCTCCCTCCTCCTTGAAATATATTCTTCACTTGGCTTCCAGGACACCACTCCCTCTTTTTTCTCCTACCTCATTGGCTGCTTCTTTCTTGCTCTCTGTGCTGGTTTCTCTCCATCTACTGGATTTCTAATTGTTAGAGGGCTCAGGATTTGTCCTCAGATCTTTTTTCTACATTCACTCCTTAGGTGAGATCCTATCCAGTCTCAATTTTAATGCCATCCATACACTTTTGGGCCCCTGAACTCAAAACTAATATGTCTAATTATCTAACTGGCATCTCTGAGAAGTTTTAACAGGTGCCTCAGATTCAAGATGTCTAAGACATCATTCTTGATATCTGCCCTAAAACCTATTTGGTTCCACTCTTCCATCTTAGTAAATGATAACTCCATTCTTCCAGTTATTCAGACTCAAAACAGGGAGTCATCCTTGACCTTATTTCTCTCAATCCATCAGAAAATAATGGGATGTTGTCTTCGGAATATATTCAGAATCAATACCACCTCTACCGCTAGATAACCTCTTAAATGTTTTTCTAAGTTTCTACCGTTGCTCTCATTTTCTATTTGTAACCCAGAAGCCACAGTAATTTTTAAGTTAGATCATATCACTCCTCTACTACAAACTCTCCATTGTCTTCTCATCTCTCCCAGAATAAAAGCCGGACTGCTTGCTTCCTCTTTACACTTCACCCCGCTCACTCTGCTGCAACCACACTGGCCTCCTTGTGGTTCCTTGAACATACTAGTACTAAGCATGTTCCAGCCTCAGAGACTTTGCACTTACTATTTCCACTGTCTAGAAAGTTCTTCCCCAATTATCCACATGGCTTATACTCTCATTTCATTCAAGTCTCTACTTTTATTATATTTCATCAGAGAAACTTCCCCGGATCATTCTGTCAAAAACATCATCTCCCCCTTATTACACTCTATATCCTTATCTTATTTTTATTCATAGCACTTATCATAACCTGACATACATTTATATGCTAACTTGTTTATCATCTGTCTTACGCTCTTTAGAATAGAAAGTCCAGGAAGTAGAATTTTTTATTCTTATGGTAAAATATACATGGAACTTTATTTTTATTTGCTACTTTATCTGCAGAGCTATAACATTATCTGGCACATGGTAGGTATTTAATAATTTTTGTATAGTTAATAAATAACTAAAGAGGATATATCTGTCACTTACCTGAAACTAGCTTTTTCTGAAAAAGTTACCAGAATAGAAGTGACTTGTGCCCAGAGAAGACTACATGCAACTAGAAATATGTCTTGGGTTGCTATTTAACTAAAATGACATATATGAAGCTCACATGTCTACAATATATTTCTATAATATAGCTCATATTTCTCTAATACAGTGGTTCTCAACCTTTCTAATGCTGCGACCCTTTAATACAGTTCCTCATGATGTGGTGACCCCAACCATAAAATTATTTTTGTTGCTACTTCATAACTGTAATTTTGCTACTGTTAATGAATTGTAATGTAAATATATGTGTTTTCTGATGGTCTTAGGCTCTACAGCAGCGGTTCTCAACCTGTGGGTCAGAACCACTAGCAGGGTCGCCTAAGACCATCGGAAAACACAGATATTTACATTACGATTCTTAACAGTAGCAAAATTACAGTTATGAAGTAGCAATGAAAATAATTTTATGGCTGGGGTCACCACAACATGAGGAACTGTATTAAAAGGTTGTGGCATTAGAAAGGCTGAGAACCACTGCTCTAATATATCTATCACATTTAACTCATACCCTGCAGATTTCTGGAGGTTCCATGGACCACTGGCAACTCTGAACTATAATTTAACTAATGCTAATGCAATTTAAGCAATGTGAATTCCAAAATTTCCAGTTATACCCTCCATTTTCATATCCATGAAAAGGCCTATAAAGCTATTACCTGAACTAAGCTTCAAAAGTCTTCCAGTGCTGGAGTCAGGGTTTGACAGAGGAGTCAGTAAGTCTCCACAGGAATGGGATGTGGTAGCCTTCATGTCATTCGAAGGCTTTATGTTATATTCACGGTAGTTCTTGCTTCTCTGAGGCCTTTTACCAAGACTTCCATGCAGGGATAGAGTGTGAGAATAATGACTATCATAATTGTCTAGACCAATATCAGAAGGTAACTGATAGGGATGGATCTGGCTAGAATCACCGACATCCAAGCGTTTACCCAATAAGGCATCATGGGTAAGCTGATAAACATCGGGTTTTGGTAGCATGTCCTTTTCTGGAGAAGAACCTGAAGATTTATTGTCCACAAAAGATATTCGGTACCCTTCTTTAGCCATCCTCTCTGGGGATCGGACTGTTGTCTGGCGAGGTGAGTAGTGTCTGAATTCTAACCACCATCAAGGAAAATAAAAGGAACAAAATACAATGAGAACTCTTCTTGGCCCAGTTAAGATACCTCACTATACTGGACATATCTCTGTCTACCAGAAAAATTTCTCAGAAAGAGATGGTTTATAATTTTGATAAATGGTAGCATAAAGTGATGAAAGGACTTCTGCATGGACAACAACAAAACCGCCCCCCACCATATTGGACATTATGTAAACAGTGAAGAATCTGTAATATTCTTTTTTTTTTTTTTTAAATATATTTTATTGATTTTTTACAGAGAGGAAGGGAAAGGGATAGACAGTTAGAAACATCGATGAGAGAGAAACATCGATCAGCTGCCTCTTGCACACCCCCTACTGGGGATGTGCCCGCAACCAAGGTACATGCCCTTGACCGGAATCGAACCTGGGACCCTTGAGTCCCAGGCCAACGCTCTATCCACTGAGCCAAACCGGTTTCGGCGAATCTGTAATATTCTTGAGATAAATTTCATGTCAACTTAATCCCGTAGGAATTTCCTCCTGAAACTGTAGTGTCAATTTTCTAGACACTATCCTATATAATAAAAGTCTAATATGCTAAGTGTCCAGTTGACTGGTCAGCTATTCAACCAATCAAAGCATAATATACTAATGATATGCTAAGGCCACTCAACCACTCGCTATGATGTGCACTGACCACTGGGGGGGGGCAGACACTCTGACTGGTAGGTTAGCTTGCTGCTGGGGTCTGGCCGATTGGGACTAAGTGAGACAGGCTGGACACACCCTGGAGCCCTCCTGCGGTCCCTCCCCTATTGCCCCTCTCTGTCTGGCCAACTTCCCACATTCCTCCCCAGCCCCAGTGGGGTCTCTCGTCCTGGCCTGTGCCCTCTCACAATCTGGGACCCCTCGGGGGATGTCGGAGAGCCGGTTTCGGCCAGATCCCACAGGCCAGACCAAGGGACCCCACTGGTGCACGAATTCATGCACCAGGCCTCTAGTTTTCACATAAAAAAATTTGATGTGTTGCCGAAACCGGTTTGGCTCAGTGGATAGAGCATCGGCCTGCGGACTCAAAGGTCCTGGGTTCGATTCCGGTCAAGGGCATGTACCTTGGTTGCGGGCACATCCCCAGTAGGGGGTGTGTAGGAGGCAGCTGGTCGATGTTTCTCTCTCATCGATGTTTCTAACTCTCTATCCCTCTCTCTTCCTCTCTGTAAAAAATCAATATAATATATATTTTTAAAAAAATTTGATGTGCCCTAGCTGGTTTGGCTCACTGGATAGAGCATCGGCCTGGGGAATGAAGGGTCCCAGGTTCGATTCTGGTCAAAGGCATGTGCCTTGGTTGTGGGCACATTCCCAGTAGGTGGTGTACAGGAGGCGGCTGATCGATGCTTCTCTCTCATTGATGTTCCTGACTCTCTATCCCTCCCCTTTCCTTTCTGTAAAAAATCAATAAAATATATTTTAAAATGTTTTTGATGTACCCCCACAATAGTTGTGATCTTATTTATTCAGCCAATAGATAATAGTTGGCAGGTCTATGATTTCATAGACTCCCTTGATAAAGCTAAGTCCCTCCCATTCCCAGAGGTTCTAGGTTCATGCATTGGGAATCACCATACTAAGCCAATATAAATAGCAGGGAATGCAAAACCTGTGAAAATTCCAGCTATAAAGCATTTGTATCAGACAGCTCTACCTGTCATCTCCAAAAAGCCTCAGAGTGGGACAAGTAGAGCAGTAGACAGAAAGAAAAGTCTTTGTACTCTTTGGGGCTTTCAGAGTTACATGTGCTTAGAAAGGGCTTCCTTAGGAAAGAAAACATACTATATCTGAGTTAGTCACATTAATTTTTTTTAATACATTTAATTTAATTTTTTAATATATTTCTATTGATTTCAGAGAGGAAGGGAGAGGGAGAGAGAGATAGAGACATCAATGATGAGAGAGAATCATTGATTGGCTGCCCCTTGCATGTCCCCCCCGCCCCCCACTGGGGATTGAGCCCGCAACCTGGGCATATGCCCTGACCAGGAATCGAACCGGTGACCTCTTGGTTCCTGGGTCGATGCTCAACTGCTGAGCTACACCCGGCTGGGCCACATTAACTTTTAAAAAGTGGAACTAAGTATAGCTCTATAGAACCTAGAAGAATATCAGTGTTTTACCCAGGGCCAGCCTATATGGTGGGGGAAAGATTGTAGAACAATGTCTTTACATAACAAAAAGAATATAAGAACAAGAAATAAGATTAGATAATTCAGACTATTCCTCCTATTGAAGACATTTAAAAAGTAGGGTGATATATGTTCTTAAAAGCGTAAGAGAGATAATGAGCTGGTGAGGAATTTCTAGCCCAAACTCTAAGAAATAGCAAGAACTCATATAGGTAAATCTAGCATTTAAGCTCACTTTTACCCTAAGGAGTTTTAGGGTGACAAGTATAGAAGTCCAAGTCCAGGATCCATCATGGTGAGAAGTATGAGAAACGACCACACATTCCTGCTCCCTCCCCCCATATATTACAATGAAACCCTGAGCAGGATACAATATTCAGGGTAAGGGTAAAATAGAACTAAACCAGCCCTTTTACTAACTGGTAATCCAAGTTTGCATTATCTGGGTAGTCTTGGGAACCTCAAGCTTTGAGCTTGGATTAAGGTGATCCCAAACTAATAGTGCCTCAGGCCCCTGGTAGAAGCAAATAAAAATCTGATCTGGAAAAGATACCTTCATGCAAGAATTTAAATCATTCCTACATATAGTTTTTCAAATATAATAGATAGCCAAAACCAACCCCCAAAAAAGGAAATAAGACAACACAAGAATGAGTAGAAAAAATAGACAACAAACACAGACTCAGAAAAACTAGGTATTGGAATGTACAGATGTAGCCTATAAAACAACTCTGTTTACTATGTTTAAAGAAATATAAAATAAGCTAGAAATTATCTGCTTATAAAAAAGTGACCCAGCAGATTTGAAAAAGAACCAAATAAAATTTATAGAACTGAAAACTAAAGCAATTGAAATTAAGAATGCATCAAACAGCAGATTAGACACAGATGAAGAGAATGTTAGTGAACTTAAAGATAGATCAGAAGGAGTTATCCAGAATTAAGAAACCAGACCAAAAAATGATGAAAGAGTAAGAAACAAAGTGGACAAAGTGAAAAATTTCTGACACATATTTATTTAATCAAGAGTCCCAGAAAGACAAGAAAATATTGGACACAAACAATGTTTGAAACATTTTCCATAAGACACAATTCGCTGACTCAAGTGTAATAAATATAGAACACGATAATAAGAAATCCACAAGACATAGTAAAACTACAGAAAATCAAAGACAAATGAAAAATCTTAAAAGCAGCCAAAGGGAAAAAAAGACAGATTATCCTTGCAGGAGTCACAGATTTCCCGCTGACTCCTCAAAAGCAACAACAAAATATGGAATACAATCGAATACCATCAATATTCTGCCAACTTCGAAATTTATACCCAGCAAAAATACCCTTTAATAATGATGATGAGCCTGGCTTGTGTGTGGCTCCGTGGTTGAGAGTCAACCTATGAACCAGGAGGTCACGGTTTGATTCCTGGTCAGGGCACATGCCCGGGTTGCAGGCTTGATCCCTAGTATGGGGCATGCAGGAGGCACCGATCAATGATTCTTTCTCATCATTAATGTTTTTCTCCCTTTCTCCTTCTCCCTTCCTCTCTCTGAAATAAAAAAATATATATTTAAAAAATAATACTGATGATGAAGCCCTGACCAGTGTGGCTCAGTTGGTTGAGCGTCATCCTATGCACGATTCCAAGTCAGGGCACATACTCAAGTTGTGGGTTTGATCCCCAGTTGGGGTGAGTGCAGGAGGCAGCCAATTAATGTTTCCCTATCATATCTATGTTTCTCTCTCTCTCTCTCCCTTTCCCTTCCTCTCTCTCTAAAAAATTAAATAAAAATATGTTTTTAAAAATAATGATGATGAAATAGAGGCATTTTCAGACAAAAACTGAAAGAGTTCATCATTAGTAGACCTAAAGGAAATTCTAAAAGATGTACTATAAGTTAGAAGAAAATGGTCTTGGGGAAGAGAAACCTGAGATAAAAAAGAAATGAATGGCAAATAAAGTGGATAAATTTAAATGAACACTGTATAAAAAATATCTTGTGGGTTTTAAAAAATAGCATTAAAATCTATAATAGTATACATAAATCAGGAGGGATTAAAAGGAGTAAAGTACTTTAAGGTATTCAAATCATCCAAGAGAAGAATTAAGTATTGATTAATTTTAAAATTGTGTAAGTTAAGAATACATATTGTAGTTTTGGAAATAATACTAAAAGTATAGAAATAGTGTATAGCCGAAACCGGTTTGGCTCGGTGGATGGAGCGTCGGCCTGCGGACTGGAAGGTCCCGGGTTCGATTCCGGTCAAGGGCATGTACCTTGGTTGCGGGCACATCCCCAATAGGGGGTGTGCAGGAGGCAGCTGATTGATGTTTCTAACTCTCTATCTCTATCCCTTTCTCTCTGTAAAAAATCAATAAAATATATTTAAAAAAAGAAACAGTGTATAACTTATAAACTAGTAGAGGGGTAAAATAGACAAATAAAAATATAATAAATCCAAAAGATAGCAAGAAAGGTAAGAAAAAGAAACAAGGAATAGTCAACTAATACAAAAATTCAAGAACAAAGGAAGTCAGAATGTCCATTTTCAACCAGAAATGCTTTACAGGGCAGCTCCTCACAAAAGCAGAAAAGAGTTTGTTGACCACAAAGGGCCCCAGGACTGAGACATCTCCTTTTTCTCCCAAATCCCATCACACCTAGATCTCTCTGATCAGTATGGCGAAAAATACTCAGTGAGCAAAATATTTACCATCTTCCTGATGATTATCACTTGGCATCTCTCTTCTTCCCATTTCTTGCATCTAAAAAGAAGTTTGAAAGTTTAAGAGAAGGTGAGTTTACTACACCAGGCATTCAGAATATTTTTCTATTAGTGAGCAAGACCATCCTTGCAGACTAGGGAAAGAGGCCTTCAGGCAAAGGTCCAGGTTTAAGCCCATTTTAAAACTGTCACAATGCCCCGATGGTATGGCTCAGCGGTTGAGCGTTGACCTATGAACCAGGAGGTCACGGTTCGATTCCTGGTCAGGGCACAGGCCCAGGTTGTGGGCTGGACCCCCAGTGGGGGTCGTGCAGGAGGCAGCCAATCCACGATTCTCTCTCATCATTAATGTTTTTACCTCTCTCCCCCTCTCCCTTCCTCTCTGAAACAATAAAAAATATATTTTAAAAAAATAAATAAAACTGCCACAATACAAAGAGGTTCCAGAGTTGCTTTGGAGTAGGTAAGGAGACTCCTTGAAAATACAAAATATCCTTAGATAGTAAAAGCCATACCAGTGAAATACTATATATTTTCCTTCTTAGATAACTCAGCATAGAAGTCAGATGGTGCCACCCTTTCCACCTTTATTTTTTCTTTTTGAGGAACCCCCACACTTATTTTTACCTTCTAATAAAGCTGAGTATTGACCACAGGAGCTACTGGGAGTCAATTAATAGGCTGAGCATTAATCTGAAGCATAATTAAGCAAAAGATGATACAAAAATAGGAAGCCATCTGGGGTTTGCTTTTTAAAACTCATCTTAAAGTATTTAGTATATTTTTCGTAGTTATGCAAAGAAAGAAATCCCACTTCCTATTTCTTAAATGAAAAAGGATACACAGCAAGCTATTCAATTTCCTTTTTTCTTTCACTTCAAGAAGTAATTTTTTTTAAAGTTGGGTATGTTAATCTAAAAAGAGCTATTTAACTTTAACTGTAGATTGGAGTAACCATTGTTTCCATTTTTAAATCAATACTAAGATATTAAAAATGGTAACTGAGATAGTTTCTAAGTCACCCAAGTAGAATTCCCAAAAACAAAAAAACCAACTAAATGCTAATCTGTCTTTTTATAAGATGAAGTTATATACTCAAACTAAAAAAATATTACTAACTTTTTACTAGTTCAGTGTTGATTACCCAAATTGTGGATTAATCAGAGCCTTTAATTCTATTCCTCCTTCTTCTGGCTATTTTCAGCAATTTCATTGATCATAATATATTAAAAAAAATATAGACAAAAGGAGAAGTTGAATGTAAGGAAGTCAATTCTGTATTATATTCACTCTTACAAATAAGTCTTACATAATGGTTGTATTCTCCCTCCCACCAATGTTTTTCAACTTATTTAAAAAATTTCCCCCATTTCTATTTTTATCTTTCTATTGCCCACAACTTCTATGCCATCTATATCTATATCTATATCTATAGATTTTTTTTTTTTATTGATTTCAGAAAGGAAGGGAGAGGGAGGGGGAGTTAGAAACATCAATGATGAGAGAGAACCGCTGATTGGCTGCCTCCTGCATGCCCCCTACTGGGGACTGAGCCTGCAACCTGGGCATATGACCTTGACCAGAATCGAACCTGGGACCCTTCTGCAGGCCGACACTCTATCCACTGAGCCAAACCAGCTAGGGCTTCTATGCCATCTTTACCTGTTTTCTGTTTTGTTTTATTTTGTTTTGGTTTGGTTTGGTTTGTTCCAATGAAGAAGTAGCACTGGGAAAGCCAGCTTTGAGATGTAAGATTCAGTAATTAAAAGGCAGAGGTAGGAAATTTAAGAACAAGGTAATAGGAGATGGAGACTGGGTAGAGAGAAGACATTGAAAAACCAGCCAAAAATTATAAAGCTGTATCCCTGTGTGAGGGCCAAAATACCTGGCATAAAATGTGCTAAAGTTACATGTATAAATATACCACATTTGATAACAGGTTAGTGGGGAGAGGAAAGGGAAAATTAAAATTAACGCAGAAGGTCCTCTGCATCCTGTCCTGATTTTTCCTGTTTAAGGGTCTAAAATGCCCTGATCAAACAAGTCTTATTAGATCTTCAGAAATAATTGAGAGTCCACTGAATTACTTATCACTGACTAGTCAATGCATCAGCAGGAAAGTGAATACGTTACCTGTGTCCCCAGTGGGAAAGGGTCTGATTTCTGATCTGGTATACTGTTGCTTTGGGTTGCAGAACTGCTCGTGAGGGAATCCTTTATTTCCCGGTTGGGGAAGGGAATAAACAGTCCTTTGTTTGAGTCTGTGTTAAAAGAAAAGGCATACAATGGAGCACTGACCAGACATCAAAGGCAACATATCGGTGGAAAGATACTAGGAGGGAAGTCACAAGATTGAGAGCTAGTTCTTGTGACACTACTTGGAAACCACATGTACTTGGGCAAATTGCTTAACCTCTCTGAATCTGTCACCTCGATTGTAAAACATTATGATAAAAACCTAACCTGTCTCTTAGGGTGAGGTGAAGTTAAAACAAGATAATGGGTATGAAATGGCTTCATAAATTATGAAAGGCTCAATAGAAATTAAGAAGAAGGCAAATGTTATACACATTTCTTAAGTGAATAAACAAATTGGACTTCATTAAAAATGTTATATATCTAAAAACAATATCCACAGAGTAAAAAGTTATTTTCTATTTCCAGAAGATAAGTTATGTGGATTTATGAAAAAAGAAAATTGGCTTTTGGTTGAGCAATTTTAAAAGTTTCACTCAAAGGGATGGACTTTGAGTTGGGTCATAAAGGAAGGGTAGGATTTTTTAAAAATATATTTTTTTATTGATTTCAGAGAGGAAGGGAAAGGGAGAAAGAGATAGAAACATCAACGATGAGAGAGAAACATCGATTGGCTGCCTCCTGCATGGCCCACACTGGGGATAGAGCCTGCAACCCGGGCATGTGTCCCTGACCAGGAATCAAACCGTGACCTCCTGGTTTATAGGTCGACGCTCAATCACCAAGCCATGCTGGCTGGGTGAAAGGGTAGGATTTTGATTAAAACATTCCAGCAGAAGGGACAGCATTAGTTCAGGGGCAGAGGAGGGAGAAAGGAAGAACTATTTGAGGAAGAGGGAGTGGTTTGGTTTGATTGAAGCATTGGACATTACAGTTGAGAAATAGATAAGGTTACAGGTTAAGGTGAAGAGACAAACTGCAGCCAAATTTTAGGGGAGGCTTGTATGTCAGACTATTGAGTCTTAATTTAGTAGGTGAGTGGGAGCCATGGAAGTTTTTGAGCAGGCAAGTATGAGTACCACAGCTGAGTTTTAAGAGAATTAATCTGACAGGAATGTACAAAATATACTGAAGGAAGAAGAGACTGGGAGGCAGCACGGTATAATGGCTAAGAGGACTTTGGTGACAGATCAACCAGAGTTTGCATCTCACCTCTGCCACTTACTGTATAACTAGAGCAAGTTATTGCATGTCTTTGGTTCTCAGTCTCCTCATCTGTAAAACAAGGATAATTATAACCACCTTCAAGGTTGTTGTGAGGATTAAATGAGATAATGCACAGGGCCTGGCCCAGCATCTGCACTCAGTAAATGATAGCTACTAAGCTTACTTGCTAAGAAACTATTAAAAAAGGGAAAGGAAGGATTGTCAATTATGGATCATACTATGAGTATGAACATTCAGCTGGGCTTTAGGGAAGAAAGCAACATCAACTACTAAGGTGCTGAGCCTGAGGAATGGGAAAGTGGTGGTAACAGCTGGAGGAAAGGGGTTCATTTGGTTTTTTAACATGTTTAGCTTGAGGGACTGGAAAGTTATCCAGTGGTGATTCTAAGTATATATTGCTATTTGGTCAACAGAAATGGGGGACTGGTGCAGAGAGAGACTGATACAGTTTGTCAAAACTAGTCCAATACATTTAAGAGTCATCTACAGGGAGGAAATAAAGCAAACTGTGGAAATAGATCAGATCTATAAGGGCAAAAAGTAGAGAAAGAAGAGTTTAAAGGCAGGCTAGATATGCTTATTTTAGGAGTATGGGGAAAGGGAGAGGAATCTTCGAAAGAGACAAAGGTTATGTGGTTAGAAGTGTCAGATGAGGATCCAAGATAGTGGAGTTTCCCTCCCTTGTCTAAATGGTTGATGGGAAAGCACTGTTTTGAACAACTGAGCTAGTGAGAGCTATTTTTCAAAAAGTTTTCTCCTAGCCTGTGGCAGGACCATTAACATGGCATAACCACATTAGTCATACTGAATTACCAACAGTGCTTACAGACAAAACTCTCCAGGGATCTAGCACAAACATAATTTTCAGTGAAAGCAAAGCTCCTTAATGCTTCAAAATAACAAAATAAATTTTATAAAAATCCAGGCAACAGCTGGAGTTTCTAAGAACCTTTAGAAATGGGCCATGTGTCTAGTAAAGCAGTTTGTTCTCAGCAGAGATTGTATACTATAAAACATTTTAATTCATGGAGTGAATCTTTGTGTGTGCTAATGATGTAATATGACATAGGTAAAATTTAATTCAGCTCATACGAAAAGACCAATTATGCTTCAATGTATCTTTGTCTTTCTGGAAATAGATATATAAATATTTTCACCTAAAAAACGACAGGAAGGTAGTATGCCAAATTAACTGGGATTCTCTTTAGGGAAAAGGTTTATGAGTGATTACAATATTGTTCTCCATGCTTTTCAATATTTTTCAAAATTACTACAATATAATCAATTATGAAATATTTAAAATGCTATTTAAAATGAAATAAAGAAATGCATGGTCCATGACCTACGTGCATTGAGACTTCCAAGAAAGGAAAATAAAAATCATACCTCACTATGGTTTATTTTACCATTAAATACTATAAAAATGACTTGTCAATAAATGTCCACATGGATAGATAAGTCAGGAAAACAAAAGACTATATGTTACAAAGTGAAAACCCTTACTACCTAAACTACACAGTCCTAAAATACTAAAGTTATTGCTGGAATTTTAGGATTGATTTTTAGAGTTTGTATATAATTCCATAGATCCTTCAGAGGGAGAGAGGCCTCAACACAGAAGAAAGTTTTCTCAAGTAAAAGGTCATCTGATGAGTGCCAGGTTAATCCACAAGGATCCATTGCATGCTATTTCTCCAGTGGAAAGCTTTCTCCTAGCCTGTGGCACTATCATTTATGTGGCATAACCCCTTTAGTCATATTATATTACCAACAATGCTTACAGGGAACACTCCCGAGGAATACAGCACAAACACAGGAGATTCTGCAGCTGCAAAGGTTCAACGTGGAAAAGCCCAGAAGGCCCAGTGTGAGCTGCATTGATGCAGATGAGTCATGGGTCTCTGGCTAATGAATCAATCACCTTGGCAATGCCAAGGGGCCCATGGGGACTGGCAATGCCATTTTTAGGGTGTTCTAATGATGTAAAGTGATATTAATGAAATTGAACTCTGAGTGCAGCTCGTGCTTTGATGGGTTCTGGCTTAGGCCTGCTCAATAAATAGGGTCCTTCTGGCAGTGAAAGAAAGGAGGAAAACAGCCAGTAAATCTTGTATTTGCTTCAAATCCATGTTATTTCTCAACTGTTTTGTCTTCATTTACCCAAGATTGGCCACAAATGCCGAAATAACTAATGTTTTAATCATTTGTGATGAGAGAGAGAAAGCTTACCAGTTTCAATCCTATTATCAACATCAGCACTGACTTTTGATGCAGAGCTCTCATCTGTCACACAGTTTTTCATGGTCTTCTCCCTAGAGCTGCCGTGTAGAATAATTTATTTAAAACTCAAACGGTTTCTGAGATCACCAATAAATGCTATTTAAAAAATACTAATTCATGGTGATTTCATTTAAAAATATTTCTTGTTGTTGTTGTTAATCCTCACCCGAGGATGTTTTTCTATTGATTTTTAGAGAGAGTGGAAGGGAGGGGGAGAGACAGAGAGAGAGAAACATCCATGTGAGAGAGATACATCGATTGGCCAGGGCGAGAGATAGAGCCTGCAACCCAGGCGTGTGCCCTTGACCAGAATTGAACCTGGGACCCTTCAGTCTGCGGGCCAGTGCACTATCCATTGAGCCAGTGATCTCATTTTTAAACTGATAAGAACAGATACTACACTTGATCTTAGCCAAAAGGCCGAAAAGCAATGTGATCTCATTTTTTAAATGCTCTAGAACATATTAATTTCACAAAATTTCAGTTAAAGCCGTTTTTTTTTAAAGTCATATTTTTACTGGGAACATGATACAGAAGGACACTTAAGCTCAGCCTTTAAAGTATGAAAGCCAGAAAATTCAGAACTTAGGCATTCTGTCTTCTTTTTTTTTTTTTTTTTTTTTTTTTTTTTTTTTAAATTTCTTTATTGATTAAGGTGTCACATATTTGTCCTCATCCCCCCATTCCCATCCCACCCCTCTCCCCACGCATGCCCCAATCCCCTGTTGAACTTAACCGTTGGATAGGCTTATATGCATGCATACAGGTCCTTTGGTTGAACTCTCCCCCTCCCCCCCACCCTCCCCCTACCCTCCCCTATCCTCCCTCTGAGGCCCGATAGTCCGATCGATGCCTCCTTGCTTCTGGTTCTGTTCTTGTTCCTCAGTCTATGTTGTTCATCATTTCCCCTAGATGAGCGAGATCATATGTCACTAGATATATACTAATAAGCACTGAATGTGAGACGAGCAATAATAGTTATGCTGACAGGCAAATGAATCAGTCTGTAGCGAGCTTCCCCCTGGACCAACAGTTCTTTTGAGACTCAATTTCAATGTCCAGTAGTTCCTTATGTGTACATGTCAGCACTGACCCCCCAGCTCTGGATGGTGGACAAATGGCGGTAACGGAGGTCCGACTCCCTCTGGTTTGGTCTCGGCCGAACCCAGGGGCACGGCGTCACCCGGACTAAGGGGCACGTGGCCTCACCCATACCCAAGGGGCGCGTGGTCTCACCCGGGCCTGGGACCCAGCCTCACCCGGATGGATCCAGGGGCACACGGCCTCACCCGGACCCAGGCTCTGGCTTCACCCGGACCCAGGGACACTTGGCCTCTCCCAGACCCAGGGCCACTTGGGCTCACCCGGGCCTAGGTGCACGAGGCCTCATCTGGATCCAGGGACACATGGTCGCACCCGGACCCAGGGACGCTTGGCCTCTCCCAGACCCAGGGCCACTTGGGCTCACCCGGACCTAGGTGCACGAGGCCTCATCTGGATCCAGGGACACATGGTCGCACCCGGACCCAGGGACGCTTGGCCTCTCCCAGACCCAGGGCCACTTGGGCTCACCCGGGCCTAGGTGCACGAGGTCTCACCCGGATCCAGGGACACATGGTCTCACCCGGACACAGGGACGCTTGGCCTCTCCCAGACCCAGGGCCACTTGGGCTCACCCGGACCTAGGTGCACGAGGCCTCATCTGGATCCAGGGACACATGGTCGCACCCGGACCCAGGGACGCTTGGCCTCTCCCAGACCCAGGGCCACTTGGGCTCACCCGGGCCTAGGTGCACGAGGCCTCACCCGGATCCAGGGACACATGGTCTCACCCGGACACAGGGACGCTTGGCCTCTCCTAGACCCAGGGCCACTTGGGCTCACCCGGGCCTAGGTGCACGAGGCCTCACCTGGATCCAGGGACGCATGGTCTCACCCGGACCCAGGGACACTTGGCCTCTCCCAGACCCAGGGCCACTTGGGCTCACCCGGGCCTAGGTGCACGAGGCCTCATCCAGATCCAGGGACGCATGGTCTCACCCGGACCCAGGGACGCTTGGCCTCTCCCAGACCCAGGGCCACTTGGGCTCACCCGGGCCTAGGTGCACGAGGCCTCACCCGGATCCAGGGACACATGGTCTCACCCGGACACAGGGATGCTTGGCCTCTCCCAGACCCAGGGCCACTTGGGCTCACCCGGGCCTAGGTGCACGAGGCCTCACCCGGATCCAGGGACACATGGTCTCACCCGGACCCAGGGACGCTTGGCCTCTCCCAGACCCAGGGCCACTTGGGCTCACCCGGGCCTAGGTTCACGAGGCCTCACCCGATCCAGGGACACATGGTCTCACCCGGACACAGGGATGCTTGGCCTCTCCCAGACCCAGGGCCACTTGGGCTCACCCGGGCCTAGGTGCACGAGGCCTCACCCGGATCCAGGGACACATGGTCTCACCCGGACCCAGGGACGCTTGGCCTCTCCCAGACCCAGGGCCACTTGGGCTCACCCGGGCCTAGGTTCACGAGGCCTCACCCGATCCAGGGACACATGGTCTCACCTGGACCCAGGGATGTTTGGCCTCTCCCAGACCCAGGGCCACTTGGGCTCACCCGGGCCTAGATGCGCGAGGCCTCACCTGGATCTATGGACCCCTGGCCTCACTCGGACCCAGGGGAGCGCGGCCTCCCCCAGACCCAGGGGCGCTTGGCACCTCCGCAAGAGTCCCGCCTCTCCCCGCAGGCATCTGGGTCTCCCACGGGTCCCCAGAAGCTGGATTTCAGTGTGATGGAGAGCTAATCTCCCCTAGGTTTGGAACAAAAGCCCCTTTCCCCCGCCACCAACCAGACCCACGCGCCTCCACACCTCATCCCCTCCGATTTCGCTGGTTTCCTCTTCCCTCTTAGCTATAAATCTACCATTCAGCCATCTCTCCTGTAGTTCTGGATGGCAGAGGCTCTGTCCTCCATTCGTGCCCCTGAAATTGCTGTGCGCGGTGGAGTTCGCAGTTCCTTTGTTTAACTTAGCCGCCTTCTTGATTCTCCTCTGTCAAAATGGCTTAAAGGGCTTGAATGTAAGATGAGAACTCCTAAGAATCCTCCAAATCGGTGTTGGCAGCCTCCGGGGCCTCGAGGATCTCACTGCGCAGTTCGGCCAGGTCGGTGGCGCGGATGCGCCCCTCCTGCAGAAAGATGGTCTCTTCCTTCACAGAGAGCCGCTGCGCCGAGTCCGCGGCCGCCGCCACAGCAGCTGCTGCGGCGCCCACGAGCCCATGGCCCCGGCTGCGGTGCTGACTGAGAGGAGCAGCCGCCCGGTCTGGGGAGACGCGAGCAGCAGTCGCCACCCTCACTAGTCCATGTTCCAGTTGTATTTCCGAAACTGCCATGTGAGGCAACACATCAGCCTTCACCTCCGCCGTCATCTTTTTCGAATTCCCCAATTTGTTCTTCTTAATCCCTTGAATTCAGTCAACTCTACTGAGGTCTAGTGGCGCCGGGAGGTGCACGGAGAGGGCGCCCGGGCCTCCGTCCGGTGTGCGGGGCGCGCGGCCCGCGGAACCAGGCGCGCGGGGGCCTCGCGGCGGGGATGGGCGCTGGGCGGCCGCCGGGCTCCGGGCGCCGCTGCCGCCGCGGCGTCCCCAGTGCCCCGGGCCGGGCGGCCTGCGGGGGCGGCGCAGTTGCGAAATTGAGTGAGTATCTACAGTTAAGTCTTGATTGTTGTTGGTGTCACTAGGAGGAATTGTCCTCCAGGCCAATTGTCCATGAGGACCCTCTTTGTCTATATAGGAAGAGTTGCTGTGCAGGAGACATGAGGCTCCTGTGTCTGTGTCCCTCTGTATTCCTTGCAAACACCTCTGAGAGAAACGCGCCCTGGAGTTTCGCCCGCTGCCTGGAACTGGGTTTCAATGTAGTTGGAACTGGGTCTCAGCGCAGTCTGGCGCCTTTGTCTCCTTCCCAGCAGGGCCATTCAGTGGCGCAGGCAACAGTCCCTCCTCTGCGCGCCCTCCCGTGTGCGCCCCTGGAGCCGCCGCTCCTCTGTGCCTCTGCCCCACAGGCCAAATTCATTCCCCCAGCATGTGCCTGGCTTCCCAGGGTTTCGCCCGGAACTGGGGTTCAGTGCAGTCGGAACTGGGGTTCAGCACGGTCCGGAGCCCTTGTCTCCTTCCCGCTAGGGCAGTTCAGTGGCGCAGGCAACAGTCCGTCCTTTGCGCCCTTTCCTGCGCGCGCCTCTGGAGCTCTGCCTTCCGCCGCTCCTCTGTGCCTGCGCCCCACAGCCCAGATTCATTCCCCCAGCCTGCGCCTGGCTTCCCAGGGTTTCGCCCGGAACGGGGTTCAGTGCAGTCGGAGCCGGCGCTCAGCGCAATCCGGAGCCTTTATCTCCTTCCTGCCAGTGAACGCCGGCCAGGCCGTCAGCCGCCCCTTCCTCTCCGGCTCCATCCTCCCCGCAGGCGCGCGTGCTCGTGTCTCCGTCCGTTTCTCCATACCTCAGGCTTTTGCGGCTCCCCCGACTGTCCCCGTGGCCTTCTCCTTCTCCCCAGCTGTGGGCATTTCAGTCCGCCAGCTTTCCTGTGGTTCTGGACGATGACCGTTCTGACCTCTAGTTGTATTTTTGAAATTGTTGTGCCCGGCTGCGGGTTAGGTGTTTAACCTATGGCGCCATCTTGGTTTCTCCCATTCTGTCTTCTTGATACAGACTTAGGTCTGAATGATTTTGAGGAAATAAAATATTTTCTTTGGAATTAAAAACTCAAAACACAGAAAGGAAGGTTTTGCTGCCAAGAATTATAATAGAGACAAACAGCCATTAATTAGAAAAACAGACATGAAAGGCAAGTAAGTGTTTGCACTTCACTGATGTACTAAGTTAAATTGAGAAGTACAGTAAGCAGACAACCTAGACTATGAGCCAGGCACTTTATACCCACCATTTCATTTAATCATAAAAGCTCTCCTGTGATCTATTATCCCCATTTTATGGGTTCAGGGAACTGGGACTCAGGCTTAAATATTATTTTACCAAAGATTGGAAAGCTTGTAAGATAATACTTAGTAACATTTTACTTCTGGTTTTGCAATCATTATATGGTAACTAAACAGAAATATTATGGCACTAATTATTTGTCTTAGTAGAAAGTTTATTCTGTTGTACATTAATTCATCTCTGTATTTCTATAGGAAGCAGGGTACCCCAAAGCATTTAAAATAGGAATTACTTCACAAAATACATATGTACAAATAATTTTAAAAGAAATATTCCATTGCTTTCTACTGCCGGGTAAATTTTACTCTATATAAATTAAGCTCAATAAACCTGACTTTAAAAATAGGAAACTAGCCCTGGCCAGTGTGGCTCGGTTGGCTGGAGGGTCATCCTATACACCAAAGGGTCACAGGTTTTATTTCTGGTCAAAGCACATACCTTGGTGGCAGGTTCAATTCTGGGTCGGGGTATGTATGGGAGGCAACCAACTGATGTTTCTCTCTCTCTCAAAATCAATAAAAACATATCCTTGCCGAAACCGGTTTGGCTCAGTGGATAGAGCGTCGGCCTGCAGACTGAAAGGTCCCAGGTTCGATTCCGGTCAAGGGCATGTACCTTGGTTGCGGGCACATCCCCGGTAGGGGGTGTGCAGGAGGCAGCTGGTCAATGTTTCTCTCTCATCGATGTTTCTAGCTCTCTATCCCTCTCCCTTCCTCTCTGTAAAAAATCAATAAAATGTATTTTTAAAAAAATAAAAACATAAAAACATATCCTTGGTGAGGATTAAAATAAAAATAGGGAACTAAAAAAAAGGGAAATACTATAAAATAAATATATTTTTATTATTAATTTTACTATTATGTAACATATACTATTATATATTATTATTTTATAAAAACACACACACATACATATACCTAAAACTAAAAGGATATTTACCATAATATAATTAGTGTTTATTTCTGAGTAGTGGGATTATGAGTTACCATTTTATTCTCTGTGTTTTTTGTGTACTTTACAAATTTTCAATAATATGCATGTATTACTTTTATATTAAAAAAATACTAATAGATACATCTACATGTTCCACATGTAGACACACAGATGTCTAGAAGGATATACACCAAACAATGCTAGTAGTTAACTCTTGTAGAACATGGAGTGAGTTTGACTTTTCTCATTTAACATTTCTGTATTATTTAGATTGTTTGTATTTAACTTCTATTTCTCAAAAATTGTAAAGCCTGCCCTACCCGGTTTGGCTCAGAGGTTAGAGTGTTGGCCCACGGACTGAGGGGTTGAGGGTTCAATTCCAGTCAAAGGCAAGTACCTCATACCTTGGTTGCAGCTCAATCCCCAGCCCCGGTCAGGGCATGTGTGGGAGGCAACCAGTTGATTTGTCTCTCTCACATCAATATTTCTCTCTCTGTGTCTCTCCCTAAAAATCAATGGGGGTGGGGGATGAATATCCTCAGGTGAATATTAACAAAAAATAAAAATAATTGACAAGCCACTCTTTAAAAAGCATGGGCTTTGGGTCAGAAGATATAATACCTTATTTTGATAGGCTTTTAGTAACAAAGAGTAGAAATTCTACCATTCAGCTACTTGAGAGCTTCAAAGTCTATTTACTTTTGGTTTTGTAGAGAAATGCTTCCCTTATTATCCTTTAACAAATTTATCTCTAACAACCATGCCCATGGTAACGTAATGCTCCTAATTCAATAGAAAAATACCATGTAATGATCATAACTCTACCAAGAAAGGGTTTGTAAGCATTTGTAGGGATTGTAAGTTATCTCACAGTATCTCTATCTATAAGATTTGAAAACATCTCTATCTATAAGATTTGAAAACAACTTTAGAGAATTTACAATTATATTCAAAGCAGACTCAATAGTTTAAGAAAGCAGAAATGTTCCCACTGAGGGCCAGATTCTCATTTCAGATAAATCTCATTATGTTAATAGATACTTCTATTCCTGATCTGAGGACTCTTAAACTTAAGATTTCTGCTAGAAAATGAAAGTTAAACAGGAATTCACTATTCCTTATGTCCAGAACTAAACTAAAAAAAAATTTTTGTAAAGAATCTTCTTACCTTTTTTCCACCTCTAAAAGAAAATTTTCACTGTTGCCCAGCTGACTAAAATGCAGCTTGGCAGCTTTTCTCTCACTTTCTCGTACGGCTCGGTCATCTAGAGGCAAAAACCGTGATCTAAGCATGTTTCTTTTTTGGAATATATAGTAATGAGTCAGAAAATCCTATTCAAAAAGTAAAAACTAAAGACCAGTCTTATCTTTTGTTAGAGACAGGTCACAAAATAATGCTATTATGTTGTCACTGGGGCAAGTAGTAACTCAGGGAGATTGCAATGGATGCCATGGCAACAACTGCCACATAGGTGTAACTAGCCCTGCAGGAAAGTAGAGCTTGGGACGCAAACAGCCCAAATGGCCCAATCTTTAAAGCTGAAAGTTACACCATTTATGAAAGACTTCACTTCATTTCTCTATAATAACTTTCCCAGGAACATGTGAAATCAAATTTTATATCAATAAACGTATCCTCAGCAGTAACATTATAAAGAAATACAGACTAGCTCATTTGAAAGGAATATTTATTGTTCCTTGCCATCTAAGCCCCAAAGAGTTATATTCATTTTCTATTGCTAATACAGTTGCAAACTTGGAGCACCTGGAAAAATAAATCTCAATCTGGAAACTTTTTGTTGGGGAGGAAGTAGTGGTGAAACCATCAACTGAAGAAAACTAAAGCTGGAAGTAACTGATAAAATCATAGATTGTCATTCAATAAACAATAAAAGGACTTGTTATACATCCTGCCAACAAAAGTTGCATAAATATTGACTAATAAACAAATATATCCTGCCAGTGCACACTCTGGGCCAACATCCAAAAAGTTAAGAGGCAGCTGGTTTAAATAAGATTCTGGGGCAAAGAACAGGGGAGGAGGGTCTCACCCAATTTCTCCAGAGTTTGTAGCGTATACACAGCAAAGAGCCTATAATCTGTATCTTTCCTGACAACAGGATTGAGTCTCAAATCTAGTTCTTTGAGGAAGGGTAAAGGCTGTAGGCGGGATACCTCCACTAATGAAGGAATGTTGTTATAATATAAATTCAGGTCTTGGAGTGAGCATAAGTACTGGATGCCCTGCAAGGAAAAGACCACATTATGAAACTGCACATTGGTAAGGACTAGGAATCTCACAAATAAAGGTGGAAATATATCTATTACTTTCCATCCTTAAACATGTAACCCGAGTCACCAATGAGAAAAGCAGGGTTGAAACTCCCATTTAGTTGCCTGAGAATAAGAATACTGTACCCGGCTGATGTAGTTCAGTGGTTGAGCGTCCACCCATGTACCAAGAGGTCACTGGTTCAATTCCCAATCAGGGCACATGCCCAGGTTGTGGGCTCAATCCCTGGTAGGAGGCAGCCGATCAATGTTTCTATCTCTACCCCTCTCCCTTCCTCTCTCTAAAATCAATAAAGACATTTTTTTTTTTAAAAGACTACTGCAGCCCATGGGCAATGGATGTTCTATACATTAAGTAATTCACAGATCTCATACATCGCCTCCTTTACAAAATCTGACATTTAAATAGCTGCAATCAATTCTCTACTTCTGTTGCTCCCTGATCACTCTCCCAATCCAATCCTTCCCAGTGGCAGACAGGCCAAGTGACTTTTACATTTCTCTCACCCTTGCCACAACCACACTCCTGACGACAGAAACACCTCAATTTACAAGAGGAAGGGAAGTAGGCAAAAGAGATGGTTCTAGAAGAGAAGGACAGTTGGAAAAGAAAACAATGCTATCTACAGGTCTAGACTAGTCTGGAACCCCTCTTGTCCTTGTTTCCCCTTCCAGAATTACTGCCCCACACAAACAAGTTCTTCCTTCTCCCGTTCTCTTCCCGTGGAGTTAGCAACCCCCCCTCTCCATTTATCTGGCAACAATAGAATCAGGACGAGAAACTTAGAGGAAAAGCCACAATCTTCCTCCTTTGCTGAAACCTACTACTGAAAATATCTGTTTAATGTTCAGGTATTTGACTAGTTAGCTGCTTTTGCCCAACACTAAGTTTCAGGATAATACTTCAAAACATGGACAGCTATAATAACAAAAGCATAATATGCAAATCGACCGAACAGCCGAACAGTGGAACGACCGTCAGGATGAACTTCAGGTCGAAGCAGGGGCTGCGAGGGCCAAGGCAGCTGGGGCTGCGAGGGCCTACTCTTGCATGAATTTCATGCATTGGGCCTCTAGTATATGTATAATCACATACTTTTAGTAATAAAAATGCTTACCATAAAAGGAAATCTGTCATTGGAAGTTATTTCAGAAAGGTAAAATTATTTTCTACCATGTATTTATAAAATGATGTTTTTGTTCTTCTCTCACTTTAAAATTATGTTTTTCTCATTGCAGGAAATATAGAAAACTCAAAGATATGTACAAAACATTTCTAAACAGAAGCCTGTTTACACTTCGTTGCATTTTTTTTCTGGCTTTTTCAATTCCATTAACTTTTATACTGTGAAAGGGTCCGTGGTGAGAATCGTTATTGATGCCTTTGGCTCCACTCTGAGGGAATACACCATTAGGACTGTCTTTAAGTGTGTCTAATGCCCTGGCTCAAGTAATCTTTTAATGTATCTCAGCATAAAAGTCAAGGAAATTACTTCTAACCTCCTCTCACTTTTACTAGTTGGCATGAATTCATATTCTCCAAAGTTACAATAGAAATAATCACAAAACGTATCTCCCCTGCGAAAACTAAGTAAAATGATTCATAGTTAATAGAAATTAATATACGAAAATAAATCAGATACAAAAGACTATAGAAAACTAACATTTACTAAGTGCTTCCATTCGAAGCGCTGTACCAATAGTCTTATATATGCTATATAAATTACATGCACTAATTTAATCAATCTTCAAAATAGTTTTATGTCCATTTACAAAAGTGAAAAAAGAGATTATAAAAACAAACTACAGCCGAAACCGGTTTGGCTCAGTGGATAGAGCGTTGGCCTGCGGACTGGGGGGGTCCCGGGTTCGATTCCGGTCAAGAGCATGTACATTGGTTGCGGGCACATCCCCGGTGGGGGGTGTGCGGGAGGCAGCTGGTCGATGTTTCTCTCTCATCGATGTTTCTGGCTCTCTATCCCTTCTCCCTTCCTCTCTGTTAAAAATCAATAAAATATATTAAAAAAAAAAAAAAACTACAGCAATGCTCACTCATTTTTTTTTAGCCTAAGAAAGAAAAAAAATACATGTGAAAAGAAAAGACCTAAGTAACTCTGTACTAATACTTTCTGAATCTTGTGGGCCAAATATAAAATGGCTGCTACCAAATAGTCTAAAGCCCTAGGTCAACTTGGAGTTTCTGCTTTTACAGTCCTAGTTGGAAATTTGATCTTACTTGGACTTTCTCTTTTTTAGGGCACTTAGTTTTAGACCTTGACATTGAGTCTGGCTTCTGTTATTGAACAAATATCCCCTACGAAGTGAAAAATTGGCAGAATAATCCAGGAGATTGTGAACTAATCCTATCTAGCATCTGAGAGTCTTTCATCTTCTTTAGTCTTGCAGAGAAGGGCTTTATCATGACAGGTACACAGCTGGGCAAAATGGGAACATGTGGAAGAAACACCACTTGGAGGTCTACCTCAAAGGAAACAAAACTTCCATCTCTGTGTGTGCATGCTTATGTCTATAGAACTCTTTTTGGGTGTTTATTAATCTTCACACTCTGCTCAAACCTCCCCTACACACACACTTTCCTGCACTGCCCTCTGCTCCACCATTCTCTGACCTGGAAATTTTTGTTTTCAAGACCACCATTTCCTCTTCCTCCTTGGAGAAACTCACATGTGTGTTCTCCATGTGTGTTCCATGTACCAACATCATCAGAAACCCCTGAGGTATGTCTTGAGCCCAGGCCAGACCTACTAACTCAGAATCTCTCTTGAAGGAGGGACTAAGAATCTGTAATTTTATAAGTGCTCCTCATAAATTTTGTATACACTTTAAAATGTGTATTATTGCTCTAGAATATAATAATTTAATATGGTTTTCCCTGAGTATAAAAGAAAATTTTCCCAATATTTTATAATATAATTTTTTCAAACATAGAACTAAGTTGAAAGACGTTTACAGTGAATAATAAAATTTAGTTTGGAAACATTTAAAAGGAAGATCAAATACTTTTCTGTCTACATTATCTATCTATTTCTTCCCATTTAAAAAAAATTAATAAATTGGGCTGAACTGACTGATCAGAGAATACAGAACTTACCTTCAGGCTAGTGATCAAATTTCTTGATAAATCTAAGGATCGGAGGTTTTTAAAATTTCTGAAGGCATCACCAATGGAGTGGATTTTTCCAGCATAAGATCCCTGCAATGAAAGAGACTCCACCAATTCTGAAAAGAGACCATCAGTAGATACATTATGCTCTCTGCTTGGATCAATAGTAGAGTCAGTGAAAATAGGACTTCCTTCCTCCCATATCCCATCTGTGAAGGGCCCTACATCCAAGGCTCATAAGAAGATTGGATCTTTCTTTTAAAAGCAGCAATACAGTATAATACAGTCATTAAAAACCTTGTTTTTACAAAACGCTTGGTTTTTTCTAATTACCCTGTGGATATAGTAAAAGTCTCTAAAAGTTCTCAAAACACAATTTAAAAAGAAATTCAGAAATATCATTGCTAGGATTCAGCCCTGTAGATAATACAACATTTTTCAAGGCATATAATATATACCACAAGGATGTCAACTGCAGAAAGGTTAGGGTAGTTGGAAAAGAAAAGAAAATGAAAATTGTCAAAGGGTCTAACAGCAGAAGAGTAGAAATAGATGTCCTAAAGAACAGTACATTGATATAATGGACAATGGACTAGGTCTGTGACCTTGTGCAAGTCACTTCTCTGTGCATTAGTTTACTCATCTGTAAAATAAAATAATAACAGTACTTGTTCATAAGATGTTGTAGGATTAGAACAGTACCAGACACATGGTGAGTGCTATATATGTGTGTTAATTGTTGTTATGCAGTTATTAAAAAGAATGAGGTGTATTTATAGATGCTCATATGGAAAGATCTCCAAGACATTAAGTGAGAGAAAAGGGTGCTTACGTGTGTGTGTGTGTGTGTGTGTGTGTGTGTGTGTGTGTGTGTAACTGCATTTTAAAGGTCTTAAGGTGCTGGAGCAGTCTGGGACCTATAAATTCTAGAAAGTAATAAACTGAAGCTCCCTTTCAAGACAAAACCTATTCCAGGGAGAAATTAATGGGAGTAGAATTCACATTGAATGGGACAGAGAAACAGGCTCAAAGGAAAGAGAAAGACTAGATACAAGTGTGGGAAGGAAGCAAAGATGGCAGATTTCAGGAAGCATAAAGCACTTTTTTTTAGGACTTTGTGAACACAGCAGAAGAGATTATCTCCAAAACCTTGAAACTAGAAAAGCTATTCTCATCCAAATGTATAGGAAAACTTACTGCACTTAAACAAAGAGCCACAGAAAAGAATGACAGTCAAGTTTTATATGAGGTTATTAAAAGAAAAAAAGAACATTAAAAAAAAAAGAATATAATAACATCCTTAAAGAATGAAAGCACTCCAGAAAAATATGTGGAGGGAGGAACCAAGATGGCGGCAAAGTTAAACAACTAAACTGCCGCCTCGCACAACAATTTCAAAAATACAACTAAAAAACAAAACGTCTACCACCCAGAACCACGGGAAAGCTGGCTGAGTGGTAGATTTATAACTAAGAAGAGAAGGGAGCGCAAACTCTGGAGAGAGCTGAGGTACGGAGGCGCGCAAAGAGGGGTGGCGGCGGGCGACTGGGTGCACGGCTTTTCTTCAAACCGAAGGGAGACAAACTCCCGATCACTCTGAACTCGTTTCTGGGGACACACAGGGGACCCAGATGCCTACGGGGAGAAGCTGGACTCTCGGCCATCGGTCAGAGAGTGAGAGTGACTTTTCTGCAGAGGTGCGCCCAGCAATCAGGGTTTGCTGCGCTGGAGCGCGGGACACGGGGACTTGGAAACATGGAAAGGCAGAGAAGGCTGAAGGCAGCCATGGCCGTTGGCCACGCCCCAGCCTAGTGACGCCCTGAGACCCCGCCCTGCCCTGAGACCCCTCCCCACACATTCTACAAACCCGCCCAGGCTCCACACAGCGGCCTTTACATATAAATGGCCTGTTCTGTGGCAGCTCAACCAAATTAACTGCAGCTCCAGTCAGACTGCTCCAAAACCGCCCAAGCAAAGAGGAGAAAACTGTAGCTCTTGCTGTAGCTCCTGCTGGGAGGCCTCAGACCTGCAACCCATTGGAGATCCAGACACTAGGGTATCTAGTGGTCGGTGTGCATGACACCAGATTTCAACCACTCTCATAAGGGACACATTCAAGAGGCAGACTCAGTGAGCACCAAAGCCCTACTGTGTCTCCAGCACAGCAATTCTTCCGTTATAGACACAGCAGGTCCTCACAGCCAATTGGCCTGGAGGTCAATTCCTCCCAGTGTACCAACAGCAATCAAGGCTTTTAACTACACCAAGATTTTCCACTCAGCCCACAAAGGGGTGTACCAAGAGCGACCACCTAGAGTGATTGGGGAAGCTGAGCTACCGGCCCCTATAGGTCACTGACCAAACAAAGCCACTCCATCAACACAGGGAGGCAGCCAAAATGCGGAGACACCGAAGTATGTCACGAGTAGGAGAGATAGAGGAAAGCAAACTAATGGACGACACAGTGTTCAGAACCACATTTATAAGGTTACTCAAGAATCTTCTAAAAACCGCTGAGAAACTTGAAGAGACCTTCAAGGACCTTAAGGAGAATACCAAAAAAATGGAAAAGGACCAGTCAGAAATTATGCATACACTGTCTGAAATAAAGAATATACAGACACTCAACTGTAGACCACCGTACCTGAAGAGTCAAACCAAAGATCTGGAATATGAGGAAGAAAAAAACACCCAACCAGAGAGGTGGAAAGAAAGAAGAATCCAAAAGTGTGAGGATAGTGTAAGGAGCCTCTGGGATGGCTTTAAGCGTACCAATATCTGAATTTTTGGGGTGCCAGAAGAAGAGAGAGAGAGCAAGATACTGAAAACCTATTTGAAGAAATGACAGAAAACTTCCCCCACCTGGTGAAAGAAATAGACTTACAAGTTCAGGAAGCGCACAGAACCCCAAACAAGAGGAATCCAAAGAGGACCACACCAAGACACATCATAATTAAAATGCCAAGGGCAAAAGACAAAGAGAGAATCTTACAAGCAGTAAGAGAAAAACAGTTAGTTACCTACAAGGGAGCACCCATACGACTGTCAGCTGATTTCTCAACAGAAACTATGCAGGCCAGATGGGAATGGCAAGAAATATTCAAAGTGATGAATAGCAAGAACCTACAACCAAGACTACTCTACCCAGCAAAGTTATCATTCAGAATTGAAGGGCAGATAAAGAGCTTCACAGATAAGAAAAAGCTAAAGGAGTTCATCACCACCAAACCAGTATTATATGAAATGCTGAAAGGTATTCTTTAAAAAGAGGAAAAAGAAGAAAAAAGTAAAGATAACAATTATGAACAACAAATACATATCTATCAACAAGTGATCCTAAAAGTCAAGTGAATTAAAAATCTGAGGAACAGAATAAACTGGTGAACATAATAGAATCAGAGGCATAGAATGGGAGTGGATTGATAATTCTCAGGGGGAAAGGGGTGTCTGTGTTGGGGGTACGGGAAGAGACTGGACAAAAATCATACACCTATGGATAAGGACAACGGGGGGGAGGTAAGGGCAGAGGGGGGGTGGGAACCGGGTGGTGGGGAGATATGGGAGGGGGAAAAAGGAGACACAATTGTAATAATCTGAACAATAAAGATTTATTAAAAAAAGAAAAAAAAAAGAATGAAAGCACTCCAGAAAGTAACACCCAAAAAACAAATGAAAACTGTAAGTTAATATCTCAAAACAAGCTAAAAGATATTGTGACAAAATATAGGAGTTCTCAAAGTGTGGTTCTCTCTCATCATTGATGTTTATATTTCTCTCTCTCCCTTTCTCTCTGAAATCAATAAAAATATATTTTAAAAAAACTATGGGGGCCTTATATCAAAGCAGTAGCATCAAACTTCATTCATAGTCATTGTATTCTCTTTTTTTTTTTTAAGATATATTTTTATTGATTTTTTACAGAGAGGAAGGGAGAGGGAATAGAGAGCTAGAAACATCGATGAGAGAGAAACATCGACCAGCTGCCTCCTGCACACCCCCCACCGGGGATGTGCCCGCAACCAACGTACATGCCCTTGACCGGAATCGAACCTGGGACCTTTCAGTCTGCAGACCGACGCTCTATCCACTGAGCCAAACCGGCTTCGACCATTGTATTCTCTTTTTTTATTCAAAATGCTTTATTTTTAGAACCATCATAGTTAATATATACAATATATAAATATATGTGAACATACGTCTGTATGTGAAATAGTCTTCTACTTGTATTTTGTTAAGGGTTTCTATTGTTGCTTAATTTTTAAATCTGGAGTAAATTTTAAATTTTATCATATGTCTTGTTAGCATCTATTAAGATGATTCTGACTTTTCTCATTTGACCTATTAATATTATATAGTTGATTAAAAAGAACTGAAATATTCTTAGAGTATACCATGACAAGGTGAGTCACTGTATTCTTCACCATCATATGTTTGCAGTTATACACTTAAGAAGCCAGTTATACACTTAAGAATGCCCTCTCTCTTTCCCGCTCCCTTCCTCTCTGAAATCAATAAAAATATATATTTTTAAAAAGAATGCCCTTGAAAAAGCAGTAAAAATGGTTAGTTTTATTATATCTTGACCCCTGACTACATGCCTTTTTTGTATTGTGTGACTAAATGGGAAGTATGCATGAAGTACTTCTGCCTCATACTAATATATGGTGGATATCTTGAGGAAAAACACTTGTGTGAATTTTGAGATGCCAGCTGAACCAGTCACTTTTTTTATGGAACACCATTTTTACTTGAAAATACAAAACCTGACAAATTATGGTTATTCAGACCTAATATCTGACAGAAATTTTCTTAGAAATAAACAAAATGAGTGAGCCTGTCACTTCAATAAAACAACCAATAGTACTAGTAATTATTGTTAATTATAACATTTGAGCTTCCAAGCAAAAATTAGAATTTTGGAAAACTTATATTTGCCACCATGAGCTTAACAGTTTCCCAACATTTAAGACTTTTAAAATTATATTGGTAATTATATTAACATGATTTTAATATTATATAATGAAATTTATCAATATTTGGAAGATCTAATATCTCAGTCAGTTAATATTTTTCAAATGACCAGTGCATGATCTTATAAAATCATGCCTGGATCAAAGATCCACTTAAATGCATATGGAAAAATGCTCAAAAATGCAGAAAGATGCAAATTAAAATGACACCTGTCAGAATGGCTACCCATTAACAAATCAATAAATGAGAAGTGCTGGTGAGGATGTGGAGAAAAGGGAACCCTAGTACACTGCTGGTGGGAATGAAGACTGATGCAGCCATTATGGAAACCAGTATGGAGTTTCCTCAAAAAATTAAAAATGGGAAATAAGAAAAAAAAAAAAAAATTTAAATGGAACTGCCATTTGACCCAGTGATCCTATTTTTAGGAATATGGTATATCCTAAGAAACCTGAAACACCAATCAGAAAGAATATATGCATCCCTATGTTCATAGCAGTGCTATTTATAATAGCTAAACTCTGGAAATAGCCCAAGTGCCCATCAGTAGATGAGTGTAAAAGATGTGGTACATTTACACAGTGGAATACTATGCAGCTGTAAAAAAAAGATCTCTTACCCTTTGAGACAGCATGGAGTGACCTGGAGAGTATTATGCTAAGCAAAATAAGCTATCAGAGAAAGACACGTATCACATGATCTCACTTATATGTGTAATCTAATGAACAAAATAAACTGATAAACAAAATAGATCCAGAGACACAGAAGCATGAAACAGACTGTCGAATCTCAGAGGGAAGGCAGAGCTGGGTAGGTGGGTGGGAAGAGATCAACCAAAGAACTTATATGCATACTAGTGGCCCAGTGCACAAAATTTGTGCACATTAAAAGGGAATTAATTAGAGGAAATATTTTAATATTGCTATTTGCCCTTTCTCTATACTAGAAGTGTCAGAGATGAAAGAAAATTAGTAAAATGTATATGAAAATCTCCCTCCTGTCAGCGTCTGGTGCATGCCATGGGACTCAGAGTCAAGTCCCCGCCCACCCACGTGTGCCTTGAAATCGCACAAGACTCAGACCCAGCCGGCCCCATCCCCGTCAAGCCCTGTAGGGCGGGAGGCACAGCCTCAGGTCCTCCGGCTCAGCATCGGGTGGGGGGCGCGGCCTCAGGTCCCCCAGCACAGCCTTAGGTCCCCTGGCCTGGTGCCGGGACGGGGGGCACGGCCTCAGGTTCCCCAGCATCAGTGCAGGGGGCGCAGCCTCAGATCCCCTGGCCTGATGCAAGGGTGCGAGGGCGTGAGGGCATGAGGATGTGATAACCATTTCCATATTAGCTCTTTATTATATAGGATATGCATAATCCAAGGACATAGACAATAGGGTGGAAACAGGCTATCAGCATAAAATATACAATTATATCATATCACATCATATCTTATCATACATCACATATAAAAACAAACTCTAAGGTGAAAAAACAAAGCTGCATATTTTTTATAAAAAATACAGGACCCTATTACTTCAGTATAGGGGAAAACTTCATAAATAAGACACAAAAAGCAAAAATCATAAGGAAAAATAAACTTGACTATGTTAAAATGAAAATTTTCTGCATGACAAAGATTAATGTAAATGTTCACTAGAATTTTTTAGTACAGAGAAATATAACAAAGAAAACAAGCAAACAAAAAGGCCTCTAATTTCACCATCAAGATTATCTCTTTGGACATTAAAAATAAAGTAACACTTATTACATGCCAGAAAATTCCAACAGTTAAAGTACAGAATAAAAGTGAAAATCTTTTTCCCCAAAGATAACCTCTGTGATTTTTTCACAGAAGAATTGTATGATGCATATAACAGCACTTCCATTTAACTGAAAAACATCCGTGTTTTATTGGTAAATAAAAAAGTGAATTGACAAATAATACATACGCTCTTATTCCCTTTTTTAAAAAAAGATATCTATGCCAAAACCGGTTTGGCTCAATGGATAGAGCGTCGGCCTGCGGACTGCAAGGTCCCGGGTTTGATTCCAGTCAAGGGCATGTACCTTGGTTGCGGGCACATCCCCGGTAGGGGGTGTGCAGGAGGCAGCTGATCGATGTTTCTCTCTCATCGATGTTTCTAACTGTCTATCTCTCTCCCTTCCTCTCTGTAAAAAAATCAATAAAATATATTTAAAAATAAAAGATATCTATGTGTATATGTTTCTATAAGCAACTGGAACAGTATGGAAGGAGGGAAAGGGAAAAACATTCTTTTGTTTTAAACACTTTTGTATTGTTTGAATTGTTAGAATGAGTACAATTTTGTTACTCAAATGTCTGTTATAAAAACAAGCAAGCAAACAAAAACAAGTAAAAAAATCTGCCATATATTGCTCTAGCTGGAGTATAGAAGGGGTATGTGCCCCCCCATCAAATTGAATATTATTTTTTAAAGGCAAGAAAGGTGTAAAACTGTGTAAGCCAATAAAGTTTTTCTTAGCTAACTTGTAAAATAAGGAAGTGCAAAGTAGTTTGGAAAAGAAAAAAATAAATCTGAAATATCTGTATCTATTTTCCACACAACAAACCATTATCTTTGGGTGGGGGTGGGAGGAAGATTTCAAGAGGAAGGAAAAATTAATATCCTCTTTATTCACTCATGTAATGTTTGACTGTTACTAACATGCACTAATTTTGATAAAGTTTAAATAGTAATTTTTATGCTGATGGGCGTGGCTCAGTGGTTGAGCATTGATCTATGAACCAGGAGGTCACGGTTAGATTCCCAGTCAGGGCACATGCCCAGGTTGCAGGCTGACCCCCAGTGGGGGGCGTGCAAGAGGCCGCCAACCAATGATTCTCTCTCATCACTGATGTTCTCTCTCTCTCTCTCTCTCTCCTCTCTCTCTCTCTCTCTCTCTCCTCCTCCCTCTCCCTTCCTCTCTGAAATCAATTTTTATAAATAGTAATTTTTAAATAAAATAAAACCAAGTTATTTCATATCGCACAAATAAAAAGTACTAGAAGCAAAAAAGGCAACTTTGTGTTACAATTAGAGTACAGGCTCTGAGATCAGAGTCCTGGGTTAATAAACCCTGGCTGCATCCCTTGGGGCTCTGCGACTTTGGAGTATGCACCCGCAGGGGTCCTCAAACTTTTTAAACAGGGGGCCAGTTCACTGTCCCTCAGACCTTTGGAGGGCCGGACTATAGTTTAAAAAAAAACTATAAACAAATTCCTATGCACTCTGCACATATATTATTTTGAAGTAAAAAAACCAAAACGACAAAAACACCCACATGTGGCCCGCGGGCCGTAGTTTGAGGACGCCTGGCCCAGAGTCTAAACCTAATTCTGTAAAATGGGAACAATAACAGTGTCCGCTTCAGAAGCTCTTTGGGAGATGAAATAATGCAAGGAAAGTATTAACACAGGGCTTGGCATTAATAATATATTTAGAAAGGGTAAAAGTTGAATTAGAAATGCTGATAACTTTCCCAACATTTCCATCCCTTAGACACTCAGAAAGCAACCTGTGTGAGTCAGACCCCAGGGCAAAGGTTAGGCCAGGAGTCACTCAACCAGGGTTACCTCTAGGACCAAGTCAGGGCTGGGGCCTTGGCCCAAGTGCTGAGCGATCGAATGCTATTCCTTTCACATCCGCTCCCTTTCTGAGTCTCTCTTCAAAGGAAGCTACGCATCCAGAAGGGTCCAAGAAATGGCCAAATTCTTAAGGCAGAGAGTGGACGAAGAGCATTTCACCCCAACCAGCCTGCCCTTCGTGCCTCCTCAATAGCACCCCGACCTCAAATGCCCTTCTCAGCACCTTCCTTTTCCCGCCAACACCCCTGTTGAGACTCAGTTTCCTTCCACTAGATCAGACACAATCCAGTTGTGTGTTCCGGCCGCAACGTCGAGTTAATCTTGTTTCTCTACTTCTCTCTCAATTCCTCGCCCTGCGGCCCAGACTCCCCGGTTACTTCAGTTCCTTCAATAACCCCCTCCGCCGCCTCTGGGCCCTCGCCTCCACCGCCCCCTCACCCCCGTGTCTACCTCAGGTTCCCTGACTCCGCCTCAGTTTCCTCCCCTCAGCCTCAGACCCCAGGCTCCCGGCCCGGCCCTACCGGGGTGCTCCAGGTTCAGCGCCCCCAGGCGGCAGATGCCCTCCTCGTCCAGATCCCACTGCTCCGCCATCCCCGCCCGCCCGCCGGGCCGTTCTGGTCCTCTCCGCTCACCTGTCGCCGCGCGCACGCGCCCGCCCGTCGCGCGCCAGGCCCCGCCCCTCGCCGCCAGGCCCCGCCCCTCGCCGCCAGGCCCCGCCCAGCGTCCTGGGCCCCGCCCTCGCCGCCAGGCCCCGCCCCTGTCCCGCCCCTCCCGCTCGTCGGGGGGCCGTTATTGCCTGGGTCACGCGCCCGCCCACCCGCCTGCTGCAGGAGTCCGAACCATGGTATGAAGTCCACTCTAGTGGGGGCACCAAACCCATTAAAACGGCGAATTTGGGGGCGGTGTGGTGGAGGATATGGTTGGTTACTGGCTCTGGGACATGCTGGGGGGGATATGGCCCCAGCTTTGAAGGGTCTGGGTGCTGGGTCTGAGAAATTGGAAGGATGCTCAAGTGTTCTAGCTTTGAGGATTTGGGGGACTCCAGGTCTGATGAGTGGGGGTGTGCTTCTTGACTGGGTGAAGGTCTTTTCATCTCAGCGCTTGTGGATGTTGACTGTGAGGCGCTAGGCAGTGGATGGGCAGGTAAACAGGCGGAGGGTGAGGGTACAGGGGGCGGGGGGAGGAGGGGATCCAGATCTGAAGTATTGGGAGGCAGCCCTCAGATTCTTGATGGGAAACATTGGGGAACGTGGCTCTGAAAAGTTAGAGCATGAGGTGGTTCTAGCTCTAGAAATTGATTTGGGGGAGAGGGATCAGTGTGGAAAAGAAAGATGCTCTTTGGGTTGGGGTGGAGGTGGCTGTAGAGCTAGTCTATTTCCTGAAGTCAGTCTGACAAGAGGCCTTTTGCGTTTAAGTACTACAGGCCCCAAAGTTTGCCGGTAATTAAGGGCTCTCCCCAAGCTGGGATAGTTCAGCACTAACCAGCCCCTGAGCAGTCTTGGGGAAGAAAACTCTGGAAAGAACAACCATATCCTTAACCCCTACCCTCACTACAGCAGGCACCTCTTGAGACCCCAGCCATGAATGAGGCATGTATATGTAAGAAGGAGGCAAACTCTTAACCGAGACCCTCTTGTCATCCTCTATTCTTAATAAGAAAGGAGGAACGGAGACCAGAACTGTGGCTCACCTTCAAGGAGCAGGTTTTCTTTAGCATCTAAAATTTGCACACTCAAAGCACAGTTCACCGAGCTCTCAACCATCCAGTCACCTTTAAGGAGAACAGAAAGCAAAGTCAAGGAGTCCTTGCATATTTATGCTTTCTGGTCTAGGTGAGGCCCTTAGTTACTCTCAGCTGATCATATTACCCATATTTAGAAGGGTCAGGACTCAAAAGCCTAGATTAACTGATTAGCTTGGCTTTTCCAGTTCAGCTTCTGAGTCATGACACCATTTTACAATTTGTAATTCTCTTTAAGTCCCCTTTAACTCTTCTAGCCTCAAATGTGACATACATAACTAGAGGCCCGGTGTACGAAATTCGTGCATGGGGTTGGGGGTCCATCAGCCCAGCCTGCACTCTCTCCAATCTGGGACCCCTTGAGGGATGTCTGACTGCCTGTTTACTGGGATCGGGCCTAAACGGGCAGTCAGACATCCCTCTCACAATCCAGGACTGCTGGCTCCCAACTGCTCTCCCCTGCAGACCTGGTCGCCCCCAACTGCCCTCCACTGCTGGCCTGGTCTCCCCCAACTGCCCTCCTGTGGTGGTCCAGTCACCCCTAACTGCCCTGCTGGCCTGATTGCCCATAACTGCCCTCCCCTGCAGGCCTGGTCCCCCACCCCCAACTGCCCTCCCCTGCAGGCCTGGTCCCCCACAACTATCCTCCACTGCAGGCCTGTCCCCCCCAACTGCCCTCCCCTGCAGTCCTGGTACTCCCCAATTGCCCTCTACTGCTGACCTGGTCTCCTCCAACTGCCCTCCTCTGCCGGCCCGGTCACCCCTAACTGCCCTCCCCTGCAGGCCTAGTCCCCCACAACTGCCCTCCCTTGCAGGCCTGGGTCCCCCCCAACTACCCTCCCCTGCAGGCCTGGGTCCCCCCCAACTCCCCTCCCCTGCAGGCCTGGATCTCCCCCCCGCCCCAACTGCCCTCCCTTGCTGGCCTATTCTCCCCCAACTGCCCTCCTCTGCTGGCCTGGTCACCCCCAACTACCCTTCTCTGCTGGCCTGGTTACCCCTAACTTCCCACAACTGCCCTCCCCTGCAGGCCATCTTGTGGTGGCCATCTTGTGTCCACATGGGGCAGCCATCTTTGACCACATGGGGGCAGCCATCTTGTGTCTTGGTGTGACAGTCAATTTGCATATTACTCTTTTATTAGATAGGATTGTTCTTCTTTATATCTGAATATTGAGACCAGGCTGCTTATAAGAGAAAAGAACCCCGCACCTTTCTTTGTTGCAAGCATTTATTTTCCTTCCTCAGTCAAAATTGGAGATTCAGGGTTTTGTTGGAGAAATGGACTTTTCCTCTCTTAGGCAACCACCTCTTACTTTAACACTCTTTCTTCCCACCAACATTTTAATGCAAATTTTGAAACATTCAGAAAGGTTGAATGAATTGTGCAGTGAACATTTTACAACCACCATCTACAATGAACATTTTGCTGTATTTGTTTTAGTACATGTTCATCTATCTATTCCTCTATTAATCCATTTTATTTTTATTAATTTCAAAATAAGTTGTAATATCAGTACATTGTATCCCAATTACTTCAGCATGCATAATTTTTACCTAGAATTCAATATTGTTTTATGGTTCTTTTTTAGGTCAAATTTTATATACTATTTACCACTTCTGTGAACATTTGTCTGTGAGTTTTTGTGTGGACACACATAGGTTTTCATTTCTCTTGAGTTTATACCTAGAAGTGGAATTCTTGGGTCATATAGTAACTCCATGTTTAACATTTTGAGGAACCAGAAAACTGTTTTCCAGAGCCAGCTGCACCATTTTATACTCACACCAGTATATGAGAGTTTCAATTTCTCCAATCTTTATCAACACTTATTATTACCTATTGTTTTGATTCAGGCCATTCTAGTGGGTGTGAGGTGCTATCTCATTGTGAATTTTGTGTGTTTTCCTGATGGCTAATAATGTTAAGTACCTTTACACATGATGTTGGCCATTTATGTATCTTTGGAGAAATGTATATTTAGATTCTTTACCCACTTTTAAATTTAGTTATTCGTCTATTATTGAGTTGTAAGAGTTCTTTTTTAATATATTTTTATTGATTTCAGAGAGGAAGGGAGAGGGAGAGCTAGAAACATCAATGATGAGAGAGAATCATTAATTGGCTGCCTCCTGCACACCCCACACTGGGGATCGAGCTCACAACTTGGGCATGTGCCCTTGACCGGAATCAAACCCAAGACCCTTCAGTCCAGCGGTGGCCAACCTTTCGGACATCATGGACCACCAGTGGTCTGCGGACCACCAGTTGGTGACCGCTGCTTCAGTCCACAGGCCAACGCTCTATCCACTGAACCAAACCAGCTACTTCCCAGTACCATTTTTTGAAAAGGCTATTCTTTTAATTGAATTGTCTTGGCTACCTTTTCAAAATTTAATTAACCTTAAATGTAAGGGTTTATTTCTGGACTCTTAATTCTATTCCACTTTTCATACATCTATCCTAATACCAGTAGCACACCATCTTGATTATTGTAACTTTGTAATAAGTTTTGAAAGCGGAAAAGTGTGAATCCTCAAATTTTGTTCTCCTTTTTCAAGATTGTTTTGACTACTCTGGGCCCTTTGTATTTCCATAAGAATTTTAACATCAGCTTGTCAATTTTTACAAAAAAAAAAAAAAGACACCTAGAATTTTCATAGGGATTATATTCAATCTGTAGATCAATTTGGGGAATATTACCATCTTAACAATATTAAGTCAACCAATCCATAAGCATGGGATTTTTTTTTTTACATTTATTTGGGTCTTTTAAAATTTCTTTTAACAATGTTTTGAAGTCTCCAGAGTGTAAGTATTATACTTCTTTTGTTAAACGTATTCCTAAATATTTTGTACTTCTAAGAGGTGTTAGGTAGGTACAGTTGGATGTGCACTGAGCTGCAGTGTGGCTTGTTGGGTCAGTGATTGTGGAGATAAAGTAACACCTTTTGATACTATTGTGAATAGAATTGTTTTCTTAATTTTATTTTTGGGTTGTTGATTGCTAGTATACAGTTGATTTCTTTTTATGTTGATTAACCTTGTTGAACTCATTCTAACAATTTCTTAGTGAAATTTTTAGGCTTTTCTATATGAAAAAACATGTCCTCTGCAAATTGAGATAGTTTTACTTTCTCCTTTCCAATATGGATGCTTTTTATTTCTTTTCTTGCATAGCTCTCTTTTCATTCCCCTTTAGGAGGAGCCTGGCATGCCTCACGAGTCAGCAGAGGATTTGTTTCATTTCAACGTTGGGGGCTGGCATTTCTCAGTTCCCAGAAGCAAACTTGCTCAATTCCCAGACTCCCTGTTGTGGAAAGAGGCTTCAGCTTTGACTTCTTTGGAAAACCAGAGGCTGTTTATTGACAGAGATGGTTCCACATTTAGGCACGTGCACTATTACCTCTACACCTCCAAACTCTCCTTCTCCAGTTGCGCAGAACTGAACCTGCTCTATGAGCAAGCACTGGGTTTGCAGCTGATGCCTTTGCTACAGGTAAGATACTCTTCTCTTCCAGGAGTGGTGATCAGTAAACATAGGCCTTACATCACTAAGTGTTGTTTTGTATTTTGGTTGCTAAGATGACCCTCTTAATGGGGAAGTGTGATGAGTAAGTTAAAGTAATAATACACTGAGAATGCATGTTCTGAATAAAGGATTTCATCCTCATTCTGCTTAATCTATACCAGCAGCCAACATGGACCCAGAATGAGACTTACCACTTCCTGAGAGTATGCTCTTGACTCTTGAAACCCTATTTTAAGCTTCTCCTGTTTTTGTTGTTGAATTTTAAAAGGTGAAAACTTTACAAATTGTAGGGTTTGTTATATACACTGTGTCTGAGATTTAAAATCGAAAAGATTGATCAAGAGTAGTACTTCTCATTTTGCCTGTTAGGTCCACAACATTTACAGCAAAGCGGAAAGTCCTCCAAACTGCATAATCTTTCCTTTGCCTTCACTTCTCTGTTTTCCAAGACTCCTTGTTTTCTCATTGTGAGTAATAGCTTTAAATGCCTTTACTTATAACCATTAAAGTATCACCAAAGACCATTGCCTTTTTTCTTAAATTTTCTCCAAATTACAGAAATCATTTCTGTGGCTTATCTTTAGTATATTTCTAATTTTTGAACAATGACATTTTTGAAAAAAATATATGTTTTTATTGATTTTTAGAGAAAGAGGAAGGGAGAGGGATAGAGAGATAGAAACATCAATGAGAGAGAAACATTGATCTGCTGCCTCTTGCACACCCCCTGCTGGGGATCAAGCCTGAAACCTAGGCATGTGTCTTGACTGTGAATCAAACCAGTGACCTCTTGTTTCATGGGTTGACACTCAACCACTGAGCCTCACCGGCTAGGCTGCAATCACTTTTTTTTTTTTTATCCTGGAAGATGACTGGGAAGGACCCTTAGCTAGTCTTCAGATTAATCCCACCATCTGGACAAGGTGTTACTTACTTTATCTCCACAATCACTGACCCAACAAGCCACACTGCAGCTCAGTGCACATCCAACTGTGCCTCCCCAACACCTCTTAGAAGAAAATTGAGGTAGACCATGCATGTCTGGGTCACGTAGGAATGAGAACATTTATAATGTATATTTTTATAGGAACTCCTTACTAAATAATTAAATGTTTTCTCTTAAAAGTTATTATATATTTAGACATCAAAATGCTTAACATACTCTAGTGCAAGTGGTTGTAGTATCCTTTTCAAGCTACCCACCTGAATTTTAAAAATTTTCAACTACCCCAAGAATGGACTACTAGAATTGCTTACAAGTGGCTTCAAAATCATTTAAATGGCCTGGCATGTCAAGATTGCTGATGACTCTATAACAAGGCACCGATTTGTGGGGAAAAGGAAGAAGCCACTTGTTCACTGCAGAAAACCAAAGAGACAAAGGCAATTTTTTTTTTAAGAACCATTTTTAAATCACATAAGCCTGTAATACAAACATTTATCAAACCCTTTAACGCCTTTGCTGTCTTCACTTCCCAAATTGAGACTGAAAACAACTTCTAAATGGGAGGTAACCACTCAGAGGCCAATGAGTTGGTCCAATTCCAAAACTCCAAATTGTGTGCGGTAGAGTATTCAAAGAATCATGTGGATTGGCCTTTCTAAAACAGACCGTAAAACAAGTGCTTATGTTTTGGAAATGGTGTTTTCAAAAATAATAAACATTTAGGTTGGCACAACCGAAGCTGTATTTATTCACTGAAGCTGAGTGTAAATACAGCTGGAGAATGAACAGTCATCAAGCAAATCAACAGCCTCACACATTTCCATCACTTTCCTCACTAAGGCCTGTTCAGAGACTCAGTTTCTTGCCTAAATGTACAAACAATTGCTTGGAGAAAATGGAGCTTGCCAATTCTTAGTCTAAAGACTCTTCTCAGGCAGCACAACTTAATGCATTCAGCCAGTATTTACTGAAAGCATTCTACCACACTACCTCCCAGATTTTAGTGTCTCCATTTTGCATGTGAGGAGCCTGAGGCTTTGAGAGGTTACATGACAAGTGGGAGGCAGCTGGTTATTCCTATAAGCTTTAAGGATAAAAGGAGATGATACAATAAAAATATAATGTGAGCTACACATGTAATTTTAAATTTTCTAGTAGCCACATTTAAAAAAATAAAAAAGCAGGTGATATTAATTTTAACAATATATTTTTATTTAACCCAATATATTTAAAATTAGAGGCCCAGTGCACAAATTTGTGCACAGGTGGGGTCCCTCAGCCTAGCCAGCGAATGGGGCCAATCAGGGCTGTCTTGCCCAGTCCTGATCAGGGCCGGTTGGGACCGGCCAGCTGGTGGGAAGGACTTCAGGAGGTTGGCTGTGGGAGCACACTGACCACCAGGGGGCAGCTCCTGCATTGAGCGTCTGCCCCCTGGTGGTCAGTGCGCGTCATAGCGACCGTTCGACCCATCGTTCAGTTGTTTGGTCATTCGGTTGCTTAGGCTTTTATATATATAGATACTATCATTTCAACATGTAATCAAAATATTAAAATTGATATATTTTATATTTTTGTACTAAGTCTTTAAAATCTGATGTGTGCTTTATACTTATGACATATCTCAGACGGTCACATTAGCCTCATGTGGCTAATGGCTACCACATTAGACAGCACATAACTAAACTGTCCTAAACAGTTGGTGTTCTTCACTGTAGAGTCCTTCAGATTTAGCCCCTAACAATAAAAAGGGGACCTTGCCTCCCATTAACTGAAGTTCCCATGCACTCAACAGGTGGAGAATCCAACTCAGGATTATCTGTAACATGGTAGGCTTTGTTGGGAAGCCATGAGAAGGAGCCAACAATCAGAATGAGATGAGAAGCTTCTAGAAGACAGGCATCTGGGTTTACATTGCTCTGCTCTCCACTCCTCATCCCTGCACAACTGCAACCCTTATCTCTCTACCAATCCCCACTCACCTGCCTATCCCATCTTCCCCCAGCCTGTAGCTTTGGCCTCGAAGGGCACACTTGATACCTATTATTGCCTTGATTTTAAATGTGACATTTATTGTGAATTGAGCAGCAATCACAGATCAAGCACTAGAGATATAAGAATGAATCATGCCCTGACCGGTTTGGCTCAGTGGATAGAGCGTCGGCCTGCAGACTGAAGGGTCCCAGGTTCAATTCCAGTTAAGGGCATGTACCTTGGTTGCGGGTAGGGGGTGTGCAGGAGGCAGCTGACCAATGTTTCTCTCTCATCGATGTTTCTAACTCTCTATCCCTCTCCCTCTCTGTAAAAAAATCAATAAAAATATATTTTAAAAAAAGAATGAATCATATAGTCATACAATGTCAGGCAGAAGTAAGTGCCATGAAGAATAGAGCAGTGTGCCTGGCCGACATGGCTCAATGGTCGAGCGTTGACCTGTGAACCAGGAGGTCATAGTTCGATTCCTGGTCAGGGCACATGCCCTGGTTGCAGGCTCAATCCCCAGTGTGGGGTGTGCAAGAGGCAGCTGACCAAAGATTCTCTTCATTGGTGTTTCCCTCTCTCCCTCTCCCTTCCTCTCTGAAATCAATAAAAATATATATTTTTTAAAAGAGTAGAGCAACAGCCCATATCAGAGCATCAGGCATCTCTGAGCACTGCTGCTCCTTTGGAAAACTTCCATTAAGTCCCAAAGCTCTGCCAGCAGTGCATTTGTCAGCCATCTTTTGGCAATCACCCCCCCACACACACACACACACACACTGCTCCTGTGCCATCAGTCTTATGTTGCTTCTGATTGACTTGTTTTTCATTACTATCTAGGCCAAAAACAACATTAATTATCCTTGTGCTAGCAATTAGCCATCTGAATTCAAATCTGTATTTTCTTTAAAGAAATCTTCTAATAACTTTCTGGATCATATGAAGAATAAAAATTCTAGAAGTAATATTCAGGCAGATAGAAGTGGCATCGAAGTCCATAGAAGACCAACCGCACACTCTATGGCAACTTCAGTTAGCAAAGGCAAAGGACAGCTGGGAGTCTAGCTCTGTGAAGTACCCTCCCTCCCTCCCTCCCTCCCTCCCTCCCTCCCTTCTCCTCCTCCCTTCCTCCTCTCCCTCCCTTCCTTCCTTTTTTCTTTCTTTCCTCCCCCCTCCCTCCCTCCCTTCCTTCCTTTATTCCTTCCTTTCCTCCCTTCTCCCTTTAGAGTTTTGTGGCATTTATGTCACTGATGATGGGGTGGGGATGAAATAATGGTGAGAGATGAAGGTGGAAAGGTAGTTTGGATTCTGACCACTAAGAGAAATGAAATTGAACTTAACATTATTTCCTTTAATCCCTACAACACTACCTCCCAGATTTTACTATTTCCAATTTGCATGTGAGGAGCCTGAGGCTTAGAGCGGTTAAGTGACAAGAAGGAGGCAGCTGGTTAAGAGCAGTGGTTAAGAACATGGGCTCTAGAATCTTGGGTTCCATTCCCAGCATCTCCACTTACTTGGGGCACTAAATACTCTTTCTCTTCCTGGGCCTTGTTTCCCATTTGCTAAATGGGACTGATAGTGCTAGATCCTACTTCGTGGGTCGGGGATACATTAGGAGGATTTAGTTTAAAAGTGCCTGGGCAATAAATGTTAGCTTTTAAGGGACAGTGTCAAGACTCAAACCCCAGTCCTTCCACAAGTCCACCAGCCACCCTAAATGGGGAAGCCTCACTCTGGTCCCCACGCTTTGCAGATCTTAAGTAGTTATGTGGGTGCAATTTATAGCCATAGCCACCAGAGGGCTCTTCTCAAATCTCGGGATTTCCATGAACAATTTCACAAGCCTCACCTGGGTAGACAGGAATTAAAAGCAGGTTCTTTTATTAGTTTCATACTGAATCTGAGGTTTTCTATCCATTATGTGGCCCTTAGAGGAAAAAACTGGCCATGTGATGCCTTTGCAGGATGACTTTTCCAGCTATATCCAAAAATGTCTTAAGAAATTTTTCTTCTAAGCTAGGGACAGAAAAAAATGGGCTTGATGTTATGATAACCTGCCCCTTGAGCAGGACATTTGAGGGAGAATGGGTTCCTGAGTTCAGGTGGTATGAAGACACACAGCCCCCCTGCCTGGGCTTCAGCTCTGCCTAGCTGGGTGCTCCACTCCCGCCTCAGCCCACCCCTGGTCACCTGATCCTTGAAGTGGAAGACTGCTTGGGCAAGTCACAAATCCTTTGACCACAACTGACGCATCAGCAAAATCGGAATGCAAACACCACATCTGCCTCCCAGAGCTGTGTTGGCATAAATGAGCGAATGGGTGTGAGCACTTTGAACAACGTACCCCGTGCCACCTCCATTTCCCTAGTTAGTCCAGGTTCCATGGTTAGGAGGAGCACAAACAAGCAGAGCACAACAATTTTAACAGGTCAGAAGGGTTTTTGAACTCTTAAGGGGAAACGATAACAGAAAATCTCAAGTTTTTGATAGTTAAGTAGGAGTTATGCTTCAGATTGTGTAAAATAGATAACTATTAATCCACGTAAATTATAATCCAAAAATTATTTCAAAAATCAGGAGAGAAATCATCATTGAGATTTTTAATATCAGCATGTCATCTTACAGACCTAAATTTGTACATATTTGTGTGATTGACTCTATTCCAAAACATTTATCAAAGTAAGTCATGTACTATTTTTTCTGGCATTTTACCCTAGAGCCGGTGGATAATTATTTGGTTTAGAATTTCCATCTTCTTTATCCAAGACTCTAGATAATCTGAAGGAAGGGAAACACCATCTACGCGTGCGGCCTGCAGACATACCTGTTGCCGAGAGAGCATCTCTGAACTACTGGCGAACGTGGAAGTGTATCAGCAAACCCTCGGAATTTCCTATAAAAAGCCCAGCCTTCACAGGTATAATCACAGGCTGACCCTCCCGAAGCCCCCACCAGCTTCCCTTCTCATCCTAACAGAAGTGGCCTCCATCCAGAGAGTACCCTGATTTCTGAACGAGTTCTGAATGACTTCTCTATCTCACTGTCATCTTCTTGGATCTTGTACCCTGTCCCATGCCCTCTCCATGGCTGCTCACCCACTGGCAGCAAACCTCCTCCTCCACATTCATTCCTCTGCATATCGGTTTCACTCGGGCAGAGCTGGGCGGAATTCCACGCTTCCTAGTAGCCCGGGAACTCCACCTCCTTTCAAGTCACTCTCACCACCACACAAGGAATGTCCCCAAGTGTTCCCTGTCTGATGTGTGCCTTGCAGGATGGATTAGCCTAACTGAGACACCAAACAACCACTCACGATTATGGATGGGTTTGGGGCTTCCAGGAGAGTCAAAAGGATCTATTTTTACCTGTAGGTCACAATGGTTGGTTTGATCAATTGGAAAGAACCAAATAGATAACCAATGTGAATTTAATAACTTTGGATACATAAGCCAAAATTTTATAACATGTCCCACTGCCCTTCACTAGAGAAAAACTAGATGTCCATGCCCTGCTCCCCCCACACTCCTGCCAAACCTTAGGGTTACATCTAAATACAGAGGAAGGAGGCACCAGGCAGGGACCATCTCCTGGGTGGATCTTTTCAGCTTCCTCTGGGACCCCTGGGTCAGTGAGAGTCCTGGTGGCCTCTAGGAGGTGGTGACACCCTTTGCCCGTTCTCCTCCAGGCCTACATGATAAGGCACCTTTGGGGCTCATGGACACACCACTGCTAGACACGGAAGAGGAAGTGCACTACTGCTTCCTGCCCCTAGACCTAGTGGCCAAGTATCCAAGCCTGGTGACTGAGGACAACCTGCTGTGGCTGGCTGAGACTGTGGCCCTGATCGAGTGCGAGTGCAGCGAGTTCCGGTTCATTGGTGATTGCTCTATGGCGGGAAGAGGGCAACAGTGGGGGTCGGGGTGGGAGGAGGGGGGTGGACTGATAGAGAGCATCCACTCCTCCCCACATAGAGGCCCAGCTTGGTGCTTAGGACCTCAGGGGCTTCCCTGGGCAGAGGTGGAGGGGGCATGACAAAGCCTTTGGGGAGGCGAGCAGAATCCCAGCTTTAGACTCCTTCTTGCCTCAGGGCTATTTTGTTCCTTGTTCACTGGGGATGGCCTGGGTGTAAGGGACTGCAGCAGTGTCAGGGACCACAAGAGGTGGTGTGAAGGGCAAGGCCCTGAGCTGGACTCCAAGGTCAGCTACTCACCTTGTTCTGCCCTTATGTATCCAAGTGGGCTCCAGGCCTTGGTTCCTCTCACCAAGGAACCGAACCCTAGGTTCATCAAATGACGAAATAGGGGTATTTCAAAGGATGGCCCCTACCTGCTCTCACTTCCATTAAATAAGAATAAAAGGGAAGGAAGGTGGATGGTGAGAGTTTCCCCAGAGTCCTTGTAGAATTATCCACCTGAATTAGTGACCTAAGGAGGGGTGAGATCTTCAACCCTGGACAGAAGAGAGCCTCCCTCCCCCCACTGCCCTAGGACAAGCTCTGGTGGGGGTGTGAACTGAATGCCCCTTTGATTCTAAGATGCTGCTGCCACCTAGATGAATAGGGCAGGAAACACCCAATTGTACTACGGGCCCAAAGCCTGAAACCCCAGCCATCATATTCATAGCCACCTGGAAAGTTGTGATGTGCTTCTGAGTCTCCAAGTTGATTCACACAGGGCTTTAGCGTGGGCTGCATCTCTGCCTCCTACACTGCAGTCCAGGCAGGGACAGACTGCAAGTGCCACCTGCCAGCCCAGGCTCAGCTGGGCCCTTCCTCTCTAAGCAGCAAGACAACTGCCTTTTGGAATGACCTGCTCTTGGGTCAAGACTCACAGGGTAAGTCTCAGTGCCAATGTGCTCACCAGGAGGTCCTGGCTTGGGAGCCCCAGGCCAGGCCGTGGGAGACCACACCCATGGCCTCCACTACAGGAAGACAAAGTAATTTGTGGTCTTTCACCTTGAAAACCACAGACTTAAAGCTAATCTAACCAGGTATGTTTAAAAAACGTTTCAGAACAAGGAGAACCTAGGATAAGTTGCAGCACGAAACACCTGTCAAAACCTGGACCTTCAGTTAAATTAGAAATTACTTCATTAACTCATTTGGTTTTCCTTTGCTTTTCAAGTGAATTTTCTTCGCTCACAGAAGATTTTACTACCAGATAATTTCTCCAATATCGATGTGTTAGAAGCAGAAGTGGAAATTCTGGAAATCCCTGCACTCACTGAAGCCGTGAGGTTGTACCGGATGAACATGGGTATGTCACCCGGGGAAACGTGCCCTCCCCTTCACACTCGGGTGGTCAGGCTTGCGCTGGAAAAGCCAAGAACAAACATTTCCCCTCCCACAACCTCTTTGGGCTTTGGCTGGCTGTGCAAGAAGCAGGTGTTTGGGCTCAGAATCAAGAGGAGGAATGTCCATCTGAAGCCCCGTGTGGCCTCTGTTCAGCCTCCCCACTGAGGGTGGATGGCTTACAGCCAACAGGGGCTGGAGGTAGCCCAGCTCAGCCTAGATGGGGAAACCAGGCCAGAATGTCCTAGGAAGGAGGCTGGGCCTGATGGCAGACTTCCCGGGGGCCAGGCAGGTCTGCTCTGCTTGTGCAAGTGGAGAGACACTGGAAGCTTAGAGCACCCACCTGCCACTCCCGAATTTTGTTTTCCAGGCATGGTGCGGGGTGGGAAATGCTTAAGCAAATTCCTCACTAGTGCTTCAGTGTTCCCACCCACCTCCAAATTCCCTTGTCCCCTATTTCGAAACCCCTGGCTGCTGTGTCTGTTTCTGCCCTGACCTGACACTTCCTGACCCTGACCCAGTCAGGCCTTCATGCTCCTGGTGCTACTTCACTCCAGCTTGCTCCTCCCCTCACGGTTCTTATTTGCTTTTCGTCCCACTCTGCAATTCCTGCACATCCATTGAAGTTTCTGTGCATGTTTCAGGAGCTGGCTGCTTCAGTGTGGCCTCAGCAGGCGTTTGGAGAATGTATGGAGCCAAGCATGTGTGAAGTGAGGTCTGCACACCACCAGACATTTATCCCATGGGAATGGGCCTTTCCCTGTGTTCAGGTCCAGCTCTCCCAGCCTCCCTCCTGGCAGATTAATTCCTATCCTATTTGGGGGCCATGGCTTTCCAACCTGAGATAAGCCTGGAGGCCTGCAATTAGTCGATTTAGAGGGCTCAGCTAAACTAGGTCAAGATCAGCTCCAAAAGGGTGACTGTGTGTGTGTGTGTGTCCAGGCTTACTGTCCTACAGGTAACACCAGATTCCCAGCAGGTCTCGGGGGGCCTGTCCCAGGCTCTAACAATCCACTGAAGGGGGTATGTGACTTCAAACCCCTCCCCCAAGGGCTTCTGTTCCTCAGAGAACTCGGGTCACTGAGGGATGGTGGAGAGGTGCCTACTCCACAAGAGCTGTGTGAAGGTGGGCTCTGTAAGCCGCGGCAGTCCCCCAACGCAGTGTGGGCTTTGCCTTTATAAAGCACCGCACCTAAGGGAAACGCTGCAGTAGCCCTGGAGCCAGGCTCTGCTCCTGTCCTGCTTTGCAGTTTCGGACAAGGTGCTTCGTTAGCCTCTCAGCTGTGATGTGAGGCTAGCACTACCCCTCTTGTGGGATTGCTGTTGGGATTGGAGAGGATCCATGAAAATCACCAGGCAGCTTGCCCATCAGCCCACTGTGGCCACTGTAGACTGTGCATTGTGCCCACTGCAGGAGAACAAGGTCCTGCCCGTGAGCCAGCAACCCAAATGCCCACCTGAAAGTAACAACACCTACTGTGTCTTTGGGGGAAATTCTGCCCAGAAGGGAGACAGCGTGAATCGGGAAGCTGGAGCACACCTTGGGTTCTGTGCTATGGCTGCTGAACTCTCCCCTGGCCGGTTACCGGAGAGGTTCCTGCAGAGGCAGGGCCAGGTGGCTGCCGCGCCCCAAATTCTGAACTCCAAATGTTAGTGATGCAGCAGATTTCTCTCTTCTCCCCACTCCCTCCCAACTAACAGTTTTGACCTCTAAACCTGACTCAGAAATGAAAAACTATACTGATTTTGAGAAGATCCAGACCTGGGCTGTGCAAGGAAGTAAGCTGGTTCTAAACCTCTTCAGTACTATTTCAAAGCAGCAGGAAGGAGAGCCAAAGGTCCCGATATAGGTATGACTATGAGGGGTCTAGGAGTCACCCTTTCTCCCGGCACAGGTGGCTGTTCCCGGACCTCCTGTCCTCCCCCAAGCCCGGGGAAGGGGGGCCGTGCAGCCGGCCTGGAGTCTGTGAAGCCGCTGTACATGATGGCCCTGGGTGTGCTGGTCAAGTACCCAGACTCCGCACTGGGGCAGCTCCGCATAGAGAGCACGCTGGACGGAACTAGACTGTACATCACGGGGAATGGGGTTCTCTTCCAGCACGTCAGGTAAGGCCCCCCTCAGCACAGCTCAGCCCCTCAGGGTGGGCTTTGCCTTTCCCTAGGAAACACCTGGGCCCCGCCAGCCAGAGGGAGGAAGTGTCCTTAGGGGCAAACCCATCATCTTAGCCACTCCCACCACCATCACTGAACCCCAGCCTCAGAGGGGAGGGCTGGTGTCAAGGTGCCAAGGTTCCCAAACTGGCCCCTATCTCTGTTCTCTGCAAACCATGGCTCTGGTTCTGGCCCTAAGCTAGGTCTGAGGTGACCAAGCCACAGTCACAACCCTCAGGATGCTAAGTGTTACCGACCCCCCCCCCAATGCAGATCCTCCTACAAAGGTCCTCCCCCCAATCCTTCAGAGGTTCACTGGACACACAGAGAGGCCAGAGCTAGGGATGAGTCTCCCCGAAGTAAGGCAAGGCAGGCTTCACAGAGGAGGTGATACCTGGCCTTTGCCTTAAGGAATGAGCTCAGAATGTCTCCATTAGTACAGGGGCATGGATTCCAATTCTGCTTTATAGGAGGAGAGCTGAGATTCGGAGTGGGACTTTTTTTTTCTTTTAACTTTTACCCGAGGATATGTTTTTATTGATTTTTAGAAAGACAGAGAAGGAGGGAGGAAGGGAGGGAGGGAGGGAGGGAGGGAGAGAGAGGAGGGAGGGAGAGAGAGAGAAGAGAGAGAGAAGGAGAGAGAGAGAGAGAGAGAGGGAGGAGAGAGGGGGGGGGAGAAAGAAACATCAATCAGTTGCCTTTTTGTATGTGCCCCAACAGGGGATTGAACCTGCAACCTAAGTATGTGCCCTAACAGGGATCGAACCGTTAGGTGTTTGGTGTAAGTAAGGGGCAATGCTCTAACTAACAGAGCCACCTGGCCAAGGTGGAGCAATTCTTTTAGGTTCACAAAATACATTGGTACCAAAACTAAAGATAGAAGTAGGTTTTTCTGAGTGCCGGAGAGATCAGCCAACCCTCAATGCTATCCTATCCCAATATCGTTGTTGTGGGCCTTTGTAGCCCACCCCTATGTCCCAGAAGACACAGACAAGCACCTCTGGATGCAGGGGGTTGATGTTCAGACTTTCTTGGGCACACAGGGTACTAGTCAACTACCAAGTCCGTGGCAGGTTACCACATGATGACTGGATGTCTTGGGCAGATACTTAGGAGGATAGGAAAGCTGTGGCTGGGCCCTGGCCTGGCTTTTCAACCTGAGATAAGGCCTGGAGGCTTGCAATTAGTCGATTTAGACTAGAGGGCTCAGCTAAACTAGGTCAAGATCAGCTCCAAAAGGGTGACTGTGTGTGACTAGCTTACTGTCTTACAGATAACACCAGATTCCCAGTTAAATCAAGGAAATGATGTTAGTGGTGCAGGACTGGGGCTCTCTGTGACAGACCTCTCCCCTGGGCAGGAACTGGCTGGGGACTTGCCGGCTGCCCCTGACCGAAACCATTTCTGAGGTATATGAGCTCTGTGCCTTCCTGGACAAGAGGGACATCACCTATGAGCCAATGAAAGTGGCTCTGAAGACTCATCTGGAACCGAGGACTCTGGCACCCATGGATGTGCTCAGTAAATGAAGAAGCTTCTTGTTTTGAATTTAGCATCAGGGGAGGGTCTGGAGGATCAGAGGGGAAAGATGGGGCTGGCCAGGGCCAAGAACTGTACATGGAAAAAGAAAGGAAAGCCAGACCGACCAACATCTGTGGGCTGTGCCTAAAGGGAAACTTTCATGGGAAGTGACCCTTCTTACCCCATGCCCACAAGTAGCCTCGGGCAGTACAGACTGGGCAGTTGAGACTGACCCAGTACGGGGCTGCACGGACCCCGAGGCATGCCTGCTCCAGCACTGGGTGCTGACATGTGCTCATCCATCCTCACTGCCATCCAGGGAGAAACAGTCCCTGAGTCTATTTAATCAATGAGGCAGAGGCTCAGGGGAGTAACTTGCTCAAATTCTAGAGTTAGATCATGACTGAGCTGGAGTGAAGTCTGAGTCCAAAGACAGAGTTGTTCTCACCATCTGCCTATAACCTCCTATTAACAAAAGTTTTTCTGGTCAAGTTTAGTCTGTATATTGTCATTCTGCAGCATGCAATATTTGTTGAGCACCTACCATATACCAAGACAAAAGTAGACACTGGGTGTACAAAAGTGACCAAAACAAATGCAGGCCTTATCTTCACAGAGCTCACAATCTAATTATGTATCTCTTACCCCTTACCTAATTATAATCTAGTTATATACCTATCGCTCATTACAAAGCTCAATAGAAACTGGTTCCCAAATATCTAGTCATCCCCAGAAGAAAGCCCCATTCTCCAGACATGTCTAGAGGCCTGTTCTCTAAAGAAGTGTCAGTGAACTGATGAGAGCAGGCGCTATGACATTCACCAAACCATAAGCGCAAACATAACCAGGGACTCCTAGCTCCAGTCAAAGTAACCACATGAAAAGCTTCCTACCCAGGGCACACCCAGCCGGAAACCAGAGGCAGGTAGCAATGTGAGTAGACATGAACCTCAGTTCAGCTTTCTTGAGAGAGGTGGGTCAGGGGAGGAGGAGCAATGCCCTTGGGGTTACGATTCCAAAGGGCTTACCTGTCCCATCCCAAGTCCCTGGCTTGGAAACCAGGAAACGAGAGGGTGAGCCGCAGGAAGCCCTGAGTAGCCGAGAAGGTTGGTGTCAGGGATTCCAGCTGCTTCTCAGAGTAGGCAACACAGTATGACTGGTGAAGATATTGAGTCTTAACATGCAATACACTGTTGACCAAAATTTACCTTCTGGCCTAAGTGGTATGTCCTCTCTCATTGGTTTCCTTAGATGAGGAGTGGATGGCAGAGATTACTGTGTATTCCCCTCAACAGATCATCAAGGTTTATGTTGGAAGCCACTGGTATGCAACCACCCTGCAGACCCTGCTGAAGGTACTGCTGCCCCAGGCTTCTGTAGCTGAGCAGCTTTGGAACCGGTCTCCTGACCCTTACATAGCCTTCAGCACCTGCTTAGAGCAAGGACCTTCTGCCTGCTCTTTCCATAGGAACAGCTGGGAAGGCCCTCAGGAGTCTGGGTAGGGAGGAGGCCAGGCTGAGGGGCCTGGACTAAGAAAGAGGGAGGGTGGGGTTCCAGATGCCTCAAGAGGGTGGTCTAGGAACCAGAAAAACTTGAAGCAAAGACGATGTGCTTCTTCCTAGATGCTCTGCTCCCCAGTATGGCTCTCTGTGGCCAACAGATCCCAAAGCCTCTGTTCTAGAATGGTCGGGAAAATGAAGCTAGAAAAGACTGATCTGCTTTACTAAAGACCTAGCCCTTTGACTAACAGATTAACCATCTGGTGTCCAATCCCTTACAGTATCCAGAACTGCTGTCCAACCCTCAGAGAGCGTACTGGATCACGTATGGACAGACCCTGCTGATCCACGGAGATGGCCAAATGTTTCGACACGTTCTCAACTTCCTGAGACTTGGAAAACTGTTCTTACCATCTGAATTTAAGTAAGCGAAGGAAGGACAGTGCACGATGAAACCCCATTCCTCTGTATCAAAGGAAACAGGTCTGCAGCCTTCAGGGAGGGGGGTCTAGTAGTTCCAACATGTGAACTGCTGTTGGAGGCAGCAGCTCTGCAGGCCTGTGCCCCACCCACACTCGCACCAGCTGCCCAGTCCGACATCTCCTTGTCGTCCGCAGGGAGTGGCCCCTTTTCTGCCAGGAGGTGGAGGAATACCACATCCCATCCCTCTCAGAAGCCCTTGCCCAGTGTGAGGCGTACAAGTAAGGGGACTTTGCACCAGGCCCCACATTCTGGAGTTTGTTCCTTTATATTCCTCATGGGAATCCAGTTTTAAGTCCCACTTCCCAGTAGGACCTGTTCTTGGGATTAAGGGGGTGGGGCAGGCCAGGATTGGGCATTGACTTACGCCAAAACCCTTTAGACGTCCCTTCTCCCCTACTGTCCAGAGTTCACTCTCAGCCAGCCTGCCCGACAGGGCAATGGGCTAGAAGCTTCTGCTCACTAACCAATCCTCCTTGGAGTCTGCAGGTCATGGACCCAGGAGAAGGAATCTGAAAATGAAGAAGCTTTTCCCATCAGGAGGTTGCATGTGGTGACGGAAGGGCCCGAGTCGCTGGTGGAGTTTGGTAGAGATGCCAAAGAAGTAAGGCCCAGCCCTCTTTAGTTTAGTGGTGTCCTCAAAGGACACTCCCACAAAGCTCAGGGCAGGCTTTGCTACTGGGGGGCAGAGCAGAGTGGTGCAGCTAGCATAGTAACTGGCTTCTGAACCTGGACAGACGCACAGGGCACATTGGCTGCTGTGGCCTGGGATGCTGATATGTCCCTTTGGAGTTGAGAGGCCCCTGGGCTGACACCACCCCACTCAGACTAAGCAAAGCTCCTTGGTGGACCATGTGGGGGATGGGAACATCCTGGGTGAGCAAGTAAAGTCTCGGAGGCCCAGCTTATTAGACCTGGGGAGGCTCCAATGTGGAAACACAACATGCCCAGAGCTGTTCTGCCCTCCCTCCCCAGACCATAGCCTGCATGCCTGGGGACTTCCAGGACTGCAATGACAGGACTCCCTGGAACAAGGCCAAGGGGACCCTGGCCAGGTCCAGCCAAATGGAGGAGGCTGAGCAGTACTCCAGGACCATCCAGATGTCCTTGTGCCGAGGTGCCAAGCGGGCAGGCAATCCCAGCACATACTCCCACTGTTCCAGCCTATGTGCCAACCCCAGACACTGGGGGGCCTGCCCTGAAAGTCCCCCCAAAAAGAAGTCCACCACAGTCAACGTCACACAGAAATGTGAAACCAGAGACCCTCCTGTCACACCCATGCAAAAACTCATCTCCTTGGTCAGGGAATGGGACATGGTCAATTGCAAACAATGGGAATTCCAGCCTCTGCCGGCTCCTCTGAACAGTGCCTTGGAGGAGGCCACCCTGCAGCTCCCCTCGGGGAGTGAGGCTGCTTCCCAGCCCAGTACCTCAACTTCCTGGAAAGGTCATTCCACAGCCTCAGAGAAGGACCCAGGTCTGCAGGCAGGGGCTGGAGCTGGAGCCAAAGACAAAGGGCCAGAGCCAACGTTTAAACCATACTTCCCCGCAAAAAGAGCCGTCACCCTGAAGGACTGGGGCAAGCAAAAGTCAAAGGAGAGAGGTGAGTCCAGCTCTGTGCCAAGCAGCAGATACCGATAGTGACTAACACAGAGGCATGGCTTGAGGGGCCGAGAAACCACATAAAGCGTTTGGGAAGGGGGCGCCTATGAAATCATGGAGCACAGAGGCGGCTGGGGCGAGACTCAACAGAGGAAGGAAGAGAAGCCTTGGTGCTGTGGAAGCAGGTCATCAGTCTAGCTGGAGGCCAGGCTTCACCTAGAGCAGTGATGGCGAACCTCTGACATGCGTGTCAACACTAAATATTTAGTTTTTGGTTTATTAAATACAATTATATATAACAATTATACATTTATGTTATTTAAACTATAAATATCGCGAAATAATGTTTTTTCCTCAAAGTGACACACTACCCGAGTTATGCTCAGTTTTTTGGCGAAGTTTGACACACCAAGCTCAAAAGGTTGCCCATCACTGACCTAGAGGCAGATAAGACTGAAGACAAAGTAATCAGAACAGGTCTTGTGGCCCAAGTTCAGGACCTGGCACTTTGCTCTGATCCTAAGGGGAGTGGGCAGCCATTGCAGCATTTTAAACAAGGGAGTAAAATAAATTAAAAATGGTCGGCCAGTGTGGCTAACTGGTTGAGCGTCAACCTATGAACCAGAGGGTCATGGCTCGGATTCCTGCTCGGCACATGCCCGGGTTGCAGGCTCGATCCCCAGTAGGGAGAGAGCAGGAGGTAGCCGATCAATGATTCTCTCATCATTGATGTTTCTATGTCTCTCGCCCTTTCCCTTCTCTGAAATCAACAAAAAAATTATTTAAAAACAAACAAGGGAGCAGTCAGGTGTGCATTCAGAAAGCTGGCTCCAGAAGTTAGAGTGGGGAGTCATTCTAGATGAAACAGGCTAGACAGTTCGGGGGCAGAAGGGGATTAAGGATTGGGTCAGAGGGGTCAGGTTTCTAGCTTGGGTGACTGCAAGGAAGTGGATGGCTACTGAGGTGGGATGGACAGGGCAGCGAGCTGGAGTACGAGGTGTGCTGTGTCTGGGGGAGAGGTGCAGAGCACAGGTGCCAAGGATGGCCATGATGGGCTGCTTCCTCTGCTCTGTCAAACACTCTTTTCAGAGTGGACATACATCAAAGGCTCGTCCAAAAAGCTCCTCCCATTTTATAACTACCAAGGTCCCCAGTCCCCAGCTGGGTTATCATCGGCCTTATTTGATACCAGTCTCAGTTCAGCAGCGAAATTTGGAGAGTTCCTTGGAGTCCTGCAATTTAGGATTTGGCTTGCCATGATTCCAGGGCAACGTAGAGAGGAGAGCCAGGACAGCCCCCTGCCAACCCAGGGTGCCACTTCCGAGAAGCTGGAGGCAGCAGCTGCGGGAAGGTTGGGGTGACTGACTGTATTCCAGAGGTCCCTCCCTGCTTGAGCTCTGAGGTGGCTTAAGAACCCTCCCCCCCACACACTTTTTCAGAAAGCCCTGACCCTGAGCAGCCTCTGCCTGAGGCCAGTGACGTAGGCAGCGCAGGGGTCATCCTCAAGGTGAGCCACCCCCCTGTGGTGGGCAGCGATGGCTCCTGCATGTTCTTTGAGGACAGCATCGTCTACACCACACAGATGGACATCCTGAGGCACACACTGCCCTCAGCCAGCCCCCTGCCCCGAGGTGAGGATGTCCAAGGCCGAGCCCCCCGAGGGTCCTCCAGGGGGAGTATCCCTCAGAAGCCCTTCCACAGGCTGCCTCTAAGGCCCTAGATGTGGGCAGAAGGGGCCACATCTACTCTCTCCTCTTAGAGGTGACCTTCCTGAGTTTCTCTCTGTCCTGGGAAGAGATGTTTTATGCACAGAAATGTCACCGCTTCCTGACTGACATCATCCTGGATTCCATCAGACAAAAGGACCCCAAAGCCATCACAGCCAAGGTGGTCTCCCTGGCCAACCGACTGTGGGTATGTACACGACAGGTTCCCTCTCCTCCTGTCCCCTGACCCCACAATAAGTGGGGAGTAGGCCAGGGACAGAAGGGTGGCAAGAGGAACCGGGACAGGAAGACAAGGAAATGTCATTTGGACCAAGCCTTGGCCAAGGCAGTGTGGGGTGACGGTGCCCCCTGGTCCCTGCAGCTACTGCAGGCCCAAGGGAGCCCAGCTGTGCATCCCACTCTGAGGGGCTGAGAGCAAATACGTCAGGCAGCTACCCCGGCCCTGCCTGACGGTGGGCTCTCCTGGCAGACCTTGCACATCAGCCCCAAGCAGTTTGTGGTGGATCTGCTGGCCATCACCGGCTTCAAGAATGACCGGCATACCCAGGAACGCCTGCACAGCTGGGTGGAGGTGAGAGCCACCTGCACCCCACTGGGATGCAGGATGCCTCAGAGGGGCACTGTGTCTTGCTTCCCAGAAGGCAAGGTGGACAACTAGACCTCAGGTCCCTGGGTCCAGTGGGGGGTGGGGAGGAAGGACAGCTGAAGTTACCCAGTCCAGAGTGGTCAAAAAGCAGTATTCAGGCTACTTGGTTTTGTAGCTTTCCTCCAATGATACTAATTTTGCCTTCATCACCAACAATAGCCACTCTCAGGGAAGCACATCATACAAGCCCAAGACTTTGGGATGCTGAAATCAGAGAAACTATTGGGAGTCAGACCTTTTCAACAGGTGATACCAACTTCGCCTGCTTAACCATAATGTCACCACTTTTGTACATTCCTTTTATACCTAAGCTGCTTTAAAGCATTTTTATATGGAAAAAGAAAATGTTCAGTAAGGGCAAAGAAATGACCCAGGGTTTTGTTTTTTGATTCCTTAAAATGATTGTAGGCTTCAAAGTTTATATTTAACATTGTAGGTGAAAAAGATTTAGCTAATTTCTCTTTAATCTGGTATTTCTGTAATCAAGTACATTATTCTAACACCTTTACCACACACTCACTAGTGCCAAATTATCAGGCCTCTGGTGTCATTAGAAAGGTGAAATCAGCATCTACAGCTAGAAAGTGGGAAAATAGGGGCATTTTTGGACCCTCTGGTCAGTTCCCTGATAGCCACTCTTAGCCACAGCCCTGTAAGATGTCCGTAGGTAGAAATGAGCCCAAGAGCATTGAAGTTTCCCAACAACTGGCCTTACCCTGCCCCTGCCCAGCCGGGAAGACCTGCCCACACAGAACTAGAGCAGGCAACTGGACAGGAAATCAGGGATAAGAATGACCTTCCTTTCCAGCTCACACTGCCTTTCGCCAGGAAATACGGCTGCTGCGTGAACCTGCTCATCCAGAGGGGCCTGTCTAGGTCTGTCTCTTACTCCATCCTGGGCAAGTACTTACAAGAGGGCTAGGGTACCCAGAGACACTACCCCCACATGTCCCGGGCTTCCAAGACTCATTTGAACCAAGGATGTCCCAGAATGCATGTATCAGTCTATTTTTTATTATAAACAAATAAAAGAGTAAATAACAAGTCAAAGTCCTCAGAACCCTCTCTGAAATGCCAAAAACCTAACAACCAGTGAAATAAGTTTAGACAACAAATCTAACTGAAAGCTATTCCAAAGGCACTGAGTCAATATAACCAAACTGACCCAGGTAAGAAGGGGCTGGGCCTGGGGAGCCAGGGCAGGCAACAGTAAGGGCCCAAGAGGATTGCCCCTTAGTTTAAGGAGCTTGGCTGAGACCGAGATTGGGAAGCAGCTGCTGGGATTTGCCCGTGCTCCTCCCGAGGAGTGGGGCGGCCCAGTCACTGCCCAGAACCACTTGGTGCCCGCCAGCCTCGAGCATGGAAACACCCACCCTCTGCTCTAGCCTAATCCTACCCCACAACTGGGTGGGAACTGGAGAGACAGGAGAAGGGGACATGGAGCCAGGAGCCCAGGACCAGGGTGCTCTGCAGCAGACTCCCCTGGAGTCCAGTGGGTACAGATGTCAGAAAGGGTAGTCAATAGGGCAGTGCGTGTGGGCTGGAAGTGGCCCAGCTGCCAGCTATGCCCTGGTCACAGTAGATCCAGACAGAGGTGATGTTCTTTGGAGTTATAGGCTGCTGGATCCACTGCTCACCTTCGAGCCTGGGCTCAGACCTGTGGTGCCAACCTAGGCATGAGTGCCTATTTCCCCAGCTCAGGGTCCAGGTGGGGTCTCTAGGGAATGGCTCTGGCCCACCCACCCCCACTCCCACCTAAAGGAAAGGCAGCCATAGGCCCAGACTGGGCTGGGGAGGGGCTGGTGCGTATGAGGTAAAATGGCACTCACATAAGACAAGTCCTCGAGGCCCCTGCCCAGAGCCTGCCCTGACACACAGCTGCTGTCAGAGCCACTGGAGCCACTAGCTGATGGGCACTGGGATGAGACCTCCGAGTCCTCAGGAGCTAGGGCAGGAGAGGGGGTGAGCTGTCAGCAGGGGTGGCCCAGAGCCCAAGTTATGCCCTCCTGCCGCTGGCTAAGCCTAGACCTACTCAAGGACGGCTGGCTGCCCAGCTCCCCTTCAGCCTCCAGCGCGGTTTCCTCTGGGAAGCTGGTGGAATACAGGGGCCAGCGGAGGCCCTGAGGAGTCGGGTCTCTGTACAGGTGCAGGTTGAGGGACCCTAGTACTGAGCCAGAGGCAGGGTCTGCAGGAAGGGAACTCGAGGCCCCCAGGTAGGGGCTCTCACAGTCAAACGGGGCCACAGCAATGGAGGCCCGAGAACGAACTTCTGCATAAGAGAGAGGGGCAGGTTAGGACAGGTGAGAGCCCACCTGGACCAAGGTCCTGAGGGGAGCGAAGACGGGCTGACAGAGGTCCTCACTGCCTCCCGCGCAGCTTCCCTTACCCCACCCACAGGCTACCTCGGTCCTTTAAAACGTAGTTGATGGTGCGGTCGCTGATAGCTTCCTCGTTGGGGGCGATGTCCCGGAAGGCTTTGTTCCCCACACCCATGGACACCATCTCAGCCATGCGCACCTCTGGGTGGAGAGAGGGCATAGCTGGGGCCCTTTGTGACATTAGCCTGGCCCTCGGCCTCTACTATTCCTCCCCCTTAAATAAGTGTTTCCTTGACACCCACTCCCAGCAGATAATCCATCCCATGCACTGAGCCTTGGGGGTGCCAGACTCTCTCCTCCCAACAATCCTGTGGGCAGGTATAATTCCCCTTTTAGAGACGAGGTCTCTGATACTCAGATTAAGACTGTGTCCATGGCCTGGCCAGCATGGCTCAGTGGTTGAGTGTTAATCTATGAACCAGGAGGTCATGGTTCAATTCTCAGTCAGGGCACATGCCCGGATTGTGGGTTTGATCCCCAGTGTGGGGCGTGCAGGAGGCAGCCGATCCATGATTCTCTCTCATCACTGATGTTTCTATCTCTCTCTCCCTCTCCCTTCCTCTCTGAAATCAATTAAAAAATATTTTTGAAAAAAAAGATTGTGTCCACAGTCAGAGACAGTGACAGCAGGACTGCTGACTTGGAGGTTCTTTCCCTACACTGGCTGCTGCTGCTGCCGGACCTCCTCCCCACTTCCCAAGTACTTCCAGGTCCCTAGGCCCTCCCTGGCCCCTGTGGGACGACAAAAGCTCGGGGCGGGGGGAGGGGGGGCATGGTGAAGTAGGGGCAGGGACCTACCCTTGTTGTGGACGGCCTGCTTCCAGAGCAGGCGGGAGATGTCAGCCGTCCACGCCTGCTTGGTGGCCAAGCTGGCAGCTTGCAGCACAAAAGTGTCCCTGGCCTTGCGACGGCGGAACCAGATCTCAAAGCGCAGGTTGCTCTCCCCACAGCACTCGGTGAGGCCAAGGTCTGCCATCTGTGTGGCGGAGAGGGGGGTGGTGAGGCACGGGGAAGCAGGGGCCCAGGGTGGGGGCGGTGGGCCTACCTTGAAGGAGCGCTTGTAGGCGAACATGTCAATGCCTGTGGGTCCTCGGCGAGGCTTGCTGAAGAGCAGCAGCTCCTCAAAGAGGAAAACTCGGCGCAGGGACTTGTGGCGCCCAGTGCGTACTGTGAACTCATCTTGTCGCACCAGCTGCCCCTGTTCTTTGAGGTTAACCTGCCGAGTTGGGGCCCAGTGGGTGCCCAGCTTCTTTGGCCCCCTCCCTTGACACCCACTGAACCTGCCCACCACGGCCTGGCATGACTCACGTCACAGCCCTGGATGGCGTCCATGGCAAGCAGGTCGTTGCCATGTCGCAGCTGGAAGCGCACCAGGCTCTGGGCAGCCTGCAGGGCATTCAGCTCCTGCATGGGCCCCCCGCAGGCCCGTGCCAGCTCCTGGAGCAGCAGTGCGTACTTGCTCATGCGCTGGATGGGCTTCAGCAGGTAGGAGGCCAAGTCCAGGTGGTCCCCCAGGGCTTGCTGCTTGTCCTGCCAGGTGGGTGGAGAGCATCAGGCAGCCTCAGGGTGCTCCCACCATCCCCCGCCCCCTGCACTCAGGCTCACCTACCTTGAAGAAGGAGTGGCCGTAGCTAGCCAGCAGGGCATCGGAGCGAGGTTTATTTTTGCTGTACAGCGCATACATCCCAAACTGCACCCTCTGCGAGGACACGTAACTCAGCCCCAGGTGCAAGGGGGGCAGCTCCCAAAAGCTGCCCTTGCTTTGAACGAGGGGTGATCTGGCAAGAGCAGGCCCTGTGCAGAGGGGGCCTGCCCACAGGGAAGAAGCCCTGTACCCAGCTCGGCTCCTCCCACAGCTCTGAGAACCCTCTGGTCTTACCTCCGCTTGGACTCCTCCTCTGCTCACTACACTCAGCCACCTTGCTCCGTCTCTCCCTGGACCACTGGGCCTCTTTCCTGCCACAGGCTTTGCACTTGCTCTTTCCTCTGATGGGACACTCTGACTCCAGCCCCACCCTCTGGCCTCAGCTCCAACCTCAGCTCCTCACAGGCCTCACTGCTCTAAACCTTGCCCCATTGGTAACTCCATCATCTCTCTCCTGATTATTTTCCTCCTAGCCCCAACTAGAACCTGGGATTACCTTTTTCACTTTTATGTCTCCTCTACCTAACTAAGAGCATCCTGAGGGGCAGGGCCCTACTCGTCTCATTCACAGATACAGCCAGCCAAGCCCTGGCACCAAGCATGTGCCCACAGCTTTTATTGGGTGTGGCAGAATAAGCAGGGGCAGTGTGGCCTAGGGGGCTTACGTGGCGCAGGAAGGCATAGGCCACCCGGGGTGGGTGCTGCGTGCAGGCCTCCAGCTCACGCAGGAAGAAGTGGCAGTGGAAGTCACGCAGCTTTTCCAGATTGCCGAAGAGGTGGGAACGCTGGCCACGGAGGCCCTGGGGCACATCGGGGCGATCCAGCTCAGGGAAGTAGTTCTCTATGGTATAGTCAAGGGCACGGACATACTCCCGCTCCGTAGCCACCATCTCTGCCAACACCAACTGGAGCCTACCAGGTAGGTGAAGTCAAGACCCTGACATCCGCCCTGCCGCTGCCCTCCCTGCCCTGCCCAGTGCCTGTACCTGTTGGGACTCCTGGGATCAGAGCTGCCTGGCAGAAGCATGGTGGGGGATAACCCTGGCTGGGCACCAGCCTCTGGTCTGTGACAGGCAGCCACACTGGCCGCTTGGTGGCAGTGCTGGACAGACTCTCTGAGACTCTGCCCCAGACTCCGATCAAGGCTGTATGCCTTCCTCAGCAGAGGGGTGGCAGGCGCAACTGGGACCTGGCTGACACACAGGCTAGCTGTGCTGCCCGTTGGCAGTGGCTTCAGTGCAGCCTCTAGCTTCTGGTCCAGGGCCAGCCAGGTGTCCTGGCACTGTGCCCAGGCCCAGCGGCACTGCTGGCGGATGCCTTCGGAGCCCAGGCCCGTGGCCAGAGCCCACATCTTTCGGAAGTGGGCAGGAGGCAATTCAGGGTGTTTAGTCCAGTGCAGCTGCAGCCGTTGCAGCACAACCCCTGGGCGCTCCTGCTCCAACTCTGCCAACACCCGCTGCCCCTCCTCAGCCCATGTTGAGGCCTGCAACACCAAGGCCACACAGGCACTGAAGGAGAATCCCACCAAGACCACTGAGCCTTCTCCCCACTCCCCATCCCCACAGGGTGCTGGCCCCAGGCCACATCCCCAGTGGCTGGATTTAGGGGTCAGACTGAAGACAAGGAGAGAGAACGGGCAGGACGACCAGGAAGAGCTCAGGCTGTGGAGGAGCTGGGCAGCCACCCCTCGGGCCTTACTGACCACCCGGAGCCAGGGCAGGACCCTCACACACCTGCTTGAAGAAGCACGACAGCCTCTCAGCATCTGCCAGCCACTGCCGCCGCTGGGCCAAAGCTCTAGAGAATTCAGTCAGCTGGGCTTGCAGGGCCAGAAAGCGGGCCCCAAGGGGACCCAGTTCAGCTGCTTCCCAGCCAGCCAGTGGCTGCAGAAACTTCTCCCCTTGCCTGACCTGCTCCTGGAGACACAGACTGGGCTCAGCGGCCGAGGTCTGATGGTCTAGCCCCCAAGCCCAGGTCTCCTCCACTGACATTACACATCAAGTCTCTCCTGTCAAAGACCCTCTCCCCACTCCCCACATTTCCTTTTTCCTCTTAGCCCCACAGCCAAACCTCACAATCATCGTGTCTTCACCTCATCAGCCCACTCTAATCCCACACCCAGCATATCTCAGGACTCATCTGACTCCGCAGCTCAGCAACATTCAGCCTTCTCTCTCCTGGCTCCTGACCCTCCCCACGCTCCTGATTTTCCTCATCTGTCTCTGGCGGTTCCACCTCCTGCTCCCACACCCTTACCCGGGCCATTGAACACTGAGGCTCCTGAAGACAGTCCACTGTCTCTCCCCAGGCAATCTTGTGTAACCACACTTCAAATGTCACCCACACACCCATATCCACCAAGTGACCCTCTGCAGCCAGATCTCTAAGCATCAGGCCCAACCCTAATGGATCTTCCTCTCATTCCCCCATGGCCATCTCCAAAGCACACCTAAAACTGGATTCACAAATGCCCTTCCCCCAGAAAGTCCTTGTCTCCTGGTACCTCTCTCTGGAAACTGAACCCATTCATTCTTACAATCTCCCTCTCCCTCTTACCCTCTCATGTGTGTCCACCATCAAATCCCAGCTAATCCATCCCCACTGCCATCATCCTGGCCAGAGCAACCATTTCCCATCTGGACCACTGCAACTCCCTCTTCAACGGACTCTCCACATCCATCCTCCAAATCGTTGGGTAATCTTTCTAGAACACGATCTGAATATGTGACTTTCCTGCCTAAATTGTGCACCTTTACAGTGCCCAGTGATCTGGCCACTGAGCACTTTTCCAGCTTGTTTTACCTCATCCCATTCACCTCTCCCTCCCTCTTCTGCTCTGCAATTCAACCTCACTGTCCTTACAGTTCCTCAGGCAAGTCATGCTCCCTCCTGCCACAGGACCTTTGCACATGCTGTTTGTTCCCTCAGCCTGGAATGTCTCATATCTCCAACACTCTTCTGCCTGGGTGACCCCAACCTATCCTTCAGCTCTCAGCTCAAAAGTCACTATCTCAAGAAAGCTTGCCCAACATCCCTCTGGCCCTTCCCTTCCCTTCCTCCTTCCCTCCCTTCCCTTCCTCCCTCCCCTCCCTTCCCTCCCTTCCTTCTTCCCTCTCCTTCCTTCCCTCCCTCCCTTCCCCCTTTCCCTCCCTCCCTTCCCTCCCTCCCTCCCTCCCTCCCTCCCTTCCTTCCTTTCTTGCCTTGTCAAAATAAAATTTTGGTTACCCCCCCCCCAAAAAAAAAATAAAACTGGGAGACAGATGGTCATGTCTTTCTTATACACTGAGGTAGAATCACCTGCATTGCTTCTCTCCAGAGCTTTTTGCCTCAGTTTGCAAACACACATTTATGACTGAACCTTTAATTACAACTTCTCTGCTGTACTACAAATCCCAAGAGAGTATAGATTTGCTTTCACCCACCCTGAATTACTAGTTCCTGGCAAAGTGCCCCAGTACCTACAGAATAAACCAAGTGGCCAAACTCACCTGGGCAACCCGGTCCAGCTCCCGAAAAGGGCCTTGGGCCTGGAGCAGGGTGTCCATTGAGGGTTCCCTTGGCTTCTCCAGTGCTGGCCAGCCCACCTGCTGTAGCCACACTTCAATCTGGAGGGACACCAACAGGGCAAGGACACCTGTTATGGGCTGGGGGGTCATGCTTGAGATCAGGGGTGGGCCCATCTGGGCGAATAGTTCCCACCTGGTGCAGCCCGCCCTCCTGGGCCTTCAATGTCTGGATCAACTCCAGCGCCTGTACTCGACGGTTACTCTGCAGGGTCAGTTGGTGCAGCAGCCCATCCACGCGGCCATACAGCTCATCAGCCTTGTCCACCGCTGGCCTAGTGCAAGGTACACCATCTTAGGGCCCCTGCCAGTTGCCTTGCTCCATTCCACCCTGTCCTGGGACCACAATCCTGGCTGGTTCTGAGCCAGCCAACTGAGTCATTGGCATGGGATATGGTGTGCTGGTGCAAGATCGGGGAGCTGGGCTTGTACCTACCTGTAGTCTGGGCTCTGGGTCACTTCTGGGACCTCCTGCTTCAGCCAGGCCAGCTCCAAGCTCCCCTGGCATTGTAGCCATGCCAGCTGTGGTGAGTCTAGCACGTGCTGCATCAGGACCTGTGCCTGCTGTAGCAGCTGATCAACTTCCTGTGATTAAAGGCAACAGGTAGTAGAAGTGAGCATGGGAGAAAAAGAGGGAGACAGGAAGCACCGGGGAGGAGTCAGGAGGAGACACTCACCCCAGTCTCCATGGGCTGGGGCAGAGCCTTCACAGTATCAATGGCCCCCTGGAGCAGGGTACAAACCACTTGGCAGCTCTGCAGTAGGGCTTCTAGACGCTGTGAGTAGGGGCAGGCATGACAGAGGGGTGCACCGTGCTGGTCCCATCTGGGTTCCAGGATGCCGCAGCCAGCTCTGTGATGCTCCACCCGACCCAGGATCGCTGTCCAACTCCCCAGGGTCCAAGTCAGTTGTCACTGCCCTGCCTGGATCTGGATCCCCTGCCAAGTCTCCCCCTCTGCTGGCCAGGTTTGCCTGCATACCCACTCTCTGCCCCACGCAGTGCACTGACCATCCGGAAGTGCAGCCAGGCCTGATGGCAGTAAGGAAGGCCTCCTCCCAGAGAAGCGGGTAACCAGGAAGTGGCGATGTGGGTCAGCAGGCTCTGAAGAGAGGACAGCTGCTCTAGCTGCAGGAAAAAACGGTGCTGTGGCCCAGGCCTGGTGGGGAAGCGTCCCACCTCCACCGCTGGCCCACATGGCTCAGTACCTGCAGCCCCGCAGGCACCTCCTTCGGCATTTTTCCCACCAGCAGCACCTGGTGCACGGCCCCTGGGACTGCCTCCTGGAAGAAATCTGAGCTCATCCCCGCCCCCAGCCTTTCACCAATGGACCGGTTAGGGGTGGGGCGCCACAATCCAGTCCTCACTTGCAGTTGGCTGAGCCCCCAGAAGAGGGAAGAGCTCGGGGGACAAAGTCGGGCATCCACTAGCACGGTCAGTCCCAGGGCCTGTACTTCGCGCCTAAGGGAACAGGCTTCGTTCAGTACCTGATTCCCAGGCCCTGCCATCTCTGGGCTCAGGCTCTACCCTCCACCGCCTCCTCCCAACCTCCTCCCCCCAACCTGGGGATGCTTCGCAGGTAGAGCAGCAGGCGGACGAGTTCCTGGCTGCTGCACTTGGGATGAAGCCAGGTGTGGCTATGAGCACACAGAAGCAGCACTGCCCGGCCTTCTACATCCCGAGTCCCTGTGGGGAGAGGGCAGTGAACACCTTCCCAGTCAAGTCACCCTACCTCCACCACCGCCAGGCCCTCCTGCTACCTGGCAGGGCAGCCATGCCACTGGCCAGCAGCTCCCAGGCGAGGTCTTGGGCCAGAAGGCAGTCAGCGGGCTTAGGGAGGCTGGATCCACTAGGGTCTTGGAAAGGGAAATGGCCTGGGTCTGCATGGGCCCATCTATCCAAAGATCCCCTCCTCAGACCTGGGACTGTGGCCTGAGTAGGGTTGGGGCCCTCCCCAAGTCTTGGCATCCCTCTCCAGGGCCCTGCCAGCCCCTTCCCAGACATCTCAGCCCAGCCTCCCTTACCTGCCTCCAGCAGCTGTGATGATGTCTCGGATAATGGGCCTCCCAGGTTCACAGAATCGCTGCCCAACTCCCCAGGGTCCAAGTCCGTTGTCATTACCCTGCCTGAATCGGGGTCCCCTGCCAAGTCTCCCCCTTGGCTGGTACCACTGCCCTGTGCCAGGCTGAGGTGGGAGGACATTAGGCATAGGAGGCTCTTCACTTCAGAGGGCACTGGTTCCTCTGACTTGCCTGAGGAACCTCCTAATGCGCCCCTCGGGCCATCCCCCGACCCATCTACAGCCATCTGTCCTGGGGTTGGTTGAAGCTCCCCAGACAGGGGGCCGCCCTGTAGCCCTTCACCCTGAGCTGCCCCTGCTGGTGGTCTTGGAGGATTGGGGTCCTTAACCTGCACCTGGGGAGCAGGCTCCTCCTCATCCCAGGCATCCCTGAAACGGCACACAGCAAACCTCCAGTCGGTGGCTTGGCCCTGGGAGTCTGGAGACTCATCCCCATCCTCCAGGGACCCCTCCATCACCCACTCCTTAAGGCTGGGCCTGCTCATGGCAAGCGGGTGAGGGGCTGGGGCCTCGGTGAGAACTGAGGCCTCAGCTCATCCAGGAAAAGGGTTCAAAGCGGTCGGTAGGGTAGCGCTCGGTGGGCAATGCAGGCAGAGGGCACTAGGCCGCAGGAGGTGCCAGTTTGGGTGCCCCGGCACAGGGAGCGCAGATGTTGCCGCAGTTCAGGCCTGAGGAGAGGGGGAAAGGCAGGGGTCTCCCTTCCGCTCACGTGGGCTCCCGCCTTCCCAAGCGCACCCTCGCGGCTTTGCAGGCCTGTGCGGGGGGCGCTGCCTCGTGCTCGCCCTCGTGGGCCCAACGGGAACCAAGCCTCGCCCGGGGAACTCGTGCGCCTCCACCCTCCCCGTCCCCGCACTCATACCCCGGAGACACGCTACGAGGATCAGCGAAGAAGCCGGGGAGGCCACGCAACCGGAGCCCCCTACGTAAGCAGCAGAGCCTCGACGGCCGTAACAGCGTGCAGCCGGCGTCCGCGGGCGCCGCCTCCTGGCCGCGGGGGGAGGGACCGCAGGGCGCTCGAGGTCGCGGCGCCGCGCCGCCCCCTGGGGGCCGGAGGACGGAGCCACAGCCCGCAGCGCCCGACCCCACGGCGGACGCCCGGACGCCTGACAGCGCCTGCTGCCCGCGGGCCCCTCCCTCCCCGCGGCCCAGGCGGCTGGATTCCACCCGCACCTCCAGGCCCCAGTGACTTTGACTCAGCTTCTGTCTGGTAAGGACAGAGACCAACGGCCATTCCATCGTGCCCACTCGCCCAAGAGTGAAAAGCGGGTTCCCGCTAGGGAAGGAGGTGTAGGCTTGCAAGTAAGGGACCATACGGATCCTCCTGGGGGTGGGGGGAAGGGTTTGGGATGTAAGAGGGGGGAGGCCTTCTGCTCCGGAATGCACGAAATGTGGGGGGAGTCCTGCCCCAGCCTCCCTAAGCAAAACAAGGAGCGCTAACTTCTCTCAGCCAGGAGAAGCAAAGTGTGGGCCTAGGGAGTCAGGAGGCCCCAAGAAAGAGAGACTCCCTAAGCCCAGATCAGCTGCTTGGGCTGCTAGGAGCCGGTAAGGGTATCTTCATGGAGAGTGGGAGGGAGGGTCCCCGCCACTGCAACCCCCATGTTCCCTCCAGGCCACAGACCCAGGCGCCAAGAGACAAGTTGTATGATCCCATGATGGGAAGAGGGAGGGGGCAGGGAGGTCACTGGGGTGGGAGCTGACCCAGGCCTGGAAGAATCCACCAATCCACCAGGCCGAGACCCTCCACTGCCCGACATTCCTGGCACTTCTCTCACATACACTCCTTCCTCAGCCAACACCCCTTCCCCGGCAAAGTCCAGCCCGGGAGGCTAGGAATGAGGCCTGGTCCTAGAGCAGATAGTACCGCAGGCCTGCTCCTCCGCTTACCTGCTGGGTGAACTCGAGCAACTCAGTTCTCTTTGAGCCTCACCTTACTCGCCTGTTTAAAAAAGAAAACAAGTCATTTCTTTCCCTTGGGATCGCCATGAGGACTAGGGAAGACCCCATATGCCAAACGTCCACCTGCTGCCAGCACTTGGCCTGGGTTGGCACCCTGCCCCTCACTTCACCCTCGGTCATGGATCCTCAACTGGTGAAAGTCACTTGGATAGTTGACCTGTGAGATCCCTCCCAGTTCTGAAGTGTGAGGTCCCTTTGAGACATGTGGGCCTAGCCTAACACTCCCCAAAATTTCTGGGAAGATGGTTAGAAGGTAGGCTGCGTGGCCAGAAGAAGGCACTATGCCCCCCAATATGCTCAGGCCCTTGGTTCCTGGGTGCAATGGCTTCCCTGACTCTAAGGCAGGGACCTCCCTCGTGAGCCCAAGGAGGCTGCCAGAGGAGGGAAGCCGAGCATCAGAAGCAGGCATAGTGGGAACAGCAATCCCCCCTCCTCCCAGCTGTCACGTCAGCACCCAGAGCCCAGACTCTCAGCTACCGAGGAGCCTCCTTCATGAGCTGATCTGGCTGCAAGAGAGGAGCCTTGGAGTTGTCCTGCTCCATCCCCAACCCCCAGTGGGTCCTCTCAGCCCACCCTCCTCTAGCTTCAGTGAGCATCACGTCCAACCTTGGGTCCCTCCCCAGCTGTCCCAGGGCCGCCCCACTGAGTCACTGCCTCCTGCTCCCTCCCACCCCTTCTGCTACCCACTGTCTGCCCACACCCGCCCACTAGCCAGGCCCCCTAGGAGCCCTAAGAGCTGAGGGGGGAACCTGCTGGCAGGCACACATACCCCTTTAATGCCAGAGGTAAATAAGAGGCCCCTAGCCACAGGCCATAGCTAACCCCAGCGCCACTGAGCACAGGCAAACAGATTCGGGCCAGGGCTTGGTTTATTCACTCCACATAGAATGTGCCTTGTAAGCTTCATGAAAACAGAGACTATGTGCTGTCCACTCTGTACTTCCAGCAATAATAAGTGCTTAAGGGATGCCTGAGACTGGTCACACTGCCCCTGCCCTCCCGCGGCTCTCCATCCACGAGCCAGATGTAAGCCAGACTCACAAATGGAGACAGATTCAGAGGCTTCATCTGAAAGGGACACAAAAGAGGCAGAGAACTACAGGATGCGCGGCCCCAGGATGGCAAAAATACAGATAGAAATGGGGACAGCCTGAGGCCTCGTGAGGAATACTGGAATACTGGGGTCTGGGCCTGGAGCCAGCCTGGGCTGCTGACCACAGCAGGCTCTGTGGGCTGAGGTTGCAGGACTGAGCAGTGACTCATGGGGCCCATCTCTGTGGCTCTCCTGGCAGCAGAATATACTCACAGCAGCCTTTTCCACTGAGATCATAAAATGGGAATGGGCTTCCCTCCCCTGCCCTTTTCCCAGCCTTCCCTCACTTTCCCTCAGCCTCCCATTTCTTGCCAATATAAATAAATCAAAAATAAAATGCTCTGTGCCTCAGTGGACCTAGTGATAAGAGACCTGTACTCATTACCCTAACTCCATCCCAAATTTACACACCCTCTTCAATACTGCCCCAGATAGTGAGGGTGACATATACCCCTAACCTTCTAGACCTCTCTCACCTTTGACCTAAATAAACTCCAGTTTCCTTAGTGTGGCATTCAAGGCCATCCAGAGGCATCATCGGAACCTTCCTTTTCCAGGTCCTATACTGGCCTGCAAAACTGATCTAATTACAAGTCTTAGTTACCTCTTCTCTACCTGGAATGCCCACACCCATCTCCCCAGGTCAAAATCCTTCCTCCTTCAAGGCCTGGATGCAGCTCAGGTGGCACTGAAGGCCATTCCTGCCGTTCTGCCCCGTCAGGTGGTAACCCATAGATGAGCTCTGGACTCGCTCGCTCTCCTGCATTCCAGGTGCCTGTCTCCCCGCCTGTGCTCACCTGCTTTCCTCCCCCAACCCCCTTGCCTCTGACCAACCCTATCCGCCTGGCAGTCCCTGTTCTTAGTTACCCAGCACCAGGCCCAGGAACCCCCTTGTACCCTCTCCCCTACACCACAGAACCCTTCTGGTAGGCCCGGGAATCTGCATGTTTGATAAGCTCCTCAATGATTCTGACACTAAAGTCTGAGAATGGCTGCCTGTCCTCTCCAGTACCAGCCCCTTCACGTCCCTGGGCTGCCGGAGTAGCCTCCCAACAGGTCTTCTCTAGCCTTTCCTCTGCCACCCCATCCTGGGATTTCACACATCTTCCATCTGGCTCAGCTACATTTGAGCTTCCTAAAGCACATCAGTGCCCACACCACTCCCAGATCCAAATTCTCCCAGGCCAGCTCTCTCTGGAAGACCCCCCAAAACTCAGCAGGCAGACATCTGCCAAAAAAATAAAAAAACCATCAGCAGCGTCTGCCTACCCAAGCCTTGGGTCCCTGGCTGGTTTCTCCCAACCACATCACCCGCTGCTTCTTGATTTTTGCTGGGTGTGCTCTAGGCATCCTTTGTTTATGCTGCTCTTTCTATCTAGAATGCACCCACCCAACTTTGCCTGTATTGTCTGAGCCTCTACACACACGCACACACACTCCCAAAGCCTACCCAGATCTCCTCCTGTCAGGGCTCTTTGCCTTATCGTATAAGACCAATAATGACCAACATTTGTGATCCCCGTGGGCCAGGCTCTGTACTAGATTCTTCTTATTTTACCATTGAATCCTGAGCAACCTTATAAGTATGATTGTTATCCCATTTTAGAGGTGAAGACACTGAGGCCATACCTGGTGAATGACAGCTGGGACTGTTAACTGCTAGGCCTTACCACTGCCATCTGTAAACAACTTGAGTGCAAAGCTTACATCACTCTTTTCTTCCCACTTTCCCCAGGCCTAACAGAAAAAGTGACTCAATTTGTAACCTTGGCAGTGTGTCAAGTCCTTCAGATCTTTAGAGACAGAAAGTGGGTTGGTGATTACCTAGGGCTGAGCCAGGGGTAAGGAGTAACTTTTGGGAATGATGAAAATGTTCTAAACTTAGATTGTGGTGTTGCACAACTCAATGTATTAAAAATCTCTGTACTGTACATTGTAAATGGGTGAGTTTTAAGGTATGCATGTTATATCTTAGTGAAGATAGATGTATTGTTTAATGTTTTTTATTGATTTTAGAGAGAGGGGAAAGGAGAGGAGAGAGAGAGAGAAACACCAATGTGAGAAACATCCATCAGTTGCCTCCTCATGCATCCCAACCGGGAATGGAACCTGCAACCTGGGTATGTGACCCAGAATCAAACCGGGACCTTTTGGTGCACAGGACAACACTCAACCAACTGAGCCACACTGACCGGAGCAAGATAGATGTAATTTTTAAAAGTCCTTCAGTCACAATTCCCCTTTAAGGAGATTGAATCTGGAACTGCTGTTACCAGGAATTTCTATCCCTAGATGTTCCTGGAGCCCGCACTACCCGATTTGCATCATAAACACTCACAGTAGCCAGCTCCCCTGAGATTGCCCTCCCACCCATGTGCCCAGCACTTCTGTTCATTTGTCCTGCACCTGCCTTCACGTTTTCAAGGAAGGCTCATCGGTCGTGTGGTGGCTGCATCTCTGGACACCATGGCACCTGACCTCTGGAGTCTCTTCTCCTGCTGGCCTTCACCATTTTGTGGACTCCCAGTTCTGTGACCCTGTGCCCATAGAGGTCTTGGACTGCCGCTGCAGGCCCCTGAAAGGGGACAATATTGGGAAGGTCCAGGAGAGGAGGGAGGGAAGGCCAGAGGGCCTAACAGTCCTTCCCAGGATCCCCCTCCAATCGCTGTCCCAGAAGCCCTGGGGCAGGCGGATGGAAGTTTCCATTTCCCTCACTAAATGCCCTTGTTGTCACCCCATGCCCCTAGACCCCCAGACACTTGGACACGGGACACCCATCCATCTGAGGGATGTTTAATGTAGCTTCGGTTCAAGGTATAAAACACAGGGCAGGTGCTAACCCCAGGAAAGTCACCTGCCACCCTATCAGCCCCCAGAGCAATGGAACAGTGGCCCTGGCTCCATTCCTGTTGGGGAAATGTCAAGGTAGTCACTGTCTCCCTTCCTTAGGAAACCAGATCCAAGGCCCTGAAAGGTCCAGAGTTGGACACAGAGCAGCAGAGCCTGAGTGACCCTGGCTAAAAAGCAGCCCTGACATGAAGCCTGGCCCAGCTCTGTGGCCTTAGTCCTGGAAAGGGAGGAGCTATCACCCCAATAACTGGCAGCAAACGGGAGATAAAGCAAGAAGTGAAGACAGATTCCCAATGCCCTAAAAAAAATTGGTTATAGGTAGCTGACATAACAGGGCAGCAAAGCCCGAGGTTGAAACCTGCTCCACCTCCAGCCTAAGCCCTCTGAGGACCAGCCCTTGAGGAACCTCATTGCCACTGTCCTTGAGCTGGAGCTACGGAGGGGATGGAGGGCAGGAAAGGCCAGTGTCCGCTGAGCAATGATGCCCTTGCACTGGGGGCAGGAAACTGCCTAAAGTGACCCCAGGAAGACCCTCTGGGGAAGGGACATCAGCAGTCCAAGTCTCTGGGCCCAGTCCCTAGCTCTGGACTGGGTCTTGAGCCAGGGTTAGGGTCTCACTCAAAGGGGAGGTGGCAGGCGTTAGAAGCAGCGGTGGTGGTGAAAAGGGCCCCTTTAAGGACCAGCCCAGGAGACCCTTCTGACCTGCCCTTAAGGAGCCCAGTTGCTACTTCAGTCCAGGCCCCTCTGACCCCAGGTCAGGCTGAGTGGGCTCCTCTGCCCTTTGTGCGGGGACTTCCCACAGGGACTCCAGTCTCCTGCGCCCCCTCGAGTCCCTGGGCTACAGCCGGCCTCCTCTGTTGAACTGGATGCACCAGTGAGAGCTGGCAGTGCCTGGGCTAAGATGCGACTGGTCCTCATGTTGCATGAGGGGCTGCAGCTCCTGTTGCCGGGGGATGTCAGCGCTGCTCTCACTGCGAGAGCGGCCAGCCTTGGCCAGGCTCGGGGGAAAGGCGAAGCTCGGGCGCGGGTCAAGAGGGGCCTGGGGCTCCTCAGCAGCCAGCGGGCAGGGAGGCAGACGCGTCAGAGTTGGGGCCTGGGTGCAGGACGGGGATGCCAGGCTCTCCAGGGATGAGATGCTCTGGTTCCAGCCCATCTGCATGTCCACCGGCACAATCTTGGTGGTTTCCGAGGATACATAGACCACCAGGTCCCCCTGCCCACTCTTCCAGGGCAGCTCCTTCTCTGCGCAGGTTGGAGAGGGGGGGATGATACGTGGACTCGGACACACCTCAAGGCTCCCTGGAAACAGAGCGTACACACACACTCAGTACCAACACAATGGGATTCTCAACTATACATTTTCATAACTAAAATCATTCCACAGTTGCCGTATTACATCCATTTGTGTGATTATTTGATGAATGCCTTGCTGAAGGGAAGCCCCACAGCTGGTTTTGCTCTCCATTGTATCCCAGGCATCTAGCACAGGGCTGGGCACATAGTAGTTGCTCAACAAATACCCTTTGAAATAGGAAAGCAATGAGCCAGGCAGGAAAAAAGCCCCATCAGTAATCAGCTCTCAACCGACTTGCAGTCTCAGGAACCACATCCTGCCAAGCCCCATCCCAGGGTGAGATGGCAGCGAGGGTGAGGAAGATCTCAAGTCTCCAGCCAAAGGCTTTGGTGCTGGGAGCCCTGTCTGAGCACCCACCACAGCCCTCTGGTGGGACAGAGCCCAGGAGTGTGAGCTCATACAAACCTAATAGCAGCCTAAAGCCGTGCCAAAAAAGAAAGTGCCAGAGCACAGAGGACATGAGCTGAAAATCCCAGAATGCTGGCAGCCAGGATGGAAGGCTCAGCCCCTGTAGGACAGGAAGTCTGAGGTTCTGAAAGAGGAAACCTGGGAAAGAGAAGCTCTCTGGCCAATGTCAAGCACAATGCCTTGCAGATCAGTATGTGTCTGCTCATTGATAAAGTCCTGAGCAGCCCAATAAACTGGACTAGATTGAGTATATTATAAAATGTACTGATACTGTGATTGAAAATAAAACTGCCTCCCTGGAGAGACCTGAAATATTAACTACCACAATGAAATTAAAACAACAAAAACTTTCAGTGTTCACCTTTGGACACTAGGGAACTAACTCATGGTCTGAAAACTGATAAACAAAAGGGAACAAATCAAGCATTTATCCATTATTTCCTGTATGAACTATATCTCAAAATAACTAAGTAATTGATGAAAGGAAGTTGCTTAATAATGCAGACCCCCAAAAAATAAACGTAGAATATCACCATTGTGCAACCCCCAGTGAAATGTTGGATTTGGTCATGATCATCAGTGACTGCTAAGACCAGTCGATGAAAAGCTGACAGGGAACTTGACAATGCAGGGTTCAGGGTAACAGCATCTGAACCCAGTGGTCAATGTTAACTTCACAAAAAGACACCTGGATGGTATGGGCTTCCTGATGTGTTGCAATAGGAAGTACACCATTACCACCTATAAAATATTTTTACCAAAAATTTAAAACTGCAATCTGATCTAGATGTAATTACCAGTTTAGAGGAAATATAAGATAGCTAAGAAAATGAGACAGAGTCTAGATACACAAAGTTAGAGAAGTTGCGGGAGAACATACAGGAAGAAGGGGTCAAAGGGTGGCCAGGAACCACTCATCGAATGGAATAATTCCTTCTGTTTTTAAAGATTTTTACCAATAAAAATAAGTAAAGGAAATATAAGGAACAGCGAAACATACTAAATGACACTTTTTGGATACAATTAGCAAAATTCTGACAAGGAAAGACTATGGAACAAAACAACCAGGTATTTCAATAAATACATTGCAAGGCAGGGGGCGGGGAGTAGGTGGCAGAGGTTTGGGGGAACCTATAAAAACTTGACACCATTGACATGTTGGCACAGACCCTTCTCTGTTGTGGGGGCTGGCCTGTGCATTGTAGAATGTTTAGCACCACCCCTGGCCTCTACCCACTCAATGCAAGTACACCCCTCCGGTCATCACAACCCACAATGTCTCCAGACTTTGCCAAATGTCTTCTAAAGGCAAAAATCTCCCCACCACCACCCCCCTGAGAACCATTGCTAAAGGTTAAAAAAGGCTTTTTGACTAAATGCAGTATGTGGGCCTTGTCTGGATTTTTATTTGAAGAAATCTGTAAAAAACAAATATTAAGCCAATCAGGGACATTTGAACATTAACTGGGTATTTGACAACCACAATTTAAAGTTTTATCATTGTATTATGGTTGTATCTTTAAAGAAGAATCCTCATCTTTTAGTGATACGCGTTGGAGTGTTTATTGATGAAGTGATATATTGGACATCTGCTTCAAAAGAACCCATTCAGTCCAACCAGTGTGGCTCAGTGGGTGAGCATCAACCCATTAACCAGGAGGTCATAGTTCGATTCCTGGTCAGGGTACATGCCCAGGTTGCAGGCTTGATCCCCAGTGTGGGGCATGCAGGAGACAACTGATCAATGATTCTCTCTCATCACTGACGTTTCTATCTCTTTCCCCCTCTCCCTTCCTCTCTATGAATATATATATATATATATATATATATATATATATATACACACACACACACACACACATATATATACACATACACACACACACACACACATATATGTGTGTATATATATATATATATATATGTTTTTAAAAGAACTCAGTGAATAATGATGGTATAGATTAATTAAGATTGATTAGAAGTAGATAATTCTTAAAGCTGGGTAACAGATCAATGGGAGTTCATTTTACCATTCTATCTAATGTATTTTTTTTATTCTTTTTATCTAATGTATATTTTGAAATTTTCTACAATAAAAAAAAACTTTTAAAGACACTTGAGGGTGCTTGAGTCAACTAGCAGTGATATTTATGAGTGGGTTCGTTCTCCACATATGGAAACAAGTAAATAGTGTCATTTAGCCACAATAGTCCCATTTCTATGAATTCAGGCTTCTACCTCTAGAAAGGCTGCCACCCACAACAGGGGCTCTACCTGAGGGCAGGTGTGCTGAGCATGGGTCACAACAGAGCCAGGTATTAGCTTGTCACCTCATGTTCCTCCCCAGACTACAAAGGGAGACAGCGTGGTAGTGAAAAGGCTGTGGGCTTTGGAGTCAAGTTCTGGACCTGCTGTGGGATACTGGACAAGTCCCAAGTTCTGGTCCTCTGAGCTGTTTCCCCTTCTTGGTCATTGTGAGGGTTGAATCAAATCATGTACGTCAGGTGTCTGATATAAAGGCGATGCTCAGTAAATGCAGGTTGGTGAATAAATGAGTGAATGGGGAAAGGGAGTTGTCTGGAGTAGAGACCGTGAGTGAAAAGGGAGAAGCCAACTGCACAGCTCCAGCTTGCTCCAGAAGAGAGGGAGGCAGGGAGGAAGCCATTACCTGAGACCTTGCCCTCTTGCAGAACCTCACTGGTGGCCCGAGCCACAAAGATGATCCCCTCGTCGTCCTTCTCTGTCTCAGAACTGTCGCTCTCCTCCTCCTCCTCCTCAGACTCCACAGTTAAGATCACAGCAGCTGGATAGGGACAAGAGCTGAGTCGGGATGGCCAGCCCAGCAGCTGCCTCTTGGTACTACACAAGCCAGTTCCTTCTCCACCCAAGCAGAGCCCACAGCTGGCAGAGGCACCTGCTTCTCCTCTGGCTGCTTCAGCACTGGCCTGGGGGTTGGGTGCTTGCAAGGAAGGGAAGCGGAGCTACAGATCCCAAGGAGGCAAACTGGGCAAGCAGAGTCCTCAGAGGAAGTCATCAGGGAAGTCACACTTTCTAGCTTTCCCATTGTATCCTCTCAGCCCCAGATCCCATCAATTGAAAACATGAGCATTTGACCTGGCTGGTATGGCTCAGTGGGTTGAGCATCATCCCATGTACCAAGAGGTCCCAGGTTCGATTCCTATCTTTCTCTCCCTCTCCCTTCCTCTCTATCTAAAAATCAATAAAAACATATTTAAAAGAAAAAAACATGAGCATTTGGAGAGCTGGAAGGCCCATCAGTGTTCAGCTCATCCTGGTTTTGCAGATGAGACACTGGGCCCCAGGTTCCCCCCATCCTTCAAGGCTCAGACCAAGCTCTCCCCTTCTCTGTGACACCTTTTCCACGTCCTCAGGGCCTGTAACTTGTAGTTAGCTATCAGACACCTCCTGTCACAAATCCTAATAATAAAAGTCTAATATGCTAAGTGTCCGACCATTTGTTCAACTGTTCAACCAGTCACTATGATACGCACTGACCACGGGGGGTTGGGGGGGGCAGATGCTCCGGCCGGTAGGTTAGCTTGCTGCTGGGGTCCGGGCGATTCGGGACTGGGTGAGACAGGCCAGACACACCCTGGAGCAGAGAGCTCCCGAGGTCTCTCCCCAGCCAGCCAACCTCCCGTGGCCCCTCCCCAGCCTGCCAGCCCAGAATGACCCCATCAGGACTGAGCAAGACTGCCCTGTTCACCCCCATTGGGGACTGGGCAAGCAAGGGCCGGACATGCCCTGGAGCCCTCCCGCAGTCCTTCTCTGGCCCCGATCATGCACCGTTGGGGTCCCTCGGCCTGGCCTGCACCCTCTCAGAATCTGGGACCCCTCGGGGGATGTCAGAGCCGATTTCAGCCTGATCCCCACAGGCCAGGCTGAGGGACCCCACTGGTGCACAAATGCATGCACCAGGCTTCTAGTTGTCTAATAACTGCTTTGAACACATCCAGCTTTAAAATCAAGTGTGCCCATCTAGTCCCTGAGGGGAAGCACCCCAGCTCTGGCACTGAATACAGCACAAGGTAGATCCTCCGGGATTCTGGCTGATGGGTCCTTGCCCTTTCCCTACCCCTCCCATCCTCAGCCTCCCCCTCCCCCACTCCCTGCTTGCCTGTGTCCCGAAAGCCCAGGTCTCCAGGAGATTTCCCATTTGTAGCTGCAGTGTTAGCCACACCATTCTTCTAAGAAGCAAGAAAAAAACCCTAAGCCTCTGGTCCTGGCTCCAACCCCAACCCTGTTGTCTTCCTGACACAGCAGGGGATGGGATCTGTGTCAATCCCAGTGGTTCCACCATCCCTGGGCCCCCCAGGCAAGTGTGGAGTCTGAGTAACCCATACCCCAGTCTGGGCTGAATTAGGGGCTTATGGAGTTGCCCCCTCCAAGGAATCTGCCTTTCTCCTGCTCATGTCATTTCTGGTAGGAAGTCCTGCTGCCTCCCAGCAGGTGGCTGCATGGCCAAGAGGCTGATCTCCCTCTGAAGGCCTCCTCACCTTGCCCTTTGGGGGCTCCAGGAAGATGCAAAAGGGAACCCAGACTGCTGCTGCCACTAAGTCCCTGAGTATTATCCAACTAAGGGTCTCCCTGGGCTGGACTCCAACACTTGGGGGGCTCAAAACTGCATGCGGTCAGTCTCCAGCCCCAGACAGAGGTCCCAAAGAAAGCACGTGCCTTCTTGCAGCCAGCCTTGCGGGGTCGTGGCTTGCTCTTGGCGAAGCAGATGTTGTGCTTGGTGGACTTGAAGGACTCCAGCCGCCGCTTCATGTTCTGCTGGAAGACCTCCTTGTCCTGCCGCTCCTGCGCGTCCTCCAAGATGAAGTGGCGGCTGCAGCTGGCTTTGTACTGGCAATGACAGCCCCACGCTGCCATGAGGCTGGGTGCCTTGGCCTCCCACAGGAATCCCAGGCCACAGCCCCATGGTCACCATAGGCCCTGCCAGCCCAGTTTTTCAAGAACAAAACAAAAATATAATAGGAATCCAGCCAGTCTGGATCTTCAGTTCACTGGGGAAAAAGTTTCCTTTACCCCAAAACCTATTCCCCCAAGTCTGGTTTCCCCTCTCTACTACTGCCCTTCCCCAATTCTCTCTGATTTAAAGTGACCAGAAGCAGGGGGTTATTATGAGAACATGGGGGGATACTTCTTTCTTTGCACCTCCAGTTACGAACCTGTCCACTTGCCTGGTTCACACGCCCCCTTCTGGCTACACAGGATTCTCTCTCCAGGTGGAACTCTCCAGCTAGCCATTCCTACAACCACCTCCATGATACCTCGGGCAGCACTTTGAACTCCCCCATCTCTCTCCTGACACCCCAAACCCTCTCAATACAACAACCACCTGTGCCCAATTCAGGACTAATCCCATCAACTGCTCCTTCCAACTCTTTCTCATAAAAACCTACTACACACTCGCCTAAGACTGCCTCCATTTCTGCCCTTGGCTCTGGCAGTCTTCATTATCTAGTGGTAATCTCCCAAGTACTTCCACCATTCCAGATCATCTTGCCTTACCTCCCATTCCCAGTCTTCCCCTTTCCTATACCTCACATTTTCTGCTTCCCTGCACCAATTCTAAGAGCTCCCTGCAAGTCTCCCATCTGCCCTCCTCTACATATACTCACCCAGAGGTGCCCCTCTCTCGGGAGGTAAAGGGAGGAGTCCTCGCTCTCCACTCCAGCCTCTGCTTTGCTCAGCTCACTCCTGGCTGCCTCCATCAGTTCCCTGCTCCTATTTCTCCCTCTCCTGCTGCTTCTATCCCTCTCTCACCACTGCCCCTTTCCTCCTTGAAAAAAACCTTTCCATCGACTCCACTGCCTCCCATTTGCTGCCAGACTTTTTTACTTTGATTGACACTTTCCCTCATACCCATTATTCCCAGAAATACTACTTCAGGGTCTGCAACTCCCCAGTGCTACCTTCTACCTGGTCACCAGTGCCATGGCCCCTAGTTCAGCGCTGGCCTGACCTCCGTGCAACAGCCAGTCCTACTTCTGCCCCAGGCGTCCAGGACACCAGCTGCTACTCCCAGGGTTCCTTCTCTCTCCTCCTTTGCTGGCTCCCCCTTCTTTTCTTCCATGTGCATTCCTCACAGTGTTGTCCTTGGCCTTCCTCTCTCCCTTCTAAATACTCTCCCCAGCAAAGATATCCATTCCTTTCAGCTTCAGTTAGCCCAGTGACAGAGATCTGTGGTTCCCAAACACCAGCCATCAGACTAGCAGCATTTGAATCACCAGGGGGAGGTATTAAACACAGAGATTCTTGCCTGGCCAGTATGGCTCAGTGATTGAGGTTCGATTGAACCAGGAAGTCATGGTTCGATTCCTGGTCAGGGCACATGCTTGGGTTGCGGGCTCGATCCCCAGTAGGGGTATGCAAGAGGCAGCCAATCAATGATTTTCATCATTGATGTTTCTATTTCTCTCTCCCTTCCTCTCTGAAATCAATAAAAAATATATTTTTAAAAAAATTTAAACACACAGTTTCTTTTTTTGCATTTCATACGACAGAATCAGAATCTGTAGGAGGTAAAGTCAGGAATGTGTATTCCAGCAAGCTCCCCAGGGGATTCTGATGTAGCCAGGTGAGGAAACCTGTGATAAAGAATGCTTCCAAATCTATCTCCAGCCCTTATCTCTCTCTTAAACTATAATCTTAGATTTCTAACTGCATACTAGACACTCCTGTCTCTCCTTGATGACATTTCTGTGGAGAACACGAGGAATTATGTATTATGTTATGGTATAACTAAGTGGATTCAGAACTGGTTCAGTAACCATACCCCAAAAATGCTTGATCCATGTCAGTTTGGAGGAAAGTCTTTAGTAGGATGCCACAGGGCTCTGTCCTCAGCTCTATCCTGTTCAACATTTTTATGTTGACTTGGATGAATACAGAGTTAACAGGTTAGCAAATTTTCATATGATGTGAATCTGAGCAGATATTTGGTGGCAGACATGGGATCCAAACGATGGAATGATGGGCTAAATCAAATAAGATGACATTTAACAGGGATAAGCACAATCTTACTCCAGTTTTGTTTTTTTTTAATTACGCAAGAACAGGTTGGACAGACCCCACTAACCAATCTTACACACACACATATCCATAGACAACCAATCATTATGTACATCCTGATGTGACACAGTAAGAAACACAGAGCATACTTATTGAATGTTCCTGGAATATGACCACACTTCTAGACTTAACTACCAGGAAGCATAGAGGAGGAAGGAACAAGATAAAAACCACCACTGAAATATAATCAACAATATCTGTAAAATGGAAAATTCTCTGAGACAAAGTATCTAGTTTCTTCAATCAATAAATAACAAGGAGATAAAAGGAGGGAGAAGGAAATATTATAGTGTTTTTTTTTAAATAAAGAGACAAATTTACCAAATGCAGTGTGTGGACTTTATTTGGATCCTGATTTAAACAAACCATCTGGAAAAATATATTTAGGAACACTGGCTAGTTGATGTGAGAAGGAATTATTGTTAACTGTTATAAGTGATAATGGTAGTATGTTGTGTGTCTTTTAAGAGAGTTCTTGCACCTAGATACATACTGAAATATTTAGAGATGGTATATGATATGATATGATATGATATGATATATGATATGATATGATATGATATGATATGATATGATATGATATATGGAATTTGCTTTGCGACAAAGTGTGGATGGGGTTTGGGGATCCAGAATATAAGATTAAACTATGCATTGATAATTACTGGAGCTGGGTAATAGATAAATGAGTTATTTTATTCTCTCTAGGTTTGTGGATGAGTGAAATTTTCCATTAGAAAAAAGTAAACAAGGCATGGCATGGCTCAGGGTTGAGCATTGGCGTGGTCCCTACAGACAGGCAGAGAGGGCGTGCCTGGTCAAGGCTTGATCCCCAGTAGACAGGGGTGTGCAAGAGGCAGCCAATCAATGATTCTCTCTCATTATTGATGTTTCCATGTCTCTCCCTCTCCCTTCCTTTCTAAATATATATATTAAACAATATATATGATATATATATAGATGAGATAGGGTTAAACTCCCATTAACTGAAGAAGACACTGGGGGTTTGTCTGATTGTAAGGACAATATGGGGCCGCAGGGTGGTGAGCCAAAGCTGAAGGGATTCTGGGCTACAAGAAGAGAATGGCAAGTTCTAGAACTAGAAAGGTAAGAGAGGCTCCATGCCCTGCCACAGCTAATGGCAGCTAGAATTGCACCTTCCAGTGTGGGCCTGTTTCTATGACCAGAGAAGACACAGCAGGAAGAAGAAATGCTGGCCTCAGGGCAGAAGGCCTGTGGAAGGGAACTGCCTAGAAACCTTTGAAAACATATTCTGCAGAGCTGCGGGGAGTTAAATCAGGACCAGTGGGAGCAAGTTAAAAGGAGGCCAATTCTGTCTCAACGGTAGAAACAGCCTTGACTGTTAAAACTGCCAGAAATGGTAACCGCGGGCTCCCCATTTCAGGAAAGTTCAAGGTAATGGCTTGCTGCCCCCTTGTGGGGCTGTGATAGGTTCCCTCCAGGAGGGGCATGGGCCTTTCTAGCCCCCAGACTTCACAAACAACCTGCACCTGACTAACTCACGTTACCTAAAATAGTGTCTGCCTTCCCCATGCTAAGCTGGTCCCGCAGGCTTTTTCAGCACTTCAGCTTCTGTCTGTGACTGACCCCATCCAGCCCTCTGTTCTCCATCTCCTTCTCAACCCTCCAGGGCCAATCACCCAGTCCTATGCTCCTCTCCCTTCCCACCACCCAGCAGCCGTGTTGCACTCCAGCCTCCTGACTGACTCCCTCAGCCTCTCAACTGGCTCACACAGCCTTTCAACTCACCCCCTCCTATTTGATCTGCATTCTGCTACCAGAGAAGACATCTTTAAACAGCGCTTGTATCACACCAGCCCTTACTCAGAAAAGAAAAGCTGAAAGTTATTACTGACAAGACGAAGCCCCCACTCTTCAACTGGGCATCTATAACCCCCCACAGCTGGTGCCAACCGCCTCTTGAGCCTGCGATCAGGGCCTCCTCAGATCACCCTCACCCCCTCAGAACTCTTACTCCCTGGCTGCTCTCACCCTGCGGCGCGGCTTGTAGAGGCCTCCACAGAGCAGATGGTGCATCACAGCATCCTCACGGTCCCGGCCACTACGTACTGTGTCAATCACCTGCAGATCCAGACACGCTCCACTGCCACTCTCCCTCCTGCAAGAAGCAGGGAGCACGCATGCCGGGGAAGGGCCAGGAGGCACAGGGCAGGGGAAGGGCAGAAGCGGAGGTGCTCACACACTTTCCCAGAAGTGATTCGGAGAGAGGGCCCAAGGGAGAGGAGCTTGAGGAAGGGGAAACAGGCTCAGGGACTTACAGCAGGTTGGTGACAGAGGTCTCTGCCACAGAATTTCGGCTGGGCATCGAGGGCAGCGTGAGCCCAGTGGAGGATAAGACGTGGCCTCCCTGGAGGGACCAAGACAAAGGTCAGCGGACAATCAGATTGAGTGTGTCAGAGGGCAACAACAAAAATAACAATAGTTAACACATTCTGTTCTTTTGATGGTCAAGACTCAACTTTACCTAATGAATCCTCAAAACTCTGTGGCACGGGGCACTCTTATTTCCACTTTCTTACAGTTGAGGAAACTGAGGCTCAGAGAGTGTAAGTGACTTACCCACGGTCACAAGCCTAGTGATAAGAATTGAACCACATTTGAGATGAGATAGGGTTGAACTATCAACCAGAGTTTAGCTGACTCCCACCTTTCTCTGCTGTCTGCCAGACTCTGAATGTCAGCATCAGGCCAGGCTGGTTCCTGCAGCTGCCACTCCACAAGACCATTGAGTCTGCTGTCAGTCACCCCTTCCCGCCTTGCCCTCCTGGCCACCTGCTCACCCACCACCGGTTGCAGACCCACCTGGTCCACGAAGCTGATGGCATCCCGGATGTTGAGTCTGTAGTATACATCCCAGATCTGGTCCCGGATGCGGTAGGCTGACCGCCGCATCAACAGCTGACTCAGGTACTTCTTGTCAAACTGCTCCCACCTACAGAGGAGGCCAGGCCCGGCCCTGAGTGCCATTCCCATGGCCCGGCCAGCTGGCCCTTCCTCAAATGGGGCAGGGACACTACCAGTGCTGGCCTGGCTCTCTTCGTATGGGCCTCAGTCAGGAAAAATCTTGAAGCTAGTCATTGCCCTTATGGAAGTTAATTGTGTTATGGGAAAAGCCTGCCACTAACTGAAGTTAGTACAAATAACTGTAAAACTGCAACCGTGACAAGAACTACAAAGAATAATTACTGAGAGTGATAAGGATTTGTCCTAGCAGAGAGGCCAGGGACAGCCTCCCTAAGGACTTGATGGCTGTGGTGAGATCTGAAGGATGAGCAGAGATTAAGCAGGTGAAAGGGAGGCGAGGAAATGTTCTAGTAGAGAGAACTACATGTGTAAACATCCCAGTGGCCAGGGTGGGAGGAACATGGTGGGTCCTGAAGCTCTGAACCAGGATCCATGTAATTAACAGGCAGATGGTCAAAGACAGAACAGAGCACAATGAGGTGGAGTCCAGCAGGTGCCAGACCATGCAGGGCCAGGCAGGCCTCACTGGGGGGCCCTGTCTTATCCTGAGAGTACTGGGATGCCACTGAAGGGGTTCAGGCAGAGGTCACCCAGCCTGAGCCCGCTGTGTCCCTTCTCAGGAGTGTGGCACATCCCCCATGCTGCCCTGGCTGGTGGGGCTGCTGCTGCTGAAGGAGCCTCGGGGCAGCTCCCTCACCTGTCCCTCCAGTAGTGATAGCCATGGTGCCCCACAACGTCCTCCACTGCAGCCAGAATGTGGTCAAAAGTCTAGAAGGGGGGCGGGTAGGGGGACTGGATCAGGACTCTGCTCAAAATAGGAAAAGGGAGAGAGGGACAGGTGGAGGGATGGGGTTCTGGTACCCACGTGCTCATGCAGCTCCTGGTTCAGGGTAGGTTTGTGATGCTCACTCCTCTTCACTTTCAGCCACTTGACCAGTGGCTTGATGGTCAGGCCCTACAGACAGGCAGCAGGTGAGCCCTGCCCTACCTAGTTCCCTGAGGTGTTTCTCTCCCCATAATTAGGCTTCAGCTTCTGTTTCCTGACCTCAGTGCATTCAAGGTCTGGGAAGGAAGGCCCTTGTACCCGCAACAGGAAGAAGAGCCCCTATCCCGAAGGCTCCAAGCCTCCCCCAGGGCCTGCCACGCCCTCTCCCAACCAACCTTGTGGACTCTCCCACCTGCACGATGACTGTGAAGAAGACCACCACAATAGTAGTGGCCACAAAGTAGTCCTTGGCGGGGACCTTGGTCTTGTCCAGTAGGATGACGAGAGCGAAGGCCACAGCCCCCCGCAGGCCCCCATAGGACATCACCACCTGGTCAATCTTGTCCAGAGGGACCAGCCGGAACTGATTCAGCACCCACGTCTGCAGGACCACACCTACAGCAGGAGGGAGGCCCGTAGGAGCAGGGGATTGGGAGGGGAGCACACTGGCAGTGGATGGCACCAAGTATCTGGGCTAAGGTCTGACAGGGGCTGGGAGGGGATAGTAACAAGGGAAGGCTTAGGAATGTACAAGGATGTGGACTCAGATTGGGAGATGAGCTGGGGCAGGGGCAGGAAGGAGAGGGGGAATGCAATACCGAGGGCTCGGAAGAACAGGATGAAGAAGAGAGTGCCCAGCACCAGCCCGGAGTCCCAGGCCCACTTAGAAGAGTCCACAGCTGAGATGCCAAGCAGCATGAAGATGACCGTCTCAGCGCAGCTGGCTAGAGTCTTCATTGTGTATTTGACAGTTGTGCGTGACTTATGGGAGATGTTGGCCTCCACATACTTCTTACAGCCCAAGCCACACATAGTCACCCTGGGAGAAGAATGGAGAGACAAAGCAAGTGAGAAGGGGTCGCAGGAGGCACAGTTCTGGGGTCTGAACATGCTACAGGAGAGGGTGTGGCCCATCACAGGATGTCACACTCTCCGCCCAGGAGGCATGGAGACCATCCAAGAATAGCTAGAGGTGGTCCTAGGATAAGGGTTCATATCTCCAGGCTTCCTGCTCAGTGCCTCTTAAAGGGGTAGGTAGGAGAAACATACTCTGAATAGCACACTTTCTGAGGCACCTTGGGGGACTGCTGTGGCCACCCCAGCCAGTGGCACCAGGCCTTGAAGCCAATTCCACCTCAGCCCACACCCCACAGAGCACTTCAAGCGAGAAAGATTGGATTTTGGGGTCCCCAGGAAAGTTCTGGACACAGATCCTAGGACGTTACCTGAGGTTTATTGTCTCCCAAGGGGAGTTTGAGGCTCCCACTCCCACAGGGGCTGAGGGGAACCGATGGACTCCTCAGGGCCCTGCATCTGTCCATACAAGGGCCAACCATCTCCAGTGCCCCCTCCCAGCTGCCTGCCTGCAAGTTCCCCAGGACTCACGCAAGAATGGCGGAGAGGGAGGCCATTTCAGCAGTGAGGTAGGCTGCATAGGCGAGGAGGAAGACCAGCAGTGGCTCGATGATGCGGACCCGCTTGGTGAAGCGTGTAGTCAGGGCCAGGAGGAAGGCAAAGACTAAGCCCACGGCTGCCCCGCCCAGACTGACCACAAACAGGGAGGCTGGGGGAGGAGTGGGTTGTCAGCATGACCCCTGGACCAAACCCGGGCTGACAAGACTTCTGCCTGGCAGGGAGTGGAGGAGGATGCCCACTGCACTCCCCGGGGAGCAGGATCCCAAGAAAGACCCTCCTTCTTAGGTTCTCAGGGCCCATTTCTCCTTAAAGGAGGGAAGGGAATGAGGCGGCCTGAAAAGCCTCCTCTGCCCTGAGGCAGTGGGGACAGGAATGCAGCAACCCAGGGGAGGCAGACCTGCAGTGCCAGCTGAAAGTGGGGAGATACTGACCGACTCCCTTCAAGTAGTCAGTGGCCTGCACGTTGGCAGAGCCCATCTCCACAAAGGAGTTGCAGACCTTGTACAGCACCTGAATGAGAAAAGGAGAGTCAGGAACAAGGGGGAGGCAACAATTGGGACTGCTGGGAGAAGGGGAGCGCTAAGACTGCATTTCTTCCCCAGGGGATCTGGGGTTGGGGGAGGGTCTGAGCCTGCTCATACACCCAACCACTCAGAGCGGGGGAGGGCCTGGGATCAGGAATGGCAGCCAGCTGAGCACTCTCACCACGGTGACTGCATCATTGAGCAGGGACTCGCCAAAGACGATGATAAAGAGAGTCTCGTTGACATGCACCTCCTCAAAGACAGCCAGCACAGCCACGGGGTCCACTGCTGAGATGAGGCTCCCGAACAGCAGGAAGTCCAGCAAGCCAGCCTGCACTCTAGGGGCTTTCAAGGGACAGATGGGGGCAGTACTTGGTGATGTACTGAGTCTCCTACTGCATTCCCTGTGACAAGCCCAAACTCCACCCCAGGGTTAAAACAAGGACACCCAGAGAGGGCCTGGGATGATAGAGAGCATCAGCCTGCTAATCAAGAGACTTAAGCCTAAGGCCTGGTTTTGCCACTCACCAGCTCTGTGATGTTGGCACTGTCATTGTCACATGACCTCTTAGCCATGCCTCCTCCTGCGCCTACCTCACAAGACTGCTGCAAAAATCAACCTGGGAGACGGGCTAAGAAAGCTCTTTGTAACCTGAAAAGCTGAAGTGGCACTGACAATAAACACTGCAGCAGCAGCAATCATAACCACCAGCAGGTGGAAACTGGCTGCTGACTGGCTTTATTAGGGAGAACAAAAGAGTGTGCTTTCCCCCACACCTTGGTTCTCAGCCTAAGGGATGTGACCCTCCCAATTCCCAGCAGGAGGGAGAGAGGCTCTCCATCTATGAGGGCTGAATGTGAAAAGCACCACAGGTTGAGACTTGAACATGTCAAGTCTCTGTGAGCCTCAGTTTCCTCATGTATCTATTGGGAATAATAACAGTATTTTCCCCACAAAGTTCTTCATTTAGCCAGTGCCTAATGCATTAAAAGTACCCTATTATTAGGATTACTATTAATATCACGGTCTCATGTCCTCCCTTCCTTACAGCTCAGGGAGTTCACTGACCCATTAGGAAAACCAGGATGGAGTCCTCAAGTGAAAATTGCAAACTTCTCCTTGCACCTTGGAAGAAGGCTGAATTACCAACATTCAGAATTGAATGAATTTGGGGGAGGGGGGCAGGAAATGAGGAAGAAGGGAGCAGGTCACAGCAGCCTGAATGCAAAGAGCCTCAGTAAAATGGACCTCTCCTGCTAATCTTGGACCTGATATTAAGTAAGTTTAAGGGCCTCTATTTCTTCATCTGTAAAATGGGATAAATTACACCTCAACAGGGCTGCTATAATGAGTCAGTGGGATAAATAAAGAGAACACCCAGTGTAGTATCTTGCATTTTGTGAATGTATACTATGTATTTATTAAAAATAATAAAGTGAGTCAGGATGGTAGGCCCTCAAAGAAATGGTGAGCTGTGCCTCAGGGGAGCAGGGCTGGCAAGTGGCAGAATGGTAACAGGGTAGGAGGCAGCAGGGTAGGAGACACAGGCTTCCCAGCCATGGCAGCCCACACACAGCTGGGAGTCAGGTCCCTGATTATCTGTCATGTTGTAGGAGCCCAGATTCAACTGGCAAAGACCTAAATGAAGGCTTGAGAGCCCATCTGGAGCAATGCCTTCCCCAGAGGATCTGGGGTGGGGGGAGGGTCTGAGCCTGCTCATACACCCAACTAGTCAGAGCGGGAGGTGGGAGGGACCCAAGATGGAGCCTTCCGGTATGGCTCTTGCCAACATGGGATCTCCAAAGCTGGAGGAGAAAAGAGTTGGGTGATGAGTCTGGCAAAACCTCCCTCTGCCAGCTCAGGTCTTAGAGTTACTCACCCACAAGTCCAGCCTGCTGCAGGCCCCAGAGGGCAGCACCTGTTGTGAAGGCATTCCAGAGTGTGCCCACCACGGCATAGGTGAGGATGGCACCTAAGTTGTCAAAGAGCAGCCGGCTTGGCATGAAATAGCCTGAGTCTAGCACGATAGGAGGCAGAAGGAAAAGGAAGAAGGTGCCTGGCTCCAGCTGGTACTCAGCTTTCTTGGCCACAGCCAAGACAATGCCTCCAAGCACCAGTCCCAGTAAAATCAGCAGGCAGCTCTCAGGGACCACAGACGTCACCTTCCGAGACAAGTGAAACACTGCAATGCAAGAAGAGGGCCAGAAGTTTCAGCTCACAGAACACACACACACACACACACACACACACACACACACACACTGGCCTATAACCTCCCAGTCTTAGAAGGTTATCCAAGGTCAGGACCCCTGACCCTGGGACCAAGGAAGGAGAAAAGAAATGCAGGACTCCTAGAATCTCCAACCTTCCAGGGCTACAAAAGTTGTCTATTTCTTGGTGCTGCTACCATGGTAACCTACACCATTGCTTGCTTTTTCCATTTCCAGAAATTCCCCCTCCTCTCTACTTCATATTCAGGGGACCTCACCTTTCTCTGATTTCCCTTATTCGTCACCATTATTTGAACCTCAGCAAATGCTACTCAATATACTTTTATGTATAACATAGGTGTAAAAATCAGGGCCTCTGGAGCCAGGCTGCTTGGGTCCAAAGCCTGGCTCCTGGATTTACTAGTTCTGTGACTTTGGAGCAAATAACTTCACTTCTATGACTTTCAGTTTTCTCAAGAATAAAATGGGAATAAAAACAGTAATGATATCATAGAACCGTTGTGAGGTTTAAATAAGACAATCTACTCAAAAGTATTTGGCCCAGTCCTTTATAGTAAGCACTCAATAAATGTTACCTATTATTATATTACTGTGTCCTGTCTCCCTAACTAGACCATAATGAATATTATACCTCCTAGGAGCACTATGCTAGTCCAATGTGCTTTTCATTAAAAGGCTCACCAAGGACTCAGTACTTTAAAATGTATTGGGTTTAGCCCTGGCCGGTTTGGCTCAATGGATAGAGCTTCAGCCTGTGGACTGAAGGGTCCCGGGTTCGATTCCGGTCAAGGGCACATGCCCAGGTAGTGGGCTCGAGGCAGCCAATCAATGATTCTCTCTCATCATTGATGTTTCAATCTCTCTCTCTCTCTCTCTCTCTCTCCCTTCCTCTCTCTGAAATCAATAAAAATATTTTTTTTAAAAAAGCATTGGGTTTAACAATCAGAAGATCTCTAATTCTTCTGTCTCTATCACTTTCTAATTGTGTGATCTCAAGCATATTATTTAATTTATCTGAACTTCAATTTCTTCTCCTATAATATGGGGGAAATACCCATTACACAGGGTGAGGATAAAATGATATAGTGGGAAATGTGCCTAGTAGGATGTTGGATAAATAGCTGATTCTCAAATGTTAATTAAATATGACTCTGGGGCAAAATAATAACAGATCTGTCTCTAGGAAAAGAGAAGGTGGTATGAAATGGGTTTCTAACATTATTTCCACTTCTACCTTTGCCTCTAAAATAAGTTCTTCCGGCTTCCTCTTGGTCCCTGAGGCCACGAGTGAACACCTCTGTCCAGGCAATCCCTTGGGGTGGTGGGTAGTGGGGTAGGCCTCCATGTTAGCCTGTGTGAGATTCAATGCCAAGACAGTGCCCTTTGGAAGCCCCTCCCCCAAAGGACCTAGGACAGTGCCTGGCACATAGTGGGATCTACATAAAGATTTGTTGAGCCTGGCTGGTGTGGCTCAGGTGTTGAACATCAACCCAGGAACCAAGAGGTCACTAGTTCAATTCTGGTCAGGGCACATGCTAGGATTGCAAGCTCAATCCTCAGTAGGGGGCTTGCAGGAGGCAGCTGATGGATGATGTTCCTCTCTCACTGATGTTTCTATCTCTCTATCCCTCTCCCTTTCTCTCTCTACAAAAAAAAAAAATCAATAAAGCATATTTTTAAAAAAGATTTGTTGAATAAAAGGGGCGGGAGGGATCTCCTAGCAATGAAGCTGGAGGAGGATATCCCAGAACATTCTGATATTCTGCCTATCTTTCTCCTCCTTGCTTTTTTTTTTTTTTTTTTACTGATGCAAAGGAGGCTCTCTTCTCCTACCTCCAGGGGAGGTGTCATCCAATCTAGGAAAAGCACTATGATTCTATGATTTATGGGGGAAACTACAGTCATTGCTATAAGCCTAAGTAAGACAGGAACTCTCCTACAGCTCACAAACTTCTCAGCAAACCCAATTCTTGGCTCCCAAATCTGAGGCTCCTCTCGCCTTGCTCTCCTTGCTGCCAGGCCCTACGCTAAGTTCAGTCATAGATCTCCCACAGACTACCTTTGGTTCCCCCCTCTCTTCTCCTCTAGGAACCCTATTCCATTCTCATCTCCAGAGCATGCATCAACCCCGGCAATTCAATACCCATCACCAAAGCCTGTCCGCTGACAGAACTAGGCTCCCTGACAGCATTTAAAGCCCCCATTCTCCATTATCAATGGGCTGCCACAGCAGAGTGGAGAGTTCTTCAGTTCCTGCTCAGCCTCCCTCCTCTCAGCAGTGTCCCTGGGGGAGGAGGGGGCAAATTCGAGTCTATGTGATTCCTACATGTACCGGTGAGATTGGAGTACAGACTGTGCCAGCATAGACGGGGAGTGAGTAGCAACACAGCTATAATTAGTCACCCCCACAGCAGAGTCTGAACAACAGGGAAAGGGAGGAGGGTCTCTGGTGGGAGGAGGGACCACTGGCTGCTCAGAAGTAGGGAGGAGGGGACAGAGGCTAGGAAAGCTGCACTGCTCAAGGAAAGGATTCTGATGCATAACCTTCAGTGTTGTGTAGACTGAAGGAGGTCGGGGGTATGAAAGCATCTAGTGCTGGCAGCACAGAGTAAGGCCCCAATAAATGGAAGTTTCTTATGCCCTGAAGTGGGAAGAGACTGCAGACCTGAACTTGAAGGGATGGGGTGGGGTCCCACAGCTAGGCACTAGAAGGAGACATCTTTAGGGGACTAGAGGAAAAGTGACAGTTTAGTATCCCGAAAGAGTGGGACACTTGGACCTGGTCTCCAGGGAAAACTGTTCGGGGTCAGGATGCCTGGGTTTCCCCCAAGAACACCATCCCCTCAATGTCCCCTCACGTCCTCACCACTGCCAGGGGGTTCTGGGTGGCTGGGGATTGGTGGAGAAGCGAGACCTAAGGGCTTATTGCAAGGGAAAGAGGGGAGCAGAGAGGGCAAAGGAGTCTAGGGATGGGGAAGTAGAGAGCTAGGGCAACCCCTGGAAAAGGCAAATCCTCAGAGCTCCCACGCGAGGAGAAGGGGAGGAGGGAAACCCTCAAGAGGCAACGCAGGAACTCTGTGAGAGCCCGGATTGTGGAATCACAACCCAAGTCCCAGCACTGTGCCAGAAGGCGGCCCTGATTTGGGAACTAGGGGTTGGGGGCGGGTCCGCTGCCGGCCGGCACTCGAACATACGCACTCACCGATTTTGGCCAGGCTGGCCACCAGGATCCACAGGGCTACCAGGTAGGGGGCCTCCACTTCGTGCCACTGCCAGCGGAAGAGCACCAACCCTGGGAGAGGCTCGCCCGGAGACCCTGGCTCCTGGGTGGGTTCTTCGGTCGCTGCCGCCCCCACCAGGGGCAGCCCTAGCAGCGCGGCGCGCAGCATCCTGCCGCCTGCCTAGTCGCCCTCCCGGCCCCGCGCGGCAGCCGGCCCCGCGTCGCCGCCGCCGCCGCCTACCGGCCGCCCCCGCGTCACAGGCACGTGGGACGCGCTCCCCCCAATCCCGGATCTGATACCCCCAAGCCAGGTCTGGACTCTGAGATCCTGTCCCGGGCGTCCCGTCCGTACTCGGGCTCCCCGGCTCCTTCCGTCTAAACCAGTCTCAGCTCTGGAAATTCTCCAGTGCAGCCCTCCCCCAGGTCCCGCAACCTATCCCTTTCAATCCGCCTCCCCAAAACCTTCCCCGGCTCGGATTCGCGCTGTGAGCGACCACAGCACTCCCGAGTCACCTGCTCGTCCCACCCACGGGAGGTGGCAGCCCGCCGCGGTAGGGCCAGGGGGCGAGATCCAGACAAAAGGGGCGGGTCTCCAAGGCGAGTCCCACCCGGCGGCGAGCAGCTGGCCCCTGGTACCAAGGCCACGGCCGCGGCCGCAGCCGCTGCCGGCGCCTTCCGCGCCGCCCAGCAGAGCCTGGGACCCCCTTTGGGCCCCAGACCAGAGCTGCGCACGCGCACTGGGCGCTCCCAGAAAGCCGTGATGGACAGCGCTGTCCCCAACGTCCCCGGAAAACCCAAGGCCCAGACTGGGCGCAGCTCATGCCGGGCTGAGAAGGAGGCCGTTCCCCTTATCTCCCAAACCGAGGGGCACCATTCCTCTTCATGTCCTTCGAACTACCGGGAACTCTTCTCACCTTTTCCATGAAACAAGAGGACACATCTCCTTCCCCTAAACTATGGAAAACACAGACTACCAATTCCCCTCAAACTAAGAGGGATCCACCCAACTCCCCCCCCCCCAAATCTGAGGGGCATTGGGCTTATCTCGTCCCAAACTGAGGAGGACCGGCTCCACTTCTCATTCAAGCTGAGGGGCGCCCATCCCACTTCCTCTCCAAAACTGAGGGAAGCATGTTCTCCCTCCCTCCTCAAACTGTGTCACCCCATCCTTTCCCCAGAACTGCGGAGCACCGCTTCCCTCTTCTCCCCCCAACTAAAGGAAAATGATCCCACCTCTTCCTTCAAACTGAGTGGAATTTATTTTCTCTTCTTGCTCCAAACTGAAAGGGATCCATCTCCCTGCTTCCCCAAACGAGAGGATCCCATCCACTTCATTCCTCAAACGAAAGGAGTCCGGACCATCTCATCCCTAAACTGAGGGAGACCAGGCCAGCCACTATCTGAGGAAATTTCCGCCCACCTGCCCTATCCACCCCTCCAAGGAGCGCAGCCTCACGGCTCCACGCCCAAAGAAAGCCTTCCGGCCCCCAGCGCGCTCTCCGAGGCCGGGCGCGAGCTCGGGCTTTCCCGCCCGCCGCGCCAGAGAACTAACGGGATTAAGATCGCGTCCTCTGAGTGGCTCGCCGCAAGCCCCGCCTCCGGCAGTGGTTGTGCCCGCCCCCGCGCTTTCCGGGACGAATCTTGGCTCCACCTCCTTCCTCGGCCCCGCCTCCTGGTGGCTCCGCCCCTCTTCAGCCTCGTCCGGTCCGGCCCCTCCCAAATCTAGTTTAGTTGTCGCGGCGGGACCAGGACCTGGTCCGAGACGCGCGGTGCGAGCCAGTGGCAGAGCCATGGCTGGCGGGGAAGACCGCGGGGACGGGGAGCCGGTATCAGTGGTGACCGTGCGGGTGCAGTACCTGGAGGACACCGATCCCTTTGCATGTGCCAACTTCCCGGAGCCGCGCCGGGCCCCCACCTGCAGCCTGGACGGGGCGCTGCCCCTGGGCGCACAGATACCCGCGCTGCACCGCTTGCTGGGGGCGCCGCTCAAGGTGAGGGGCGCCGGAGAAAGTATGGGGGCGATCGAGGGTTCAGGGTTGGTGCCATGAAAGTCTTTGGGAGGTGCCCCTCGGGGAGAGGCTGGAGTGGGTACGTTCCTCTGGGATACTTTTGGGCTGAGGACCCAAGGTCCGCACAGCCCTGCTCGCGGGAACGTCTCTGAAACTGAGGGGAAAACTGAAGAAGGGAGATGGGAGCTTGTGGTTTGCTCCACCCTGGCTGCCCCTAAAAGTGAGGCCCCCCTGGGGAGGTGGTCGAGGGGAGGGGGTATCACTAGCTGCCTGTCTGCCTGGGTAACTGCTCTGGATTGGGTGACGGCAGATATTTGAGTGGTAGCGGACCCAGGAGGCGGAGCTGGGGATGTGTGGACCAGCCTTCACCTCACCTGAAGCGGGGGCGGGACTACGAGGAGGGGCGGGCCGCTGTAGGTGGCAAAGGCTTCGAGCGGTTCCTGGAGGTTGGATTGGATCCTGCTGTGTCGAGTGTTGCCCCTGCAGGTGGGGGTGGGGAGACGGCTTGGGAGAAGAAGAGACTTAACGGGGTGAGGGGAGTCCTGCAGAAGCAGCCCAGCCCAGGACTAGCCCAGCGCGGGAGGCTCCACTGGTGGAAAAGCCCTTTGAGTCACCGCCCCCACCACCCCGTACTCGCGCCGCCGCGGGCCAGCAGCTGGAAGGGAGGGGGCGGGCCGGGCTAATTTTAAACCGCCGGCCTACCCTAGTTTGCTTGCGCCCCGGAACCGACTCGCGCACAATACCGGGGGAGGCCCTTTTCCAGATGGCGGGCCCTACCTCTTCTCCGGCTGGCCGCGCTCAGCCCCCCGCAGGCAGCCCTTTCCGGCGCGCTGGGTTTCCGGGCCAGGACTTTGGGAGGCCACTACTACCCCGCCAGCCAGTCCACACCGAGTGGTGCGGAAAAGGAGAGAGAGTGGGTGGTGGTGCAATCCCCTGCTCCCAGCCTTAGCTGGGTCGCCGAGTTGCGCAAACTTGCCCCCCGGGCTCGGGGTCTCCCTTGGAATGTGCCCCGGGCTCCAGGCCCCCGGCCTGCATTCCTGGCGCTGCGGGCCAGCCCCGCCTCCGAGAATGGGCGGGAGAGGTTGGTGGGACTATTGGCCTGAGGAATGGCACGTGTCCCTGCAAAGCCCGGTATTCAAGGCCATGACTTGTAAGTGTCAGCACGCTGCCCATTCCAGAGTTTTGATGCAACATCTACCCCCCCTGTCCACCCTCGTCCTGCTCTGCTGAAAGGGGCAAACAGGTGGGCCTGGAAGAAGCGCGTCCACCAGCTGGAGGCCACCTCCTATTCAGCTTGGGCGCTAGGGAGAGAGGGGTGCTGAACTGAGTCCAGGTTCCTGAAGCTCCTGGTGCCGAAATAAGCCTGGAGTCCACAGAGAACACAGTATTCCACCCACCACCACCACCCCTACTCTAGGACAGGACTTTCCAACTAGGGGCAGATTTGGGAGGACAGCTACAGGAAAGAGGCTCTGCCCTCTGTTCGCTGCTCCCTAGCTGAGGACACTACTGAACTCAGAATGTGTCATCTCTGCCAACTCAGTCCTTCCTAGTTTCCCCACTTTCAGGACCTCCCACCTGGTGTACTTGAGGGACTGCCATATCCCTCACAGGCAGGATATGGGGGTGGACACATTGGGTTACCACAGTGCCTAGAGCAGGACTCCCTGGGGCTGCCAGCTCTGCCAGCAATGGTCAGATGCACTGTGATGTGCTCATCCCAAATATAAACTGTGACCACAGCCCCAGAATAGAAGGCTGGAGGAAGAAGGGCTCAGAATAGGGTAGGGTCAGGGACATCAGAGATCTGCGAGAGGGGGAGCAGGGCCCTTTTTTGCAAGAAATGTCAACAACTGGTTCCTCCCCTAGTCCTATAAGTGGGTGCCCCAGGGGCACAGACATGACTCAGGCCTTGATAGTCTCTAGAGGGGAGAGGTGACCCAGAAATGCAGGCATCTCTGTGCAGAGCTGTACAGCAGAAACGAGGGAGGGGTTTTGTACTCCCTGCTTCATCCTCTGTACAGTTGTCCAGCAAAGGAACAGGACATAGCCAAGTCTGCCCTCCCAGTCTGGGCACTGACCCCCATCATCCCTGCAGACCCTGCCCCCTTTTCTGGGGATGTACAGAGACCCAGCCCACTTTCTCTCTGGGGCGCCACACCACACACCCCATTGGGCGAGGCCTAGCTTCTTTGAGTTCCCCTAGGGCTTCTTCCTTTTTAAAAGACTTGGAGCTTTCACACCACAGAGGGCCTTGCTCATTTCCTTTCAGTCTAGGAGGAAGCTCCTGGCCACAGCCTCTGACTCATCTCCTGGCCCTAAGGGGGGGGTGAGGCAGGGTCCTGGCAGTGCCTTGGGCCATGCCTGATGTCTCCAGGGAAACTCAGGAATATCTATCTTCCTTCTAGGGCCAGAACCTCTCCCATTCCAGGAACCTGCTCCTGCCCCAGGGGCAACCTGGCCCTCTGGCCCTGCCACTCACCTCCTTACCCTCCCTCTACTACCTTTGCTCTTGGGGTGGTGCTTCAGGAGCCACTCCCTTAAACCCAAAGGCCCTACCACATCTGGGATAGCACTGACTTCTCCCTGGGCTCTGAGCAGAGGGCCCTGGTGTTGCTCTGACCCTGATGCAAAGGCTAGAGGGACCCCCTATTCCTAGCAGCAGAGATAGCCCTAGAAATCTGTCCATTACCAGCAACTTTGTTTCCCCAGGTGTGGCTAAAGATTAGAGTAGGATAGGATGGCACTATCCTAGAATGTGTCCTGACCTTGCCCCCTCCTTGCTCCATCCTCAATCTACCCTTCAGAAGCAGTTGTGGCAAAGAGGCTAAGTGTTAAACTGACATACTGGGACAGGGACCGATTGGAGGGGTCCCAGAGGATTCTTAAGGGTAAGGAGGGGTGCTCTGATGATGAACTGAGACCTTTAGCCCCCTAATATAGAAGTTTCTTTGGGAGATTGTAGAAGATTGGGATGTGGGCATGAGTCATGGCCTCCCTACTCTCCCTATGGCTGGCATGTCCAATTAACTGCTCATTCTGCGCTAAGTAACCTGGTGAAGCACTCAGACTTAGATCCTGGCAAAAGTAGGCACTATTACCCCAACATGTATGGTGTGTGTGTGTGTTCAATAGCATTCCCTTGCTGGAACTGGGAGGACCAGTTTGGGGTATTTGTAGAGTCCAGACAGCTGAGAGGCTGTCTTCAGCACTTGGCAACCCTACAGGCCCCAACCCTCATTCCACCTACCCTCAGGGTTCCCTGGAGCACTTCCAATGAACTTCTGCGTAATTAAGATCTAGGCCAGTTAGGCCCATTCCTGGTTGTGCAGCAGGTGCAAATTCACTGAATTTCTTGGTCTCCTTACCTGTCAAAGGATTATCAGAATCAAACTAGGCAGCCCAGTGTATTATACAGAGGAGGCAAAACAAGTGGGTTTCCCTCCTCAAAGCCCATCCATGTTATCTCAACCAGGAAGTCATGGTCTCCTTGGAGATCTGAGATAACAGGAAAAGAGGCTCATAGAGCACAGGGTCTTGTGTTTATAGGAAAAGGAAAGAAAAAGGCAGTTAAATTATTTCCTAAAACAAGAATCCTCCAGCATATAATTCTGTCCTCTTCTCCATCTTCTTTGTACCCTGCCCCTGGCATGTTCATTCTCACCTGATTACACTGCTATGAAAAATACTGGGGAGTAGACACCAGGGTCCCCTAAGCTTGGCCTGCATATAAAATCATATGTAACAAGTTAGTTAGGGCTGCCAGAAAAACCTGAGCCCAGAGAATCCAAAGAAACATAGTCTGGAGGTTGAAATGAGGGGCTGAGCCTGGGAAGAATGGGGGAGGGACACCACCCCAAGATAGACAGCAGAGAAGTGTGGAAGACAAGAGCCAGGAGGGAGTCACGAATGTAGACCTACACTGACCATGTGCTGACCCTAAGCACTGTCAGCAGGGACCAGGGTTTGGGCTTACTCAGGCCTGGCCCAGCCCCAGGGTGTGAGAAACAAGGCCCAGAGGTTTGGCTCTCAGAAGGGTGACCCCAGGAAGGGGCCAGGGGTGTGAAGGACAAGCACCACTCAGCTGGCAGGAAGTCTCTGTTCTTTGCTGCTTGCCTAACCCTAACCCCCTCCCCCATCTCCATCCAAGACAAACAGCTGGAGGAGGGGGGCACTGTCCTATAGGCTTTAGGTTGCCAATTACCCATGAGCCTCCTCTCCATAAATGGAGCACTGGCAGGATTAGACAGGTGACATTGTTAGGGAAGCCACTAACCACCAGGGTTTAAACCTGCTCATCTGAGGAGGCTGGGGTGGTAAGCACTTAGTCTTGAGGACCCCCTGCCCCACAGGGATACAGGCATCCCAGGTACCCTGCACACTTGAGACTAGAGCGTGCAAGTATGCGTGCAGGAGAGGAAGAAAGCGTGCTGGGCCCCAGCTTTCCATGGGTGTGCTTCTTGGGCCTGTGCCTGGCCAGTGAGGATATACATACAGGTGTCCCCAAAAAATGTATACACAATTTTTTAAATTTATTTTTTTTACAGAGAAGAAGGGAGAGGGAGAGAGAGTTAGAGACATCGATGAGAGAGAAACATCAATCAGCTGCTTCCTGCACACCCCCTACTGGAGATGTGCCCACAACCAAGGTACATGCCCTTGACTGGAATCAAACCTGGGACCCTTGAGTCTGCAGGCCGACACTCTATCCACCGAGCCAAACCACACACTTTAACAGCTAATTTCTATTATATTTTGAAAATGAAATGTATTTTAATAAACACTGCCTTTATAATTATACCAAGTGTGTATACATTTTTTGGGGACACCTTGTATATACCTGACCATATATGCCTGGGTTTGTAAGCAGTTACTGCATATACTCAATCACCCCTCCAGTGTTTGTGTTTATATAACTCCACCTCTCCCCTTGCTTGGCACCCTTGGCCATTGTGCCTCTACCTTTATTTGTGGCCTTTCTCTGAGTCAGGCCTGCCTGCCTCCAGGACTAGCTGGAAAGCAGGGAAGGCAGAGGCAGTGTCTTGTTCTCTGTTCGGTCCTCAGAACCTAAAACCAGCCCAGTTCATGAATGTTTGGATGAGCTGTTCTATATATGTGTGATTTGGGGGATCCCTGAGAGGGGTTGCAGCTCTGGGGGAGATATGTTTCTCTAGGGTCCCAGAAGGAGATGCAGCTGTGCCTGGATGGGGGTAGGGAGGGTAGGCTGCTGAGTCATCTGTGGGAAGAGGGATCAGGAGGAATGTGGGGCTGCCCTCAGCTGAGCTGGCCCTGGACAATGTACCCCGGCCCAGGGGCCTTACCCTCTCCCATCTCAGGCCTATTCCCAGTAGGCCATGGAGAAGATGACTCTGCTCCTACGGAGGGGAGAGAGGCCAAACCCGCCCAAGGCGCCCAGGGAAGGGCAGGCAGCCAGGCAGGAAGTGGGACAGAACAGGCTGGAGTATTTGTTCTATGTCCCATGTCCCAGTCAGTGGGGGGAGGTGGTCACCCAAGGGCCTCACAGGAAGGGCCTGAACTGCCAGGAAGGAGCTGGGTCAGGCTCTCAGGCGCAGCAGGGATGCTACGCAGAGGCAGAGGTGGGGGCAGGAGCTGGGCTCCCTTTCCCCTCAAGGGATCAAGGGCAGCTGGAAGGCCTTGGGCTAGGTCCAGAGCAAGGCAGGACTGGCAGAACAACAGGACTTTTAGTCCCAGTAAGATGGAGACCATAGGCACCCTGACTCTGCAGAGGGGGCTCTCTCTGGGTCATAGCACCTCAAAGAGGAGAGCCACTCAAGTCAAGGGGCCCTTGCTGTGGGGAAGGTGTCCAGGAGAGGCACAGTGCTGCCATCAGCCTCTCCCCAGTCACCTTACTAGGCCCTTCTACAAGTACTTCTCAAGGAGCCAAGTGTCCTGCCCAGTAGTGGAGGGGAGCCAGGCTCAGTGGGGAGAGAGGCACGGGAAGCATGTGCCTTCTTGTTATGATGCAGGTTTCAGGGACCCACTATAGACTGAGTCAGACCCTAAAATCTGGTTTTCAATAGGCCCCTTGGAGGCCTCTGAGGTCCAGGTAGGACCATGGTCACTATAGCCCACTTGACATGGCAAAGACCCTCAGGCCTGGAGGGACTGGGAGCCTGTGGATTAGCCCCTGCTACTCATTGTCTTGATTCAGGGACACACATACACCTCCCAGCTGGGTTTGCACCTCCCAGTGATATCGTTGTATTTAACCCAATTATTAATTAACTGGAAAAGAACAAAGGGAAGGCGGAATATTTAGGCATGCCCAGTGAGGTCTGGGTGACATAGGAAAGGTGATTATCTGTCCGTCACACCCAGGAGCCAGGTCATTGGCCGGAAGAGGCGTGGCCACTGCGAGGGCGCAAAATCTGAGATACATAAGCTCCTAAACAAACAGGTTCCCTCTCTTGCGTGCTGGGCTCCTGGTCCACTTGTTGCAGGGGCACACTCCCCTATATTCATCCACATGGCCCCCACACAGTGGACTAATGGACGGTGACTAGCCTGATGCTATGCCGGACTTAACCCACCATGGGACAGAAACTGTGGACGCTGGCTTTGCTTTTGGCTCTGCTGAATCCCCAGCTGCACCTTTTCCTGGGCTGGTTTAAGGGAAATGGGACTTTTGAAACCCAGGGATATACTCCACGCAAATAAAAATCACTCATTCTCCCATGCAAATCTTAGAAAATCCTTTTTCTCAAAATATCGTAAGAACCCAACCCCCAACACCCAGTGGGTAAAGGGATCCCCCACTTTCACCAGTGGATACCCCACTTCCACCAATAACACCAGCATTCTTTTTTTTTTTTTTTTCTCCTTAACACTTTCTCCCAGGGCTTGAATGCTTGTGGCTACAGCTTATCACCCCACAGGGCTGTGAACTTCCTCGAAGGCAGGAACTTCCTTCCACCTTCTCTCCATTCTCCTTCCTCATTTATGTTCATTAACTCAATACATGTTTAGAGAGAACTTACAATGTGCCAAATGCTATGCTAGGCTCTGCAGATATAGCATGCAGCAGGACTGACATGGTGCCCAAACCCAGAGAACACACGGTTAAAGGGGAAGAAGACTAGTGTCTAGGATATTATACTGCCCTGGGGAAGGCCTCAGAGTAGGGTACACACTGGCATGGAGTGGGTTGCATAGCAAAAGAGTCCAGGAAGTCTTTTCAAAAAAGCCTTATGTAATCTGAAACCTAAAGAATGGGTAAGTGTTGCCGAAACCGGTTTGGCTCAATGGATAGAGCATCAGCCTGCGGACTGGAGGGTCCCAGGTTCGATTCCGGTCAAGGGCATGTACTTTGGTTGCGGGCACATCCCCAGTAGGGGGTGTGCGGGAGGCAGCTGGTCAATGTTTCTCTCTCATCGATGTTTCTGACTCTCTATCCCTCTCTCTTCCTCTCTGTAAAAAATCAATAAAATATATTTAAAAAAAAAAAAAAGAATGGGTAAGTGTTAGCCAGGAGAAGACATAGTACATACAAAGGCTTTGCACATAGTAGGCACATGAAGGATTGCTAAAGGAATGCTTGGCTACGGTGCAGACCTTGTGGTGTGCCTCTCTGCCAGCACCCTGAGTAGGAGGTAGGAGGTCATGAGGTCTCCGTACCTACCCCTGCCACCCCTTCCCCATCCCTGACAGCTGTTCTCTTTGCCCCCAGCTAGAGGACTGTGCCCTGCAAGTGTCTCCCTCTGGATACTACCTGGACCCTGAGCTGTGCCTGGAAGAGCAGCGGGAAATGCTGGAGGGCTTCTATGAAGAGATCAGGTCAGAGCTGGTGAGACCAGGAAGATAAGGCTTGCCACAACCTTGCCCCCATGAGGCTGGCTCAGGTGTCAGCAGCCAAGACACCTGCTCTCTAGCCAAGGACACATGTAGGTCACCTCCTGCTGCCCCAGGGAACTGTGCCAGGGGAATCCCAAGGCCTGGCCAGTGTTACCTGCTACCCAAGATGGAGTGGGGGCTCTCCCACATATCTGAGATACCTGTATTTGCATAAATCCTTCTGTCTGGCCAACCCTTGGGCTTGGAGGAGCAGTTGGGGAGGAAGGAGCTGGGCCTGAGTTGGCATGTGGGGAGGTCTTTGGCTGCCTTGGTGTGGGGGAAGGGACCCCGCAGAATGAGCTGGGAGGTGCTGACTAAGCTGCTTGATTCCAGCAAAGGGCGGAAGCCTACATTGATCCTGCGGACCCAGCTCTCCGTGAGGGTCAATGCCATCTTAGGTGAGTGTGTGAGGGCATCAATGTCCAGCCCAGCTGGCTCAGTTTCTTTCAGGCATGTGCTGGACAGTGGACAGGACAGATCAGAGATAGAATATGTGGCCCCTCCCCATTCCTATTCTGACCTTTCCTTCTAGGGCCAAGGCTAATGCTGCAGCTAGACTGTAGTGGGGGCTGCCCAGAGCCAGGGAGTAAGTAGAGGAGGAGGTGGGGGGTCAAGAATACTAGAATAGCTCCAGCTGGTTTGGCTCAGTGGATAGAGCATCGGCTTGCAAACTGAAGGGCCCCAGGTTCAATTCCGGCCAAGGGCACATGCCTAGGTTGTGGGCTCAATCCCCAGTGGGGGGACGTTCAGGAGGCAGCCGATCAATGATTCTCTCTCATCATTGATGTTTCTATCTCTCTCTCCCTCTCCCTTTCTCTCTGAAATCAATGAAGAAATATATTTTGTTAAATGAAAGTAAAACCTTTTTTAAAAAAAGAATACTAGCCGAAACCGGTTTGGCTCAGTGGATAGAGCGTCGGTCTGCGGACTGGAAGGTCCCAGGTTCGATTCCGGTCAAGGGCATGTACATTGGTTGCGGGCACATCCCCGGTAGGGGGTGTGCAGGAGGCAGCTGGTCGATTTTTCTCTCTCATCGATGTTTCTAGCTCTCTATCCCTCTCCCTTCCTCTCTGTGAAAAATCAATAAAATATATTTAAAAAAAAAAAGAATACTAGAATATTCTTTGAGGTTGCCTATGTCCCCTTGAGGTTACTATGTCCATCCACCCCTTGCAGAAAAATTGTATGGCTCCAGTGGCCCTGAGCTCCGCCGCTCTCTCTTCTCACTAAAGCAGATCTTCCAGGTGAGACCCAGAGGTGGGCTGGGGGTGGGCATCCCAGCCTCAGCCCCCCTAAACTCTCCCATGGTGCCCCCAGGAGGACAAGGACCTGGTGCCTGAATTTGTGCACTCAGAGGGGCTGAGTTGCCTGATCCGTGTGGGTGCTGCTGCTGACCACAACTACCAGAGCTACATCCTCCGAGGTCAGCCCCACTCCTCCCCCAGGACCCTTGCCTTCAACGACCCCTTACTGACCTCTTCTTGTTTCTGTGTCCTCAGCCCTGGGCCAGGTGATGCTTTTTGTGGATGGGATGCTGGGAGTGGTGGCCCACACTGAGACCGTGCAGTGGCTGTACATGTTGTGTGCCAGCCTGGTAAATGGCCCTCCCCCCAGCCATGCACCCTTTTCCCACTGCCTCTCTCTGGGCCTCAGTTTCTTCTCCTGTAAGATGGGCTAGAATGGAGTGAGTCTGTGACCCCTCTAAACCTAAAAGCACTTCAATGCCTGGGCCTACAGCCAGGGTCTTTTTGTTGAGACTCTCCTGTCTGGGTCCAGCCCCAGGAGTCCTTCCCCCACTGCGCCAGGAGCTGGCCCAGCTCTGGCCCAAGCCCCACTCATATGTGGTGATCCCTCCCCTAGTCCCGCCTGGTGGTGAAGACAGCTCTGAAGCTGCTGCTGGTGTTTGTGGAATACTCTGAGAGCAATGCACCGCTGTTCATCTTCGCAGTCAACTCTGTGGCCAGCACCACCGGTCAGAGACTGTCCCTCCCTCCCCCACCACTCAGAGCCTTCTCCTACCTTTCTCCCCATGACTGCTCCCCATTCTGTGTGGCAGGTGCTCTGCCATGGGCCAACCTGGTGTCCATCCTAGAGGAGAAGAATGGTGCAGACCCTGAGCTGTTGGTGTACACAGTCACCCTCATCAACAAGGTGTGTGTGGAGGGGGAACCAAACGCCAGGTGTGAGCCCCTCAGGCTCCTGCTTCAGGCCCCCATGAGCCTTAGCCTCGCCCTCCTATCCCCACCCTCCAGACGCTGGCAGCGCTCCCAGATCAGGACTCCTTCTACGACGTGACGGATGCACTGGAGCAGCAGGGCATGGAGGCGCTGGTCCAGCGGCACTTGGGCGCTGCGGGCACTGACATCGACTTACGTGCACAGCTTGTGCTCTATGAGGTGGGCTCTGGGCTGGGCTGCCAGGGCCCTAGAGAAGAGGGGAGGGGAGGGGCACAGTTCCCAGCGCCCACCCTACCTCAGTTGCTCACATCTGGACCCATGTCTGCTAGAGTGCCCTGCGGATGGAGGATGGAGACATCGAGGAAGCTGCCGCAGGTGGGCGGCGGGAGCGTAGAAAGCCCTCTTCAGAGGAAGGCAAGAGGAGCCGCCGATCTCTGGAAGGCGGGGGCTGCCATGTGCGCACCCCGGAGCCTGGGTAAGAACAGTGCCTCAGCACTTGGGGAGGAGGAATGGATGCACCAGGAGTAACCTGTCTCCTGACAGACCTTGCCTCCAGCCCCACAGGCCCCGCCTCCTCCTTTTCTTCCTCCTCCTCCTCCGGCCCCGACCCACTCACAAGCCCAGTGCCCAGCCCCACGGGCCCTGCCTCTGGCCTCTGTACCTCTGTGAACCTCTTTCCTGCCCTCTCCGTGGCATCCTCAGCCGACAGCTCCTGTGAGAGGAGCATCTACAAGTAAGTAGGGAGACAGAGGCTACTCCCCATCCCCGCGCTCCCAGAATCCTCTCCCCACCTGTCCCTCTGCTCTGCTCCCCTCCATGGACCCTCAGCCTCCTCTGCCCAAACGCGTGCTTTCTCTCTCTTTCTTTCCAGACTTCACCAAACTGCTCCTATTTGGTAAGTGACTGCTGGGGGGTGGAGTTCGGCTCTGACCGACCTCCTCCCCCTGGGGCTTCTCTTCATCTCCTTCTGGCATTATGTCTGGTCTCGGCCAGTGTTACCTGTCTCCCTACCCCCTATTGTCCTTGTTTCTCCGGCACTGTCTCTGACTCTTGTTCTGCTCTGTCTTTGTCTCTTACTGCACCTTGTTCGGCTTCATGTCCGTCTCTCCCCTCCACTTGCAGTTTCCCCTTGTCATGTCTTCCCCAACCCCCTCCTCTTCCCACGGTGGCTGGGAAGGAATCCCTGATAGCACTGCCCAGGTCTGGGTAGGTGTGAGCAACTGGGCTTCCTGGTGGAGCAGACACCACAATTACTATTTCTTCTCTCATTTCCCCCCACCCACCCTCACCCAGGGCCCCTGAGAGCCCACCTGTCCCCCAGCCCTCTACTGGGCAGGCCAGGCTGGAGTAAGTACAGAGGCCAGCCTGCCAGGCCTGCCATGTGCTCAGGGCTTCAGCATTGCTTCTCCCAGCGGGGTCCCACTTGCCTGATGCAGCCAGAGCTTGGGGACTCTTGGGCCCCTTCTCTCCCAGACTTCTGCCTCCTCGGTTACCTAAGGACTAAGCATTGGGATTGGTTCCCTGAGCTCATAGTGGTCCCTGTGCTTCAATAGTGATACCTTGATCGCTTTGACCAGAGATTGAGGACATGGACTCCCAACCTGGAGCCCATTCTCCCAGGCATAGGGCAGGGAGGGGAATCAGGGTGCTGTGAGTGTGGAGGTAGAGGAACAACCTAGGGCTAAAGGAAGGGCCGGGACTGAGGGCCAATGGAGGCTAGAGGGGCCCAGAAAGAGACATTGGATCACTCATTATTTCAACATAAACTGAGTGCCTGTCTCTACCAGGCCCCTTTCTAGGCATAGGTCATAGTTTTCAGAAGCTGCAGACATGCCAAGGGAGGGATGTGCCCATTGGCACAGCTATCCCCCTCCCCTGCTCTAAGGGTCCTTGTCTAGAATCAGGACCATTAACATGAATAGCAAGGTTGCAGGTTAGACATTAAGTAGAACTTCTCTCTGTACGTTGACCTAGGAATGCTGGGTTGGAAGTGACCCTCCCCAGATGTGGAGGATTGAACAGGGGCTGGACTTGGGGGGTCGGATCCTGGGTCTGCTCGGCGCATGGTCTGTTCCTGTGTGTCTGTGTGTGCCTGCAATTAGGGGCAGTGCCCAGGGGACCAGCATGTGCACCACCCTGGGCTGGGGTTGTCAGACACCCGCACTGACAAGTGCCTCCCCCCAGAGCCCGGTTCCTGGAGAATGTGGCGGCAGCAGAAACAGAGAAGCAGGTGGCGCTGGCCCAGGGCCGGGCAGAGACATTGGCTGGGGCAGTGCCCGATGAGGCTGATGGACACCCAGGTGAGTGGGTGAGTGGGCAGAATCTGCCCTTGTCTCCTTGTTGCTCCACAGAGGGCATGACACTGACAGCTGCTGCTCTTTTTTTAGATGCCCGGGAACTGTGGAGTACCCCTGAACCGGTCCTGGTTTCTGCACCCAGAACACCCCAGAGCCCTGCCCCCCGAGTCCTGCTCAGGTCTCAGAGGAGCCTTGAGCCAGAGCCCAAGGAGCCACTGGCCCCACCAAGCCCCAAGGCTGAGCCCACCCAGGAGTTCCCTATCCATGTACCCAAGCTCTGCATTGGGGACCTGGACTTCTCAGATCTGAGGGAGGACGAAGACCAGGACATACTGAACATAGAGACTGTGGAGGCTGGGAAAGGGGTCCCACCCCCACCACCCCCATTGCCCTTGCTCTCTGAAGGCCCCCCACCTCCACCACCCCCACCCCCACCACCCATCAAAGGCCCCTTCCCACCACCTCCACCGCCAGTTGCCCCTCTTCCCCCATCAGCACCTGACGGCCTAGCCCTCCCCACCAAGAGGAAGACAGTCAAACTCTTCTGGCGGGAGCTAAAGCTGGCTGGGGGCCATGGAAGCTCTGGGGGCCGCTTTGGGCCCTGCTCCACCCTGTGGGCCTCCCTGGAGCCTGTCTCTGTGGACACAGCCCGGCTGGAACACCTGTTTGAGTCCCGTGCCAAGGACGTATTACCTTCCAAGGTAAACGCACCCTCATCTGTAGGTAACCCCAGTGGAGAAGGAAGGAAATCAGAGCTCAAGGGTTCTAACTCCTGGGGCTGCGGCTCATTTCCCACGTGGGGAAAGTGAGGCAAAGAGAGGAGCGGGGACTTGTCTGAGGTCTCAACAGGAATCAGCAGAGCCCTAACTGGCACCTAAGCTCATCCCAAGGCTTTAAACATCCCAGGTCCATCCCCAGTTATGGGGTGACCCCACCATTTGGAGGGGGGCCTTGAAGTGTCCTCTTAGGTTGTTGCCCCAGGTAGTCCCTTTCCCAAACTTACACTCTCCTTCCCTCAACCTCAAAGAAAGCTGGTGAGGGCCGCCGGACAATGACCGTAGTGCTGGACCCCAAGCGCAGCAACGCTATCAACATTGGTCTAACCACACTGCCACCTGTGCATGTCATTAAGGCTGCCCTGGTCAACTTCGATGAGTTTGCTGTCAGCAAGGATGGCATTGAGGTAGGGATAGCCAGCTGGGGGTGTGGAAGGGAGTGGGAGGTCCAGCCCTCTCCTTTGGTCAGTGGGCATGGGCTTGGCATAGCAGTCCCCAGACCCTGGGGCTCCCCCAGATCTCCCCCAGATTGCCTAGGGAGAGTCAAGACCAACACCTGAGGCCTCAAGCCAGCACTTACTGGCTTGTGTGGGGTGGTGGTTGCGTCCTCAGAAACTACTGACCATGATGCCCACGGACGAAGAGCGGCAGAAGATCGAGGAGGCCCAGCTGGCCAATCCTGACATACCTTTGGGCCCAGCTGAGACTTTCCTGATGACTCTTGCCTCCATCGGGGGCCTGGCTGCCCGCCTACAACTCTGGGCCTTCAAGCTGGACTATGACAGCATGGAACGGGTACCTGGGGTCATGGGTGGGACAGGCAGTGGGGGCAGATGAGTATGATGACCACGAAGTCTGAGTCCCCGGTCTCCCACACCAGGAAATTGCAGAGCCACTGTTTGACCTGAAGGTGGGCATGGAACAGCTGGTGCATAATGCCACCTTCCGCTGCATCCTGGCCACCCTTCTGGCTGTGGGCAATTTCCTCAATGGCTCCCAGGTGAGTGACAGCACATGAGGGCTGGGGGCCAGGCTGTGGAGCCAGCCAGGCCCAGGCTCAGACAGGGTCCTTTCAGAGCAGTGGCTTTGAGCTGAGCTACCTGGAGAAAGTGTCAGAAGTGAAGGACACAGTGCGTAGGCAGTCGCTGCTGCACCATCTCTGCTCCTTGGTGCTCCAGATGCGGCCTGATTCCTCCGACCTCTACTCGGAAATCCCCGCCCTGACCCGCTGTGCCAAGGTTAGCACCAGCCAGGGGCTTGAATAAAACTGGCCAGGGCCTGAGGGAGTGCTGCTTCCTGGGGCTGGCTTCTCCCCTCCTATTTCAACAGCTGTGCCAAGGCTGGCTCGGCTACAGATGTTTGTGCCAGAAATGCTTCCCTCTATTGGCCTGGCTATACCTACTCAATCTTGGGGTCTCAGTTTCACTGCCACTTCCTCAAGAAACCTTCTCTGTTCCCCATTGGACCAAATGAACTTGTCTGTTTCCTGTGGTAGACCATGAACTTTTGGAGGGCAAAGGTTGGATCCCATCTGTGTTCCTCTGGCCTGGCTCACCAGCCTGGCACAGAGGCAGCCTCAGGCAGTACCTTCTTGTGGGGGGACAGCCTGTGTACCCCCCTGCTTTTCCAGGTGGACTTTGAACAGCTGGCTGAGAACCTGGGGCAGCTGGAGCATCGGAGCCATGCAGCCGAGGAGAGTCTGCGGAGCTTGGCCAAGCATGAGCTGGCCCCCGCCCTGCGTACCCGCCTCACCCAGTTCCTGGCCCACTGTTCCCGACGCGTTAATATGCTGCGAGTAGTGCACCGCCGTGTCTGCAACAGGTGGGATTGTGGGCCTGAGGCAGGCCCGCCACCCTGTCCCTCACCCCCAAGTAGGGCTCACCATCCCTTCCTATCCTGACCTGCCTAGGTTCCACGCCTTCCTGTTGTACCTGGGGTACACCGCACAGGCAGCCCGTGAAGTACGCATCATGCAGTTCTGCCACACGTTGCGGGAGTTTTCGCTGGAGTACCGGACCTGCCGAGATCGGGTGCTCCAACAGCAGCAGAAGCGGGCCACGTACCGTGAGCGCAACAAGACCCGGGGACGCATGATCACTGAGGTGCGTGCCCCTTCCAGGTCTTGACTGCCACTCCCATGGCTGCCTTCCCTGCCTCCCAGCTCATCATTCTCCCCTCTCCAGACAGAGAAGTTCTCAGGAGTGGCTGGGGAAGCCCCCAGCAACCTATCTGTCCCAGTGGCTGTGGGTAGTGGGCCAGGCCAGGGTGATGCAGACAGTCACGCCAGCATGAAGAGTCTGCTGACCAGTAAGCCTGAAGATAAAACACACAGCCGCCGCAGCAGAGGTGGGACCTGTGGCCGCTAGGAGGAATGGGTTTTGCTTTGGGGCCACCTCGGCCTGACCTCCCTATCTGGCCTCCCTCAGGCCTGGTCCAGAGCAGCTCCCCAGTGCCCACAGCAGTGGGGGCCTCCAATGCACCCCCAGAAGAATCCCCAGGCTCCGGTTCACCCAGTGACACTTCAGATGAGATCATGGACCTGCTGGTGCAGTCAGTGACCAAGAGCAGTCCTCGTGCCTTAGCTGCTCGGGAACGCAAGCGTTCCCGTGGCAACCGCAAATCTTGTGAGTACTGCCCACATACCCACTGCCCACTTTATCCCCAGCAATCCCCTCCAACCCTGCTCTGTCCCTGCAGTGAGACGGACATTGAAGAGCGGACTTGGAGAAGACCTGGTGCAGGCACTGGGACTGAGCAAGGGACCTGGCCTGGAGGTGTGAAGCCGCTGCCTTCAGGATACCTACCTGGGCCACAGTTTGCATGCAAAAGACTATATAAAGTGAGGAGGGGCCAGAGCAGAATTCTGGGCATCTTCTCAACCCTGACGTCACTCTGTACCCAGTGGCCAGTGCCTTGAGCAGTATTATCAGTGTTTGTGTGTTTGTGTGTGTGTGTGTGTGTGTGTGTGTGTGTAAGCTCCCAGAACACGTGGAGCATAATAAAGTTTTCTTAGCCAATCCAAGAGCCTTTTTCTTTCAAGGTATAGACCATGCTTTCAACGTCTACAGCAGTAGGGAAATACCAAAGTATTGGTTCTTCCTGCCTCATGCCTCATCATCACACAGCCATTAGCCACATTCTAAGCCATTTATTCAACAATCCTATGCCTTAGACTGCTTTTGGCCCCTGGACTAAGCCCTCATTACTCCTAGCATGGGGCCATGCAGCCTGATAGAGCCACCTAGCGCCCAGCAACCAGTAGTCACAATGTCAGTGGCTATAATCGTTTCATCTGCCGCCGTTCCTGCCGGCGCTGCCTTTTCTCATTGTGCTCCGGCGCTGGGGCACCACTGTCTGCCGTGAACCAGGGGCCCAGCACATTCACCCACAGGAGGTAAAGGGCCCGTCCTGGAGCCTAGGAGAGAAAAGGTAACTTGAAACCAGGTTCAGGAAATAAAACAAGAGATGGGTTAGATTCCCCAGCCCCTTCTTGGGAGTCCAACAACCCACGCACCAGGAGCCAGAAGGACCAGATGTAGAGGGAAAAGCAGCTGAGCACCTGCACAATGGCTGTCAGTAGGATCACATCCTTAAGGTGCCTGTGGATAGAAGGGAGACTGCAGGGGCCAAAAATAGTAGATGGGCCCCAATTCACCTCCCACCCCTTCAAGTTGCAGGCAGCTGTGGATCTTGGGCTATCTGGGCCCCAGCACCACAGCCCTGGGGCCGCTCACCTGAGCTGGCGGCGGGGGACACTCACTCTGCCATGCCCTGCTCCATGTTGAGGTCCATTCCACCATCCATCAGGGCCCCATCCTCAGAGAAGGCCGCCCGTGCCATGGAGCTCATTGAGTGGTAGCTGGCCCCATATACTGCCAGACTAAAGCCCAGGGCCACCTGCAGATCAAGAATGGAAGTATCAAAGGCCAGCCACTAACCCTATGTGCTTACCCACTTCCCAGGATGGGGAACACTTACCCAGGCCCAAAATGAGGCAGATGAGTAGAAGAAGGTCAAGGTCACAAGACAGTAAATGGCCTGCAAGCAGACACAGGATCAGGCTGGGATCAAAGCTACCCTAAACCATGGACCTCCCTTGACTCTGACCAAGAGTTAGGCCAGGCTGTGGAAGAAGACAGGTTGTTTCTTACAGGATTGGGGAAAAAGAGGTCTGCTTCCCGTCCTGAGTACCCAGACTACTCTCTGACACATCAGCCTAGGAAAGAAGCCTCGGTATTTGGAGTGGTAAAGGCTCTCGAGTCCATCTCCTTTTGTTGTTTTGACTACTCAACATTTCCTCTGTACAGGATCTATCTATTTATTTATTTTTGGAATTTTCTTCTAAAGCCTTGACTCACATACCACCGCCACCGCCGCCGCCGCCGCAGCCCCCACTACACAGAACTGAGGACTCTGGGACCTTGGGGAGGCACAGAAATAAGAGCCAGGCACTTACATTGGCCCCCAGTATGATCCGCAGGTAGAACTTCAGGGTCTCTCTGTTCTCTTCAAATATCTGCTTCTTCCCTCTTGTCCCCACTTTGCCCTTGGGCTGCAGAAGAATGATGAGATGCTTGTCAGAGCCCTCCTGGGCAGGGTCCTCTTCACCCTCCCCACCAGTCTGGTTAGCTACAGAGTTCCAGTTGCACCTCATCCAGTTCCCGATGGTGCTCAAACGTAGCACAATACTTGGGATGTCTACCCCTCCTCCAGGCAATCCTGCTGAGGGCTGAGGGCATTCTTTCCAACAATCTCAGCAATGATCGCCTGCACACCCTGGGGCAATACAACACTAGGCTGATATTGCCTGGCTTCCCTGGTAAGGTACAGCTTTGGGCTGATGACCCCGTCAAGGGGAATTCCTGAGTGGCGTTGAATAGTGCCCCTCTCCGGCCTCCACTGGAGCAGGCACGATCTCGGCTGACACCCACACCCTTCTGGCCCCTCAGACCTTTAGCCAGTTCTGGTGCTATGTGATACCGACGCCCAACCCCACTCCGGCACCAGGTCTGGTACGGTCCAGCGCTGCTCCCTTCCACCCCCGTGCATCTAGTACGGCCCGGCCACTGAATGGCGCCTCCCTCTGGCCGACCCGCTTCTCTTGATGTCCTTCCTCTGTTTTCAGTCTCCCAGACCTGTAAGCGCTTTGCCGATGCGGACCCCGCCCTACCCGCTCTCCTTACCGCCATGGTGCGACGCAAACACCCAGCCGGGGAAACGAGGAATAGCGAATGAAACCGCGATCACCAAGTACCACATCGGCAGCACAGGCACTTCCGGTGCAGACCCAAATCGTCACAACTGGGACGGAAGTGAGTGGGCCACTTCCTTTCCTAGCCCCGCCTCCCAGGGTCCGTGAGACTACACTTCCCAGATGCCTTGCGCGGGGGCGGAGGCGGCAGGGATGCGATGGCGGAGTCGTTGCCCCTGGAGGTGAGAGGAGGCTGCCCTCAGGTCCAGGTCGGGCCAGGCCCCGCCCTCAGGGTCCGGGGCTGTGGGGAGGGGCTGTCAGACCGCTCGCCGAGTCCCGCTAGCCAGGCGGAAATGACCCGAACGGTAGATCAGAGGACTTGCAAGCTCTGGGTAACGGCCCCACCGTTAGGCTACTCCGTCCCCTTAGTTGGGGGACATCCTCTTCTTCCCCATCGGCCCCAGGAGATGGCTGTTCTGTCACCTCAGAGAGAACAGGGCCTCTGCCTACCCACCTTCTCTTGAGATGGCCGCCCCTCCCCCTCAGTAGTGGACGGTATCTGCTCCATCCCATCGTCCCCAAAGGGTAACCGATCTTATTCCATTGGTCCCTTGGGATGATCGGTTCATTCCCTCCACCCTGAGAGATGGCTGTCCCCTACCTCTGGCGGTGGGAGACTGCCTTTCCCATCAACTCCGGGCAAGGTCGCTGAGTTCTGTCCCCGAAGACTGGCCTGCTCCCCCTTCCCTCCGCCTCCAGTGATGGCCGCCCCTACCTCCTTGACCCCAAAGGATGTTTGCCCCTCCTCCTTAGCCTGGAGCAAGACCTCTCTGCCGCCATTATTGAGAGCAGGTAACAGGTTTTGTCCCCAGGGGACTCTTGGATGACTCCTCCATCCTTTTTGCCCTGAGAGTTGGCCGCCCTTTGTATGCCTCTGGGAGACTAGACACCTTTTCCACATCAGCCCTGGAATGGCTCTCCTTCCCCTTAGCAAAAATAGGACTGCTCCCACCCCATTGAGCCCCCCTACCATGGCATCTTTTCTCCCTTTGGCCCCAAAGCTTATCTACTTCATCCACATAGATCCCAGGAATGACCAGTCATCTCTGGTAGCCTCTTGGGATGGGGTTCATGGGATGGCCACTCCATCCTTATCACTGCCTGCTCTGGTCTCTCTAGAAAAGCCACTCCCCTTCCCAGCTCAAAGAATCCCCTCAGTGAGGACAGGTGTTTTGCCCTCTACTATTCATTGATCCTTAGGTTGGCTGCTGAGCCCCAGAAGATGGAATGGCCACTATCTTATCTCAGCTCAGAGATAAGATATCTGCCTCCCCTGCGGGTTGGAGGCTTGGTCATTCCCAGTCCCCATCTGTGTTCTCTTCCCCACGTCTAGCCTCCTCCCCAGTCATTCTCTCAATAATTGATCTGCTTTATCGCCCCACCCTGAGCAAACCTTTGGTGAAAATAGAGATAGAGGACTATCCATCCTTAATTCAATCCAGTGAGTATTGGCTGAGCACCTTCTGTGTGCTAGGGATGAGAGGAGATCAGAATGGGCTGATGAGGTCAAGCTTAACGAAGGGCATTCTAGGAAAGAGGCTCACATAGGCAAAGGAAATAGACATGCTGTGTGGGGAGACTGGATTGGGGAAGCTCTGGGATCAGGGGTCTAGTTGGGCATGGAGGCCTGGCAGTGCTGACCCAAGAGTGGAGATAGTGTTGTGAGGGTACTGGGATACCCTAGAAGTTTTCATCAGGAGTGTGCTGAGACCGAAAGCTATTTTTTGGAAAATTAACCTTGCTGCAGTGTGCAGAGTGATTAGCAAGCATGAGCCTGGAGGCAGGAGAGTCAGTTGGAAGATTGTAAAAGGAATCCAGGTTTAGAATGATGAAAATCTAGGCTACTAAGTAAACTTTCAAAGGTAAAAATATTAGTATCAGCAATCCAGCAACCATTTATGGAACACCTACTAGGTGTCAAGCACATCATATCTAATATAACTATATCTTAATCCCCATGAGACTATGACATATGTTTTCTAATATCCCCATTCTAGGAAGTAGTGGAATTGGGGTTTAAATGAGTCTACATTATCCTGGCCTAAAGCCTATGCTTGACACCTGTGTCTGAGAGCAAGGGACAGAGAGTATGACAAGTACAAAGTATTATCAAGACCTTCAGAGGAGATGCACTGTTGGCATTGAAGCTCAGGTGCTGGAAAGTTGGGAGATGGGACTGCTTTGGACTGAGGGCAGAATATGAATTCTGGCTGAGATGAAGGTGATAGTAAAAGTATTTGGGTGAAGGCTTCTGTGGACAGTTGGCGACACTGGAATAAGATAACATGAGGATATTGAATTGTTGATTATTCCTATAGAGGTAACTGTGGAAGCCATGCAAATGTTTATTCTAGAAAGTAAACAGATGGAAAGACCCAAGCCTGAGCCCTGGGAACCACTGATGATCCAGAGACAGGGCAATTGGAGTGGTGAGTGGAGCCCTAGAAAACAGAGTATCATAGGAGTCAAGGAAGGAAGACTCCAGAAGAAGAGTTAACATTAGATCATTCCTGGCCTCACAGCCGACTCCCTTTACAGTTCCCTATAATAGGGCTTCCAACCTCCCCCACCCCTCCCACCAGCCTCATAGAGCATAAGTGCAGCGAGGGCCTGAGCCTCCTGGGCTGGATCTTGCTGGGATCATTTCTTAACAGCTGAGAAGGCAAGTTGGCAGAGGAGAAGATGGGAAAAGAGTGCGTTCCCAGAGCCTGGTCTATGAGGGCAGGAGGAGGACGTATACCTTCCTGGAAATCAGAGGAACACCTGGCTTGCTATGTTGTAGATCCTATGCAAAATATGTTATTTAATTCTCACAATATATATTAAACCTCATACAACTGCCATTTTGCAGATAAGAACAACAAGGCTCAGAGAGGTCAGTTGATAGAGTAAGGATTTGAATTAGGTTGATCTGGTTCCAATGCCCAGGCTCTTATGACCGAACTGAGCAGGAAGTTTGATTTTTATCAGTCTGTACAATCCTGCACCCAGAAAAGTAAAGGTTCATTCACAGCAAAGATACTTGGGAGGTGGAGATGGGACCTGAGGACTCTGTGAAGCTTAGGATTCAACATGAAGTAGAAGCCAGTGATGTAGTCCCCTCAGCCGGGCTGTGCTATCAGCCAGAGAAAGTCCCCCAGGCCGCCAGCTCTAACAGCCCCAATGCCCTCTCTTTTTCCCTCAGATGCTCACATATATTCTGAGCTTCCTGCCTCTGTCAGATCAGAAAGAGGCCTCCCTCGTGAGTCGGGCTTGGTACTATGCAGCCCAGAATGCCCTTCGGGAGGTAAGGTGCCCACCCTCACCTGGCCCTTTCTCAGTTGTCTCTCACATCAGCTTGCTCATGGCCCTACTCATACATTGTCCATCATTTATTCATTATACATATTCATATATACATTATGTTTGTACATACTTGGCTCTGGGACTATACAGATGAATAAGGCATAGCCCCTTCCCCGAGGAGCCCACAGTCCAGTGGACAGAAAGACAAGTGATCATAACATCCTGTGCTCAGTGCTGTGGCATTGGAATGAAGGGTGCACCAGAAACATGAGGAAGGACATCCAAAGGAGACAGCAGCATCGGGGAGGGCTTCCTGAAGGAATAGGATGAGGATGAAGGTTGGCCTTTCCAGGACTGGTAGCAACACAGGTGAAGGCACCAAGGTGTGAAATAGTTCTGGAAACAACCACACAAGTTCCCAATGACTGGAGCGTAGATGTGTGTAGGACAAGTGGTGGGCAATAAGGTTACAAAGGGGTCAGACTACAAGCTGGTAGATGTGCCAGGTGGCATTGCTGGGGTTTTCTCCTGGTTACCATCCTGGAGCCTTTAAAGAGATGTTAAGGCTGGGAGTGACACAGGGTGATTTGTGTCTTAGAATTCTGCAGTGCAGAGTGGGCTGGAGAGGGGGAGGCAGAGTATAAGGAGACAGCCAGCTTGGAGGTGAATGCAGACATCTGTCCGAGTTTGAAAAGCAAGCAATGGTAACTCCTTGTTTTAATTTTTACTTATTAATGAGGTTGAATAGTTTTCTCATTAGTTGACCATTTATATTTCCCTCTTTTGCTTATTCATGTTCTTTATCCATTTAATTCTTGGGGTCTCAGTATTCTTATCTATTTGTATAAAATTTTTATATATTAAAGAGATTAATCTTTTACATATTTATTGAAATATATTTCTAGTATGTTTGCCTTTTATTTTGATTTGTAGATATGTGTTTATTTATGAGATACAGAGATTAAATTTGTTGTTGATTTTGAACAGCCTTTTTTATTTCTTCCATTGCTTTTTTATTTGAATATGTTTTTATTGATTTTTATGTAGAGAGAGGGAGGGAGAGGAGGAAAAGAGAGAGAAACATTGATCTGTTGCCTCCTGTTAAACCCACAACCTGGGTGTGTGCCCTGACTGGGAATAGAATCGGCAACCTTCTGGTGCATGGAACAGTGCACAATGCTCAACCAAGTGAGCCACACCGGTGGCTCTTCCATTGCTTTTAAACTTAGGGATCCCTTGCCTCTTCAGAGATTTGATAAATATACACTCATGTTTTCTTGTTTTTTTATTAGACTTTATTTTTGCTCACAGCAAAATTGCTTCTTCTATTTTACAGTGTGAATCTTTATATTGTTTTTATCAGTGAAATTATTTTGATTTATGCTATGAGATAGAAGCTAAACTGATTAGCCCAAATACCATTTATGTATAATCTTCCCTTCCCCTTCCCTGCTGGATTAGAATCCGAATTTGTCACATATTAAAAGTGGAGGGCCTGTTGTCGAGTTATCCAGTGTCATTGAGATTACTGTCTGAGGGAATTTGATTTGGACCTGTTTAAAACTTGAAGTAAGACATATGGATGGTAAAATCTAGTTGGTAGTTGGATTTCTGGGCAGGATGATAAGGAGGTAGTGCCCCAGCTCGTAGATGCTATGGAAGGTTCTGGCTCACCAAGGCCACATTAGGGCCTATGGCTCACCAGGCCAGGCTAGGATGCTGGACTCAGTGGCTTCTTATTCTCCCTGACCTGCCCCATTTACTCCCAATTTTTCTCAAATAAGAAAGTAGACAAAGCAGCACCCCCACATACACCCAGGCTCTGCCTGTTCCCAGGGGTGGGGGTTGGGGGCTGGTTGCCTGCTGCTGGGTTGGTCACTGTGAAGAACTTAGAACATCTCAGCTTCTGCCCTCCTCTGCCTTCACCTCTGCCTTCATCTGGAGATCTAACTCCTCTCTAAACACCCAAGCCCCTGAGTTCCAGGGCCTGTTTCCTCCAAGGCCTTCTAGAGAACAGGTGTGTTCGCCTTGGATTTCTGTACCAGCAGACAGAGGGCCATTTCTCTATCAGGTGGCTCTCCTAAGTCTGCACACAGAGGCCTGGAGCCTCAGCTCGGGCTTCAGTAGCTACAACGCAATCCTGGCCTCTCACAGTCAAAGGACATGTGTCACTTTTAGCAGGTGTAGGGCATTTCCCAAAGGACTTTGCATTTACTCTGAAGACACCAGCATTGGGAAAGGAGGAGACCAAGGGCTAGCTGGCCTCTGTGGCTAGGGCGGCTAAATCTGGAGTAGTTACCCTTGCAGTCCTCTCTTGAGCCTCTAGAAGCATCTTCCTAGGGCCTGGGAAGGGGGCTTCGCTATCCTGGGACCAAACACAAGGACCCAGGAGCCTGCTGCTCTGCCCCCCACAGGTGATACATATCCCTGAAAGGCTGCTCCTGAGCTCCTACACTTGGAGTCCAGGCTAGACCACCAGGTGATGACTTAGAGGCTGCCCCCTCCCCACCAAGAAAAATGGTGGAGAGCAGGGAGGCGGGTGAGCTGGAAGTCCTTTAGGCCAGGCCCTGCCCCTTTATCCAGTGGCTTTCACTGTTACCAGCCCTGAACTTGGACCCCGGGCTGACTGCCAGTGCCTTCCTTCACTGTTTGTCTACCTTGTTTATAGGGAGGCAGTGGGAGAGAAGAGAACATTCCACCCCTTTACCCCACCCCACACCCCCGGCTCAGGAAGGAAGGGAAAGAAGGAAGGCTGAAGGCAGAAGGAGCCGGGGCCTGCGGGGGTGGCTGAGGGGGCGGGTGCTGCCTGGGTAACCAGCAGGCTCTGCACTCCCCCAGCCATAGTTCACTCCATGCATCATCAGACTGGCTCATCTGGCGTGCAGAGCGTGGAAATGGCTGGAGGCCTGCTGTACCTTCCCTTTCCAAAATCTTTCCTCCCACCCTCACACTGGGATGTTCCCCAGCTCTCCTGAAATCTGAGAGAGGGACCCAGGTCCTTGGGAGTCTCTACTACCCCACTGTGCCCCAGTGTCCATGAGGGGATGTGGGGAGCGCTCCTCTCATACATAATGACCTCGCTCGGAATGGGGTGTGGAAAGGGAACCTGGTTTGACCCCCCAATCCCTGTGGAAGCAGCCAGGAGCTGGTCCCCATCACTTACCAGCCACTCCTCCCCATGATGACACCACGGTAGCCATAGATGACTGCTTCTCTCGGGCAGAAGTCAGGCTGGTTTCTCCGCACCTGGGGCTGAGTTCCATGTGTCTTCCTGGGAGGATCCTGTGGACAGATATCTTACAGGAGTGCACATTGTGTGCCATGTCTACCTTTTTTGCTCTCTTTGATGTTCTGTGGGGCACCGCAGGGAATGTGAGTGTGTTCTTACAGTTGCTGACAGAGCAGTTTTCCAGGGAGCTTGCTTTCCTGCATCAGGATCATGCTGATACATTAAGACAAGAGCCTGTTTGAGTACCACTTGCCTGCAACCTGGGCATCCACAGGGTTGAGGAACAGGGCTAAGATTTTAGAAGTCAAACCCTTTTCTCCCTCCTGCCACAGACCTGTTCCACAAAGACCTGTACCCACTGCATTTTAGCTCCCTCTGGCACAACAAGGTCAGGGAAGGTTCTGTGAAACATCTCATTAGCTGGGGGCTCCCCAAACTCCTACACAAGCCAGCTTATTCCCACAACGACTTAGCCCTGAGCTGGCCTCCTGCCTCCCCCGCTTCAGCTGTCTGCTCCCCACTCTCGCTCGCCTGTTCCTCCAAGGCAGGGCCAGCTCAACTTCCTCGGCGCCCCTGAGATTCATTCATTCATTTCAGAGAGGAAGGGAGAGGGAGAGGGAGAGAGAGATAGAAACATCCATGATGAGAAAGACTCATTGATTGGCTGCCTCCTGCCCGTCCTACACTGGGGTCCAAGCCAGCAACCGGGGCATGTGCCCTGACTGGGAATTCATAGGTTGATGCTCAACCACTGAGCCACACCGGCTGGGCAAAGATTCATTCTCTTGGTTCCTGCCCCCAGAAATGGAGGCTCTCCTTCCTTACCTGGATAAGACGGAACCTCCAGAGAAGATCCTCGGGAATCACAAGCACTCTCAAACTCTGGAGCCTGTGGAGCTCACACGAGTTAGTGTGTGCACATACACACATGCATGCATGCACACATTTTCACTTACACACAAAACCCATTTTTGCAAACATGTGGCTGAGACACTGAAGCCACCAGGGGGCCTCAGCCTCACTGCCTGCCCCAGATCTCTGGCATCTGGGCCACAGCGGGTTGTGGTGAGTGACACCTGCCTCGCTTCTTCCCGCCTTCAGCTGATCTGAGGGCTATGTATATGCTCTTGAGAAAGTAGCAGAGGCTGGTTGCTTATTAGCTAATACCAGCGGCTGAGTCCATGGGTCTCAGGGCCACCTGCAAGTCCCAAAGGTTGAGGTCCTCCTGCTCCCTGGAGGCTTTTCTGGGCCTCCTCCAGGCCATCCCCTACCCCTCCTGTACCCTGCATGCCAACTCCCCACTCCTCACAGGACTCCATAGGCATGTAGACCCATCCATCACTAATCTCATGTCCTCCCCATAGTCATCAATCCCCTTGGGCCCCAGTGTGTCTTACCCTCCCTGCTCCCACTTCCCACTAGCACCCCTCAACCACACATGACATTTCATACCATAGTGGGCCCTCTGTGTAGAAGGGTCCTTCCCTGACCTGCCCTGAACCTCTAACCAGCAACTTGCCACCAGATCTGATGCCCAGCACGCTCTGAGGTCAGAGGGCTAACCCAAGTCTGCTGCTGCCCTTTAGATAAATGTGCGGTACAATATCCCTGTGTCCTCGGCCTCTCTCCCAACCATCAAGAGCCTGGGCCTCAGGGGCGTCTCCTGCATCGGCCTGACCAACCTGGATGGCTCACCAGCTTCACACCAGGTGCTGCAGTCTATTGCCTACCACCTGGGCCCCCACCTGCAGAGCTTGTGCCTCAGTGGGGGCAGCCCCACAGAGGCCTCCTTTGTGGCCCTGATCCTGGGCTGTCCGGTCCTGCGTAGCCTTGACCTCAGTGGCTGCAACAGCCTCTTTGCATCGGGCACACTGCTAGCTCAACCCGAAACAGCACAGCAGGTCCAGCAGGCACTGAGCGGCCTCCGAGAGCTCAACCTGGCTGGCCTGCGAGACCTGGCTGACCGCAGCTTCAACAGGCTAAGCAGCTGCGCCCCCAGCCTAGAGCGCCTCTCCTTGGCCTACTGTCATCTCACCTTCGAGCTAGGCCCAGTCTGGGGCTCCATCAACCCCCAGGACTCCTCCCCATCCCAACTTTCCTTCCACAACCTGCTGCGATTCGTGGAGGAGCGGGCTGCTAGGCTGCGCGCCCTGGACCTGAGTGGCACTGGCTTGCCACCTGAGGCCCTGCAGGCCCTGGGCCAGGTGGCCGGGCTACAGCTGCAGGAGCTGAGCCTGCACAGCTGCCGGGACCTCTCCACAGAGGCTGTGGCTGCCCTTTGCTGCCAGCAACCAGGCCTTACCTCCCTGGACCTCAGCGGCTGCTCCGAATTGGCTGACGGGGCACTGTTGGCTGTGAGCCGGGGCCTGCGGCACCTGCAGCGCCTGAGCCTAAGGAAGCTGCAGCGGCTGACGGATGCGGGATGCACAGCCCTTGGGGGCCTGCGGGAGCTGCAGAGCCTGGACATGGCTGAGTGCTGCCTAGTGAGCGGGCGGGTATTGGCCCAGGCTCTGGGCTCAGTGCGCAGAGCTCCACCCCCACTGGCCTTTCTCAGCCTGGCCTACTGCTCCTCACTCAAGGTGAGCCACCACCCCTTCCTTCCTCCCCAGGGCCAGGGCTGGAGAAGTGGAGGTGTGGTACGAGGGAGAAACTGCCTGGTGTTTGTGTCCAAGTAGTTAGAACTGAACTTGGAACACATTCTGGAAGAGGAAAGGGGCCTAGACAAGACAGTGTGGCTGTGCGGCCACCAGCACCCTCCTGGCAGCTCCCACTGTGGGCTCAGGTAAAGGGAGGCCCAGCCCGTGAGGTGGCATCCACTGCGCATGCCAAGCGCTCAGTGACCACTGCAGTCGGGGGCACTAAAACCAGGTGTTCCAGAGGCTAGGGAGGCTGGAGAAGGAGGTGACAGAACTGAGCCCTATGGGGAGGGGCACCAAGGGAGGTAATGTGATGTGGGGGCAGCAGAGTCACTTTCTGTCTGTCAGTCTCTTCAATAGGGCTCAGCCCTGTCCCTCTGGGCGGCATCCCTGTCTTGGCAATGGCAGTCTTGTTTAGTGGGTTATTTTTTCAATCTGTCACTGTGACCAGGGTATTCCCAACCTGAAAACTGCCTCTCAAACCTTTCCCCACAGTGCCTGTCTTCCCCTGCCCGCCTCCATCTTCCTTTTACCACTGTTGTTTCTTAGCTGGACCCTAGAGCCTCACATTCTTGTGTCTCTGTGTCTCTCTACAAACTAGTTTATTCTACTCCGCCCTTAGCTCCCACTCCCCCCACCACGACTGCTTCTGCCAGGTAGCAGCCCTGCGCCCACTGTGACCTCACAGTTCTGCTTCAAAATCTAGAGGGAGCATATCTGATTGGGTCAGATGTCCACCACTGGTCCAATAAGCTGTGGTCAGAGGGCAGCCTCAGCCCACCCCTTCAGCAGGGACTGGGAGCACAGTCAGGGCAGATACCTGAGACACTTCTACCAGCATCTTTCCTGCCCCAGCCAAGCTCTATCCTCCAGCAAACTCCTCCTGGTGTCCTAGCCCCATGGCTCCCCGTGTCCACTCCGACCTTCACCAGCACAGGGACATCATGGCCTCCCTCCGTGGGCCCTCTGCTAGCTCCTTATTGCCTGTCGGGCCAGAACCTTGGACAGAACCTTCTTAGTGACCCTTGCCAAGCATGGCAACATAGACACAAGCCATCTTTCCATTGCTCTCTCCCTTCTCCACTTTCCTCCTAGGACACCTCAGTGCTCTCCCTGATCCCAGCGCTGGGACCGAGTCTCAGAGTGCTAGACTTATCCTCTTGTGTGGCCCTCACCAACCGGACCCTGCAGGCCATCTGCACCTACCTCACTCCCCTCTCAGTCCTGCGCCTGGCCTGGTGCAAGGAGCTTCGTGACTGGGGGCTTCTGGGGCTGGGGGAACCAAGTGACGAGCCAGCGCAGAAAGCCCAGGTGTGGGAACCTCAAGGTCATGAAGGGTGGGTGGTCCCTGGGCTCACCTGCCCTCCTGAGTCTCTCTCCAGGGGCATTTGAGGGCCAAACTCGGGAGGAACTGAGAAGCAGGGGCCTCTTCCCACAGCCACACCGAGAGCTGGAGCATCAGGCCTCAGGCCCCATGGACCCTTCTCCCCAGCCACAGGGCCCCTCCCTGCTCATGCTGCAGGCCCTGCAGGAGTTGGACCTCACAGCCTGCAGCAAGCTGACTGATGCCAGTTTGGCACAGGTGTGGGACTGGGGGTGTGGATAGGCTGAGGGTCTGGGGCTGGAGCCAGGGGCCTGGGCCCACCCACTTTTTGCTTAGAAAATGTTCCTTTCGTATTGGCTTCTGCTGTGTATGGCCTCTCCTTTTGCTGGGGGTGGGGAACCTAGAAGAGCCCCCGGTCCTTGGCTCCAGTGCCATACTACACCCCAGCCCCACATCCTCCATCCTTGCAGGTGCTCCAGTTCCCCCAGCTGAGGCAGTTGTCACTGAGCCTGTTGCCAGCACTCACAGATAAGGGCTTGGTGGCTGTGGCCAGGGGCTGCCCTAGCCTGGAGCGCCTGGCGCTGAGTCACTGCAGCCTCCTCAGTGATGAGGGCTGGGCCCAGGCAGCCAGCTCCTGGCCGAGGCTGCATCACCTCAACCTGTCCAGCTGCAGTCGGCTCACAGAGCAGTGAGTGTCCAACAGTGCCAGTGCAGGGGCTGGGCTGGGCTGGGGCCCACCTCGGACCAGGCACTCACACAGGGGTCTTCCTGCAGAACACTGGATACCATTGGGCAGGCGTGCAAGCAGATCCAGAGGTTAGATGTCGCAATGTGCCCTGGTATTAGCATGGCTGCCGTCAGGCGATTCCAAGCCCAACTGCCCCAGGTGATCTGCATCCAGTCCCGCTTCGTGGGAGGGGCTGACCTGACCCTAACGCTCTGAGGCCAGGTCAGTAAGCAGCCCGGTAGCTCAGACTCATGTCCCTAGCCCTGGCTTCTTGACCTGGAGTTTGACTCGATGCCTCGTTTCCCTCTGCTACAGACCCCAGGGCCCCTTCCCTAAGCTATAAACACCTTTGCAAGGACTGGAGGTGGGGCTAATCCAGGGCAGCCCGGGGTGCTTCCTACCCATCTGCCCCACAGCCCGGCAGGGGCTTCTTGCCAACTACATGAGGCTGCCACAGGCCCCTGGAAATGCCAGCTCCTCATCTCCTGGCCAGGCCTGGGTCTGGAAGCCCAGGCCCATAGGTGGCTGGGTCGGATGCTGGAGAGGAGCAGCCCCCCACTTGCCCTGCCTACCTCCATCGAAGGCCTGTGCCCTACCTTGTTCCCTATACTAGTAGTTCCCAGTCCCCTACCCAGTATCTTCAGATAAAGATACCAGCACTGAACTTTATCTTTGTTGTAAACCCAAACAAGATTAAAAATTCCAGATTTCACCTCTTTACCTGAAGTTCTCAAACTAAAGGGCCCCTCCCCTCCCCACCTCAGCTGAAGCAGCCCTGCCCTGTCCAGGGACAATGGAGGAAACACCAGACAACTTCCTCGGGTGTGGCCCAAAGCCCCATAGGAGCCCCTAAGCAGGTCCCAGCTTCCCCACATGGTGGGAGACTCCAAAAGTCTGGAGGCCTCTCCCAGCATGAGCTCCCAGGCAGGTCCTGTAGCAAAGGCACATCTGTGTGCACTGGGCCCAGCCAGACCCCAGCAACATACTGATTAATGATGCCCGAGTCCATGAGGTGGTCTTTTTTTTTGGGGGGGGGGGCGGGGGGGGAGGCAAGAAGGAGGATAGCAAATAGCCTCTCTAGGTAGGAAGGGTCCTTAGAGGTCATCTAGTCCAACCTCTTAAACAGTGCCAGTGAATTCTCAACAGCAGCTCTTAGAAAGTCTGTGGGACCCTCCACATGTCCACCTACACTTTGTCCATCAGTTCTAGGAGCAGCCACCTGGGCTGCCTGAGTGCCTGCTTTTTGTGGGGATTCAGAGGTGGTGAAGCTCTCCCAGCCTCCAGGGCAGTTGGAGAAGCAAACAGCCAACAGGCAGGGACAGCCGTGTGCAGGGTGTGCACAAATAGAGCAGCAGCACCTGGACTGGGGACCTAGGGGAGTCATGAGCTTAGCCTGGGAGGTCAAGGAAGGACTCAAAGCAGAAAAAGTGAGCAGAGAGAGAAGGGGGCAATCAAGCAGAAGGGACTGGGGGGTGCACATGGCAGGCCAGAGCTGACACTGGGGTGGGGGGTATCTAGGCCCCAACAGGGTGCAGGGAGGATGCCAGCAGGGGCCAAGCACCAAGAACCCTGCGCAGGGCCTAAACCACATGTCTGCAACCCATCTCAACTCTGCCCATCATGGTACCATGACCATTACCCCCTGGACAATAGGGAGACACTGACGAATACAGGATGGGGGTAGTGTGTGTGGTCAGATCAGCTTCATGTTTTCTAGAACAGCTTGGGTAGCTGGTATTGAGAAGACTGGAGACAGGAAGCCAGGAGGTACTTGTCAAGATGATGGTGGCCTGCACAAGGGACTGGACCACTGACAAGGAGTATTGGGAGACTTAACAGCATCTGGGATCCCCACCCCTACTTCCACCTTGAACTAAACAGCAGACTATTCCAAATGTGGTGGGAAGTCTCCGGGTGCCTGAGTCAGAAGCATGGCTGGGGGAGGGGAAGCTCAGTACATTCTCCAAAGGAGATGTCATTTCATCACTTTTCAAGGCAACATGTTGATGGTTAACATTGTTAAAAAAGACATTTGAGGAGGTGCTGGGAAGAGGTAGCAAGAAGAGTGGAAAAGGAGGTCAGTGGGTGGTGAAGCTTTCAGTCTGTCCTGTGGGCAGGTGTGCTCCCCTTGGCCTCAGAGGCTTGAGGTCCCTGACCAGGGCCTCTGAGCGTGACCTCCAGCTGGGCCCAATCCCCAGCCACTTCTCGTCCCAGGAGCTCTGGCCTTCCTGTGCCCATCCCCACCCTCCTGCAGTGGGTTTTCATCAGAATCCAGGCTCCCTGCACTGAATTCCCTCTTGTCAGAATATCCTCCCGCCACTGGGGGATGTCTTCTGGAATCTCAAATCTGCCCTTCAACACAGGGCAGGCCCAGCTTCACATCTCCCCTTTCCTGCTCTCACCAGAGGGCCTCCAAATCCCCCAGCAGACACAAGGCAGCCAAGCGAGGTTCCGGCCTGAGCTCAGACTCAGAGGCCTCTGGAAACATGGCTTCCACATTAGCCCTATAAATGCTGCCCAGGAAGGCGTGCCCTTGGGGCCATGCCTCCTCCCTCACCTGGCTAGTAGCACCCGCACTCTCTTGGTTGGTGCCTCCCAAACAGAGGCCAGCCCTGTCTGCAGGCCCAGCACTGAGGGAGGCTGAGGACTCGTCCTGAGGAAGGACAAGCCCCTCAACTGTAGCTGCCCAGGTTTGTGACCCCAAGCTGTGGCCCTGGCCCGATGCCCACATCTCCTGCACCAACCGAGGCTTGGCCCACAGGGTTCACAGCTGGCTCGACACACACCCAGGAGCCAAGCAGACTTTATTCCTGCTGCAGCCTCTGCTGGTCAGGGCGTCTGCACTGCTGCACACTCCACCCTTCACGGCCACCACAGTGGCAGCTGCTGTGGCCCTCGGCCACCCTATCAAGGTTCAGTGATGCTGCAGTCATAGCAGAAGTTGAAGTTGGTGGGGGGTGGGGGGATAGGGGGTGGCTGCTCAGGGATGGGCACGTTCTCCAGCTCCAACAAGCGCAGCTTGGTCTCCATGGTCAGCAGCTGCTCCAAGTCCAGCCGTGTCTGCTCACTGCCCATGGGACTGCCCAGCAGGGTGCTCAGCCCATCTGTCCACAGGTGGAACTGGGGGCGGGGACGGCTCCATGAGGACCTGCCAGTCTCTTCCCCTGCCCATCTGCCCAATTCAGCTCAGCCCGCCCAAACACTCACCTCCTGTTTGGAGGGGGCGATGAAGTTGAGGTATGCCTCCTCCTCCCCGTGGTCATAGCTGACGGAGAAAGCTAACTCATAGAGGTCCTGGGGAGGAAGGGAACCACGAGCATTGAGCAGGGGGCAGGGCAGGGCGAGTGGGAAGGAGCCCAGACCCCCCTGCCCTCACCTTGTTCTGCTTCACTGAGCCTTTCTCCCGGACGTGGGGGCAGTCCTTGCCGGTCAGTAGTGCCCTGAGGTCAGCCACTGGGACTGCGGGAAGAAGACTGAGCTGACCACCGGGGCCCCAGGCATCCCGGGGCATGAGGCGGTCTGGGGGAGCAGGTGTCCTGTCCCTGTCCCTGCCCTCCTTACGCTGTTCTGGGAGGCTCTCGGGGGCTGGTGGGTTGGCACCATCCTCCACATCCCCATACTGCAGCACTTTGTGATTGGGGGACAGGCAGCAGAACCACAGCTTGTCTATGGGCAGCAAGGGGAAGAGGGAAGGAGTGAGCAGAGGGGCCCTGACCCAGGCCAGACCCTCTCTGCCCCCTGCCCACTCAACAACCCTGGCGTCTCCGGCTGCTGATCTTGCGGAAGAGTGTGCCCTCGCAGAGGCGGAGCAGACGCTGCTGGCGGATCAGGCTCATGAGCTCTGGCTTCAGCTTCTCCCGAAGCTCCCTGGGTGGGGGGGAGGGGGTTTGCTGACCAAAACTGACCTGGGACAAGGCCCATGGGGTACCAGGGAAGTGGGGGCTAGGACTGGGACCCATTCCCACCAACTCACAGTATGGGAGGGGCCAGCGTGCCCTCCAGATGCAGCCGCTCAGTCTGGCGCAGTCGCAGCACCTCCGCGTACGTGAGTGCGTTCACCTTGGTTCGGAAGAGCTCCAGGGAGCTGGGCTTTAGGGCCAGCGTGCGGGCCAGCTGCTCCCGGACCACTTGCATGACCTGGTACCACCCAGGCTCAGTTCAGGGTCTGAGCTCTGGACCCCTCCCCTGCATAGCCCCCTGCCCTGGCCCCGGTCTCCAGCTCCCACCCACCCACCTTGTCAAAGTCCTCCTGTGTGGCCCGCATCTCCTTCCAGGTCTTATTCAGAAGCTGAATGCTCACACAGAAGAGCTCATGGAAGCTCTGGTCTTGGCTGAAGAACATGGGTGAAAAGTCCTGGGCCGTTTCGGAGCCTGGAGCAGGGGGGCAGGAGGGGCTCAGGGAGGAAGTATGTGAAGCCCCTGGCCCTCTCTGCCCTTCCGTCCCCCGTTCCCGGACACACTAGGCCCAATCCCACTCACAGGGCTCCCCGACACGGAGCAGCTCACACAGCAGCACCGTCAGCTGGATGCTGCTCCGGGCAAAGGGGCACTCGTGCTTGTCCTCACGACTACTGTTCTCCAACACAAACTGGGGTGGTGGGAGCAGAGAAAGGGGCAGGGAGTCACAGCTAAGCCCATGGGGACCCATCATAGGCAGGCATCCCGCTCTACCCACACCCCAACACTGACCCGGCTGTAGGCACTGGGTGCATGTTTGGAGAAGTAGAGCATGTTGTCCAGGGCCAGCAGGCCGGGGGGCACGCGCTCTAGGTCCTGTGCGGGGTTGCTGTTCTGGGGGAAGAGGACAGGCAGCTGAGGAAGGCCCCGGCAGCCCTGGGTTGAGGCCGGGGTGGGGAGCTGCGTGAGGGTCACTCACGGTGAAGCCCAGTTTGCGGAACTCCCGGGCACAGAGGGAACGGCGCCGGTCAGCACTCAGCCCGGCACTGGGAGACTCCCCTTCCAGCTCGAAGGCAGCCTGGCGCAGGGCCTGCAGCTGCTCCCGCTGCTCCTGAGGGGCATTATTTGGGGGTGGTCACGGTCACAGATTCAAGGCCAACCTCCAGCTGCCCCCAGCCTCTGTGTCTCAAAGGCACCCACCTGGCTGTAGGGGTCCAGTGGTGTCCGCATGCGCTGCTCCAGCAACCCCAGTGTAAGGGACTGCAGGACGTACAGGTGGTGAGCCATCTCGTCGCCCAGGGGGGCTGCACTATGGATGATGCTCTGGAGGACAGCGAGTCCATGGGTGTGAGCGTGGGCTCACAGCGGGAGGAGGAGTGGGTGGGCCCGCCTGGCGCAGGGCTTCCTACCTTATAGATGAACTGGCGAAGGTTTCTCTGCCACAGGTAGTCAAGCATGTGCTGAGTGGGTGGGAAGGGGGTTTAGATGTAGCCTCACCAGAGCACCCACCCTAGGCCCGCAGTAGAGCACAGTGCTCACCAGCTCCTGCCCCTCATCCACCCACCAGATGGACACCCACCTTGCGTTCAGCAGGGTTGGCCCCCTGCAGCAAGGCTGTCAGCAGTGCCATGGCCTTGGTTTGCAGCTGCTGATTCATCCTGGGACAGAAAGAGGGCTCAATCAGCCATCCAGAATCTGGCCCCACTCCCTTCATCTGTGCCCCACCCCCAGACACTTACACCTGTATGTGTACCAGCAGCCTGTCCAGTGGCACCTCATTCTTGACCAGCTGACCCAGGGTAGGGCTGCTCAAGGTCACACTCTCCAGCAGCCTGAGGGCCAGGGGCTGCACAGATGCGTCCATCAGGTTCATGTTCACATAGCGTATCACCTGTAAGAGGGGTAGGGGCTGTCAGCATGCATGGCCAGATCCTCACACCACCCCACTGCCCCTACCTGCTGTCCCTAGCAAAGCCCACCTTCTTAACAAAGGGGATACTGAGTGTCTCCCAGGACACCACGCCGTGCTCCATGAGCTCCAAGAAGACCTGTAGTGCGAGGGCCAGCTCCTCTCCTAGGCTGGGGGCATATCAGGGGCTGAGCAGGGCCAGTCAGGACCCCAGCCCCCATGTCCACCACCCACCACAGCCCAATGCTCACTCATCCCCTTCCTCAATGATGGTGCCTAGCTTCTGAAGCCCTTCACGGCTGATGACCTCCTGGGCAAAGGTCATGTCTGGAGCCAGCAGGACGAGATGCTGCAGGGCTTCCCGGCGCCCTTCACGACTCCCACTCTGCAGCACACCTAACAGCTGCTCAGCCTGGAGGTCCTGGCAGGGATAGGGGCAGAAGGGAAGGTGAGGAGGCTGGGTGGAGGTAAGAAGTGGGAACTGGAGGTGTGGAGACTGGGGTGTCCACTAGGTGGAGCACTGCAGGGATGTGACTGGGGCCTGCGGACCTGGGGCAGGGAGAGGCACAGGGGAACAGAAGGAGGCACAAAAGCCAGCGGGGCAGGGAATTAGGGCGGGACCAGGAGGGGCATTACTGGGGCGGTGCTGAGGCACAGGATGCTGCCATTCTTGATCTCTGAGCGGTTCTGGAGAAGACAAAGGAGAGAAGAAGGGCTCTCAGGATTGGTTAATTGGGGTTGTCAATGAGGGAGGATTTGGAACTCAATAAAAGATCCCTGAGGATGAGGGGTCTGAGGAATCAGGGTCAGGAATCAGGAATTAGAAGGGGCTAAAGGGGAGAAGGGACTCACATTCTCAGTGATGTATCTCTTGTGCCCATCAGCAAACTGCAGGGCATAGCGTTCAGAGTGAGCCAGACTCCACCTGCGGGCAGGGGAGGCTTAGTGGGGCAGGAAAGGGGCGCCCCCTCCCGCCAACCCTTCCCCCACCCCCTGGCCGGCCAGGCTCGCACTCACGCGTCGCACACCTCCTTCAGCACAGCGGCCAGGGGCTTTGCCTGCAAGAAAAGATGTTACTCACGGGACCAGGAGTGGGGAAGAACCTGGGGAAGGGGTAGGGTGGGCTGTTTCGAGGGGAAGAGGGCGACCCAGAGGTGGGCAGAGGGGTGATGTTGGCCGGACCGGCCGGGTGACCTGGTCCAGCTGGATGAGCTGCGGGATGGCGTCACGCTTCTGAACGGCGATCTTCACCACGTCCCGAGGGGGCGCCATGGTCCAGCCGGGGCGGGACACCTGTACCTTCCACCTTGCAACCTCCAGCCAAGGGCGTACTGGGTCTGGGCCCCTGGGGACGAGGGGGTTCCTCTGTCCGAGGCCTGAAGCCCGTGGCCCGCACTCACTGCCCAGGCGCCCACTCCTGGCCCGGCGCCGGCTTTCCCGAGGGAGCCGAGGCTAGTTCCGGGTTGGAGTCCGGGGGTGGGAGGCCGGCGCCTGCCCTGTCCCGCCCTGAAGAGGCGGCCCCGCCCCGCCCCAAGGTGCGGCAGGTGGAGTAGGGAGGGAGGGCGGGCAGCTGGCTCCGCCACACCTCCTCTCCAGCAAGGTGACCCACCCAGTCCCACCACCAATCCAGCGGTCCCAGGGAGAGGCCCCCCCAAAAAAAACAGACCAGAGATAGCCTTAGGCACGATCTTTATTCACTTGGACACTGTACAAATATTACAATTTCCTTTTGTTGCAAAAAAGTATAAAAATAATCTTTATATAGGAATCCATTCGTTACTGCAAATCTTTCTAAATCTCTGCAAATGGCTCTAATGAGGGTAAATGAATAAACAAGAGTGGCTATAGGGAGGAGGGAGGTTGGGTCAATCCTCAGGGACTCACCTGCTCAGATTCCTAGCTAGAGACCTCTGTTCCTGTTAGCACCCACCCCCTCCCCCCAACATCACCTACAGGTGGTCAGGGCTAAGGGCCAGGCAGAAGGGAGGCAGGATAGGTCCAGGAGGAGCTCTAGGGTCAAGGGGTGGAGAAAGTGAAGGAGGCAAGGAGTGGTGCTGGCAAGTGCCCAGCCCTACCCCAGCTTTCCTCCTGGGAGGGGGAAGAGCTGACAGGAACAGGGCAAGGGGGAGGTTAGACAAGCTGCCCTATGGAGTGATGTGTTTCCTCACTCTGTGACACTGGGTGGCAACAGAGTCTGGGCTCAGGGCGGGCACAGGGAGGACACAGGTGGGGGAAGGCTCCAGAAAAGGAGAAGCAAATATTTTGGCTCCACCTTGGAGGGAGCTGAGCCCCTCTGCTCTCCCAGCACAATGCAGGTGTTGGTGCAGGAGTGGGATCTGTGGCCAGAACTGTGCAGTGAGGAAAAGCTGGGGAAGCCGGAGTCTGTGGCTCTCGAGCTGTGTGTACGGCTGAGATGTAGGAGGTCCCCAAGCAGCCCTCAGGTTAGACAGTCTGTGTCCCAGCCACACAGGGCATGTCCCCGTCAGTCAGAGGTTGAGAACAGGCACATCAAAGAGGTCACAGACACCTTCACTCTCATCCAGGTTGTAGATGTAATCGTGGTCTCCGGGGGGCGGAGAAAGGCGGAGAAGGGGGGCAAACACTGCAGAGAGCACCAGGCTGAGGCCTGAGGCCAAGGCCAAGGCCCCACCCAACAGCCGCCCAACCCCCTGTCCACACCCACCCCCCACCTTCCTGGGCCACCCACCTTCTGAGGACATCAGCTCCTCCAGTAGCTCCGAGCTCATGCACTCTGGGGAAGAAGGGAGACCTCACTTACATTCTGGCTCCTGCCTCTCCACCCACCAAAGCCCATGAAGGGGACCTCCCTCTGCCCCCATCAGGAACTTTTACACTATGTCCAGGTACCAATCACAACCACAGGTCCTCAGAAGCTGCAAGACCCAGTAAGTTGTGCCCCGTTCCCAGCCCCAAGGAGGAACACAGCCCTACCTCGTGTGGGATCAAAAATTTCTGACAGCTCTTTGGGGAGTTCCAGAACTGAAAGACAAGAAAGCCATGCTCAAGGGCACAGAGGTCCAACCTGGTCCCACTCTAGCCCCCAACCTTCTCAGATCCTATACCATCCACCCTGGGGTTCCACATAGCTGAAGAAAGGAAGGCCCTGCCCTAAGCCAGGCTGGCATGATCTGTGGTCTCCCTTGCTGACACAAATTCCTCAGTGCGGAGTCCAGGATACCAAAGGCTCATTGCAGGTGACTGGTACTCCCTTGTAACTCAGAAGTGCTGCAGAAGGGCAAGGAGACCACTCCCTTTCTGGGTCCAGCATGCATACGCTGACTGATGCAGGATACCCTATCTGATGCAGGATACCCTGTCTGATGCAGGATACCCTGTCTGATGCAGGATACCCTGTCTGATGCAGGATACCCTGTCTGATGCAGGACTTCCTGTCTGATGCAGGACTTCCTGTCTGATGCAGGATACCCTGTCTGATGCAGGATACCCTGTCTGATGCAGGATACCCTATCTGATGCAGGATACCCTGTCTGATGCAGGATACCCTGTCTGATGCAGGATACCCTGTCTGATGCAGGATACCCTGTCTGATGCAGGATACCCTGTCTGATGGAGGATACCCTGTCTGATGCAGGACTTCCTGTCTGATGCAGGATACCCTGTGTAATGGAAGATACCCTGTCTGATGCAGGACTTCCTGTCTGATGCAGGATATCCTGCCTGAAGAATGCCCTATCCATCCTTGCCCTTACTGAGCACTTCCTTGGTGCCAGGCTCAGACACCACACCTGGCAGAGGAGGCAGACACTTCAACAGGGGCTGGTGCTACAGGGTGACAACCCTGCTACAAAGTCTCACCAGGAGGGTTCACACGTAAAGCAGAGGAAAATGAAGCTGGGGAGGAGTGCCGTGGCTGGCAGGGATGTCACAGGCTACGTTTGGGAGCTCTGGTTTTATCCAGCAGGCCTTAGGAAGCCATTAAAGGTACTTTTGTAAACAGAGGATGCCAGCCAGGCTGTGTTTCAGACAGACCCTTGTCAGTTGAGGTAAAGAGGATGCTGAAGAATTTAGGAGAGGTGGCTGGCAGTGACCCTGAGTGTTGGGGATATAAGAGATATCTGGAATAGAACTCACTTAGGTGATGTGAGGTGAGGAATAGGAGGAGCTGGAACTGGAAAAGCAAGTTTCAGTTGAGAACACATGGAAACGAAGTGCCCATTGGATGTGCAGAGGAAGCACATGGACACAAGGATGGAGTTCAGGCAAAAGATCTAGGCAAGACGGAGGCTGGGGCTCATCTAGCCCTCCGCAGGTGTGGAATGGGATAGAGACCCGGGAAGTGTCAATGGTTAAGGAATCACCAGGGAGAGGCAGAAGGGAAGCTGGTAAGAGGAGCCAAGAGCTGGTATCATTAAAGCCAAAGGAGGGAAAAAGCATCAATACGAAGCAAGAGCAGAAGAGCTGGAGCTGGCGGTCAGGGTGGGTATCAAGAGCATGGGGTGTGAGGTGGGTAGAGAGGTCCTGACTGCTGAAATCCGAAGGGTGACTGGGAGACCAACATATGAAGTGGAGTGGAGATGACTTTTTCAGAGTCCAGAGCGGAGACAGGGAAGGTGAGAGAGGGATACTCAGAGGACAAAGTGTCATTTAGTGGGAGCGGTGCTTATGGGCTGAGAATGAGTCCTGGAAAAAGCAAACACTCAAAGAACAGGACGGAGATGGAACTCCAGGCAGATAACATCACCTCTCCGGGGAAGGTGCTGCCTACCTTTGGAGCCTGAGGGCCATACCACAGCCCCTTCCCCAAGAGAGTGCTTCCGCCTTCTTGAGACCTAAGTCCAAGGGTGGCAGGCAGGGCTTGAGAGAGGGCCAGGGAGTTCTGTGTCAGACCAATAAGGGGGACAAAGGGGCACCAGAGGGAGGCCATGCTCCTCACTCTAGTTGGCAGAGCTCTGGTCTAGGCAGGGTTGACAGCAAGGACTGGCCCTCATGCTGGCCAGCTCTGGCTGAGGAGATAGGAGAGCTGGGTTTCTAGCCCAAATTCTGTTTCTGACCCAAAACTGGCTGAGGCTGGATTCTCCTTGCTCCCAATGGGACAAGAACTCACCACCTGTGGGATCCACTTTGATGGGCTCAAAGGAGGTAGAAGGGTTGGGTCCAGATGAACTGCTGCTGCTGCTGCTGCTGCTGCTGCTGCTGCTACTGCTGCTGTCCAGCAGGGCAGACGACTGCAGTGGCCGGGTGTCCAGTGCTGCCGGGCCCAGCGAGAGTGAGCTGAGCTCACCACTGTCCTTGCTATCAGATCCAGGGCCACCACTCACTGCAACCACATGGCCCAAACCCAGTCACTTCGGGCAGGAAATGGAATACTGAAACTAGCTGTGCTAGAACTCACGACCAGGATGACTACAGCCCTGGTTCCCAGGCCCAAGGAGAGTTAGGTACTGCCAGTCACCCCCAAAGAGGTCATCTGGAAATGTACTGCAGGACACAGGGGCATGAGGCCTCTGAGGCAGAGGCTGCCAAGGCAAGTCAAACAGGTGGATCTGGGGGGAAACTGCCACCACTAATGTCCCTTCACACAGTCAGAGATTCCCTGTTAAAAAAGGCTCTCACTGTCCCGCCAGTGTGGCTCAGTGTTTGAGGGTCAACCAAATGAACCAGAAGGTCACAGTTCAATTCCCAGTCAGGGCACATGTCTGAGTTGTGGGCTCAATCCCCAGTAGGGGGCGTGCAGGAGGCAGCTGATGGATGATTCTCATCACCTTTGTTTCTATCTCTCTCTCCCTCTCCCTTCCTCTCTCTGAAATTAACAAAAACATATTTTTTTAAAATAGAAAAAAGGCTCCCTTGTCACAGCAAGGAGAGGCCAGCTGAGGGCCAGGAAAAGACAACCTCCACAAGGTCTCTTCCAGCTCTGAGTACAGCATCCCACAACTGAGGTATTGCCTTTTGGGCCCCAGAGATCACCCCATTACCAGATGATCATCATGCCTCACCTATGATCTCAGCTGCTGGACTGGCCATCCCTGGGGCTTCGATGTTAGCAGGGACACAGATGGTGGTGGTGGTGCTGGTCACCTGGGGACTGCTTGGGTGTGAGGCATCCTGGGGCAGGGCCACAGCAGGTTTGGGCAGAGGTGGAGGAGTAGAGAGAGCAGATGGGCTCTGGAGCAGATCTTCGGGTGGTGGCACAGGCACTGCCACAGGCGGTGAGCTCCATGCCTCCTTGTTCACCAGCAGCACCTCGATGGGACCACTCACACTCTTCAAATGAATCTGGTACTTCTTCTGCCCATTGAGGCCCTAGAGGTGTGAGGCAGGTGGAATTGGAAGCAGACTTGGCTCCTGCCTGACCCTGAGCCACAGTGTCCTCTCTCACCCCAGGCTGTCCATTCTCCTAGATAACCCGAAACCTCAGGCCTCCCCCTACCCGCCCCACCCGAGACTTATCGGGCTCCACAGCCAGCACCCGCCCTCAGCCAACCCCGCCTGCCTGAGCTGAGCACCCACCTCTGGGATGGGCACCTCCAAGCTGGTGCCAGAAGGAGCCCGGATGGCTAGAAGAGTGTCTCCTAGAATAACAAGGGGGATGGGTCAGGGCCCAGGGGTTCAATCTGAGCTGGGAATGGGGGTTCCTATCACTTGGAGCAGGAAGATCACAGTTCTGAGGGGTTAGACACCCAATCCCCACAGTGGCTGGGACAAAGAACTAAAGCTTTTCTCATTTTAAGACCCCAGGGGTGACTAACCAGAAAATCTGAATTCAAACATGTAGAACAAAAAATTGTTGCCCATGAGTATCTCATTCCCCAACTGAGGGCTGCTCCCTAGGTATAGGTATTCTGGCCAAGGCCAACATCCCTTCCCCAGGACCAGTCTGGGGGATGAAAGACAGAGAAGGAACAGCTCCTGTATCCACAATGCAACTGAACTAACTACAGGCTGGAAGTGGGCATCATGGCCCCCTGCATATAAGCATGCACGCATGAGCACACACACACTTTCCCCTTATGTTTGCTCATCACACCTGAGAAGCCAAACCCAAGGCACCATGTAGGTGGGGACTGACCTAGGGACCCAGCCCAGAATTCCTGTGTCCTCTCAGTATGGTTGGCCTCCACAGGGCCCCAGTGATGCTCTAACCCAGGACTTATCCTGCCTGATTCCTCTTTGGGAAGGCCCCAGCAACTCTCCTAAGAGACAGAACTCTCTTTAGATACTGAACCCACTGCTCAGGGCTGTGGCTCAGCCCAGCCCCAACCCCATCTCCCCCCACTCAGGCTCTGCTCACCAGCAAAGCATCTGCAGATGTCCTCATGAGTCACGTAGGCCAAGGTGTGGGGGTTAAGGAGAACGACTGATGCCCTGCCTATGGTGACAGATGGCAGACCACAGAGAAGACCCCGCTCTTCAGCAGAGGTCTAACATACAAGCCTTCGGAGAAAGTCCTGGGGCCTGGGGTCTAGAAGGGAGGGATCACAGACCAAGATTGGTGGGAGAGGGGCTCTGAGAGGGAAGCAGGAGGCTGGGACCTGGCCAGGAGCTGCAGGGATAGAGCCAGGACACCACAATGCAAACCCAGCTGGACTAGAGGGCCCCTCGCCCACACCCCAGGAGCAGGGACTGCCAGGAGGATATCAGCTGTTCTGCACGTCCTCTGTGACGTTCCGGATGCTCTGCTGCACCCACACCTTGTGCTGGTCCAGTTCTTGCTCTCGCTGCTGCAGCTCTTCGATCTCTGCCTTAAGCTCAATCAGCTTGTCCGCAATCTCCCGGGTGTTACAGCCAGGCCCCACGCCCCTGAGCCCAGGGAGTGGGGCTGAGGAGGACTGCCAGGAACTCTGGGTCCCGTGGACCCTGCTCTCTCCTGCACCCTCCACCGCCCACCCAACACTTCTGGATAGGAGATCCCATTGCCCTCCCAGGTGCCTCCACTCACTTCCACTGGATGCTATTCTTGGATTTTTTCTCGATCAGCCCAATACCTTCCAGCACGTTGGTAATGTCGTAGATCCGCCGCTTCTGGCGCACAGCTAAGGTGTCAGCTGCCTGGCAGAGAGAACAGAGGGGAGGATGCTCAGCCCCACTCTCAGGTGTATCCTCAGCTACCTTGAGACTTGGTCTGGAGTAGACTGGAAAGGCGGTGGACAGTCCCAACCCTCCTCCCAGGCATTACAGCAGCTCAGGACCGCAGGGTGGAAAGAGGCCTGGCACAAACTAAACTGATGTTCTGATGCTCTTTTCCCCAGGCAGGGAGGGCCACGAGGACCAGCACCTGCCGCCCTGAGACTGGCACCGGGCTGACACCCAATGGCCTCAGCCGAATGAATTAAACAGCTCCCGACCTCCCACTTGTGAGAAAGCACACGGATGGCGGCTTGCTCTCTGAGGGCTCCGCTGGGTCGCCCTAGGAGTTCCCGCTACCTGCCCAGGCCTATTCCAACATCCCCTCTGTCGCCCCTCAGGCCGGACCGCACCAGCTTGAGGTCAAGCACGCCGTCCTTGGCCTCCTGCAGAAGCGACACGAACTTGGTGGTGAGAAGTCCCAAGCTCTTCTCGTGCCGGCTTGGGGTGCCCGGGGGCGGCGGCGCCTGTGGCCCGGCCTCCGCCATCGCGCCCGCCCGCCGCCTCCCCTCAGCCAGGCCAGGCCAGGCCGGCGCCGCCGCCACTTCCGCTTCCGTTCCTCACCGCCCAGCCGCCGGCGCCAGCGTCGCAGCTTCCGCTTCCGTTCCGCTCTCTCCTAGGGAACCTGGAGCAATTCCTCTCTGCGGGTACAGCCGCAAAACTTTGGGGCCATCAGCAAATTTTCAACCGCCGAAAAGGACGAAATCAACCCAGTTGTAGGAAGTCGGTGGCCGCCCAGGCAGTAGAGAAGGGGGAGCCACCAAAACCTGCCGGGTGGCCAACCCGTCTCAGGAGAGGAGACCGCGAAGCCAGATGAACCCAATGTGTTTCCCCAATCCCTGCTCCTATAAGCCGCTCCACTGTCTTGGGGTCACCCATCCTATTATCGTACCTCACTTCCTGCCAAACAATAAACACTAACTACATCTAGCTTAAGGTGACCAGATTTTTAACATTGGTAAAGCGGGACACCATTGAAGGGGGGGGGGGGGGGGGGTTCTTTTTTTAAAAAATACATATTTTATTGATTTTTTTACAGAGAGGAAGGGAGAGGGATAGAGAGTTAGAAACATCGATGAGAGAGAAACATCGATCAGCTGCCTCTTGCACACCCCCTACTGGGGATGTGCCCGCAACCAATGTACATGCCCTTGACCGGAATCGAACCTGGGACCCTTGAGTCCGCAGGCTGACGCTCTATCCACTGAGCCAAACCAGTTTCAAACTGGGGTGGGGGGTGGGGGTTCTTGATTAAAAATTTGGTCTATATTGTAATCGCTTTTGGTTTTTTTAATAAAAGGAAATTCACTTCTTAGATCATAGTTGAATTTGCATCCTCTTTTCTTACTCATTATGTTAAAAATCTAAAAAAATAATTTAAAATTATATTATAAATTATTATATACATATTGCTTAAAAACACAGTAAGGTACATAATTATATGAACATATTTTATTGTTAGTTTATAAATTAAATTAATTTGATTGTTATAAAGTAACTATATTTTAAAAATTATTTTAATCCTATATTTCTTTCTAAATAATAACAATACTAACTTCCCCTACTGGGAGTGTGCCCGCAACCAAGGTACATGCCCTTGACTGGAATCAAACCTGGGACCTCTCAGTCCACAGGCTGACGCTCTATCCACTGAGCCAAACCGGTTAGGGCAATGGGGACTTTTTTTTTTTAATATTTTTATTGATTTTTTACAGAGAGGAAGAGAGAGGGATAGAGAGTTAGAAACATCAATCAGCTGCCTCTTGCACACCCCCTACTGGGGATGTGCCCGCAACCAAGGTACATGCCCTTGACCGGAATCAAACCTGGGACCCTTGAGTCCACAGGCCGACGCTCTATCCACTGAGCCAAACCGGTTTCGGCAATCGGGACTTTTTTAAAACGCCGCGGGATGCGGGACAAATTGTTAAAAATCGGGACTGTCCCGCCAAAAGCGGAACGTCTGGTCACCTTAATCTAGCTTGTCCTCTTTTATTTATTTATTTATTTATTTATTTATTATTTATTTATTTATTTTAGCTTGTCCTCTTGTCTCCAGCCCCACTCCCTTCCCTGACCCCAGCCTCATCTTTCCTTTGTCTCCCGCTGCAGTGCTCAGAGGCAATAGAATTATAGCCACTTTTCAGCCAGTGCAAACATGTTCACCAATGAGTAAATATATGTAAAGCACTGAGAGCAGTTCCCAGCATGTAGGAAGGCTTTTGTGTTTGCTGGTATCATTTTGCTATTTTTTAACGTTTTTGTTATTATTTTTTACCCAGTCAAATTCTCCAGGAAGCAGACTTTGACACAGGGATCTGCCTGCAGGAAGTTTATCCACACTTGTAAGATAACCAGAAATGGACAGAGAAGGAATTAAACTGCAATGCAGTTATAATAAAGACCCCAGCCCATCCTATTAGGGAGTTCTGAAACTGGGGTGGCCCTTTCAAGACATTCCATATCCAGACAGGGGTACGGGTTCTGGGCCTTTGTACCCCAACACTGGCCATGAGATTCAGCTGTGAGACCTCAGCAGCATACACTCCAAGCAGCGAGGCGAACAATTGCCTTTGTCCTGAAGGGTGGATCTGGGTGATTCCCTAGTGCCCGCTACATTATTACTACCTTATAGTCCCTTCTGTGGCCCCTTTAACTCTCAAGATAAACAGTTCTCAGAGCCCTTGAACCTCTCCTGCCATCACCCACCATACACATTCTTTTTAAAAAAATATATTTTATTGATTTTTTTTTACAGAGAGGAAGGGAGAGGGATAGAGAGTTAGAAACATCCACGAGAGAGAAACATCGACTAGCTGCCTCCTGCACACCCCCAACTGGGGATGTGCCCACAACCAAGGTACAGGCCCTTGACCGGAATCAAACCTAGGACCCTTCAGTCCGCAGGCCGACGCTCTATCCACTGAGCCAAACCGGTTAGGGCTCACATTCTTCACAACAGCCTGTGATCTCTCACTTCTCTGCAGAGGTTACACACCCTCCTCTGAAGGGCCTGTCAGCATAGTTTTCCTACTGTGATGCTGTCTGCATCCATATTTGCACACTTCACTCTCCACTCCAAATTGGGGCCATCTAGTTCATGTCTGTTCTGAGCACTAAGAGGTCCTGGGTGGACTGGTCAAGACTTAATAATCACAGGGAGTACCGCCTCCTCCCCCCAGGAAGTGGGCCCAGCCCTCCCCACCCCATCCCACAGCACAGATGCTCTTTCCTGTTGGGAATAAAATGCCAGAGACTCAGCTTCCTTCCTTTCTGCGTGTGGTCTTGGGGAGAGAGGAGGCGGGCTTCTGGACAGGGAGGTGGGACTGAGGCTTCCTTGGAAAGGGGAATTCTGCTGCATGCTGTGACCCAGAGCCACCTAGGCCCTGTGAGCCAGTGGAGGGAGTGCCCAGCTCTGCTGTGAGGGCTGGGGGAGAGGGCCATCCTCAAGGCCAACGCTGTTTGCGGAGGAGGGAGAACTGGCCGCCTGGTCAAGCCTGGTGAGTTCCATACCAAACTGTCCTCTGCAACTCAGGACAGGAGTGGGGTCCAGTGGAGGCCTGTGCCTACCTTGCCTCACTTGGCATCTGAAGGGGCAACGCTGAGAAACCCAGCAAGGAGGCTTCCCAGGTGCCTCCCAATCTCACCCTGCCTCCCTCTCATTTCCTGAGGAGCCTGGCAGGAACCTCCCTCCTCCTTCTGAGGGAGGCCTCGACAGAGCCTGCAGCTCAAAGCTCATCCATTCTGCCAGCTCTAACCCAGACCCTTGCCCGGACTCCTACCTCGGCTCTGGCTCCTCCAGGGCCTAAAATGGACCCCACAGCCAAGGACGAAATGCAGCCTTCACTTCCTCCTGGTATGAGCCCTTCTGGGTGGGGTGGGGGAGGGATGTGGCAAGAAAGATGGGAGTGGTGGGTTTGGGTCCTCCCTGCCAGGTCTGGCTGGAGTTCTATCGGTCAGTGAGAGGAGTAGACTGCCCTGGGGTTTCAGGCTGAGGAGCAGGAAGGGGAGCAGGGTCGGCAGCTGCTTCCTTCAGGCCCTGCCCAACTGACATGGCTACCCAGGCTCTTCCTGCCCAGGGTCAGAGTGGCCGGAGCAGGAGAGGGCGGAGCAGCTGGCCCGGGGTGCAGCACTCAAGTGGGCCTCAGGCATCTTCTACCGGCCAGAGCAGCTGGCCAGGCTGGGCCAGTACCGCAGCCGTGAGGTACAGCGCACCTGCTCCCTGGAAGCACGCATTAAGGTGGGCATCAGGCAAGGGGCAGGAGAGCTGGGGGTGGTGGCCAGCTGGCCAGGCCTCACCGTCTCCCTCCCTTCCGCAGTCAGTGGTGCAGTCGTACCTGGAGGGTGTGAAGACTGGTGTGTGGCAACTGGCACAGGCCCTCGAGGCCGTGCAAGGAGCCCGTGAGGCCCTGGGCCAGGCCCATGGGTTGCTCCGGGGCATGGCCAAGGCTGTACAGACCCTAGAGCCCTTGAGGGAGCAGGTTGTCCAACACAAGCAACTGCAGGCCCTGTCTCAGCTGCTGCCCCGGCTGCGAGCAGGTGAGTGTGCAAGGGCCCTGGGCTTCAGCCCCCAACTGTCAGTCAACACACGCATCAGGGGGCTGGGGTACCAGTGGGAGGTTACAGGGAGGGACACAGCAAGGGCCTCCCAGAGAGTAACTCAGGCTTCAGGTGGCATATAAAGCAGGGTGCAAATTAGCTCACCCAGGTTTCTGAGCAGGGGATGTCTGAGTCAGCACCGATGCCCAGGCAAGTGGCTCTGGCCACCCTGGTTGTTAAATTGGAATATTCCCTAACAGGTGGGTGAATAGCCACTAGAACGTCCTGCGGTTCCTCCCTGCCTTCCCTCCAGGATCCCTGACTTCCTTACGTTCCATCAGCTCAAGGGTTTACACCTGGTCCAACAGGCCTCTAGGACCTCCCCTGGTCCTTTCAGATTGGCCAATGCTGCTTACATTTTATTTTCTAATAAGATTAAGTTTATTCAGTAAAAGTCTACTCTACTGGTTACTAAATACTTTATACATCACCCCAGCCGCAGGGCCTCAGCATCTGATCCTGTACCCATTGCACAGGTGGGAAGGCTGAGACCCAGGGCTGTCTCCTCTGCTCCCTCCTTAGTGCCGGCCACAGTGGTCCACACACAGACCCTGATTGATGCCCATCGGCTCTTGGAGGCATATGTGGGCCTTAGGGAGCTGGAGCAGCTGCAAGAGGAGACATGGGCCTCTCTGGGGGGTCTGGAGTTGCCAGTCTTTGAGGGGCTGGGCCCTCTGGCTGAGGCCCTGGGCCAGGCTGTGGAGGCAGCTGTAGGGGCTGCAGGCCAGCTGGCCCGGGAGGACCCAGCCCTGCTGGTGGCCGCTGTGCGTGTGGCGGAGGCGGAGGCTGGCAGAACAACCCCCCTGGAGCAGGCCCCCCGGGACTGGCGGCAGCGCTGTCTGCGAGCACTGGAGGAGGGCCTCGAGCGGGTCCACTTTGGGACGCCTCTGCTGCCCGGACCAGGGGCCCTAGCAGGGTGGCTGGAGGCTCTGCGGGTGGCTCTCCCAGCCGAACTGGCCAGAGCGGAGGCACTAATAGCACCCTGCTGCCCACCGCACTACAAGGTGGTCCGGCTGTGGGCCCGCACCCTGCACGGTGGCCTGCGGCGCTGCCTGCAGCAGTTCCTGGAAGGGCCCGAGCTGGGAGCCGCCGACGCCTTCACCCTGCTGCACTGGGCGCTGCATGTGTACCTGGGGTCAGTGCCAGTGGGGCCATGGGAAGTGGGTGGGTCAGAAGCGGGGGGCTCAGAGTGACACTAGGCCACTCATCCCCAGGCCAGAAATGATGGGGAGCCTGGAATTGGGGCCGGAGGCTGATGTGTCTCAGCTAGAACCTCTCCTGACCCTGGAGAATATCGAGCAGCTAGAGGCAACATTTGTCTCCAAAGTCCGGGTGAGTAGTTGGGGCCCAGGTCCAGAGAAGCTCTGCCACCAGCTGTGTGACCGTGTTTGTAGGGTCACAGGGCTACCTGTCTCTAGCAGGGTCAGCGCCCTGCTGCATTCTGCTGCCCCTTGTCCCTTCCGCTAGGCAAGTGTGGTGCAGTGGCTGCAGAAGGCACTGGATGGGGAAGTGGCTGAATGGGGCCGGGAGCAGGAGCCTGACACAGACCCATCTGGCTTCTACCACTCACCAATGCCAGCCATCGTGCTGCAGGTGGGTGGGAAGTGGCAGCCAGGTGGACAGCCCTCATAAAGAAAGGGGAGGAGGGCGGAACTAGGACGCTGCTGATGGCTGCCCATCCCTGCCTGCAGATCCTGGAAGAAAACATTCGAGTAACCAGCCTGGTCAGTCAGTCACTGCAGCGGCGGGTGCACGGCATGGCACTGTCAGAACTGGGAGCATTCCTGAGGAGGTCTGCCAAGGCGCTGACCCACCCCCAAACCCTGGCCCTGCTCCTGGGGCAGCCCCGGGGGGCTCTGAGTGAATAAGCCTCACCAGAGGGGAAGGGCTCCTTGAAACAGTGCCTTGGGTATCTTGGAGGTGGGGGCCAGAGTACTTAGGACAGAAATTGTTGGGGTACCAGTGACAGCAGGTACAGGCGCCACCTCTGTCCTTTGCAGCTTTAATGATGCTCTGATCCGATTCTCCCGAGACCACCTCAGAGGGGAAGCAGCGGTCCCTCATTACGTGTCCTACCTACTGGCTGCCCTCAACCACCAATCAGCACTCAGGTACCATAAGGCCCCCACAGAACCCCACCTTCACTAACTGCTGAGTACCTGCTAAGTATGGACCCAGCCTTCACTAGTCTATTAGGAACTTTGGAGTCACATAGCCCCATGGTTCCAATCCTAGTTCTACTAATTACTAGCTGTGTGACCTTGGGCTAATTACTTAATCTCTCTTTTCTTATTAGTGTTATATGAGTTACTAGAGGCCTGGTGCACAAATTTGTGCACGGGTGGGGTCCCTCAGCCTGGCTGGTGATCAGGGCCAATTGGGGCCAGCAAGCCAGGGGGAGGGACCATGGGAGGTTGGCCGGCCATCCCAATGGGGGCTGGTCAGGGGGAGGGACTGCGGGAATTTGGCCAGCGCAGGAGGTTGCCTGTGGGAGCACACTGACCACCAGGGGGCAGCTCCTACATTGAGCGTCTGGCCCTGGTGGTCAATGCACATCATAGCTACCAGCAGGTCGTCTGGTCATAAAGGTCGCTTAGGCTTTTATATATAGACTAGAGGCCTGGTGCACGAAATTCGTGCACGGGGGTGTGTCCCTGATCAGGCCTAAACGGGCAGCCGGACATCCCTTTTACAATCCAGGACTGCTGGCTCCCAACTGCTTGCCTGCCTGCCTGCCTTCCTGATTGCCCCTAACTGCGTCTGCCTGCCAGCCTGATCACCCCCTAACCATTCCCCTGCCAGCCTGATTGATGCCTAACTGCTCCCTGCCAGCCTGTTTGCCCCTAACTGCCCTCCCCTGCAGGCCTGGTCTCCCCTAACTGCCCTCCCCTGCAGGCCTGGTCACCCCTAACTGCCCTCCCCTGCAGGCCTGGTCCACCCCAACTGCTCTCCCCTGCAGGCCTGGATTGCCCCCAACTGCCCCTCTTTCCAGGCCCGGTCTCTCCCAACTTCCCTCCTCTGCCAGCCTGGTCACTCCTAACTGCCCTCCCCTGCAGGCTTGATCACCCCCAACTGCCCTCCCTTGCAGGCCTGGTCCCTCCCAACTGCCCTCCCCTGCTGGCCATCTTGTGGCAGCCATATTGTGTCCACATAGGGGCAGGATCTTTGACCACATGGGGCAGCCATCTTGTGTGGTTGGAGTGATGGTCAATTTGCATATTACTCTTTTATTAGATAGGACTAGAGGCCCAGTGCACGAAATTTGTGCACAGGTGGGGTTTTTAGGCCTGCCCAGTGATCAGGGCCGATCAGGTTCTCTGCCTCCCTGCCTCCTCCTTCCCTTGCTGCTGCATCCGTTGCCACCCACCCCCAGTTCCCCATCCCAGCCCGGGGCCTGGCTGGGGGGAGGGCCAACTACCCTTGGCTCCGGTGGAGGCAGCGCTGGACGAGTTGCAGAGGAGGATCTGCCGGCTGGTGTTGGAGGCGCTGTTGCTGGAGGGTGGTGGGCCGATCAGGGCCTGCGACCAGGAGGAGGGACCAGGAGTTTGGCTGGCAGGCCCCATCGGCGATTGGGGCCTGTGGGCTGGGGGAAGCTCCTGTGTTGAGTGTCTGCCCCCTGGTGGTCAGTGTGCATCACAGCGACCGGTTGGTCCATTGTTACAGTCACTTAGGCTTTTACTAGTATATATATAGATAATGAGACGTTCTGAGGATCACATTTAATGTAAAGGACCTACCACAGTGCCTAGCACATAGTCTCATGTATTCATTAATTCAACATATACTCACCAAGGCCTACTCTGTGTCTGGGGTTCAAAACAGACACAGAGTAGGCCTAGGTGAGTATATGTTGGGGTTCCTTTGGGTCTTGTGTTATTTGGGATTAGAGGGCCGGTGCATGAATTCGTGCACAGGTAGGGCCCTTCAGGGTGGCCTGCGGAAATCGGGCCCCAGTTCACGCCCCCTGCCTCACAGCCCCAGCTCACACCCCCACCTGGCACCCTGCCTTGGCCTGGCACCACCCTATCACTTGCTCCGCCATCCTGCCTGCGGGGCAATCAATTGGGGCTGGGCCCCCCGCCCTGCCTGTCTGCGGGGTGATCGGTGGGGCAATCGAGCCTCCACTTGCATCCACCTTGGCCTGTTGCTGCCCGCTCACCTGCTCCACCATCCTGCTGTGGTTCCGCTCTCATCGGGGCCCATCGGGGCTGGCAGGGCCTCCACTGCCACCCGCTGCCAGTATCGCATTGCCAATGCCTGCCATGTTCTGTGCAGCCCCCTGGTGGTCAGTGCACATCATAGCGGGCGGTTGAACTCCTGGTCTCCCGGTTGAACGACCCACCTGAGGGGACAATTTGCATATTAGGCTTTTATTACATAGGATGGGGACAGAGAGGTCAGACAAACAAGTTACTACCTCTTGACTGTGATGAACTCTCTCCCCTTACCAATGAGGAAACAGAAACAGAAAGACATGGCTTGCTCAAGGTCTCACTGGGAATTAGAAACAAGTCCGACTGGGTTGTGTCTTTTCTAGCTTGCTGAGCCCACCCTTCCACACCCTACCAGGCGTCCTCAAACTACGGCCCGCAGGGCCACATGCGGGTGTTTTTGCTGTTTTGTTTTTTTACTTCAAAATAAGATATGTGCAGTGTGCATAGGAATTTGTTCATAGTTTTTTTTTTAAAACTATAGTCCGGCCCTCCAACGGTCTGAGGGACAGTGAACTGGCCCCCTGTTTAAAAAGTTTGAGGACCCCTGCTAGACCTTCATAAGTGCGAGGGAGTCACCCTTCTTGCCCCGACCCGCCACACACACTCCCGCCACTAGGTGGCGCCCAAGCAGCCAGACCATCGAGGGCTGTGAGGGCCTTGGCCTTGGTGCTGAAGCCCTACTTTTGGTTGGTCCAGCTCCTCCGTGTCCGTCTTGCAGCCCGAAGGGGTGGTCTCAGGGGCCTTGGCTCCGGTGGAGGCAGCGCTGGACGAGTTGCAGAGGAGAATCTGCCGGCTGGTGTTGGAGGCGCTGTTGCTGGAGCTCCAGGTGAGACTTCAGGTGGGGATAAGGGTAGGAGGAGATAAGCGGTGTGTTTGGGAGTCTCTGCGGGAAATGCCGGGTCTGGATCGTCCTTCCAGCCCCTATTCGCGACTCTGCCCTCGCGCCATTGGCTGTCGAGCCCGGAGCTGCTGAACAATGTGTGCGAGAGGACAGCGCGCTTCTGCCGGAACTTCTGGCGTGTTCGGAACCCCGCATTCCAGGTGTGTTGGGGAAAGGCCGGCGAGGGTGGAACGCCGATGGAAAGGGTGTCCTGGGCCCACCTGATAGCCCTCCCCGCAGGTGCTCCTGGCCGAGGCAGAGCGGACGGTGGTGCTGCAGTACCTATGTGCGCTGATGCAAGGCCGCCTGGTGTGCCGCGGAGCGGACGAGCGGAACCAGGCAGCCGAGCGCATGCAACAGGATGCCACCCAGCTTCGGGATCTTTTCCTCGATTTGGTAAGAGCTTGTTGGGTGAGCAGATGGGTGTGAGTCTCTGAGGTTGGGTGGGAGCCAAGGGCGGGCTCAAGACCTAGCCCAACGTGTTCAGGGCCTGGAAGAGAGCGTTCATTGCGCGCCGGTGCTGCTCACCCTGCGAAAGCTGCTGAACCTCCACGACCCCACGATGCTTGGCCTCGAGGTGGCAAGCCTTCGGCAACAATTTCCCGACGTAAGGTACGTGGATGGGGGCGGAAAGGGAGAAGGGACCTGGGAGGGATAGGGCGGGGCTGATGCATCACTGTGGTCCCCCCTTAGCGAGGAACATATCTCTGCCCTCTTGGACCTGCGCGGGGACGTGTCCCGAGAGCAGCGCCTAGCCGCACTCAGCTCCCTGCAGGACGGCCCGCAGCCCTCGCCCCGCGCGGGTCGCCGCGCACTCTTCAGCCTTGTGCCAGCACCTACACCTTCTCCATCCTCCTGCCTCTTCTCGGGGTCCTGTGCCTGACTCTCAGCTGCTCGCAGAATAAAGCTGTGTGCCCGCTCCCCGCACCCCCGTACGCCTGAATTGTGTGTGTTGGGAAGAGGGGATGAAATAAAAGTGTCCGCGAACGTTAGGGGGTCCAGGACAGGGACACGCCTAAAGCACCCCATCTGTCCCGGCATCAATTCCCGAGTACCCGGGCTTCCGCGAGCGGGCTGCATCCCCACGTATCCGCGCCGAAGCAGTGATTTCGTGTCTCCCCAGCCCTGACTCGGGTACCACCTGAAGCCTTGAAACCCGCCTGGCCTGCGTGGAGCGGGCCGGCTCAGGACAACGCCCCGCCTAGGGACGTGACTTGATGGCTGACACCGCCCGCCTCGGCCCGGCCTGGCCCCACCCCCGCAGCTGTGTTCTCGGGAACCGGCCGCGGCGATTGACGCGAATCCGCGCGCTTTCGCGTGAGCGTGCGCGCACCCGAGTGCGTGCGTCCCAGGCGTCAACTCCGGAGGGCTGGGTGGCCGGCGACCGATGTCTCGGAGCGGGAACGGTGACGGAGAGAAGAGCAGCGAACAGGTGGGGGTAGGACACGAGGATGGAACCCTTTTACCCGGAGAGGCTGAGAAGGCGCGCGAGGTGACCCCCACCTCACCTACGAAGAAATGCCCCTTCTATTGTCTCTTGGCCCCGCCCTCCATTGGGCACGCCCTTTGCCTCATCCCCCCGCCGTTTATTGGCTGCAGGTCACGCCCCTCCTCAAAATCTCCGTCCCCATTGGCTCCTCTTCCACGTTATCCTCTCCGGGAGTTTCCCATTGGTGCAGGCCACACCCTCTCATTTGTCACCAGACTCCACCTTCAGTCTGGGTTCCTCCCCTAGCCATCTTTCATTCATTCTGCATCTAGTGCTGGATGCCTGAGACATGGGAGTGAATCAGACCCGTCCCTGCCCTCAGGGAGTTCAGGACATGGTGAGGGGACGCGGACCTAGGCTACGACAGTGACAACCTAGGGCGGTAAAGAGGCCGCCTAGGCACACTGGGAGCCTCTAAGACGCCTGGAAGACTTCCCGGAGGAGGTGAGGCCTAAACCAAGCCCTGAAAAATGGGTAGGAGTTTGCTCCAGGGAGACTTTGGGAAAGCATCCTTGGCAGAAGGGCCTGAGACATAAAAGACACAGGCGTATTCTGGTCATTGCAAAGAAGTAGGTGGAAGGGGAGATGAAGGGGGACTGGTCCAGGTAGAGGCTCGGAGACTGCTGAGAAGTCCAGGAAAGTGTACAGTTAGTTGAGGGGAGTGAAGCCTGAGGCCCGAAATCTTTTTAAGCAGCTGGTCTCTAGGCGGGGTGGAAGGAATGTGTGTGTGTGGGGGGGGGAGGAGGAGGAGGTTGAGAGGGGATCAGATCCAGATGGGAAAACAAAGTGCAAGGAAGGAATGATTCCAGTTCTGAGAAGGAAAGGGGCTCTTGGGTTCAGACATTTATTGAACAGCTGCTCTGGGCTCTGGGGACACAATGTGAACACTCAAAAGGAGAAAACGGATAACTAACAATTAAATATGCTGTACTTCAGATGGAGATACCTGCTACAGAGAACAATAACCTGAGGAAGGGGGTGGGGAATGGTGGTGGAGCAGGGAGAGGAGATTTATTATTTCATAGAGTATGCTTTAGTGGGCTTTTCTAATAACATATTTGTGCCAAAATATGAGGTAAGTGGGAGAGTGACCACTGCAGTTAAATGGGCAAAAGGCATTCCTGACAGGGGACGTGTTCAGTTTGAGATACCTATTATACATTCCAGTAAAAACATGTTGAATTGAGAACTGGCAATACTGGTCTGAGGTTTGTGGAAGAAGTCTGGGCTGATGATCCTAAAACTATGAGAATGGATGAGATTCCCCAGGGAGTCAGCACAAATGGAGGAGAGAAGTTTCCATATAAATTTCCAAGGGCTCTACTGTGTTAAGAGGTCAGGAAGATAGGGATGACTAGCAAGGAAGAGCAAGAACAAACAGTCAGAAAAAAATAAACAAAAAGAAAAGAAAAGAACAGCCAGTGAGGTAGGAGATTTGGGGGGCCAAGTGGAGAATGTGTGTCTAGAATGAAGTGATTAACTGTGCCAAGTGCTGCTGATCAATATGAAGATTATTGATGACCTTGGTCAGATCAGTTTCAATAGAGATTGGGGGGAAAGCCTAACTGGAGTGAAATTTCAGAGAGAAAAGGAGCCCTGGCTGGTGTGGCTCAGTTGGTTGACTGTCATCCTGTGCACCCAAAAGGTTAGATTCCTGGTAGGTCAGGGCACATGCCCTGGTTTCCGCTGGATCCCCATGGGGGGCATGCAAGAGGCAGCCGATCGATGTTTCTCTCTCTCATCCATATTTCTCTCTCCCTCTCCCTTCCTCTCGCTCTAAAATCAACAAAAACATATTTTAAAGAGAGAGAACAGGAAAGAAAGAAATGTGCTGCAGTAAGGAACAGCTGGAGGGAGTGTGTGGGGGTTTTTTTGTTTTGTGAATCCTCACCCAAGGATATTTTTCCATTGATTTTTAGAGAGAGAGAGAGGGAGGGAGGGGGAGAGACAGAAAGAGAGAAACATCGATGTGAGAGAGACACATCAATTGGTTACCCCCTGCACACGACCTGACCAGGGTTGGGGATCCAGCCTGCAACCAAGGTATGTGCCCCTGCCGGGAATTGAACCTGGGACCCTTCAGTCCACGTGGGCCAATGCTCTAACAACTGAGCCAAACTGGCTAGGGCTTTGTTTTGTTTTTTAAGATGGATAAATAACACATGTATTTATGCTGATGTAAAGAATCCAGCAGAGAAGTAGATATTGGTGATGTAGGAGAGAGGAGAAATGCTGACAGTGTGTCCCTGAGCAGGCTGGCAAGGGAGTTCAGAGGCTGGAGAAAAACAGCATTGGACCGAGCCCTGGTACGGAGTCAGGGGTGAGTGCCCCCGGCACCGGCCTTGGATGGCAACTAGGAAGATGCCTCTGATAGGGGACAGACCAGGGACTGGCTTGGTTTTACTAAAATTTCTCTTTGACCCCTAAGAGCTGGTTCTAAATTGGATTTGAACAGATGGTCCAGTGGAGAGAGAGCATTCCAGGTGGAGGGACTAGCATAAGCAAGGGGCATGCAGGCACTCAGACTGAGGCCTAATGGGCTGGAGGAGGTGGGTGGGCCGGGTGGGAGGGGCGGGGGCACTGAGAAATGCTATAGGAAGAAGGCAGGTAGAAGGTGGTGAGGCCCCCTCACCCATCAGCCTGGCAGCTGAGGCTACATTCTCCCAGCTTCCAGCCCAGGTGGGTGCTGAGCACAGGAATTAGGACCATGAGGAGGGGTTCCGGCCTGCTTCCAGGAGCTCACAGGCTGAAGGTGTTCCAGGTGATCCATAGACTCTCCCCCTGCTTTCTCCCAGTCCAGCTTGCTTCGGTGAGCCTGCTGGAGGGAATGGACGCTGGGGTAGGTGGGGCGAGGGGGCAGCTACCCAGACCCCTGGGAACCCAGCAGGGCAGTGTAGAGTATAGGGGTTGCTGGTCCTCAGGCCACACCTACTCATGCTGGCCTCCACCTGCCCTTCTGTGTCCCCAGAAGTCCACAGTTGGAGTGACCCAGCTGGATGTGACCCCCAGAACAGAATGGTGCTGGACTCGGGGGCTCAGGTGTATGGGCAGCCACCCCCCAGCCCACCAGCCAGGCGCTCAACCTCGGGCCGTAGGCCGAAGCCCTCAGACCGAGATGGAACACCGCTGTACCCCTGGCCTCGGTCCCTGGCCTTGCCCCTGGCTCTGTCGGTCTCCTCAGCCCTGCGGCCCCGGCCTGAGCCGCAGTCCCCCTCAGAGCTGCGCTGGGGCCACTGTGGCCACATGCGTCGCAGTGAGAGCACCTACACCATAAATAGTACTGGCCAACCCAGGGGTGGCACCCAGGGTCGGGCCCCACCTGGACGCAGACGGGATCTCGGCGGGGGCACCCTGCGGTCCGCAGCCTCCCTGCCTCACATTGCTAAGACTCAAAAGTATGGAGGCCGCGGTGCCAGCAGGAGCCCCTGCCTGTTGATGGCCCTGCGGCCAACCAACATGGACAGTGAGCGGGACAAGTTCTTCCAGTCCCGCTACACCTACAACCCACAGTTCGAGTACCAGGAGCCCATGCCTATGGCTGTGCTGGAGAAGTACTGTGAGGCCTCTGGACAGTTCATCCACCAGGTCAGTCCAGCCTGCCCACCTCACCCTGGCCCTGACCACCCGAGAGGCCTGGCCTGACCACCCACTTCGGCCCTGTGTGCAGGCAGTTGGCATCATTGAGGCTGTCCTGGAGAAGTTTGGCACCTACGAACACTTTGAGGCTGCGACTGGGGGCCAGCTGCTGACCAAGTGCCAGATCTGGTCTATTGTGCGCAAATACATGCAGAAGGAGGGCTGTGTTGGGGAGGTGAGCTTGCTCTGCCTTCGAGCACCCTCTTCTACCTGACCCAAACTGGCCTGCCCGGTGGGTGGTGCCAGGCCCAGCTCCACACCTGGCTAGCTAGAGACCCCTGGCAAGACCCTGTCCCTGCCCTAGTAAGGTGGGGCTCTGAGCAGAGGTGGTGAATCAGGGTGGGTGTGCTGGCCAAGTGTCCAGGCTGGATGCCCGGTGGCATTATTAGTGGGTACACCTGCACAGTGGCCCCAGAGCTGGTGGCCATGGCTCCGAGCACTGCTGCTGCCTGCAGGTTGTGGTGCAGCTGAGCGAAGACCTGCTGTCCCAGGCAGTGATGATGGTGGAGAACAGCCGACCCACATTGGCCATCAACCTGACCGGAGCCCGCCAGTATTGGCTAGAAGGCATGCTGCGGCATGAGATAGGTCAGGGTGTGGGTAGGTGGGTGGGCGGGTAGGGATGAGAGGGGGCTGGGATGTGGGAGGACAAGGAGGGGCCCCACTCCTCTCTTTCTCCCACTTACCTTGGAGGCTAGGGCCCTTTCCTTTCAGGAGCAGTCACCTCCTCCCTCTGGCTCTCAGAGGTGGGCCCAAACAGGCCTGCCCCTCTCTGGGCTCACCCTCATCTCTCACTCCTCTTGGGTATCTTTTCCTCCCTCCACTGCCTCTCTGGTTTCCCTGGACAGTTGGGGCCTAGAAAGGCCAGAGGGAAAACACTGAGGGGCTCGCTAGCCCAGCCAACATGCAGACCCTCCAGGGTGGGAATGGCATTGGCTGAGAACACACACAGCCAGGTAGAGGAGGGGGTAGGCCGGGCTGGAAGGGAAAGCAGAGGGTACAAACGGATACTCTTTTCTGCCTGTCCCTCCTCATCTAGAATTCTGTTGCCCTGGGCAAAAGTTGGTTTTTGCTAGGGACATCAGTGGAAACAATAGGGCCTGCAGGATGTGGGGCTGGGGTGGTGTGTGAGTTCCTGTCCTCTCCAGGGGGCTGGGAGAGTTTGGGAGGGGTGTGTGTGTGTGTGTGTGTGTGTGTGTAGTCCTGGATGGGTGGAGGAGGACTCTTGCATGTGAGACTCTATGGGTCCTTGGGTGCACGTGCCCCTGAGGTTGGATGCGTATGTAAGTTGGGATAGGGGTGGCAGGGAGAGGTTATGGGAGAGCCTGACTTTAGGGGCATGAGGATACCCGCATGAGTACAAGTTACAGGCCTGGCAGGAGGGTTCCGGGATGGCCCGCCCAGCACCACCTCCCTCGCCCTCCCCCAGGCACCCACTACCTGCGAGGCGTGAACAATGCCCGGCAGCCCTGGCACAACTCCGAGGGCCGGCTGCAATACGGGTTGCGGCCAGCGAACCCCACTGAGGAGGGCCTGGCCAGCCTGCACAGCGTGCTGTTCCGCAAGCAGCCCTTCCTGTGGCGCGCGGCGCTGCTCTACTACACCATCTACCGGGCGGCGCACTTGTCTTTCCGGCAGCTCTTCCAGGACCTGGCGCGCTACGTGCAGGACACAGACGTGCGCTGGGAGTACTGCGTGCGCGCCAAACGCGGCCAGACCGACACCTCGCTGCCAGGTGGGTACCCATTCGAGGAGTACCCTGAGCTGGGGCAGGGGCTGGGGTGGCTTCAGGTGTAGGGGCTCATGGCCCTCCCATGCCCACAGGATGCTTCAGCAAGGACCAGGTGTACCTGGATGGCGTCGTGCGCATTCTGCGGCACCGCCAGACCATCGATTTCCCGCTGCTGACCTCGCTGGGCAAGGTGAGTGGCCACGGGCCTTCAGAGGGTCCAGCCAGCTCTCCTCATCGCAGTATTCCCTGGGCCTCTGATGGGTGCTTGACTGAAGACTGGTGCCAGGCCTCTCTGGTAGGTGGAGGTGAGCACAGGAGGAGAAATGACAGTCTGGCAGGTGCTTGACCCAGCCTGCAGGTGTGTATGTGTGTGTGTGCGCGCGTGTGTGTGTGTGTGTGTGTAGAAACTGCATCACTTCAGACCAAAGGAGCAGTCAGGAAGGCTGGAGATGGAGGCTAGAGAAATGGCCAGGAACCAAGTCCCCCGCACTGGGTATCTGTGCCAAGCTGAGAAAGGTAAACTGCATGTGAAGCAACAGGGACTCAGAGGAGCTTTAAGCAAGTTGTGGCTGGATGTCAGATGGGAGGGGGATTGGGAGAGAGAGACCTAGGAAAGGGGATGGGGCGGGGAGGGAGGCCTTTCTAATCCCTCCTGCAGAACTGATGGTGTCTGGCCTAACCCAGCAGTGGCCATGCCGTTGGAGAGGGAGGGACAGGCTGGGGAGCTCTTCAGAGTGTGGGATCCCTTGAGCTCAGTGGCCACCTTGAGCGGGAGGGTGACAGGTTCCAGCCCCCTCCCTGGAATCTGACCTAGAGGGCTGTCAGGAGAGTGCCTGGCCTAACCTGACACCTAAGAATTCAGTGTTGGCTATGCGGAGTCTGAGGTACCTGTGGGCTGTCTATAGGAGAGAGTGTTCAAAGGCAACTGGGGGAGCTAGGCGGGGACAGGAGTGGGGTTGTAGGGCGTAGATGATAAAAGAAGGTGCTAAGAGAAAGAGCAAACACCCAGGACTGAGCCTCGGGATCCCTAACGTCGGGAATAGGTCAGGAGGGGACAGGGAGGAGCTCCGGGAGCAAGGGGCAATAGACCGTTGGCAGAGAGCTGGGACCAGCCACCTGAGAGCCGGGGCCTCTGCCTCCCCCTCAGCCCGGCTTCCTCCCTGCAGGTGTCCTACGAGGATGTAGATCACCTGCGGCCCTATGGGGTGCTGAACAATACGCGGGTGCCCCACTTCATGCAGGACCTGGAGCGCTACCGGCAGCAGCTGGAGCACATCATGGCCACCAACCGGCTGGACGAAGAAGAGTTGGGCCGCCTGCTGCCTGACTGATATTGGTTGAGGGCTCCGGACCATCCCCCTGAACAGGAAGAGGGCTGCTCTGTGCTTCCACGGCCTGGGTGTTTCTTGGGGAAGCGGAGGGGACAGGAGCATCTCGGGAGGGAGGAGTGGCACCATCAGTGGGTTTGCGTTCCCTGCCAGCCTCCCGGGACCCAGGGACCAGCAGCAGCATGTTGAGCAGACGGTGTGCCCTCCTGCCTCTGTGTGTTGAGCAGAGGGGACGCCTGGGGGCAGCAGGGAAGCTAAGCATGGATGGGGCTGGGGGATGGTTTGGGAGGAGAGCCTTGTTCTTGCATGGAGGTGACTTAGGGTATCTGCGCACTCCAGTCTCCCTCCCCCCACCCGGCCCCTTGGTGCTCCTTCAGCTTTCACGCTGTCTACCTCTCACTGGGTCCTGGTGGGGGGGGTCTCCCTTCTTCTGGGGTGATTACCTGAGCCTGGGGTCCTGGCTTTCACACAGACTCAAGGGACAAGGGTCCTTGGTAGGTAGAGACCCAGCCGGTCTGGGCTGTGCTTTCCAGCATTTTGCCTCTCCCACTGCATGTATTTATTCCCTGTTTATGTGCTGTACTTCCTGGGGCTGGAGGCAGCAGCTTCTGAAGGTTCAGGGACCGGCTCCTCTGGAAGGCACCCACTGTTCCTGGCCCCCATCTCAGCAGACACACACGCAGTCCTTCAGGCCTTGTGAGCTGAGCCTGAGAGTTCACCAGGCCCTGCCCCTACCCCCACCCCCTCCTCAGGCCTCTGTTGTCCCTGTCTTTTTTTTTTTTTTTTTTTTTAATATATTTTATTGATTTATTACAGTGAGGAAGAGAGAGGGATAGAGAGTTAGAAACATCGATGAGAGAGTAATATCGACCAGCTGCCTCTTGCACACCCCCTACTGGGGATGTGCCCGCAACCAAGGTACATGCCCTTGACCGGAATCGAACCTGGGACCTTTCAGTCCGCAGGCCGACGCTCTATCCACTGAGCCAAACCGGTTTCGGCTGTTGTCCCTGTCTTTGCCCACACCCTCACAGCTGGTCTCTGACAGAGGTTGGCAGAGCCTGGCAGCAGCAGAGGGGCAGACACCTACCTGTCCCAAATCCTGAGCCCCTCCTGGGCCAGGAGAGGTGCAGAGATGGTTGTTGCTTCCAGCTTCACCTCAGACTCGCTGTCTGAGGCCGACCCAGTCCCACTCCCACCCTTGGCCTTAGTTTTCCCATCTGTAAAATTTGGAAATGCAGCTGGAAAGCCCTTATTCATTTAGCGAAATGCACTGAACGCCTTCTGTGTGCCAGTCGCTGGTCAAGCCCTCAGAGCTCCCAGTCCTGAGAGAAGCCAGACAATTAAAACAACAGTTACAATAAGCTGTGTGGTCTTTGTCTACCCAAGATCCCTTCCTCCTCCTCCTCCTAATCGCATTTCCCAGGGCCCTCAGTTCTAGCCCTCCCTGAGTGGAGAGAGGTTCCCCTTCCCTGGCTTCCTATCCCAGGCCCAGGGGCTTCCGTGGAATAGGGCTGGTGACAACACCTGCCCCACTGGTAAAAGGGCCCGAGTCTGGCCCCTGTGTCACTGGCCACCTGGGTTTGGGATCTCTAGGGTGCGGCTTGAGCCATTGATGAAATGAGGCTGAGGACTGGGTGGTGGGGCACAGGGCTACTCAGGCCACTGACTCAGAGCACAGGTCCATCCATACCTTTATTCCCGGGCCAAGGGCCGGAATCACGGAGAGCCCAGACCCACCCTCCACAGTTTATTCACTCCCGCGAACACTGGGCCAGGTGGAGCCTGGGTGGTAATCCAACCCAGCCTGGGCGGGGTCGCAGGTCCTATTGGGCTTGGACAGGGAGAGGCCCGTCAGAGCTCTGGCCCTCAGGAATCTAGAAATGAAGGGGGAAAGCGGTTGGTCAGGTGGGGCCCGCCCACTGCCCCCGGGGCGACAACCTCCCGCCAACCTGGCACCGGGTTTGGGCAGCCTAACACCTTCAGATGCATCCTCTGCCTCATAGTCTGGCTCCTGCTCAGGCTCTGGGTCGGGCTCTGGCTCGGGCTCTGGCTCTGGCTCTGGCTCTGGCTCTGGCTCTGGCTCCGGCTCGGGTTCTGGTTCCAGTTCAGGTTCTGGTTCTCCCTCTGGTTCCGGATCCGTTTGCGAATCCAACTCGGGTTCAGCCCCTTCAGAGGCCTCAGCTTCTAACTCTGTTGGGGGCCCCTCGATGGTTCCGGATTGCACTGCCCCGGAGCTCTCAGAACCCCCGGCCTCCTCACCGTGGGAAGGTCTGGGCAGGCCAGGGCACGGGGTCCCTGAGCCGGCTGCCTCCGGTGTCCAGTGGCCTGGGCAAGGAGGGTCGTAGCTGCGATCCCGGTAGCCTGGGGTGGAGGTGGGAGTGTCTCAGGCTCAGTTTACCCCTCTGCGGTTCCCTGCACACGCCCACCTTTCGGGGAGACTAGAACTCCGCCCTCGTCGCTCCCCGGCTCTGACTTAGGCTCCGCCCCGCGCGCGCTCACCAGGGCCCACGTGCTGCCAGTCCCAGGCGGGGTCGGGCGCGCGCACGGTGCGCTGGGCGCAGCGCAGCAGCTCCTGGCAGGCGGCCTCGCCCTTGCTCTGCACCATCAGCAGCAGGCGGCGCACCCTGCGTTCGGCGTCAGGCAGCGCGTCCAACGCCTCGTACTCGGGCCCGGTGAGCACGCCCCGCGCCAGCAGCGCGTCGAGCAGCAGCCCAGAGTCTGCCTGCAGCGTCTCTACCAGGCGTTTCCGTTCGCGGTCGATCGTCTCTGAAGGTCTCTCCTGCGAGTTGCCCATTGTGGGGGTCCTTGGGGAGGGGTAGAGAGGTACTGGGGGCCAGGGTTTCCCCGCCCTTGACCTCTCTCCCAGGGCTCCAGTGAACACCGGTGGCTGGAGTCTAAGTTCACCTTAACCCCGGCGGCAGGACAGCTCCGCAGCACCGGACTCTGTACTCCAGCCTCTTGGGCCCATCAGTCCTGTCTCCTCTGGCTTCTCCTTGGGTCCCTAAACGTCAGGTGTGGCCCTCCTCTCCTCAACTCTCCCAGGACCCTTTACTTGCTGACCGCTCTCCCCAACCAGGATCTTCCTCCTGAGCCCCAGCTGCCTGCAGATACTGCCATTTGTTCAGACCCAGCTTATCCAAACTAACTTCTCTTTCCCTAACCTGCTTCCCCGCCTTAACAGGCAAAGATCCCACACGCAGCTTGCAAGTCCTTTCCAGCCTATCTGCTATTTTCATGGTCTAGGCTTTCACCTCCAGCCTAGACCCTCAGAGCCCTGACTTGCCTCCTCACCTGGAGCACAGTGCTGAGATCCTCCCCTGCTCCTCTCACCCACCGGAGAATGGAGAATGACCACACCCCTTATCCTGACCCCGAGATCCATCTTTCAGGGCACCCCCTCACCAAGGCCACTACCATGTTGCAACCCCAATGTGGTCTCATGGCCCTTCCTGGGTCCCTAATCCCTGAGCAGAGATACCTGAATTCTCTTTCATCCTAACTCTGACCAAGATCTCCTGGCATCACCTGCATCACCCGAGACCCAGCCGTCTCCCTGCTGCCCTGGGAAGGACTCACAGCCACCTCTTGCTTCATCTTGAAGTACCCAGGGCCAAACTCAAAAAAACTACCAACAATTTATTTTTAAATGCTTGCTGTTAACTTTTACTGTTTTCCTCCATGCATCACATGAGAGATTGTTTCTACCAAACAGCAGGTGTCAGGCAGAAATTAATCTGCTGTGTCTACTTACTGACATCTGAGGACAATGGCCCATCCCCCTTGGATGGCCTGACCCAGGCAGCCAGGCCCCTGGCTTAAGAGGCAAAGAGGTCAGGCCCTGGACCACTCCCTCAGCCTATTTCCTCCAGCCTGAGTTTTTTTTTTTTAATATATATTTTATTGATTTTTAACAGAGAGGAAGAGAGAGGGAAGAGCTAGAAACATCGATAAGAGAGAAACATCGATCAGCTGCCTCCCGCACACCCCCTACTGGGGATGTGCCCGCAACCAAGGTACATGCCCTTGACCGGAATCGAACCTGGGACCCTTGAGTCCGCAGGCCGACGCTCTATCCACTGAGCCAAACCGGTTTTGGCTCCAGCCTGAGTTTTGTCCACACAGCACCCTCCTGGTCTCATCCTCCCTTTGGGTCCCCTCCTCTACCTCCTTACCAGGTTCTAGGTCTGGGAGAGCAGATTTGGTCCTAGCCCCCTCCGGCCTCCCAGGCCTCTCTCATTACCACCTGGTGTCATGCTATGCCTCCCTGGTCATATTGAGGCGTCAACCCTTCCCCCAGGCTACTGATCAGAGACTAGGACTCCTACCCCTTACCCCTCCTTTTCCATTCATGCCCCACCTGTGACAAATGCTGCTAGTCCACCTCTCAGTGAGTCTCTATCAGCACCCCCTCAACCCCACCATCCTCACCTCATCTCCTTTGACAGTCTCTCTGAGTGTCTCTCACTCCCATCTCATCACCCCCACAGCACAGAGATTTTCAACAACTCTCTGGGGCAGGATTTATTGTCCCCATTTTACAGATGAGAAGACAGGATCGGAGAGACCAAGGGACAGGACTGCAATCTGACTTGCTCCAACCTGAATTACAATGAGGCCTCCTGCCAAGCAGAATGTCAGCCCTAACTACCTGTCCCCTGCTCCCCACTGCCCATCAGAGAGAATTCAGACTATCTGGCCTGGCCACTCTCCCACCTCCTGGACAGCGAGGCGTCCCCCCACTTTCCCCAACCCTCAGTGCTAGGAGAACTAATTAAGCCCCTGACATTTCTGAACCTTAGTAGATGCTATTCCTTAAGCCTGAAATACCCTCCACACCCCCCCACACACACTCCAAGCTGTGGACCCACCCTCCAAGTCTCAAATAAATGTCACCACGTCCACTCCAATGCCTGAGTGTGTTATAGGCAGGCTGGTTTCATCGCTTCTCCTGTGTACCCCAGTGAACAGTGTGTGCCCTCAGCACTACGCTAGCTGACATCTCTGCACAGGGACCCCCTACCCTCTTTAGCTGAGGTTTCCAAAGACTGTCCTCCAAACACAGGTGCAAGAAGGGAGAGGGGACAGGTGCAGAGAGGGAGGAGGCAGATCGGATTGGCCCCTCATTCTCCCTCACTCCTAACCAAGTTGTTTTTATGTTAGCCTCCTCCTCCCATTGCCAAGTCCTGTGCTGGGTCCTGTTTGGATACAGAAACCCCGCTGATCTAGGCCCTCCCTCTGAGACTCAAAGCTCAGAAGTAAATACTGTACCTAAGTTATGCTGCGGCCAGTCCTTCAGGGGTCACAGGCCAGATCCTTCCCGGGCACCAGGTAGCTCCAAGTTCCAGGCCTGGAGGGGGGGGGGTCTCGGCCCCCCTCCCCACCTGGCTCCGCGGGCTCCTTTGCTAGGGAGCCTTTGGCAGGTGCGACCACAGACTCCCCTTATCTCCCCTCCACCGGGTCCCAGGGTTAGAGTCTGGCGGAGGGGCGGGGCTCCCAGACCTAGGAGCTCTGCCCGTGGGGGGTCGGGTTTTACACGATCTCAGTTTTTCTCCCTCCCCCGGTGGCTCCGTGCGGCCCCACTCACGGGTCGAGCCTCCGCGGGGTAGATGACAAGGCAGAAAGAGCTGGGCGGGGTTGGGGTTGGGGATGGGAGCAGCAGCTGCCGCGGGGCGGGGGCGGGGCAGCCGGGGCTGCCGGGAACCGGGAGGGGTAGGGGAGAGCGGGCCTTCGGGCCGCCAGGAGCAGCGCTTTGCTTGGGTTCCTACACGCGGTCCGCTTTCCCTCCCCCGCTCCGGGCGCTCGGGGTGAGTCAATGAGGGTGCGGTGTGGTCCGCGGCCCCACGCACCCGGCGCCCACTGTGGGCCTGGCAATTCCCAGGCGCTTCACTCCCAGCTTCTCGTTGACCCCTCTTTACCTACCGCAGACCAGGCTCAGAGGAGGGGACCGGCTTACCCTGGATCCCAGAGCGGATTCCTTGCGGAGCTGGGTGTGGCCCCGGAGGTTGTGGTGGATCCGGGCCGGAGGACCCAGGCCTAAGCAGCGGAACTAGGAGCAGGATCCCCGAGCATTCCCCTCTCCAGGAATGAGTTTCTCCATGAAAGCTCTAAGACCTGGACGCCTCTACGAACGCAAAACCGCCCCTCCTCCCCCAAGGTCTCTGTGCTCCCCGGTCGGTCGAGAAAAAAGACCAGAAACACAGAAAAAAAATGCGGTTTATGAGCATAACTTGGTACTGTAGTGGAAGGGGGCCTCGGAGTAGCAGGGTCTTCGCCCAGCCTCCGCCTCAGGGGCCGCAGGCAGGCGTGAGGCTGCAGGCAGCCCTCAGCCAGGCTGGCTTCCGACCAGAGAGTGTCAGGGGGAGGGATCAGCCCCGGGACCCAGGTAGGAGGCCCGGCTCTCAGGGGGGCTCGAAATGGTTACAGCTCCAGGCAGGCTGAGAGCTGGGCCTCCCAGAGCCGCCTGGACGTCCAGCAGGAGTGGTGTCCCAAGAGCGCAGTCCTTCCCTAGGAGGAGTGGGTCAGTGCTCAGCAGGAGAAACGCCCCACTTTCTTAGGGAGGGGAGCCTCACCCATCTCGCCCTCTATTCAGCTGGGATGAAACTTCCATTCTCAACCACCCCACTCTCACCCAGTGGTAAGGGGATGGGTGACTTCAGCAGCTCTCTAGGGGGCAGCCTAATGCTCAAGGGGTGTCCGCCAAACACCAACTGCCCAGCCCACCCAGTCCTGGTAGTTCTGGGCAACCAGAGCCTCCCCCAGGTCCTGGGTCACCAGGACCATTACCTGAGCCTGGAGAATTTAACCCCTTGACGGCCAGTTCAGTCTCACCCTTCTCTGGAACCAAGGGCTGCATCTGCATGGGAGAACCCCACAGAAGCAGCCGAGGACAGGAGCTAGGGCTCCGGCTGAGAGAACAGCCTTGGACTGAAGGGCTTAGCTCAGCAACTCCCAAACCCCTGCCCCCCACCCCCACCCCATCTTACCAGGGACAGCTCCATGTCCAAGTCCATCAGGGTCCATTCCCGCCCTTGGAGGCTGGGGCCCAGCACCTGGGGGAGCTCGGGGTCAATGCTGCCCCTCCCAGGAGGCACAGCCCCATGCCCTGCTGAGGGTGTACTCACGTCCAGGGGCCCTGCGGGCTCCACACTTCCAGGGAGGGCCCGAAGTAGCATGGGAGGCAGCAGACTCTCTGGGCTCTGGCCCCCGCTTTCCAGGCCCTGAGGCCCCCTGTGCACAGGGAACTGCTGTTGGCCTGCAGTACCACCCCCCTCCCCGCTCCAATTAGGTTCCAAAGGAACCTGGATACATCAGGGTCTAAATCTGACAATATCTAGAAAATGGTATGGGTGGGGCCCTCACAGAGGGGCACACAAGAGTGCCTCTGCCTCCTACCTTTGGCCTGAGGACTGGGTTGTAGAGCTGGGGTCTTGGGATGTGTCCCCTCCCTATGCAATTGCCAATACCAGTGGTTCCTAAACTGTTGTGTATTTTACAATCTTTACAACCACCTCAATGGACTCGGTTACAATGCAGATTCCTGAGCCCTACCACAGAGATGTTTCCACTTTCCAGGACCTCTGATGCTGGTACTCTTATTATTATTATTTTATTTTTAAAAATATATTCTATTGATTTTTCACAGAGAGGAAGGGAGAGGGAGAGAGAGTTAGAAACATCAATGAGAGAGAAACATCAATCAGCTGCCTCCTGCACACCCCCTACTGGGGATGTGCCCGCAACCAAGGTACATGCCCTTGACCGGAATCGAACCTGGGACCCTTGAGTCCGAAGGCTGAAGCTCTATCCACTGAGCCAAACTGGTTAGGGCTTATTATTATTATTATTATTATTATTATTATTATTATTATTTTAATCCTCACCCAAGGATATTTTTCCATTGATTTTTAGAGATAGTAGAAGAGAAAGGGAAAGATAGAGAGAAATGTTGCCCTGATCAGGGCCTGGGCCGGGGTGGAGCCTGCAACCGAGGTACATGCCCTTGATGGGAAACAATTCCTGGACCTTTCGGTCCATAGGCTGCTCCATCTGCTGAGCCAAACCGACTGGGGCCTGATGCTGGTACTCTTTAGAGCAGCGCTGAGAAATCAGGTCATCTCATAGTACCCAACATCCTCCTCAGCCACCAGGGGGCAGACAAGGCTGGGAAGTGACAAGGGCCTAGTTAGTGCTGGTCTACCTGCCAAAGTGGCCCACAGGGCTCACAGTCAAGAACGGGTTCTCTGCTCACCTGTCAGGTACCTCCCTGGGCCCCCTTGGTTCAGGCTGTTGGGCACTCCTGGGCCCCTCAGGGCTGAAGCTCCCTTTTCCGTCCAGGATGGCCTGCACCACAGCCACAGGCAGTGGTGGGGGGGCTGTCACACAGAATCCACACTCGTTTGGGGCCAGGGCCTGCCCAGCCTGGCCGTCCACTCCTGGGCTGGCTGGCTCTTCTTTGAGCAATGCCTGGCTGTCCTCCCTGTACCAGAGAAAAGCTTCAACCAGACCCTGGCACTGACCTCTCCCCTTCCCCACAGCCACCTGGACTGCCAGGCTCTCCCCAGAGGACAGCCCCTGTCTGTTTCTCCTACCTCCTGCCAGCACGGGAGGGAGGAAGCCTGGTCCCTTCAGGGGATGGAGAGTCTTCTGGGATGTCAGAGATGATGGGTCCCCTGGCCCTGTGAGGACTGCTGAGGCCCAAGGTGGTCTCTGGGAGGGGCTGAAAGTAGAAGATTAGGCCTAACCCTTCACCTCTAGCCACAGGGTAAGCCAGAACCCAATCAGTACCCACATGGACCAGGTCTAAGGGGGAAGTTTTGCAGCCCATGCTGGGGAGCCTGGTCTGGGGGTGAGGGGTGGGGGTGGAGAGTGAGGCTGACCTCCATCTTCTCTTTTTTTGGGGGAGATGAAGGGGGAAAGGAATAAGTTCTCCATAAGCCCAGCTGTGCCCTAGGGAAGGAAGGAGAAGCAAAACCTACCGATTGGATAAAGTAGGGGTCCTGCAGGAGGGCACCAGGTAGCGGGCAGGCACTGAGTTTGGCCGGTGTTGGGCATGAGCTCCCCTCATCCAGCATCAGGGACCTGTGCATATGGCAGGATACAGATTTCAGCTCATGCCCCAGTCTGCACCACCTCCCTCCCTCAGGCCCCAGCAGCCAAGTCAGCAGAGCTGAGGCCTGTTGCCCGGGCATCAGTCACATGCTGAAGGCAGAAGGGGCTCCCCCCAGAGATGGGGGCCCTTTGGGGGTAGAAAAGGGGTAGGAGGGGGCATGGTTTGAACCCCAGACCCTCTGATGTTGGGATGCTTTGGGGGAAAGGGGAAGGGGCTGCTGGAGTGGACATTTGGGAATAAGGTCCTAGAACTGAGGGATCTGAGAGTTGGGTTTTAGTGGTGAAGTTGGGGGGAGAGGGGGAAAGTCCTTCAAGGGGGGTTTTGGGGAGATGGACTTGGGGGAAGGAAGACAGGTATGGGGGTAGAGGGATGAGGATTCCTGAGGAAGGGGTTTCTGGAGGAGGAGGAGGCAGGGAAGGAGCTGGATGGGGGTAGGGGGCAGGTGAGCGTCCCTAGCTTTCTCACTCACAGCTTTCTCTTAGCTCCTGGGTTGCTGGACCCAGCCTGCAGTGGCCCAAAGAGACACTGGATCAGCTGAAGAGGAAGCAAAGGGTTAATCCACCCTTTGGACCTTGCCCCCATCCTAACAAGGCACTTTCAGGTGGGATAGAGGACTGGCCGAGTATTGAGTATTCGGGAGTGGGAGAGAGAAGTCAGTCGGTGGGGGAGAGGAATACCTTGCCAACGACCCGGTGCTGCTGGCCCTGGCTCTGCCGCAGTGTCACCACCTCCCTCCATAAGATCTCGTTTTGCCTGGGAGAAGGGGTGGGAAGGGGCTGAGGCATCTGAGAGTTGTCCCAGTCACCACTCCCCACAGACTGGCAAGTCCCAGCTCGCAACCACCGGATGATCATCAGCCACAGAGAACAGAGTTCCACAGCCCTGCCCGTTCTGTCTGGATGAAGGCGCCAAGACCCGACAGAGGAAGGAGCTGCCTAGAACTTCAGTACCCTCTCACCCAGACTCCCCGCTCCCCTCCCCCTTTCCCACCCTCCTGCGCGCCACGGACCCCCCTCTTCCCCAGCTCCCCCCCTCCCCCATACTGCCTGAGCTCCCGCAGCCGCGTCTCAGTGCTCTCCTGCGCTCCCCGCAAAGCTTGCACCTCGCCCAGCAGCCGGCCCAGGTCCTCGGGACGCCAGCGGCCATCCTCACTGCGCAGCGCAGGCGCCTGCAGGTGGGAGGCACGGTGGGGCCTGAGTCACATAAAACTCGGCCAGCCGCTCCGACACCCCCTCCCGCCCCCCCCGCCCCCCGGGTTCGCTGCCCCTGCGGGCCGCCCCACCTTGCGCCGCACGCGTTCCAGTAGCTGCTCACGGCCGCGCACGAAGCTCGGGTGCTGGAACTCCACGTGGTCGCGCTCGGGCCTGAGCAGGCCTCCCTGCTCAATGCTCACCACCTTCCGAAAGCCGTCTGCCGAGTGCGGCGCGGAGCTGTAAACGGCCCCGCCCCCTCGCACCAAGCCACCCACCCCCAACTCCTGCCGGGACCTGGGGACTCACACATATTGAGTTGCCGAACAAAGCTCGCCATGTTGCTGTGCTTGAAGTACTGGGGCAGCACTTCCTTGGCGAAGCGGCTCTGGTCGTTTACGAGGAAACTGGTCCCGCTCTGCGGGGAACGCCGCCCTCCCGCCGGAGAGGAGACCGGAGGACAACGTGAGAGATGCCCATTGCGCGCGCGAACACACACACACACACACACACACACACACTCGCTCTGGGAACCCGACCTGTCCCTCAGGAAGAAGGGATGAGGCCAGGCTAGCCACCAGTCCGAGGCCTAGCCTGATCACAATGACTCCCTACCCCAGCTGGACCCTGACTCCCTCCGTACTTGGTTCTCAGAAAGGAGCCGCAGAGGCCAGACCTGGGGTCCAGCCCCACCCGGGTGCCAGACCCGTGATGGGACTCTGAGCTGGAACCAGACCCGGCCCTTCTCTTCTGGCCTCTGTTTTCCCATCTGTCTGATGGGTTGGTGTGGGAACTAAATGACCATAAAGATCCTTTAAGTTTCCAGAAAGCTCCTTCTCGTTCCTCGCCCAGAGGTCACCTCACCTCCATTTCGCACCCCCCCTCCAAGCCGTCCCAGGCGGGGGTTGGGTGGGAGTGGATGTTCACTGACGTGGAGGAACCCCGAGTACCACTGGGGGAGTGGAGGGGCCCCAGCCCTCACCGGGCTCCAGCGAATCAGGTGGTCTGTGCTCGGGTCGCCCACCAGCGCCCACAGCTTGCCGAGGAAGGCGGGCACGGGGCTGGGGCCCGGCTCCGTAGGCAGCGCGGCCGGCGCGTCCTGCATGGTGAAGTCTCGCCCGGCTCAGCGCTCGGCCAGTCCGCCGCGGTCTTGCCAAAGCCGCGGAAAGTGCTGTGTTTGCCGCCCGCCCTGCCCTCCTCCGCCTCCCCGCGCCGGGTCAGGTGGGGGCCACGTGCACCCACGGGGCGGGGCTCAGCCTGGGCCACCCACCAGCAGACAGAAAGGGCAGGCTGGGATCGGATATGGGTAGGGGTGCGGGGGAGCGGGGGCCTGGGTTCGAGTTCCACTCCTCTCAGAACCGCTATGTCTTCCATTTTTCTTCGGAAGAAACAGCCTGGGTGCGCCGGTGAAGTCGTAGAAAGCGAAGGCCGTGGGCACAGTGAAGCCTCAGAGCGGCCCGAGAGGAGCGGAGAAGGGAGGGAGGAGGAGAAGCGGACACCCCCCTCCGGAATCCTGGGGCTTTGCCGCACCCCTGCCTCCCGCAGCTGTTTCAGTACCACGGACCTTGAGGTCTCAATCTCTCCCACTCCTCCTCCGACCGCTGCAGGATCCCTGCCCGCCCCTTCAGAGCCGAGCAGGTCTTTCACTGGACGCAGAAGCACCGCAGGGTTTGTTTATTTCCCACTTACCCCTGAGGCTCGGCCTGGCCTGTGCCCTCCCCTCCCACCCCACACGGGTGGGGGTGGGGGCGGGGGAGAGGGGGTTGCGGAGCTAGCGCAGCATTCTCAGAGGAGGGAGGTTGGAGGAGGGTGATCCCGGCACCCCGGGCACCTCGGGGCCATCTGCAGATGTTGAGAGCATTGAGTGGACGCAGGGCACCCCTCCCCCCAAATCCTCGAGAGGCACAAGTGGCAACAGAGTCCTGAAGGAGCAGGTTAGCAGTTGGCCGTCTCTTGGGCAAATCCACCTGGCATCTGAGAGGCCGCACGCCTGCTAGGGGCAGGGGCGGGAGAGGGCTTGCCCCGTCACTCCACACGCGTGGGCCGCCAGGGATGGGGCTCCCGCGTTAGCTTGAGCGTGTAGCTGCGCAGGCGCGGGCAGTGCGCGAGGAAGGCGTGCAGGACGGAGGGTCGCACCACGCAGAAGCAGTGCACCTCGCGCAGGCCCGGGCAGCGCTCCGCCAGCCACTCTAGTGCGGAGTCCAGCTCGGCAGACGCGGCGGCGCGCACCTCGAGCACGCGCAAGGTTGCGGCGTAGTGGAGCGCGGCGAGGCGCACCGGGCCCGCGCTGTCACCGGAGAGGCACAGGCGCAGCGCAGCCACGGGCACTGCGGGCTGCAGAACGCGCGTCACGCTCTCGGCGGGCATGGCCGGCTCCAGTTCCACCTCCACAACCAGTCCAGGGTGGCGGCGGCGCAACACGGCCCAGGCTTCGTTGGGCAGAGGGGGGGCCCGTGTGTCCTCAGGGCAGGCGCACCGCAGGGCCAGGAGAGCGAAAGGCGCGCGGTCCGGCGCCGCCAGCACCTCGAGGGCGGGGTGTGACAGGCTGGCCAGGTGCAGGCCGAGGGTGCAGAGGCGCGGGCAGGCCTCTAGCAGCTCGAGCACGGAGCCCGGCCCCACGCTGCCCACCAGCGTACCGTTGTTCAGGAAAAGGCTGCGGAGCTCGGGGCAGCCGCGTGCCGCCCGCAGCACCAGGGAATCGTCCAGAGTGAAGGGCAAGCGCCGCAGGTCGAGGTGACGCAGTTCGCGAGCGGCCCGGCAGATGGCGGACACGGCGTCCAGGACATCGCGGCCCGCGTCGAAGAGCGGCTTCTCTCCGCGACACTCCAGGCTCAGGCCTCGAAGTCCTGGGGTACGGCCGGCCAGGGCGGTCAGCAGCTCCGTGGCCAGCCGGCGGCTCGGCTCCTTCGATGGCTCAAATTCCAGCCGCAGATTGCGAATGTGGTCCAGGCAGGTTGACAGATATGGCGGCAGCATGCCTTCTTGCTCACAGTAGCAACTTGGGGATAGAGCGGTGGAGAAAAAGCATGGGCTGTGTCTCTGAGAGCAGAAAAGAAGCCTCTACCCATCCCCTTCTGGTTCCAACTACCATCCCCTTCTGCTCCCTACCCACCGACCTCCCCGACCCGACCATGCCTGGTTACCCCAAACTAGCCGCTAATGCTGGGAGGGAACTCCCACCGTATCCCTTTAGAAGACTTCAGATGAGAAGTTGAAACTGGCAAGGAGAGCCAGGGTTTTAGGAACTGGGTTTTCTCAGTGGTCTCTAAGGAGACACGCATAGCCACGTTCACATTCCACTTCTGCTACACTCTAGCTGAGTGACTTGCAGGAAGTGTTGAACTCTTTCTGCCTTAATTTTCTATCTGTGCAATGGAGATAATAATACTATCTATTAATTAATATATGTAAGGCACTTATAACAATGGTACATAGTAGGCAGTCAATAAACGTTAGTAATTATTATTCTTTTTTTATATTATTCTTTTTAATACAGGGAGTCACTGAATCTCCCCAATCCCCAGACTCCACGGAGAGAGGGAGAAGATGGGAAGGTGGCAGGAGGAAGGAGGGGAGGAATGGGCTCACCTGATGGTCGTGTCATGCCACACGGCGCTGCAGACGGCAGCAGCAGCCCAGGCTCTGCAGACCCTGGCGGCGGCAGCGCGGTCCCGCAGGGGCAGGTGGCAGAAGATGAGTGCCAGCACCTCCTCCGGCAGTTGCTCTCCAGGCTCAGCCATTGCTGGCGCGGGGTGGGGGCTCTGAGGCTCCCAGCAGCTCTGGCTTGGAGAGAGAAGGATGTCCCTGGGCCCCCGGAAAGCCAGAGTGTGGAGGGGAACACCAGAGCCTATGTATGGAAATCCCTGTGGCCCAGGAGCTAATAGACAATTTGTGGAACCCAGTGCAACATGAAAATGCAGTGCTCGTTCAAAACATTTTTAAGAACTTCAAGCCCGTGACAGCAGAGCACTTAACCAAGTCACTAAACCAAGCACTGGGCCCTGTTCTACTACACAGACCTCCCACTCAGGAAGTCGGCCCTGGATGCTGAAGGGTTTCTGACTTATTTGCTCATTTATTTATTTATTCGCTCATTTAGAAGGGAAAGAGAGAACATCTGATTCTCCTTTAAACTACGTTATCACTTGTTGGGGGGGGGATCCCCATTTTATACAGTATTTAAAGGAAAGCAAGCACAACCTATGGGCCAAGTTGATAAAGTCCAAGTGCCCTGGTTTTAGACAATGCTATCTGATCTTCCTCCCAGTTGCTAAAGTCTTTCCTACAGAAGTCGGAAGGCGACTGTATAGGCCCTGACTCTGAACAACCTGGTCCTCCCCATCCAGCTCAGAGGGCCCCCCTCACCTCCCCCCCTCGCCCCCCTCTCCCTATACATAACACTCAGAGCTGCCCAGACCAGTCTTCAGGGGGTCACTGAACTGCTTCCTTCCCAGCTTGGACCCTCAGTACTAGGCAAGGACTGGGCCCAAGCCCTACCTGGAGGGCCATTGAAATGAGGGCTTCTCAGACTGCGAGGGGCCCAGAACCACTCCGACATTTGTTCCCAATACAGAATCCGCGGCCCCATCTACTAAATCAGACTCTCTGGGAAGAGTAGGGTCCAGGAATCTGAATTTCAACAAGCGCCGGTGGACTCCCCAGGTCCCAAGTAGATAAACGCCTCCCTACTAGCCTCGCTGGTCCCTGCAGAGTGACAATAGGGTTAATAGGGCGGGAGCATTAGAGAAGACTTATAATTGACAGGGACCATAGCCAATCAGGAAGCGGAGGAGAGGGCGGGGCACCGCTGAATCCGCCCAGAGAGGGGAACGCCCTTTCCCTTCCTCCACTCTCGGGCGTTGCAGGAAAGTGTGCATCCTCTTTTTAAAAAGCTGCCAATGTTATTTTAAGGTGCTTGAAGGTTTTCATACACAGCGTTTCACACCACTTGCCAGTTTTCGATTTCCCGTATTTTCCAGACTAACGCTTCCTGCTGGAATTTGCGCGTGTATCCTGGAAGTTCAGATACCCTCGATCAGGCTTCAACCTGGGACCCACCGGCACCCCGTCTTGAGTGTCACGGAGCAGCAGAGATCAGAGATCCTCGAGCTCGATCCCCCAGAAAGCACCAGAAAATTCTGGTCCCCAGGGGACGCCCCTTTGTAGACCCGTCAGTTTCCCGCCTGAGGAAGCGGGGCAGCTCTCTCGCCCTGGAGCCCAGTGGTCTGGTTAGAGCCACGAGTCCCCGAAGGCCCCTGCCGCGGGCAGCGTTTCCTGCCGTCTAACCTCGGACGCCAGTGTCTTACCTGCTCAGTGGACCAGGTAGGCTTTGCCCAAAGGCTGGGGACTCGCGGTGGAGGGCAATGGGCGAGAAGGAGCCCCGGGGGCGGGACGCCGGGGCGGACGAGGCGGCTCGAGCTGGGGCGCCGCCCCTGCGCTGGGCGCACACCCGGAAGCAGCGCGGATCCAGGGGAGCTGGCGTGGGAATCCAGGCCGGGCCTGGGGGCCAGGTTAGTGCAGAGGGTGGGTGGGCTTCGCGGTGCTGCCGGGAGCAGAGGCGGATCCTGGCTCAGGACCGTGGAGGCGGTGAGGTTGTCATCCGCGGCTGCCCCGGCCAGGTGGTAGCGGTGGCCTGTTGGGCTGTTTACGTGGGAGGCAGGAAAAAGGGTACCGACCTTGGCCCCCCAGGTTCCCTGTCCCAGCTAGGGGCTTTTGAGAGGCCGCAGGTGAGAAGGCGGAGCTGGTGTTGAACGAATCAGTGAGCAAAGACCTCTTGCCCCGTCCCAACCAGTCGTGCGTGGGAAATCCCAACATGAGGGTGGGCTAGTGGGAGGCTTGGGAGCTCCCCTGCAGGGCTCCGGAGGGGTGCAGCTGAGTAAGGGGGCGCGCCTGCCTGCGTGCTAGGGGTCGCAGGCTTCCAGTTCTCTAGGGCCCACGCCTGCAGTCTGTGGCCCCTCACCCGGCCAGAGGTGGGGCTGTTCCTCCCTCCCCCTCCCCCACTGTTAGGGTGTGTTAATGGGGCGGTGGACCCTGGTGGTAGAGGTGTATTTTCAGGAGTCGGTCGGTACCCACGTGTCACTCTGTCTCAGCCCAGCTTAGCGTTTCCGGGACCCATCCTGGCCGGGCCCAAAGAGAGGCAGACTCCCGAAGGGTGAGGCTTGGGACTTCCCGAGGAGGGGCTTCTGTGGAAGGAGGCGTAGGAAGAGTTCCCCAGGGGACAGGGAGCCAGGGGCCCTGGCAGACCTGTTTGACTTCCCCCATTTGTCCAGTCCTAGTGAGTGTGAGGGAGCGTCCCCACGCCTCCAGGGTTCCAGTGCCCCCCTCCTCCCCTGGAAGCCTGCTGGGCAGACTCTGGCTTGTCCTACTGCCCCCTCCACCACTTGGGGCGAGACCACACCCATCCATGGGGTCTGGACCTTCAAGTCAGGGGACTAAGAAAACATGAAAGAGCAGACGTTTCCAGGGTAGGTTTTTACACTCTTCTTCCCCCCGGGCCTCTCCCCCAGGGCTCCCCGCTTGTCTCCCCACCTGGCCTCACTTGTCACCTACAGAGATTCACCCCGTTTTTGTTTTGTTTTTTATTTTTTTGCTTTTTAAGGAAAACAAATTAATTTCGCTTTTTTAAATACAAAGGACATGTATTTTACATGAAGTAGAATATTGCTAAATACAGTGACAATTGAACCCTCCCCCCCCCCAAAAAAAAATCTCCATTCCCATAGAGCATTGTTTTGGGTAAACACACAAGTATTCATATGTTTTCTACCAAAAGGTTATTGGTGAGGGGGTGGAGGGCCCAAAAGCCATATCCCTGTGCTCAGACTCAGGATAGGCCCATCACCAGGTATTTTTCTTGCCAGGTCTGGGGGATGCTGCATGGCCTCTGCCCAGTTACTGTCCAGGCTTTGGCTCTCAGGTTAAGGTCTGGGGCAGACCTGAAACAGCCTCCCCAACAACATCCAAGCCTATGGCCCTGGCTCCTTCTGGCATCTCTCCCCGGAGGTTCCCTGTCCCTCTTGTAAATAGATGCCAGCTGAGACCACCCCATCTGTACTGCAGACAGAGCAATGAATCAGTCCAGGGTGCTCACACCGGGGCTCAGCACCGCTCCTAGCCCTCCATATGTAAATGCCGAAGATCAGAGAGTCAAGGCTGATGGGGCAGGAGGTGGGGTCTTGAGCCCATGTTTATAGGATAAGGGTGGGATGTTGCCTTAGGTGAGGTGGGGAGGAAGGAGCAGGCCTAGGAGGCCACTGAACTGAAGGTCAGTGCAGTGTGGTTCCCTGGTTGGGAATTTTGCCCCTGGTCTAGGGCTAGGATTTTGTCCGTAGATGGCGGATATACCAGAACCACGGGGCCCTGGCTCTCTCTGAACAGGGAAGGAATCTGTAATAGAACAATTTCAGGTGCATAAGAGCCCAGCTCCAAGAACAAAAAGGAATGATTTAGCTCACATAACGGAGAAGTCCAGGGTGCAGCTGGCGCCGGGGGCCTAGTGTGTGGCTGGGAGTGCACCATCTCTGGGCTCTGTTTCCTTTATGTCAGTTTCACTCTCATTCAGGTTCTTCCCAAGCAGTGACCAAGGAGGGAGACCTCCCCTTCCTTCCAGCTCAGCCCCAAGGGAAGAGAAACTAGTGCCTCTTTCCTATTGGTCCAGCCAGAGTCGCAGGTTGCTTGGTCTGTCTTGAATCTGCCCAGCTGGGAACTAATCATTTTAGAAAGGTGAATGGAATATGCAGGTTGGCCAGACCTGTTTCACATGCCCACACCTGGAGCTAGGGAGTGGGGTTAGCCCTCCCAGCAGGCACATGGATTAAAGGGAAGCGAGAAGGCCCCCCAAGCCCATCAGGATGGGGGAAAGGAATCTGGGCAGGCACAAACTATCGGTAATCTTTGAAGAGAAGTCAGAATGAGTAGTTAGGAATGCAGGTGAGAACACTGCTGTGGTGGGAGACGGGGGCTGTGGTCCTAAGCCTTAGGACCTAAGGGATCCTGGGAGCTCAAGTTTAAGCTGAGGGCATACCAGGACATGGGTCCCGTTGGCTGTGTGGCATGGGCACCTCCAGGATGAAGATGTCTCCGGTCAGCTTTGGTAAGAGAGACGATTGGTCTGAGGAAAAGGCATAACTTCTCTGCCTCCAGTGCAGGCTGGTACCTTTCCCCTCTCCCTACTGTGACCACGGGCTCTTCCTCTGAGAAGGCAGTGGAGGGAGGGACAGTCCTCACTGCAAGTTGGGGCTGAGCTGGGCTGGACTCTGTTGAGCCAGACACACAGGGGCTTCCTGTGAGATGATGAACAAGTATGCCAACTGGATGGGACAACTGGGCCATGTGGGACTGGATGGGTTGCCTCCAGGGCTGGGTTTGGGGTGATCTGGATGCCTATCTGCATCTCCAGGAGGCAAGATGGCGGCTGGGCCAAATGGGCTTGAGGAGTGGGTGGGCAGTGCATACCTGTTTGTGGAGTCCTCGCTGGACAAGGTGGTCCTGTCAGACGCTTACGCTCATCCCCAGCAGAAGGTGGCGGTGTACAGGGCTCTTCGGGCTGCATTGGCAGGTGCGTGATTGAGACACTTGGTGAGAAAGGGGAGGCTTTTGGTGGGTGGGGCCAGGGGCTGAGACCTCCCAATCTCTTCAACTCTGTGGGCATGTGCCTAACCTCAAGCAGGGAAAAGATTTGATGGCCAGGACTGGACTGGTTGCTTAGGCAGTCTTCTTTGTTACCCATATGCGCCCTTGGGTGTATATAGCTAATCTTCGTGTCTATGTATGATCTACTTACGTGTGCACTAACGTCCCCCTCTCCCCGAACCAGCCAGATCACTGCTTTCTACTAATGGCGCACATCTCTCTCCTCTTTTCCTCTCTCACTGCAGCACTCCTTGCCCCAAACCCCTTCCCAGTAACTACCTTGAGGGGGGGCGGGCTTTCCCATATCAGGGCAGAAGCGACAGGAGACTGAGCCTGGTTGGGGGATCCCACTCTGGGGCAGCAGGAGCCGTACTTGGTGGAGGCCTAAGATCTGAGACTTCCCATTCCTTCCCTGCCCCGCTGGCCCCCTACCCAGATGGCTTGGCTGCCCAGGGCATTCGCCCCCCTCTGTGCTTCAAAGTCTCTCCGCACATCCCTTTTGCCCACCTTAATTTGGAGCTCCAGAGATGGGGCTAGGATGGTACCCACTCCCTGGAATAGATCCTGGCCTTCATTCTGTCATCCCAATTTTGTTTTTTGGCTGGGAGCTCTGGGGTAACCCCGTGCTCCTAGGTCTGGGGGCTAGGGAGCGGCTCTGACCGCGGGCTTCACCCCTCCTCCGACTGCTTGGAGAACGGTCCGGTTGGGGACCGTCTGGCGCCTGACTGCCCGCCTCCGCAGAGAGTGGGAGCCCTGACGAGTTGCAGATGCTCAAGATCCACCGCAGCGATCCGCAGCTGATTGTGCAGCTGCGTTTCTGCGGACGCCAGCCCTGCGGCCGCTTCCTCCGCGCCTACCGCGAGGGGGCGCTGCGCGCTGCACTGGAGGGCCGCTTGGCTGCATCGCTCTCACTGTACTCGGTGCCTTTGCAACTGGAGCTGCGCGCCGGCGCGGAGCGGCTGGACGCCTTGCTGGCGGATGAGGAGCGTTGTTTGAGTTGCATCTTTGCCCAGAAGGTGCGGCGGGACTGGGCCCAGAGGTGGGGCAGGGATTCGTGGCTAAGACCCCCACCGACGCAGCACTCCTCTCCCTAGCCTGACCGGATCCGGGACGAGGAACTCGCGGAGTTGGAGGATGAGCTCCGGAATTTGACTTTTGGCTCAGGGGGCCAGGGTGGCAACGTAGAGGTACCTCCAGCCCCCTTGCAGTCCCTGGCCCCGTCTCCGTCGGAGAAGCCACCGCCACCGCCACCATCTGGCCAGACTTTTATGTTCCAGGGTCAGCCCATAGGTGAGGCGCGCTTGGAGACAGAGACAGGGTCACCTGGAAATGGCAGGGCGGGAATAGAAGGGTATCGGTGTGCCCCCGCCCCCAGCTCACTCCTCTTTCCACTCCTCCCCTCCCCGCAGTGAACCGGCCACTAAACCTGCAGGATCAGCAGACGTTTGCGCGCTCAGTGGGCCTCAAATGGCGCAAGGTTGGGCGCTCCCTGCAGCGTGGCTGTCGCGCACTGAGGGACCCAGTGCTTGACTCCCTGGCCTATGAATACGAGCGCGAGGGGTTGTACGAGCAAGCCTTCCAGCTACTGAGGCGCTTCGTGCAGGCCGAGGGCCGCCGCGCCACGCTGCAGCGCCTGGTGGAGGCGCTCGAGGAGAACGAGCTCACCAGCTTGGCAGAGGACTTGCTGGGCCTGGCGAATCCTGATAGCACCCTGGCCTAGGCTGGGTACCAGACACAAGGACGGTCAGCCAGTTGCCCAGCCAGGGTTTGAAGCACCTGGATGACTCTAGGGTCCCTTCTTGCTGCTACGGCTGCCCTGTCCATTCACAGGACTTACAACCCTCCTTAGTGGAGCTGCTGGGCAGAATTGACTGCCTTCTCCAGGAGTCAGACAGGCACCCACCATGCCTGCTGGGGTGCCATTGGGGATTCCGCCCCAGATACTATGATAGGGACGGAGTGTGGGGGTGGTCTGCTGCAGAGGTCGGCCTCACCTCACCTGTCCCACAAGGGGGGCTTTTGGCCAGCCCTTACCTCTTCTCTCATTGCACAGTCACTCATTAGGCACCCTCTGTGTTTTAGGCATCATCCTGGGTGCTACAAATACTTTGGTGAACAAGACACAGGAAGCCTACCTGCTCCCAGTTCACACTCAGTATGGGACTCCCAAGTATTAAGCAACAGTAATAAAATGTTACCCGTTTCTCTTTTTTCCTTCTTAATATTTAACTTTTTGATTTGAGAGAAAGAGAGGAAGGTAGAGAAACATCAATTTGTTGGTCCACCCATTTATGCATTCATTGGTTGCTTCTTGTATGTGCCCTAAGGATGGAGCCTGCAACCTTGGCTTATCGGGATCACACTCTAATCAATTGAGCTACCCAGCCAGGGCATGGCACCTGTTTCTTGATGTGAAAAATATAAGCACTGAGCAGGGGCCTAATCCAGATTAGGGCTTAGTCTTCCTGGGAGAGATGAATGTGAATAAGGGAGGGTTATGGGGGTATGTGTGTGAGAGAATGGCAATGTCCTGGGGGAGGAAAGAGGGGAAGATGTTAGCACAGAAAGTTTGAGTGGCTGGATCTAGGGGTGGGTGGACTTGCAGAGACGGGCTGGTGAGTGGGGGAGGTAGATAGCATGGGGTCTGGGAAGCCGTATTTTACAGAATTTGGATTTTATCCTGAGGTCAGTGAGAAGCCTTTAAAGGGTTTCAGGAATGGAGGCTGGGTAGCTGGTGAGGATGGGGGGAGAGAGAGAGAGAGAAAGAAGCCCAGGCTGGGACAGTGGTAGCAGAGATGGAGGGAAGCGAGGAACACAGAGTTGTTTTGGACAAAGGATAACAGGCCTGGTGACTGGATAAGGAGTGAGGTGAGAGAGGACCCCAGAGTTTCTGCTTTGCAGTTGGGTTAAAGGTGAGTCTTCTGCTGAGGTGGGGGCGGGCCTGGAGGAGGTGAAGTGCTTGCTGTGTTTGGAACAAGTTGGGCATGATATTCCTGTAGAACATCCAGGGAGAGTCTAAGGACAGCTGGATCTTTAAAAAAAAAATAAAAATATATATAAATATATATATAAATATATAAATATATATATATTTATATATATATATAAATATATATATATAAATATATATATATTTTTAATTGAATTTTTACAGAGAGAAAGGGAGAGGGATAGAGTTAGAAACATCGACATGAGAGAAACATCGATCAGCTGCCTCCTGCACACTCCCTCCTGGGGATGTGCCCGCAACCAAGGTACATGCCCTTGACCAGAGTCAAACCTGGGACCCTTCAGTCCGAAGGCCGATGCTCTATCCACTGAGCCAAACAGGTCAGGGCAGACAGCTGGATCTTTAGTTTTGAGTTCAGCAGATGGTCAAGGCTAAAGATGCACCAATGGACAGAGCAGAGTGGGCGGGGTGGCCCAGGGGGAGGTCCTGAAGGACACTGACCAGAAAAGGGGTGGCCCAAAGAGCAAGGAGAAAAACTAAGAGTTGGAAGTCAGTCAAGGAAAAGGCTACTGGGTGGGAGGTATTTCTAGGACCTGGTGGGTACAGCCTAAAGCCAGATCACAGGGGGGTTGGGAGGTGAGGCGGTGGAAGAAACAGAATAGCAGACACCTGAGAGGGCTGTGAACAGGAAAGTGAGGCTCAGGAGAGAGGGTTTGCTTTTGAAGGGAGAACGTTGGTGTAAGTTGTCAGGAGCAGGCATAGCCATTGGAAGGATGGCGCTGGGTATTGGTGCTGGTTTAGCACCAATCATAGCCTGTCGTCAAACTCTGGAGCAGGGTGGGTTGGGGTGGGGACTCTCTACTCCAGGCTCCTCTGAGACTGAGTTCCAGGCAGAGGGAGCTCGCAGCAGAGCTAGGCAAGGACTGGGCCCTCAGTCTCCACAGTACCTCTCTGCCCACCTGGGCCCCAGATCAAACCCTTTGCTCACTGGCCTACTTCAGGAATCCCCCAACCTGGCCCACAGTGGCCCAGGCTTGGTTGTTTCTACCTGGAAATTATGCTGGCCTGGGGCATTAGGAACCTGGGGACTCAGAATTGCCTTTTAAGAGACAGACTTAAGTGCTCACCTGTGAAATTAATGGGTGAAAAACAAAACAAAACACACAGGGTTGGCCTGTGTTTTTAATAAATTAATTTCACAGGTGAGCACTTAAGTCTGTCTCTTCAGAGGCAATGTGTTTCGAGGATGGATGGGGAGAGAGGCAAGGGAGGACAGAAGAGTCCTGGACTGAATGCCAAAAGACTGGAGGCTGCTTTTCCCTGCCCCCGCCCCCTGAAAAGCAGATTTGGGGGGCTTGTATCCAGACCAGAACCCATCTCTCCGGGAATTCTCAGAAAGAGTTGCCTGTTAGGATACCTCTCTGAGATTAGTCCCCACTCGGAGATAGCACTCCCTGAGTCGCCTGGGTGGAGCTGAACTCCAGCTGTCCGCGCGCACAGCTGGAGGGTCACGTGGTAGCAGCCACAGCCCCCCCTTCCTGCCAACGCTGCAGCTGGCCCTGGCGGGTCCATGGCCGCCCTTGGGACCCTGCGCTGAGCCCCGGAGTCCGGGGCCCTGCCGCTCCCAAGGGCCAAGCGTGTGAGTGTCCGGATCACAAGGACCGACGTGGTGAGTAGAGAGGAGTGAAAGGGATTTGGCCTCAGCGCGGGGAAGGGGGGTGGGGGTGGGGCTAAGGCTCTGTTTCTCCCTGGCCGGCCTTGGAGCACCCAGTCCAGGGCTGAAGTTGAGGGGTGGGAGTTGGCTGCTTGTAAATCTCCTTGCCCTCTCAGGGGTGGGTGGGTGGGTGGGGGAGATGAGGGGAGTAACGGAGCCAGAGGAGGGGGATGAACCGCCGGTAGTTGGGGAACCTCGGCGGGTGGCCTCCCGCCCCCCTCCCCTCGGGGAGGGCGGGGCCCAGAACCCAGACAGAGTTTCTCCGCAGGGGGCGCGGGCGCCGGCCACGCGGACATGAGGCGGAGGCTGCGCCTACGTCGGGACGCGTTGCTCACGCTGATCCTGGGCGCCGCCCTCAGCCTCCTGCTCTATGCGCAGCGCGATGGCAGAGCTCCCACGACTAGAGCGCCACGAGCGCAAGGGAGGGCAGCGCGGGGGCCCACCCCCCGGCTCCGTGTATTCCAGGCACCGGACGCGGGCGCAGCCCTGCAGGTCTATGAAGAGGATACGCCGGAGCCGCCCACGCCCACGGGACCCTTTGACTTTCGCCGATACCTGCGTGCCAAGGACCAGCGACGCTTCCCCCTGCTCATTAACCAGCCGCACAAGTGCCGAGGCGATGGCGCACCCGGCGTAGGACCCGACCTACTCATCGCCGTCAAGTCAGTGGCGGCCGACTTTGAGCGGCGACAAGCTGTGCGCCAGACGTGGGGGGCTGAGGGTCGCGTGCAAGGGGCGCTCGTGCGCCGCGTGTTCTTGCTGGGCGTGCCCAAGGGCGCAGGCTCAGACCCAACTGAAGCGGAGGGGGCTGGCTCGCAAGCGCGCTGGCGCGCCCTACTGCGTGCCGAGAGCCGCACCTACACAGACATCCTGCTTTGGGCCTTCGACGACACTTTCTTCAACCTAACGCTCAAGGAGATCCACTTTCTGGCCTGGGCCTCAGCCTACTGCCCCAACGTACGCTTCGTTTTTAAGGGCGACGCCGACGTGTTCATGCACGTAGGAAACCTGCTGGAGTTCCTGGCGGCGCGGGACCCGGCGCAGGACCTGCTTGTGGGTGATGTGATCGTACAGGCACGGCCAATCCGGGCACGAGCCAGCAAGTACTACATTCCGGAGGCTGTGTACGGCCTGGCGGCCTACCCGGCATACGCTGGTGGAGGCGGCTTCGTGCTTTCGGGGGCCACGCTGCGCCGCCTGGCTGGCGCCTGCGCCCAGGTTGAGCTCTTCCCTATAGACGATGTCTTTCTGGGGATGTGTCTGCAGCGCCTTCGGCTCACACCTGAGCCTCATCCTGCTTTCCGCACCTTTGGCATACCCCAACCTTCAGCTGCGCCACACCTGCGCACCTTTGATCCCTGCTTTTACCGTGAGCTAGTTGTAGTGCATGGACTATCAGCCGCTGACATCTGGCTAATGTGGCACCTACTGCATGGTTCGCCTGGGCCGGCCTGTGCGCATCAGCGGCCTGTAGCCGCTGGCCCCTTCCAGTGGGGCCCGTAGTAAGCTATCACAGCCCCAAGCTCCCTTCATTCAGATCCCCCTACTTGGGAGCTGATCTGGAACAATCTAATGACAAACCTTTGAGGGGTAAGGAGGGTGGGATGTGTGTGCGCGTGTGCATGGAAGTGGCAGGGACTCATGGACTCTGACCAAACAACTTGGTTTGAAACCCTGAGGATGATGCACACACAGGCCTTTCTCATAGCTAGATCCCACAAGGAGGTGTGGGGATCTGACTTCAGCCTTCGTGGAACTGGCAGACATGCTGTTAAAACTCAATCTGAAAGTAGGCATTTTGCTTCCAATCTGTCCCTCCAAATTATATTTTCAGGCTTGTCAAGGTCTTTAGATCTCCTTTTGAGGAGACACCCCCTTTCCTGGGCCCTGGTTTGGTTGCAACAGCAGGGATCGAGGCACACAGGGACAACTAAGTCTTTGCCCACCTCCAAATACCCTGGGCACAAGAACCTATACCCACACAACTAGGGCAATCTCCTGGAGGCTGGATTTTTTTTTTTTTTAAGGCTGTATTGCCTTCAGAGGAGCCAAGGAACCTCTTGTGAGATGACTCCACTATACATTGTCCCACATTCTAAAAAAAGAGAGCCAATGACCCCACACTTATTTTAGTACAAACATCCCAGCAACAGCACGTGGTGAGCCATTGCTGAGGGCATAGGTCTTTATTGGAGAGGTGTGGGCAGGACATGAGGAAGGTTCCCCCATTCCAGGAGGATGAGATCAGTCCTGGCTGACCCAATAGTGGGGATATGTGGAGTGGGGGTGGGGGTGGTGTCTCTGGCCAGGCTACAGTCCAAAGGGGAAGACACCAGTCAGTCACAAAGTCATGAGAACGCCACACAAGCCTGGATGTAGGCCCAGGAATCATATAGGAACCTGGGGCAGGTCCCCTGCACATTCATCGTTAAACTATACAGGATGAGGCTGTACATGAGTTAATTACAAAAGTCATATTTACAAAAATCTGTACACACATTTGAAAAACTCACAAAATTGTCATCTATGTATCACAAGTTGCTAGACCAAAATATTAAAAATGGGATAAAATTATACATTTCTCTTCTCAATTCTTTTCAAAAGGTTAATATTTTTAAAGCACATATGCTACTTTCCTTAGCAAGACCCATGAAGAGGCTGAACAGCTCAGCCCTCCTTGAGTCCCCAGAAGCCTTGAGCCATGAACGGGCCCAGCCAGGGGACACTGCCCAGGATTGGGGCAGGGGAGCCAGCCCACAGTGCAGAACAGAATGCTGAAACACAACAAAGGAGGAAGATGTCTTTGGCTAAAACTTTGGCATTAAATAAAAGAGGCAGAAAGGATGGAAACATGCAGCCCTGCCAGCCAGGCTGGGGCATAGCGGGGCAGAGGCAACGTTGAAGGCTGGCTCCAAGAAGGATGGGAACCAGGCCTGGGCACGTACCTGGATGGAAGAAAGCTGTGTTTCAACCAGTTGGGTGTGCCTACTGGGCCTGGCAGGGATCGCGTGCAAGAAAGGAACAAGGAAGGGCAGGTGGGCCACCTTGGCAACAGCCAGCTCACCAAGTAACTAAAGTGGATGTAGTGCAAAAGTTGCAACCAAGTCCTATGGATGTGCTACCTGCTTGCCTTAAGGGTCATGTGGCAATGTTGGGCCAAATGCAGGGCCTTGTCCTCGTCCTGGGTGCCTGCGTCCTCAGCCACAGAGTCCCAAGTTTTCCAATATGTGTGGGATAGAGGAGACAGAACCCTGCCTCCATAAGTGTTAGCCAAAAGCTCCTGGGTTCAGGTATCAAGGCTCAGAGTTTGTGCTTCTCTTTGCAGTCTGTGTCCCCTGTTGGCACCAGCAGGCTGAGGACGGACAGAAGAATATCTATCTGGGTCTCTCATCTCATGGCAGAGCACCCAGCCTGAGCCTCATCTCAGAACATCACAACAGCCCTTCAACACTGGCAAGGTGTCCAAGAAAACCCACAGGTGGCACATGAAGACCCGCTGAGGAGGATGTGACACAGTTCCACGGGGGAGAGGGGCATGGGTGGTGATGTCCCTAGGGGAGCTCTGCTGTTTTCAGATGGGCACCAGGCCTGGGGGGGCCATACAGGGTCACCGAGGCAATGTGGTTATTCTGCATAACCTGATGTGAGAAGAGGACAGCAAGTCAAGGGGACGGAGCAGAGCAAGCAATCAGACCCACAGAAACACCAGTGGGATTAGCACCGGGGCTGAGACGGCAGAGAAAGGACCCCAAGAAGGCCCTGTACATGTGCATGGAGGTTGTGTGTACAACACAACTGCACAGGATCCCTAAACATCCCTTATCTCATGCTGGGCATCATTTCTGCCCTGGTGCCTGCCTGTGCCTCATGGGAACATAAACTCCACCACACCTATCTGTCCAGTTCTTCTGGAACTCTTCAGGGGCCTGCTGAAGGTTACGACATCCCGAAGAGAAAACAGGGCAGCCCATTCTTCTCCCAAGCCAATGGGGCCTCTATAGCCACTTGAGCCCCACTTGCCCTGTGGTTCCTTGGTTTTAGGTATTGGGATTCCCGTTACCTCTTATCTTATTGGATCCAGAGCACTGCTTTAGCTTACCTGATCCTGAATTTCTCTAACGTAATTTCTGAACCCTCACTGTTAAACTGGAGAGGCTAAGTTCTCAGCAGAGTTGTTGGGGAAGGATTAACCCGCCCAGCAGGGCCGTTAGGTCCTCCCTGATCTCTCTCCATGACTTGCCTCTCACTGCCAGAACACCCGCCCAGTCCCCAGGGCTTACCTCAAAGATCATCCGCTGAAGACCAAAGCAGAATGTGGAGCCAAATGGATTGGTGTTGTTTGGGGAGGAGGACCTGAGGCCGGGGAAACCAGAATTAGAGGGGCAGACCAAGGCCAGGCCAGCAGTCTCTTTTGGGAGTGGGGGCTATTGGCAAGTGGTCTGTAAGTCCCACACAGGCCCTTGGGGTCTTAGAGGTAGCAATAGGCCTCACTCAGCCTAACATGGCAGAGAAAGTTACTATGGAAATGAACTGGGTTGTGAGAAGTCAGGAGGCAGAGAGCTTCAGGCAGCGTGACAACCAGGTACTGGGTTGGGCTGTGGACTATGGCTAGTAGCAGCTTTGATGGAAATAGTAAGATCCTAGGGCAGTTGGTCACGACTGCCTCCCTTTCTGAATAACTAGGGATGAAAAGGCTCTCATATCTGCAGGTAGGTGGAGGAGGGGAGAAGCTATTCCCATTAGGCAACCTCTCTCGTACAGGCAAACACGCAAAAGTAGGCCTTGTATTAATGCAGAGTTGGGGAAGGAAGTATGCACGTCTATAATTTATTTCTAAGCAATATCCACGGCTAGGCTTCCCTAGGCCTCCTGACAGGGTGGCCAGAGATAGTAACCTCGCACACTCACCTGTGAAGGACAACAGGCTTCTCCACAGGGTGACCCAGGAGCTCCTGGATGCTGTCCCACTGCAAGAGGGATGGAGGCGGCAGGGGGTTAGTTAGCAGGGCCTGACCACACCCGTGACCAATGACAGGCCCAGAGAACATGGGCCCCAACTACTAGCATGTTCATGACCACCTCATTTTCAGGCTGCATCAGTGGGAAAATAGGAGCTCACCTTGCTATAGGTTGTGCATGTTTCTGTCTGACCATCTGCATTTTCTGAAAAGAGAATAATACAGAGCGGTTGGCAGCTGGCCCAGCCCACCTGTGACATAGCCCTAGGCAGAATCCAGATCTGGCCACCCTTTGCACTGGGGTTGGAGTATGGAGGGAGGAGAGACAGACTGTTTTATTCCTGAATGGACGAAAATGGAGGGTTGAAGGGAGGTCAGTCAGGTGTGAACTACGCCAACCAGCAATGGCCAACAATCACAAGGCTGGGCTGGGAGCACCTGGATGATCTTCGTAGCTAGGAAACTCCCCCTTCCAGAGACCAGCACTCCATTTACAGGAAAAGACCTGGAAGGCCTCCAGGAGACTACAGACCAACCACTGTAGCCTCCCCTACCGCCCGCCCTCCCCCCCCCCCATACAGAGAGCTTAGCCCAGAGGAGTCGAGGCTATGGTGACTGACCCCAAAAGCCTTTTCTTATCCCGAGGACACTCACTACTCACCTTTCTTTATGGCTATTGGGATCTTGAACTCACAACGGTGATAACTAAGAGAGAAAAGGAAAATGGGTAAAGGCTGGGCCCCCTGGGAGGCCTAACCACCCCCACATCTTAACCTTGCACTCCAGGAAAAACAGAACCAAGCAAAACTTGCCCAACTTGCACTGGGCCTGACTCGGAATTCACTGGGGGAGGCCAGCTTTAGGAATTAGAGTTCAACAGAAAAGGGTATGGCTCTGGGGTCTGAAGACTACCACCTTGGATAAGACACCAAGCTTTCTGAATTTATTTCCCTATTTGTAAACTGGGTACAGATGGAGAGATGTAAGGTATTGGACACTATACCAGGAACAGAATGAACACTCAGAAAATGTTCACTTCCCATAAACCAGCAAGAATTCAGGTATAGGGTGGGGGGGGGGGTAATAGTAAGATATGTACACATATAATACCTCAATAAAAATATTAAAAAAATAAAAAAATAAAAAATAAATAAATAAAAATAAATTAAAAAAAAAAAAAAAAAGAATTCAGGTATAGATAAATTAGTAAACTCTAAAGCCATAAGCTCTCTTTCCTGGGGATTTTTAGTCCAAAGCCCACTGCTCAGAGAGGCAGGTACAGGTATACTCACATATTGAAATTATAATGCCCAGGGTAATTGGTGTGAAGGACAAACTTCTTCACTTTGTGAGTGTTCGCATCAAAGAGGATGTCCTGGGATAGAAAACAAGGATGCCTAAGTCAGGAGAGTTACTGAGGCAGGGCAGCAGCCTTTCCCAGGGCATGTCCAACTCAGAAACATCTATTCCACAATGAGGATGCCTGCAGGCAGGAGCTTACTCCCCGCCCCCGCCCCCCCCCCCCCCCGCAACAATCAAGGGGACAGCTAAGACCAAGCAGCCTTAACTGGACATTTTCAGTGAGGGGGGCACCCAACTGTCTAAAGGCCTCCCTATTCCAAATCTTGTGCCAGCAGTCCTGGCCAGCACAGGTGGCTGCAGCTCCCACTGCTTGGGAACTCAAATACATCAGATCTTTCCTGTCAAGCACCAGGATAAAAAAATCTGAGCATATATTCTGACTTAAAGGCTACTGAGAAGGTTCAGGGGCCATCTAATTTAAGGGGCTCAAGGCACCTGGTTATTCTGAATGTCATGACCTGCCAGAGACCCTCTGATTTCCTTTAGGCCCTCTCTATGGGTGCCAGCAACCCCTAAAACCGAAGTTTCAGCCTCTTGCCAGGATTCAGATCTAGATTTGATGCTACCTATTGAACACTTCCTCCTATCCATCACATCTTTCCCAGCTTCACACCCTGACAGCTGCTCAGGCCTGTGACCCCAAGGTTACCCCTGTGTCCACCTCTCCATCAACAGCTACATCAAGTCCTATCAGACCAATACATTTGCTCCATCTTCCCTGCCACCTGTCATCACAGGCTTTAGAACTCAAAAAGTTCAGCTTGTGCCCTGACTGGTTTGGCTCGGTGGATAGAGCGTCGGCCTGCGGACTGAAGGGTCCCAGGTTCGATTCCGGTCAAGGGCATGTACCTTGGTTGCGGGCACATCCCCAGTAGGGGGTGTGCAGGAGGCAGCTGATTGATGTTTCTCTCTCATTGATGTTTCTAACTCTCTATCCCTCTCCCTTCCTCTCTGTAAAAAATCAATAAATATATTAAAAAAAAAAAAAAAAGTTCAGCTTGTAACAATGCCATGCCCTCCTGGCACCATCCTAGCCCCAACAGTTTATGATCCCACTGCTCTCTCACGACTCCTGGCTCCTGTTTGGTCTTTTCCACATAGGCAAACCCAATCTCTCCTTTCTCCTTCTCTGGAATCTACCCTTTCTTTGCTGCCTCATGTCCCCAGGAGAGCTCAGAGGTTAGAAGACCCAAGGTCCAGGTTAGCCCTGCCTTCTGAGATGTATCCTGCTGATGCAGTGTTTACACAATCATTTCTTTTTTCTTTTTTTAAAATATATTTTATTGACTTTTTACAGAGAGGAAGAGAGAGGGATAGTTAGAAACATCGATCAGCTGCCTCTTGCACACCCCCTACTGGGGATGTGCCCGCAACCAAGGTACATGCCCTTGACCGGAATCGAACCCGGGACCCTTGAGTCTGCAGGCCGATGCTCTACCCACTGAGCCAAACCGGTTTCAGCTACACAATCATTTCTTACACACAAAATCCATCTACCAGCTGGACTGTCAGCACTGATTGTGACCATCAGCACCCGAGGTCCAGAACATAGGGCTACAATGCCTCTGGGATGATCCCTTAAATATATAAACACACTCCCATTGTTTTTGAGACTTTTTAATCTTCTAGTTTTGTGACTCCAGAAGAGGTTCCTATGCTCTACAAAAGGGCAGTTCCCAAAACATCTTAACCTGGATGATTCCCAGACTCCACCTGTGGAGTATGCTTCTATCAGAGAAGACATACCAGGGAACTCAGTGTCTCAGCAATCTTGGTGGCAGGAAAGTCTGACATATATGACAATAGTGGGCAAAGCCAGCTGGGGCTAGGTTCCCTGCTGCTAGGCACAGTTTCAGCTGTATATATATACACAGGTGTGCCAAGGTACACTGTCCATGCCTGCAGAAATTAAACACTTCCCTAAGGAATCATAACTTACCACTCCAAGAGTGAAGTAGTTAAAAAAGTAGTCATTGCACTTGGATGGAACTTGTTTATGGGGGGAAGGAGAATGAATTTTCATCTGTTGGAGAAAAAATAATGAATTAAAATCCACCCCCTTAATACAATCCTTGGATTAAATGATTCTATAAATTGTGTTTTTTTCTCTGACATTAAGCTGGTGGGTAGGCAAGAGTCTAGGAGTCCCAGCTGCTGGTGCCAACCAACCCAGCCAGCTGTGGTTGACTATAAACTGGGCCCTGGTCTCCAAGGAAAGGCAGCATAATCTGACCAACAAGTATCAGAAAAGAGCTTTCAATTTACTTCTCCATCTGCTTTAACAGAACAGGTTCTATGAGAAAATAGCAAAAAGTTTATATTTATTCAATATTAAGTTAATGATTTAAAAACATTAAGAGACCACTATTCCACTATTCATTTTATAAACACATTTCTCTCACCTTATCTTCTGATTTATAGAAGACTTTGTGTGGAGAACCAAGCATGCTAAGAACGTCTTGGCAAGAATCACCAAAATACACTGAACGTTCAAATACCCGCATCTTGGCATCTGCTAACAGGCCAGGTCCACAACCTGCAGAGAACAAGGGAGAGGTATAGCCAGTTCCAGGGTAGGGCCTGAGACCCTGTAGCCCAGGGCCCGGGGGCTCCAGAGAGGCCACTGCATTATTAGGTCTGCTGAGAGGCAAACTGCGTGCAAGCAGGTTACCAGGGCTTAAGATACTACTAGAGATCACCACCTTATCTAAATAATACCAGAGACTCATTCAATTCCACACAAATAACATGAAGCTCTGGAAACACCATTCACTCACTCACCAAGTATTTACTACTGACCATTAAAGGCTAGGGGATACTTCGATAGATATTGAGGAAACAATGGTGAGCAAAACAGGTGCCCACATGAGACTTTGTGGCATGATAAAGATCCCAATCAGGTCAGCACACAACTGAGGGACAATAAATAGCTGCACAGGTGCTATGAAGTATATAATAAAGTACTATTATTTCTTGCCACTTTGCAGGTCCTGACAAGATAAAGGGTACTTAATGCTAGGAGGTACCTCTCAATGGTAACACCCAATGAGAGATTTGGCCTAAAGATCACTCTATAAAAGCCAAGAGTGAAGCACACATTAACTCACTCCCTAATTCCACAAACACCTGACACACACTAGTACTCCAAGAGAAAACCAGAAAAGTGGGAAAATGAAAAAAATCTTGATTTGTCAAAAGTTTCTTCTTTGGGAAGAATATTTAACTCTTTGTCTAATACAGATTTCAGAAATGGCTCAATTAAACACACACATAGTTGAGGAATAGCAATAGATAAACCATTAGTAAAATTTCCCCCATTTTGTGGATGGGAAGACAAAGTATTTTTGGGGGCGGGGGTGGGGGGTGGGGGGTGGGGGGAGAAGGCAGCCGAAACACGTTTGGCTCAGTGGATAGAGCGTCGGCTTGCGGACTGAAGGGTCCCAGGTTCGATTCCGGTCAAGGGCATGTGCCTTGGTTGCGGACATGTCCCCAGGGGAGGCAGCTGATTGGTGTTTCTCTCTTGTCAATGTTTCTGGCTCTCTATCACTCTCCCTTCCTCTCTGGAAAAAAAAAAAAAAAAAGGCGAAGAGTCTGCAATTCCTGGTATCACCAATATCACCTTACTCTGCACGGGGTTTTAGAGTTCACAAAACTCTTTTCATGGATAACAATCCATCTGTTACATACAGAAGACTTGAGGGATCCCAAATATGAAATACTAGGTGCTGAGTTCTCCAATCAACCTGAGTCTTTATTCACAGCACATATACACTGAATAGCAAAATAAAACTTTGTTTAGGCAAATCTGGAACCCACCAAAAATGCTATCAGGCTGGACTGTCTGCCCAAAGTCGCCAAGTACCAGATTCTTGTGATGCCCAGATGGGGCTATAGGAAAGGCACCCTTGACAGGTAAGCTTTCTTTTTCTGCCTGAAACCTACCCAGGTGAAATTACCTTTAGTTTTAGGAGCTTTTCAGTTTCTGATTCCAAAGTAAGTCTTTCTATAAATTATTGCGGGGACCAAAACAGTCGAACTGATTTTCCCTGTTAAAAGTATCACTGTAGGCCCTGGCTGGGTAGCTCAGTTGGTTAGTCTTGTGCCCATGTGCCAAGAATCAACCAGAGAATGCATGAATAAGTGAAACAACAAATTGATCTCTCTCTCCCTCTAAAACAAACAAACAGGCAACAACAACAAAAAAAGCATCACTGTAGCCATAAGGAAACAGATGGGAGAAGTAGGTCAGTTGAGACAAGCTACCCTTCCACTTGCCCAAGAAAACTTTCAGTGAGTACTGGATTGGACAATAACTCAAGCCCTGAGACGTGACTGCTAGGGGTATGCTGTACGGGGTGGCAGTCAGAATTAACTTCGACACCCCCCACTTCCAACAGGCTCCTCTCCTGTCACTTGGGATAACTGCGCCACCCTTGACTATCCTGCTGTTCAAGCAGCAATCCTCTGGAGAAGACAGACCCTAAATCATTCAACTATGCTGCCGCATCATAATTCTTTCAACTCTCTCAAAAGCTATAGTTCAGGTGCAACATTCCTTTAAGTAGCTGTCATTCTACCTTGGCTAGAAAATCACATTTTAAGAAATTTCTAACCTGGAGGTTGTGAATGCCTAATTTGTTCAGGGCAGTAGTTCAGTTTACGTACGATTTTTTAAAAATCTTTATTGTTGAAAGTAATACATATGTTCCCGTCCCCCCCTTAACCCCTTCTAGCCCGCCCTCATCCCCCCTACATACAAGATTCTTAACAGTTAAGAACCAATGCCCAGAGACTGATGCAAGACTCCAATTTATGAACAAATACTAGCTAGACTATGAGTTCTGTGAAGGTACAATCTCTAGGTTGGCTTCCAGGCCATCTTTATGGAGGCAAGCTCCACACTAGAGATCCCTGTCCTACTAAGCCCCATCCAAGGTCCAATGTACCCGAGATTGGCCTGGCATAAGAAACCACAAAATGAGGCATGGATCCTAGAGACCAACTACTGAAGGCAGCAACTCCTTTTGTTGTTGTTCAAAGCCAGCAAAATCTCAGCAGGGTGTGGCCAGACCACAATTCAACAAGTCCCTCCTGCCAGCCTACTCTAAGAACTGGGCTTAAAGCGTGGAGAACAGACAGCACTGGAGCTCACAACACTCACCTCCAATAAACAGTTTGGGAACCAATGCAAAACTACATATGCTAACAGAAGGCTTATATGTTCATGCTGAGGAAAGCAGTGCCACTATTATTTAAGATACGCTAATGATAAGACTATCTCGTCCCTTCACAAATTCAAATGAAAGCTTTAATCATAAGCATCTGCATCATTTGTCTTCTACCAACTATCCCTAAGCACGTGGGATTTTAGACTGTCTCAACATGGACACAAGAGGGAATCCACCACCCCAAAGCCAGTAACTGACCTGCAGCAAGTAGGCGAAGTCGTAAACCTGAGGGTCCAGTTCCATCTCGAAGAACGTCTACACTCTCAGCATACACATTGCCCAGGAAACAGCTCAGGGGCATCACGGGAGCCCTGGGGGCAGGCACAGAGTAAGCACAGGCTTTGCCTTACCTACCAGGCCTTAGCATGAAGCTTGTGCTCCCTGACACGTACTTGGTATCCTGAAGGCTGTTTCCACTGTAGATGTACATTCGTTTCACAGTTGCTCCGTGGGGTATCTGGAGAGAAGCTAGACCATGGGCAAAATTGGGCTGCAAACACAGAACAAACGTTTTATTAAGGGCACACTGCAGGCCATGTGACTCTCAGGCTCTGGCATTTCCCCAGCACTCATGGTCTTCATGAACTGGCCAGATCAAAGTAGCACATACTAGTTAAATCTGGCTCTAGGTCAATAAACTCACCCCAACCATGCAAGTTCATCTTTAATTTTACTTTGTTTTTCTTCTCTTTCTTTCATCAGTGAGGAAATGCAGAAATGCCCCCTTTAATAAAATCTAAGCCTTAGGAAAAGCTATCATTTCATAACCCTAAGGATGAATGAAACATTTTGCTAAAGCAATAGATAACTAGAGGATACCTATCTAGTCTGCCTGAAGAGCACTGTCTGCTGACCTATATCACCTGGGGACTGGGCAACAAATACGCGGGGAAAGGAAGGGCTAACCTCGTACTTGGGAGCTTCTGTCCACGAGTCTAACTGAAAAGAGAAAGACAGTCCTCTGAAGTTGAGGTGGAAGAGCTGCTCAGCAGAGTTGTATACTGTAGGAATGAGAAGGAAATGCCATGGTTGAAGTTGCAAACACAAACCAGCCTGGCAGGAAGTAATGACTGGCAACACTTCCTTGTGTCTCATTTCTGAACTGACCTACTAGGCTGAAAACAAGGGGGAGGAGCTTTCCTTTACACTCAAGTACCAACCCCCATATACTATAGGAACTGGGCTTCAGGAGGTTGTGGTGGGGATGGTACCACTTGCCAGATTTATCACTATGGGCTGCCAGAGAACCAGAGGAATCAAATGGACTTGGCTTACCTCCAGGATGGGTTGCACCGAAAGACTGGTCAATCTGCTCAATGGTGGGAGCTATGGCCTGAGAGTTAAAATGTACTCCACTGAAAAACAAAGATATTTTTTATACCAGGCTTCCCAGGATGGGCTCACAGATCACTGGAGATGGTGGCTAGAAGAGTTATTCTTAAAACATAGGTGGGTGAGTCTACAATTATATCAAAATAAAAGTTTAATTAAAGAACTTTAAAATAAGAGACAAAGAGGTCAGGACAAGTCAATTCTCCTGAGGCTTATATACAGAATTGGTCCTCTAGGGCCTCCCAAGACATCTGTTCAGAAGGAAATAAATCCAGTCTCGGCTCCAGGTATCCAAACTTAAAGAGTGGCCTCAGTTTATACAGTGTTAATGTGTTTTCCCAGGATGCCTACTAGTAGTTGGCTTGAAAAAGGAACTTTCTTAAAAAGGGATGAACATCTTAAAAGAAGGGTGTAGCGCAAGGCAGCTAATTTTCTAAAAGGCAGATTAACTGGGTGACTCAGCAGATGGGTTGGGGAGGGATGGATCCCTCCTGGGAGATGGGCTTGGGAGTACAGGAGGCATAGGATTTCAGATGATGAGCATGAAGATAAGGCATTTATGACTTTCAGGAGAATGCTTAAAGGTTAAGAAAATTTTTTGGAAAATTAGTATCATTTATAGAACACCTCTTTGTTAACCAGGCACTGTGCTATATGCTTTATTTTCCAGTATTATCTCATGCAATCTTCCTAACCCAGCAGCCACATTATTGGTTTCATTTCTTTGATGAGGAAACAAGCTCAAAGAGGTCAAGTGACTTGCCCAAGGTCATAGACATTAATAAAATGATGAAGCCATAACTCAAGCCCAGGAGAGCCAAACCTTGGAAGCTTACTGAACAGAGCACTCTAGATGCTAGAATACCGTCTGGCCATAATGGGGGCCAAATATTTGTGCACCATACAGATATCATCCTAAAAAGCAGATTTTGGCCCCCAAATAGTGGCCCTTTGGACGTTTTCTTTAGCATAGGCTTTGGAGTCAGACCTATCTGTACGGTCCCAATTCTATTGCTCATGAAAGCATAAAGAGGTGCCAAAAAGACAACGTGCAGAGTACAGCTGTGACCCAAGTAACAGTTATAATCACCTCAGAGCTGAGGTCCTGCTTTAATTTGACATATATTCACAGCATGTTCTTAGTATGGTTTCCTTTTCTCCTGGAAACCAAGTAGACTTGAAAGCTGTCTGAGGAAATCATGGCACCAGGCTCTAATCCTGGAACTGCTGTGGATGGCATTCCTTTACTCAAGTAATGAGTATAGTACATAAAGCCCACTTGTACCAAGCCTGTGCCATATACCAGCAAGGGAGAAAACTCACCAATATTTTAACTTTACTTTAGTCAAGTCATATACTTCAATCACCTAAAAAAATAAAATAAAATTAAGAGTTGTTAATGCTCTGTAGTTGAAGAAGATTAAGAAGACATTTAAAGAATAGCAAAGAAAAAATAATCTATCACTAGCTGAAATTCTCTGGAAGCAACTGCACAGTATCTTTAGTTCTCATTGTTAAATCTGGAGGAAAAACCCATACCACACACAGCAGAACCTCTCCTTCCCCCTCTTCCAGTGGATTGAACAGATGTTTGTGGATGCTCTGGGTCAAGGTTCTTGTACCTCATACAAGGTTCTCTATGTCGTATCATAGAGAAGACTGCACATTCCATCCCTACAGGACAGTGAAACACTCCACAGAAACAAATCCATGCATTTGTTAAGGTTGTAACCTCAGAGCCCTGGCCAGTGTGAGTCAATTAAGGTTGAGTGTCACCCATGCACTGAAAAGTTGCTGGTTCAATTCCCAGTCAGGGCACATACCCTCCCTTCCTTTCTCTCTAAAAAAATGATAAAAACCTATTTTTCTTAAAAAAAGGTTGTATCCTTGGATATGGAACTTCCTTCCTTCTACTCCATACTTTGCTGCATATAAAAACCCAAATCAAGTCAATTTCAAAAATAGCTTCAAAATACTGTGTTTACAGAACAAAAAGATGGAGGGGGAGGTCTATCCTGCTAGAAAACAAGTCACACAATACGTTAGCTTAGGACAACTGGGACAATATTCAGATATATCCTTAATGAAGGGCATCTGGCTAAACCGGGAGAACCTCAGAACCCTGGTGAAGCTCAAAGAAAATGTCCAGAATTCAGGGCAGAGACAAAGGAAAAGTTATTGAACACACAGCCACTATTGGTACCAAGTAATAAGCACTATGAAGTCCTCTATGACAACGATGTCTAGGGCTTGGCAGCCTGCAGAACCATCCACCATTCTCCAGCTGGGAGGTCTTGGGCCTCGTTTTACTTTTTAAAATATATTTTTATTGCTTTCAGAGAGGGAGAGGGAGTGAGAGAGAGAAACATCAATGATGAGAGAGAATCATTGATTGGCTGCCTCCTGCACGCCCCACAATGGGGACTGAGCCAGCAACCCGGGCATGTGCCCTGACCGGAATCGAACCGTAACCTCCTGGTTCAAAAGTTGACGCTCAGCCACTGAGCCAGCCAGCCGGACATTGGGCCTCATTTTAGAGGCCCAAACAGAGCTGGTTCAATGTCTGTTTGCCCTGACAACCTGGGTTTGACTCTGGAAGGGACATTAGGTATAGGAGCATCTGGCTTTGTTACAGAAACTGAGACCTAATAGGCAATTCACTTTTGGCCAGACCTTGTCGGTAACTTCAGAGATCACAACACAGAATTTACAACTTAGACAGACATCTCTTAACTATAATGTGGCTATTTTGATCCTACCTGCTTCTAAGGATCACTTCCTCTGTTGGCCATCATAGCACTTCAATCAACCCTTTCCTACACCACTTGTGTATGCTGTCCACTGGTCCCACTAAGTTAAGGCCCCTAAGGTCTGGCTTATTAGTGTGCAAAGGGGAAGTACTCAACATATCAGGTGAGTGGGCCTGCTATGAAGCTAGCTAAGGGCAACATGTAGCTCAAAAGCATGAAAAGAGATGCCAAGAGAGGTCATGCAAGAAAGGGAAGGGAAATAGCTATGATTCATAAGACACCTAGTGTCCCCGTCAGGAAGCCTGGGCATGGCAGTCTATCTTTCCAAATTGGTATGCCATTTGACCGAGGCCAGGGCCCCATGTTATATAGTAGAGCCCTGCTTATATAGTAGAGGCAGGCAAACTGCCTCTGATTACGACAACAGCTGGCAACCGCATCTCAAGGGCTTCCCACCACTTACCATGGGAGTGAGCCTCCAGAATGTTCCTCCTATGTCACTGTCATCCACCTGCTGCACTCAGACCAACACTTGGAGGTGGTTCAACCCTGCCTGCCCAGTGAACCAGAGTTAATGACAGGGGGCACTTGTGGCAAGGAACCCAGAGTGCTGACCATCTGGGAGTCCTTCATGTCACCAGGAGACTCTACCAGCAGATTTTAATCTATGGAGCTTGCTGGGCCATAGGAACAAGCAGCTGAGGAAGTCTAAAGTCCATGATTTTCTAGCCTCTGGGCTGGAAAAGTCCTTGATTTCACCAGAGAGAAAAGGAGGCATGCCAGCAGCCAAAATAGGAAAGGAAAAGACAGGTGGCTGTAAAGGTTGTGACTTGGTGAAGCCTCATTCCACAGAGCTCACTCATAGGCAGCAAGTGAGAGACAGGGAAACTGCAGAAGACAGCATGAGGGAGAGGTGGATTCTAAAGCCCTCGGATGGAAGGGCAGGCAGATGGGTCAGATCAGACCTGATGGGTCAGATCAGAGCTTGATGCCAAGCAAGGGCACCTGACTGATTGCTTCCTCAGTTTCCAGAGGCTCAAGCAGGTCCCTAGCCCCTCCTTCTTCATGACCACACAGAGGCAGAAGACTTTACCTCCTTACCCATCTAATATACTTTCCATTCTCACATTCTGCATAATGTACTCACACTGTTTTCTTCAGCTTTTATCACTTTTATTTCCCATACCCAAAAACAGAGCTTAAGCCACTGGTAATATAGGGTTAAAAACTTGGTCAGGCAAGCCACTATCCTCTCCTCAGCTGTCTGACTGGTAAACAGTACCTCACAGGTTTATTAGGATTAAATTAGGAAATGCATGGGAAGCACTCAGCCCTGAACCTAATATGTACCAAGTTCTCCCCAAAAATGCATACACACTTTTAACAGCTGAAAATGAAATGTATTTAATTTTAAAAAAAATATATATTTTATTTATTTTTTACAGAGAGGAAGGGAGAGGGATAAAGAGTTAGAAGCATTGATGAGAGCCGAAACCGGTTTGGCTCAGTGGATAGAGTGTTGGCCTGCAGACTGAAAGGTCCCAGGTTCGATTCCGGTCAAGGGCACATACCTTGGTTGCGGGCACATCCCCAGTAGGGGGTGTGCAGGAGGCAGCTGATCGATGCGATGTTTCTAACTCTCTATCTCTCTCCCTTCCTCTCTGTAAAAAATCAATAAAATATATATTTTTTAAAAAAGAAACATTAATGAGAGAGAAACATCGATCAGCTGCCTCCTGCACACCTCCTCCTACTGGGGATGTGCCCGCAACCAAGGTACATGCCTTTGACCAGGATCGAACCTGGGACCCTTGAGTCCACAGGCCGACGCTCTATCCACTGAGCCAAACCGGTTAGGGCTGAAATGTATTTTAATAAACAACCTATACATGATTTTGTCTTTACCATGCTGTGATTCTGTAATGGGCTGTCTAGCCACCCCCTTTTGTTGTCCACTTAGGTTACTTCCAGCTTTTCATTACTATGAAAAGCCCTGCTATAAATATCTGGCAACATTACCCTCTCCATAACCTTTTTAAGTTATGTTTCCTAAAGTGGCTTTACCAAGTAAAAGGCAAATGACTCTTTGTAAAGGTGTTTCCAGATTAATTTTCCCCAATTTGCGATGAAGCCACACCGAAGGCTATCCTCTCCCTTTTCCCAGTGTGAAACTTTGGTCAGTGAGGACAGGACAACTAAGTCCACAAGGAGAGGCAAGGAAGATGTGGGGCTAAGAATGTTCACATCAAACCCTGCTTTTGAAAAATCATCATAAATGAGGAATTCTCATTTCATGTAATGATTCTTTTTCCATATTCTATCTTATCTCCTCAGCAGATCACCTGTGACGGGATGTCTAGAACTAGGAAGTATCTAAGTCTTTTGGAAAGACAACTCCATATCCTAACCAGGATGATGTCTTTACATGCCACTGCCCAGAGCCACATTCAACTTTGTGACTCTGGGGCATGAGTCTGATGTCACATGACTAACCTGTAAAGCCCAGGCATTTGTAAATAGTATATTAAAAACATCCTGGACTGAAGCAGGTGTTAGTAAATTGCACTTGAGCACTAATTAAGACAACCCTGCACACCAGCAAGCTGTTTGTTTACATTTCCTCAAACGCATTGAGCCCTAATCTCAGCATTTTAGGAAGAACTGCTCTAATTTTCAACTTCTAAGTCATGTTATTTGACCGAAGAATGAAATAAAGTAAGATATATAAACCTGACTAAAATCTTGTGGTCCTATTCTGCCGTTAGGCCTCATCGTTAGTACCTTTCTTTTTAAGGCGGTCCTTTGTGACTGTTTTTATTTCACTTAATTCTTCTGCATAATGTTTTTGAGATCTATCTATGTTGAGGCAGGAGTAAACTGTCCAGTTTTTGCCATATTAACTTCACTGCATGAACATAGTTCACTTTGCTCATCCACTCACCCACTGACGAACATTGGGTTGTTTTTCATCTTGTGTCTATTATGCATAAAGCTTTTACAATCACTTCTGCTTATGCTAAGAATATTTCTGTACAAATTTTTAAAATTTTTCTATTTTGTGGATGTGTTTTCATTTCTTGGGTAGACACCTAGGATAAGAATTGCTGAGTTTTAGTACCTTTTTAAAGGCTCAGGAGAATCTATGCCATATACTTAGCTCCTCCGTTTTCCTATTTAATATAAAAGCCCACTCCCCATACCATGTTCCCCAAATCCTCAATACTCTTTCCCTTTCACCTCCAGAGCCTAGGACTAGAGTCTTTCCCAGAATATTTCCAACTACCAGACCCAGTTTCTCTTTTTAGGGAAACAGGCAAGGCTACCTCTTGGCAGTCTCTGAACCAAGGAAGTTTACTCCCACTTAGGAGTTTCAGAAACATCTCACAACAGCACGTATTAATCAGACTGACATGAAACTTTAGTTACCTTAAGTCTCTGATTGAAAGCATCAAACAGTAGTTTGATCCCGTCCTGAGTCAGGTTAAGGATGAGGTCATGGCTTAGAGGAGACTACAAAATAAAAAAACACACTCCAAACAGTCAATTTACTTACCAGCACCTGCTGAAAGCATTACAATATAAATGCAATACACAGATTGGACATAAGTGCAGACTCCCTCCCCCAACTAACAAGGTTTGGAAGCCAGAAACAAACTATTGCATGAATGCAGTGTGCTCTATTTCCAGCCTACAGCTGCTACTTTATAATATTGGCTTGAAAAGAGCCTCTCTTTTCCAAAGCCTGTATTATTATAGGTTTTGAGTGATAATACTTGGGGAAAGGTCTAAAATTATGAGTATAGCCGAAACCAGTTTGGCTCAGTGGATAGAGAGTCGGCCTGCGGACTCAAGGGTCCCAGGTTCGATTCCGGTCAAGGGCATGTACCTTGGTTGCGGGCACATCACCGGTGGGGGGTGTGCAGGAGGCGGCTGATCGATGTTTCTCTCTCATCGATGTTTCTAACTCTCTATCCCTCTCCCTTCCTCTCTGTAAAAACCAATAAAATCTATTAAAAAATAAAAAAATAAAAAAAATAAAATTATGTGAGTATATAGGCCACTTTCTTTTGAGGGTCCAGGGTACAAATCTATAGCATGGGTTTACTGCTGTCAAAAATACAGAACAGCTGAAACCGGTTTGGCTCAGTGGATAGAGCGTCGGCCTGTGGACTGAAAGGTCCCAGGTTCGATTCCGGTCAAGGGCATGTACATTGGTTGCGGGCACATCCCCGGTGGGGGGTGTGCAGGAGGCAGCTGGTCGTTGTTTCTCTCTCATCGATGTTTCTAGCTCTCTATCCCTCTCCCTTCCTCTCTGTAAAAAATTAATAAAAAAATATATTAAAAAAAACATTAAAAAAAAACACACAAAACAGAACAGTTGATGAGGAATGCAGACCACATGAAAAAGCCTCATGAGGATCCAAACTCAGCAGGTAATGTTCAATGCATGTCGGCTGAACCTATATCCATTCACTCCCAGGCTGTACCATCCACAGGGAATACTTTTTATTTTTGACTGTTTTACACCATATTCCAGGACAAATAAGTATTTTATGATCTGATTATGTATGAGATGACACTCTTCCTCTTTCCTCCCCTCCCCCCACCGTCTCATATCACATGTGCTTCTTTCTGAAAGGCCCAAGTCTAAGATCTAAGGAGTCATATTTCTACATTTGCCCCTTCTGAGTCCTGGGGGGAGGAGAGCAGCAGCACAGAATAGTGGACAAAGCTGGCCTTGAGTTCAGGTGAGCTGGTGACCTTAAGTGACTCTCAGAGCTTCTGAGCTCTAGTTTCATAGGTAGTGGGTCAGAAAGCACTAAGCACACCACACTGCACTCTTTCCTCATGTATGCCCCACCTGCTGCTTCTAGCCAAAGCAATCAATTCAAGGACTCAACATGTGAAGACTCTCCATAGCCCTAACCAGGTTGGCCAGCAAAAGAAAAACAGGACCATCCAAAACTCTGCCCTTTCTTGAAATTGGCACACAGTTCTCAAAAGGATTTAGAGAAGTTTCTTTTTTTTAATTTTTAAAAAATATATTTTATTGATTTTTTACAGAGAGGAAGGGAGAGGGATAGAGAGTCAGAAACATCGATGGGAGAGATACATCGATCAGCTGCCTCCTGCACATCTACTGGGGATGTGCCCCCAACCCAAGGTACATGCCCTTGACCGGAATCGAACCTGGGACCCTTCAGTCCGCAGGCCAACACTCTATCCACTGAGCCAAACCGGTCAGGGCTAGAAGTTTCTTTATAAAGCGTCTCAAAGTCGGCAGTGAATGACAGAAGCGTGGCTGTCAGAGAGAGAAAGACTGTGCCACTGCTGGTATATGTAGAAAAATTCTCTCCCAAAAGCCTTCTGTGATTAGCACAGATGGCTCCCCTACAAGGTAGCAGGCCATGGTGGCACCATCATGCCTGGCAAACATCAGAAGAATGCTGTATGAATGCCTAAACCATTAGGTCTCAAGCAAGACAAGATAATGGACTTATGAATCCTGACCTTATTCTGAACCCAGAACACACAGTTCCATTTCTGAGAGGGCCAGCCCATAGGGGAAGCAGGATGAAGCAACATTTTAGCATCTTTCAAGATCCATGATTAGAGGAAGAATGCTAGGAGGATCTGGATTTTCTTATACTCTCCCAAGAACTGATCATTTTCTTCCTGGCATTATTACAATGCAGGACATAACTAAGCAAAATAAATAAATAAAAATGTAAAAAGAATTGTTTGTGCAACTGAGCAATTTTTAAAAGGAAACAAATAAATCATCTTCACAATGTTTTATTAGTACTTTATATCTCCAGAACAAAAAAACTCACATACTATGTGGTGCTTAAGCAGGCACTATGCAGTCCTCCATATGAAACAGTTCAGTAAAGCTGTCTATTGCAAGTCGTTAACATCCTCTCCCTCTAAGAAAAATGGGGCTACTTGATATGCACATTAAATTTCCAAGGTGTGCCCTAGCCGGTTTGGCTCAGTGGATAGAGCGTCAGCCTGCAGACTCAAGGGTCCCGGGTTCGATTCTGGTCAAGGGTGTGTGCCTTGGTTGCGGGCACATCCCCAGTGGGAGGAGTGCAGGAGGCAGCTGATTGATGTTTCTCTCTCATCGATATTTCTGACTCTCTATCCCTCTCCCTTCCTCTCTGTAAAAAAAAAAAAAAAAAAAAAAAAATCAAAAAATATATATATAAAAAAATTTCCAAGGTGTGATTTGCTGGAGACAAGGTAGTTCTGAAAGGTTTAACAGGTCAAACTATTCTCTGCACTTAATGGGAAGCAAGGACACAAATGGGAAAGGAACAGGAGGAGGGCAGAAGAGGCAAGGACCACATGTAAGAAGCACTATATCAGAGCTCTGAGAGACCACTCTTCTTGATCCTCATCAAAAGATTATTCCATCATAAGGAAACTATATCCACTTCACAGAAGGAAACCAGACTAATTATTAAATCCAAGTTTTCTAACTGATTCTAGTTGGTTAGACGATATTGGGGAAAATTAGTTTAATGCTAAAACTACTATTTGTACTCCAAAAATGGACTGACAATAAGATTAGTGATATAAGAAATAAAACACGGCCGGCTGTTGTGGCTTGGTGGTTGAGCCTCGACCTATGGATCAGAGGGTCATGGTTTGATTCCCAGTCAGGGCATATGCCTAGTTTTAGGTTGCGGGCTTGATCCCCAATGGGAGGCATGCAGGATGCAGCCAATCGATGTTTTTTTTCTCTCTCTCCCTTCCTCTCTGAAATAATAAAAAAATATTTAAATAAAAAGAAAGAAAGCCTATTTTCAAATGCATCTAATCTTGGGGTGCCCAAATCTGATTAAACTAAATCTGCAAATTATAAGTTCAAGAAGCAAGCCAATTTTCTTTTTTCCCCCCCCTAAATATATTTTTATTGATTTCAGAGAGGAAGAGGGAAGAGAGAAAGATAGAAATATCAATGATGAGAGAGAATCATTGATCAGCAGCCTCCTGCACGCCCCCCACTGGGGACCAAGCTCAAAACCCGGGCATGTGCCCTTGACCAGAATCGAACCCGGGACCCTGCAGTCTCCAGGCTGACGCTATATCCACTGAGCCAAATCAGCTAAGGCAAGCCAATTTTCTTAAGCTGCTTCCCATTTTGATTCCTGCTTCTTGTAATTCCCTCATGGTCTAACACTGAAAGTCAGATTAGGTGATGAATGACCTGAAACAAAGAGGAAAAGCTACTATTCTTCACTTTATAAATGACAGGTCACTTTGACTCTGTGGTTCAAAGAGCCTCTGCTCACTCCTACGAGTCCCTTGTTCTGTGGTAAGTACCACAAGAATATCCAAGCACTTGTTTGAAGATGCAGAGGGGTACAGACAGTACGAACATAATTTCTCGGTATAGGTGACAGGCTCATCTCTGACACTAAAGTGAAACTGAGAAACCTCACAAAAATCGTACCCACTTCTAATCCTTCATGCCAAAAATAATCTGTCACTTGCTTTAGGATCTGAAACTAATTGGAAAAAAATGCAACTGAAATAATCAAATTGGTACTTAAACGGCCTCAGAAAAGCCACTTAAGGACAGCCTGTAGCCTGTATAGGAGCAAAACTATTCCCTGAGGTTTGTGACACATACAGCACCACAAAGGTTGCTACACATGGTCTGTCATAGAAGAATCACAGATTTCAAAAAAGTCAGTGGAAGGGAAATTGCATTTTTAGAGAGATGGAAAAATCCTATTTCTAAAGGCCTATGGAAAATAGCTTCTAACTCTACATACTTAAAAAATCAAATATTATTTTAAAAATTCTGATGTTCAGAAAATTCTTCTCTGGTGCTAACCTAAAGTATACTCTTACTGGAAACTAAAATGTCGTTTTGTTTGTTTTTAAAAAATATATATTTTTAGTGATTTTAGAGAGGAAGTGAGAGGGAGAGAGATAGAAACATCCTAAATAATCCTATCCTTATAGTAAAAGGCCAATATGCAACTAGACCGAACAGCAGAACGACCCGTTATGATGTGCACTGACCACCAGGGGCAGACGCTCAATGCAGGAGCTGCCCCCTGGTGGTCAGTGCGCTCCCATTGGGGGAGCATTGCTCAGGATCATGGCTAGCAAGCAGCGGCAGTGGCAGGAGCCTCTCCCGCCTCCAAGGCAGCACTAAGGATGTCCGACTGCAGGCTTAGGCCCACTCCCCTCAGGGCTAAGCCGTCGTCGGTGGGACATCTCCCGAGGGCTCCTGGACTGTGAGAGGGTGCCTGGACTGTGAGAGGGTACAAGCTGGGCTGAGGGACTCCCACCCCCACCACTGAGTGCACAAATTTTGTGAACCGGGCCTCTAGTCAATGATAAGAAAGAATCAGTGATAGGTTGCCTCCTGCACATACCACATTGGGGATCAAGCCCACAACCCACGCATGTGCCCTGACCGGGAATGGAACTGTGACTTCCTAGTTAATAGGACGAGGCTCAACCACTGAGCCATGCCAGCTGGGCTAAAAAGGTCTTTGTAGGTACATGCAACATTATACTCTAGGGGTTAATTCCTGGCACAATTGACCAACATTTAATAGAGACTACAATAAATTGGACAAGAAATAATAAATGGAAAGCAAGTACCCTAGAAGACCAGATAGTCTGAGGTGACCACCCACTGAAAAGTCCCTGTTTCAGGGATGGATGGACGCGCGCGTGCACACACACATGTTCAGTTATTGCTGCTCCTCAAAACCTGGCAGCACCAGGTTATCAAGACCAAAAGTTTTAGAATTAAAAAAAAAAAAAAAGTGCTTGGTAACTGACTAGTGCTGAAGAGTCTCCTATTCAAATACACTGACCCAACAATCCCTGCGAGTCAGCCCCTCCCAAATCACCAAACTCTGGGGATGACTCACTGATTAGGGATGCTATTTCAGTAAACAAATCAGCTACTACTCACCTGTTCACTGTAGAGAACCTGGACATTTTTGATGATGCGACAGTGCTTCTGAAGAATGGCTACTGCCTGAGCCAGAGGCATTCCTGAAATAAAGCAAGGACACCTGTGTGGGTTACTTGGGTTGTCCATTTACTAACATCTACCACTGTGCTAGGTATTGGTGCCTGCAGTAAAGTCTGGGGTCGGTGTCGCTAAGGTTTATAGAAATAAGACTAAGTTCAAAGTTCAATAAGCAGTAAGAGCTAGAATAAAGTTAGCAGCGAGCACTAAGGGAATAGCTGAATTGTATCAAGGAAGGGAGTTAATACATAAATGGGGACTTTTGTGGTGATCCCAAGCAAAGAGCTTTCTTTGAGAAGGCAAAGTCAGCATGAACCAAGAGTGAGAAAGCACTGACTGCATAACTCTGGAGACTGAGGCCTGGTTCTCACTGTGCCATGAACTACGTATACCCTAGGAAAGTTCCTTCCTCTCTTCCTTTGTGGCATCTGTTTCATTTCTCAAATGAGAGTCTGCAGAAACACATTACTTGTAGGGGCTCATTAAAAGTTAAAAATCACACACCTACCAGAATCAACTTATTTTACTAAGGATTTTTACTGGATTCTTATTTATCTACTCACAAATATCTTCTAAATCTTAACACTTGATTTGTGAACTGATGGCCCATTATAAATACTTATATATTGCTCCCGTTAAAAAATCCCAATAGCAATGGCCTCTCAAAAGTTCCAGGGACTCACAGGGAACACCAAAAAGTATGTTTTCAAACAAAAAGACACATTATATTTCAAACAAGAAGATACACACACAGAGGCAATTTAAAACAAAGTCCCAGACAATCCAAAAACAAAGACATAGCTTTATGAGTGCAAGGACAGTATATGTGTTATTCAACTCTCTGAAATCTGGCTTCTCTTCTGAATTCTGACCTCTACATCTACACAGTCATTCAAACCAGAACCTCTAGATTCCTCATCTTTCTAAATCTAGTCTCTAAACTTTCTTCCTAAACCCATCCCATAACACACTTTACTCCAGGTATCCTCTTTTCCAGCGAACCCAGAGACTCCTTGATAGTGTCCCAGGCAGCTACTACCAAAGAGAATTGGGAATCTAGGGAACCTATTTTCTTCTTCCAGCAGTATATCGTGCTCTAATTATAATATCCAATTGCTTATGGCTCCTTACATACCATCTACCTTTCCCATTGTGTTTTTTTAAACATATTTTTATTGACTTTAGAGAGGAAGGGAGAGAGAGATAGAAATATCAATGATGAGAGAGAATCATTGATTGACTGCCTCCTGTACACACCCTACTGGGGATAGAGCCCACAACCCTGGCATGTACCCTGACCAGAACCGATCTGTGACACCTCCTGGTTCATAGGTTGATGCTCAACCACTGAAACACATGGGTCAGGCCCATTGTTTTTGTTTTAACTCGGTTGGAAGATTTATACGTATGGACAGTTTGGATAAGAAATCTGGCAGTAGCCTTCTGATAGGGTCCTCCTGATGTTAGCTGCTCCAGGAATAGTACTGGTTCCTGTAATGTTTTTTTGTTTTAATATGTTTTTACTGATTTCAGAGAGGAAGGGAGAGGGAGATTGAAACATCAATGATGAGATAGAATCATTAATCGGCTGCCTCCTGAACGCCCACACTGGGGATCGAGCCTGCAACCCGGGTATGTGCCCTGACCGAGAATCGAACCGTGACCTCCTGGTTCCTAGGTCAATACTCAACCACTGAGCCACACTGGCCGGGCTCCTGTAGGTTTTTGACAGGAAGCCTTCCCCCTGAACTCTGCAGATCAAGTGTCTTTTCTCCTTCCATAGCACCCTATACAACTTCTATGCCATTACAATAAAACACACTATTTCTGTAATCTTTCCTTCCCACTAGACTAAGTTGTTCAGAACATATGACCATTTCTTATTCAATTTTCAATGTTTGTAAGCAGAGTCCAGAGGTACATGCTTCCTTCAACAGAGCGTTCAGTCCCTCTGGAACAAGATAATCTCAGAGAAGGCTATTCTCTAGTGACCCTTTAAATCTACCCTCTTTGGGCATTTTCAACACTTATTTATTTAAAAAATTTAAATTATTGATTTCTGAGGAAGGAAGGAGAAAAGAGAGAGAGGGAAAGAGGGAGAGAGGGAGAGGAGAGGGGGGAGAGGGAGAGAGAAAGAGAGAGAGAGAGACATTGACATTGATTTGTTGTTCCACTTATTTATGTGCCCTAACCAGAGACCCAGCCAGCAATTTTGGCTTATGGAGACGACACTCTAACCAACTGAGCTACTTGGCCAGGGCTTCAACACAAATTTAAAAAACAAATTCAGATATGCCTTCACACCAATGCATTCTGCAAATGTCATTGAAAGCATCTCAAATTTGCACTGCCTTTACTCCACCACTGATCCAAGTCACCAGTGGCATTCTCAGAGATTCCTCTTGGCCTAGGTTTTCCTGTCCCTGTGTTGTTGGCATTTCTCTAATCTCCCAACATCAAACAAAGGCCAGGAAAGCAGCCAAGAAGTTGGATGCAGCTCCCCATTATGATGCCAGGCAGATAATGGCAAGGTCTAGATACATTTGCATTAGCACAGATTCCAAAAAGAAACCTAGAAACAAAACTGAGCATATCCTCAGAAGGGTAGAGCAGTGGGAGCAAAATATCCCTGTCCCCTATTTTTTATCATCTCTACCTTTCTGAGCCTCAGCTTCAAACGGAGATTACCTTTCAAGGTTGTGGTGACTTGAATTAAGCACTGCCTGGTTCTCTAGCCTAGGAATGTAATTCAGCCCCAATTGCAGTTTTGATGTATGAGGGCTGGGGAGAGGACTAACTTTTATTTTAGTTTGGAAGAGTTAAATGACCACCATCTCTTAGGCAGACAGGATTTTAAAGTGACTTTTAAGACCCACAAAGAAAACATTAAGGCTCAGGCACCCTTTATGAGCCTTTCCCCAAAGTTTAATTCTAGACCCACTGTATAGAAATGCTCTTTTCACTGTTTTTGGTTGCTATTAAGACAGTGTGAAAAAACAGCCCAAACCCTTGACTCCTGAAAACTGGGAAAAGTTAGAAGTGGGCCCTAGCCAGTTTGGCTCAGTGGATAGAGTGTCAGCCTGCAGACTGAAAGGTCCTGGGTTTGATTCTGGTCAAGGACACAAGCCGGGGTTGCAGGCTTGATCCCCAGTAGGGGGTGTGCAGGAGGCAGCAGATCAATTCTGTCTCATCATCAATGTTTCTATCTCTTTCTCCCTCTCCCTTCCTCTCTGAAATCAATAAAAATATACTTTTTTTAAAAAGTGGGAGTTACGGTATCAAAACAACAGTTGACAAAAGAAGTCTTGCTCTCCCACCTAGTTTTTTTTTTTTTTTTTTTTTTTTCAAAATCCTGGTCTCAACTAACATCCTAATCACTACTTTTGTCAAGAAGACTCTGTACCACAGAGATCCACAACTAAGTCATAACATCAAGCTCAATTTGAAGCTATGGTTGTGGTTCTCGCTCTGACCTGTTAAATCCTGGTGTGAGCAGAAGCTGTGGATGGAAAGGTTATTCCCTAACTAGAAGCCAAACTGCACCAGCATGATGATTGTGTCTGGAGGCAAAGATATCACAAGCCTCCCCAAATCAGGCTCTTGTTGCTTCACAACAGAGGCTGGGGTGTTTTATACCAGCTGAAATTTTGGGAAGAACTCTGTAGGAGTGGTGTTAGTTATGAGAGAAGTTGACTAGGACCTCTCAATAAAACTGGCTCCTACAATCCAGAGGAGGTTTATAGTTCAACTGAGCACCAGCAGGGCCCTACCAGTTTCTCATGTACCCTGTCTCCATAGATGTGAGTCTTCCAGATTCAAGGATAAGTTATAGCCCAACAGAGCAGCTGACTCAGTCCAGCAGCTCAAATTAGTGTGACAAAAGTTCAGGCCTGCACAAACAAACAGCACCAACACCTGCTCCCCACCCCCTTTTCCTAGTGCTGGAACATCAAAGTAAACACACACAGGGCTTACTGAATGCAAATATTTGTACATATAAAGGTAGTGGCATTGGGGATGAGGAAAACTGGGCCAAAAAAACTCCCAAAACGACCAAATTGAATGTTCTACAAACTAAATGTTACTTTTCCTGAACTCCTATTTCATTCTCAGCTAAGGTCTGGGTTTAGGATTACCTCGCCACATCGACCACATTTAAAAACGAGAAGGAAACAAGTCAGAAGTTCCCTTAACACACAGACTCTCCTCAACCAACTCCTTTGACCAGATTCCCAACACCAGATTAAGGGATGGGGGAGAGGGCTAGGTTTCCCCTTTCGAAGAGGCAACTCATAGACCAGAAAAGCAAAGGGAGACACCCTGTTGTGGCGTTTAGGAGTGTCAGTCACTTCTCAACTATTCCATCAGTAAATAGCGACTAGGAATAACACTAGTACCGACCCTTAGACCCCCAGAAGGCCGACTAGAGATAATTACGCACCACAAAGCAGAGCTAGTCTTCAGTGTTTGGGGCGTGTCGGTCATTGTTGTTATTATTACTACCGTACCACAGTCCCGGGAGGGGCCCGGTTAAGGCCTGAGGCGAGGGCGTCTGGGCCCAGCTGAGCCACAGACGGGCGGGTCGGGCCGGTTGGAGCGGGTATCTAGTGCCTGGAGCCCCAAAAGCCAATAGGACTGAAGAGGCGACAAGCCGCGGGCACTAGGGAGTGAGGGGCAGAGACCAGAGGCGGGAAGGGCCCGGAGGGAAATAAGAACCAGAGAATAGGGTTCTGAGGGAGGACCCCATACTTACCCAGCGTGAATTCCCATTGCTCGTTCCCCAGAGAGCGCTCAGGCACCACCTCCAGATCCAGCATTGGTTCGGCTCGCCGGGCCGGGGCGGCCTCCCTGCGGCAGCGCAGACGGGACCGGAGCTGAGGACACAGCAGCAGCTAACCCGTCGTCCCTGCCGTCCCTCGGCGGTCCTGCTCCCCAACTCCTCCCCGGTCGCCGGCGACACCGGCCCAACACCACACCTCACCTCACTTCACCAGCAGCAGCCGCGGTAGTAGGGGCAGCGGCAACAGCGGCAGCATCTGCAGTAAAAGTGGCGTGCGAGGCCGTAAAGTGTGGCGAGGGCGGGGTTCCATAGCAGGGGAGGAGCCTAAGGTGGAGTCGCGCACGCGCAAACTCCGGATTAGCGGCTGGGACCGGCCGGAGGCCTGGCGGTACCTTGTGGAAGGGCTGGGACGAGGAGACGCAAATTCCGTGAACCCCCACATCTGTGCACCGCGCCGCACACGTTTCACACGTCTAAACAAGGATGTGTACTCTGCTCAACACATACGTGTGACATGGTTATATAATCCCCATCTGCTATCTACACGCGCGTCCGATTCCCATTCATTGGGAGCAAAAAGCGAGTTCCGAGGGTGCACAGTCTGCGGCCCGGCAGAGAGGTAGGATGGGGGTCCCGGAGCCCCACGGCCCGCGAGCGTCCTCCCACCTCCGTTTAGGGCCGAGACTGACGCCGGCTGTAGCTGCCTCTAGTTTCCAGGAATGACTCCTTCCCCACCTAGCTGCTCAGGGGCTGAGGTGGAATCAAAGCGAGTGAGGAATGTGCTCAAGTGTGTGTGGAGGGGAGGGACACCTGGAAAGGGGGAGTTGATGGAGAGGAATAGGTAGAAGAGGGAGGAGCTAGTCCGGCCTCCGGGCTGACCACATCCAGATGTGAGCAGTTCCTCTCCCAACAGCCCCCCTCTCGCCTCCACCCCAGTCCCGGACCCCACCGGAGGTCGCAGGCTGCAGCTCAGACTTGAGAGCTAGCTTTGGCGCCAACACTGTGTGGTCTAGACCATACCTCTGGTGCTCTTTGTGCCTCCGTTTTTCCATCTACAAGTAGAGTGAGAGGCTTTTCAAACCTGTTCATCCTGAACTTTTGGCCGGTGCCCCGAGGCACGCTAAAACTAAAAAGCTACCAGGTCTCTTGTGGAGGCAGGCCTTTACGGAAGCGACTCTCACGACCACTCGGAGAGGAAAGCCTATACCTCACTTTACAGGTGAAAAAAGGAAGCCCAGAAAAGTTTAAGAGATCTTGTGGTCCTAGGTGGCAGAGCCCAAGTTCTTTCTCTTGCATTGTTTTTTATACTAAATTCTCAAACTGGCTTAGGAGTGTAACTTGGAGGGCTTTATCAAAATTGGTAGCCACTACTGAATTAAAATAAACATGGTGAAGGATGTCCATTGCAGCACTGTATGCCAAAACTAAAACTAAAATCTGATATATAATAGGATATGTTTTAAAAATGAAGTTAACATAAAAACATTTAAACCTCTAAAGAATTTTTGTGAGTTTATTTGAGCCAAACTTGACAACTGCCAGGAAGCAGAATCTCAATGGATTGGGATAATGCTGCAGAGAATGGCAGTTTTTCATCTATTTTTATACATTGCTATCAAAGGAGGGGACATAGGTGGATTACATGAAATCCGTTGGTGATAAATAGGCAGGAGAAAGCAAAGCTGGGAAACCTCTGGGATTGGATAAAGAGTAAAATGATAGACACATACTTACTGGATAATTAAGTCAACATGATAACAGTAACAATGATAACAATCACAATGCCTGAAGCCCAGGCACACGAAGTTGTGCCCCAAGGGGTTTGGAAAAAGGGAAGTTACAAGTTACCCAGACATTTCAAGGATATGTTATCATAGATGCAAAAAGACAGATAGGGTCAGTTAAGGTAAAGGTTGAAGGTTGACCTTGTCAGTGAAGATACCTGCCTAGGACATAACTACCCACCATAACTGCTTTTATTTTTTATTATTTTTATTTTTCAAAGAAGTGTTGGTACTTTTTTTTTTTTAATATATTTTATTGATTTTTTACAGAGAGGAAGGGAGAGGGATAGAGAGCTGGAAACATCATCGGCCAGCTGCCTCCTGCATACCCCCTACCAGGGATGTGCCTGCAACCATTGTACATGCCCTTGACCGGAATCGAACCTGGGACCTTTTAGTCCGAAGACCGATGCTCTATCCACTGAGCCAAACCGGTTTCGGCCACCATAACTGCTTTTAGTTCAAGTTTAATTTCAGCCATCCTTTGTGGTTACTTTAGGTCTTTGAGTTTGCAAGACTGCCATGCAGGTCTTCTCTGAGCTTGCCAGGTTAGCATGTGGCCCCTTTCGTTCACAAAGCATATCCCTATATGCTGATGTGGAAAGAGTGCTGAGAAAAAATCCAGGTGCAAAATTGTCTAGTATGACCCCTTTTTTCCTGTAAAAACAGAAATAAAAGAAACTGTCTATATCTAAAAGGGAGAAAGATAAAAACTAATCAATAATACCTAATATTGGTGAGATAGGCCAGTAAGCCAGGACAGATAAACAGCAATTTGCAGCCATCTTGAAAATCTAGATGTTAAGCATTTTGCAGCCATCTAATAAATACAATATTCCCTAAACCAGGGACACTTCAGAGTAAATGGCCCAGCCAGCGTGACTCAGTGGTTGAGGGTCAACCTATGAACCAGGAGGTCATGGTTTGATTCCCAGTCAGGGCACATGGCCAGGGTTGCGGGCTTGATCCCTAGTGTGGGGCATGCAGGAGGCAGGTGATCAATGATTCTCTCTCATCATTGATGTTTCTATCTCTCTCGCCCTCTCCCTCTCCTTCCCTCTCTGAAATCAATTAAAAATTAATTAAAAAATAATCCTATATAATAAAGATGTAATATGCCCTGAAGCGTAATGATTGACTGCATAAAGGCCAGATCACAGATCAGCAGGAGGTTGGGGCAGCGAGCTACCAGCAGGTGGCTGAGAGCTACAGGCAGGGGCAGGCAGCAAGCTATGAGGGGGGGAATGGGGGAGAGCTACAGAAGGGCGGGGCAGCAGGCAGTGAGCTACTGGCAAGCTATTGGTGCACAGATTTGTTCGCAGGGCTACTGGTTATAATAATAAAAGTGTAATATGCTAATTAGACCGGACATCCTTCCGGACGAAGCTGGGGCTGCAAGTGAAGTCTGGTCCCAGGTGCCAGAGGGAAGCCGGTGCTGGCAGTGGGGGGAAGGCAGGCCTACCCTTGCATGAATTTCATGCATCAGGCCTCTAGTAAGTAAATAAAGAGTAAATGGTTTACACTTCTTCCCAAACATAGGGTAAATAGTTTAAATCACCCTACGCAGGGAGACAGAAGAAACCCAATTAATGCCATTTGCCAACCACATCCAAGAACAGATGAAGTTAAGGGAATAAATTTCATTTTGGCACATCAGCATAAAGTTGATGAATATTGTATTGAGATCATCCCCTAAAATCTCCCCTAAACGCCCAGCCAAAATGGCTCTAATTGGTTTGGTTCAGTGGTTAAAGTGTCAGCCCGCAGACTGAAGGGTTTCAGTTTCGATTCCTGGTTAAGGGCATGTACCTCGTTTGCAGGCTCAACCCCAAATCAGTTGGGGTACCTGTGGGAGGCAACCAATCAATGTGTCTCTTTCATATTGATGTCCATCCTCCCTCCCTTTAATCTAAAAATCAATGGAAAGTCCTAGCTGGTTTTCCTCAGTGGATAGAGTATTGGACTGCAGACTGAAGGGTCCCAGGTTCGATTCCAGTCAAGGGCACATGCTCCAGTTGTGGGCTCAGGAAGCAGCCGGTCAATGATTCTCTCTTATCATTGATGTTTCTATCCCTCTCTCCCTTTCCCTTCCTTTCTGAATCAATAAAAAATATGTACTTAAAAATAAATAAATAAAAATCAATGGAAAAATATCCTCTGCTGAGGGTTTAAAAATAAAAATAGCCGAAACCGGTTTGGCTCAGTGGATAGAGCGTCGGCCTGCGGACTGAAAGGTCCCAGGTTCGATTCCGGTCAAGGGCATGTACATTGGTTGCGGGCACATGTTCAGGAGGCAGCTGGTCGATGTTTCTCTCTCATTGATGTTTCTATCTCTCTATCCCTCTCCCTTCCTCTCTGTAAAAAATCAATAAAAATATATTTAAAAAAAATAAAATAGCCCTGACCGGTCTGGCCCAGTGGATAGAGCGTCGGCCTGCGGACTCAAGGGTCCCAGGTTCGATTCCGGTCAGGGGCATGTACCTTGGTTGCTGGCACATCCCCAGTTGGGGGTGTGCAGGAGGCGGCTGATCGATGTTCCTCTCTCATCGATGTTTCTAACTCTCTATCCCTTCCCCTTCCTCTCTGCAAAAAATCAATAAAATATATTAAAAAAAAAATAAAAAAATAAAACCCCAGTGTGCTCTCCTTCCCAGGAGCACGCCCACACCCCCCATCCTTTTCTTCCCCCACAGGCATGCATCTCCTAAACTTTACAGGATTGCAGGAGGCTTGTAACCAGGGCAACAATGGACAGCAGCAGTTCGTCCCCAAAACCCCCCCTGAACCAGGCCCCCTTTTCTCTGACTTCTTAGTGAGCCAAAGCAGACTAGCCTAGGCTCATTTCCCCAGCCCTTTCTTGTTTCACTGTCCCCAGCTTTAATAAATGTCCTCTAAAATTCACCTGGACTCATGTTGTGAAATTTTTCCTGCACAAAGTCAAGAACCCACACACTACCGGCTGACCCTAGGCAGACCCATTCAGTGCCAGGTCCCCTTTCTGTTAATACTGGGAGTATGACAGGGTCAGGGATTAGGGGCACAGTACCTTTTACTCTGCATGACAAGCATTCAAGATGTTTAGAAATAGTTGGGCAGTTGGCCTAGATGGCATGCTAAGACCTGAAAAAAATAACACTTCTACTGAAAAAAACAACCTTCTAAGGTTGCCTGGCCGGTGTGGTTCAATGATTGAGCATCGACCTATGAACCAGGGGGTCATGGTTTGATTCCTGGTCAGGGGTCAGGGCACATGCCCGGGTTGCAGGCTCAATTCCCAGAAAGGGTCATGCAAGAAGGCAGCTGATCTGATAATTCTGTCTCATCCTTGATGTTTCTCACTCTCCCTTTCTCTTCCTTTCTGGAATCAAGAAAAAAAATTTAAAAAAAAATTGAACTGCCTGCTGGTGCACTGATAAGAGTGTATTCAGGAAGTACAGGTATTCATCATGGCAGTCCAAACAAACAAACAAACAAAATTCCAGGGACTGGTTCAGGTCAGAGTATAGTTGGTTTAAGTACATGAACTAGGAATTTGAATCCCAGTTCTGCCATTTAATAGTTCTGTGCCTTGAGCAAGTTGCTTCACTTCTCTATGCCTTTGTTTCATCATCTGTGAAATATCTCAAAGATGTGTTAGGAGGACTACACTTACAGGCAAAACGCTTTGTGTGTAACAAAATTTTAAAAAAATCTAATAGTGACAGAATAGATGGAATTCATTGGCAGGATCTACAGATTGGATATATAGGAATTGAGGGAGAAAGGAGTCAAGAATCAAAACACAAGTTTACTTAGACAGGAAAGAGCCTGAGGGAACAGAAGTTGGAGCCTGGAAGGATGCTAATACTTCTGTTAAAACTGTCACTTGTGATAACTTAGAAGGCAGGAAATGTACTGTTTGAAGCCCTTGGTGAAAAGCTTAGAAATAGAATCCTGGTACCATGGTTACTATTGGTTGTATTTGTCAAGGTTAAAAGAAAAAAGCCAGTTTGAAAGCAGAAATAAAAGGTAACTGCATCAGCAAATCAGGGATGGGGTGAAGGGTCCTGAAAAACAATGGATTGGAGAGCCCCTCCCTGTCAGCCTTACAAAGGTTACTTCCCTCTCTTAGGGTAAGGGCCCTCAGACAGTTGCCCCAATGACATTTCATAATTGTTAGACCAGTGACTTTATTCTTCCCTTTCTGAGTGGAAGTGTTCCCTGCAGTTTTCCTGTCCCTATTTCACCACTGTATACTGGCTGTGTAGAGTGCAGATAACCAATATTTTAGAATTTTAGCTCAGTGCTTGACCAGCTGGGACTTTGAGGTTGTCTCCCAAAACAACCTTGGGTCTCCCAAGGTAAATATATTTTCTTGAGGAAAGGAAAACTTAAATATTTAATAATTGAAAGGGTGGCCTGTGGTGTGCATATTAAAAGTCTTAATTTTTAAAAATAAAACACAGAGCAGTTGACCCCACACCAGACATACTAAGGGTAAAAAAAAGAGTGGCCTCTGATAATCATTATAGCTATTCACAAATATTTTGACTCTTTCTTGGGCAAAAGATAGGATAGCAGTTCCCTGTCCAGGTGAAGTTAGCCCTGTGACTTTCTAGGTTCAATAAAATGTAAACAGAAGTCATGTGTGTCAATTTCAGATTTTAAAAGCTAGTGCCCTGCACTGACTGGTATTGTAAAATGGTTAGAGCACAAGGGTCATAGGATGGATTCCTGGTCAAGGGCATGTATCTGGGTTGCAGGCTCAAACCAATAGGGGCATGTGTGGGAGGCAATCAATAGATGTCTCTCTCTCTCTTTCTGTTCCCCTCCCTCCCTTCTACTCTAACAATCAATGGAAAAAATATCCTCGGTGAGGATTAACAAAAAACAAAACAAAGCCAGTGCCTTTTTCATTATACCATCTTCTTGCCTTTGTCACATAGTTGGCAATGTGCCAGTGACTGCTCTGTGAGTTTAGGTCAACCACTGGGTATTTAGCAAATAAGAGTTGTCTTTAAGCCAATAAAAATTTAGGAGTGTTAAGGCAACACAACCAGTCTATCATGATAAGAAAAACTGGGAAAATTGTCAATTATGCCTCCTGTACCTGCTTCTCGGGTCTAAAATGTTCATTAAGCTACCCTTAATCTACTGGGTGACCCTATGATCCATGGGACTTTCTGCTAGCTTTTTTTTTCCCAATCAAACACCACTACCAGCTTTACATCAAGTACTCTTTCGTTCAAACTCAACCAACCCATCAATGGCTTTGAGTTTGCCCTTGGAAACAGTCCAGTTTAACATGGCTGGAAAAATCCACCCAGAATTGCATAGGACTCTCACGCTAGCCTTGGCAGACCCTTTCAGATTCATCTCATTGCTACAGCCCCCTCCATTCCATGTTCTAGTTATACTCAACTGCTTTGTTTCTCAAATTTGCCATGCTTTTGGCCTGGCTTCCTGTAATACTTTTGTCAGCTTATCTTTGCTGGCATAGTGTCTACCATCCTTCAGATTTCACCTCAAAATGTCTCAAGAAAGCCTTTTTTGACCACCCAGACCAGGTTAGATGTACCCTGAGGGCAGAGACCAGTCTATTTTGGGCACTGAATATACAACCCCCACAAATGACCCTAGCGGGTAAAATATTTTGTTTTTTCTTTAAATATTTTTATTGATTTCAGAGAGGGAGATATAGAAACATCGATGAGTGGGAATCTGATTGGCTGCCTCCTGTACATCCCTTACTGGGGCTTGAGCCCACAATCCGGGCATGTGCCCTTGACCGGAATCGAACCCGGGACCCTTTAGTTCGATGCTCTATCCACTGAGCCAAACTGGCTAGGGCTTGTTTTAATCTTAAAAAAAAAAACACCAAACCAGCCCTGACCGGTTTGGCTCATGGGTAGAGCGTGGGCCTGGGGACTGAAGGGTCCTAAGTTCGATTCTGGTCAAGGGCATGCACCTTGGTTGTGGGCACATACCCAGTGGGGAGTGTGTAGGAGGCAGCTGATCAATGTTTCTCTCTCATCGATGTTTCTAACTCTCCCTCCCTCTCCCTAAAAAATCAATAAAATATATTAAAAAAAAACACACACACACACCCAATAATAGCACTGACTGGTGTGGTTCAACGCCTAGAACATAGGCCAGCGCACTAAGGGTTGCAGGTTCGATTCCTAGGCCCTGGTAGAAGTGTGTGCAGGAGGCAACTAATGGATGTTTCTCTCTCCCACTACCCCCTCCCTAAAAATCAATGGAAAAAATATCCTTGGGTGAGGATTAACAAAACAAAACCCAGTAATAGTAAGCCTCAGTCTTTTAAAACTTATTTTCTCTTTTTGATTGTATGATCTATATACTTTGCCCACTTAAAATATTAATATTGATGTGAGCCAATATATGTAATTAAATTTTTTCTAGTAGCCTCATTAAAAAGAAAGGTAAAATTTAAATATTTAACCTAATACATCAAATAACAATATAACTCAGTATACAAAAATAATTATATGTAATCAAAATAAAAAAAATAGTGAAATTTTCTATATTCCTTTTTTGGGGGTACTAGATCTTTGCTATCTGATATTTTACACTAGTAGTGCATCTCAACTCGATCACTAAATTTTCAAAGGCTAAAGTGAAAGGAAATTGATGCTATCTAGGGGGAATCGTGCCTTGAAGTCTGCCTACAAAAGAATAAAATCTTCTCTCTAAAGATGTTTGGAAGATCAAAACACCAATGTTGTCTTGCATATACACATAGATGTGGCAATATGGCTGTGGTGGTTTTAAAAATGCGTCCACAAACTCTTTGACATGCCTTCCTTCAAGAGATGAAGTTTACTATTCCTTCCAGTGTGGGCCTGACCCAGTGACTCACTCACTTCTAACATACAGACTATGGCAACCCAAAGAATAGGTTATTATACTGTGGCTTTCATCATGGGCATGCACTTTTTCTTGGGTCACTTGCGCTGGGAGAAGCCAGCTGCTAAGCTGTGAGATGCCTTATGGAGACACCCATGTGGAGGAGGTCTCCATCCCAACACCTAGCTAGGAATCAAGGACTTTCATCCAATGGTCTGTGAGAAACTGAGGCCAGTCAATGACCACATGAGTGGGCATGGAAGTGAATCCTTTAGCCACAGCCAAGCTTTAAGATGACTAAGTCCAGACTGACAATATGACTCTAACCTCAGGAGAGACCTTTGACCAGACCACTGAACTTTTTTTTTTTTTTTTAATATATTTTATTGATTTTTTACAGAGAGGAAGAGAGAGGGACAGAGAGTTAGAAACATCGATGAGAGAGAAACATCGATCAGCTGCCTCTTGCACACTCCCCACTGGGGACGCGCCCGCAACCAAGGCACATGCCCCTGACCGGAATTGAACCTGGGACCCTTGAGTCCGCAGGCCGACCGACGCTCTATCCACTGAGCCAAACCGGTTTCGGCAAGACCACTGAACTTAAGCTTCTTCCATTTCTGACCCACAGAATCTGTAAAATTATGTTTTTTATTTTATGCTAAGTTTTGGGGGAAATGTGTTACGCAGCAATGGAAAATTCATAAAATGGCTTATGGTTTGAAAAAGCTCATTGCCAAATGAAGCATAATCAAGTAAGATACTTCTCTTCTTCCCAAGCGGCCCCAAATGAGCATATCTTGAATACCTGATATAACAACTTTTGAAATTAACCCTCAGAGTATGAATCTTATTCTTTGGAATGTTGCTTAATGGTTCCAATTCAGCATTTAAAATTATCTGTCATTTACAGTTAAGTCTGGTGGTGAACAAGTAAGTATTTTCATATGGACCAAGCTTAAGGATTGCTTCTAAAATAAAAAAGGCTTAATTTTCAGGTACTAGCTTGAAAGATGGTACTAATTTGGATATGTAATTTTTCAAATTCTTCCTCCCCTCCAAAATGACATCACTACTTTATAGTCATATCTCATTGGATGGGTAAATTAAGCCAGACTTTTGAAAACCACAATATACATTGGGAAATTAGAATTCTTTGTGATGTTTACATTAAGCGTTTTCTTTGGAATTCAGATAAATGACCACTAGATGCCACTGTTGTTTTTTTAAGGTTATAAAACAGGATAAAAGAACAGTTCAGAATAACACAATCAATTTTCACGTCATAATGAACACTAGAAGAAAAATTGTTGGATTATGTCCAATAAAGAGCCAAGACCTTGTTTTCACTACACAGAACTTTATTGTGAAAGCAAATTAAACATACAAACACACAGTATGGCTAATAGTGGCAAAAGCAATCTGGTAGGTTAAGGCAAGTTTTAATGGAGATGAATTTAGAAAAGATGATGCAATGGTGTAATTTTGTTTAAATATAAGTTTTGAAAAAATATCAGATTGCATCAATAACTTAATGAAAGTAGTTTTCAAAGTCTGCACTATTGGAGAAAAAGGGCTCATGATCTTAATGCCAGCATTAAGACAGACAAAAGCAGCACAATGCTAAATGACAGGAAAAATTCAGTATTTACAGAAGAATGGCAACATGAACACTTAATAGCTTTTGATCATAGTTACTGGTGGACTAAAAGCAATAGAGAATAATGTACCATCATCATTGTTATTAAAAAAAATTTTAAGTGCAGAAGTCAAAAACCAAGGAGCTTTGTGATAAAGTAACCTTAAAACACCACTGTAAGGACCACTTAAAAGGCGATTCCCTCAGGGGAAATTAGGGCACTGAGTGTGTAAACATGTGAGCTGTACAACACCAAATAACAACCAAATTCATTCATAGTACTTAATTACACAAGATTAGCATGGTCTTTTATGATGTATTATTGTTTATAACAATTTAAACACACTCCTTTACCATGCATGACTTCAAATATATAACAAACATTTTTATTCTGAGATACTGGATATGTTTATGAATTATAAGACCTATGTACAATGAAAGTCATACCTCCCTCATCAATCAAGTATATATATGTATATATATATACTAGTATATATATGTTTTAAATGCAATGACCTTATTCAGAATTCAGTTCATTTTCTGAACTGACCATGTCAGTTTTTCAAATTCTTTAAAATAATGCCATTCTATTATGATAAAATACATTTTTGCAAAAAATTCAGAAATGTACTATCATTTAATGAATGTGACCATGAAAAATATTTGTAAGGAGGTGCCAAATGACTTAGCACTTTTTTCCAGTCTTGTATTAAAAACAAAACAAAACAAAAAAAACAAGTTGCATTCACTTTTGACAGTGAGCTTATTTAAAAAATATTCCCATACTAATTCATCTCAAAAGGTTCTACTAATAGTCCTTTTGGAAAATACCATATATATAACCTGTGAATTTCCCCCCCATAATAATTAATGGAAGAAAATGAATCCTCTGCACAGATGAACATTTTCTCTCTAAGACTAATCTTTTATCACCCAGCATTGTTTTTACAAAAGCATGCATTATAAAATACACATAAAAGCAGCTATCTTAAACATGATTTTAATACAATATTACCTTTGTAGCTGATTCATCACTGTCTCCAGTTTAATATGCTGTTACATACATGAAGAAGCTCCAGTATCCCTTTTCTGATTGACTTAAAAAAAAGAAAATCCCTGAATAAAACAGAAGCCAGCCTGCGACTTCTTTAGGCATTTCAGTAGAATATTATAATTTAAGGAGAATATCTCCACACAAACTCATGATTATAGAACAGAATCTAAAATAGATCTGGGGAAGATTAGAGTCAATGCCAATTAAAAAATTTTATATTTAAGAAGGAAAGAAAAGGAGCTGATTATCAACATTTAAAAGGATACTGCAACTTTAACTGTAAACTTTGTTAGAAGGCTGTGGCAGACAGCTCTATGCTACTAGGGTTTTAGCTTGTAAATAATGCAAACACATCAGCAGTTTTAAAATGCCATAGACAATAAAAACACAAAAGAAAATGGGGGAAACAAAACAACAACAAAAAGAATGCCTAGCTAAAATGCAGCTGTATAACAACGCATCTAAAATCACACACACACAAAAAAAAGAAAGAAAAAAAAAGAAAGAAAAATTAGAGTAACTGATTAGGAATAAACCCTCTGATAAAAATTTCAATTTCTTGACCTGTTTTTAAATGACATGAACTTTTAAATTAAAATGGAGGACAAATAAGAGCTTTACAAGTAGATAGTTTCAACTCACTAAAATAATGCCAACAAGGTAAGTTTGCATAGAAAAAATGTAAAATCATTACTGGCTACATGCATACAAAATTAGAAATTCAGGTATTATAATCATAGTGCAAAACCATGGCAGTTTGTGGTGTCTTGTTACTGCCTAAGGTTGAGAGATAGGCTGTATGTAGTACCTCCAGTTATCACAGTTTCTGGTCTTTTAATCAATTATTTTTGTCGACTAGAAACAATGTACATGGAAAGATTTGGGGGGCACATCTGCTGTGCTACTAATTAACGAAGTTTGAAGTCATCACCACCTAAATTGGAACCAGGACTAGGGTCTTGTTGTCTTCTTGCCTGCAATGACAAAAATCATAGTTTGGGGTCAAAATGTGTTTGAAAATCCAAGTGCTAGATAAATAAGACAGTAACACATAAGAAAAGTTTGCAACTTAAATGTTTTTAGCCAATATCTATCCACATGTAAGAGGAAAAAGAACTATTTAAATTATGTATGAAATACTTGGCTAAAGTTTCCTTAAAAACCAAGAATAAAAATATCGTTATATTTAAAAGAACATTACTGAAACATGTACCATGTATAAAAGAACAACAAATCTACATTTACTCTTTTGGGACTAAAGGGTTTAACTTACAACATAGTTGCTATTATTTATCCATTTTACAGCTAAAGAAAAATGGTTGAAAATGTAATGAATTTCATCTTATTGAATTCCTTCTCTGCCACCTGAACTTGAACTAAAAATCTCCACTTCAAGAAATAAAATCCAGAATTACTATGGATAAAATATTGTCTTCCAAAAGCAAAAATAAGAATGTAAAATTAGAGTTCTTGGTGCACTTGTATACCCAGAAGTATCTTTACAACAATACTTAACAACTAAGAGGCTTGACAATTATAAACACTGAGGATTTTAAGTTTTACTTTATAAAAAAGATTTCCTAGTTAAACTATTTATAGCTTATAGAGAACATCTAACAACTAACATACTGTGTATGACACTCTGATAATATAACATAGTGCCCCTTTGGTCCACACACAATATTTCAGTCTATTCCAGTGCACGCTTCCTCATATGCTTTCTTTAGTGACTACTAATGTCAAACATAAACATCTGTTGGTATACAGAATTTGGCTCCAGCAGTTTTCCCATGTTAAATAAGGGCAACTCATTTTACCAGTTGTTTAAGCAAAAAACCTTGAGGTCACCCATAGTATCTCTTTCTCTCACACCCAACATCAAATTATGACAGCTCTACCTTTAAGTATATTCTGAAACAAAATAAATAAATATATCCTGAATGTGACCACTTCTGACTATCTTTACCATACTCACCCTAGTCCAAGCCACCATCTTTTTTCATCTGGATCTTGTTTTTAGCCCCCTATGTTACATACCAACAATTGGGATTAACTGCAATTATCCATGCAATCTTTAGCTAAATGGAATCATGTATCAATATCACAACTGAATCTCCACTGTCTGCCAGTTTTTAGAAACAAATTTAATAAAAAATCAAAATATTTCAATTCTTAATATCAAAAACAGTGATTAGAGCATTCTTGACGTTCAAAGAACCATCTCAATAAGTCACACTTGTACTGTTAAGTTCAAGTTTAGTCAGAAGTTCCAGCTAAGTCATCATTTCTCAAGAGGTTATGTTATTTAGACAGACACGATACTGCCTTATTCACTTTAAATAAATAAAACCCAACACTAACTTCTATAGTCTTTCTTATAAATTTTTATATTTCTCTAGCAGACTTTATTTTTTATTTTTGTCTTTACCTGAGGATATGTTTACTGATTTGAGGGAGGAAGGGAGAGAAGTGAGAGGGAGGGAGAAGAGAGGGAGGAAAGAAAGGAGGGGGGGGAACATCGCTAGGTTGCCTCCCAAACACGCCCTAGACCTGGGATCAAACCCTGCAACCTGGGTATGTGCCCTGACCAGAATAGGACCAGGGACCTTTTGGTGCATGGGACGATGCTCAACCAACTGAGCCACACCGGCCAGGGCAGACTTTGTTGTTTTTATTAGCAGACTGCACACTAACTTTTAGGGCAATCCTTTCAATGAACTAATCAGATTCAAGTTATGCTGCATGGTTATAGACTGAAAGAGCTATGGAATATACATGGGTCAGAAAAACAATTTATGTTCCATATGGAATCAATGCTAAATGTAGTATAAGGAAAGATCAATTCTGCAAAATCAGAGATGATATGAGTATCGGGTTTCAGGCAATGAAAGGTAGAAAGAGGCTGAGCAATGAAAAAACACTGAGAAAAATCAATCCTAATAAAGAGGTAATATGCAAATTGACTGTCACTCCAAAACACAAGATGGCCACCCCCATGTGGACACAAGATGACCGCCACAAGATGGCTGGCAGGGGAGGGCAGTTGTGGGCGATCAGGCCAGCAGGGGAGGGCAGTTGGGAGGGACCAGGCCTGCAAGGGAGGGCAGTAGGGCGGGGGCAGGCCTGCAGGGAAGGGCAGTAGGGGGGGAACAGGCCTGCAGGGAAGGGCAGTTGGGGGTGACCAGGCTGGCAGGGGAGGGCAGTTAGGGGGTGATCAGGCTGTTAGGCAGAAGTGGTTAGGGGCAATCAGGCAGGCAGGCAGGCAGGCAGGCAAGCAGTTGGGAGCCAGCAGTCCTGAATTGTGAGAGGGGTCCCAGACTGGAGAGGGTGCAGGCTGGGCTGAGGGACACACACCCCCATGCACAAATTTCGTGCACCGGGCCTCTAGTATATTTATAAATCACTACAAACCTACCAATACTTTGTGAAAAGCACATTTCAGCTTTTGTCTTGAGATAAGAGTAATTTTCAAATTATCTTAATAATAAAGGGATGAGCCCTAGTCGGTTTGGCTTAGTAGCTAGAGCAGTGGCCTATGGACTAAAGGGTCCCAGGTTTGATTCCGGTCAAGAAAACATGCCCATGTTGTGGGCTCGATCCCCAGTGTGGGGGGTGCAGGAGGCAGCCAATCAATGATTCTCTCTTATCATTGGTGTTTCTCTCTCTCTGTCCCTCTCCCTTTCTCTCGGAAATCAATTAAAAAAATATTTAAAAAATAATTATTAAAATAATAATAATAATAATAATAATAATAAAGGGATGACTCCAAAGGAGTACAAATAATCAGCAGCAGCAGCAACTGGAGTTCTCACTGATCATGGCTATGCATAAGTTACCATACGTTTGTTTATATTTTTGTTTATATTTTGCTATTTATTTGTGTTTTTAGTTTCTATTTACATTGTTAAGAAGAAATGAGATAGATGTAAGTCATGTGAAGGAGGGTCAATAGGAAAATTAAAAGAGAAATCTGATAGAGTATGAATGAGAGCAGAAGAGGGAAGAATGAGAGAGCTGGAAGACAGAGGAAATTTAATGCTTGAAGAGATGTATGGGCTGCCACAAGGAGACAAATACAAAAACAGATTTAGGTTCAGTGAAATTGCTTCCACAGGACAAATTCAACAAATGTATGAGCTGTCTTAAGAAGCAATGCTTTCTATTATGGCAGTTTTCTAATGGAGGCTGGATGTTTTAGAATAGGGTTTTAATGTAAAGCAGATATGAGGCTGTTCAGAATACAATATCTTTAATTTTATAAAGAATTAATCTAGATAACTTTACTACAGACCTTTCTGTCAGTTGCCCTTGTTTTCTTTCTTTCTCTCTTTCTTTATTCCTAACATATTTTTATTGATTTCAGAAAGGAAGGGAGAGGGAGAAATAGAAACATCAATGATGAGAGAGAATCATTGATCAGCTGCCTCCTGCATACCCCTTACTGGGGATCAAGACTGCAACCCAGGCATGTGCAGTCAAACCTGGGACCCTTCAGTCTGCAGGCTGACGCTGTATCCACTGAGCCAAACCAGCTGGGGCTTGTTTTCTTTCTTTTAATATATGACCCAGAAACATGGCAAATACAGTTTCTAGGAGGCAACCATGGCATGAGTCCAAAATGAAGAGACAAAATGTCACCAGACGTTGAAGTTTTCCCTACTGCTCAGAAATGTGCAAAAGTGGCCAAGAGCAGGGATAACCAAATGAAAAAGAAGAAAATTTCTTAGTTGATTTCCATTCTTTTATTATTAAGATCATCAAATTAGTGAGTACTCTTCATGAGAAAATGCCCTAATAATTAAAAATAGCTAAATAGGGGACTCTTTCCCCCTCTCCACATGGGAGTCTGTGCTTGTTTCTAGAATAAATTTCTATCTTTGCTATTAAAAAAAAAATAGTTAAACATTGTTGGGGGTGTGCAGGATAGGAGCAGCCTATTAATGATTCTCACCACTGATGTTCTTTCCCTCTCCCTCTCCCACTTCCTCTCCCACTCTCCCTCTCTCTCTCTCTTCCTCTCTGAAATCAATAAAAATATATTTTGAAAAAGTATACCACTTCATAAATATTTTAACTATAAAGTGATATTTCAAAATAAAAGATAGTAAAAATAATCCACATTTCTGGGCTTGGATAGGGATGGCTCTACCACCTTAGCTATGTGATCTTAGACAAGCTTCTTATCCTCTTAGACTCAGTTCTTCAAAATAGACACATACTTTATAAGAGAATTTAAGAATCAAGGGTAAAGCAAATATTGTAATGTATCCAGCAGTGTCATCATTTCTCATGTGTGGCACATACTTAGCACTCATGCTGCTGTTATTAGAACTAAGCTGCTCATCATGTCTCAATTTATCTATATGAACTTTTCAAAAGTTAAAAGAAATCTGAATCCTGCGGTTAAGGGTAATTTTACAAACTAAAACAAGATTAAAACAAAATAAATTTTAATAAAGTCTGCATTTCCTACATCAGACAGCAAACTGAGACATACTCTCAGTGTGGGAGAAGACAGATTTAGTATTCTCTTCCTCATTAATCCTTTTCTGAGTCTCATTCTTAGTCCCAATTCATAGTTCCTATTCCCAGTTTACTCTCATCTAATGCCTTTAGCCAACACACACCTCAGGAAGGCCAGTAAAGACAGATTCTTATGTTAACTGGTCCCTCCTTACCCAAATATGAGCGTTGGTAGAGTTAAGTGATTTGAAAACTGAAGTCTGTGGGAATTTAAAATGAATAAGGTTGGGATTTTTTTTTTCTTGGACCACACAGAATAGAAGGCTCCAAAAACATACAAAACACAAACACAAAAAAACCACATAAAGCCTTTTGCCTGTTTTCACTTCCAAATAGTTTCCACATAAAATTCTTCTATGATTTGCTGAATTGCATTAAAACTGCCTAAAGCTGGATAAGCAATAATTATTTACCCATTCTGACATTAAAGATAACAACTTATTTGCTAACACTTTATAACCTAACCAATACCAGTTTCTAGATACTAGAGAAAATGTCATTCAGCACTGTCACTTTGCAGCTGAATTAAGAACAAACAGTGCTGTATTACAGTTTTAGGTTAAGAGACCAATCAAGAAAGCTGTTTCTAGTCACAACCATGATCAGCTGCCTGCGTACGTACAAACCACTATCAAACTGATGAGAGGTATATTTTCCATTTATCTATGACCAGAGCATGTAGCCTGTCCTTTATTGACCTCAATCTCCCTCAACAAAAGCCAAAAGTAAGGTATGTGAATTACAGTTACAGAGGTATGTAACCTGAAGAGAACTGCCATAGGTAGCATGTTAACATTTTCAAATCAGGGGAGAAAAGGCACTGGGCTACTTCTATGTGGCAACAGGCATTAAATGGCAGGCGCATTTCATAGAATAAATGTCTGTGATTATTTTATTTATTTATTTTAAAAAAATATATATTTTTACTGATTTCAGAGAGTAAGGGAGAGGGAGAGATAGAAACATCAATGATGAGACAGAACCATTGATCGGCTGCCTCCTGCACGCCCTCTACTGGGGATCGAAACTGCAACCCAGGCTTGTGCCCTTGACTGAATCGAACCTGGGACCCTTCAGTCTGTAGGCCGATGCTCTATCCACTGAGCCAATCATCCAGAGCTATTTTTTCTTTTAAAAAGTCTTTTTTTTCTTTTAAAGTCTACAGAAGAGTGCACAAATCATAAATATGTACCTTGGTGAGTTTTCACTAAGTGAACACACCCATGTAACCAGCATCCAGATCAAGAAATATAACATTACCAAAACATGGGAAGTTCTCCTTATACCTTCTCCCCCAGGTAACTGCTATCTTGATCTCCAAAGAATCAAGAAAAGTACAAAATCTTTTATTGTTAGAGAAATACACAAACAGCCCGGCCAGTGCAGCTCAGTGGATTGAGCATAGCCCCATGCACCAAGAGGTCACCTGTTTGATTCCCAGTCAGGGCACATGCCAGGGTTGCAGGCTCAATCCCCAGTAAGGGGGCGTGCAGGAGGCAGCTGATCTCTTTCTCATTGATGTTTCTACTCTCTCTACCTCTCCTTTCCTATCTAAAAATCAATAATAAAAACAAAAAATATTTAAAAATACACAAACAACCCTGGCCAGTGTGGCTCAGTTGGTTGGGTGTTAATCCCATGTATCAGAAGGTCACTGGTTCAAATTGAGGTTGGGGCCCATGCCCAGGTTGCAGGCTCGATCCCCAGTGGGGGGTATACAGATGGCTGATCCATGAATTGATATTTCATTCCCTCTCCCCTCCTCTGTCTCTAAATATCAATTTAAAAAAATATACAAACCAAAAAACAAACACAAAACCAGAATCTAAAGTAGCTTTGCAAAATAATATGTGAAGTGAGGATATGCCTGCCTTTATTGAGAGTCCAGATACGTTGTGAATTAAGGTACACAGAATGAGGTGAAGAAACTAGCTTGCACTGAGCCCCAATATAAGTGTTAGATACTGAGCAACCCATGAGGAAAGGTGTTAGCCCTTTTTTACAGATGAGGCTCAAGAAAATAAGCAGCTTTCCCAATGTCATATGGCAACAAGTAGTGGGGCTAGGATTTAAAACCAAGGGTATCTATTACAAACCTCTTGTTCATTCTTCTATATCAAAGATTCTCAAGTTACATGCTGCCAACTACTGGGTTCCTTAAAAATACCCCACAGACTCTAGAGGGAGACCAGGATAATCTCTACCTCTGATTCACTGAGCAGTGCTCTTGTATCTATTTTATCTATTGGGGTTCTGTATAAATCTTGAAATGCAGAAAGGATTTTACATTTTTTAAAGCAACCTATATGCCAGAAGATACAGACAGCAAGTTTTAAAGTCTTCAATTTTCACCATTCTGTGTTAACATTAAAAACAAATTTTATTTCTTTTCTAAATAGATAATATGCACATGATATAAGATTCAAAAGGTACAAAAAACAAATAGTGAAAAGTAATCCTCCTCCTGTATGGCCCCTAGATACCCGATTCCCTCTGTAATTTCCAGTTCCAGTTTCTTACTGTATCCATACTAGAGAGGCTATGCACAAACAAATATGTGTATGTGTTCCTTTAGAAAATACCCACAGGGTAATAAGATATTATTATACACAGTGTTCTATATACTATATACCAAAGATTTAACAGTACTTGGACAAGGTTACTAAAATAATGTTTATTCATTTCACTATGGTTTTTCAATTGCCAAATTAATGATAATTTGTCATTACCTCTAAAAGATAAAGAAAATATCAGACTACTAAAATACCCTTTTCCAGAAAAATCAGGAAAAGAAAATGCTATATACTACCATGGATGATGGATTAAAACTTTCTAAATTTTACAGATGGTAAAACAGAAACATTTCCAATGAATTTTTAAAAATGATTTCAGGTTAAAAGACTGGTGAAAATCAAACCCACTGGGCTGTTAACCACGTGGGGTTCTGCTTCCTGCTGTCAGAAACCTCAACCTTACACATATATTAAATGCTCATGAGCACCACAATTACAAGTTTAGCACAGCAGGGCCAGAGGTCACAGAGTTATCCAAACAGGGGTGGGACATCCCTAAGCCTCTGTGCTACCAGGATCTCAAGCTTCCAAGGACTGTCTACTACTGGGTTACTACCACCCACGAATTACCATTGCTCCTTGGACCCCATCTCACCAGGCATCAGGACCACCCATTGGAACCATTATTATTCTCTTCTGTCTCAGCCTTTTCCTTTCCAGGTAAAATGATTTCTAAACTCTCCTGGCAGATTTTATTTTTTAACTTAATCATCTTTATGGGTGATATGGAAATTCATTTCCCAGTGCTAGCCTGTACTTGTGGAGAACTTTTGGTTAGGAAACTGATTTAAGCCTTCTTTCTTCCTTCTATTAACCAACTATTTAAAAGAAAGTCAATTAATTTTTCTCAGTTTCTTCAACTGTAATAAGAATGTTAAGCTGAATGTAAGAAAACAAATTGTTTTAAAATAAAATTGTGATTAAAAAACAAAAACAAAACAAACAAAAGAAAAGAAAGTTTGTTCCATTATATAAGGCCTCTTAGAGATATTTTAAATACAGGAAGAAAACATTTTTAATGTTCTCTTTTTAGGAAAAAGGAGGTAAACTGCAAGAAAACAAGCTGACATAAGGAATTTGTTATGGATTTTTTTTAAGGGAAGCAAAAGCACAAATTGGTAGTTACAAATAGTTACAGAATAGTCACAGAGATATAAATTACAACATAGGGAATATACTAGTATAGTCAATAATATAACTAGAGGCCCAGTGCATGCGGGGAGGGGTCCTTCAGCCAGGCCTGCGCCCTCTCATAATCCGGGACCCCTTGGGGGATGTCCACCTGCTGAGGGGATCGGGCCTAAGCCGGCAATCAGACATCCCTCTGCAGTCCGGGGCTCTTGCAATTCAAGATCCCTCGCTCCTTTGCCGCCTGCCTGCAACAGAGGCACCACAGCTGCGCTCGCTGTGAGCCCAGCTTCTGGCTGAGCAGCGCTCCCCCTTTGGGAGCGCACTAACCACCAGGAGGCAGCTCCTGCATTGAGTGTCTGCCCCCTAGTGGTCAGTGAGTGTCATAGCATCCGGTTGTTCTGTTCAGTCAATTTGCATATTAGGATTTTATTATATAGGATTATGTATGGGGCAAGTTGGGTTCTTGAAATATCGGGGGGGGGGGGTCACTTTGTAAAGTATATGATTGTTTAACCACTGTGCTGTACACCTGAAACTAATACAGAGTAATATTGAATGTAAACTGTAATTCTAAAAATATATATAAGTAAGTAATAAAAAGGGAAGCAAAATATACATATGCGAAGTGCCAAAAGACATACATACCCCAAACTCCCTTAAGTGGCAGTACAAGCTCTGGAGTCTGATTCCTGCCCAATTTTCTAGATGACAGTTCTCTACAAGAACTGATGTTTTAAATTGTTGCCATAAAGACCTACAAGATCTTAAATCATTGATGAAAATCTAATAATTTTTTTCTATGCTCTCGGCCATAATGCAAGGAAAGTGCCCTGATATACTTAAGAGAACTAAAATGATATTCTTATTAGCCATATAATTCAATTAACTGGAACCATCACTGGGTAGAGCTTTTAGTGCGAAATACTTTAAATCTATTATTTATTGTAGGCATACACATACCAAGCACCATACTAAGTGCTTTACAAGCATTTTCCCATTTAATTCTCACAACAATTTCTATGAGAAATCTCTTAAGAGATATTGGCAAGTGATGGAGCAGGATCTCAACTAGGTCTGAATGTGAAGCCCATGCTCTCAAATCACTGACAGAAAAACAACTGGAAACTATCCGCACAATAAATTATTTGACACCTCCATCAACAGACTGTATTTTTCTTTAAACAAATATAAACTCACATGTCAAAATGTTTTTCTTCAAGTAAAATTGTTTATAAGAATAATCAAACTAATCTTGACTGGGTTTCTCAGTGGCTAGAGTGTTGCCCTGAAGACCAAAGGGTTGAGGGTTCGATTCCCGGTTCAATCCCCAGCCCTGGTCAGGGCGATGTCTCTCTCTCACGTGGATGTTTCTCTCTCTTTTTCTCTCCCCCTACCCCTCTAGAAAAAAAAAATTAATGAAAAAAATATCTTCATTCTTCAGGTGAGGATTAAAAAAAAAAAAAAGACAAACATTTTGGAAAGATAATTCTTATTTTCAACTAATCTAGAATTTTACTTAAAGTAAAATATATACAGCTTCCTAAATAACTGTTCCATTAATTGATATTCTTTAAATGGAATGTAGCTGAAGGACACGTTTTATAAAATAATTCTTATATTCATTTATAGCCATGTTAGCTAGTTCCAGAAAGATTGACCAATCATATTCTTGGACATAACAAGATCTTTTACTCCTTCTGCCCAGAATGTTCTCTCTAGTTTGTTGAACTGGCAAATTTATAATCTTCCTTCAAACCCCTGTAAGTGTATTCTCTTGTGAATCACCATGCAGAGGCAGATGTAAGTATTCTGCCCTCCACACTGCCACTGTTCCCCTTCTGAACCTCCATTGTGTATGGCTGCTGCCAAAATAGACTGCAGTTATCTGTGTATCATCTATTTCCCTCAAGACTGATAGTTGCTCAAGGACAGAAACCATACATCTATTTCCTAGTTCCTAATGCAGAATCCAACCCAACACAGTTGGGATTCATTACTTAATAAATAACCTAATTTATATAAACCAATCAAGTATAAACATTCTAAATCTCTTTAGAGACCACTAACATGTATGTTTCTACTTTAACTAGAGACTATCCTGTAATTCTAGTTTTCAAAGAGGTAGGGTAGGAGCTGTTTTTTACAATCTCCATTTAACAACTAAACACAATGTACAAAACACTGTGGTGGGTAGTGTGGAAGTTAAAAAATCAGGTTCCCCTTCTCACTGGGGATCACAATTGAGTGGAAAACAGACACATTCATAATTTTTCAACATATGTTCAGTAAGAACAATAATAGAAATAAGAAGTGCTCTGGAAACCACAAAGTAGTAGAGCTAATTATGATTAAGAAGACTGGAGAAGGGATTGACAGATAACACTTAAGCTGGGCCTCAAAGAATGGGTAGAAAAGTACATTCTTAGCCAGGGAACAAACAGCATCATGAGCAAAAAGGTTCAGAAGTAAAGACAAGTGCATATTATACATGTAAGCATTATATCCTTCCTGTCTCTTCTCCTAGCTTGTAAGTATTCTTGGGGACATCATCAGCTGCTATCAGCCTATTAAATCAATTTACTCATTGACAAAGGGAACTATCAATCATTAAAAGATAACTTATTTAATACACTAACAACTGAGTAGACTTGAATTTTTTCTTTATTCTAAAAAAAGTTGTAATATAGCCAGTGACACCTAGTCAGTGTTACGTACTCTAAAAGTGTCTTCACGTGTATTTATTCATTTATTTCTCACAATGACCCTATGGATAGGCACGACTATTAACCCTATTTTATAAATGAGAAAACTCAGTCAGAGAAAGGTGAAATACATTGTCCGAAGCAACAAAAGTAAATGGCAGAGCCAGAATCAGACCTCGCAGTCTGGCTCTAGTGTCTGGGCTCATTACCATTGTCTTTGTATACATACAAACATACACACTTTTATTTTTTTAAAACACATTAGTTATTATCTTGAATATTTTTGTTTTGTTTGAGTATACTTTTTATAGAATTTAGATTTCTGAATAATTTGCGGATACTTTATTAATTTTTATAACGAGTCTGCTTAAAGCAGGGTACAATTCTATGCAGAAAAAAGTAAACATCCATGTCAATTAAAAGTAATATTAAATTTAGACAGTGGGCAAGACTAAACTTGAATGTCTAAGACTGAAGTAGACATGAATAATGAAACTATAAAAAGACACAAAGTGATTACTACAAAAACTGAGGTAATGATTACTTTGAGGGGAAGAAAAGGGTCATAATTAGAAGCACATATGGAGGGGGCTATTGAGGTAGCTGTCAAAAGTTTTATTTTTTGACCTGGATGGTAGTTACAAAGGTGTTAGCAATATAATAATTAAGCTACATATTATTTTGTGTATAGATTTCTATATCTGTAGTTTATTTTACCATAAAAAGGTTAAAAGAAAAAGAGTACTTTGAAATATTAAATTTTCCTCTAGTAAAGAGAATACAGAAAATTACCAAAAATTATACTGTTACAAAATCAAGACAAATGTTCAGACAAATTAACAAGGTATTTTAAAACAAAGAATCTGAAAAATAATTAAGAAAAAATAGGTAAAATATTTGGATCGATGAATTAAGAGAAAATACACATTATGGTAAATGCTTTTTATAAAAAACAGTAAGTGAAGAATTCATGTACAACCTTAAAATTAAGACAAAGTTTCTTTATACCAATTACATTTAATAAGCACAAAATCATGGAATATAACTATTGAAAATGAAAGCCAAAATTAAACTTAAAACTATTTTAAAACATTATGCACAAACACCACAAATAGAGCCTCAGAGTTTGGGGGGAAGTACTAACCAGATACTGCCAGCAGCTGTGAAACTCTCACCTCCATTTCCTCCCGATGGGACCTGTCTCTATCTTCAAATTCACGTGTCCTTCTCCGAGCCTCTTCAGAGGCGTGTCGTGCTAACGCATCCTCCTGCTATCAGAAGAATACAAGAAATAGATTATTTTAATTTCGATTTATAATAAAAACTCAAAATTTGAGGGTGCTTTATTTGTGGAAGGAAAAACAGCAGAATATTCCTTAAAACATCAAAACCATAAAAAATTAATGTCAGAGCTACTTTAAAAAGAAAACTTCAGTATTTTCATGCTTTATACCACACTTTGAAAATAACTGAAAATGCTCTTCCCTTTTCTTTCCCTATTTCATCCTACTCACCAAAATAAAATCATAATCAAGTCAATATTTAAATCATAGATGTACAAAAAAAAAGTTTGGTATATACATCTATAATTGGATAACTCAGGTCAAGCCCTCCAATTATAACACTAAAGCCAGAAATATAAAAGAGAATATTAACAGGATTATACAAATATTAGAAATTTCTAAACAAAAAAGTAAATAAAATTCCATGGGATATTATTTAAAAAATGTTTGTAACATAGGACAAATCTATCCTAATCCTTTCCCAATTAATTGATAAAGATCTGCACATGAAGGAACTCCAGATACCTCAAACTCACCGTGTCTTAAAAGGCAACCAATTTAACCTTCCTCCTTTACCCTTCTTTAGTCTAAGTTAGTGGCTTATTAATTTCTGTCAGAAACCTGAACCACCTTTGACTCTTCATTCTCCCGTCTCCACAGAGCCAATCTACAACCAAGTCCTATCCATTCAACCTCCTAAATATTTTTGAAATCTTTAGTCTTTTTTATTCCTACATTTTCCTAGGTCAGACTCCTAAGATCTCTTACCTAAATTACTGCAAAGTCTCCTAAACAGATTCTTCCTGCTTCTAATCTGTCACTACCTAACCCACCACAAAGCCATCTTCTACAGCACAATCTGACTACAATACCCTCCAACTTAAAAAATCTCTGACCATTGCTAGAATATACATTAGAGGCTAATAATTTCCTTAGGGAATTAGATCACATGCCGTGCTTCATGCTCTTATTTCATTGTGTAATTTTCCTGTACTGTCTATAGCACAGGATGCTCAACCTTTGCAGCTACACACTCCTCAATAATAGGATTTTCGATGGTACAATTGAAGAAACTAAAAGATCAAAAACAATACAACCAGAGGGAGTCGGACCTGCATTACCACCATTTGTCCACCATCCAGAGCTGAGGGGTCAGTGCTGACATGTACACATAAGGAACTGGTGGACATTGAAATTGGGTCTCAAAAGAACTGTTGGTCCAGAAAGAAACTTACTACAGACTGATTCACTTGCCTGTCAGCATAACTATTATTGCTCGTCTCACATTCAGTTCTTATAAGTATATTTCTAGTGACACATGATCTCGCTCATATCGGGCCTTAGAGGGAGGGTAGGAGAGGGTGGGGGTCGGGGGGAGAGATCAACCAAGGGACTTGTGTGCATGCATACGAGCCTAACCAATGGTTAAGGACAACAGGGGTGTGGGGGCATCCGTGGGGAGGGGTGGGGGATGGGAATGGGAGGATGAGGACAAATATGTGACACCTTAATCAATAAAAAAATTTAAAAAAAAAATACAAAAAAAGTAATCAAGCCGTAACCGGTTTGGCTCAGTGGATAGAGCGTCGGCCTGCAGACTCAAGGGTCCCAGGTTCGGTTCCAGTCAAGGGCATGTACCTTGATTGCGGGCACATACCCAGTTGGGAGTGTGCAGGAGGCAGCTGATCGATTTCTAACTCTCTATCCCTCTCCTTCCTCTTTGAAAAAAAATCAATAAAATAGATTTTATTTAAAAAAAAAAATAGTAATCAATATTCACCTTCCTAGATTCATTGCAAAAAGGGGTGGCCAGGTAACTTAGTTCTTAACCAATGAGATAGAAACATAAGTCAACCTAATGGGGCTTCTAAAAAGTCTTTTAAGAGACATTTAATCTGGAGAGGGAACCAAGATGGCCCTAGGTAAAACACCTGTACTCGCTGCCCCCTAACAACCACATAAAAATTACAACTAAAATACAGAACCACCATCATCCAGAACTGCCGGAAAGCTGGCTGAATGGAAGTCCTACAACTAAAGAAGAAAGCACACTGAGACTGGTAGGAGGCGTGGAGGCATGGAACGGGCTGGTCTGGCACCCACGTGTGCCACTTTTTTAACTGGGAGGGAGATCTTTTCTGCGGAGGCCGCTCGGAGGAGCAAGGGGTCCCAGCCCCACATCAGACGCCCAGCCCAGGGTCCCAGAGCTGGGAAAAGAAGTCCCCATAACTACAGGCTGTAAAAACCAGTGCAGATTGGGAGATCAGTGACACAGAGGCTGCTGGAAACCCAGCTTGTTCCTCTTAAAATGCAGGCACCACGAACTGAACTTGCAAGGTCCTGATTCACCTAAGCTCCAGCACCAGGGCGAGGCTCTGGGGGACGCTTTTGTCTGGCATCAGGGCAGGAACTTGGAGGCGGCTTTCTCCCAGATGGAGGTACTCACAGAGATCATTGATCCTGTGCTGGGACCTTCCCAGTTGCAGGCCTGACTAGCAGCCATTTCTGTTTGCTCCACCCTGGTGATTCCCTAAGACCCCGCCTCATCCAATTTACAACTCCACCCAAGCTGCTTGCAGCAGCTTTTGTTTTTAAATGGCCTGTCCTTGAAAATCTCAAACAAGCTGCAGCTGGGTCAGAAAGCCCCAAACATATCAATAAAAGGCTCAGACCTGGCACCAGCACCAGCCTACCTTGCTTCATACTGGGCCTCATCTGGGCACTTCAAACCCAATACAAAGAGGAGGACTCTGCAGACCTCTCATAGCTCCTCTCGTGGCTAACTTTGTACCTCCCTGGAGACCCACGAGCCAGTGTACCCAGTTGTCAGTGTCAGGCCATACCAGATTACAACTCTACACATCCTTAAGCGACATACTCAAGGGGCAGACTCACTGAGCACCAAACCCCACTGAGATAATATCGACCCAAGCAAGTCCTGCTCCATAGGGGTGTCCTGCATAGCAGCTCTCCCACTGTAGTCGCAGCTGGTCCTCACAGCAAATTGGCCTGAAGGTCAATTCCTCCCAGTGACACCAATTCAATTATGCCTCAACTACAACAAAACTGTGCTAAACCAACAAAGGGGTGCACCTAGAATTCACAGCTTAGGTGACTGGGGAGACTGAGTCACTGGGCCTTATAGGACACCTACTACAAAAAGGCCACTCGCCCAACTCAAGGAGACATAGCTGCTCTACCCAATACATAGAAACAAACACAGGGAAGCAGCCAAAATGCAGAGACATAGAAACATGTCACAAATGAAAGAGATGGAAGAAAGCAAACTACTGGACATAGAGTTCAAAACCACAGTTATAAGGTTACTCAAGAATCTTCTAGAGCCGAAACCGGTTTGGCTCAGTGGATAGAGCGTTGGCCTGTGGACTGAAGGGTCCCAGGTTCGATTCCGGTCAAGGACATGTACCTTGGTTGCGGGCACATCCCCAGTGGGAGGTGTGCAGGAGGCAGCTGATCGATGTCACTCTCTCATCGATGTTTCTAACTATCCCTCTCCCTTCCTCTCTGTAAAAAATCAATAAAATATATTAAAAAAAAAAAGAATCTTCTAGAAACCTCTAAGAGACTTAGTGAGACTTTTAAAGATCTTAGAGAGAATGCCAAACACCTAGAAAAGGACTAGTCAGAAATTAAGCACACTGACTGAAATAAAGAATAACATACAGGGATTCAATAGTAGAACTGAGGGTTCTGAGAATCAAATCAATGATTTGAAATCTGAGGAAGCAAAACACACCCAACCAGAAGAGCAAAAAGAAATAAAAATCCAAAAATATGAAGATAGTGTAAGGAGCCTCTGGAACAAGTTCAAGCGTACCAATATCCGAATTATGGGGATGCCAGAAGAAAAAAGGAGAACGAGATACTGAAAACCCATTTGAAGAAGTAATGACAGAAAACATCCTCTACCTGGTGAAAGAAATAAACTTACAAGTCCAGGAAGCAAAGAGATTCCCAAACAAGAGAATCCCAAAGAGGACCACACCAAGACACTTCATAATTAAAATGCCAAGGGCTAAAGACAAAGTGAGAATCTTTTTTTCTTAAATATATCTTATTGATTTTTTACAGAGAGGAAGGGAGAGGGATAGAGAATTAGAAACATCCATCAGCTGCATCCTACACACTCCCCACTGGGGATGTGCCTGCAACCAGGGTACATGCCCTTGACTGGAATGAAACCTGGGACCCTTGAAGTCCGCAGGCCGACGCTCTATCCACTGAGCCAAACCGGTTAGGGCCAAAGTGAGAATCTTAAAAACAGCAAGAGAAAAGCACTTAAGTTACCTATAAGGGAATGCCTATAAGACTGTCAGCTGATTTCTCAACAGAAACTATGCAGGCCAGAAGGGAGTGGCAAGAAATATTCAAAGTGATGAATAGCAAGGACCTAAAATCAAGATTACTCTACCCAGCAAAGCTATCATTTAGAATTGAAGGTCAGATAAAGTGCTTCACAGACAAGAAAAAGCTAAAGGAGTTCATCACTGCCAAACCAGTATTATATGAAATGTTGAAGGGTATTCTTTTTAAAAAAAATATATTTTATTGATTTTTTACAGAGAGGAAGGGAGAGGGATAGAGAGCTAGAAACATCGATGAGAGAGAAACATCGACCAGCTGCCTCCTGCACACCTCCTACCGGGGATGTGCCTGCAACCAAGGTACATGCCCTTGACCGGAATCGAACCTGGGACCCCTCAGTCCACAGACCGACGCTCTATCCACTGAGCCAAAACGGTTTCGGCTTGAAGGGTATTCTTTAAGAAGAGGAAGAATAAAAAGATAAAAAATATGAACAAAATGGCAACAAATACATACCTATCAACAATTGAACCTAAAAATCAAAATAAACAAATAAGAAATCTAATGAACAGAATAAACTGGTGAATAAAATAGAATTAGTGGTATAAAAATGGAACAGACTGTTGATTCTCAGAGAGAAGGGGGGTGGGAGGGGCGGGAAGAGATTAAACAAAGATCTTAAATGCATACTAGAGGCCCAGTACACCAATTTGTGCATGGGTGGGGTCTGGTCAGCTCTGCCTCTGATCGAGGGGGAGGGACAATTGGGGGCAGTGCCAACCAGGGGGAGAGACCGAGGGCAGTTAGTCAGCTGGTCCCACCCCCTGGCTGAACTCCTGGTCGAGGGGACAATTTGCATATTAGCCTTTTATTATATAGGATATGCATTACCTATGGACACCGACAATAGGGTGGTGAAGGCCTAGGGCAGGGTGGGAACCATGTGGAGGGAGGCAGTGGGGGGAAAAAGGAGGGAGAGCTGTAATAATCTCAACAATAAAGATTTTTTTTGGGGGGGATGAGGACAAATATGTGACACCTTAATCAATAAAGAAAAAAAAAACCAATAAAGATTTTTTTAATGGGAAAAAAAAGAGAGAGAGACATTTCACCTGGGGAGTGGGAGAGGTGGAGATAGAGGAAGGTATAGGGTGGATAAATGGTGATAGGGGGGAAAAGGAGACATTTCACTTTTCCTCCTTCTTAAAAACTGATGCAATGCCCAGAAATAGAGCAGCCAGCTTGCAAACATATTGAGGATATAGTCACACAATGAGCATAGTACAGCAGGAAGATGAAAAGACCTAGAGCCCCTGATAGCATAATTAAGTGCTATACCAGGCCTGGACCATATACTGCTGGAGATCTTGTTCTATGTGATAAATCCTTTGTCACTGAGCAGAGTTAATACTTTGTCCCAGAGCAATATATTTCATTTCTCCAAGCCTCAGTCCCATACAACATATTACTGGGCATAGTAATATTTACTTCACAAGACTATTGTAAAAATTAAATTAGATAATATATTTTATTTTACTTTTAAAATATATTTTATTGATTTTTTACAGAGAGAGGAAGGGAGAGGGCTAGAGAGTCAGAAACATCGATGAGAGAGAAACATCCATCAGCTGCCTCCTACACACTCCCTACTGGGTGTGTGCCCGCAACCAAGGTACATGCCCTTGACCGGAATCGAACCTGGGACCCTTCAGTCCTCAGGCCGACGCTCTATCCACTGAGCCAAATCAGTCAGGGCTAGATAATATATTTTAAAAGTGTTTAAGTACACACTCAATTAAGTCTTAGCTATTATTTTGCATTTATAAATATATAAAATTTATACATTTGTCCAAACATAATTACACATACCTGCTGTATTCTCAGAATGTACTACCTAAGCCAGAAGCACCTGCAAAGAAACACTGTTCTCAACTCCCAGGGGATTTCTATTATTTAGCTAGGTATGAACTAGTACACACCTGCTGATAACAGTATACCCCTTCTGTCCTGTGCATTCACTCATTCACTTTTTCATTTTTCCACAAATACTTAGTGAGTCTTTATTATGTCCAAATCACTGTGCTAGGTGTCATGGATACAATGTGAGGGAACAAATGGTGCTTTTTCTCACAATTTCTGGCCTAGTGAGGCAGGTGGACAATGAACAAATAATTACAAAAATCAATATGTAATTATCAACTGTGATTTAGTCCAGTACAGGAAAATTACACGATGAAATGAGAGCATGAAGCACAAGATGTGATCTAATTCCCTAAGGAAATTATTAGCATCTAATGTGTATTCTAGCAATAGTCAGAGACTTTTTTTTAACCTAACATGAGGATTTTTTAAAAATGATTTTTTAGAGAGAGAGAAAGGGAAAGAGAGAAAAACATTGATGTGCAGAGAAACATCGGTTGGTTGCCTCCCATACACTCCCTGACTGGGAATTGAACCTACAACCTTTTGGTGTATGGGACAATGCTTCAACCAACTGAGTCATCTGGCCAGGGCGGTCAGAGATTTTTATTTCATTAAAAAACACACACCAAGTATTATTATTAATAGTTGTAATAAATTAATAGATTTGGTAGCCCTCCACTTTCTAATTTCAGCTGTGTCTTTGTCTCTCCTAGTGTGAAGTGAAATATATGTGCAGTAAAAAAATGTGCACTTTAATAAATGGTTAAATCTGAAAGGCAATCAGCAATTACCAATGTTATCCTGGTTCTTTCCTGTTGCAACCTTAAGTAATACCTCCCTTTCAAGGCCAGCATAAAGGGCACTCGCTGATAAAACTACACGCTCACCCAGTAAAGTACGCTCAAATGGCCTTGGACAACTAACTACCAATCTCAAGTGGTAGCCGGAAAGGTTTTCAACACTCCGCTGTCTGCCAACTACTTGTTCTACTAGTCCAGTGGTCGGCAAACTGCGGCTCGCAAGCCACATGCGGCTCTTTGGCCCCTTGAGTTTTTAGCAAAGGCCAGCTTAGGAGTACCCTAATTAAGTTAATAACAATGTACCTACCTATATAGTTTAAGTTTAAAAAATTTGGCTCTCGCCGAAACCGGTTTGGCTCGGTGGACAGAGCGTCGGCCTGCGGACTGGAGGGTCCCGGGTTCGATTCCGGTCGGGGGCATGTGCCTTGGTTGCGGGCACATCCCCAGTGGGGAGTGTGCAGGAGGCGGCTGATCGGTGTTTCTCTCTCATCGATGTTTCTGGCTCTCTATCCCTCTTCCTTCCTCTCTGTGAAAAATCAATAAAATATATTTAAAAAAAAAAAAAAAAAAAAAAAAAAAAAAATTTGGCTCTCGCCGAAACCGGTTTGGCTCAGTGGACAGAGCGTCAGCCTGCGGACGCAAGGGTCCCAGGTTCGATTCCGGTCAAGGGCATGTACCTTGGTTGCGGGCACATCCCCAGTAGGGGGTGTGCAAGAGGCAGCTGATCGATGTTTCTAACTCTCTATCCCTCTCTCTTCCTCTCTGTAAAAAATCAATAAAATATATTAAAAAAAAAAATTTGGCTCTCAAAAGAAATTTCAGTCGTTGTACTGTTGATATTAGGCTCTGTTGACTAATGAGTTTGCCGACCACTGTACTAGTCTATTCTCCATGGTCTATACCACAATCCGCACAAAGTAGTCAGGTAGGGTCATCATAAAAGGTGTTGGTTGGGTATATGTGAAATACATGTGGGAAATAAAGGTCCAGCAGTGCTTTCATAGAGAATATATAGAATACTCTGACCATTCTTGCTGCAGTGAGTTTGTCTATATTATAATGCGTAAGTCTATAATTATATTTATCTTACAGTTTAGTGATACTTACCTTTCTGCAACAATGAATTTCATGTTTAATGAAAAATTAAGAATCAAATTCATTTCCAAGAATGTCGATGATAAATGTAAAATTTGCATAAAATAATGACATTTAATATTCTGTGTGGACCAGAATTATCACTGATCACATGAAAACCAAAAGATAAATCTGCTGAAGAAATCTCATCATGTACTTCAAAGACTACAATATAACAAGTGTACTTGCACATGGTGCATTTAACATCATTCTGCAGAACGTAATTTTTCATTTAAAACAAATGACCGCCCCAGCCAGTGTGGCTCAGTGACTGAGAGTCAACCTATGAACCAGGAGGTCATGGTTCGATTCCCGGTCAGGGCACATGCCTGGCTGTGGGCTTGATCCCCATTGTGGGGTGTGCTGGAGGCAGCCGATCAATTATTTTATCATTGATGTTTCTCTCTCTCCCTCTTCCTTCCTCTCTGAAATCAATAAAGACACATTAAAAAAAAAAATAAATAAATAAAACATATGACTCTTCTAAGTTAATTTCACTCACATTCCCAAGCGCATACAAAAGCAAAACTGTTTATATGTTGGCTTCATTAACAGAAAAACTTGCAAAAAGCTAAAGGACACGAGTTTTACACCAATGTCATCAAGTACCTCAAATACAAAATCTGTAAATTTCAACAATGGTTCAATTTTTCTAACCGGATCATAGAACCAAAACACAGACATACCTCATTAATTTTGTTTCATTTTACTGCACTTTTTACAAATTGAAGGTTTGTGGCAACCCTATCACAAAAAATTACAACTTGCTAAAGGCTCAGATAATGGTTAGCATTTTTTAAAACAACGAAGTATTTTAAAAATAGGGCCCGGCCATCGTGGCTCAGTGGTTGAGTGTCAACCTAGGAACGAGGAGGTCATAGTTAGATTCCCAGTTGGGGCACATGCCTAGGTTGCAGGCTTGGTCCCTAGTGGTGGGCGTTGTGTATGTAGGAGGCAGCCGATCAATGATTCTCTCTCATCATTGATGTTCCAATCTCTCTCTCTCCCTTCCTCTCTGAAATCAATAAACAACAACAAAACCCCATAAATATTAAAATTAGGGTATGTACATTCTTCTTTAGACATAATGTTATTGTATACTTACTACACTACAGTATAGCGTAAACATAACTTTTATGTGCACTGGGAACCCAAAAAATGGTGTGACTTGCTTTATTCCAATAGTTGCTTTATTGAAGTGGTCTAGAATCAAACCCACAATATTGCCAAGGTATGCCTGTAAATTTTAAAAATATATATATTTTTATTGATTTCAGAGAGGAAGGAAGGAGAGAGAGATCGAAACATCAATGATAAGAGAGAATCATCGACTGGCTGCCTCCTGCATGCCCCCTCCTGGGGACTGAACCCACAACCTGGGCATGTGCCCTTGACCGGAATTGAACCTGGGACCCTTCAGTCCATAGGCCAATGTTCTATCCACTGAGCCAAACCAGCTAGGGCGAAACTCTTGAAAAGTCATTACGTTAAATGTAAAAACATTTTTCTGTGACCACTAAAGTAAATTAAGAGTATAATAATGAAGCCCCAGCCGGGTGGTTCAGTTGGTTGGAGTGTAATCCCATACACCAAAAAGGTTGCAGGTTTTTTTCCTGGTTTGGGCATATATCTAGGTTGTGGGTTCGATCCCTGTATAGGAGGCAACTGACCAATCTATTTCTCTCTCTCTCTCTCAAAATCACTAAACATATCCTTGAGTGAGAATTAAAAAAATAAAAATAGAAAAAAACAATACAATAGGAATATCATCAGATGATAGGAATTTTTCAACTCCATTAAAACCTTATGAGACCACTGTAGTATATTCAGTCCATCATTAACCTAATGTCCATACAAAAAATACACATAGCTTAAGGCTATGTTGTCCAATATGGTAGCAACTAGTTACATATGGTTACTGTATACTTGAAATGTGGCTAGTCTAAATCTGTAAGTGGAAAATACACTAGTCTGACTTTAAGTGGATTGCAAATACTTACTACCAAAAAAATGTAAAATATACCTAACTTTTTATGCTGACTGTAAATTCATATTTTAGATATATTAAGTTAAATAAAATTCAATATAAAGTTAATTACAATTGTTTCTTATACCTTTTTAAATGTAGCTTCTAGAAATTTTTAAGTTATATTATGTGGCTTACATTTGAATTATACTGGACAGCACTGTCCTAAATTATAGCTTGATGAATTTTCACAAACAGAATGTTCCATGTAACTAGATTGTATGTGAAAAAAAGAACAGTACCAGCATCTCAAAAGATTCCTTCTGCTCTATTCCAGTAACTAGCCCCCTCTCCCAAGGATGAACCACTATCTTTACTTCTATTGTTAGTTTTATCCATTTGTATAAATTTATATAAATGGATTCATACAGCATGTGCTTTTTTTGGTACACTCAATATATTTGTAAAATTCATCCATAGTGGTATGCTAGTTGGAATTTTTCATTCTCATTATATTTCTTTGTGTGAACATATAATCTATACATTCTGTTAATGGGCATTTGGGCAGTTTACAGTTTCTGGCTATTACTAATAATGCCACTATACAAATGTCCTAGTACATAGCTTGTGATGAATATATATAATCATTCCCACTGCATACCAGAGAGTAGAAGTGCTGGTTTTCCAAATCACCAACACATCAACTGTATTCTACATCCTTGTTAATGTTTGTCAAAGGTACTCTGAACAAAGGCAAAAAGACAATAACTATGAAAATATTTCAGCTGAAATATTTACACAATTGATTTTTTGAAATGGAATTGTGACTATCTTCTGTTTATCTCTTAGCTTACTTGGTATCTCATTATCTGATAGAGTATTTTGTCCTCTCATGGCAGAGAATTAGTAAGATCTCTTATCAGGACACTAATCCTATCATACCTAGAGGCCTGGTGCACGAATTCCTACATGTCCGGGGGGAGGGGCCATGGGCAGTTGGCTGGCCAGCCCTGTCTCCGGTTGAACTCCTGGTTGAGGGGACAATTTGCACATTAGCCTTTTATTATATAGGACTAAACCTTAATTTCCCTATAGAAGCCCTATCTCCAAATATAGTCACAGTGGGGGTTAGGGCTTCAACGTATGAATTTTGGGGGAACACAACATTCAGTCCATAACAGCTGTAAGTAAGTGGTGGGGCGAGGATTCATAATTATGACCATGAAGCTTCTACTCTTAATATCTTCACTCACTTGTCTCTTTAGATGATTTTGGGATGGGAAAAGCTACAGGTCAATGCTGACTGCTGATTAGATGGTTGGAATCTCCTGCTTTGAAATTTTTACATTATGTAAAACCTATTATTAACTTACTATCACAAAAGATGGCACTTACTTTGTAGTGATAAAGCTCAATTTGTGGACTCGGGCAACAAAGCTTGGAAAATTCTAAGTATGGGAAATGCTGTGGGTTAAACTAATTTTTTTACCTATCATTCCAATAAAATATTTCAGTTTTAAAAGTCAATTCAATCTAAAATTTACCCTTGTATAAACTAAATTGGTTATAACACTGTTTCGGGTTTGTCTGTTTAGTGACTTGCCTGGGCCAATTCTGTAAAATCTGTTTCCTCAGCAGTGTGCAGTCTCTGATGTCACTGCTTAGTTATTGTTTTTAAGCCTTGCCACCCCACTCCCCCATCAGAATAAATTCGTGGTCAGCCAATGACTGGTGAGAAGTTTTGCCTAAATACCTGAACTCAACAGGCTTCTATCCTTTGTCACAGGATGTGTGCTTTGGGGGAATCTTTTAAAAGTGCAGGGAGCTTATCAGTCTAAACTGTGTTCAGCCAGAATTAGCTTCCTCCGAAGGTCCTCTTAGTTTTTTCCGGAACAGGTATGGCCTTATATATACACACAGCCTTCGGGACCATAAGGGTTATCTCTCTTTCCTAGATAACCCTAAAAAATTTCTGGCTAGTCTGCCATTTTGTTGCTTCCTATAATATTAGCTTTCCTGGACTGTTTGCCAGAGACCTCCATTGTTAGTGAGAACATCCCTCCAAGCTGCTCTAAACAAAGTCAGCTCCCTCTGATAGGAGAATAAGAGCTGCCAGCCCTCATGCCTTGCCCTGCCTGCCAAAGGTGTAACTTGAAGGACCAAAGAACTGAGGGAAAAGTTGGGAGCAGCTCCTGATTAAATTGCCAGGCTATTACTGTTATTAGTGAAATTCAGGTAGCTTTGTTTGAATAAATGCCTCTCAATTTATGCCCTTTGGTTAATATCGAGACATTAAATGGTTTTGTTTTTTTAAACTATTTTGTCCAGCCTCTCAGCATAACCATTATTGCTTGTCTCGTTTTCAGTCCCTATAAGTGTATTCCTAGTATCACATGAGCTCGCTCATCTAGGGGAAATGATGAACAGCATAGACTGAGGAACAAGAACAGCAATGATCAGACTGTCGGACCTCAGAGGGAAAGTAGGGGAGGGTGGGGACAAGGGAGATAGATCAACCAAGGGACTTGTGTGCTTGCATATGAGCCTAACCAATGATCACGGACAACAGGGGGAGGGGAGCTTGCGTGTGGGGGAGGATTGGGAGGGGAACGGGGGGAGGGGGTTGATGACAAATATGTGATAACTTAATCAATAAAGTAATTTAAAAAAATAAATAAATAAATAAACTATTTTGTCCAGTGTTTGGGGAGAGGATTTGCCAAGCTCTTCAGTGTTGCTGCTACATTTTATTATGAACTGTTTTTTTCTTCCTCATGATGTTCTAAAGATAAGGAACAAATATTAAAGAGAACTATTTACTGGACTCTAAAGTAGCCCACTGAGCAGATCACAGTAATCAAATGAAATGTTACAACCACTGAAGGAAAAACTTACCTAAAACTAGGACCAGAATTTGTATCTCAACATCTTCAGGATTCCTCAATATTATTTGAACATGAGACTTTTTATACTTACTCTTTTTAAAAAAACACATATTTTTATTGACTTCAGAGAGGAAGGGAGAGGAGAGAGAGAGAAACATCAATGATGAGAGAGAATGATTGATCGGCTGCCAATTGCACACCCTCTACTGGGGATCAAGCCCGCAACCCAGGAATGTGCCCTTGGCCAGAATAAAACCTGGGACCCTTCAGTCCGCAGGCTGACGCTCTATCCACTGAACCAAACCGGCTAGGGCTATACTTACTCTTAAAGATGGTGTAAAATAGCCAAAACCGGTTTGGCTCAGTGGATAGAGCATTGGCCTGCAGACTCAAGGGTCCCAGGTTCGATTCTGGTCAAGGGCATGTATCTTGGTTGCGGGCACGTCCCCAGTAGGGGGTGTACAAGAGGCAGCTCATCGATGTTTCTAACTCTCTATCCCTCTCTCTTTCTCTCTGTAAAAAATCGATAAAATATATAAAAAAAAAAAAAGTGGTGTAAAATAGATCCCCAGACACAGGCAACATTAGGGGTCTATAAAGGGACCACACTCAGTAAAGCCTGAAGTCTCCCTACCTGGGCTCGCTCCTCATCAAATTCCAGGCAGCCCATACCATCCAGTCTCTGGAGATCAATCCAACCTTTCCAGATAACACAGACTCCATTCAGAATCATTGGAGCCTTCAAATAGACCTAAGACACAGAAAAGAAGGGTGAAAACGAATCAGACACATGAAAAACAAAGGTCAAAGTTACTTATGAAAACTGGTTTTCTTAGGAAATAAAAAAAATAAATAAATACAATCATAAAGTCAAGAATTATAAGTACTAGTATATAAACTACAGCCTCTGACCATATTATATACATTAAGTTAATCTGGTTTACCAAAATTTTATTTCTAGTTACAATTCTTCCAGATTACTTTAAAGAAAAAGTTTTACAGATTTTGTAAATACTATAGTAAGATGGTATTTGAAGTAGACATTGCTCCTCCAGCTGCAGCTAGGACAATCAAGTACTTTGCATTGGTTTTTGAATCTTGAGTAGAAAGATATAAAGATGGGAAACAACTGGCATTCATTAGCCCCTAAAAAGTGTGCACTGCTTCCATTTATTTGGATCCCTGGAGCTATCCAGGGTCAGGCTCTTTTACACTTTTCTTCAGTTTTATAAGCAACTTCATAGCTATCTGATAAGTAATACTGCTTTTTAAATTGAATTTATTGGGGTGACACTTATTAATAAAATTATATAGGTTTCAGGTGTACAATTCTATATCACCTGTATGTTGTATTGTGTGTTCACTACTCAAGTCAAGTAGGTAATGCTACCTTTATTTATTTTATCTCTTTTATATTTTTATTGATTTTGGAGGGGAAGGGAGAAGGAGACAGAAACATCAATGATGAGACAGAATCATTGACTGGCTGCCTTCTGCACGCCCCCTACTGGGGATGGAGCTCGCAACCCGAGCATGTGCCCTTGACCGGATAGAACCTGGGATCCTTCAGTCTGCAGGCCGATGCTCTACCCACTGAACAAAACTAGCCAGGGCAATGCTGCCTTTAAAAAAAAACACAAAAACTTAAGTTAGCCATAGTTGATTTTTCCTGCTTATAAGTAAAAAACCTTAACTAATAAAACATTTATTTAGTCACCATTCTTTTTCAGGGTAAATAAATAACCTTAGAGAAAAAGTCACTTTAGGTATGATTCCCAAATTCAGATCACTTTCATTTTCAATCACCAAATTAATTCTCATATTGCCTGAAACTGTAATTGTTCTCAAGAGCAATTAAGGATCCATCAAAAAAGGTTCTAATGCTATGATCTTGAGGGAATATTTTTCTATGATGCAGTAAAAATATTAAGAAAAAAAAATTATTACAGTTCCTACAATCTCCCTCACCCTAATACCATACTATTCTAATAGTAACGTTAAAATTTTTCAGTTTAGGTCAAAAAACTTTATTTTAGGTCTTCACTTCCTCATTTAACAAAAGCTTCTAAACAAAATTCAACATAGACTTTTTATTTTTATTTCACTTATTTATTTTTAAAACACATACTTTTAAAAAAAACACACACATATTTTTATTGATTTCAGAGAGGAAGGAAGAGGGAGAGATAGAAACATCAATGGTAAGAGAGAATCACTGACTGGCTGCCTCCTGCATGCCCCACACTGGGGATAGAGCCCACAACCCGGGCATTTGCCCTGACCAGGAATCGAACCATGACCTCCTGGTTCATAGGTCAACATTCAACCACTGAGCCATGCTGGCTGGGCTCAACATAGACTTTTATTTATTTATTTATAGTATATTTTATTGATTTTTTATAGAGAGGAAGGGACAGAGAGTCAGAAACATCGACGAGAGAGAAACACCGATCAGCCGCCTCCTGCACACCCCCAACTGGGGATATGCCGGCAACCAAGGTACATGCCCTTGACCGGAATCGAACCCGGGACCCTTGAGTCCGCAGGGTGACTTTCTATCCACTGAGCCAAACCGGTTAGGGCAACATAGACTTTTAAATCATTAAATGCCTTAAGATTTTTAAAGTCCTACAGAGGAAGCAGGACTTCAATGAATTTTCAAAACTCTAGGTTACCAAATATCTTTTTTTTTTAAAATATATTTTATTGATTTTTTACAGAGAGGAAGAGAGAGGGATAGAGAGTTAGAAACATCGATGAGAGAGAAACATCTATCAGCTGCCTCCTGCACACCCCCCACTGGGGATGTGCCCGCAACCAAGGTACATGCCCCTGACCGGAACCGAACCCGGGACCCCTGAGTCCCCAGGCCGACGCTCTATCCACTGAGCAAAACTGGCCTTGGCACCAAATATCTTTTTTAATGAATAATACTTGCACAGCATTTACTACATGCCAGGCCTTGCTCCCACCCCAATGTATTTTTATTGATTTCAAAGAGAGGAGGAGGGAGATAGAAACATCAATGATGAGAATCATTGACTGGCTGCCTCCTGCATGCCCCCTATTGGGGATAGAGCCCACAACCCGGGCATGTGCCTTGACAGGGAATTGAACCATGACCTTCTGAGCCACACCAGCCAGTGCCCAAATATCCTACATAATAATCCTATATAATAAAGAGGTAATATGCAAATTGACCCTCACACTCTCACATCACAGATGTCCATCCCTACATTGTCATAAGATGGCCATCCCCATGTCGTCGTCACAAGATGGCCAGCAGGGGAGAGCAGTTGGGGGCAACCAGGCCTGCAGGGGAGGGCATTTGGGGGTGATTGGGCTGGTAGGCAGAGTTGTTAGGGGCAATCAGACAGCCAGGTAGGTGAGTGGTTAGGAACCAGCAGTCCTGGATTGTGAGAGGGATGTTTGACTGCTGGTTTAGGCCCGATCTCCCAAGGGGTCCCAGATTGGAGAGGGTGCAGGCTGGACTGAGGGACACCCCCCCCCCCGCCCGTGCACGCATTTCATGCACCGGGCCTCTAGTATCTTTATAAATAAGGTTCTTTACTTGCCTATACTGAATGTTTTCTATGAATAATCTCAGTGCTTTTGTGAGCTAAAATTTGCATTATTTATTACCTATTCTATATAATAAAGAGCTAATATGCAAATGGTCGTCCTCACTCCATAAAGGCTCAGACACTCAACACTGGGGAGAGAAGAATGGGGACCAGCCAGGCACAAATGAGCTCATGAGAGAGGAATGGGGACAAGCTAGACTGCAGCCCGGGAGAGGGATAAGCCGCCTGCCCTGCAGTCCCGGGCACCAGCGGCTGTGCCTATGCCTGTGGCCCAGGAGAGGGATAAGCTGCACGCCCCGCGGTCCCAGGCACCAGTGGCTGGGGTTGCAGCCCGGGAGAGGGACAAGCTGCCTGCCCAATGGTCCTGGGCACGCAGCTGTAGCCCAGGCGAAGTCGCCCACCCATGGTCCCCTGCAGCTGTGGCTGGCCCAGGTGAAGCCGGCCTAGGTCCTGGGTGCCTGCAGCCAGCCAGAAGGAGGGAAGCCCGGGTCTTGTGTGCCTGCGACCGGCCAAAGGAGGGAATCCTAGGTCCTAGGTGCAGGGCGAGGCAGAGGCGGTTAGGGGCGATCAGGCCGGTAGGGGAGCAGTTAGGGGCAATCAGGCAGGCAGGCAGAGGGGTTAGGGGCGATTAGGCAGGCAGACAGGCGAGCGGTTAGGAGCCAGCAGTACCAGATTGCGAGAGGCAGTTGGACATCCCCCGAGGGGTCCAAGATTGGAGAGGGTGCAGTTCTGACTGAGGGGACCTGCCCTCCCGTGCACAAATTTCATGCACCGGGCCTCTAGCAATGACATAACATCATTAAGACAGCTCATTTTGAGGAAAAAGCTAGAAGCATTAACTTTTCCTTTACTCAATTTAGCAGTTTCTTCAACAAAGAATTTTGGGGCATTCTTGTTTTTAAAGAAACTTAATAAGAATAAATGACTGTCAGTAATTATAAATATGCTAGGGAAATTACAAGACACCTGTAAAATAAAACCTATAGGATTTATACCTTTTTAATACATACTCATGTCATTCCCCTCCACTATTAAACAGAACCATTTTTCTTGTTAAAGACTCCAATCAATCCTGCTGAACCAATTTCTACTTATATTGGAAAAAGCTAAAAACATAAAGTTCCATTTCTCCCCCCATTTGGACCAAGGGAAATAGTCTACAGTTATAGCTGAAACCGTTTAACCACACATTTCCTTCTGTTCTGATAAGTGCTCATTCCCTTCCACATTGTAAATTCAAAACTCCATTGATATATACCTAAGTCTAACAAGTGACTCTGACCTCATATTTGACACCTCACAAAACCTAAAAAACAATACCCTTCTATAATGCCTATTAATATAACTCGACTTACTATATCTTCTAATCAAGATTTCCACCTACTCTTTCTAATGGGCTGAAGGGAGTGCCACACCAGGGAGGAGTATAACATTTCACCTCTCAATGTGCCTCATTATTTTAACTTCTCATCTATATTAATAAAAGGTTAATATGCTAATTAGACCGGGAGACATTCCGGGAGACCTTCCGGACAAAGCCACTGGGATGGGGCTGAGGCAGAGGCGGTTAGGCCAGGATGGGAGGGCAGTTGGGGGTGATCAGGCCGGTGGGAGTGTGGAGAGGCAGTTGGAGGCGAGCAAGCTGGCGGCAGGGGGGGAGGCAGTTGGGGGCAACCAGGCAGGTGAGCAGTTAGGAGCCAGCGGTCCCAGATTGTGAGAGGGATGTCCCAGATTGGAGAGGGTGTAGACTGGGCTGAGGGACACCCCACCCCGTGCACAAATTTCATGCACCGGGCCACTAGTTCTAATTATAAAGAGAACTCTTCTAATGGCAGAGAAAGGTCAACTTCATAATCAAATTCTACATTCACCAATGAGTTTATATGTTTTAGAATCAAAGATTCCATAAATGTAGCTTATTCATATCCACAGCCAAAATATTTTCCTTAAAAAAAATTACTAAAATTTTTTAAAGCCCATTTATTACTTCTTTTTTTGTTGTTGTCAAATGATCTTTAATTGGAATATTTTCTTTTGTAGTTCTTAACTAGCTGGGCATTCCACTGCACCACTGTTGATGTCATCAATGCAGCCCACAGTCTGGGTAGTCCCCAGGATCGCATTATTGATTCCAGCCAAAGATTGGTGTTCCATCTGTCAGGCAATGGTGGCAAATCTCACCAGAAGTGGTATTTCCACTGTGCTTAATGTTTTTTGCTTTTTTCTGTCTCTTGGCGTACTACCTCCATCTGGGCCTATCTGTTCTGGTCAGTTTCACTGTAATCCTCAGACCCTTCCAATCACCAGTTGCTTTGGCAATTCCATCACCAACCTTTTTTGGAGAATGACCCAGGGGATCTTGGGGGCCAGGGCAGATGTGGCACTGACTTCCCCATAGTTGCACCTCAGATACACAACTTTGATCTCCTTGGGATCAAACTTCAGCTGGTGTTGGATGAACCAGGTTTTGTGATGACCAAAGAAAAAGTTGTACCTAAGCCTCCTCCCAGCCAAAAGCTGAAGGCTGTTACTTCTTTATAAAAATTCTCATGACAAAGAAAACCACTGGTGTGTTTTGGGAAATTCTTAAATGGGTTCAGAAAATGGCTATAGTTCTTCATCAAGGCTAATGCAGTGAGTGAAATTATAATTTTAAATGATATTTAGATGATTCTGGTGATTTATTTAATGTTCACATTCAAATAGTTTTATGTGTAGATCTTCAAAGTAAATGTTTGCCACTTTCATACATTCATGAATACCAAACCTCAAAGTACAAAGAAAATAAAATTTTGTCTCTTACCAGTTTGGCATTTTGTAATATAATTCAATAATGTCATTTAAACACTAAGACATTTTTCACTGAAAATGATGCCCTATTTCAAACTATGAAAAGAAAATTTATTAAAATATGACTTAGGGATTAAACCCATTGTCCTAAGAACAATTAAGTATTTTATACAAAATGCATTCTATAGCCCTAGCCAGTTTGGCTCAGTGGATAGAGCGCCAACCTGCAGACCAAAGAGTGCCCGGTACAATTCCGGTCAAGGGCATGTACTTGGGTTATAGGCTCCTTCCCGGCCCAAGCCCTAGTCAGGGCTCATGCAGGAGGCAACCAACTGATGTGTTTCTTTCACATCAATATTTCTCTCTGTCTTCCACTTTCTCGAAAAATCAATGAAAAAATATCCTTGGGTGAAGACTGGGAAAAAAAAAAAAAAAAGGATTCTAAAGCCTTTAAAATGGGTAAACAGATTAAACTAAGTATATACAAAAACAACAAAAAGGCCTGCTTATCTTTCCAAAAGTAAAATGTCAGAGAATGTTTGAGACTTCACAAAGTTAAAAGTGACTATAGCCACACATTTGTATTCTTTCAGAAATAAAGTGAAAGTTAGTATACACAATTTTTAATAAACCAAAGTTCTAAATATCAGTATTTGTGATGTTATAGTCAATCTAAATCACACATGCTATCACTTAATATTCAAACTCTGTAGCTTTAAATTCAATATCACTGTAGCAGTAGAGCTTCAGAAAAAACATGTATGCACCATCAACTGTGGCATTAGCCATATAATATTATTTGGCCATAAAAAAATGAAATATTCATACATGCGACAACATGGATGAATAGTGAAAACATTATGCTAAGAAACCAGAAAAGGCCATGTTTTATGATTCCATTTATATAAAACTAGAGACCCAGTGCACAAAATTTGTGCACGCGGTTGTGTGTCCCTCAGCCCAGCCTGCACCCTCTCCAATCTGGGACATCACTCTCACAATCCAGGTCTGCTGGCTCCCAAATGCTTGCCTGACTGCCCCTAACCGCTCCCCTGCCAGCCTGATCGACGCCTAACTGCTTCCCTGCAGGCCTGGTCCCCCCCCAACTGCTCTGCTGGCCCAGTAACCCCTAACTGCCCTCCCTTGCCAGCCTGGTCGTCCCTAACTGCCCTCCCCTGCCAGCCTGGTTGCCCCCAACTGCCCTGCCCCTGCAGGCCTGGTCCCTTCCAATAGCCCTCCCCTGCTGGTCTGGTCTCCCCCAACTACCCTCCTCTGCTGGCCTGGTCACCCCTAACTGCCCTCCCTTGCTGGCCTGATCACCCACAACTGCCCTCCCCTGCAGGCCATCTTGTGGCGGCCATCTTGTGTCCACATGGGGGCAGCCATCTTTGACCACATGGGGGTGGCCATCTTGTGTGTTGGAGTGACAGTCAATTTGCATATTACTCTTTAATTAGATAGGATGACCAGAACATGCAAATAGAGATAGAAAGATTAGTGGTTGCCAGGGGCTCAGAGCAAGGAGAAATGAGGAGTGACTGCTAGTAGGTACAGGATTTCTTTTGGAGTGATGAAAATGTTTTGAAATTAGAGTGGTGATGGTCGCACAACTCTGTGAATATACTAAAACCCCTGAATTGTAGACTCTATAGGGGTGAATTTTGTGTATGTAAATTTTATCTCAATAAAACTATTATTAAAAATTTTGCAACATAAGTGACACCTATGAGATATGTAAATGGAGATTTTTGAGTAGGCAGTTGCAAATGGGATTCTAGCGGGCTGATGATGTTAGGTCTGGCAACCATCAACAATACAGTACCATTTGACTCTAGAAGAAAGGAAGAGATTCCCAAGTAAGTAGGAGAAAAGAGGGAGAGCCCAGGAAGAACTCAGAAGAAATCCAACTTTTAGATGCTGGGTAGCAGAAAAGAACCCAGCAAGCATGCTATAAATAGCCAGTGAGAAAAAGAGAGAAACATGTAAGGAGCCTAGGGGCTAAAGGTTAAGTTATAGATACCCAAATAAAATTTCCTCCTTTGTTGGATGCCTTTAGATATCTAAGGGCACTTGTAATTTTTAGCAATGCTTTTATTTTACGCAGTAGTTCTTAGAATTTAAAGAACCTACAGAAATTTAGGTTTATGGATAAGTTTCAAAAAGACCAGAAACCTACTGAAATTCTGTGTAAAACTATATGTGTAAAATGTACTTTGGAATCAGATAAAACCTGGGTTTAAATTGTAGCTCTATCAGTGTATCTGATATAAATTATTTAAGTTTACTAATAAGCCTCAGATTCCTCACATATAAAATCCCTAAATAATGCCTCTCATAGGTAATAAAAATTAACTCAATGCACATAAAATTTATGAAACAATAGTTGTTCCCACCAATAAACCAGCAGACAAGCAGTGACACTGGGATGGCCATGGGCACCCAGGAAAATAAGATATTCCATTAAGGAAGAATATATCCTGCCTTTTCGTTATAATCGTTTCTGTAGTCTATTTAACAGATTCCTTTAGAAGATACTTGCTTCTGAATCATCTTCCTTTAGCCACATGCCCCACCGGTTCATAAATGCACAGTCATCTGCTCGCCTGTTGGATAATCACTACAGTCAAGTCATTCAATCTTGTTTGCCTCTGAATCATAATTGGGTTGCATGTAAGTGTAAAAAATAGCTTCTTCTATAGTGACTTAATGTAACTGACCAATCTACTCCCTAGTTAAAAAATCATGTACTGTGTGTGTGTGTAACTACATATACACACTTACTCAATAAAATGTGTTAACCAAACAGAAAAACCCATCCTAAATTTCATATGGAATCTCAAGGGACCTTGAATAGTCAAAACAATTTTTAAAAAGAACAAAACTTGAGGACTCACACTTCCTGACTTCAAAACTTACTATGCTTTCCATGCTGATATCGCTCTCGCAAACATGGTGAATGTTTCTGCAGATCTAAGAGAATGGTGGCTTTTAAAAGATGCAAGCATTTGCCCTAGCTGGTTTGGCTCAGTGGGTAGAGCGTCGACCTGTGGACTGAAGGGTCCCGGGTTCAATTCCGGTTAAGGGCACATGCCTGAGTTGTGGGCTCGGATCCCCAGTAGGGGGTGTGCAGGAGGCAGCCAATCAATGATTCTCTCTCATCATTGATGTTTCTATCTCTCTCCCTCTCCCTTCCTCTCTGAAATCAACAAAAATAAAAATGTATTTAAAAAAAAAGACGCAAGCATTTTAAACTGGGAGGAGATAAGAAAGAACCAAGTGATCCAATTCTAAGCTTCATGTTGTTTTATTATGTGACAATAAAATCTTGAGGATATGTTCACTTCATGTAGTTGCATTTGGTCTTTTGGGGAGGGAAGTAAACTAGTGTTATTAATAAAATTCACCTTACAGGAAAATTTATGCTAAAAAAATTAACTACAGCCCTAGCTGTTTTGGCTCAGGGGATAGAATGCTGGCCTGCAGACTGAAGGGTCCCGGGTTTGATTCCAGTCAAGGGCACATGCTGGGTTGTGGGCTCGATCCCCAGTGGGGGGGCGTGCAAGAGGCAGCCAATCAGTGATTCATTATTGATGTTTCTATCTCTCTCCCTCTCCCTTCCTCTCTGAAATCAATAAAAATATATATATATTTTAAAAACTAACTACAAAGCTACAAAATCAAAACAGCAGAGTATTAGCATAAAAAACAAAATATAGGACCCATGGAACAGCATAGAAAATCCAGAAATAAATCCTCACATAGATAGTCAAATAATTTTTGCCAATGGTGCCAAGACTATTCAATGGGAAAAGAACGGTCTTTTCAACAATTGGTAGTAGGAATAAATATGCACATGTAAAAGAATAAAAACTCATATCTAACACCATGCTAAAAATTAACTCAAAATGAATTCAAGACCAAAAACTATAAAACTTTTATTTTTATTTCTTTTTTAATATATTTTATTGATTTTTTACAGAGAGGAAAGGAGAGAGATAGAGAGTTAGAAACATCGATGAGAGAGAAACATCGATCAGCTGCCTCCTGCACGCTGGGGATGTGCCTGCAACCAAGGTACGTGCCCTTGACCGGAATCGAACCTGGGACCTTTCAGTCCGCAGGCTGACGCTCTATCCACTGAGCCAAACCGGTTTCGGCAAAAAACTATAAAACTTTTAGAAGCAAACATTGGATAAAAACTTTATGACACTGGATTTGACAATGATTTCTCGGAAATGATACCAAAGAAATAAGTAAAACTTTATTTTAAATAAATTGGACTTGATGAAATTTAAAAAACTTTATGCATCAAGACACTATCAACAGAGGAAAAAGGCAACCCCAAGAGTGGGAGAAAATATTTGCAAATCATATACACCCGTTAAGGGATTAACATCCAAAATGGGCAAAGGACTTGAATAGACATTTTTCCGAAGATACATAGTAGTAAATGGCCAAAAAGCATTAAGAAAAGATGCTTATCACCAATCATCAGGGAAATGCAAACCAAAACTACAATGGGATACCACTTCATACTCACCAGGATGGCTATTACCAAAAAACAGCAACAGCAAGTGTTAGCAGGAGAAATTAAAACCCTTATGATGGGAATGCAAAAGAATACAGTCATTATGGAAAACAGTAAGGCAGTAACGAAAAAAAATTAAAAATAATTACTATAGCCCTAGCCGGCTTGGCTCAGTGGATAGAACGTCAGCCTGTAGACTGAAGGGTCCCAGGTTCGATTCTGGCCAAGGGCACATGCCTGAGTTGTGGGCTCGGTACCCAGTAGGGGGCGTGCAGGAGGCAGCCGATCAATGATTCATCATTACTGATTCTCTCTCTCCTCCCTTCCTCTCTGAAATCAATAAAGAAATATATATTTTTTTAAATAAAAATAATTATTATATGATCCAGTGATCACACCTCTGGGCATATACCCAAAAGAAATGAAGGCAGGGTCTCAATGACATATTTGTACACCCATGTTGATAGCAGCACTAGTCCCAACAGCTAAAACATACAAATAACCGAAGTCTCCATCAAAAGGTGACTAGACAAGCAAAATGTGGCACACACATACAATGAAATATTATTCAGCCTTTTAAGGAAGTAAATTCTGCAATATGCTACAACTTGAATGACTCTTGAGGACATTATACTAAATGAAATAAGCCAGTCATAAAAAACAAATACTATATGATTCCGCTTGTTTGAGGTACTTAGAGTAGTCAAATTATAGACACAAAGTAGAACGGTGGTTGCCAGGGTTGGGGAAGGAGGATAATGGGGAGTTATTGTTTAGTGGGGAGTTTCAGTTTCATGAGATGAAAAGAGTTACGGAGAAACTCCTGTGAAAAGGAAGGAGGTCATGGTGAGCCTAGAATCAGATAATACAGAGCAGCCCACTCCCTCTGACCATTATTTCCTCCAGATCTCTAGCATACTGTGAACACTGGCTCACACTTTGCCACATGCCCTAACTCTAGAGTGAGCCCTAGTTTTTTCACAACCCACTCATGACTCTGCTCACAAACTTGCCCAGAAGGGCTCATAAAAATTCTCAGGGTTCTGGCTGGTGTGGCTCCGTTGGCTGAGCTTTGTCCCATGCACCAAGAGATGACTGGTTCGATTCCAGGTCAGGGTACATGCCTGGGTAGCTGGCTTGATACCCAGTGGTGGCCCTGCAGAAGGCAGCCAATCAATGTTTTTCTCCCTCTTTCCTTTTCCCTTTCATTCTAAAATCAATAAAAACTTATTTTTCAAAAAAATTCGCAGGGAAGCTGAATCAAGACTTGACTCAGATTCTGTTTAGCTTATCTTCTAGGAGCTTTCATGTTAGGATGATACTATAATCCTTTATTTATATTGTCATGAAGGTTGTGCTTGCTGTATTCAGTTTTTCAAAATGAAACAATGCATTGGTTAGAGATATATGCTTAGAAAATGTTAAAGCAAAGCAAAGAAATAATAAATATATCAGCCATTATAGTGGTTTGTGGTGGGTTTTTTTTTTTTGTGGAGTGGGAAATAGAACTGTGGAGTTTTCTAAGGTATCACTGTCCAATCTATATATATAAAAGGCTAATATGCTAAGTGTCCGACCATCAGACCAGTCGCTATGATGAGCACTGACCACCAGAGGGCAGACGCTCAACGCAGGAGCTGCTGTGACAAGGACTGGTCATTAAGAGAGAAACAGCACCACGGACCTGGCGCCCAAAAAGCAACACTTGGCTTCCCCCAAGTGGGACACAGGCCCTGCCACCACCCAGGAGTGACAGCCCACCAAATTGCAGCCAACGCTGCAGAGACCCCATGGCGCAAAATGCAGCCCACAGCCCAGCCCAGCCCAGAAATGGTCGCTGTGGGCATCGGGTAATGACATCATGTAGCAACGTCCAGCTTCCTCTCCCTAGCGACTAGCATCCTTGGACTTTTTTCAGCCCAGGAACACCACTTGCTTTATAGCCAGGTGCAAACATTTTACACTTTAATCAAATGTCTATGAAGCATTTTCATGTGCCTCATCTCATTTGATCCTCACAGAAGTCCTGGAGTAGATAGATAGGAGACTCGATGGAATCCTATTTTCTTTTCAATAGTGGGAAAACGGAGATTTAGAAAGCTTAGAAACTTGACCTGACTTAAGAAGAAATGGTGGACCTTGAAAATGACTTCAGGTTTTCTCACTGTGCAGAATATTGTCAAAGACTGCTGCAGTTTAGTATTTTACCCTTTGTTCTCCCTGCGTGATCTACAATAATAATCTGCTTCATGTTGATATTTACTGCTGTGTTGCTGATAATTACCTGAAAGAGAAGTTGGGGTGCTTTACTGGGCTGAAAACAGTTTAGCTAAATCAGAAAGCAGGCCTAATTAAGCAATCTTATCTATATATATAAAGCTCTCGCTGGTACCAATCACAGGCATGTGTTTCTTTTATCTATCATTGTCGATCATGAATTTGGTTGACACTTCTATTATAGAGAAAGGACGAATAGCGATATTAAAGTATTTCTTCTAATTTCCTTTCAATGTGCATGAATTCATGCACCAGGCCACTAGTAGAAATATAATATGAACCACAAATGCAGTCACATATGTAACATGTAAATCTAACAAATTAAAAATTAAAATAAAATAAACAGGTGAAATTATTTAATTTGAAATATATTTACAATATTATTTCAATATATAATCAATATAAATATTGAGATACTGTACATATTTTTGGTACCTTGTTTTCAAAATCTTATATGTACGTTTTTACATACATCACATCAATTCAGACTACTGGCACATGTGTCTAATCACAGTTCTAATATAGTAGAAATGCTATATCTTAAGTAGTAGGTACAGGGATATTCCTTTTATTACTATTCATAAAACTATACTTACATTTTTATATACTTACATTTTTATTTGTAAGATATATTTAATAAGCGAAAAGATGGCTAGCATTTCAGGGGGAAATGAATATACTAAAAAAGTAAAATATGTAGAACCAGCCCACTTAATTTGGGACATCTTACAGGGTATTGTAAATGACTTAACAAAAATCACACTGTAGTAAGATTGAAACACAAAAAGTATGCTGAGCCCTGACCAGGTAGCTCAGTTGGTTGGAGCAGTGTCCTTTGCACCAAAAGGTTGTGGGTTTGATTCCCAGTCAGGTTACATACTAAAGTTGCAGGTTTGATCCCTGGTCAGGGCATGCTCGGGTGGTGACCAATGTTTCTCTCATACCAATGTTTCTCTCTCTCCCCCTTCCTCTCTCTCTAAAGATCAATAAAAACATATCCTTCGGTGAGGATTGAAAAATATAAAAGCCCTGGACGGTGTTCTCAGTGGTTAGAGTATCGATCTGTGTACTGAAGGGTTTCCGATTCAATTCCTGGTCAAGGGCACGTTCCTGGGTTACAGGTTTGATCCCTTGCCCCAGTCAGGGCACGTGTAACCAACTGATGTGTCTCTCTCACATCAATGTTTCTCTTCTCCCCCGCCTCCCTCCCTTCCACTCTCTCTCTAAAAAAAAAAATCAATGGGGAAAAAATATCCTGGGGTGAGGATTAACAAACAAACAAAAATGCTGAAATATCTTATTGGTTTTATTGTACAGTCCCACACAAAGTTAATGTCATGTGTTGTAAATTAAATCATTTTCACTAAACTTCATTTTTCAAAAGACTGCTACACATAGAAACTATAATGACCCATTGTCTGGAAAAGCCATTCCTTCTGTGAACCATCTGATCATACTCAGAGATATACATGGCTTTAAGTAGAAAACGTTTTTAGTCTAATATAAAATACTGTAATATGTAATGTGATTTATATTCTTTTGCTGTTGTTGTTAATTCTCACCAGAGAATATTTTTCCATTGACTTTTAGGGAGAGTGGAAAGGAAGGGGAGACAGAGAGAGAGAGAGAAACATCGATATGAGAAAGACACATCGACTGGTTGCCTCCTGCACAGGCCGTGGAATTGAGCCTGCAACCTAGGTACGCACCCTTGACAGGAATCAAACACGGGACCATTCAGTCCCCAGGCCAATGCTCTATCCACTGAGCCAAATATAGAATTTTTCATCATGTAAGTATATTTAAAATACCTGCTGGCTTTCTCACTGTATAAAAAAGCAATGTTACGCTAGCCCAAGCATCACAAACCACCATTAACTTGAACACTGCTGAGACCTCACATTCTATTTCGGGACTTTCTGCAACTCCAAGATTCCACTTTGAACTCATTTTGTTTAAAGTCCCTACCCCATCCCAAAACAGCTCCATACAGCTCCTTTCATTCCTAACTCTCTCTTCCTAATACTTTTTCACTCAGGTTTAACTAGCACTAACACTTACGATTGTATCAAATTTTAATAGCTTTCAAAACTTTCCCAATTATTAGAACTTTATAACCATCCAATAAGATTTTAAAACGAAGAAATTAAAACTGAAATAAAATTACCCCCTTACAGGTCACACAGCTAGTAAATGATAAAAGCTAACACCAAGAACTCCTGACTCTATACACTCACCTAAACCACAGTGCCATTAATGAACTGCATTACTAATATTTCCTAAGTATTTCAGGGTATATAAAAATAGACCATTGTCCTAAACAACAGAGATTAGTCAATTTTATGGTGATAGCCAAAGAATCTAGAACAACAGATATTGTGAACTCTTTGCATGACTTTAGAATATATTGTATTGCCTGGCTGGCGTGGCTCAGTGGTTTAGTGTCGACCTATGTATGAACCAGGAGATCATGGTTCGATTCCCGGTGAGGGCACATACCCAGGTTGCAGGTTCCATCCCCAGTGTTGGGCATGCAGGAGGCAGCTGATCAATGATTCTCTCTCATCATTTATGTTTCATCTTTCTCTCCCTCTCTGTAATCAATAAGAATATATATTTTTTAAAAATATTGTCATATGAATATTTCCCCCTCCCTAAAAAACAGACTACTAGTTCTGCCATCTTTATTCTATGTTTCAAAGTAAACAATGAATATTTGAGTCCTGAAATGGCCCCAGCCAGATGGAGCGTAGTCCAGTACACCAAAAAGGTTGCAGATTTGATCCCCAGTTTGGGCATGTGTGGCAGGCAACCAATCGATGTTTCTCTCTCTGTCTTTCTCTCTCTCTCTCTCTCTCTCTCTCTCTCTCTCTCTCTCTCTCTCTCTCTCTCTCATCAATAAAAACATATCCTCTGGTGAGGATTAAAAAAAAAAAAAAAGTCCTGAAATGTTCTGGCCCAGGAGGTATAATTTCAAGTAAAAAAAGCATACAAAATTAAATTTAAAAATTCATTTTTCTTAATTAAGATAAAAATAATGAAATAAAAAAGGCAGATGTTATTTTTTGCAATCCATTCCTGTCATCTCTGTAAGAATTTTTTAAAAAACATTATGTGTTTATTAAAAAATATATAGTAGCCCCAGCCAGTTTGCTCAGTGGATAGAGCATTGGCCTTCGGACTGAAGGGTCCTGGGTTTGATTCCGGTCAAGGGCACATGCCCGGGTTGCAGGCTCGATCCCCAGTAGGGGGCATGCAGGAGGCAGTCAATCAATGATTCTCATCATTGATGTTTCTCTCTCTCTCTCCCTCTCCCTTCCCCTCTGAAAAATTAAATTACAGTGAACCTTACCAAATTATTAACAAAATGTTCATACAATGAGTTGATTATATGTATTTTTCCAGAAGATCAACTATTATTGCAAACATTTGCACTGTAAGTTAGAAAAACAATTCCAGTAGTCAAAGGTTAAAAGGGAAAAGATAAAGGTTAAAGGCTGATTCAAGGTAATCAAAATGAGGTCTAAAAAGACCCTATTAAAATATTAATAGTGCCTTGGCCAGTGTGGCTCAGTTGATTGGAGTACATCATCCCATATACTAAAAGGTGGCGGGTTTGATTCCAGGTCAGGTACATATCCAAGTTGTAGGTTTGATCCCCAGTTGGGCATGCCTGGGAGACAACCAAACGATATTTCTTTTTCTTTCTTTTTTTTAAAAATATATTTTATTGATTTTTTACAGAGAGGAAGGGAGAGGGATAGAGAGTTAGAAACATCGATGATAGAGAAACACCGATCAGCTGCCTCTTGCACAACCCCTACTGGGGATGTGCCCGCAACCAAGGTACATGCCCTTGACCAGAATTGAACCCGGGGCCTTTCAGTCCGCAGGCCGACGCTCTATCCACTGAGCCAAACCGGTTTCGGCTACCAAACAATGTTTCTCTCTCACATTGATGTTTCCCTCTCTCTCACCCCTTCCTCTCTCTAAAAGTCAATAAAATAAAATGTTAATATTAGTGCTAAGAGTAACTTGGTGGGCCAAAATAACTTAATAGAGGACTTTGGAGGGTGGTATGTGGAGTTTCTGGCAACTTACCTAAGAATTATTTATTAGCAGCAATGTAGTATACTGCAAAAAACAGACTGGGATAAAAAAAGACCTAGGAAACAGATTAAATGACTTTTGAAGATTTATTTAGTCTTCTCAGCTGTAAAATCAAGCTATCACCAAATATGTTCTAAAATTATATAGTGCCAACTCAAGAGAATTAGCAATAATATAAACCATCTAGCACAGTGTTTAATGGTGATCACCATGAAAACTGGTTTGCAGACTGTCAAATGTATTTAAAATGTTCCAGAGTTCTGAAAATGTTTTAGAATTAAATAGTGGTGAAGGTTACACACTGTGAATATATTAAAAATCACTGAATTGTACACCTTAAAAAGAATAAGATGGTGAATTTTACATTACCTGATTTTATTTCAGTTTTTTTAAATGGCCCAGAAATGTTTTAGATAGTAGATAGCAAGTCAGAACTAAAAAGCTGGCATAAATAAGCAATAGCCTCAAAATATGTAGAGCATTCTCCAAAAGGCTATTATCTGTCTTACCTAATAATAGACAAACATGTAAACTGACCATACCTCTGCTACGCCCACAGCCAATCAGGAGTGAGTATGCAAATTAACCCAACAAAGACGGAGGGTTACTTTGCATATACAGGCATGGAGCGGCCGGGAGGGGCAAGGGGGGGACAGCGGAGGGAGCTACAGGAGCGGTGCTCTGGCCGGAAGCGAGGACTTGCAGGCTCCCAGGCGGCCAGAAGTGAAGTCAGGGGAAGGAAGGCCTATTCTTGCACGAATATCATGCAACGGGCCTCTAGTCTGTCTATATAAAAGCCTAAGCGACTGCTTGACCAGTCGCTATGATGCACACTGACCATCAGGGGGCAGATGCTCAACACAGGAGCTGCCCCTTGGTGGTCAGTACACTCCCACAGCAGGAGCGCCACTCAGCTGACTGATGGGCGCCAGGCACTGGGCACAAGCCTCTCCTGCAGACACTCCCCAAGCACCCTTCCCCCATCTGGACTGGGACTGGAATCAGGACCAGCATTGGGACAGACTGGGCGCAAGCCTGTGGCAGCTTCTCAGTCATGGGCGCGGTGGTATTGTCCTAGGACGGGCACACGGAGACCGCAGCGGAACAGCAGCGAGCCTACCGAGCAGCAGCAGTGGCAGGCGCAGTGCCTGGCCTGGACTCAAGCTCCTCCCTAGCTGCCTGCCGCTTCGTGCACTACTACATCCCTCAGGGGATGTTGGACTCCCACCAGATCCCCGCAGCCCACGCCGAGGGACCCCACCGGTGCACAAATCCATGCACCAGGACTCTAGTTTAAAATAATATTCTGCAAGTAAGGCCACTATTGGAAATTAATTTCATATGGGCAGAATATTGTCTGTCTGAAAAATACCTAAATCCTCCTAAAGGAAATATTGAAGTTACATGTTCTAAACTATCCTTTTGTTTCTCTCTCTTCCTCTCCCTCCCTCTCTGAAATAAATAAAAATATTTTTTAAAAGAAGACTGACAGTACAAACTGTTAATAAAGATGTGAAGTAAATGGATCTTTCATATGCTGGAGAATGCAAAACTGTACAGCCACTTTGGAGAACAGCTTGGCAAGTTCTTAAAAAGTTATATTCACTAAATGACCCAGTAATTCAAGTACTACATATCTACCCAAGAGAAATTAAAAGATATGTCCACATAAAAGACTTGTATGTAAATATTCAGACCAGCATTATTCACAATAGCCAAAAAGGGGAAATAACTCAAATGGCCATCAACTGGCAAATGGATAAAATGTGGAATATCCACATAATGAAAAAATGTAATAAAAAGGAATGAACCATCAGCTGACTGACGCTCCTGCTGTGGGAGTGCACTGACCACCAAGGGGCAGCTCCTGTGTTGAGCATCTTCCCCCTGGTGGTCAATGTGTATCATAGCGACTGGTCAAATGGTCGTTTATACATACAACATGGATAAATTTCAAAATCATGTTGCTAAGTGGCAACTAGACACAAAAGACTACATACTATATGTTTCTGTTTATATGAAATCCTAGAAAAGACAAAACTACAGTAACAGAAAGCATATCAGTGGTTGCCTGGACCAGGGATAAAAGGACTGACTGCAAAGGGGCATGAGATAACTTTTTTAGTTATGAAAATGTTCTATATTTTTATTCTGGTGGTTGTTACACCACTGACTATACACATTTGTCACTGAATTAGTGAATTTTGTTGTATATAAGTTATATCTCAATAATGTTGATTAGAAAAAAATTAATTATGAGAGAAATTGGGAAGCAATAAAACGAGGATAAAGAAGTCCTACTCAAGAATTAATCCTTCAGCCCAGCCTGTGTGGCTCAGCAGTTGAGCATCGACCCAGAAACCAGGAGGTTGCAAGTTCGATTCCTGAACAGGGCACATGCCTGGGTTTCAGCCTTGATCCCCAGTGGGGGTTGTGCAGGAAACAGCCAATCTTTGATTCTCTCTCCTCATTGATGCTTCTACCCCTCTCTCTCTCTTGTTCTCCCTTCCTTTCTAACATCAATAAAAATTTTTTAAAAAATTAATTTCTCCAGTTGATAACATTTCAAAGGTGGCCCTGGCCGGTTTTGCTCAGTGGTTAGAGCATCAGCCTACGGACCAAAGGGCCACAGGTTCAATTCTCAGGCAAGGGCACCTACCTTGGTTGCAAGTTCCCCAGCCCCAGTAGGGGCACGTGCGGGAAGCAACCAATGTGTCTCTTTCACATCAATGTTTCTCTCTCTCTGCCCCCCTCTCTTCCCTCCATTCTAATCTCTCTAGAAATCAATGGAAAAAATATCTTTGGGTGAGGATTAAAAAAATGTTTTTCAAAGGTCTTTAACCTTGCAATGTTTGAAGTAATCATTAAAAAATATTGGGGTAGAGCCCTAACGGTTTGGCTCAGTGGACAGAGCGTCGGCCTAAGGACTGAAAGGTCCCAGGTTCGAGTCCGGCATGTACCTTGGTTGCGGGCACATCCCCATTAGGAGGTGTGCAGGAGGCAGCTGATCGATGTTTCTCTCTCATCAATGTGTCTAACTCTCTATCCCTCACCCTTCCTCTCTCTCTAAAAATTCAATAAAATATATTAAAATATATATATATATTGGGGTAGGGCCGAAACCGGTTTGGCTCGGTGGATAGAGCGTCGGCCTGCGGACTGAAAGGTCCTGGGTTCAATTCCGGTCAAGGGCATGTGCCTTGGTTGCGGGCACATCCCTGGTGAGGGGGGTGCAGGAGGCAGCTTGTCGATGTTTCTCTCTCTCTCATCGATGTTTCTAACTCTCTATCCTTCTCCCTTCCTCTCTGTAAAAAAAATCAATAAAATATATGTATATATATATTGGGGTATGAAGTAGAAGCAAGGAGGGGAAGAATTAAGGATGTCCTTCTCAGACATATTTTTCTTCTCTAACTTGGAATATGTAATTTAGATAAGGCCAAAACTGAAAACTTACCTGTACATTAAAAGGTAAACCCAGACAAAAATTCAATTCAAAAGAAGAGAAAAAGAGAATATATAATCTTCAAATAGTTCAGAGGTACACTTACCATATATGTAAATTAATGTAACTAACTGGAATATACTATAACATAACATCTTAATTTTAACTTATTTACTAGAGACCCGGTGCATGAAATTCGTGCATGGGTAGGGTCCCTAGGCCTGGCCGGTGATCCAGGCCGATCTGTGGGGCGACCAGCAGGGCGATGGGGCCCCCGCTGGCACCCGCCTTGGCTGGCCTGGAGCCTATGGGGTGAGGGCAGCTCCTGCATTGAGCGTTTGCTCCCTGGTGGAGTGCGCGTCAATTGACTGAACAGGTCGTTCCACTGTTCAGTCAATTTGCATATTAGGCTTTTTTTATATAGGATTTAAAAATTTTTTTTTCATTGATTTCAGAGAGGAAAGGAGAGATAGAAACATCAATGATAAGAACCACTGATCAGCTGCCTCCTGCACATCCCCTACTGAGGATTGAGCCGGCAACCCAGGCATGTGCCCTTGACCAGAATTAAACCTGGGACCCTTCAGTCCGCAGGCCAATGCTCTATCCACTAAGCCAAACCGGCTAGGGCTGACATCTTAATTTTTAAACATTCTTATTTGTTCATGAAGCCAGTCAACTCTCCCTCTTGGATTTAAAAATTATTGAAATAAAAGCTTTTCTTTAAAAAATATAAACATATGCCTTACAGTGCTAAATTTTATAATTCTAATTCAGTTATTATAGTATACTTAAAACATTTTTAAAAACCAGATTACTTATTTTAATGCACTAAACTGATAACTAAGTGCTGGAAAATATACTTCATATTTTAGCTGAATTGAAACACAAAATCTAGATCTGACAAGCTAGTTGTAAAGTTGCTTCAGTTTCTCTAGGGGAAAATCACATTCCAAAGCTTTACCACAGATATCTTTTATTTGGAGTGACTGGGCTGCTGAAGGAGAAGGAACTTGTTGAGCTTGAATAGGATTTCTCAAAGCTAACATCAAGGAGTCCTCTAAGCCCTGCCAAATTGTGGATGGTATATAAACAGACACAATATTTATTTTGGGACAAAGATCCTGCAGGCAAGTAAGCAAAATGCTCCAGAAGAAGCAGTCACAGGCCTCTGAGAATCCATTTAAAACAAGAGTCTCTCCTCATTCCTTAAATCAAATGCTGTTAAATTTTGCTTTACAATTTGATACTAATGCAAAAGAATGATAAGATTAAGTATAAAAGTTCAGAAAGGAAAAACATAGCTTATCAAAAACATTTATTTAAAAAGTACCTATTCTAGCCCTAGCCAGTTTGGCTCAGTGGACATAGCATTAGCCTGCGGACTGAAGGGTCCTGGGTTTGATTCTGATCAAGGCACATACCCGGGCTTGAGGGCTCAATCCCTGGTGGGGGGTGTGCAGGAGGCAGCTGATCAATAATTCTCTCTCATCATTGTTTCTCTCTGTCTTTCCTTTCCTCTCTGAAATCAATAAAAATATATTTTAAATAAATAAATAAATAGAAAGTACCTACTCTAATATATCCACTGACCCAAACCGACTCAGGCTAGAGTAGGTATTCTAATCACGTATACTTATAACTATTTCTGTGTCTGGTACATGTTTGACTACCAATTAAAATAATAAGTTATAAACAGGAATGCTACAACTATTGCCAATGTAGTAACACTAGACAGTATCTTCAATTTCCATAGAAAAAATATTAAAGTGTAAAGTTCATTTTTTTCATACCCTTTATTTTTATACTCAAAAACTAAATTATGTAGAAAGGACACACAATCATTAATTTAAAATCCCAAATGAGACTTTATAAAACACAGAATGCATGCAAAAACCATTAATCTTACCACTCAAGACTAACAAGTTTTGGTCAACCATAATAATTTGATTTATTTGAAATAAAAATTAGAAATGGGTCCTAAGAGGAAAGATCAAAGGAACTGGAGTTGTCTGGTCTATAAAAATTTAATGTAAGAATGATTTAAATTCTGATCAGTTGCTTTCCTTGTCCTATGACAGCTAAATTAGAGGAAAGCAGTTTAGATTAAGGAAGAATTAAGAACATTTTTGCTTTAGGGTTTTATTAAGGCACCAAAATGGACCACTTGGGAAAGAAGTGGTGTTACAACACTGCACAGCTATGTGCAGTGAAGCTTGACCTAAGGCATGCTACACCACCAAAACTCCATGATTGTCTATAACCTCACCCTATGAAACCATCAAATAGCCTAACTTTGGATAGAGCATCACAATTTAAAAAGCATTTTCACATATTCTGGCATCTCATTTAATCCTTATATACATGAGATACATGAATAAGGCAGACATTCTGATTCCCATTCTATATAATAAAGAGAGAATATGCTAATTTGTCCGTTAAGGTGTCCGAGTCACAACCAGTCAAAGGTGAGCGTGCACAGGAGCTGAGGGGCGGGGATGGGGGCAGAGATTGCACCACCAGGAGGTGAGGCTGCCGCTGGGCCCCCAGCGTAAGCGGGAGCAGGCCTACAGCACCACCTGGTCTGGAAGAGGGGTGTCAGGATGGGCCATGGCGCTCCACCCCCCATGGAAGCACAAGCATGTGCAGGCCCTCGACCCCGCCTGGCCCAGAAGGGGGGAGTGGGGGTGGGGGGAGTCAGGATGGGGGCGGGGCCTTGGCAGAGAGCTCTCAGCACTCCTGCGCTGGGGTCTGAAAGTGCAAAGAGGAAGGGAGAGCACATAGGCAGTTAGGGGGTTTAGGACAGGAGGGGAGAGCAGATAGGCAGTTAGGGGGATCAGACAAGGAAGGGAGAGCAGTTAGGGCCATCAGGCTGGCAGGGGAGCAGTTAGGGCCATCAGGCAAGCAGGCAAGCACTCAGGAGCCAGTGGTTCTGGATTGTGAGAGGGATCCCAGATTGGAGAGGATGCAGGCCAGGCTGAGAGACCCGCCCCCCCATGCACGAATTTCGTGCACCAGGCCACTAGTCTATAATAATAAAAGCATAATATGCTAATTAGACCAGACACCGGAACAACCTTCTGGACGACCTTCTGGGCGAAGCCAGGGCTACAAGTCGCTGCAGCTGCCAGGGCCAAGCCCCTTGCACGAATTTCGTGAATCAGGCCTCTAGTTTACAGATAAGGAAAATGGTTATGATTGTCTTTTGACTCAAATCCAGAGCTCTTTCCATTGCACTGTATCATTTTAAAAGTTCTGAAAAAGACCCTTATTAAGAGTCAATGTAGACAGCTTACTAGACACCAGGGTACAAAAGTTCTAACTATACTTAATAGACAAATTATAAAATTGTGCTCTGATTTGATTGAATACAAAGTACCTATTTATAGTCAATAATCCATTAACAACCCTTCCTTATTAAAGACCCTTGCTTTGAAAATATTCAATAAATAAAAGAAATGCTTTTACTGAACCTATTTTCTTAGACCATGAAGCCGTATTTCGAATCAGAGAGAACATGAAGCTGTTTCCTATTAGCATTCAAATTTTTTTCTGAATTCACCGTATCTAAGTGAATATTGTAGTAGTCAGTCAAGATGGCCCCAATGATCCCAGCCTCCTGGTATTCACACCCAAGTATGTGAATAAATCTCCCGCCTTCCTGCTGAGTGTGAGCTAGAGTGTATGGGCTACACTTAGTGACTCGCTTCTAATGAACAGGTCATAAAAAGCAGAGTGACTTCATTTTCCCCTCTGTATGAAGCAGAACACATGACTACACACTGAAGCCACCTACTAAAAGTCACATGAGTTGAGCTCGGAAGTGGATGCTTCAGCTCTAGTCAAGTTTTCAGAGACTGCACAGCCCGAGCCCTGAGCCAGAGCCATCCAGCCAAGCCACTCCTAGATTCCTGTAAAAGGGCATGAGGAAACTTTTGGGAATGACTGAAACATTATCTTGATTATGGGTGGTTTTCACATGGGTGTGCACATTTGTTAAAACTCAAAGTATACACTTAAAATGGGTGCATTTTATTGTATGTAAATTACACTTCAATAGAGTTGATTCTTTTTATTTTATTTTTTTAAATATTTTTTATTGATTTCAGAGAGGAAGAAAGAGGGAGAGAGACAGAAACATGCATGATGAGAGAGAATCATGGTGGATCGGCTGCCTCTTGCAAGTCCCCCACTGGGGATCGAGCCCACAACACAGGCATGTGCCCTTGACCAGAATCGAACCTGGGACCTTTCAGTTCACAGGCCGACACTCTATCCACTGAGCCAAACTGGCTTGGGAGAGTTGATTCTTTTTAAAAGGCCACTGAATTCTTGAGCTAAGCCGACAAAGGGTTACTTACTAAAAAGCAGTGCCATGACTTAAGGGTAGTTGGTGAGAAAAGATAAGTTGTAATAACAATCTACCACCACAAACTCACATGTTCTAAACTGCCCCTCAAAATTGTTCCACCCACAGCCTTTCCCATCTCAAATGACAGCAATCCCATACTCCCAGTTGCTCTAGCCAAAAATGTTGGAGCCTTTCTTGACTCTCACACCCCACATTCAATCCAGAAGCAAACACTGTTGGCTCTAACTCAAAATACATGCATACTATAACAACTTCTCACCACCTCCACTGCTACTACCATAATAGTCAAACTGGTCTCCCTGCTTCACGCTTGTCCCCTGTAGCCTATCGTGAACTCAGCAGTTAGAGTGATCCTTTCAAAATCTCTGGCAGATCATATCGTTCACCTGATCAAAAACCTGAAACATCTCCCCATTTCACTCCAAGTCCATCTCATTACAATGGCTACCATGGTCACACAAACTGGCTTCTTATCTCCCAGATCTCATCTCTTACTATTCTCCTTGCTCAGTCTACTCCAGTCACTGGGGCCTGCTTGCTGTTTATCCAACACACAGTGCATGCTTCCACTCTAGAGCCTTACAATGGAGGTCTTCTCCGTCTAGAACACCTTTCCCCATACCCAAATGGCTCATCATATCATTTCTTAACCTCCTTCAGGTCTCTGCTCAAATATGATCTTTACCCAGACCATCTTATTGATAACTTCAAACATACCTGCTCACCCTTATTGTACTCTACTTTTTCTCTTTTTCCCAAAGCACTTATCACTTTGCAACATAATGTATAATTTATTTATTATGTATATTGTCTACTCCTCCACTCCTGCCATAAAACAACCTCCAGGGTAGAATCTTTGTGTGTGTGTGTGTTTACTGATGTATCACAAGTACCTAGGACAGTGCTCAGTACATATAACAGGTGTTCAACAAATACTTTCTGAATGAACTTTTTATAACTGTGTCAGGTACTGGGCTAAGCACTTTATATATTCACTATTTCAATCACTAGGGCAATCCTACAAAGTATGCATTAACCTCATTTTACAATGAAAACCATAGATTAAATAATTTGCCCAAAGTTACATACTAGCAAATGAAACCAGGACTTAATTCTGCCTAATTCTAAAGCCTTGTTAACCACTAGTTTTCTCAAAGCTGGGTATGAATGGGAAGAAAACTAAGCTGCTTCAGGAAGTAACCTGGTTGAGAGTATGTGGAAGACATTGATGTGTGATCCAATATAAGGAGCAGAGGTAAATAATTACCATTTGGGGAATTTTCCTTCACTTTTTACTTGCTTCTATTCCTAGCCCTATTGAGATAGAAACAGAAGCTAATGGTTACCAGAAAGAGACCATAAAAAAAGAGGACGAGTCCTAGCTGGTTTGGCTCAGTGGACAGAACATCAGCCTGCGGACTGAGGGGTCCCAGGTTTGGTTCTGGTCAGGGGCACATGCCCAGGTTGTGGGCTCGGTCCCCAGTGGGGGGCGTGCAGGAGGCAGCTGGTCTATGATTCCCTCTTATCATTGATGTTTCTATCTCTCTCCCTCTCTGAAATCAATAAAAAAATATATTTAAAAAAAAAAGAAGCAAGAGAAAAAGACCCATGTACTCCACAGATGAAAAAACATTGGTCAGTACTTTTTTTCCAAATTCTCTGGCATACTTTATCCCAGTAGTATGGTGTAATATGAGCAGTTGTTTTCTTGTTTGCTTTAAAATACTTTTTTTCCTGTAGATTCTACTAGTGTAGTACAGGTGTTGTCAAAATTATATTTGAGAAATATATGAACCTACACATAAACATTTACAGATTTAAATCTAAAGATACTGATTTTTTTTGCCAGTGTTATCATTTTTGGAACACAGCCACACTCATCTGTTTACACACTTGTCTATGGCCTCTTTCACACTCTTAACAGCTGAAATGAGTAGTTGCAACAGAGAGAAAAATGACAATATTTAGTATCTGGCCCTTTACAGAAAAAAACTTCGAAAACAAACATTAATGAAATGCAAGGATCCTGATATCTTACATTTTTTTAATCACTTTTCCTGATATATTTGAAAACATATCCTCTAAATACTAGAATATGCCATTAAAACATTTTTGGTATTGTTGGTCATATAACTAAAAACATCTCAATGGCTTAAGTCCAAAAATAATATGGTCTTCGCCGAAACCGGTTTGGCTCAGTGGATAGAGCGACGGCCTGCGGACTCAAGGGTCCCAGGTTCGATTCCGGTCAAGGGCATGTACCTTGGTTGCGGGCACATCCCCAGTAGGGGGTGTGCAAGAGGCAGCTGATGGATGTTTCTCTCTCATTGATGTTTCTAACTCTCTATCCTTCTCTCTTCCTCTCTGTAAAAAATCAATAAAATATATTAAAAATAATAATAATAATATGGTCTTCAATCCAGTAAACATATGTCATTAAATTAATTCAAGCAAATATACTTCCTAGTAGAGTTAACACCATTTAATAGTTCTTAAACACTGGAAGACTTCAGTAACACTGGGATGTCAATTTTTTAAAATGTATTTTTATTGATTTCAGAGAGGAAGAGAAAGATAAGAGATAGAAACATCAATGATGAAAGAGAATCGATTGGCTGCCTCCTGAGCGCCCCCTACTGGGGACTGAGCTTGAAACCCAGGCATGTGCCCTGGCTGGGAATCAAATTGTGACCTCCTGGTTCCTAGGTCTAGGCTCAACCACTGAGCCACACCAGCCAAGTGAGATATCAATTTTGAAATCAAAATAGTTTAGCATTAAAGTTGAAAGGAAAGGATTTATTTTTGGTCTATGTCTGCTGTATCTGAGCTACCATATTAACACACTTTAAGGAAGAATTTTGAACAAGGAAAACAGTAATTTCTTCAATTTAGTCATACATACATGTACCAAATAGACCCCCCTCCCAAAAAAAAGCAAAAATCATATAATGACTTCAAAACTTCTGCCATTAACCCTAGCTGGTTTTGCTCAGTGGACAGAGCTTCGGCCTTCGGACTAAAACGTCCCAGGTTCAATTCTGGTCATGGCCATGTACCTTGGTTGCAAGCTCAATCCTCAGCCCCAATCGATATTTCTCTCTCTCTCTCTCCCCTTTCCCTTCCACTCTCGCTCTAAAAATTAATGGAAAAACTATCCTAGGATGAGGATTTTTTAAAAAGGACTAAATAGGAGATCTGGAACATTTTCATTTAATCTTTCAAGCATAAAAGCTAACACATAGGAAAGCAAGTTACTTAATTATTGTTAATTTTTTACATTCTGTACCTATTTTTTCCTCTCCCTTCCCAAAGATTAGTTTATCACTGACAAAAGATCAAACCTTATTTCATAAAATTAAAGAAAACAAAGAAGTCTTCATTATATATATGAAGATAAGAAATCCTTTTCCTACCTAATACATCCTAATACAATTTTTTTAAGTTCCTCAAAGGAATATTCAGATATTTCTTATGTTTTACAAATAAAGTGATAGGTTATGCTATTCATGACAGAAAAGTAATTTAGCAAGTTGATGGAAACACTGCAAAGGAAACCGGAGAAAAGTCAAATATAAAATAAAGTTAAAATTTTATTTTTTTAAATATTATATTGAAGTCAACTTCTACATAAAAAGATGAACCAATCCAAAATATTCATTAAAATATCACCAAAATCATAATATACATTAACTTAGTTTTTAACAGAGCTCTCAACTTAAAAATTTCCACTTACATTTTTCATCTTCAACATAAACTTCCAACATAAAAATTTTGACATCTATTTGTTTTCTCAGAAGCATTTTCTCAAAACAAAGAAATTATTTCCAAGTTAAAATTTTCATGCTGCTTTTTTTCAAAATTAAATTACTAACAGAAGCAGAAAGCTACCCAGGAGCTATTTCTAAATATTATTAAATTTAAAGCCTAGCCTACAAAGCCTTTTCTCATTTTTCTCTTAATTTCTTTTTTACAGCACTGTAGTCACAAATATCTTAGTAAGAAAAAGATTATTTCCTGCCAAACATTTAAAGAAATTAAGTTTTGAATGTTCCGTGTAAGAAAAATACACTACTCTCTCTAAATGCTAGAACTTTCTAAGGTGAATGTTAATACACATGAAATCAGCAATGGAATGATATAAAAGTTTGAGTGATTTTTAAAAATTATGTATCCTTATAATATGAAAACATATCCCTTTATAATCAGAACTATAATCTCTTTATTAATGTAAATCATCAGATAATTTCTAATAAAACAATCTATAGTATTTCAAATTACAAAGAAATGTTTCCTACCTTGCCTGCTTCTCTTTCTAAGTCGACATATTCCCGGCTAGGTGTTTGTCGCTGTTCTCCCTGCCAGCTGGCCGGAAAAAACTGGAGAGACAGATTGGTTCCTGTGGCCACAAAAGCCTTTTAGAAAAATCAATACAAACAGGATCAGGAGCAGGACATTACATAAATTATGCAGGCAGTCATTTATTTTTACATCAGTTTCTGTCTTAAGCCAGGCAGCACCAAGAATACTTAAAAGTAAAAAACATGCACTCATCATTTTTCTTAAGTATTAAGTTACAAACATCTGATTCCATTTTGAGGACATTTGCCATTGGCTGCTTAAATATAAAATCAAGCCATGGAAATCAATACTTTCTTTCAGGTCAGTTTTTGCTGACGTTAGGATTGTGCATTGCTAATGTCTAACCAGAAGCTACCATCCCTGAATTTAAAAACTTTATTTTTTAAGTGTGAAAATCACTGAAGTCTAAACATTTTGAATTCGAAAACATACAATTTAAAGTATAAATGGGACATTTTAATTTTTCTTGATAGCCCCTGCTTTAAAGCCCATGTTAAAAATGCACAGGACTGTCCACTTGTGATCAACTATACATTAGCATGTGCCCTGACAGCACTTCCCATTCTCTCTAAAATCTTGGATGATTAAAAATCACACAACATTTTCTAAAATCTGACTTCAGGATAACTGGATCTGACTATAACAAAAGAGTATTCATCTAATATTTATAAAAGATTAGGATAGCTCAACAGACAGAACAATCTAAACAATCTAAATCCATTTCAATAAAGTGTCAATCTGTATAGTCCCTGAGCAATTTAACTATATTTCCCCCCAAGTAAAAAAATGGAACACTGTCCCTTTTTCCCAAGGGAAATTAAGAAGTAAAAAGCATTTTTGGAAAAAAAAACCACATTTGTCATCATCTAAATGTAAACTTTTCTTGTTGGAATTTTTTCTTTTATTAATTAAAATAGAATATTTTTGTTTTATTATACCAATTAAAGTTGTAAAGCATAAAGTTTTCAAGCAGAGTCTTCATCTGAAATAAGGGGTTCACATTTTGGCGATTTGTTCAAAGCCTTTAGCTGATTCAACTATTCTCTAGTTCCCCTGATGATTAACAGATTAGATTTTTTTTAGAGATAAAAATTATACTTCCTATTTTTATTACTGGTACCGTACATACAATTGTCAACCTAACTGCTAAATTTCTACAGTTTTGATAGCATTTCCCTAATCACCTGGGATACCCTTTCTTATGAACAGCCATCATTACAATATTAACTTTAAAAAATCTTATCCCACTATTAGCATAAGTTTAAAAAATAATCAAGTGAAATTAAATAAACAGTCTAAATTAAAAGCAGACTGCTAGCTGTGTCCTTAGGCAAGTTACTTAACTCTACCTCAGTTTCCTCACAAATTAATATTTGTAAAGAGCTTAGAACAGATCAAGTAAATGATATATAAGTACCTGCTAAATAAAAGAAAAGAAATAATTTTGAGCTAATTTTTTCCACCCTCAGATAATTAAATTCTCAGAGCAGAGTGGTGGCAAATAAGAGATTCAGCCCATGAAATGAAGCCTTGTATAAAAATCTCCCAGGCAAGTTTCTTCAGTATTCACCTAGTAGCAAATCCTTCCACCCACTGTACCCCAAATCAGCTCTATGCTCAGTAAAAACAGTCTACAGATCTTATTACCTCACCTCCTGTCTGAACGCCAACCTCAGAAGAGATTTCCTGCTTCCTCACTTTATACCCATTATCTCATCAAGATCCCTCTCTCTGACATAGAAGTGATAAAAAAACAGATCATTCTAGAATAACATTTCCCAAATTTATTTGACCACAGAATTCTTTAATGGAATACCTATACATACATAAGCTCAGAAAATTATCTTTGAAAACATAAAAATGCTACACCGGTATCCCTGTCTATATGTAAGATTTCCAGATTGCCCTATTTTTTTATAGGTTTCATAAATTATAAAACAGCACACATTGTGCCAATCCAACATACCTTTTATCCTTCCATTTTCAGGATTAAAAATATATGGTTTTATCCTGGCCAGGTAGTTCAGTCAGTTAGAGCATTGTTCTGACACCCCAAGGTTGTCAGTTCAATCTCCAGTAAGGGCATATACCCAATGAATGCATAAATAAGTGGAACAAATCAATCTCTCCCCACCCCATCTCTTTCTCTCTCAAAACAATAAAATAAATTTTTAAAAATATACATATGGTTTTTACTGCTCTCCCAGTAGAGTCACCATACCTATCATAAGTATTTTTTTCTTTTATTAATCATTAGTGTTGAAGACATCTCCAACACTTTTACTACAGTAAGAACTTACCAGGGAAATAAATCAGTTTACCAAATAGAATAGATTCTATCCCTCACCCATGATCACTTTTTTTTTTTTTTTTTTAATATATTTTTTTATTGATTTTTTACAGAGAGGAAGAGAGAGGGATAGAGAGCCAGAAACATCGATGATAGAGAAACATCGATCAGCTGCCTCCTGCACACCCCCCACCGGGGATGCGCCCGCAACCAAGGTACATGCCCCTGACCGGAATCGAACCCGGGACCCCTCAGTCCGCAGGCCGACGCCCTATCCACTGAGCCAAACCGGTCTCGGCACCCATGATCACTTTTATTCATGCTACCTTATAGTTAACAAGAGATGAGCATCACAGAACTTAGGTTGGGAATAATTGTGGGAAATATGTATATTTTTACAGTATATAACTGCTGTCAAAATAGAGGCCAAAGAATACATTTTCCACATCTATTTTCCATAACCAAATAGGTAAAAGCTACTGCCTGTTTATAAGCCAAAAGACAAATTTTAGGCATTACATTAAGTAACCTCTAAACTGAGTTAATCAAGTACCTATGATGCAAAAGGCATTGTGCAAAGTACCTGCACAGAGGGGAGTATATTAATGAATATAACCACAGAATTAATGTGGTCTCCACCCTCTAGGATAGTGGTCGGCAAACTCATTAGTCAACAGAGCCAAATATCAACAGTACGAGTGAAATTTCTTTTGAGAGCCAAATTTTTTTAACTTAAACTTCTTCTAACGCCACTTCTTCAAAATAGACTCGCCCAGGCCGTGGTATTTTGTGGACGAGCCACACTCAAGGGGCCAAAGAGCCGCAGTCTGCTCTCAGAGATAAGAATACCATAATTTCGCCGAAACCGGTTTGGCTCAGTGGATAGAGCGTCGGCCTGCGGACTCAGGGGTCCCAGGTTCGATTCCGGTCAAGGGCTTGTACCTTGGTTGCGGGCGCATCCCCAGTGGGGGGTGTGCAAGAGGCAGCTGATGGATGTTTCTCTCTCATCGATGTTTCTAACTCTATCCCTCTCTCTTCCTCTCTGTAAAAAATAAATAAAATACATTTAAAAAAAAAGAATACTGTAATTTACATGTGGAGGACATGGAATTAAAGGGGGGAAACTAGAGAGAGTAATGTGAAATCCCTTACCAAATACAAATAGTTACATTATTCGACAAATTAAGACACATATGCCCTCTTAAGAGCAAATCTTTCGATGTACCTTCAACTTTCAATACTTGTCAGATATTAAGAACTTATTAAAATTTGTAGGATGAAATATTTGGAAAAGAGGAAGAACTAAAACATCTATCTGATTTACCCCTGGAAAGAAATTTATGACAAATACAAGCCACCTATAAAATATTACAGCAACATTATAGTACAGTATTTCAGATACACTGCGGGTTAAATTATATTCCCAGTTCATAATTACATGCAGTAAAGTCTGGTATGACAGAAAAACTGTTAATAGCTATTCTTTATTTGGTTTAAAAAAAAACAACCCTCAGCTTTAAAAAAGTCCTGACAATAGTTTATATCTCAACTTTTACATCAATTACCTCCAGGAAATCCACTGGTTAGGTATACCATCACCTTTTGCAAAAGGAAACACATGCAAAGGATGATACAATTACTGGACCGACTAATAAATGATTCTTTTACCACTCAATAACAAAACCAAAATATATTTGTCTTACACATTATAATCATATGATTACAACTACTCAAAAAATTTGGCAGTGGGCTGAAAGCAGGAGCTTTTCTTTCATAACATGCAATAACAATCAACTATTCTAGAGCTCCTGGTAAATTTAGCCAGCATCTTCTCATTTTCTGTAATATGATTCTAAAAAACCTTCATTTTAAATATGGAAATAACCTTTAAAAATAAATTTGGTTTTGGTGAAGAGAATTTAATGGTATGCAAGTTATATCTCAATAAAAATAAATAGATGCTCTATAAAAGAGGTGGGAGAAGTAAATGTACCAATATGTCCTCCTATTGTTAACCCAAACTCAAACTGCACAGTAGCTTCAAGTCTCTTCAAATGCAATGGGCCCAATCACGGAGTAGATAATTATTGGATTCCATCACATAATATTTCAACTTTTTTTTTTTTTTTAAATAATCAACCTTTCCTTTCTTCCTATCCATTCTTTGGTTTCTTCATTCCCCTTTCATTAGCACCTCCATCGGACAAATCAAAAGATCAGGGAAACTAGAACACTTTAATTTTTTTTTTCTTTTAACATTAGGTTTGATGGAGGCAAAGCACTAAATCTACCACCCATAATACGGCCTCAAGATCAACTGTGGTTTTTGAAAATCCATGCAGCACAAACGGGGTATGCTTTTTAGCTTTGAAAAAAAGACGATAATGGTTTCTCTCTGATTCTCCTAGGGTTTAACATTCTAAGAAAAGATCGCGGCATGTTCCTTAGGTCATTTTTTTTTTCTTCTCTATAAGGACAATAGATAACTGGCGTAAAGATTTATTATTCTTAGCTATACTGGGAATGAGAGAGCTTCACATACAGACTTACCCACGAACTATCGTCCAGGAGCCAGATCCTTGAATGAAGCCCAGGTCTTTTCCCGAATGGGTGTTTTCTTCCCTAGAAACACCCGATCCCTTACTCGAGCCTACACATAACCTTTCCCTGCTTAGTCCGCCTCCGGTTTGCGTTCGCCGACGGCAAACTGCCGAGTCGTGTCTGCGAGACATACCCACCGCCGAGGGTCACAGGGAAGCGCCTCCGCGCCAGGACGCGCGGCCCGCCAGTATCTGCTTTCGCATTTTGAATCCCGAGTAGGAAGTGAGACGGCGCCCCGCTCAGTTCCGGGACCCGCGGCGTCCGGAACCGACCTGGGCCGCGGCAGCCCCCGCGCAACAAGTGACCCGCGCGCGCCTCGGTGCCCGGCGCCCCCGGCCCCCCGCCCCGCCGACTTACGATTTCCGAGCGGCCGTCGCGGCAGGCGTTCTGGAAGCGCGCCTGGCGCTCCTCGTGGGGCCGGTCCCTGAAGCCCGTGTACTTAATCTGCAAGGCAGAGAGACAGCCCGAAATCAGGAGCCAAATCCGCGGCGCCGCCCGCGCGCCGGCCCGCCCGCCCCGCGCGACGCCGATAAGGACAAGCAGAGCCTGCGGGCAGACGGCGGCCCGGGCGAGATTGCCCCCCTCCGCGGGAGCCGGCGCGGGGTTCCCGGGGGCCGCGCCGCCCAAACTTTTCTCCGCCCGGGCCCACTCGGGGCGCGCCGCGGCCTCCGCGCCGTCCGCCCGCCTCACCTCGCATTCGCGGCTCAGCTTCCTGAAGAACTCCTCGTTCTCGAACTTGCTTCTCTGGTCGGGCACGACGCGCGGCATCTTCCCGCCCTGAGACCGCGTCGGCCGGTCGGGCTCCGGGCTAGCGCGGGCACCCGCTGGCCGGCTCCGCGTTGACCGACTGACCGCTACCCGCGGAGCCCTTTGTTTCAGGCGCCCGCGCGCGTGGGCTCCCGCTCCCGGAGTCTGAGGTGCCGCCGCGCGCTCGAGCCCAGCCCACGCCGCCGCCTCAGCCGTTGCCTGCCGCCCGCGCGGACCCAGCACCCGCCGCCCCCGACCGCCGCCGCCGCCGCCGCCACTTCCTCTCACCGCCCACCTCGCTGGCCGTCGGCCCCGCCCCCGCCGGCCCCACCCCTCCCCTCGCGCGCCCGCCCGCCCCAAACTCCAGCAAACAAAACGTACCATTCACAACTCCGCGATCCGCGCCGCGCATGCGCCGCCCCGCTCGCGGGCCGCTAGGTTGCAGTGAACCTGGCTCCTCCCGCCGCGCGGCCCTCTTCCCCTGGCTGACCCGCGGGCCACTCACTGTGGGACCGCCCTGTGGGGATCTGCCGGGTCCACGGAGATGGAGCGGCCCGCGCGGTTCCTTTCTTTCGACTGTCTGGAACTTTTGGACTTCCCGGTCGCGCGGAGTAAACCAGAATTGTGACCTAAACGCGAGGAAGTTTAAGTCCTTGGGGACTTTGCGCCTCCAAACCGAAGGGGATGGGTGTAAAACGTGCAATTCAAAGACTAAAGGTGGAATCAGACCAGAGCATCCCACTGAATCCAGGTCTTGATGGAAAGGTCGGAGCTGTGTCAGAAGGTCCTAAGTGAGATCTTACTTGACTCCCTTGCCTGCTGGCTGGAGCCTGAGACAAGACTGGACCGCTAAGCCTCTGCTTATTTCCAAAATTCAGACTTTCACAAGTTCACAGTATTAGTGTGAGAGCCTTTATGTAGGTCTAACACATAATGAGCACTCAATTAATTTACGTTTTTAAAGAAAAACAAGCTGGATTTATAAATATACTAGCTGCCCGAAATTCGTGCACAGAGGGGGGTTGTCCCTCAGCCCAGCCTGTACCCTCTCCAATCTGGGACCCCTCGGGGGATGTCCGACTGCCCACCGAGATCGGGCCTAAATGGGCAGTCGGACATCCCTCTCACAATCCAGGACTGCTGGCTCCCAACTGCTTGCCTACCTGCCTTCCTGATTGCCCCTAACTGCTTCTGCCTGCCAGCCTGATCACCCCCTAACCACTCTGCTGCCAGCCTGTTTGCCCCCAACTTCCCTCCTCTGCCGGCCTGGTCACCCTTAACTGCCCTCTCCTGCAGGGTTGATCACTTCCAACTGCCCTCCCTTGCAGGCTTGGTCCCTCTCAACTGCCCTCCCTTGCAAGCCGGGTGCCTCCCAACTGCCCTCTCCTGCTGGCCATCTTATGGTGGCCATCTTGTGTCCACATGGGGGCAGGATCTTTGACCACATGGGGGCAGCTATATTGTGTGTTGCAGTGATGATCAATCTGCATATTACTCTTTTATTAGATAGGATAGAGGCCTGGTACAGGGGTGGGGGCCAGCTAGTTTGCCCTGAAGGGCGTCCTGGATCAGGTGGGGGTTCCCTCAGGGTGTGGGGCGGCCTGAGCGAGGGGCCTGTGGTGGTTTGCAGGCCGGCCACGCCCCCTGGCAACCCAAGTGGAGGCCCTGGTATCTGGAATTTATTTTCCTTCTACAATTGAAACTTTGTAGCCTGGAGCGGAGCCAAGCCTGGGGCTCCCTCCAAGGCCAGCAGCCATTTCTGTTGGGGTTATAATTGAAACTTTGTTGCCTTAAGCGGGTGGGCCCGGGCCAGGGTGTGCGGAAAGCTTTGCTTCCCCTGTTGCCGGTGGCAACCCTGGCCTGCTCTCTCAAGCTCCAGTCTTCCGCCGTTTGTTTGAATTTGTTTACCTTCTATAATTGAAACTTTGTAGCTTGAGTGGAGGCTTAGGCCTGGCAAGGGCAGGTGGAAAGCTTGGCTTCCTCTGTTACCTAGGAAGCCTTGCTCTCTGTGGCTGTAGCCATCTTGGTTTGGGTTAATTTGCATACTCGCTCTGATTGGATGGTGGACGTGGCTTGTGGGCGTGGCTTGTGGGTGTGTCGGAGGTATGGTCAATTTGCATATTTGTCTATTATTAGATAGGAGTCTATTATTAGATAGAATCCTAATGCCAGTCCATATCTTTACCCAAATGTGCAAACAAATCCCAAAAGATTCACAACTTCTAGGAGTCATTTAGCCCAAGCTGTAGAGAGTCTAACATGGGATTTATGACAGACCTTGACTCCAAGTTGGTTCTCAATAAATTCTGATCTTGCCCCGGTTTGGCTCAGTGGATAGTGCATTGGCCTGCAGACTGAAGGGTCCTGAGTTAATTCCAGTCAAGGGCACCTGCCAGGGTTGTGAGCTCAGTCCCCATTAGGGGGCGTGCAGGAGGCAGCCAATGATTCTCTCTCATCATTGATGTTTCTATCTCTCTCCTCCCTTCCTCTCTGAAATCAATTAAAAATATATATTTTTTAAAAATTCTGATCCTTGCCCTAGCTGGTTTGGCTCAGTGGATAGAGTGTCAGCCTGCGGACCTAAGGGTCCCGGGTTTGATTCCGGTCAAGGGCACATGCCCAAGGTTGCGGGCTCAATCCCCGGTGGGGGGCATGCAGGAAGCAGCCAATCAATGATTCTCTCTCCTCATTGATGTTTCTATCTCTCTCTCCCTCTCCCTTCCTCTCTGAAATCAATAAAAATGTATTTTTTAAAAAAATTCTGATCCTTGAAATTCCAACTTGTCAAAAACTCAGTCCAAGGATGGCAAGTGGTGCCAACTCTGATTGACAGTAACTGGCCATATTGCAAAGGATTGTGAAGATACACCTAAACTCATGGGAATTAGTGCCCAGAGCAATTTGCAATGTCTGTGTAAATGCAGTTTGGCTGAATTTCCCACCCCTGTCTAGTCCTATCTCATTTTTACAGATATAGTACTGAGCTAGAGTGACCAACTGTCCTGGTTTTCCTGAGACTGTCCTATTTTAGCAATGAAACTCCCATGTCCCAGGAAACCACCCTCTCCCGGGCAAAATGGGATGGTTGGTAACCCTAACTGAGGTTCAGAAAGTGATCCATCACACAAGGTCAGGGAGGGAATTGTCAGCAAAGTCAGACCTATAGGCTGATGGTTTTAACAAACACACTCTTTCTGAACAGCAAATATAGAATCAATTCCTTCCAAGGGCATGCTCCTCTGTCCACACCACGCCTGTGTGAATGAATGTATGTTTGTACACAAATAGAGCGGGTATAGATATGGATGTCAACAACCACTATTGTTGGGCCTCCCTCTTTCTCAGAATCTTCCTCTCAGGTCTTTTTCAATTGCAAGCGACAGAAACCCAATTCAAGCAAATAGAGCTAAAAAGGGGTCTGTTTTATTTTAAGTAAATAAATCACAGAGAGAGTCTCTTTTTTGTTCCTCCATTTCTTCTGACTCCTTAATTCTCTCAAGCTCTCTTGATGGCATTAATTTCCTGGCAAAGGATGGGAACAGCCATTTTTCCACTGCCAAGTCATAAAATTCCTGGGAAGGGCTTTGATTGGCCCAGTCTAGGTCACATCCTCTCCCCTCTACCAAATCACTATGTCTAGGCTGATGTGATGACACTGACCAGTTTATGTCATACGCGCTCCCATCCAGACTTGGGAGTCTGGGTTTGACATCCTCAGAGAGAACCTGATGGTTGAAAGAGGAAAAGAGCAGTTTTAGCCAAAGGAAGGAGTGGGAGTGCCTGTGGGCCCACTGAACAGTTTGTATCAGCTACATCTGGCAAAGGATGTCATTTTTATTTTGCTGCCTAAAGGCTCTGATGAAACTGGAGGGGGAAACTCCACATCAGCACAGGCAAAGGGCAGACAAAACCAGGCTTAAAACATCTGCAACTTATTTTGAGAGGTGAGTGAGGCCGCTTCGGTTCCAAGGCACCAAGGCAGAACTAAGTCACTCACGGTAATAGAAGCTTTCATTCATTTGCTGCCTCTACCTCGAGTCTTCCCATTTCGGCTAAGACCTTTGGACACTAGGGCAACACAGTCCTTGTCTAAATGAGAGGCAGACGATGGCTTTGCTTCCAGTCAACAAAGCCTGACTGAAGCCAGTGGTCAGGCGAGCAGTTTCTGCTGTTGACTTCCATTGTAGGAAAAAGGAAAATACCCCAGGTGATACCACTCAGCACCACCATATTCTGTTTAGGTAGACAGTTGTATAAAACTTTCCATTTCTGTCTCTTAAAAATGACCCAGAAAGCAGCGCTCTTAATCCTCAATGGGTCCAGGTGGGGCTCCCAGACCTGCAGCTGATCCTGGTCTTCGGACTCTCGTAATAATTGTTTCTGCCCTGGGAAATGTGGAATAAATAAAAGGTGAAATAACCCCAGAGTGGCTAAGATGCCCAGACTGATACCATGAGCTTGGACAAGGAAAAGCTCAAGGTCAAGGCAAATTTTTTTTTTAGGTTCAAGGGAGCTGGAGAGGAACCATGGGAGTGCAGAGCAGGGCAGAGTACTCTGTCAGCCTCCTGGGGGTGGGAAATGATGTCCTGAGGGAGAGGGATGAGAAAGCCTGCCAGGCCAGGCAACACCACAGACAGCCTTTGGCAACTCCAAGCCACAGGGTAACCCACACTCGGCACTGTCTGGCGTCCAACCAGCCAGGATGACCGGAAAACTAGCCACAGGCTGAAGGAAGTCATCTCCTCAGCTGACCTTTATATACCTTCTTTTTTTTTTAAATTAAATTTTTTCACTTATTTTTAAAACCGATTTAAAGGAAATTAATAAATGAAAGTTTCACCCAGGTCATCTATATTTAGCTCTGTGCTTCTGGCCATCTGGGTTTGGATTAGTAAACCCCTCCACAGCACCCTGCAATCCAGTCAGCTCTGGTAGGGCCGCCAGATGGAAGCCTGAGGGTATTTGTACCTAGAAACACCCTCCTCCTTCCCAAACCTGGCTGAAATCTCTGAAGCTCCACTGCTTGGAGCCTTCCTTTCCTAAGGATTCAGCCAGCCCAGGGCCTCCTTTTCCTCCCCTTCTTGGGTGGGCAGCTGCTCCTGCCCAAGGACTCCCAGACTGATCTGGAGTGGGTGGGCGGGAATGCACTGAACAGGGGATGGGGACCCTCAATTGTCTAGTCCCACTGTGAAGGTCTGAGCTGGGTGCTTCCATGTCCCTCATCTCAGTGAATTCAAGCAGCCACCTTCTAAGGCAGGTCTTCTTGTCCCCATTTGACAAGTGAGGAAACAGAGACTCTGAAAAGGTAAATAAGTAACCATAGGACTGTGACAAGATCCTGTCTCATTAGTGATAACAAAATGGCTTAGCATTGGACTATATCATCTTTGTTCACTCCTCATCATAACACTACAAGTTTGGTATTGTTATTATTCACCCTATTCTACAGATGAGGAAATTGAAGCTCCCAGGAGCTGACGGTCCCAGGGTCATGCTCTTAACCATTCCACTCTAAGGCCTCTGCTGGTGGAGATGCCAAAGGTCTTGCTTTTCTCCCTAGATGAACTGTGAACCCGTGGAGAGCTGTGGCTGGGGTCATTCCTCCTGGAGCACCCAAAACATGCTCCCAAAGGGTCCCCAGTAGGTTGAATAAAGGGGTCCTGTTGTAGGTTTTGTGGCAGGATGTGGCTCTTGCCCTTGATGGTGATGCATTCCTGTCCCCCAGTCCAATTGTTTGTCCCTCTTTGACTTGGAAGGTCAAGTCCTAGATGTCCTGCCTCCCCCAAGTCCAGGAGAAAGATTGGCTTTATCCAGATCTGGTGTCAGCAGCTACTTACATCTTCCTCTCCTTGAAGTGGGAGTGAAGTCCTCCTAGGTCCCCGAGACTCTGGTGCATTTTTTCTAAGGAAACCCTTTCCCTTCAGTAACTGAGAAAATATTGTACCATCTTGAAGTTGAAATAGGATCTGAAGCCACAAATGAGACCTGAAGGGGGTGGGAGAGAGGGAAATTAGTGGCTGGCACAGTGCCTAAAGCCCTACCTCTACCCAGCTTCTAGTTTCTGGATGGAGATGGGCCTAAGTCCAGGATGAGGGTGTCATCTGTCTGACTAAGGCAGTTTCCTGAGCCTTAAAGAATTCTTTTCTGAGATATAATTTACATACCATAAAATTCACCCTTAGACCCTTAAGAATGTCCCCTCCCAAGAGGTTCTCCCGCCTCTTAGCTCCCCTGCTACCCTCCCCCACAAGCACAGCCATTCCAGAGGGAGAGGAAAGCAGAAAAGGAGCAAGTTTCCCCAGAATAGCATTTCTTCAGTGTTGGGATCAATAAACCCGTTTGCTTAAAAGGAACCAGATGATTTCATCCTTGTAATTACAAGTTTGACGTTTGCAAATCTTGCCCAGGCTCCAAAGAAACCTCTTTGTCATGGGAAGCGAGAGGTTTGTCTGGGTGCCTGGGGATGGGGACTGAGCCTGGTGTGGTGGGAAGAAGGCCAGGCTGGGTCAGGAGGCCTGACTGACCACCTTTGAGGGCTACTTTAGACTTGCTCCCCTTTCCCTTAATTTTCTGGTGGGTGATGAGAAACAGACTAGACTAGGGAACTAGAGAATGACAGTGGTGAGCTCTAACCACACTGCCCCCTCCCCCAAGCCTCTGATTTGTCTGTGGCAGAAAGGCAAAGGTGCTCAGCTTAGCACTCATGACCCCCTGACAGTCTTTACTTTCCTTTCTAATCCCATCTCCCATCACTTCTCTCCATGGCACCCTGCAATCCAGTCATACTCGCCTGCTTGCATTTCCCACATGCTTCAGGGCCTTTGCTTTTACTGCTCTCTATCTAGCATGACTTTTTCCTATTTCTCAGCTGGGAAAACTCACACTTTTTCTTTAAATATGAGTCCAGGGGCTTTTGATTGTCATCCACAGAGTGATGCCCCACAGCATCCCTCATTCTAGCATTTGGGTCCATACAATGTACCAGGGAGAGGGTCAACACACCTAGGTCACTGCAACACCCTGGGTTCTGGGAGGATTTGGCTCCCCACTAATTTGTGATCTATGAACCAGAAGGTCGCAGTTTGATTCCCAATCAGGGCACATGCCCAGGTTGTGGGCTGGATCCCCAGTGTGGGGCATGCAGGAGGCAGCTGATCAATGATTCTCTCTCATCATTGATGTTTCTATCTTTCTCTCTCCCTTCCTCTCTGAAATCAATGAAAACATATATTTTTAAAACTGTGCAGCCTTCATAGTGTTTTTTAAGTTGTTTTAATTATTTAAAACTTGTGGTGTCTTTTGGTAGAAAATTTAGGAAATATAGGAAAAGAAGAGAGTCCTACCACCTCCAAACAATCATTGCTAACATTTCAGTATATTTTCTTTGGCCTCCTTCCATTCACATTTCCTCACATAGTTATGACATACTATATATACAGTTTTGAATGCTCCATTATCCTAACCCTATGGCATAAATATTTTCCCATGTAATCATATAAAACTCCTAATGGCACCTTGGCCAATCGCCTATTGTTGGGCATTTATTTTTGTTGCTTCCTATTATTCACTGCTATAAAATAAGCTTCTGTGAACATCATGATGCTTAAAGCTTTTTCTTAAAAGTTTTGGATAGTGGTTCCAGAAGTAGAACCACCATGTCAAAAGGTATGGGCATTTTAAGGTTCCTGATACTTGTGAACAAATTTGTCTCTTCTTGAGTCTTAAAAATCAGTTCCCTCCTCCCTACATTTCTCTTCTCAGCATCTCAGACACAGGAAATGCCAACCAAGAATAAACCAAGACCTGCAGATAGAGATCAATAGATCAATAAAGGAGGTTGAATAATTCAACATTCACTTCTAGCTCATTATCAACTCTGGAATCCAAATGCATTCTTTTTTACCTTATTTCCTTTTGTCTCCCTCTTGATGATACCTTGACACTCTGCCCTGTTCCTGGATTCTTCAAATTTCCTAAGCCCTAAGCCATCCTGGCAGGCCAGGTTTCCCATCAGGCTGTAATATTGGCTTGTAAATAGGCCATCAGAATTACTAGCCATGGCCACCTCACCCGCCTGCTTTCCCTCTAGATATACTAGCACAATTAATAAAGCAAACAATAAGCATTTGAGATCTTGCTTTCCAGCAATGTTATCAGTTTGTCTCAAATAAAAGTATAAGAAGTTTAAAAAAATAAAGCAAAAATAATTTCTTTCCTCTAGATCAGGGGTGGGGAACCTTTTTTTCTGCCAAGGGCCATTTGGGTATTTATAACATCATTCTCAGGCCATACGAAATTATCAACTTAAAAATGAGCCTGCTCTATTTGGTCAAACATTGAATTAACTCACCCCTAATGCCTTGGCAGGGCCAGGCCAAATGATTTATTGGGCTTTATACAGCCCACGGGCCCCATGTTCCCCACCCCTGCTTTGGATGATACTTCTGAGTGAATGGGCAAGGAGTTCAGTTTCAGGCTTGGCTAACTTCCTCCATCTAGCTTGCTTCTTTCCTCTTTCTCAGCCTGGCAAATTCATACTCTTTCATTAAGTGTGGGTCCAGAAGCCTCTGAGAAACCTTTTCCACTGTACTGGGCAGACTGATTGGCCCACAGAATCCCCTCACCAATGCCTTTCGTAGAGACTGAACCCAACCTCCTCAAAGGCACCCCACAGTCTTGATAGCTTTCCTAGCCTCACCTTAAGCTAAGGTCATCTTGCTCCCTCCTGCCCAAGGCGAGCTCCCAGCATGCCTTACAACTTAAGTAGTATTGGAGATTGAGATGGACACAAAGATGCCATGGATAGGCTGGAGGGAGTACATTGGACTGCTAAGACTGCCTAATGTGGATGTTTTGGGTTAGGTGGTGACGGAACAATCACCCAATCACAGCCTTCTCTGAGGCACGTGTGGTATAAGGGTGTGTAGGTGGCAAGCCCAGAGGAGGCAGGCATGGAGTTCACCTTATATCCAGGAGCTCATTCACATTGTAAACCAGGTAAGTGGTGCTCCCTGGAGGTGTGTGCTGCAATATTCTTCTGCCATACCCAGGTGCTATGAGAGGGAAGCCTGTGCCACCCAGGATAACGGATCCCATATCCAGGCAGTTTCCCTGCTTTTCCCATTAGACTCCACTACCAAAGTTTGTTTGGGTATGGTTATATCCTCATTCTTGAGAAAATTATTCTTTTTCCCAAATCTGCTGAGTTTTGTAGATATATTAGTTACCTAGAAACCAGGCAAGGTCATGATTTCTTCTGCCAGAGAGGATCAGAGAGGCCAACTAAATGTCTGAGATCACACAGCAGTGCGAACAGTTGTATTTGAACCCATGACCCCTGCCCATCAGCAGTCTTTACTAGCAATGCAGAATCCCATGATTCTAGAGCAACAAATCAATGGTGGCACCTCTGGCAGGTGCTGAAAGGCCCAGCAACAAGGCCAGAGTTTTGGAGCCGTGGGTCTGGGGGGTCTCTAGAACAGCCTTGGAATCTACCAGTCCTTCCCCGAGGCTAGAAGAGCTGCTCCTTAGGAAAGAGACGTGAATCAGCCAGAGGCACCTCTATCAGCTTTTGATGAATATTCCTGCCACTGGTGCTAATTTCCTGAAAGGCTTTTCTTCCACCTTCAGGCTCCCCATTAAAAGGGTTCTTGCTCCTTCACTGCAGGAGATCCATAATGATCACCCAGTGGCTCCTTGGTGAGGTCACAGGCATGCTCTCCCACAGCGCCTGTGGCTGAACGGGAGTGAATAGGAGTCCTGGACCACAGATGGAGGAGACTGGGTTGGAGTAGTGTCCCCCGATAGGCATTGTTACCAGCACACGGCTGAGGAGAACCGGGCCCAGAGAGGCAAAGGGCCAGGAGGGACAGGCCCAGACAGGAACACACTCAGAGGGACAGGCCTAGACAAGAACACGACGCTCCCAAGTTCTGCCTAAAAGAGGCATGCTGAAGTCTGCTTCATGAGGTCATCTGATCTCAGCCTCTGAGTTCTTTCAGGGCTCAGATGGGCCTTCCTCCCCTTCTGATTTGCTCACCGACAAATAGGCACAAACCCAATTCCTTGTGGCCATGGAGCTATCACTGTGATTACAGAGGGTCAGTGGTGAGAGGCTGGAGTGCTGTCTTGATTGGCTTTCTCTGGGGGCGAGGGGGAGTGGAGGGGCTTCCCCAGCCAACACCTAGCCTGTCTTTACACCTACCCTGGATTTTATTTTATTTCTTTATTGATTTCAGAGAGGAAGGGAGAAGGAGAGAGAGATAGAAACATCAATGATGAGAGACAATCATTGATCGGCTGCCTCCTGCACGCCCCCCACTGGGGATCGAGCCCGCAACCCAGGCACGTGCCCTTGGCCAGAATCGAACCTGGGACCCTTCAGTCCGCAGGCCGGCGCTCTATCCACTGAGCCAAGCCGGCTAGGGCCCTGCCCTGGATTTTATGAACTTATTTGCTCTACACCACTCTCCCTTGGTCTCCCCCTTTCTACTCTCTCTGCCAGTTACTCCTTAACCTCAAAGAGCCTTCTGGAAGATAAGTCTGACCAGGACATGTCCCTCCCATGGCTCCTCAATGCCTCGTGGTAGAGTCCATGATCCCTCTTAGACTTCCTGTGGGGGCCGTTCTGACACAGAGCTGCTGGGATGGAGCAGGCTAATTCCTGCCTCTAGGCCTTTGCTGTACCCTCTGGCAGACAAGGCTTCCCCTCCATTTCCTCCACGATTTCCCACTGGTCCTTTCAGACACTCCTCCGGAAGCCTTCCCTGTCTCCCCGCCCCAACCCAAGTTAGATCATCTCCTCTGTGCGCCCACCACCACCTTCTGAGTGCCCAGGTACTGCCCTCATCCAGCCTGAACAGCCCCCAGCACTGTCTTGGCTCTCTGTTCATGTGCCGGTCTGGCCCTGTGTCTACCTGCTTCTGTTTTCCTTCCTCACCTCCTTACTATCTTAGCAGATCAGTCCACTGTCTCTTTCATCTCCCTCTGTTCTTTTTGTTAAGGTAAAAACATTCAAACCTGCCCTAGCCGGTTTGGCTTAGTGGATAGAGCATCAGCCTGCGGACTAAAGTGTCCCAGGTTCGATTCTGGCCAAGGGAACATGCTCGGGTTGCGGGCTCGATCCCCCCCCAGTAGGGGACGTGCAGGAGGCAGCCAATCAATGGTTTTCTCTCATCATTGATGTTTCTATCTCTCTAGCTCTCTCCCTTCCGCTCTGAAATCAATAAAAATATTTTTAAAGCCCTAGTCCAGGGGTCCTCAAACTTTTTAAACAGGGGGCCAGTTCACTGTCCCTCAGACCGTTGGAGAGCCGGACTATAGTTTAAAAAAAAACTATGAACAAATTCCTATGCACACTGCTAAGTTGGCTGCTAAGCAGGATAGGCAGCGGCGGCAAAAACATCCGGTGGGCCGGATAAATGTCCTCGGCGGGCCGCATGTGGTCCGCGGGTTGTAGTTTGAGGACCCCTGCCCTAGCTGGTTTGGATCAGTGGATAGAGCGTCAGCCTGCAGACTGAAAGGTCCCAGGTTCGATTCCGGTCAAGGGCATGTACCTTGGTTGTGGGCACATCCCCAGTAGGGGATGTGCAGGAGGCAGCTGATCGATGTTTCTCTCTCATCGATGTTTCTAACTCCCTCCCCCTCTCCCTTCCTCTCTGTAAAAAATCAATAAAATATATTTTAAAAATATATTTTTAAAAATTCAAACCTGTAAAGAATTTTTGTGAGTTTATCTGAGCCAAACTGTTGACAATTGCTGGGAAGCAGAATCTCAATGGATTGGGATAATGCTCTGGAGAACAGTGGTTTTTCACCTATTTTTATTTATTTATTAATATACTAGCAGCCCGTGTGCACGAAGATTCGTGCAATAGACCTTCATTCACCTGGCTGCCTGCACCAGTTTTCTGCCGGCACCGGGGACCCAGGCCTTGGCTGTGGCCACCGCCTTCTGCCTTCTTTCAGGGTCGGGCTTGGCCCCAGGTGGCGGCCTTGGGCTCAGCCGCACCCAGCGTCCCTGCTAAGGATCTTAGGAGCCGACCCCCTGGTCGTTGACTGCGATCCGTGCAGGCTCCCTGCTGGTGCCCAAGGCCAGGAAAGCCTCCGCCTGAGGCTTTCCTTGCCTTGGGCTCTGCCGCACCCCAACATCCCTGCGACGGTTTCCTGGTGGGCGTGGCTTGTGGTGTAGCGAAGGTACGGTCAATTTGCATATTACTCTATTATTAGGTAGGATTTTTACTGATTTCAGAGAAGGGGAGGGAGAGAGAGATAGAAACATCAATGATGAGAAAGAATCATTGATTGGCTGCCTCCTTGCATGCTCCATACTGGGGATTGAGCTCGAAATCCGGGCATGTGCCCTTGACTGGAATCAAACCTGGGACCCTTCAGAACGCAGGTCAATGCTCTATACACTGAGCCAAACTGGCTAGGGCTTTATTTTTTTATTTTTTATTTTTTTTAAAATATTTTATTGATTTTTTACAGAGAGAGAGGGATAGATAGTTAGAAACATCAATGAGAGAGAAACATCGATCAGCTGCCTCTTGCACACCCCCTACTGGTGCCCGAAACCAAGGTACATGCCCTTGACCGGAATCAAACCTGGGACCCTTTAGTCCACAGGCCGACGCTCTATCCACTGAGCCAAACCGGTCTCGGCCTGGCTAGGGCTTTACCTATTTTTATACATTAAAATCAAAGGAGGAGACAGATGGGTTACATGATATTCATTGGTGATAGATTAGAGAGGCGGGAGAAAGCCAAGTGTGTGGGGGAACCTCTGGGATTGGATAAAGAATAAAATGATAGACATACTTCTTTTACTTAGGTGGGTACAGGATAGTTTATAGTCAACAATTAACATAACAACAACAAGGAAGAAATTTGTAATATCTGTCCTGGCACCCAGGGCATTTGGTTGTGCCCTGAGGGATCCAGAAAAAAGGGAAGCTACAAGTTACCCAGACATTTCAAGGATATGTTATGTATATGCAAAAAGACAATAAGTTCAGTTAAGATAAAGATTGACCTTGTCAGGGAAGATACCGGCGTAGGAGGTGACTACCCACCATAACAGCTTTTAGTTCAAGTTTAATTTCAGACCATCCTTTAGGTCTTTGAGTTTGCAAGACTGCCATGCAGGCCTCCCCTGAGCTTGCCAGGTTACATGTGGCCTATTTCATCCACACTTTCCTCATGTTTTAATCAAACACACTTCCACTTCCTTCCATGAAGGACTCAGGTGATGTCTTTGTGTCCCTTCCTCACTCAGTCCTCGAAGCCCGATTTCTTTCTTTCTTTTTTAAAACATATTTTTATTGATTTTAGGAAGGAAGGGACGGGGAGAGAGAGAAATATCAATTATGAGAGAGAATCATTGATTGGCTGTCTCCTGCACACCCCCTGTTGGGGATCAAGCCCGCAACCCAGGCATGTGCCTTGACTGGAATAGAACCCAGGACCTTTCAATCCACAGGCTGACACTCTATCCACTGAGCCAAATCAGCCAGGGCCAGAGCCCAATTTCTTGCAGGCACTCTCTCTGTCTCCACACAGTTAATGGCATTGGTACATTGAAAGGGGAGTTCTCACTCCTTTAGAGAAGTGATCCCCTCTTCCTCACAGAAAGTCTGACCCAGAATGGCTTGAGGAAAGTTCTACAGCACACAGCAAGCCCCCAGCCCTTCCCTACCAAGGTCAGACCTGAAAGAGGTGGGGAAAGAGGGGGTGGTACCGAAAAAAAGAAAAAAAAGAAAAGAAAAAAAAAGGCCACCCTCAACCCATGCCACTACCTCCAGGACCTCTAACCCAGCCCCTTGTGGCACTGTTGGGGGAAACAAATATTTTACAGCAGATTTCTTTGGTCAGCCTCATTTGTGGACCTTCTAAACTGGATCTTCTCTGACAGCTTCTTCCCTTCTAGAAACTTCAGCCTCACTCAGAGTGTTTCCTGGGTATAGGCCCACCTTGTCCCCCACTACAAGGTCCCAATGAGTCCAGCCTGGGCCGGAAAGAGGCCAGTGGGGAAGGGGAAGCCTTGAAGCGGTGGTAGCTGCACCCCCCTGCTCCCTCTTGCAGCCCCTCTTTCATTTACCTGATGCCTCCTTGGACCTCGTTCTTTCTCTTAGCTTAAGGTCCCAGCCAAGCCCCCGGAGCCTCTGCCCGGTAGTCTGTGGGCTCCTGGAGGCCAGGACTGATCCCTCTGGGTCTCCCAGAGCCCACAGGTGAGTGAATGAGGCTGTGCAGGGCATGGACCCAGGGAAGAAGTCCATGCATTCTCTGACCAGTGATGAGCACCTGTGGCCCTACCCTGCCCATCCACCCTGCTGCCCACCTCCCAACCGAGGGTCTCTAAGGCCAGGCCCTGCCATGGCCACCAGGAGGGCACTGCTCTGGGCGTGGCCAGCTCAAGTCTAGCCTTGGAGGTCCTGAAGTCAGGAGGACCATGAGGCCATTAAGAGGACTTGGGCAGAGTCCTGAGCGCCCCAGTCGCCTGCCTGAGACTGGGGCTGCCCCGCTCCCACGCTCCCAGGGCGCAGGAGCCCTCATAGGGAGGGAGGCCCCATCCCGCTTGCCCCCACCTCCCAGCGTCGCCGTTTCAGCTCCCGGCGCCCCGCGTCCGCCAGGGCTTTGGCCCCGCGCCAGGCAGCTGGATCCATCACTGCCGTTGGCTGGAGGCCGGCCGGCGCGTCCCCCGGGGCTCCCAGGCGGCCGGCGCTGGCCGCCAGGCAGGGAGGGCGGCGGGCGAGGCTGTGGCAGGAGCTTGGGGGCGGGAGGCGGCCGGGGCGCTTCGGGGGCTGCGGTCAGAGGGGGTACCGCGCAGGGGCCGCATCTCCCGCACTAATTGGCCCTTCCCCAGCCGCCTCGGCCGGTAATTGCTGCTGGAGGGGGGGACTGGGGCTGGCGGGGTGTTGGAGGAGAGGAAGGGGCGCTGCTTCCGGAGCGGGGAATCAAGCTCAGCAGGAGCTGAGCCGAAGAGGCCCTCAGGAGTCGAGTTTGCTTGCTGTTCCTCCGCCAGCTTGGCTCGGGGAGGCAGGGGGAGGAGGGACGAGAGGAGGGGCTTCATCCACGTGGAGGCCCTGGGAGCCGGTAAAAATGGGGAAAGGCGACAAAGGTGTGTGTGTGTGTGTGTGTGTGTGTGTGTGTGTGTGTGTGTGTTGTGGGCGGGGCTTCACCAAGATCCAACCAGTTGGGAAGGGGGGGGTCGTGGTAGTGGCTTTAGGATTGGGGTGGCTGTTGGGTGACCCCAGTACTGACAGAAAGATAGGGTGGAGACTGGAAGGCGGGAAGGAGAGGGTAGGAACCAGGGCTGTGAGAGGCGGTGCCAGCCCACCATCCAGTCTGCCCACCCGAGTTGGAATTGCTAGAGGAGGTCCTAGGGTTCCCCGAGAGTCTTTTCTGATCCTGGCATCTGCTGCAGCCTGGTTGGGTCCTGAGTGAGGCCCGGCTCCTGGGCTCCTGCTCAGCGGCACTCCCTCTGATGTGGGGAAGGATTGCCTTTAGGCAGGTGGCTGGCCTGGAGGGAAAACTGAGGGATGCTCAGAAGCAGGCTTGGACAAGCTTGGAGTCAGACCCCTGGACCCCCGCAGGTCAGGATGTTCCCTGCAGACACGGGGGTGAATCAAGGCCTTGGGACATTCCTATCTGCCCCCTGAGGGTAGGAGGTCAGGTCAGAATCCTGGTGGGCTCAGAGCCATGCTCTCTGCTTTCATCCCAGGCCAAGATGCTGAGCCTGCTTTGAGCACAGGCTTCTCTCTCCAGGACCTTGGCCTCACCCTACAATCTGGCCTCTAAGGACACCCCTTCCCACTTGTCAGACATGTCTTTAGTGGATCGGATGAGGCCTTGGTCTCCCTCCAAAAGCAGGATGCCAGGTGATTCAGGGGAGGAGTCACCTGGTGCTATGTATCAGAATCTCAGATCCGGCCCAGCCAAGACTCTTTCCAAACATCCTTCTTGTTGCCATTGTCATCATCATTATCATTATTCCTATTGTATAGGTAAGGAAACTGGGACCCAGAATGGAGAAATGACTTGGCCAAGGCCCACAGGACACTGCCACAGAGGGACAGTGGCTTATTACTTGAAGGAAATAAGAGGGGGAGAACAAAGGATGGGGGCCTATGCTCATGCAGTGTCCTCTGTGTAGAATGCCCTTTCTCGCATTGTCAATCAGGTGAACTCCTAGTTATCCTCCAAAATTCAGCTCATCCCCTTCTAATATGCCTTTTTGGATGTGCCAAACTCCTACAGAGCCAGACTCCTGCAGCCTCTTGCGTGAGACCAACCTGCCCAGCCTTATAGCAGACAGGGACCTGGAGTCTGCTCTGAGAGGCAAGGACCTGCCTGAGCTCATGGAGGGACACAACCTGGAGCCTGGCTCCCAAGGACTGCCTTGGCAGCCCACAGGTGGGCTTACCCCATGGCCTGGAGGTGGCCTGGGTTTGGGTTGTAGAGTAAGAAGCTCAGACCTGAGCCTGCCCTCACGGAACATCTGGTTCAATGAGGAGATGATTGAGGACTTCCCACGGCCCACCTGTATTTCTGGTGGCCCTAACAGGGGCAGTCCCAACACTGGCGTCAGAGTTCACAGGTGTCATTAGGCTCTCTTGCTGCTGCAGCCAATGCTCTCTCTTTCTTAGAGCTCTGGCCTGGCATTTCTAGTCTTCTCTCCCCTCACCTGCTCCCCAGAGCCAGGCTGAGACCAGGTGCGCTCCAGCTGGCCACATGGAGGTCAGGGCACTGCCCTGCAGGAATGAAGGTCCTGGAGACCGAGGCACAGGTGAGGCTCTGGAAGGCTTGGAAGGGCCAGGAGCCTCACTCAGGTTTTGGTGTGAGGGTCACAGAGAGTCAGTCACGCTGGGAGTCAGATTCCTCCTGGCTCTCAGGTGGTGACTTTAGGCAGCTCCCATCCCAGGGGATGGTCCTGACAGAGGCTGGCCACCAGCTCCCAGATGCTTGCTCCGGCTCTGCCTCATCCTTTGTCTGCCACACAGAGGTCCCCTCGGGAGATGGGGCCAGGCAGAGGGGATGGGACCAGCCACCTGTCAAGCTCTCTGAGAGCCCTGTGGTGATTCTGCATCTGCTCTGAGGGTGGCTTGGTCTCCTAGGAGGCCTGAGGGGCCCAGGGCTCCCACCACTGCTCACCTCATCTAATGGGAGTTATGACTGGGCTTAGTCCCTTTTTAAAAAAATATATTTTTATTGATTGCAGAGAAGAAAGGCAGGAGAGATAGAAACATCATTGATTGCTGCCTCCTGCATGCCCCCTACTGAGGATCGAGCCTGCAACCCTGGCATGTGCTCTGACCAGGAATCAAACCATGACCTCCTGGTTCATAGGTCGACACTCAAGCACTGAGCCACATTGGCCAGGCAGATCAAATTCAGTATTCACTTCCTTGGGGACTCAGATGGTGTGGGGTGTAATGGGCCTAGAGACTGGCGAGAAGGATGGCCTGGATACTGACCTCCATGGGTAGGAAGACTCAACCCTGCATGTCCCCCTCACCAGCAGCCCCAATCAGTGGGGGTGAGACCCTGGAGTCTGATTGGGGCAGCATTGTGCACACTGATCATTTCCATATCCAGGCCTGAAGCACAGAGGGGGCTCGTGCCAGCATCTGAGTGAACAGCACTAATCCCTGTCATCTCTCTGTGGGCTGTGCTGTGCAAAGCCCCTCACTCTAAGCCTGCCTTGCCAGCCTTGCTACTTATTAGAATCCCAGTCCCTCACCCTATGTCAGCCCCTAGACCTCCACTCCAGCAGTTGGAAAAAACTCACTCAATATGAGAGCATATTCTGGAGGGTGAAGGACAAGCAATCTGGAGGCCAATAGACTTGGGAATGAGTCCTGGCTCTGTCCTCAGTCTCTCTGTGGCCTCAGCAAGGTGCTTCTCCTCTCTGATTCTCAGTTTTCTCATCTGTAAAGTGGGGATCCATTCAGGACCCCGGAGGACTGTGCAGAGACCTGAGGGAGAGGATGGATGTCAAGGCTCCTGGAATCAGAAGAGGCTCGCTCAGGGACAGTAGGGAGGGGCAACTGCACATCAGGAGACACGCAAGTGGGTAATGATGCCCTTAAGGCATGAGGGGTTCTGGGGCTGATGGACAGGGAGAAGAAAGAGGGATGTGTGGGGACCACTATTTCCAAGTAAAAGAGCTGGTGTCCCCTGCCAAGTTTCTTTCTATTCTTGGAATAGTCTTTCAGGGCCTGGACAAGATGGACAGGGAACTGGGGAGGGTTAAGAGGGAGTGGGTCTAAAATCCAAGAGGAGGGGCTGCAGGCAGAGTGGGAGAGGGGCTTGGATGATGGCTTCCCTGAGAACTAAGAGGGCCACTTTGCTGAGAGGGCACTCAGCCTGTCATTCAAAACATCATGGGGCTCCATCTGCTACCACTTCTGGGCAGACAGGCCCAAGTGTTAAAGTGGAAGAGGCCCTTGCCAAAGTTATGATGACATCCCCTAATATCCCTAATTCGTCCATCTTTAAGTTGTAGTCAGGGAACCATATGATTTTTTCAGACAGTGTGGTTGAAGTTTGTGTCCACACCTATACCAGGAAGCATTTTTATAGCATTTTCTGTGTGTAAGACACTGTTCTAGGCACCTTACAGTTAATGATCATTCAATGCTCACAGCGGATCTGTGAAGGGGAACACTATCATTGTTCCCATTTAACAGATGGGAAAACTAAGGAACAAAGAAGCTAAATAACTTGTTCAAAGATACACATCCAGTACATTGTGGAACTTGATGGAACCCTATTTGTGTGTGTGTGTGTGTGTATGTGTAAAACTAAGTTTGGCCTGGGTATAGACACTCTTGTCTGTGTCTACTGGGAGAAGCTGCCAGTACCTTCTCACTGTCTGGGTCCAGGTGTGCACATCTGATCCTGCAGTACCCCCTGGTGGTCACACACTCACACTGCTCACAGGGCCCTACTTGTGATAGCACCAGAGAGGCTACCCTGGGTTCACCAATCTCTGCCCTGCAGGCCCTAACCCAGGCGTCCTCAAACTACGGCCCGCGGGCCACATGCGGGTGTTTTTGCCATTTTGTTTTTTTACTTCAAAATAAGATATGTGCAGTGTGCATAGGAATTTGTTCATAGTTTTTTTTTTTAAACTATAGTCCGGCCCTCCAACTGTCTGAGGGACAGTGAACTGGCCCCCTGTTTAAAAAGTTTGAGGACCCCTGCCCTAACCCATCTGAGTTTGTGGGTTCCCCTTGGCTTGCTCCCCTTAGTTCTGCATGGCTGCTAGGTTCTCAAGGCAAGGCCATCAGTCGGTCCAGGGTATATGTTGGGGGTGACTTTCTCCTGGAGGCCCACTTTCTTAGAGGATTCTCAAGTGACAGGGCAGAAGCAGGGCGCTGCCCTGCAGGCAGATTCCTATTAACAACGCAAATCCCCTCTGTGGGGAAGATGTGACTTAAGAGCCAGACTTCCTGTGTTCAAATCCTGGCTCTGCCAAGTTCTGGCTGTGTGACCTTGTACAAGTTACTTTACAACTTTGGGCCTAGTTTTCATCCATAAAACAGTGATGACTAACTGGAACCACCTCACTGGCTGGAAGAAAAGTTTTATGTGTGAAAACATGAGGCATGGAAGCAAAGCCAAGAAAGTCTGTTCTTAGGGAAAGAGTCTGTCAGGGTATCTGTCTCCCTGCTGGCTTGGGAGATTGCTCACTCCAAGGAAGGACAGGACTAGTTTCTGAGCCTCAGTGTCAGGAACATAGCTGGCTGGGAGCAGGGGGTGGGAGGATGGGTGGAGAGAATGAGACACTAGTAAACATTTGCTAATTCAAACAGTTGGGAGTACTGGCTGAAGGACAGGGCAAAGGTCATGGCTAGACAACATGCCAGGTCCTTTCCTGGCATCTGGAGCTGGAGAGCTTTCTGATCAAATTTCTCTCCTGCCAAGAATAACGAGGCAGCTTTCTGAATCTGCTCCTTTAACCTTGATCCTTGGGGTGGAGGTGGGGGTGTGGAGAGAGCAACAGGGAACCAATCACAATAAGATACCACTACAGCCCTAACTGGTTTGGCTCAGTGGATAGAGCGTCAGCCTGCGGACTGAAGGGTCCCAGGTTCGATTCCGGTCAAGGGCATGTACCTTGGTTGCGGGCACATCCCTGATAGGGAGTGTGCAGGAGGCAGCTAGCTGATCTATGTTTCTCTCTCATTGATGTTTCTGACTCTCTATCTCTCTCCCTTCCTCTCTGTAAAAAAATAAAAATAAAAAAAGATACCACTACACCCATTAAAATTAATCAAATGTAGAAGACATAAGACCAAGTGTTGGCAAGGGTACAGAGCATTTAGAACCCTTATCTGTGGCTGGTAGGGATGCAAAAATGGCAGTCATTTTGGATAACAGTTTGGCATTTGTTTAAGAAATGTGTTAGTAGGTTTTTTTTTTCTTTTTAATATATATATTTTTATTTTTTTAAATATATTTTTTATTGATTTTCCACAGAGAGGAAGGGAGAGGGATAGAGAGCCAGAAACATCGATGAGAGAGAAACATCTACCAGCTGCCTCCTGCACACCCCCCACCGGGGAGGTGCCCAAAACCAATGTACATGCCCTTGACCGGAATTGAACCTGGGACCTTTCAGTCCGCAGACCGACGCTCTATCCACTGAGCCAAACCGGTTTCAGCATCTTTTTAATATATTTTTATTGATTTCAAAGAGGAAGGGAGAGAGAGACAGAAACATCAATGATGAGAGAGAATCTTTGACCAGCTGCCTCCTGCATGCCCCCTACTGGGGATGGAGCCCTCAACCTGGGCATGTGCCCTTGACCAGAATTGAACCTGGGACCCTTCAGTCCACAGGACGCCCGACGCCCTATCCACTGAGCCAAACCGGCTAGGGCAACAGTTTGGCATTTTTATTTAAAAGTTAAACATACACTCACCATATGACCCATCAATTCCACTCTTAGCTATTTACTCCAAAGAAATGAAACTCCAAAGAAATGAAAGCATACTTTCATACAAAGACTCATCTAAAAATGTTCATAGCAACTTTGAGTGGATAAAATGTGGCATATTGTATATGGAATACTACTACTCAGCAAAGAAGACTGGTTGGTTGAATCTCAAAAACATTATACTAAGTGACAGAAGTCAGTAAAAAATGATTCCATTTCTATGACATCCTAGGAAAGACAAACTATAGTAACAGAAAGAAATTCGGTGGTTGCACGGGATCAGGGTCAGGACAGTGACTGACTGCAAAGGGGCATGAAACAACGTTTTGGAGCAATAAAAGCATTTTAAAACTTGATGTGATGGTGCTTGTGTGTCTTATACATTTACCCAAATTTATCAAATTGTACACCTAAAATGGGTGAATTTAATTGTATGTAAATTAGTCTACAATAAAACTGTTAAAAAAAAGATTACTGAGACGAGTCCTAAAAACGAGTCCTGGGAACCCACTATTTTTTATTTATTTTTTAATTTCAGAGAAGAAGGGAGAGGGAGATAGAAACATCAATGATGAGAATCATTGATTGCATGGCCCCACACTGGGGATCGAGCCTGCAACCTGGGCATGTGCCCTGATGGGAGGTTGCAGGGGGAATCGAACTGTGTCCTCCTAGTTCACAGGTTTACACTCAACCACTGAGCCATGCCAGACAGGTTTTGAAAAGTATATATCTGCAAGACTGAAAAACGTACCAATACATGCATGCCACAGGTGCTCAATATATGCTGTCAGGATGCAGGGGAAGCCTTATGCACCAGTCAGTGTTTCACTAATAAGGAAAGCTCTTTGCCAAGTTCAAGTTAGCCTAGGCTTAAAGTTATCCTTGTCTGCCATCAGGTGGCCACACTGGGTAGTGCAGGAATCTTCATTCTTTAAGCCCAATTTCAAGAAGCTCCATGGTTGGGGCTTACTAGTAAATGCAGTAAGGAAAGAAGGCTTTCCTCCTGGGAAACCTAGTGCATGGAGAGGGTAAGTTGATCAGAAGTAGGAGCATGGAGGGAGTCCTGGGTCTATGAGAAGAGAGATACAGCCTCTTATTGACAGAGAGAAAGTGCCTTGGTGGAACAGAGAAGCCAAATGAACACAATTTGCACACTGGAATAAACCGTGAGAGAGGGTGTATTTTTTTTGGGGGGGGGGAGAGGGAGTTTAGGGAAAACAATAAGTAGGAAAACTAATCATGTAGATGCCCACAGTGAGTTGGGGAATGCTCAGCAGAGGGGGGCGATGGGGTGGGGGTAGTTGACTAGGGGAATTCCAAAAGGCAAGAGGAGACCTCCCTGAATGGAGTGGCACTTGGGGGCCAGGGGACAAGAGTGTCTTCTAGACATGCCTGGACCTTCTGGGTCCTTAACCCTTTATTTCCAGGAAACATCCCACAGATAAACATCTTGGACGTGCTATGATCCTGTAAGTTTTGGCCCAATTGTGTCTGCAGAACCATCTTATCTAATAAAAGAGTAATATGCAAATTAACCATCACTCCACTACACCACAAGCCACGCCCACCAGCCAATCAGGAGCGAGTATTCAATTTAACCCAACCAAGATGGCTGCAGCCACAGAGAGAGCAGGAGGGAGGCTTGGGTTTCCCCGGCGATGGAGGAAGCCAAGCTTTCTGCACACCCTGGCCGGCCCAGGCCTCCGCTTAAGGCTACAAAGTTTCAATTAGAAGATAAATAAATCCCAACAGAAATGGCTGCGGCCATGGAGCGAGCTGGAGGCTTGGCTCCACTCAAGGCTACAAAGTTTCAATTGTAGAAGATAAATAAATCCCAGATACCAGAGCCTCCGCTTGGGTCACCGGGGGGCATGGGCGGCCTGCAAACCACCATAGGCCCCTCGCCCAGGCTGCCCCACGCCCCAAGGGAACCCCCACTCTGATCTGGGACACCCTTCAGGGCAAACCAGCTGGCCCCCACCCATGCACCAGGCCTCTATCCTATCTAATAAAAGAATAATATGCAGATTGACCATCACTCCAACACACAAGATGGCTGCCCCCATGTGGTCAAAGATCCTGCCCCCACGTGGACACAAGATGGCCACCACAAGATGGCCAGCAGGGGAGGGCAGTTGGAAGGGACAAGGCCTGCAAGGGAGGGCACCGGGATCGGGCCTAAACGGGCATTTGGACATCCCTCAAGGGGTCCCAGATTGGAGAGGGTGCAGGCTGGGCTGAGGGGACCCCTCCCCATGCACGAATTTCGTGCACCAGGCTTCTAGTCCTATATAATAAAGATGTGATATGCAAATTGACCATCACTCCAACACACAAGATGGCCACCCCCATGTGGACACAAGATGGCTGCCACAAGATGGCCTGCAGGGGAGGGCAGTTGCGGGGAACCAGGCCTGCAGGGGAGGGCAGTTGCAGGGGGACCAGGCCTGCAGGGGAGGGCAGTTGGGGGGAACCAGGCCTTCAGGGGAGGACAGTTAGGGGCGACCAGGCCGGCAGGGTAGGGCCGTTAGGGGTGACCAGGCCAGCAGGGGAGGGCAGTTAGGGGCAATCAGGCCAGCAGGGGAGCAGTTAGGTGTCAATCAGGCTGGCAAGGGGAGTGGTTAGGAGGTGATCAGGCTGGCAGGCAGAAGTGGTTAGGGGCAATCAGGCAGGCAGGCAGGCAAGCGGTTGGGAGCCAGCAGTCCTGGATTGTGAGAGGGATGTCTGATGGTATCGGGCCTAAACGGGCAGTCGGATATCCCTCAAGGGGTCCCAGATTGGAGAAGGTGCAGGCTGGGCGAGGAACACCCCCACCCCCACCATGCACGAATTTCATGCACCGGGCCTCTAGTTAAGAATAAAGGCAAAATTCAGAAGGCAGGCGACAGAGGAACCCATCTGGTTATCCTGGCCACCATGCAGCTGGCTCAGGCTCCCAGGACCCACGACAAGCCCATTCCTGCTTCTTACAAAAAATGGAGTTGGTCACCTCTGTGAGACACAGATAAGTGAGTGGAGGGGGGTTGTTTAAATTCAATGATACATGACACTTAATCTAGGGGAACACTGGGTGGGAACAGAGACTTTACATTCTCAGTAGTTGGTAGACTCTGTGGCTGAGACCTCAGAACTCCCAGACTCCTGGTGTCCAGATTTTCTATTGGCCACTTACAGATATGAGAACATGCAGGACATTCCCCAAAGGGCTCCCTTCCTAGGGACAGGAGAGAGAGTGGGTTGTGGTGGATGTGAGGAAGGGAGGATGGGGCCTAAGCCCTGTGGGGTGATGACGTCTGCCCTTCCACAATTTTGCAGCAGGAACTAATGCCCTTTGAGTGCCGAGCTCCGAGTCTGGGAGAGTTACTTCTCCCTTTCAAATCTCAGCGGGCTCACCAGAAAAATACATGTGGGAATCCACCAAACTCAGAGGGAAAACTGGCTGTGGGGGTTTAGATGAAATGGCAAATGTAGCCCAGCTCAGAGCTCAGAGTACTCTCTACCCCAGGATCTGGAGTTCCCAGGACCCCTCCAAGATTCAGGAGGCTCAAGGGGTGCAAATCACAGCACCCCTAGAGGCGGCTTGACATGGGAAATTTCCAGGAAGATGTGGACCCCCATGTTAGTGCCCTGCACATGGATGAGGCTCCCTTGCACCTGCACTGTGTGAGTAGTCCAGATGGGACTGGCAGAGTGCTAGCCTGTGGGCAGAGGAATGGACATAAGGATTGGGTTTACTCAATAAGTTGCCCTTGCATTAAAAAAAATTTTTTTTTATTTGAGAGCGAGAGAGATTGATTTGTTGTTCCACTTAATCATGCAGTCATTGGTTGTTGCTTGTATGTGCCCCGACCAGGGATTGAACCTGCAACCTTGGCGTATAAGGATGACACTATAAACAATGGAGGTAAGCGGCCAGGGCCCTTGCAGATTACTGATGTTGTTGCCTCCTTCCCATTCTCAGCTCAGCTCAAGGGACCCTGATCTATAAACACTTGATTTATACACTTTCGTCCTATAACCCTGCCCCCACTTCCACCTTCACTGGGTCCAGCCCCAGCCTTTTCCACCACACTCAGCTCCGTGGGGCTTGGCACTATGGTTTAGTCCCAGGAGTTACAAACTAATGGTCACATGAGTTTGATGGGGTGAGAGTGTCCTTTCCACTGACTGTGCCAGGTCATGTGAGGAGCAGAACTGTGCGAATTGGACATACAAGGTTGCTGTCCTAGGGATCTCATGCTCTAGGTGGCAACAAATGACATAAAGAAGGCATCCTCCAAACAAGGAGCGGTATTATGAGAATGTAAAAGAGAAGTATGGCTGAGTCTAGAAGCGCATCCTTCCTGCTGTGGCGATCAGGGAGGGAAGGAGTGATTGAAAGTCACCTAACAGAGAAAGAGCTGATATATATTTTTTAAATATTTTTTTTTATTGATTTCAGAGAGGAAGGGAGAGGGAGAGAGAGATAAAAACATCAATGATGAGAGAGAACCACTGATCGGCTGCCTCCTGCACGCTCCTTACTGGGGATCGAGCCTGCAACCCGGGCATGTGCCCTTGACCAGAATTGGACCTGGGGCCCTTCAGTCTGCAGGCTGATGCTCTATCCAGTGAGTAAAACCAGACAGGGCAAGAGCTGATATTCTTAGTAGATAAAAAAATTTTTACACATAAATAAGAAACATGCCAGCTGTGCATATTTGGCGAAAGAATCTGAAATGGTTCAGACAATAAGGAACACACATAAAAGGCTCTTACACAAATGAAGAGATGTTCACCTCACTGGTGCTAAGAGAAATGCACACTGAAATCTGTGAGGTCAACAACTTATTTTGTCACAAAAAAAAGCAAAACAATCAAACATTGCATGCTTTCTATTGGAAGTCCACAACACCACATATGAAGTAGTCTTGCTCCCAAACAAAACAAAGCAAAACCTAAAAAACGGGCTCCGTGGTGGAGCATGGACCTATGGACCACCTCGGAAGGGGCCAGGAGGTTTCTGCAGCCCCTCTGCAATACGGAGAACCAACTCTCTCCTCAAACCTGAGTTCACTGTTCTTATAAGCACAGGCCTGACAAGGGTGTTCCGGGGACAAGAGAGGGTGCAACAAGCCAGAAGGAAAAGGAAGGGAAGAAGCCAGGAACCCAGGAGAGCTTCCTTGAGGAGGTGCACGATCAACATTTCCGAGAAATGAGAACGACCTTCATTCAGGGTGAAGGGAGACATAAGACAAGCATGTCAAACTTGCAGCCTGCATGCGGCCCACAACAAATATTTTTGTGGCCCAGCCAATATAACGGTATGTAAGAAACGTTTTAATAACAATTTCCTAACTTAATTTTTACAATATCCTGTCATACATAATCCTATATAATAAAACCCTAATATGCACATAAACTGAACTACAAAACCACAGGTCACTATGATGCGAACTGACCACCAGGGGGCAGACGCTCAATGCAGGAGCTGCCCCCTGGGGGTCAGGGCGCTCCCATTGGGAGAGCGCTGCTCAGCAAAAAGTGGGTTCAAGGCTGGTGAGCGCAGCAGCGGTGGCAGGAGCCTCTCCTGCCTCCACTGCAGGTGGGCGGTAAGGAGTGAGGGGTCCCAGACTGCGAGAGGGATGTCTGCCTGCCGGCTTAGGCCTGATCCCCCTGGCAGGCGGACATCCCCGAGGGGTCCCAGACTGGGAGAGGGTGAAGGCCGGGCTGAGAACCCTCCATCCCCCTCTCCCAGTGCACGAATCTGTGCACCGGGCCTCTAGTTATTAATAATGAACTACAACGTTCGCTAATGACTGATTACTATAATCGTGTTGCATTCATTTCCCTTACGCACCTTATGCAGGCTCACCATTTCTCTCCACTAATACTAGCAGTGAATATTTTAGCAGCTGTTGGCCACGTCATTAGTCTTGTACTGACTTGTTTGGTGTGCACAACAGGAAATATTTCGCTTTCGGAGAACAAGAAAAATAGGTTTATTTGCATCACGCATATTAATTTGTGCAGTTATTTAGTGTCTGGTAAGTTAATGTTCAAGAAAAAAAATTAATTTTTATTAAAATGTTCTATTATATTAACAATTACTCATTTATTTCAGTCCTTTGTATTCAGCATGTCTCTATCGAAATAAACCTACGTTTCTATGAAAATTGGAAGCTTTTGTTTTTTTTTGCGGCCCACATAATCTTCAACCTTGTTTATTTGGCCCATGTTAGCCTTTGAGTTTGACATGCTTGACGTAAGAGGAAAGGCAGGGAAGTGTGACCGCCCTCCATCCTAAAATTCCTCCTTGCTTTCAGGGATGTCTCTTGGGTCAGCCTCCAAGGTTCTTCAACCCCTTATTTGTCTGTCCCTGTTCTGGCCCCCTCTCTACTCAGCCATGGTCGGCCTTTTGAAATGCACACGAGACAGTGGCACTTAATATCCCAACACCACCCGCTGGCTTTCCCTTCCTCCACCTCCTGCCAAGATCCAGTCCGTGGTCATTTATTCATTTAACAAACATTTAAAGAACGCCTTCTCGCCCGCGCTGTGTGCAACCGGCAGGGCACTCCCGGGCCCCAGGTGTAGCGGGGGAGGCAGGCGTGTCCCCTGGAGGTTCCGAAACGCAGAGAACGGTGCCAGGGATAGAGGCAACTCTGAGCACGCCCGGCGTCGCCTTCTCGGTGCCTTTGCTGGGACGGTCGCGCCTTACCGGGTCCACGTGGAGAGAGCGCGGAGGCCACGACACAGGACAGGCTAGGCTGCGTGTCCCTCGGGCGACCCCGTCGCCCCGCCGCGCCCCTCCCGGAAGTGCGCCATTAGAAGCGGAAGTGCGCCGACTGCGGCCCCCGGCGGTTCAGCGATGGTGGGCGGCGGCGGCGCGGGGGGCGGCCTCTTGGAGAACGCGAACCCCCTCATCTACGAGCGCTCCGGGGAGCGGCCGGTGACCGCGGTCGAGGAGGACGAGCAGGTCCCGGACAGCATCGACGCGCGCGAGATCTTCGATATCCGCCGCTGCCGGGCGCGGGCGGGTTCGCGGGGGCCTGGGAGGGGGACGTAGTGATGTCCAGGGGTCGGTCGGTGGAGCTGTGTCCGGCCCAGGCATTCCTGGCGGAGGGTGCAGAGTGGGACAAGGCGCACAGTCCCCTTTCCTTCACTTGCCACATCTGATTCGCTCCATCAATGACCCGGAGCATCCACTGACACTAGAAGAATTGAACGTAGTAGAGCAAGTTCGGGTTCAGGTGAGTCAGTCCAGCGTCCAAGGGGAGCGACTTGTTCAGGAGTCAGAAAGGTTCAACTATTCACCAAACGGCTGTCATTCTCTCAGCTCAGGGACTCCTCGGGGGATCTTTGGGAGGGGGGCGGGGGTTGTTGTGCCTATTTGATGGATGAGGAAACAGGCCCATAGAAGTTAGGCGACTTGCCCGAAGCAACAAAGTAAGAAGAGGAATTCTGGGCCGAAAGGGCCCAGACTTCTGACAGCCCACCCCCATCCAGGTGAGCGACCCCGAGAGCACAGTGGCTGTGGCCTTCACACCCACCATTCCTCACTGCAGCATGGCTACCCTCATTGGCCTGTCCATCAAAGTCAAGCTCCTGCGATCTCTCCCCCAGCGTTTCAAAGTAAGTTGGAACTGAGTGCAGGGGATGGGGCAAGTGTAATTATCTTCTACTGAGGAGAACACGAAGAGCAGAAACATGGGCCTGGAAGGATCCCAGCTAACAGATGAAACTGGGAGGACAACAAGAATAAAGCCTGCGCTGGAAAATGCAAAAGAGTAGTGAGGAGTGGGTCAGGAAGGGCAATAGGAAGCTAAAGATAGGTTTGGAGCAGGAATGGGGCACAGGTAGAATGCTTTTAAGTCAACAGCAGTTGGCCTGCCCTTTGGGGAGAAATGGAGTGGCTCCAGGTGGATTTGGGGTATACTGGAAGGGCCAGAATTCAGAGGCATGATTAGGAGCTGGTGAATGGGGGAGAGAAAAGAAGGGGTAGACAGGTGGTTGAGCGCTCAGGCTCTACCTATCTCCCTCCCAGATGGACGTGCACATTACGCCAGGGACCCATGCCTCAGAGCATGCAGGTAAGTGTGGGGTGTAGAGGCATTGGCCCTGAAGCTTCCCCCTTGCCATGGTGGTTTGTGGGGCAAAGGGAGAGTGCTGGGTGGGTGACTCCTCAGTGGAGGTGGCAGCCTAGACTGAAGCTGGACTGACTAGAGTCTCCTGTGCTTACTGTGTCCCCCCTCCTGTCCTCTCCCTCTCCTAACTACCCAGGACCAGGGTGTGTCAGGCTTTGTAGGAGGCAGACTTGAGCAGCTAGGTGGGAGGGGTCCCAGATGTGGGCTCAGGTGGTTGCAGTAGCCTGTTTGAGGCTTGGGGTCCTGGGAAGGAGGTAAGGGGTGGGGGGCTTTGTTGGTGGGGGTATATACATACATTACCACTCCCTCCTTCCCATCCAGTGAATAAGCAACTTGCAGATAAGGAGCGGGTGGCAGCTGCCCTGGAGAACACCCACCTGCTGGAGGTTGTGAACCAGTGCCTCTCGGCCCGCTCCTGAGCCTGGCTTTTCGCCTCCAGCCTCACCCAGGGCTCATGACCTTGTCTTCTTGAGTCACTGACAATAAGAAACTCACACTTTGCATTTTGTAATAAACCCTTAATTTATATTCATTTTCCTGTGTGCCTTCGCGTCTTTCATCTTAGTGGAGTTACTTGAGGTTGTGGGAGGGTGGTCATAGTAAGTGCCTATACAGGGCAGGTCAATGAGATTCAGTTCATTAAGAAAATTTCTCTCAATGGTTTGATTAGGAATAGTTGCAAATATATAAAAAAAAATTGGGAAGAGCCCTAGCCAGTTTGGCTCAGTGGATGGAGTGTTGGCCTGTGGACTGAAGGATCCCAGGTTTGATTCTGGTTAAGGGCACATGCCTGGGCTTTAGGCTCGATCCCCAGTAGGGGGCATGCAGGAGGCAGCCAATCACTGATTCTTTCTCATCATTGATGTTTCAATTCTCTCTCTCTCTCCCTCCCCCTCTCCCTCTCTGAAATCAATAAAAATATATTAAAAAAAAAAATTGGGCCCTGGCTGGTTTGGCTCAGTGGATAGAGCATTGGCCTGTGGACTGGAGGGTTCTGGGTTCAATTCTAGTCGGGGGGACATGCCCGGGTTGCAGGCTCAATCCTCAGTAGGCAGTTTGCAGGAGGCAGCAGATCAATGGTTCTCTCATCATTGATGTTTCTATCTCTCTCTCCCTCTTCAATAAAAACATTTTTTTAAAAATTGGAAAGAGTAGTGTAGCAAACTCATCTGTGTATCTACCACCTGGATTCAACAGTTGTTAGTATTTTGCACCATTGGCTTTATGTGTGTGTGTATAATCTATATATATAAAAGGCTAAGTGACCAGCTATTCATCTGTCTGTCTGGACCAGCCGTTCAACTGACCGGCCAGTACATATGATGCGCACTGACAATCTATAAAAGGCTAAGTGTCCATCTGGACTGGCTGTCCGACTGACCGGCCGGTACATATGATGCACACTGGCAATTTAAAAATAAACGTTGAGCCCTGACTGGTTTGGCTCAGTAGCTAGAGCGTTGGCCTGCGGACTGAAGGGTCCCAGGTTCGATTCCAGTCAAGAGCATGTACCTTGGTTGCAGGCACATCCCCAGTGGGGGGTGTGCAGGAGGCAGCTGATAGATGTTTCTCTCTCACAGATGTTTCTAACTCTATCCCTCTCCCTCTCCCTTCCTCTCTGTAAAAATTCAATAAAATATATTTAAAAAAATAAAAATAAACGTTGACTCACACATGCGCGATAGATATGAAAATATTTTGTATTTTAATTATATATACAATTTTGATGTAATTTTTTGCAGTAACGTAATTATTGCATGAATCTTCTAGTTAGTTTCCTTTCAATGTGCACAAATCTGTGCACCGGGCCACTAGTCCTATCTAATAAAAGAGTAATATGCAAATTGACCGTCACTCCCAACACATAAGATGGCTGCCCCCATGTGGCCACAAGATGGCCGGCAGGGGAGGGCAGTTGTGGGAAATCAGGCCAGCAGGGGAGGGCAGTTGGGAGGGACCAGGCCTGAAAGGGAGGGCAGTTGTGGGGAGACCAGGCCTGCAGAAGAGGGCAATTGGGAGGGACCAGGCCTGCAGGGGAGGACAGTTAGGGGGGACCAGGCCTGAGGGGAGGACAGTTAGGGGTGACCAGGCCTGCAGGGGAGGGCAGTTAGGGTGACCAGGCTGGCAAGGGAGGGCAGTTGGGGGCAATCGGGTCAGCAGGGGAGCAGTTAGGCATCGATCAGGCTGGCAGAGGAGTGGTTAGTGGGTGATCAGGCTGGCAGGCAGAAGTTGTTAGGGGCAATCAGGCAGGCAGGTAGGCAAGTGGTTGGGAGCCAGCAGTCCTGGATTGTGAGAGGGATGTCCACTGCCCGTTTAGGCCCGATCGGGCCCTAAACGGGCAGTCGGACATCCCTCTCGGGGTACCAGATTGGAGAGGGTGCAGACTGGGCTGAGGGACACACACACACACACACACACACACACCCTGTGCTCGAATTTTGTGCACTGGGCCTCTAGTATAAATATATTTAACAATAACCTGCAGACATGACCCTTCAAGTCTAAGTACTACTTTATCCTGTGTTTCCTAAGAGTAAGCCTGTGTCACCATAGTACTACTATCTGGCAAAAAATGAGCAATTCCCTAACAGCATTTAATATCCTGTCATATGTGAATTTCTATAAAACATCATAGTTGTTTTTTAAATCAGGCTCCAATTGAGTTTCATGTATTTGCATTTGGTTGTTATCTCTCTTCTTCCCAACTCCCTCTTTTTATCTTCCTTGACACTGACTTTTTTGAAAAATCCAGGTGAGTTGTCCTGGAGAAGTACCACAGTTTGATTTGTTCCTTTGTCTGTTGTGTTTCCTGTAAACCAGAAGTTGAGTGAGTTCAGGTTTGAGTTTTTCTTTTCTTTTTCTTTTTTAAATATATTTTATTGATTTTTCACAGAGAGGAAGGGAGAGGGATAGAGAGCTAGAAACATCCATGAGAGAGAGACATCGACCAGCCGCCTCCTGCACACCCCCCACCGGGGGACGTGCCCGCAACCAAGGTACATGCCCTTTGACCGGAATCGAACCTGGGACCTTCCAGTCCACAGACCGACGCTCTATCCACTGAGCCAAACCGGTCTCGGCTGGGTTTGAATTTTTCATAAGCACATTGCCCAGGGGTGCTGTAGGTGTGCCTGGCTGAGACTCAGAAGTGATTGTGGGCAGAGACCTCCAGAAGCCTCAGCAGGGAGTCTGGGCTTTTGGCAAATCTGTTCTCCAGGGCCGGTTGACAACACTGAGCCTGTCCTGATGGGAAATATACATATACTACCTAGTCGGGCAATTCTTGATCCAGGTTTCTGTGGCAGTTACTACTCTCTATTATCCCTACAGGTGAGAAAATGAGCTGCTAGAATAAGTCATTTACTCCCCAAGATCTCTAGGGAGTAAGGAGGAACCTAAGCAGTTTAGCAGGTACAGCTCAGCTGGCAGGGGGCGCTGTTGCCTGAATGGAAAGGCCTATGCCCACCCCACCCCAATTCCAGGAGGGTGTGGCTTCGTCACCTAGAGACCCAAGATCTGGCTGCCCAAGCTCAGAGAGGTGAAGCCTCAGCACAGGCCGCCAGCTTCTTCACATATTATGTGGGGACAGTCATGACAATCACTTGAGACTGCTCTGTGGAGATTTGAAATGGATCTGGGCCCAGGTCAGGTGATCTTCCAGGCATTGTACCCCCTGCCCTCCCCAACTTACACAGATGGAGAAGCTCAGCGCTCCAGAGAGGGAGGGAGGCCGGACAGGGTCCCTCAGGCCCCAGGGAGCCTTCCCAACCACCAGTACCTGGCTGTAAGCGTCACCACCCGTATACACACTGACAGCCCTGATCTCTCAAAGGTGTCTGTGGTGTCTTTTCAGCCGAGTGTGGAAAGTCATAGGGGAGGCAGGTGTCACTGAGTCATTCCGCTGGCCCTCCTGGCAGCCGGCCGTGGTGGGCAAGGGATATTAAGCTGATCATGTCACAGCAGTCACATCAGGCAGTCCCCTTGTCAGTCTTGACTCATGTGTCTGGCCCCTGGCTGCCTGCATGGACACCATCTGTGAATCCTGGGCTAGTGCCCAGGGGACTTTCTGGAACCCAGGTGCTGTATGAGGACATGGGTACAGGATTAGAAGGGGGGTGTTGAGGTTTTAGGTCTCTAAAGCCTTCTACCAGGTTTGTCTGACACTTCTGTTTCTGGCCTATGACTTCTCAGGCCTCGGTTACCATGTCTGCAAAATGGGAATGACAGATCATAGCTAAGTGAGATTGACCCAAGGACTAGATGACATGTAGAACGTGGCCACCTATGTGGACTTTTGCTTATCATCATGCCCACAGTACAAGGGTCTGAGGGCACACAGTAGGTACTTAGTAGTAAGTCAGTGGAATGAATGAATGAATTGGACTTTAGACCAGAGCAGAGGAACTGAGGTGTGGGGGCTGTTGTGTGAGGAGAGCTAAAGATACTGAAGCCTAGCCAAGTCCCCCTTGCAGCATTTTACTACCGAAGGGAGGGAGAAGGATGTGAGGGTCCCACAGAGAAAAGGTGGGTATGGGGGAGAGAGGAGAGGGATCTGCCCCTCTCTAGAGAAGATCACTGTTGTGGAGAGAACAGAGCAGAAACAGGAAAGAAGAAACAGGACAGGGCCCACGGATTCACTCAACCTGCCCTGCCCAACCAAGCATGAAAAAGAAAGTGTTCCTATTGAGATACTACTATATGCCAGACACGTGCCAACTACTTTACTGATATCTTATAACAACCCCCTCCAAGACAATATCCCTATTCTACACAGGAGGAAACAGGCCCAGCCAAGATAAATGGGCAGAGGTGAAACAACTAGTGAGGGACAGAGCTGGGATTTGAAGGTCGGGTTGTTCAGAACGCTGGGAGGACCAGGAGGTGGGAGTGGAAGTGTCTGAAGGTCATGTCCTGGTCTTGGTTCCTGGGGCTCCTGGCCATACCTAAGCTTGAAGTGAGTGTGTCTGGCCTGTTGGGGAATGCCTGGGGCCTGAGTGGCCCAATGTGGATGCAGTTCCCTTGGCAATGAAGAAACACTGCTGAGGTCAAGAGCTCAGATTACCAGAGGGGAAACCCAGCCCTAATTCCTTGCATGGCTCCCTGCTGGGAAGGGCCACAGATACCATCCCCCCTCTTGCCCACCCTCTGCTGGACATGCAAAAGCTCTTCTCAGTGGCATAGTCATGTGAGCGGTGGGTAGGAGGGGCCATAAGCAGCCCAGCCAGGATCCTGATGGGAAGTGGTTTGCTGGCCCTTGAGACTTGGGTCTGCTGACATGAGCCTCGACCCACAACTCCCTCTTCCCATTAGACCTGGCCCAGGAAGTTAGAGCCAGCATAGGGTTGTCCAGGCCTCCAAGACCCTTCAGGCCATGTGAAGAACACAATTGGATGGGCCGCCCTATAGTCCAGCCCTTGCTTACTTTGGGGACCTTAAGAACGACAGGGGACTGCATGAACCCACTAACACTTAGCCAGGCCCTCCTTACTCCAGGGCCCTCTCTGATGTTGCCAAGGAAACTGACGCAGCAGCCAGAGAGCCCTACCGGGTCTCCATGACAACCTATAACAGCACACCAGGATCCATCATCTGTGATGTCACCTGAGCCCTGAATGGGTGTTTCCACTCCTGCCACACTCGTTACAACCAAACATCAGTCTTATTGTAGGGCTCTGTCACAAAGCACCTCACAGCCTGCCTGCCCCCAACCCTCACATACCCCAGATATATGAGTAAGGAGGACTAGCTCATGTCCAATTTATAGCTGGGTACCCAGAGACTGGGATGGAGGCAAGACCCAGGAACCTGGAGGGAGAACCAGGACTAGAAACCAACCCTCTCCATTACATCTCCCCTCTGTGTCCCGGCAGCCACCCTAAGTCTGAAGAAGGGATGAGCTCTGGGCAGTGGTGGCACCAAGTGGTGGCTAAGAGCTCCCCCCAAATCCCCCTGCATCTGTGCTCCTCCTGGATGGGTGTCTGAACATCCAGGTCTTGCATGTGTCCTGAACAAGCAGGTCCACACTGGGAATAGGGCAAAGGAGGGAGACATTGCAGGCTCTTAAAGTGGCTGGATCCAGCCCTGATCCAGTTCCTGGTCCAGTTCCACCACTTTCTGCTCCTGCTGGCATCTGACACCTGCCTGTCAGGATTTCCCCAACTTTGGGCAACCTCCAGCCCAGAAACAGAATGACCAGGGCTGGGGCCAGGGCCAGGTATTTTTAGCAGAGTTGCTGGCAGCTGTCGGGAGGGTGCTGGGGGTTGAGGTGGAACTGAGTTCATCCTTTCCCTGCTCTGGGCCTGTGTTCCCTCCCCAGGATTCAAGCTTAAACCTCTAGCTGCAAACACTGCCAGAGGGCCTTCCTTCCTTATCCCCTCCCCCAAGTAGCTCTCAGAGGCCCCCAGGGGTTTATGGGGTGACACTCACCCTCACCCTGAAGGGCAAGCTCATCAGGCAGAAACTTCAACTTCCCATGGCAGGGAGGAGTGGGAAGAACTTGGTGTTGAGGCTAGAAGTCGGATTTAGGACCCCTGAATTCTAGCTCAGATATGAGACCATGGGGAGTGGGTGTCAATGGGCAGAGAAGGGTGAAGTCTGTCCAGTCTGTAAATGTTCTGCTTGCTTGGGCGACAGGCCAGGGCAGGGCAAGAGGGAGGGTGGTGGTGGTGGTGGTGGTGGTGAATTTACTTTTAAAGGGCCAGACCTAATTCTTCCCCAGAGAGGAGTTGGCACACTTGGTTGGTCCTTGCCTCCACCCATCACGGCACCCTCCCCCCTACACCTCCTCAGCACCATTCACATCCCCTCCCTCCTTCTTCTCCCTTCCTTGCCTCCCACATCACACACACGCACACACAGCACACACCACACACACTCAGACCCGGGCTTTGTCTGCCAGTCTGCCCTGCTCCGCCCTGGCGGGTGGGGCGGGGTCTCGGTGGGTGTGAGGTCCTAGGAGGAGGGTGTGGGATCCCTCCTGGGGAGAGGGGGACAGACACGTCAGCCCCGGCCTCAGCGTGGACGGGGGCGAGCGCGGGGGCGGGCGGAGGCTTAAATAGGCTGCTCCGGAGCCCGGACCCAGTGCGGACAGAGGAGCACCGGCTGTGACAACATTGAGTGCGCGAGCCTGGGTCTGCGATCCGAGCGCGGGACCTTGTCCTGACCGTGTCTGTGAGCGAGCGAGGGGGTGAGTGTCCTGGCGGAACGCCGGGGGCGGGGTGGGGTGGGGTGGTCGCAGCGTCAGGGCTGCTGATGGACAAGTCAGGAGGATGGGTCACAAGTCAGGGCGCCTGGACCTCCGCGCCTGGGATGGGACTCGGCAGGACGTCGGTTGCGAGCATCTTGCCAGACCCCGGGTCGGACAGGCGCGCCGGGGTCCAGCCTCCCTCTCCATCGCCACCGTGGCTTACGAGGCCGTCCCGATTCTTCCCCAGACGGCGTCCGACGTGATGACTCTGAACGGCGGCGGCAGCGCAGCGGGTGGGAGCCGCGGCGGGTGCCGGGAGCGCGAGCGCCGTCGGGGCAGCACGCCCTGGGGCCCCGCGCCGCCGCTGCACCGCCGAAGCATGCCGGTGGACGAGCGCGACCTGCAGGCGGCGCTGGCTCCCAGTGCGCTGGCCACGGCTGGGGCGGGCACCCGGACCCAGGGCCCGAGGCTGGACTGGCCTGAGAGCTCCTCTGACTCGCTCAGCTCAGGGGGCAGTGACTCGGAGGAGAGTGTTTACAAGGTGCTGCTGCTGGGGGCGCCCGGCGTGGGCAAGAGCGCTCTGGCGCGTATCTTCGGTGGTTTGGAGGACGGGCCTGAAGCAGAGGCCGCAGGTGAGGGGCTGGGACTATTCAAAGGAGGGGAGATGCCAGAGTTAGGCCTCGGGGCCACAGGGCTGGGGACCTGGAATAAAAGTGGCACATAACAAGGGATTTGAAGATACTTTCAGAATCATGCCTCTACCTACCCAGTTCACAGGTGGAGAAATTAAGGGAGAAGGGACCCTTGGTAGAAGAAGAAATGCCGAATGGAAGGCCCGGGGCATACATATGACTACTCTAGGATGAGGCAGGACAGCCCTTCCTGCCAGGATGGACAGGAACACAGCCAGAGGGAGTTTCTAGGAGAGGCGCCTTAGGTGACCAAGGCCCCCGGAGGATGTGACTAGCATTATTCTAACTCAGGCCACTGTGGTCAGAACCACCCAGGCAACAGGTCGGCAGGGAGCAGAGGAATTGCTAGCTTGGGGAAAGGGTGATTAGGTTGGAGTTAGGCACAGCATGCCTTCTCTCTCCCCCGCCCCGCCCCCCCCCCCCCCCCCACTTCTGTTGCCACATAACAGCCATTAGTGGACAGGAAGGTTGGGAGGGGGGCTCTGGGGAGGAGTTGGGGTGTGTGGCCAGAATAGGAAACCTGGCACCTGGAGGTTGGGGGAGGCTTTTGGCAGCCAGCAAGGCAAGTAACCTGACTACTGGTCTCCTCTCTAGGGCACACGTATGATCGCTCCATCATGGTGGATGGAGAAGAGGCATCGCTCATGGTCTATGACATTTGGGAGCAGGTATGATGCAGGCTGAGACCCAGGGCAGGGTGGGAGGGGTGAGCTGGGGGTAGGGGCGTGCTGGGAGCAACAGTTTGTAGCTGGGGCATGAGGACTGTTGGATAGATGTGTGTGTGTGTATCTTCTTCAGGATGGGGGCCACTGGCTACCTGGCCACTGCATGGCCATGGGGGATGCATACGTCATCGTCTATTCAGTGACGGACAAGGGCAGCTTCGAGAAGGCCTCAGAGCTGCGGGTCCAGTTGCGGAGGGCGCGGCAGACAGACGACGTGCCCATCATCCTAGTGGGCAACAAGAGCGATCTGGTGCGCTCCCGTGAGGTCTCCTTGGATGGTGAGCGGGGTCGGGGTCAGAAAGGGAGGGAGATCTTGGCTGGGTTGCAGTCCACTCAGGCTTGACTCAGCTTAAGTCCCCGGGGATCATCAGTGGCTAAAAATGTCCAGGAAGAAAACTTGTGGAGGGAGAAGGAGAGAGCTGCTGTCCTCCCATAGGACTCCCCAAAACCTGAGAGTGCTGGGGAAAGGACCAAATGCACTAGGAGAGGTGGAGGCTGCAGGGTCACCTCAGGGCCCTCCTCTCCTGTCCTCTGTGGCCCTGGCCTGACAGACGGAGGAGTGAGGAGCGTGCATGGAACCAGGCCAGGAGGTCAGAGCCTGGACCCCAGGCCTGGGCCAGTCTTGAAGTAGGCTTGCCCCTGGGGAGGACCCTGCCCTCTTGGGCTGAGTATCCTCCTTTGTGGCCCCCAGAACTGAGCCCCTTAGAGAAACCTAGCAGTGACTTGGTTACATACCCACCATTCCACTGCTCATTCATCATGATATAAAAGCTAAGCTATTTAACAAAGTTCTCATTCTCCTGTGTTGACTACTGCAGCACTTCCATTTACGTATCAGACTTCAAATGATTTCAACAGACGAGTCTCCTTTTGTGGGCCTGTCTGAGCTCCTTAAACTCATACACCCAGTTGGGTGACCAGCAGTACTTGAGACCTTCCATACAGGGTTGGGGTCTCGGTTTCTGAGGACCCAGGGCTCCACTGTCCCTTCCCATAGATTCCTGAGTGGTAGCTGCCATGGGGTGCCCAGGGTTTGAGGGGGCTCCTCACGCACCCACCCTTTGTTTACTGGTTTGTGCCTGTCCCCACCTACACCAGAGGGCCGGGCCTGTGCGGTGGTCTTCGACTGCAAGTTTATTGAGACCTCAGCTGCACTGCACCACAACGTCCAGGCGCTGTTCGAGGGCGTCGTGCGCCAGATACGCCTGCGCAGGGACAGCAAAGAGGCCAATGCACGTCGGCAAGCGGGTACCAGGCGGCGAGAGAGCCTTGGCAAGAAGGCGAAGCGCTTCCTAGGCCGCATCGTAGCCCGCAACAGCCGCAAGATGGCCTTCCGTGCCAAGTCCAAGTCTTGCCACGACCTCTCGGTGCTCTAGGCCTCAAGGGCACTCACTGTGTTGTGCAGACCATTGGACAGATTGGTGGGCTGGCCCAGCAGACTGCCCTAGGTGCCTCAGGGCTGGCCCAGACTCCGGTGTCCCCCACCTCACGGTCATGGACAGACAGTGCTGCCCAGGGAGGCGGCTTCCACGGGCCATCGAGGGCTGGGCCTAGGCCCCGAAGAGGTGCTTGGGCAGGCCCACGTGTGTGCCAAGCAGCAGCCGGGCCCAGCTCCTGGGACAGCTCTGTGTGTGGGGAGAGGACGCTGCCTCTCTCTCCACCTGGTGTGTACGCCCTGCAGGGTGGCTGTTCAGTGCGGTGGCTATTTGTTTACAGGCAGATTTTTGTAATAAAGACTATTTCCTGATAGTTGGAGGCTGTGGACTCTGTGTTTCCTCCTGGGAGGGGAGGGGCTGCAGGAACAGGCAGGGTCCCAAAGTGTGTGGCCTTGACTATCCTATCGGGTCCAGATGTAGCTAAGCTGAGTCAGAGGGGGCAGGTGTGATTGGGGCCTGCTTTGGGGTCCCAGCAGCATGAGGAGACATGAATCCCTCCCACGTGTTATCCAGATTCTTCTTACGCTGGGGCCTGGCATTGCCCAGTTGGTTCAATCACTCCCTGTGTATAAGGGAAACTAAGGCTGCCCAAGGGACCTCACCCTGCCCCAGGTCTCATGGCCAAATAAGAACCCTGGGTTTGGCCCTCCAGCTGGTGTCTCTACCCTGTTCCCTCCAGAGGGGCTGGAAATGCACGGGGGCGGGGGCGGGGAGGTGTGGCTGTGGGAGACTTCAAGATTCCCTGGCTTGTTAAGGGTGAGGTAAGGAAGGCACATCTTGTGGACTTGACTCTGAATAGCTCCCCACCTCCTTGCTGAGGCTGGGCTACTGAGGGGCCTCACTGTTCCCTCCACTGTGAGTGGCCTGGCCAGAACATCCCATGCTTATGGTATTGGCAGGAACAGGTCCCTGGAGCCCTCCCAGCCTGGAATGGGAGGCCTTGCATCTGTGTGGGAATGTGTGCACGATCACTGAGAGAAATGTGCCTCCCCATTCGCACCCAGAAAGGGGAGCTCTTATGGGCACAGGTGCCTGCAGTTATGTAGGTCGTTTCAGGAACAAGTGTCCCCATCAGCAATGGCAGATAGGACACTAAAGTGCTTGCCCGAGGTCACATAGGTTAGAAGAGGCTGTATGTGGACTGGCATATGGAATGGGGGGTGCTGGTTTCCAGAGCTTGGGGGCAGCCTGGGGCAAGGCTGGGAGTTTCTGAGAAGGTTCCAGGCCAGAGTCCATACATTCCTTCATTAGTTCAGGTTGTTCATTCCACTGGGAGCCCTCGCAGCCTGGTTAGAGCCCTGACTGCAGTTGTTCAATGGCAGGAGGAGGTTTGAAGGCTGCTCCTCAGAGTATGGGACCTCTGTGACTAACCCACATGCCCCCCCTCGCCCCAGGGCAATGTTAACCGTTCAAAGTTTCTGCTGTTCTTCCCTCCCCCCAACATACTTTGAGGCATGTGGAAGGTATGGATTTCTCAGGCAGGTAAAGGTCTTGAAGCCTGAAGAAGAATCCAGACCTTCCTGCTTCTGCCACTTATTGGCTGTGTGACCCTCAGCAAGCCACTCAACCTCTCTGTGCTCCAGTGTGTGACATGGGGATGATGTCCTCTTCAGAATACAGTGAGTGGAATAATGAAGTCATGTGCTTAGAGCAGGCACATTGTAGGAGCTTAACACACGTGAGACCCCTCAACATCCCCACATTGCACTGCTCCAGGCTGGGGTGCCTGGGGTGACCCTGAGGCAGGCACACAGCTTGTGACAGGCAAGGTTGGGTGCAGTTGAGGGGTCCTGGCCCAGCCTCCAGCCTGAGAGAAATTAACCAGATATGGAGTGGGAAGGACTCGGGGGAGACCATGGGAAGCTCTGAGGACAAGGAAAGATTAGAGACCTTATGACCTTTCCCACCCTCCCCCCTTGTTCTGGACTCCCAGGCCCCAGAAGCTCCTCTTGGCTCTGCTTGGCTGCCTCCCTGGGGGAAGGGCCCCTGGACAGCCCTGCAATCCTCTCAAGGTCACCTGAGCTGGCTCAGTCTTCTCTTTCCGCCTCAGAGGCACACGACAGTCTGTTGTCTCATCCCTTTCAGTGTCCAGGGACTAGTGTGAGCACTTAGGGAGCTTCAGGGGATCTCACAGGCCATTGTCCCCTCACCCATTCCCCACTGGTGGGTGGTCTGGAACCCTGAATGCCCAGTTCAGGTGGTGTACTGCTCATCTCTCCTTCGCATACAACCCTCAGCTCCTTGTCTTCGTTCCATAAGACAGCGGGGAGCTGCTGAGGCTGAGCAAGGACCTGTCACAGCTGGGTCCCTGCATGCTGTCCTGGAGAGGCTCTCCGTCTGACGGAAGAGACAGACAGTAAAAATCTGGTGTCCTCTCTGCACTGATAGAGATAGCACATGGCATGGGGTGGGGGTATTCTCAGAGAAGCCTGAGCAAACCTGGGAGCGCAGGTTTCCTGGAGAAGGGAATATGAACTGAGTACCAACGCCTGAGCAGGTGCTCACCAGACAAATGAAGCGGTGGGAAGGGCATCCAAACAAAAGGAACAGAGTGGGCCAAGGTGGAGCTGCAGAAGGTGCATGAGGGAGAAGTGGGACTGAATCTGGAGCCATAGAAAAAGTAGTTATCTCTCCGTTTCCGTGGGAGATTGGTTCCAGGACGCCCCAGGATACCAAACCCCAGGAATCTCAAGTCCCTTATATAAATGCTGCAGCATTTGCATGTAACCTATGCACATCCTCCCGTATACTTTATTTATTTTTATATATTTTATTGATTTTTCTTTTTTTTATTTTATTGATTTTTTACAGAGAGGAAGAGAGAGGGATAGAGAGTTAGAAACATCGATGAGAGAGAAACATCGATCAGCTGCCTCCTGCACACCTATTACTGGGGATGTGCCTGCAACCAAGGTACATGCCCTTGACCGGAATCGAACCTGGGACCCTTGAGTCTGCAGGCCGACGCTCTACCCACTGAGCCAAACCAGTTAGGGCCTCCCATATACTTTAAACCATCTCTATCATATCTAATATATTTTATAATCATCTTGCAATACCTAATCTTATAATACCTAACACTTAAATCATCTTACAAAAACCTAACACAATGTAAGTGCTATGTAAATAGTTGTTATACTGTATTGTTTAGGGAATAATGAGAAGAAAAAAAGTCTGTACTTGTTTAGTAAGATGTAACCATCATAGGCCTAACTACACATCAACAACGTAATTTCTTTCTTGAATATTTTTGACCTATGGTTTGTTGAATCTGAGGACGGGAAACCCACAGACTGTTCTGTCCAGGCCCAGAGGGCTAAGAAGTGCCCACTGGGCTGTGTAGGGGTGGGAGGAGTGCCAGGCCGAAGATCTCCCCACCTCCTGGGGCTGGCAGTGATGGGTGCTGAGCAGCCCCCAGCTTTCCAAAGTCAATGAGTAACCTGGGGGGCTGGGCAAGGCCAGGCCTGCTGCTGTGGGCCCAGTGGTGTTTTCCATTCCTGAGCAAGCGTGGCGGGACCGCCTACCTGCTCAAGTGTACGCCCTGCCTGCTCAAGTGTCTGCCCTGCCCTGCTCCACCCAGCCAGGTCCAGCCTGCACTCCTTGGAGGAAAACCTGCTCACCTGGCAGCTGCACCAAGGGAGCCAGCTTTAGGCACCAGCAGGTGAGGGCCTGGGAGTTGGAGGTGGAGGGTGGGCAGGGCTGAGGTGGGGTTGGTGGGGGGGGGAAGGAGAAACACTGCCTTGACCTCCCGCCATCCAGGGAAGATCGGAGTGGTTGTCCATGCTCCGTGTGCCCCGCTCCATGCTGAGTGCTGGAAAATGCCAAGATGAGGGCAGGGTTCCTCCCCTGAGGGGACTCTGAGTGTGAAGGATGGCAGTGGAAGGAAGAACAGTCCTGGAGACCCTGAACCAAGAGTCCTCTGTTCCAGGAGGAATTCTCCTGTGGTTCATTAATCCTCTGTGACCTTGGTCAGGCCCTGTCCTTCAGGCCTTGCCTGCAACATGAGGCAATTGCTGTCATCAGGGTCTTTCCAAACTTTTGTGATTTTTCAGGGCTGCTGGGAAATTACTGCTCTGGGATCTATGATATGGGGAGGCTAAGGTGGGAAGGAGAGAAAGGTCTGGAGATGAAAGTCCCATGGAGATCCTGTGGGGCAGGAACCAATAAGCAGCAGGGAGGCTGGGCCTGGGGGCCTTGGTGTGCCTGGCTGAGTGGCTGGACACTACCCTGCCAGCAATGGGGAGCCACAGGCCCTTCTAAGGGGAGGAAGAGGAGGCCAGTCTGTCATGAGGTCCCTCTGTCTATGTATTTGGAATAAGCTGAGGCAGGGGACAAGGGTGGTGGCAGTGTCCCCGTGGGTGGGCTGGGGAGGGCAGCTTTGAGAGTTGCTGGTACAGCATTGAAAGACAGGGGCCATGCCGAAACCGGTTTGGCTCAGTGGATAGAGCGTCGGCCTGCGGACTCAAGGGTCCCGGGTTCGATTCCGGTCAAGGCATGTGCCTTGGTTGCGGGCACATCCCCAGTGGGGGGTGTGCAGGAGGCAGCTGGTCGATGTTTCTCTCTCATCGATGTTTCTGGCTCTCTATCCCTCTCTCTTCCTCTCTGTAGGGAATCAATAAAATATATTAAAAAAAAAAAAAAAGAAAGACAGGGGCCAGGGGGAGGCCTGGCTGCTTGCCCCATATTGATCAGGTAGGAGGAGGTTCAGTGGAAGGAGGGACAGTTACAACCCATGGCCCTTGGGGAAGCCAAGGCCTGGAGCTGAGTGGGGATGAAGAGAGGAACACTTTCTAGGGGAAAGGGGTGGTAGGGGCCTCCTGCCCACCAGTCTGGGCTGGATCCTCACTGCCATGTCCCTCAGGCCCGTCCTGACCATGGTCCCTGCCTGGCTGTGGCTGCTTTGCCTGTCCATCCCCCAGGTGAGCTGAGCCCTGCTCCCCTCCTTCGGATCCTGGCTTTGGGGTAGGCACCCTTGCTCCCCACTCCACCTGGACCAGTTACACCTACCATAGATGGTAGTAGTTGGGGGCAGGGGATCAGAGCTGGCTATCGGGATCAGGAGGGTGGATGCGCTCAGGTATGGCCAGGTTCAGGGAAGAGGCAGAAATTCCCCTCCCTGTTAGGTCCCCAGTGCCACGGCAGGAAGATAGAGCCTGGTGACAAGGTGAGAATCCTCCCACAGGCTCTCCCCGAGGCCCAGCCTGCAGAGCTGCATGTGGAAGTCCCAGAAAACTATGGCGGAAATTTCCCTTTGTACCTGACCAAGGTGAGCTTGACCAAGGTGTACCTGACCAAGATGGGCTGCCCTGCCCCAAATCCTGCTTGCTTCCCTTACCTCCAGTACTCCTTCCCCTTCTTGCTCTGGCTTACTTTTAAACCCTGCTCCCTGGAGAATATGCAATATAGCATGTATGACTAGCAAGATTTTAATTCCAGAAGAAAGTAGATCTTTAAGTTAAAGAATGAGGTATTGGAAGAAGAGTTTCAGGCTTTAGAAAGAAGGGCAGGGAGTATTAGGGAGCATCAGGCACAGGACTGAATCTCAGTCCTGTTACTGGCTGTGTGGCCTCAGTCTCCCCACCTATACAATGGGGCCATTGGGTGGAGGGGGCATCCCCCAGGCCTGGCCTCCACCCCCTTCACCTCTGTTCTCCCCCACCAGCTGCCACTACCCCGTGGGGAGGCTGAGGGCCAGATTGTGCTGTTAGGAAACTCAGGCATGGCAGCTGAGGGCCCCTTTGCTGTGGATACCGAGTCTGGCTTCCTGCTAGTGACCAGAGCCCTGGACCGAGAGGAACAGCCGGAGTACCAGCTACAGGTAGGGCTGGGTCAGGTGTAGGGGGGAGCAGCGAAAGCAGGGCGGGGCACTAACTACCCTCCTCTACAGGTCACCCTGGAGACTGAGGATGGACGTGTCTTGTGGGGCCCACAGCTTGTGCTTGTGCATGTGAAGGATGAAAATGATCAGGTGCCCCGTTTCTCCCAGGCCATCTACAGCATTCAGCTGAGCCAGGGCACCAGGCCTGGTGAGTGGTCAGGGAAGCCAGCTCACAGCAAGGTCAAGTGAGCATTGATGGGAGAGAGAGAGTAAAGAGATGGTCAGAGGCAGCATACGAACAGGGCAGCCATGGTCCAAGCTGACTTCTCCCATTTCTGTCCCATCCTGCACCCCTCTATCACACTGAGGGTCCCCAGGTGAGTCCCATCTACATTGGCCTCAGTTTGCTCATCTGTGAAGTGGAGTAAAAAGCTGTGGCTTGCCTTGATATGATGTCCTGATATGATGATGGATATAGAAGGAAGGACCAGGAAGAGATAGGGAGGCATGGGAGACTCTCCCATCCTCCATATCCCTTATGGTTTGCCCTCTCCATACATACCAGGCATTCCCTTCCTCTTCCTTGAGGCTTCGGATGAGGATGAGCCAGGAACAGCTAACTCAGATCTCCGATTCCACATCCTGAACCAGGCCCCAGCTCAGCCTTTCCCAGACATGTTCCAGCTGGAGCCTCAGCTGGGGGCTCTGGCCCTCAGCCCTAAGGGTGAGCCTCAGCTGGGTGTGATGGGGAGGGAGATTTGGGGACAGCTGGGGAAGGACGGGTTGGAGCTTGAGAAATAAAGGAGGAGGAAAGAACATTCTAGATGGAGAGCTTCAAGGCAAAAGGCCATGCTTGAACCATGTATGGGGGCAGGATCAGGCATGGAGAGTTAAGAAATGGTATGGATGGAGTGCCTCAGCCTTACGCTCTGGAGTCCTGGGCCTGAGGGACAAAGATAAGAGAGACCTGAGGGGTTGCAGCCTGAGGGGAATGACAGCAAGAGAGACCTATACTTTGGAGTTCAGACCAAAGGCATGGTGGAGGGATGGGAAGAAAAGCCAGTCATATACCCACCCACCTGGCCACCCATTCACTCATCTACCACTCAACCACATATGCAGTCCATTTATCCAAACATCCATCCAAACGAACTCATCCACACACCCAAATCCCCATCCATCTTACTGCTCCCCAAACTCCAATCCATTCACCCACCTAGCCAACCCATCCATTCATCCAACTGGCCATCTACTCATCTACTCATTCACCCGTGTACTCTTCCCACCCCTGTCCTGGTGATCCACCCATCCAGTCCATCAGTCTTTCATTGTGTGGATAGATATGGAAGTGACTTTGCAAACTTCAGGCCCTAGTTGGATGCTCACAATAGTGCTAAAAGTCCTTCTCGTCCCTTGGCCAAGACAGTACCCTGAGCACATGCCATACGTTTGGCTTTGTGATTGGTACCTCGCTGAGAAGGTGCCCTGAACCCCTGCTCCCTAGCCCCCTGCTTAGCTGACCACCCTTTCTCTTCTAGGAAGCGCCAGTCTAGACCAGGCTCTAGAGGGACCCTACCAGCTGTTGATACAGGTCAAGGATATGGGTGACCAGGCCTCAGGTCACCAGGCCACAGCTACTGTAAATATCTCCATAGTAGAGAGCACCTGGGTGCCCCTAGATCCTATCCACCTGGCAGAAAATCTCAAAGTTCCATACCCACATCATATTTCCCAGGTGAGTAGATGGTCATCAGTGGCTGAAGTAGCCCCATGGATGGTGCAGCTGGACCTGAGCCTCATGGAGATTTTGGGGGTGGATAGGATCTTGACCCCAGCTTGACCCCACGTCCTCTCCTACCTGTGCTCTTCCCTCCACTATCCCCATCAGTTCTCATTCAAGGCCCTGGGACCCGACCCACAGCCCTTCACCTGCTATCCTCTGGCAGGTGTGGCTCTGTGCTGTGATGTCCTGAGCTTGCCTCAGGCTTCCTCAGGGAGAACAGCTGCCACCCCCGCCCCCCTGCTGTGCCCTACTGCCCTGGGGATTGTCACTCAGGCCAGGAATGTCTCAGGCCTCCTCGAGGAATGCCCTAGGGTCAGGCACTGCCTGAGGGAAGAGAATCAAACAACCTGGTCATTCAGGCACTTTGGGCAGGGTCCCGGCTTGGGCCAGTGCAAAGCCACCATGGGACTGCCACAACCACAAGTGCCCCAAACAGAAGTACCCTCCCTGGACTCAGGGATGACAGCCACTTGCCTTGGATCACACCGTAACTGGGTCACACAGGAATAGTTGGAAAATAAGGGCTGACACAGGCTGTTCCTGCCTCTCATCCTGGGGTGTTCTCATTCTGTGTCCCCCTCCCAGGTACACTGGAGTGGTGAGGATGTACATTATTACCTGGAGAGCCAGCCCCCTGGACCCTTTGATGTGGATACAAAAGGGAAACTCTACGTGACCATGGAGCTGGACCGAGAATCCCAGGCTGAGGTGAGGTGAGGTGAGGGGGAAGCCAGGAGGGCAGGCTAAGGGGTGCTTGGTCATTGTCTGGTTGGCTTCTGGGGGTGTCACATCCCCCACAGGCACTGAGGCAGTGAAAGAGCACCCAGGAGAGCTGGAGCTGGCCATCAGAAGGGAACCCAGACCCAGGCCAGGCTGGAGCTGCCCTTGGCTTTCAACTGAAGCCCCCCACTGCCCACTGTAGTACCTGCTCCAGGTGCGGGCTCAGAATACCCATGGAGAGGACTACGCAGAACCTCTGAAGCTGCAGGTGGTGGTGACGGATGAGAACGACAACGCGCCTGTTTGCCCCCCACGTGGTCCCCCAATCAGCATCCCTGAGCTCAGTCCCGCAGGTGAGCTATAGGCCTTATCGGGGGCTGGAGGAGGGGTGAAGTCTCTATGGACCATCCCATCATGCTCTTCTTTGGGATGGGGCCAGCCTTAATGACCTCCACCACACACACACACACACACACACACACACACACACACACACACACACACACACACACACACACTCACACGAGCTCAGGTTCGGTCCAGCACAAAAGAGGAATGGGTGAAGTAAGACCTCCAGGCTGGTCCCTGGTCCCACCCATGTGGGTGCTGTCTTTGCAGGCACCAAGGTGACTAGGGTGCTGGCAGAGGACATGGATGCCCCTGGTTCCCCCAATTCCCATGTTGTGTATCGGCTGCTGAGCCCTGAGCCTGAGGAGGAAACAGAGGGAAGAGCCTTCGAGCTAGACTCTGCCTCAGGCAGTGTGACGCTGGGGGCTCTCCCGCTCCGTGCTGGCCAGGACATCCCTCTTCAGGTACTAGCTGTTGACCTAGGAGGAGCAGAGGGCGGTAAGTGCTCTGATAGCGACCCTGATGATGACCCCCTGCCCCCTTTGCTCCTATCCTGGCCTCCCCAACATGCCCTCCCCTGCCTCAGGTCTCAGCAGCACCTGTGAGGTCACTGTCACCATCACGGACATCAATGACCATGCTCCAGAGTTCACCACTTCCCAGGTAAGCAGGAGCAGGGGAGGGGACCTTGGGGAGGCGCTGATGGGGGACTCACAGCCCATCCAAATGTCTCCAGATTGAGCCCATAAGCCTCCCTGAGGACACAGAGCCGGGGACTCTGGTGGCCACACTCATGGCTACTGATGGCGACCTTGAGCCTGCCTTCCGCCGCATGGACTTTGCCATTGAGGCAGGGGATGTGTACGAGACCTTCGGCCTGAAATGGGAGCCCGGTTCTGGTCATGTCCGACTACTCCTTCTCAAGGTAAAGGGCTTGGGGTCGGGAAAGGGCACACACATACACAAATGCATGCCTAAGTGAGCCCCACCCCAGCCCACACAGTGACCCAGGCCCCACTGGTTCCAGAACCTCAGCTATGAGACAGCTCCAAGTTACCAGCTGGTGGTGGTGGTGCGGAGCGAGGCAGAGCTGGTGGGGCCAGGCCCAGGCCCTGGAGCCACAGCCACAGTGACAGTGCTGGTGGAGAAGGTGGTGCCACCCCCAAAGTTGAACCAGGAGAGCTATGAGGCCAGCGTCCCAATCAGCACCCCGGCCGGCTCCCTCCTGCTGACCATCCAGCCCTCAGACCCCATGAGCATTCCCATCAGGTGAGTCAGAAGCTCAGCCCCTTCCCTGGGCTGGACCCTCCCTGCTCCCCAAGGCTTCAGAGGCAACTCACATTGCCTATGTAAAATTCCTCAGACCTGGCTAATGCCAAGGTTGTGACTCCTTGGGGAGGATCGGGGCTGGATGAGCTGGACAGGACACGAAGAGGGGTATTTGGACCCCATGAGAGCTCAGACGGTGCCTCCTCACGCTGCTGGACTGGGGCTCCTCCAGCATCCTTGTCCAGTCTGCTGCCCAATCCTGGTCCCTTCATGGGGTAACCTGGGACTAGTAGAGTTGAGTTAGGCACCCCCAGGCTCTGAGAGTCCCTCTCCTAGCAACAATATCTGTGGTTCAAGTCCTGCCCTTCCCCTCCCAATAAGTCCCTGAAGCTGGAGAGACTAGGTACCCCAGGGAACTGCTGCCACCCCCAAGTCACAGAGAGGGTATGGAACTTGAACAGGTCACATGGCCCTGGAGGTCTCTGAGCAAGACTCCCATATATGATCCCAGCGCCTCCCCCCCCCCCCCCATCTTCTCTGGGCCTCAGGTTCTCCCTGGTCAATGACTCAGAGGGCTGGCTCTGCATCAAGGAGGTCTCCGGGGAGGTGCACACGGCCCGGCCCTTGCAGGGTGCCCGGCCCGGGGACACGTACACAGTGCTCGTGGAGGCCCAGGATGCAGGTATGGACAGGCAGTGGTGGGGCCTCTGGGAGGGATACAAGCCTCAGACAGACAGGTGGATAGGCAGGACAGAACTGCCTCCCTGGGGCCCTTGCTGGCATATACTCTGCCCCACACAGGAGGGAGGGATGAGGGGCTGGGTCCAGTGTCCCTCTCTGAGAATGCTTGGCCTCTGCCCCCCTCTCATACCACCCTCTTGCTATCCCCCAACCCTGTCCCTTATCCCCCGCGGGCTTCTCAGGAATATTGGCTTCAGACACAGGCTGGGAGCAGAGGGTGAGGGGCTGGGCAGATGCAAGGAGGACGGGGGCTCTCCTGGGGCAGGCGTGCCAAAAGATAAGCCTGAATGGGACGCTGAGGCCAGGTGTGGAGGACTCTGAGTGACGCTTTGGCAGGGGGAAGAGCTGGTCCAGGGGCAGGTCAGTCAGGGAGGCAGGCTTTAGCTCTGTGCTGGGCTGTCCTGTGGTGCAGCACAGACCCAGCAGGAGCGGCTCCTCTCCAGCCAGGCACCTCCACGTTGCTGGGCACCAGCAGTGGGACTGGCGGTTAGTGGGGCAGTGAGGACAAGCTTGGCATCCAGAAAAGCACAGAAAGAAAGGCGTGGCACCTGTATGGATAGTGACTCGAGTGGAGTACATTGTGAGGAAGAGACCGGTGTGGGATGATGGTGGGGATGGAGAGGAGGGGTGGAATGGAGGGAGGGACGGTGGCAGGGGAATCAGCAGGGTGAGTCTGATGGGGACTCCGGACTCAACCCCACCGCCACAAGGGCCCGGGCCAGCTCAGCACTGCCTCCTCTGCAGATGAGCCGACACGGAGGACCGTTGTGACCCTCGTGATCCACTTCCTGAAGGCCACTTCTGCCTCAGCCCCAACTCTGCCCCTGGTGCCCACCCGACACCTCTGCACACCCCGCAAGAACCATGGTGTGGTTGTCAGTGGAGCCAGTGAGGACACTGACCTGGCTGATGGGCACGGTCCCTACCATTTTGCCCTTGGTCCCAACCCCACGGTGCAGCGGGACTGGCGCATCCAGGCTCTCAATGGTGTGTGGTGGGGAAGGGGGGATGCTGTGGCCCAGGCAGGGAGGGGGTGGCGGTTAAAGTGAGATGCCCTTCCACTGTGGGGCTGGGGCTGGGCTTAGGGGGAGCAGCCCCCAGAGGGCCTGGGCAGGCTAGTGATTCTGATCCCTGTTTATGGTTCCAACAGGTTCCCATGCCTACCTCACCTTGGCCCTGCATTGGGTGGAGCCACGTGAATACTCTGTCCCTGTAGTTGTCAGCCGCAATAACCGGATGTGGCAGCTCCTGGTCCGAGGTGAGGCCAGGGCTCTGGTGAAGCCTGCAGTTCCGGAGGGAACTACTGGATGCAGGGGGAGAGGCTGGGTACACCTGTTTGCAGGCTCACCTGGGCAGCATATGCCTGAGCACACCTGCACATCTGTGGCTGGGCATACAGACTCCCGCATGCAGGCATACGCACAGAGGAGCAGGCATGCTCCCCACACACAAATACATGCATGTCCACAAAAACACACATACCAGCCAGCTGGGCCAGGTTGGGAGCTCCAAACAGCTGGGAAGACCCTACTACCACCACTTTTAACTCTCCCCTCTCTTGCCTGCCCGCAGTGATTGTGTGCCGATGCAATGTGGAGGGGCAGTGCATGCGCAAGGTGGGCCGCATGAAGGGCATGCCCACGAAGCTGTCGGCAGTGGGCATCCTCGTGGGCACCCTGTTAGCAATAGGTAATGGGGGGGGCGGGCGGGCTCCTGCAGGGAGGAGGGTGATGGATGGTCGGAGCCACAGCCTCCGGATAAGCAGTGTCTCTGTCCCCCTGGTGCTCTGCCCGCTGGAGAAATCCCCCCAACTCTCCTAGTCATTATGCTTTTGCCTCCTATTATCACCTCACCACTGTCATCATTGATAACAGCATTTACTGCTACTTTATTACACAGTGACTGTGAGTCAGGCCCTTTGCCAAGCATAGCGTTGTCACATTGAATCATTCCCACAGCCCTGTGAGGTAGATCCTGGCATCTCCCCATTTTCCAGATAAAGTCCCTGATGATGAGAGGTTAAATAGCTTGTCCGAGGTTACACAGCCAAGGTGTAGCAGAGCCTGGGTCTTTCTAGCTTAATTCCTTCAGTCCAAGCCTCCCTCTCCATCCTCTTTGTTTTCTTTAGCTCCCCTAAATTTTTTCCTGGCTGGTTTTCTTGGCTGGTAGCAGAATGCTACACTACAATGTGCCTTTCTTTCTTTTTTAAAAAAATACTTTTTTTATTGATTTCAGAGAGGAAGGGAGAGGGAGAGAGAGATAGAAACATCAATGATGAGAGAGAATCATTGATCAGCTGCCTCCTACACGCCCCCTACTGGGGATCGAGCCCCCAACCCGGGCACGTGCCCTTGACCTGAATCGAACCCGGGATCCTTCAGTCCGTAGGCCGATACTCTATCCACTGAGCCAAACCAGCCAGGGCTACAATGTGCTTTTCTCTCAGAGGTCCATGGGAACAACTCATTGGCTTTCAGATGACTCCCACCCAAACTGTTCCGAAGAGAAAGGGACCTTGGAGGCTGGGGAGTTCTGGGTGGCCTCGGGGGGCATGGCCCGGGGAGAGCCGAGCAGGCTGAGCAGTCAGGCTTCCTCAGGCACCAGGACCACAGGTCATGCCAGCCCAGCCTCAGGGATGCTGGCTGGGGAATGCTGGTCCTCATTAAACCAATACCAATGGCAGGGAGTCCCTAGTAATGGACAAGTCCCATGGCCCCTTCTGAAGGCTGATCCATCCCACTCGGGCCCCTCAGGCATCATCCTCATCCTCGTCTTCACCCACTTGACTCTGGCGAGGAAGAAGGACCTCGATCAGCCAGTGGACAGTGTGCCCCTGAAGGCGGCGGTTTGAGTGGTCCAGGCCATCCCAGCTGGGAGGTTGGTCTCTGACTCCATCTGAATCTACTGGGAGAGGGCCCAGCACTACAGACAGCTCCATGGGGCCAGGTCAGAGCAGGAGCCCTTCACCTGCCCTGGGGTGGAGGCAACATCACCAGACGTGTCTGAACACTCACTCTGTGGGCTGCCCGTGGGAGCGCTCCGAATGGTGGCATGTTTGTCCAATAATAAAGCCTCAGAGAACTGGGCATGGGTCCTAGGGGACATATGTGTCCAGGTGCCCATGTGTGTGTGTGTGTGTTACCTGTGTCCATCTGTCCCTTTATCTCTTCCCCATACCCTGCTGTTCAGAAAGGGTCTGGGGCTCCCTCTTGGGAAAGTCGCAGCAGTGAGATCTTGAAAAGGTGGGTCATTGTCACGGGGATTTGGAGACCACAGGCTGCAGACCCTGGATGGATCAACTCCATCCCGGCGATGGTTGGGAAGGGAGTCCTTGCGAGTGTCATTTCTGGGTCTTCCTGGATACCATCTTTGCTACAAGAGGGCACCGTGTAAGTCCATATCTTATGCTCATGTGCAAGCACACTCGTGTCCCTATGCATGTGTCTCTACCCACAGGGGTGGGTAGAGATCTCCCAATCTCAAGAGGGGTCTGGGTAGGAATCGTGAAGACCCCATGGGGCTAGAACAGGACAGGTGAGGGTGAGGATGGGTCCCTCTGCCCGAGCGCTGGCCCCAGGGCACCTTTGTGCTTCACACACAGGCTGGTCAGGGCACAAGGATTCTGCAGAAAGTCAGAGAAGGGGAACCCCTCAGATGGACACCGGGGGTGGGATAGAAACCCTTACATCAGCTCTGCCCCAGGTGAACTCTATCCCAGGGTCCAAGATTAAGCCATGGCCCTGGTGCCCTGCTGAGCCCTGACCACACCTCCAGACTGACCTCTAATCCCTGACCCTTGACTGACCCCAGATACATGCTGCTTCCCCACCCCTCCATCTCAATGGTCTCTGGGGAGCCAGAGTAGGACTTGTTGTCCTAGGCACCCTGAGCTGATGATGGTAAATCACGGGGAAGGGAGAAAAACAACCTCAGTGGGGCCCAGGCCCTATTTTTAGGAGATAATCTCTACTCGTGGCAGATTCTGTAGGATGGGGGCCAAGAGAGATGGGGCAGGCATTTTGGCTGGCCTGGGGGAGCCTGGGAGACTCAGCCAGGATCCCCCATCCAGGGATGGACTCTGAGCCTGATCCCAGCCAAATGGAGGCTCTGCAGACTACTGTGGTCCAAGCAGAGCTTCCTCCCTCCCCCTCTCCCAGGATCCTCTTCTTGGCCTGAAACATGCAGATATCTTCAGAGTACAAAGCCCTTCGAAGGCAGCATCTCATCTAATCTACCCATCAACCTGTGAGGGCGGGATTATTTGCCCCACTTTCCAGTGGAAGATCTTGAAGGTCAGGGCTGCAACTGGGAGTCTTGGGAGCAGGGCACAAGGTGGGACTGTCTGGCTGAGGTTTGTCGTGTTACTTCTCCAGAAGTGTCCAGAACCTTCAGAAGGTCTCTGCTCCCACGAGATCCCTCAGAAGGGACCTTAGCCACCCCCAGGCCAACTCTTTCTTATAAAGTTAGGGAAGTGAATCACAAAGAGGTGGAGGGATCTTTCCAAGTTCATTCAGCCAGTGGGATGCAGCACCTGAGCTGGAACCCTGCAATCACCTGCTTTCTGTGTCCTTGTTCTGGATGGATAGATAGGTGGGTAGATAATTGGATGAATGTCTGGGTTAGTGAGCCGGTTGGTGGGGCACCAACAAAGAAAAGAGTGGATGACAGGATACAAGGGCAAATTAAGGCATCTGCCCCATCTTTCTTGTTTGTTTGTTTAAATATATTCTTATTGATTTCAGAGAGGAAGGGAGAAGGAGAGACAGAAACATCAATGATAAGAGAGAATCATTGATTGGCTGCCTCTTGCATGCCCCACACTGGGGACCGAGCCTGCAAACCAGGCACATGCCCTGACCAGGAATCGAACCATGACCTGCTGGTTCAGAGGTTGATGCTCAACCACGGAGCCACCCATGCCAGCTGGGCCATCTGCCCCATCCTGAAGGCTTCTTTCTACTTCTTTTTTTTTTTTTTAAAAAAAAACTTTATTATTGGAAGTATTAAATATGTCTCCCCCTTGCCCCTATTGACCCCCTTCTAGCCTCCCCACCCCAAGCCTTCACCACCCTATTGTCAGTGTCCATATATGCATACAAGTTCTTTGGTTGATCTCTCCCCATCCACCCACCCACCCACCCACCCATCCCTGCCTTCCTTCGGAGATTCACTAGTCTGTTTCATGCTTCTATGTCTCTGGATCTATTTTGCTCATCAGTTTATTTTGTTCATTAGATTCCACATATGAGTGAGGTGATGTGATATTTGTCTTTCTCTGACTGGCTTATTTCGCTTAGTATAATACTCTCCATTGAGGGCTTCTTTTTGGGTCTCCAGGCTCCAGGCCGCTGTCTGATTGCGTCCATGTTGGGGCTGACCACAAGGGTCCTCCACCTTGGAGACTCCCAGGGACACAGGCTCAGTTTCCCGGAGCATCTCAAAAGCCTCTCTTGCGATCCTCAGTCCATCTATAGAGGAAAGTAAGGAATGGAGAGGGGCATGGCTTCTTCTGAGTCGCAGAGGGAGAGAAAAAGGAAGCTAGCACTGGTTTGTGGGCTTGGTGGTGGGTCAGCAAGTGCTTGTGGAAGTCACGCTAATGAAGTGGGCCTCGCTCTGCAAGCAGCCAGGGCCTAGACCCTGCCAGGGCACGGCGGGTGATAATTGGTGGCTCAGTGTGGGCAGAAGAACCTGTGATTCATGCTCTGCCTCATCCTCGCTGTGTGTTCACAGGTGAGTCACTTCACCTTTCTGAGCTTTGGTTTACTTGTTGATAAAATGGAGTTGTTGGGAGGACTACGTGAGATAACCCCCATAAAACGCATTTAGCACAGTGCTGGGCATACAGCAGGAAGAGAACGTGAGGCCAGGCTTTTGAAAAGAGGGTGGAGAGGGGCACAACGCCAGCACCCACATGGCCCTGCTGGGTGGACCCTGGGCAAGACACCCCCCTTCTGCCTTGGCTCCTTGCCATCTCCGAGGCTCTCTCTGGTTGATGTTGAGGGGTCTTGCAGGACTCAGACTGGTCTGGAGCTAGAAGCGGGGTCTGCCCCAGTGGGGAGCTCATGCTCCCCATCTCCCAGGCCCCTTCCAGAGGCACAGGGCCAGATCAAAGGGACCCAGCACTGAGGATCAGAGGCAGGCTTGGAAAGAATGTAAACAAGAGGATATTTTTAAACTTTTTCCAGCCCTAGCGATTAGGGCTCTTGAAGCAAGAGGCCCAGAGGTCAGTCCAGCCCTCACAAAGAAATAGTCTTGAGATCTCAGAGAGCCCCGCCCCACCCACACCCACCCCTCCCACCCCAGGGCTCTAGCTGGGGCCTCAGGGTGGGAGTTTTCCCTCCAGTCTCATCTCTGGCCGTCCTGCTGCTGCAGGATAGCATGTTTCTAATGAGAGGGCCTCACAGATGAGGGAGGACCCAAATAAATGATTTCGGGGTGTGGGGCCTACCTGGCAGGGCTAGTGTTGGCAGACTGAGCTGGGAGACCCCTTGGCGGGCCTGTCACTTCATCAGAGGTGTGTGTGTGTGTGTGTGTGTGTGTGTGCACGCATGTGCTTCTGTGGGTGTGTAAGTGTATGTTAAAGTCTGGCCTTCCTGGTGTTACAATGTGTAAGCATGCCAGGAGCTCACCTCAGTCCCTCCCTTCCACCCCTTCCCTAGCATCCTTGGCCTCCTGCCCCTGGGACTCCTTGGGTCAGTGGGGCACATGGGGGGAGACAGGAGGTAGGCTTGAGGGTCAAGGGGAAGAGAAATAGGGGGAAGATGAGGAGAGCAAGGGGGGATGGGAGCGGAGGGGTGAAGAGGCTGGGGGAGGGGCCTGGGTCCCGGTCTGACCCACGCAGTGAGTGAGTCAGGCTGTGAGAACTGCAGGTACCACTGACGTGGGGACTGGGGGGACTTGTCACGGTGACTCAGGAACTTGAACAAAAGGCTCCTTAGGTCTCTCCACTTCCTGTCACATTGTCGCTCACTCTGGGTTCCATGACAACAGCTTCTTCCCCAGAGTGATGCAGCCACCCTCGCACACTTATGCGACACAATGGAACACACCCACAGCGGTGTCAGGGGAAGACTTAGAGGGGTCTCAGCCACAACACGCCCCCCCCCCCCACTGTGATCATATCCCAGGGATTCCCACGCCCTTACCCCATCCACATCCCCGCTGACTGGAAAGCCGAAGGGTCAGGGTTTACAGGGGCATTCAGTAGCCAAGCCAGGGTGCGGTTACCAGGACAACGAGGGGCCCCAGCCCCAGGCGAGGCCTTGCTGACAATTCCCCACGCTGTAGGGAGCCTAGAGAGGGACAGTGTCCGGCTGGAGGTCACACACACAGCTGCTCGGTGGAGGCAGGGCTCAAGCCCCAGGCCAGATCAACACGCTGGTGTGCTCCCTCCAGATCCCATCCGCTGAGGCAGCAGGGGCAGAAGGTGAGCTTGGTGCTTCGTCATAGCGTTGTGGGGCTTCAGGCCCAGGACAGTGGGGGAGCCTGATGTGGCTGGAACCGATGGGGAGGGGGACCTGGAGACTTGACCTCGATCTGAGGACTGGTGCCGGCTGCCTGACTACGTTGCTATGTTGTGCCTGTATACATGCTCACTCGCTGGGGCTGTTGCTATTCTTACCTACTTGGTGGTGGCAGCAGGGTCAGAGATAGTGGCTGGTGGGAGGGAGTCATGAGTACCAGCCCCTTATCCAACACATTCCCTGGAAACTTGGCAGGGGCTGCCAGGCTCTGGGGGCCTAGGTAGGGGGAAGGGAAGGGGATCAGGGTGGGGGGGATGGGTTCACCCAGGACAAGGCCCTGCACTGCTGCCTCTCCTACAGCCAGGCAAGGTCCCATCAGAACTGGCCTGGCGGTTTCCGGTAGGATTTCTTCCCATCAAGACTCAAGTCATCCTTAGCTTCCTACCCAGAATGCACCACCTCTGAGCTTTTGATGCCCCAGAAGGCCACAGACAGGGGCTGCCTCTGTGGGGAGAACACAGTACTGTGAGCCACAGAGGCTCAGGTTGACCACGGTCATGCCCACTTCCAGGCCATGTGACCTTGGGCAAGTCACTTCTCCTCTCTGAGCTTCAGTTTCCTCATCCCTTTCTTGGGCTGTTGTAGGGGTGACAAAGTCCAACAGTCAGGAAAAGGGTGCTATAGGCTGCAAGTGTGTGTGTGTGTGCACACTCCCATACATGCGCTCATGGGTGTGGGGGCGACCAGAATGGGGAGAGGGAAGCACATGGGTCCTCCACCTTGGAGACTCCCGCCCCATGGATTTTCCATTGGCACGTCGGCACCCTCTCCCCCAAAATAGGCCCTATGAGCCGTGTCCGACAGAGCCCAGACTGGGGGAACTTTTTTTAGCTGCCCTTTGATTGTCAGCTCTCAAACGGCGGCTATTTTGAGCCCCAACGCCTGGAGGAGTAGGGCCAAGTGGGGGCCTGGGTCAGCTCAGTGGGCCTGGCTGGCTCCCCAAAGGCATCCCCGAGGGGGGCAGCCATGCCCTCTCACGCCCAGTGCTGCCGGCAGAGAGAGCACGCATCCCCTGTTTATTGGGCCTGAGAGCTCGTCTGTCCACCTCCAGAGAATCTGCAGACCTGGCAAAACCACTCTCATTTACAGAGTTCACCCCACAGGTCACCGGCACCGAGAGAGAGCACACTGTGAGGATTAACTGAGATAATACAAGCAAAGCTCTTAGTTAGCACAGGGGCTGGCACATAACTGGCCCTTGAAAAATGGGAATAGCTGCTATTATTATTTTCACTAGAGGCCTGGTGCATGAAAATTCATGCACTGGAGGGGGGGTCCCTCAGCCCAGCCTGCCCCTTCTCACAGTCCGGGACCCCTCAGGGGCAGGAGGTGACCTGGCGATCAGGGGAAGGCGATGCCCCCATCACACCTCTGCTGCTGCCACTGCCAGCAGCTCAAGTCTCGGCCGGCCCTGGTTACCTGAGCCTCGGGCGGCCCTGGGTGGCTGGGCAGCTGACAGCTGAGGCTTGCCTGCACCTCGGGCCCATCCTGGGCAGCTGGGCAGCTGATATCCAAGGCTTGCCTGTGCCTCAGGCTGGCCCTGGGCGCCTGGGGGGCTGGGGGCGGGTCCGGCCTCACCGTGTACCCGCCACCCCCCCCCCCCTTCAAGGCTGGGCTGAAAGGACTGTGGGACTCCGGCAGCAGGCGCAAGGAGTGCCCAGACCCACCTGAGGGCGGGTCTGGCTGCACTGCACACCTGCCACCTCCCCAGCGGGGCGGAAAGGACTGGGGGCCTCCGGCGGGGCTGAGGGGACTGGGCATCACCATCTTGTGGCTATGGGCGCCGCCATCTTTGTGATGGCGCGATGGTCAATTTGCATATTCCCTCTTTATTAGATAGGATTACAGCTACAGCCATTCTTGCTTTTGTTGTTACAGAAATATTTTTATCAGGTTTCCTTCCAGTCTTTTTTTCTATGCATTTATCTTATGTTGCTAAGTTCAGATCACAATATTCCTCCCTTCCCCCAAACCAGGTTTCAGCAGAAAGGAATCCCTCCAAGACTGCTGGGCTCCTCTATGTACCTCTGGGCTCACCCCTTGAGATTACCCCTCTATAAATGGTCTTTGGGGTCCATGACCCCTGAGATTATACTTGATCTTTCTGAGTGTCTGGGTATTCCCACAGCTCTGTTGTTTCCTCAAATGCCATCAACCGCTGTCCCATAGGATTCCAGGGCCCCAGATTCTGAAAATCAAGTTCTAGATGCTGGATTCCCAGGTGGACTCTGCACCTGGATTCCAGAACCCTCTAGCTGGAACCTAAGGAAGTAGGCTTGTTTCCACAGCTAGATGACTGTTCAGATGCGTAAGATTTAGCAATGGGTCATGAGGACAAATAAAGACGCTCTTGTCTTTCTGGTCAGCGTATTAGGGAAGGGGAAAGGGTATGGATTGCCAAGAATTGGGGACGGGGTAGAAAGCCAGATTCTGGGAAGTGGCAAGGCAGGGAGAGTGGCTGAGCCAGGCCTCCCCCTTCCCTGCCGGGGTCATTTCCCAACAGGGCAGCAAGATCAGCTGGGGTTGGGAGGTCACATGTTCCACCTTTACCCTGAGTAGTTACTGCACAAGGTGAGACTTCCTTGTTACGCGAAGAGCAAAAATAGGTCCCAGGTGATGGTCAGTGATCTGTGCCGAGAGCCACCAGGGTTATTCTGAGAGTGGCAGGCATGGGGCCAGGGCAGGCTCTCAGTCAAGTGGGACTGAGCTGGAAGTGGCATTCTCAGCCTGCAGGCTCACCCTGCCCTTTCGAGAACCCTGAATGGTGTGGGGGCACTGGAGCCCTATGCAGGCCGACCCTCAATGGGTGGACTTAGGATCCTGACTCAGCTATGTGACCTTGAGCATCCCCTTCCTTCTCAAATGATGGGGACCTTGATCCCTGCCTCTCAGGGTGGTTAAGAGAACTCCGTGAAGCTGGCAGATGGTGCTCCATAGATGTGTGAATCTCCACTGCAGCTGTCCCTGAGTGCAGGTCCAGGGGTCTGAAGAAGGCCAGGGCCTTGCCTGCGCAGCCCAGCTGCGTAGCCCTCCCTTCCAATGTGAAGGAGCCAGAGTCGGGCACAAGAGCACGTTTCTGGAAGGGCTTGTGGGGATTTTCCAGGAACAACTCCATCCAGCTGGAGAATTCCACTCCCTGCCCTGCTGCTCAGGGTCAGGCTAAGGAGGGGATGTTCTGGCTTATTCCGGTTCTGCCCAGCTCCTGCTTCTTGCCTGCAAAGTCCCGGGCGGGGTGCCCACACCGTATTCTCTTGCTGTTTGCTGTGGAGTGTGAGGGGCCTGAGGCCCTGAGGTCCCTCTAGAGGCCCTGGCACAGAGCAGTGCTGGGCACACCATTGGTCCTCTTCTCCCCCGCTTCCTTCCAGGGACAATCCCTTTCCTTCATCCAATGTGTCCTAGCATTTCCCTGGAGCCTGCCCTTGTCCTCAGGGTCACCCCAGGTGAGCATGGACAAGCAACATGATGGACACCGACTTGGGGAGAGATGGCAGCTGACCCAGCTCGGGGATGGGGGTGGGGAAGGGTAGCCGGACTGGGACACACTGTGATGTTTCTGAGAGGCTGAAGGTTTGAGGGTTTCTTTTTTTTTTTTTTTTTAATATATTTTATTGATTTTTTTACAGAGAGGAAGGGAGAGGGATAGAGAGCCAGAAACATTGACCAGCCGCCACCTGCACACCCCTCACCGGGAATGCACATGCCCTTGACCGGAATCAAACCCGGGACCCCTCAGTCCGCAGGCCGACGCTCTATCCACTGAGCCAAACCGGTATCGACAGGTTTGAGGGTTTCTGATGGGTAATGAGGTCAAGGGTGGGAACTGAACTGAACTCAGTTATTTGCTCAGCTGGAATTGGACCCCAGTTTCCTCTGAGCCCAGTCCTCTACCCTCCACAGCTACCCCATGAGAGTTTTTCCTGGGTTTTGGCAAAAAACTGGGGGGAGCTTGGCTGGTAGTGGCTCAGTGGTTGAGCATCGAACTATGAACCAGAAAGTCACGGTTTGATTCCTGGTCAGGGCGCATGCTGGGTTGAGGCTCCATCCCCAGTGTGGCGCATGCAGGAGGCAGCCAATCAATCATTCTCTCTCATAATTGATTCATAACTGATGTTTCTGTCTCTCCTTCTCCCTTCCTCTCTGAAACCAATATATATATATATACTTGTTTGTTTGTTTTTAAAGAAACGAGGGGGTGGGGGAGTCCTCTTCAGGGAGGAGCTAGGCTGGCAAATAGGAATTTCAGACAGAACTGGGTGTTAGAGCTGGGCTCAGGGGACTCAGTTCAGCTTACCACAAGGTGGCCACCCTTGGGGCTAATACTGCACCCACAAAATGCACTCTCTGCCCACCAAAGTCCCTGGGGAGTAATAGGACACTCAGATCTGCTGGGAGCAAAGTTCTTGTAGGGTCCCAGCTGGGCACCCCAGACCCACTCTGTCATTTTATCTCAACTTCAGCTCAGCACCTGCACCTTCTCCAGTGTCGGCCACCACCTCCACTCCTGGGAAGGAAGGACGTACAGGGCTCCCCTCCAAGGTTTCTGCACTCGAGCAGAAACCCCTGAGAGCCTCTCGGGTGGAAAAAGTTACCCAGTTCTAAATCTGCCAGCCTTTGGTGATCTCATCCCCTTCCCAATATAGTCGTGGTCCCCTCCCCCACAGGCTGGCTCCAGGCCAATGGGGTAAGTCACGAGGGAGCTGGGAGAGGGATGTGTGTGAGGGCTGGGGGAGGGGTTTTAACTTGGGGTCACACTCTACATTCTGTTTTGTAATCTATTTCCCACCCCACCCCCTCACTTACAGTATTTACGTTTAGGAGGTTCCTGGCAAATAATAACGATCTTCCACCATCACTTTTTTCCACTATCACTTGTAAAGTCCAGCAGATGGATGTACCAGACCTCTCTGTTCAGTGTGTGGAGGAAACACTTGTCAGTGAGGTCCAGTTTCTCTTTTTACAAACACAAGTGCTATGACCATTTTTGTCCAAATCCCGTTGTGCAGCTCTCTCTCTCTCTCTCTCTCTCTCTCTCTCTCCCTCTCTCCCTCTCTCTCTCTCTCTCCCTCTCTCTCCCTCTCCCTCTCCCCTCCCTCCCTTTCCCTCTCTCTCTCCCTCTCCCCTCTCTCTCCCTCTCCTCTCCCCTCCCCCCACTTTCCCTCTCTCTCTCCCTCTCCCTGACAGGGCCCTGGCTCAGTTGGTTGAAGCACTGTCCTGTACACCAAAAGGTTGTGGGTTTGATTCCCAGTCAGGGCACATACCCAGGTTGCAGGTCCAATCCCCAGCTAGGGTGCCTACGGGAGGCAACTGTTCGATGTTTCTCTCACATCTATGTTCTCTCTCTCTCTCCCTTTCTCTTCCACTTTATCTAAAATTAATAAAAACATACCCTCGGGTGAGGATTAAGAAAAAAAAAAAGGCATTTGGTGATTTAAAAAAGAAAAGAAAGGCCTAGATGGTTTGGCTCAGTGGATAGAGCATCAGCCTGCAGACTGAAGGGTCCCAGGTTCAATTCCAGTCAAGGGCACATGCCCGGGTTGCGGGCTCGAGCCCCAGTAAGGAGCGTGCAGGAGGCAGCCGATCAATAATTCCCTCTCATCATTGATGTTTCTCTCTCTCTCCCTTCTCTAAAATCAATAAAAATATATTTTTTAAAAAAAAGAAAGAAATTCTGACAGGTGCTGGGCAGGAGAGCAGGATTCATTGTGTGATTGATGAATTCTGGGCCCTCCCCTAGGCCAGAGGGGCAGGCCCAGGGCAGGGAGGGGCAGCAGAGACTAGTCCAGGGCCACTGTGGTCTGCTGGTCCCTCCTGCCTGCTTTAGGCCAGTACTCCCTCACCCCCTGGCTTCCACCTTGTCCTCAAAACCCTATAGGCCATGTTGACTGGGGACACAGAGAAAGCCCATCCCAGGCACAAGCAGAGGGCCCAGCCTTAGAGTGAACAGCCCCCCCGCACCAGTCCATCCAATTCACATGTTGCATAGTGTTTCTCTAGCTTCTACTAGAATGTTTCCATGGATCAACAGCTTACTCCTTCCTGCCAGGCTTTTGGAGAGCAAATAGGGCATGTTGTTTGTTTGTTTGTTTTTTTAATATGTTTTTTATGGATTTTTAGAGAGTGAGAAAGGGGAAGGGTGAGAGAGAAATATTGATGAGAGACTTCAAATTGATTGGCTGCCTCCTGTATGCCCCCTACTGGGGATTGAGCCCATAACTTGGGCATGTGCCCTAACCAGGAATCGAACCAGTGACCTCTTGGTGCATGGGACAATGCTCTGAGCCAATCCACTGAGCCATACCAGCTGGGAAGGGCATGTGTTTTTTATAAAATGAATAGATAGGATTCAATGGAATTGAATGATCACTTAGCAATCGCATGAAGTGAAGAAAAAGTTTTGGAGTCAGACACCCAGGGTTCAAAACTTAGCTCTGCATTTACTAGTTTTGTGACATTGAGCACATTTTACCTTTCCAAACTCAGTTTTACCATCTGTAAAATGGGTTCATAATCCTTGCCTCATACGATTGTGAGATTTTTAAAACAATATTTCTTTATTGATTTCAGAGAGGAACGGAGAAGGAGAGAGAGGTAGAAACATCAATGATGAGAGAGAATCATTGATCAGCTGCCTCCTGCATGCCCCCTACTGGGGATCAAGCCTGCAACCCAGGCATGTGTCCTTGGTCTGAATCGAACCTGGGACCCTTCAGTCCACAGGCCAACACTCTATCCACTCTGAGCCAAGCCGGCTAGGACGACGATTGTGAGATTTATTGTAAGGAATTGACTCATGCAAGCTGGAAGCCCAGGAAAGCCAGTGATGTGTTTCCAGTCTAAACACAAAGGCCTAAGAACAAACCAGAGGAGCCAGTGGTGTAAGTCCCAGTATGGGTCCACCGGCCTGAGAAGCACCAGATGTCCAAGAGCAGAGGAGGGGTGTCCCAGCTCAACAAGGAGCATTTTCCCTTCCTTCTGCCTTTTCATTCTATTCCAGCCCTCAATGGATTGGATAATACCCACCCACTTCTTTACTCAGTCTATTGATTCAAATGCTAATATTTTCCAGAAACACCCTCAGAGCCACACTCAAAAATAATGTTTTACCAGCCTTCTAGGCATTTTTCAGCCCAGTTAAATTAACACATAAAACTAACCACCACAACCCTCAATCAGATTCACCAACTATCAAGACGGCTGTCCATTAGCTTTACCAATCCCTAGTGTCACTGTCACTTGGTTATTGTATTCTATTGGTTACAAAACAAGTTCTAACCACCCCCTCCCCATATTCAAGAAGAGTGGAATGAAACTCCACTGCTTGTTGGGAGGAGCATTTGTAATCATACACGAAACCACAGAAAGGACACACAGGTGGAGGATTCTGACCAGGGGGCCAGGCCAACTCTTGAAAGAGGTGGCTCCAGTTTGTGGGAGGAAGACAAGACCTCTTTTTCTTTCCCACTCCTTCATCCCCGTATTACTGTAGTACCCACAGCCTGGGGAGGAAGATTCTGAGCTTTCTCCCCAGGGTGATGGTGCGCTGTGGAAGGATTTGGAGCAGAAGAGTGATATGGTCAGATTTGAGTCTGACCAAGATCACTCTAACTACTATGTACTGGCTGGAATTGACTGGAGGGGGCAGGTGTTCTGGGTGAGGAAGGAGCAAGGTGGTTTGGACCATTCTTGGGTCTGGGATAGGGGGTGGGCAGGAGGGGATGGAGCCTAGACCTGCTGGGAGGGTGGCTGCGGGGACTGGCTGCAGGGAGTGGAGTGGGGTAGGAGTCAGAAGGGTTTAGAGTTGTGGAGCAGTCCACTGAGGGGGACACCCACATTGGGGGAGAGTGGAAAAGGTGGCAGCCACTCCCCCACCACCCGCAGCCCACCTGGGACCCCAGCAGCTCCTTCCCCACAAGACAGACCTGAGTGATCACAGGACAGGGTCCTGCCCCCACACCACACCCCAAGGACTTCCAGGGTCTGGTGAGGCTTCCTGAGAGTGTTCCAGGTTGCAGTTTTGGGGAGACCCTGCTCCACCTAGGGCTCAGCCTTGGGGCCTCAGCTTCTCGGGAACTTTCCTCTGCTCCAGCTGCAGCTGACAGCAACACGGCCAGATGGCGACATCTAGAGGCAGCCGCCTGCTTCGCGTTGCTTCACTACAGATTCCCCGAAAAGGGCCTGTGCCACTGTGCCAGCCCAGGGTTCCCCACCGGTGTTCTCGTCAGGTCATTCTCGGGACGGAGTGACCAAGCCACCAGACAGAGCTTGGAAGAGGCCCAGCCCCTCCATCCCTTAATGCCGAATCCCAGTGTGGGGTCAGCAAAGCTTCTGGGACCCCAAAGTGAACCCTTGGATACTCTCCCCTCCCATAAGCCAAGGAGCATGTTGTTTTGATCACATTTCCCGCCCCCAATCCACGGCACTGCTTTGTTTCAGAGGGTCAGCCCAGCCACGCAGTCAGCTCCTCACAGAGCCAACCCCTCACCTCCACCTCACCATCCGGGCCCGCCATGGGTCCTGGGTCCCAAGTGAGAATATGCAACGGCCCTCAACTTTTCTTAGTGATCCTTTTTTAGCTAATTGTTCATTTCCATCCATACATACCCATGGTCTTTTCTGGTACCAGACACTCCTCACCCCCCTCCTCACTTCCATGCCACCATTTAGTTCCTCTCCTGCTTCTCTGACCTCTCTCTCTTTTGCTGGTTCCTTTTCATCTGTTCCTCTCATCCATCCATCCATCCATCCATCCATCCATCCATCTATCTGTCCCTCCATCCTTCCTCATTCATTCTACAGCCAGTTGGGCAGGGTGCTGAGCCTGTTACAGGAATGAGGGTGGGGAGGAGAAAAACAGGACAAGTGTTGACAGCACCTGGTCATAACACCTCAAGGAAAGCGGGGGGAGGGAGGGGACTGAGATAGGACTTTCTGTACTGCCCCCACCCCACCTCCCTGCTGATGAAGAGCAAGGCATGTCCATAATCCTAGCTGAGGTCGCCGCATGGCCTTGCTCATGTCTTCATCCCTGGAGACCACCCGAGGGGCTCCTTCTTGCCCACCAGCCACATCAGGCCAGTTCTCCCTCAGCCTTCACGGCAACTCTCGCCACTTCAGTGTCCTCAGAGCCTGTCCCCAGACCTGCTGGACCGGACTCACCCCTGTGCTCCTTTCCCTGGGCTGCCCCCCTGCATCCCCATTGTGCCCAGTATCATGGTCCTCTCGGCCCCAGCTGGATGGGGCCATCCCTGGCCAGCTCCACATGCCTGGCTCTGGTGCATGTAAGGTTTGTGCGAGATGGACTGGACAGAGCAGCAGCTCATGGCACACATTTCTTCTGTTCATCTGCTGCAGGGAGAATGGGGTTGGGCCAGTGAGAGCTTTCTATAATCCCGGAAAGGCAGGGAGAGTTAAGATCTGAGATAGAGCCAGCTTTGGAAAGTCCCTCCACAGACCACTTTTCCAGGGGGTGAGGGTCAGTAATGTGTTCAGCCAACTTATTTATTCCCTTGCCAGCGAAGGTCAGATGGGAACTCTGGCCCCCTCGCTCCCCACATGCTCCTCCCAGACAGGCGATTTCCCAAGTGGAGCAGATCAGGTCAGGAGCCAAAGGAGCAAAGACACTCTGACCCACAGAAGTCCAGTAAAGGCTTACCCACCCCAGAGGTAGCTGCTTGGAGTGCCAGCCACTCACGATTCAGAGGATCACCAGCCTGGGGATTGCTTAAGGGACTTTAGTAGCATCAAGTAAAATGAAACCAAAAACGCTAGAGATTTAAGGAACAATATAAGCCCCCTTACCCTCCAGTTAGAAAGCTCAAAGTGCTTAATTTTTAAAATTTGTCTTCCATTTTTATCATGTTCCAAAATGATGGGATATTGAAACATGTATGTTAAGTATATCTAGCTTCTTTGCAGTGCTTCTCTGCCCCATCCCCAACCACCCTGGGCCAAGACTGGGCAATGTTTTGTGAATTACTATCCCTTTCTGAGAGCCCAGTATCGGGAGGAGCGCATGCGCTATAGACTTTCCTCAAATGCACCCTGTTAAATATTAATGACTGATGTTCATACCATTAATAACTAATGATAATGTATTTGCATTTTAAGAAGTACCCATTGGAGCTGTCCTGATGAGCTGTATCCCTATAGAGGCAATGAAATATAGCTGTTAGTGGGGGTGAGATGGAGTGGGGTGCTTAACTCTACCTAGGTACCTGTCTAGATTTCCCCCCAAAGCTGGCTCTGCATTTAAGATTAACATACATTTAAGATTTTAAAAAGTATATATTTTTATTGATTTCAGAGAGGAAGGAGAGGAAGAGAGAGTGAGAAACATCAGTGATGAGAATCATTGATTGGCTGCCTCCTGCACGCCCCACACTGGGCATCAAGCCCACAACCCAGGCATGTGCCCTTGACCGGAATCGAACCTGGGACCCTTCAGTCTGCAGGCTGACGCTCTCTCCACTGAGCCAAATCAGCTAGGGCCATTTAAGATTTAACAAGCTGAGTTAAATAATATGAAATGCCAGCAGACAGGCTTGGCACTGAGTGTATGAAGACGCTCACAACAAAAGCCTTTACTTTTCCTTCTTTTCAGGTCCCCACATGGTTAATACTACATGAGGACTTCCTGTGTGGTCGGCAGCCAAAAAGTTTGCAGAGAACACTTCTCTTTTGGGTAGATTCTTCCTCCCCACCCCCTAGTGGATTCTTGAACAGACTAAAATCTTCCATGGCCAGAAACAAAGGCTGGCCTCATCTAATGCCCTAAGGACCTAAAAAAATTAATATTCCAACCAAAGGAAACTGAATTTCATTTTGCCTTTTTTATTGACAAGTTTAAATATCTCTAATGGTTAGAAAATACAAACATTGGTATTCAGCTTAAATACAAATGTCACTAGATATTAAAGGACTTGGTTAATAATTTTTCCAAATGCTTAAGAAATATTTCCCAGGAGGCAGGTGAAACGTTAGGTGCTCAAGGCGCAAAGAACAGAGGCTCGGCCTGTTCAGATGGTCGCACAGTCCCACTCAGTGACGCACATGGCAGCAGGACAAGCAGTGCCACCAGCCTTTGTACCCCAGCTCCAAAGCTACACGGGGGCTTTTTCTGTCCTGGGAGTCACATTCTGGGACAAATAAACCACTTTAAAGAAGAAACTAGATTGGCTCAGTTCCAGGACATTCTGGTGTAACCTGGGAAGTTAAGGCTCCCCCAAATTGTCATCAAGGGCTGATGGATAAGAGTCAAGTCAGCCAGACTCACGCTAGACACGTTTTCTTGTTCCATACCTTATTCTCTTCTTTAACTCATGTGGACTGTTTATATTTCACTTATGTATAAAAGGTGCCAGCCAAATCAATTGTGTCTAACTCAAACTTGACCCAGTATGCCCAATATTAGGGATCTTTTAGCCCGATCATACTTTTGGGTGAAATGTCTCTATGTTAACATACCTCAAAGTTAAACATTTTCATTATAATAAATTAGCTTTAATGTTACAATTAATATCTCAGAAAACTGAATCTAAGTATCTTGACCTTGCATACTAATTTGAACTTAGAACTAATACCATCTTCCCTATCCATTTTGACCAATCCCCAGAATCAGTAGAGACGTATTTTATTTACATGTAAAATATCTAATTAGGCCACTTATTTACCAGTTTCTTACCTAAAATAATGAATATGTAATTTAAAGCACCAAAGCGTACTTTATTTCAAAGTCACAACCAAAATACTAAATGTTCAGGCTTACCTTTTAATTCATTTTAGCAGTCTCAGAACTGAAATCTTTATAAAAGGAATGATAAATGCTTTGGAAGACTTGACAAGTACCATCAACCCCTTCTCAACCCCGATGTCAAGCAGGAGCCCATGTGCTGCGGGAAGGTCAATGACAGCAGAACTGTGGGCAGGGAGGCACACCCTGGGGTTAAACCAGGAGGCACCCCTTGGAGCATTCCGAGAGAAGTGACAAGAGCCCAGCCGGCATGGCACAGTGGTTGAGCATCGACCTATGAGCCAGGAGGTCATGGTTCGATCCCCAGTGTGGGGAGTGCAGAAAGCTGCCAATTAATGATTCTATTTCATCATTGATGTTTCTTCTCTCCCTCTCCCTTCCTCTCTAAAATCAACAAAAATATATTAAAAAATAAAAGTCAATCTTTACCTTAAAAAAAAAAAAGAGCTAATAAGAGTTCACAGTGGAAAAGGCAGACAATACACTGTCCTTTTTTCTCTCAATATACCAATTAGAAAGCAGGAAATCTATTAGGCAGAGAAAAAAACATACGCTTGGAGAAACAGCTGGGATGTCTGTATTCTCTTGGCCGTCTCACAAGTTACTGAATCGGATACATTTATGACCATGCTGGCTCCGAAACATGATTCATGCTCTGTAATCCAAGTAAACGCTCCAAGGGTGCACCGGGGTTTAGTGGGCGTGAAGAGCAAAGGTTGTCAGACAAGCATCCTTTGGCTCTAGCAACATACCTTCGGGTGAGCAGAGTGGCAGTGATTCACGTTTTACTTCTGAGTTAAGATCTAGATTTGAAGGAATACTAATGGCTTCAGAATAAAAGAACCAAGCTTAAGCACTCAAAAGCGAACTTCTTAAAATGAAGTCCTATTGCTAACCAGTTGCACTGAAAACCTACAGGGAAACATCCCCAAGCCTGAAGTATACCAACACTGGAATGAATGTCTCTGGGACATGGACAAAAATGAGGAAGTCAATCCTAGTTATTTGCTTGTCCCCAGGCTAGAAGTATACCAACACTTGAATGGATGTCTCTGGAACATGGACAAACATGAGGAAGTCAATCCTAGTTATTTGCTTTTCTTTCGGTGCATGGCACGAGGGGGTGAGATGAGGAGAGTGATCAACTAATATAGTACAGGAGGATAAAAATGTCAGTTTTGTGGGATTTTATTTGTGTATCCATTTAGGGACACATTTCCTGTTGTTTAAATGCTACTATAATTCATCACATGAAACTCATCTCCCAAAAAAGGATCAACATGGTTTCATTTTCCAACTGACACAAGTCTGTGCAGCCCACAGAAGCCATTACAGGTTATATTTATTTTTGCCCCCACTCCTATTCTATATATGGTCCAGTTCCTGAGGAGAAGCAACGTGATTTAACCCACATTCAAGGAGCAAGTGTCCCATCTGACCAATCTCCCTCTGCCCCCCTCTCCACTGCCTCGGGATGCACATGGGGAGCCTTGGTTAGTGACTGCTCTCAGGTCCTTCCTGTTTCACCTCTCCAGATTCAGGCTGAATCTTAAGTCTATAATCCACTGCAGTAAACCAGTCCTGCCTAATCGGCTGACACAAAAGAGAGCACATTTTCTCCTTCCCTGCAACCATGTGAAATGGAAGCATTCTTTGCAATTAGAAGCAGCAGGATGAGGGAGCTCAGCAGAGAAAAGACAGGAATTAACAGAAGAATGTTTGAGAGGTATAACCAGAATGGCTAACTGCTATGACTAAACCCACAGAGGCTTAAACCCTGGAGACAATATTAATGCAGGAAAGGCCAGGAGTTAAGGCTTACCAGTGGTCGGCAAACTGCGGTTCTCGAGGCACATGCGGCTCGCGAGCCGCGGTTTGCCACTCTGTTGACTAATGAGTTTGCCGACCACTGGCTTAGACAGATCACTCCTAGTATGGCTCAAAAGTTCAGGGGATAGGCTCCAGTGGAAGGGACCAAAAGCCATACAAGTAAATTCCGCTGGTCCAGAGGCCTAGCTCCTCTCACCCTCAGCTGGAAACCAAGACAGGTCATTCCAAGCATGCTGACAGCAGGCCTGTTGGCAAGTTTGAGGACTCAGTTTTAAAATAAACTAAAATAGGACTAGAATGCAGCACTACAAAATGTTTTCACAAGTGTAATCATGAGAAAGGTTAGAATGTTGCATAGAAAAAGTGTTCTGTAATATCCTTTGTAAACCTAGGTCTTAGTAATTAAAACAATCAAACAAACAAAACCTCCCTTCATAGTCTAGAAGTCCATGATTATGAATTGAGGAAAATTATCAAGTTTGCAGTTTTGCAGCAAAACCTCAGAAGATCCTTTAGTTCTTCATGTTTAGAATTATGATTAAATTTACCACTTGGAGCCCAGTCAGGGTTGCTCAATGGTTGAGCATCAACCCATGAACCAAGAGGTCCTGGGTTCTATTGCTGGTCAGGGTACATGCCTGGGTTGCAGGCTTGAGGTGTGCTGGAGGCAGCCAATTGATGTTTCTTATCGATGTTTCTATCCTTCTCCTTTTCCCTCTCTCTAAAATAAATAAAAACATATTTAAAAAAAAAAAGTTTACCATTTGGAGGGTCAAGCTGACACAGTTTAACAACAGTTTCTTTACAAAAGGACCTGGCTACATGAGCCCAAGCAAATTTTATGTCTCCATGCTCTGCCCTCTCTGCTTGGAAGAGGTGACCCAAACACCCAGGGACATGGAATCACTGCTATTGTTTTTAAACTTAGGCTGCTTGCTTTCTTTTCTTCTCACATGAGGCTATTATTAAGCAAACTACACCAACTGCCCCTTTAACAGGTTTGAATAGCCAGTTTAAGAATAAGTGAAAATACCTTAGAACATTTAAATTAACCTTGGCAATAGGATGAGAAATTTTTAACCTCTCTTATCAACTGCATCAATTGAGTCTGAGTTAAAATACACCACAGTGACGGTGATATCATCCCTGTACATTCTCGCCAAGTCCTCTGGCAGCGTCAGCATCGCGGTCAGCCGCTCGGGATCCATCTCCCCATACTCATTGCTCCCTATGGCATGTCTGATCAAACGTGTGGCTGCATTTTGGTCGGCAACGTGAAGCCCCTGGGCTTTCCTCTGCAGCAGCAGGCTCTGCATGAGCCCCAGGTTGGCTGGTCTCTGGGCCAGGTCTGGCTTGTGCCGACCCGCTTCACTTAGGTGCTCCACCACCAGCCTCACCACATCCTCATTGTCCAGTACGTCCCACAGGCCGTCTGACGCCAGCACAAGGAACTTATCCTGGGGCCTCAGCCTGTGGTATGTGATCTCAGGCTCAGCAGTCAGGTAGGGTGGAGTGTAGTAGTGTTGGGGGGTGAACTGGTAAATGTTGAGGGCCTCGGTGTCAAAGCCCCGCTCCAGGACACTGCGCTGCAGCTCTTTACTCCACTTCAGCTGGACATCCCCGAATGCCCTGCAGGGCATGAGGATGCCCAGCAGCCTGTCGTCCATGATGATTGTCCTGTCTTCTGACTCAGGATGCTCCCTCTTCAGCCGTGACAGCTCAGCCTGGTTCCAGGCATTGTGGTCGCAGGTAAGGGGCAGACAAGACCACATGCCATTGTCCTCCTGGACACCAAGGATGGCCCGGCAGTCACCAGCATTTGCCACATGCAAGTGAACCCCATCCACATGGGCCATGCAAGCTGTTGCCCCAGAGAAAGCAACCTGGAGCGAAAGGTTCCTTGTCATCTCGTCTTCCAAAGGGGCCTGGATTTCCAGGGAGATGTCAGAATCGAGTCTCTGGAAGGAGTACATTAATGCTTCCTTAATGTTCAGTCCCATTTCCATGTGCAGGTCAAGCAGCTCCTGCCAGTAGACCCGGAGGTGATCAAGGTGCACTGACGTGACATCCTTGTAGATACTGTCCCCTGGGTGCTTGAGCCACTGCAGGATGGGCAGCATGGGCTTCATGCTTTCCATCGCTCCCTCCATCTGCTCCAAGGTCTGCTGAGACATCAGCGACACTGCCACGTAGTAGAAGAGCCTCTCGCTTACTGCTTGAGCACATGCATGGCCACCATGTCCGTCAAAGACACCAAACATCAGCCCGTTGGTCTGCAGGCAGGAGGCCACACCTCGCCGGTCCTCCACTGGGGAATTGGCAGCCAGCTGGTTGCTCTCAAACCGCAACACCGAATTTGGAACTCCGCTGACGGGGTCAAGAATCTTGTGGGCTGACTCACCGGCTCGCAACACTTCATTTACTTGCTCAGGGCTGAGCTGCAGGTGGAAATCGTCTTCCTCTGTCGATGTGTGTCTGTAGGCTTTCGGCAGAGCAAAGCCACCACATGGGGCATTGTTTTTTAGGGTGGTTGGTACCCAGGAAAAGAGCGTCCTTTTTGATTTATTCCTACTTGAGACACACCTTGAATATAAATGCCTGCCCCCTTGTAATGTGGCAATGCTGTTCCTTGCAGAATTTAAGATCCAGTAGGACATAGGACTTGACATTCTGAAGCTATACCAGCAAATGTGTTCCTTCAGCAAAAGGTGTTTTTTTAAAAAACCTGGAAATTAAAGAGTTTCAAAAAGTTTCAAATTTAATTTCTCAATAATGACTTCTGAAAACATTTAATGTGCTACTATCCTGAGCAAAAGTGATTTAAGGTAAACTATTTAAAAGAGTTCACTAAACTCAAAATACCTAAGCAAGTCTCTCTACTTCCCATTATAGCACATAAACACATCCCAGAAAATGTGAAAAACAGGGTTTGTATACCCTCTCCACTCCTACAGAGCCACTGTGGGCTTCCCCACAGAGCTCACTCATTCCTCACAGCTGACCCAGGGATCTCCATTTCCTCTCCTTCCCAAATCCTTTCCCTTGCTAGAGCCCAGTGCCTAGCTCCCGTGTTTACTCTTCCCAGCAGACTACACATTTATTTAAATATCTGCTTTCCCACTAGTCTGTAAGCTCCATGAATTCAGGAACAAACTATGGCTGCCCTGTACCTGGCATACAACAAGCCTTTAAATATTGGCTAAATGTGGATTTTTTTTTGGGGGGGGGTAATTCTCACCCAAGGATATTTTTCCATTGATTTTTAAAAATATATATTTTTATTGATTTCAGAGAGGAAGGGAGAGGGAGAGACAGAAACATCAATGATGAGAGAGAATCATTGATCAGTTGCCTCTTGCACACCCCCTACTGGGGATCAAGTCCACAACCCAGGCATGTGCCCTTGACTGAAATTGAACCATGGATCCTTCAGTCCACAGGTCAACGCTCTATCCACTGAGCCAAATTGGCTAGGGCTCCATTGATTTTTAGAGAGAGTGGAAGGGAGGGAGAAGGGGCAGAGAAAAAGAGAGAGAGGAACATCGATGTGAGAGAGACACATTGATTGGTTGCCTCCCCCACATGCGCTGACTGGGGCTGTGGAACCTGGAACCTAGGCACATGCCCCTGACGGGAATCAAACTCAGGACCCTTCAGTCCACAGGCCTACATTCTATCCACTGAGTCAAACCGGCTAAGGTTACATGTGGATTTTTAACAGGTCCAATTGCACTCTAGGCATAACACTAGCCGTCTAGCATCAGACACTCTGCCTGAGCTCCAGTGGTCCATTGGTGGGATGGGAATACTTGTTATTCTCTTAAGGTTTTGTTGTCGTCCAAGAGAAAAATACCACCATTATGAAATATGACCCTTCTGCTCCAAAAAAAAGATAATTACTTTTATCATTAGGTGTATTCTTCTCCAGTCATTTCTGCACACATTTTTATATAGTTGTAACCACAACTTTTAATCCCAGTTTTCCTGTTAAGAACATTTTGTCTGTGTTACATTTCACGGATGTGTAATATTACATTTTGACATAAACAATCACAATTTACTTAACTATTGCCTATTGTTGGAAATATGAAGGTCATTTCCACTGCTATTATAAAACACCAAACTGTCCTGCCCTATGCATCAACCTACTTAGGTTTCATCCTACTTACTTCTCAAGCGAGCTATTAGTAGGTCAAAGGCTGTAGATGCATATTGCCAAACTAATTTCCACAAGGTTCACATCTGCCTCTGCAAAGGCATGAAGGAAACAGTTTCCTAGCGCCTTCAACCGCCTTTGGTGGTATTTTTCTCTTGGACGACAACAACAAAAGCTGCTTTATTTTCTATTTCCTCGGGTGACCCATGAGAAAGACGCGTGTCCCACGTGTTTTCGGATTTCGCTTATGAATCCTGCCCTCCCCAAGTTTGTCTGTTGGGGTATCCGAAGAGCTCGCAGAACTGAGGATCGTCCTCCTCCCCCCCAGCCCACCTTGCTGAACTTGGGGCAGAAGCGGAGGGTCTGGGTGAACAGAGGGTGCCTGCCCCCTCCCCCCGCCCCGGGCCCGCCAGAGAAGCCAGGCAGCGAGGTCCCACGCAAGGCTGTCTGCCGCAGCCCCGATCCCTAAAAGAAGCAAACAGGTCCCAAGTTCAAGTCTCTGACCCACGGTTTCATAGATAAGCGCGCAGCCTCCTGAGTCGACCCAGCCCAGATCTCCCTCAAAACCGGGCGCGGCCATATCGCTGAGCCTTAGCTTCCCAGCCGATAAAAATAAGAAGATTCAGACGAGACGCCCTGCTCTCAGGGCTGCTCCTGGGGTTAAAAGTAGCTAGTGTCCTGGTGCGCAGCAAGGGTCCTAGGTTAGCCGCGAACCCACGTGGCGGGTGGCGCGAGTGGGGTGACCGCGGCTGCGTCCCGCCCCCTCACCTCACCTTATCTGACCTCCCATCACCCGAGACCATGCCGCGAGCGCGGGAGGCCCAGACGCCCGCGAGGCCCGGTGGGGTGAGAAGCGTCCGGAACCCGCGCACGTCCCCTTCCCAACCACGGACCTTCGCGCTGCTCTCACCAGCCTGAGCCACCGCCGCGGGATCCGTCCCGCCCGAGCCGCCCCTGCGAACAGCGCCGCGCCAGCCGCCACCCCGGCCTCCTCTGAACGCCGCTGGTGCGACTCCAGAAGGAAGCTTCCTCTCGCCTGCCCTTATTGGCTCAGCTGAGGAGGCGGGCCCTTAACGGACAGTGGAATTGCCCAATGGCTGAGGAGGGCGAGGGGGCGGGCAGAAGGGGCGGACCTAGAGGATCCGGTTCCTCCCCACCCGCCTAGCCCGGCTCCGACCCAAAGTGGGTTGAGAGCAGGTCAATGGGTCCATTCAGTCATTTGGCTCGGCGCCCCAATACGTGACCTCCCCGACTATGCACACCCCAAACCGGGAACTTTCCAATTCCTTTCTGTTGTTAGTGATACCCTACGGCGCCCTCTCCATTTCTGTGCGGGCCAGTCCAGACCCCTCGCCCAAGCACCACACACTTACATTCAACCACCTGGACACCCCTCCACGCCACCCCCGTTGGAGGCCCCTTTGTGCCCCAAACACAACTGGCCCCAAAGTCACCTTCCTGCCAAACCAGCTCTTTCCCTCCTCCCCTAGCCCAGAAATGGTCCCATCATCTGCCCAAAGACCCAAGCCAGAAGCCTGGGAGTCATCTCCACTCCTCCCTCCACTGCCCGCCCCCGCGCTCAGTTATCTGTTAATTTTATTTCCTACATATTTCCCCAACCCAAACATTTGCCTCCAGCTACTCTACCACCCTATTCCAAGCCTCTCATCTGGTCTCCGAAATTCCAATTTTAACTTGGCTTTAGCCATCCTTCCTCTACAGAGCAGGCCCTTCTAGAACTCAGATTATTGTCCCAAAGTCTTCACTGACTCCCCACTGACCTCTGGGCCTTGAACTGACAATTACATTGGCCTGACCACCTACAGTTCCCACAAATGGTTAGTGTTTGCAAGGTTGAGAAAAGCTATCAGATATTCATTCCTTCAGTCCTTTCCATTGTGTGGTTGCGGGATTCACCTTCGTCCTTATAAACTTTAATAGAACTCCTCTGCGGGCCCTAGCTGGTTTTGCTCAGTGGATAGAGCGTTGGCCCTCTGACTAAAGAGTCCCGGGTTTAATTCTGGTCAAGGGAACATACCTTGGTTGCAGGCTCAATCCCCATCTCTGGTGGGGGCCCCTGTGGGAGGCAACCAATCGATGGATGTATCTCTCTCACATCAATGTTTCTCTCTGTGTGTTTCTCCCCCTCCCTTCCACTTTCTCTAAAAATCAATGGAAAAATATCCTCAGCTGAGGATTAACAAAACAAGAAAGAAAGAAAGAAAGAGAGAGAGAAAGAAAGAAAGAAAGAAAGAAAGAAAGAAAGAAAGAAAGAAACTCTTCTACTAACTGGTCAGTCAAATGCAACCCGCCCTGGAACCAGAAAAGTCCACTGAGAACCTTGAGAAAGTGGTCTTCCAGAAGGAAGACACGCTGGCTTACCTGGGGAGCCTGGCCAGCCCACCCAGACCCAGACCCAAGGATGTGCCTGCCATAAAACTGCTTTCATCAGACTTGCCCCTCGTATGATATTTATACCTCCACTCACCCTTAGCCCTTTCTGGAAGTACTACCAGTAAGTCAGAATTTCCAACATCTTCCTAGATCTGGAGGGAGGGCTGTTTCATTTTTTTTTTTAAGTCAAATTTTATTATTCATACATATTAATAATAGAAATAATTCCACAAAGTCCCAGGAAGAAGATGCAAGGGCAAAGTTATTTCCCAATTGTAAATTTGAGGAAATTGAAAGACATTTATTAAATTTTTTAAGGTCATTGAGTCACACTGAAATAGAATAGATATGTACAACCTCAGGCCATGAAGCAAAAGTGGTTCATACTGTTACTAGACAATTTAGTAATATATTTGCTTTTAAAGAAAGTATTTTTCTAAATCTGAAAGAATGGGTGATTGTACTTTTTTCAAAATCAGCTGAACAACTAGGGGCATTTGCAGCTGGAGTAAAGCAGATGTTGGAAGATGTACAAGAGCGGCTCGTCTACAGAACCCACATCTACATTCAGACAGACATCATTGGCTACAAGCCGGCTCCTGGAGATCTGGCATATCCTGATAAGTTAGTAATGATGGAGGTGGGTTCTCCTTACTGATCTCATCCCTACCCCTCCACTATTTTCAGGATTTTTCTTTTTAATTCTCACTTAAAATGTAAAATCAAGATAAACCTGCCACAAAATCATAGGAAGTAAAATGTGAAAAAATTGAAAAGGAGGGCTGTTTCAGACTCAAACTAAAATAACTGTAAGATCCCGGCTGGCATAGCTTAATGGTTGAGCAACAACCTATGAACCAGGAGGTCACGGTTCAATTATCGGTCAGGGCACATGCCTGGGTTGTGAGCTGGATCCCCAGTGTGGGGTGTGCAGGAGGCTGCCAATCAATGATTCTCTCTCATCATTGATGTTTCTATCTCTCTCTCCCACTCCCTTCCTCTCTGAAATCAATAAAAACATATTTAAAAATAACTAGAAGGGATTATAAATAAGTGGGTGTACCAACATAAGAATGTACAAATCTGTAGAGAATTTTTATGAGTTTATTTGACGCACAACTGACGACATATGCCAGGGAACAAAATCTGAAATGCTCCGGAGAATAACCGTTTTGCAACTTCTTTTGTGCATTTGAAATTAATGAGGGAACATAAGGAAGATTTCATGAGGGTGGGAGAAAGCAAGGATTAGATGATTATGTGCTTGCTGTAGGGTGGTTATGCCCAATTATGAATTTATGATTTATTACAGCACCCCCTTTCCATCCACAGGTGCAAAATGTTTTTTGGTTTTTTTTTGTATAGATAGTTCATTTGGGGTTACAGAGGGTTGTCCCTCAGGACTGGGGCAGCACAGTTTAATTACTCAATCTGTGAGCACTTATGGGTACCTACAATGTGTCAGGCTCTGGGCCATCTACAAGAGACACACAGATGGCTGCCCCTCCCACACTTTCCTGAGAAAAATTACCTCACTCCACTAAATCTGAAACCACAGAATTTTTCTAGCTTACCACACACACATCCATTTCCAAAGTAAAAATGCACCCTTGGGGATTTTGTGTGTACTGGAACTTCTATTTAAAGGCTATAACCAGATCAGTCACCCGGTATATGTTGGCCATCTCAAGAACCCCATCTTGTCTCCCAACGCTTCTTTGAGTTAAGCTCTTATAAGAAAAAAAATTAAGAAAAAGGATTTATTTCTCCCTTGAGAAAGGGAAAGCAGCAGATCAGATGCCATTTTATTCTGAGAAAAATTTTTAAATGGGCAGCCTCACTCAAAACCAAACAAATGTGAATTAAAATGAGATGCTGATTTTTGTCCATCAACCAAGACATGATTAATACTTACTGTCGGTGAGTGGGCATTGTCATCTTGGCAGGTGGGAGAGTGAATTTGGGCTACCCAATGGACAGATCTTTGATCCACTAATTCTACTTCTTTTAATTTATCCTCAACAGAGAATCAAAGGTAAGCATTGCAAATTTTCTACCAGCAACATACATATACGTTGATCCATCTGGCATAGCTTATGTAATTAGAGCCACTTGGAAAGGGCAATTGTGTGGGCCTTGTAGTTGTCATTTGTACTCCAGGTTGCCAATGACTCATATTCTATCTTGAAAGTAAGTTTGGAGAGGAGTAGAACAGTTCTGGGGGTCTGGTGCTGGGAAGAGGAGGCAAGAGGAAGTTGGGAGACAGCCCTGGAGCCCCCAGAAGTGCGGGCACATAGTAGGCTCAATAGCAAGCAAAGGCTATCATGGCGTGGCCTGTGCTGCCCTGTGGACTTCTGCGTGCCCAATGGCTTCTCCAAGCCACTCCTGGAGAGGCCCCACTCCAAGAGGGTGGGATGCCCCTTTCAGGTCCAGGTGCAACTCCAAGAGGGGCCTGCAGACACCCTGGGCTGGATGCAGGGGTTGGGGCCTGGAGTGCCAGAGCCTTGGCCTGAGCAGCGGCCCCCTGCGCCTAACAGGATGCTCTGGGAGAGGCTGGAAAGGCCTGGAAGGAGAGGCCTGGCCAGGGTAGAACATCAGATGGAAAAACCAGATTGCAACAAAGAGAGGGCCTTTTGATACTAATGACAATTATTTATCTGTGTATTTCTCCTCCTCCTCCTTTGTCTTTGTGCTTGCCTCTTGATGAGCATTTTAGCATGATTGCAAGCAAAGTTTAGTAGGACACGTGCCAGCAGTTAACAATGCTTCTCCCTGGGTCGTGAAACTCTGTAGGAACGTTCGCATTCTTTACTTTCCCAGTTTCTTAAAAAAAAAAAAAAATTAACATGCAGCATGTTTTTAACAATCAGGAAAACTTCTAATGATGTCTGTGGACTGTGGGCTGTCCTAGGGCAGGGGAGGCAGCTGGGAAGAGGGCAGGGCCTCCAGAGTGCTATTTTATTTTATTATTTTATTTTTCTTCACCAAGGATATTTTTTCCATTTTTAGAGAGAGTAGAAGGGAGGGGAAGAGACAGAGAGAAACATGGATGTGAGAGAGAGACACCCTATTGGTTGCCTCCCGCCTGGGTGGGGGTAAAGCCTGCAACCAAGACACGTGGCCTTGACCACAATCAAACCCAGGACACTGAGCCCAACTGGCGAGGGCCATAGGAGAAATCAGGGAAGGCTCCTCTGATACGATAGGCTTATCTTTGGAGAGAGATCTGAAAGAAGTTAGAGCGTGACCCTGGTAGTATCTGGGAGAGAGCGTGTTCACAAAAGAAAACAGCAAGGACAAAGGTCCTGGCCTTGTGGACCAAGGGAAGGGCTTGGATTTTATGACCAGGGCTGCCTGTCCCATCATAAACCCTTGGGCCAAAGCTGGAAAGACATGAGAGAGCATCGGGAACAGGATTCCAGAAAATGCTCTGAGAGAAAAGGGCACCTTCCCACTACCCACCACTGGCAGAGGTTCACACTGAACAATGGCTTCGTCAGGGCAGCGAAAAATCATGCAGTAAAAGGAATTCATCCATCTTGACTGCAGCAGTGCCAGACGTCTCACCATGAACCTCCTTTTTGCTATAAAATCTAGTCACATCTGGCAGATCCTATGCCCGTCGGGAGATACCTTTGAAGGGCAAAATAAAGTCTAGGAGATCAGAACCGACTCCCCCAGGTTCCCCACGAGAGCACTTGAAGCTTGTGGCTGCGAGGGCTGTAGGCCCTGCTCTCTGGACTCAGAGCCCAGCCACTGTCCTAGTGAAACCAGACAACCAATGGTCCTGGGCTGCCTGTCACTATCTGAGCCATTTCAGCAGAGACAGCGCTGAATCAGACATGAACGTTTATTCCGATGATGCCGGCAGTATGGGAGAGCGGCAGACCATCCACGAAAACCTGCTCTGCATCCCCTACCCATAAGCCAGCTGCTTATATCGGGTAGGACAAAGATTACATGGGGAAGTGGGCAAAAGGAATAAGAACGTGTATGAAACGTGGGTATCACAGGCATGAGAAGGTAGGCAGAAAGAATAAAGAATGAGTATAACGGCCCAGGTTACAGGCAATGCAGGCGGGACTCCATGGTTTGGGCAACAAGGTTGCTAATCTTTCCATGATAAATAGGATGGGAATGGGCCGCATTCCAAAGCCAACTCCCAGGTGCTGGGGTGTACAACTCCCTGCCAGGTGAGGATGCGCTTTCTTTACTCAGAACAAAACAATCCCGGTTAACAGAGCATGATTAATATTTCTTGTAATTATAGCTGGTATCCAACTTTCTATTTCTGCCCCCAACACGAGAAGCTTCTTAGCCACCTTTCATAGCCTGCGGGGTCAGTTTGGGCTTCTCCAAATCCAGAGAGAGAGAACTCCTGTACACTCCTCCAGGGAAGGAGGACAGGTACTCTCTCACTTATGTTTTTGTTTAGCCATCTTTAAGTAAAGACTATAACTTAAATAGGGCCTTCATCTCCATGGGTGCTAACAATGTATCCATCTTTTCTGAGCCTAGTCTCCCAGCGGGCAATGCAGGGCTAGTGCATTTCGAATACACTCATGGAAAACCAAATATACTTTTTAAAAAAAATATATTTTATTGATTTTTCACAGAGAGGAAGAGAGAGGGATAGAGAGTTAGAAACATCGATGAGAGAGAAACATCGATCAGCTGCCTCTTGTACACCCCCTACTGGGGATGTGCCCGCAACCAAGGTACATGCCCTTGACCGGAATTGAACCTGGGACCCTTGAGTCCGAAGGCCGACGCTCCATCCACTGAGCCAAACCGGTTTCGGCAAAAAACCAAATATACTTTACTCAGCCAGCCTCCACCTGAACACGATACTGAGAATCCATGGACTGGGTGTTTTTTTTTTTCTTCTTTGCTGAGGACCACCAGGGTGGCACTGTGGCTTTGGGCTCATTTACAAAGTGCCAAGCCCCTGAGTGTTTTTTACACCCGTGTTTCCAAGACAACCACCTCTTCTGGCACAGGGCACCCATGTAAGGTGGGGGTTTCAGAGGCTGGGTCTGGAGTGAGACAGGCACGAGAACCCCAGCACGGCCACTACTGAATATGTGACTTGGGCGAGGGACCTCAGCGGAATTTAGAGCCTCTGTTTCTCCATCTGCTGAATGGGGGCAGCCATTCCCACGTGTTGTGGAGGCAGACCCCTCCCCGCAGCTGAGCAGTGGCCACATAATGAGGGCGGGTGGGTGGGGAGGGGGAAGTACGTGGGAGTGTTGAGACAGAGCTGTCCTCCTTTTCTTGGCTCTGGAGCTATTTCTGTCTGAAGAACTGGGACCCGTCACTGTAATCAGGGCACCCCCACCCCCAGGCTTTGCTGGAGACTGGGTCAAATTTAATTCAGTTTTTTTTCACACTAACCTTCAGTTCCATGTAACTACCTGCCAGCCTTTGCCCCTGACTGGAATGCCCTCCTCTGTCCTCCATGCCTGTGGGGAAGAGTGGGGCCACTGTCTCGGCCCTCCATGAATGGGCTTTCCCAAGTAGCCCAGTGGTGCTCAGTGCACTGACCAGCTGCCTGCTCTGCCCAGTGCTGGAGCCCGGGACAGCAGAGGAAGCAAGAGTTTACTGTGCCCGCAAAGCAGGAGCACAAACAATAGCAAAAATGTTCAAAAAATAACCTGCTGGGCAAAGTTTTTTTCCAGCACAGCTAGGCTGGGACCCTGCTGCTGGTGGATCACTGGCTAAGATGGACCAGAGACCAAACTACAGCTTCACAGATGGCCACAAGGGGGCGCAAACACACTTCAGGAAGCACCTGAGCATCTCACTTCCCAGAGCTGGTGGAGGGAGTGTGTGTGTGTGTGTGTGTGTGTGTGTGTGTGTGTGTGTGTGTGTTCCTCCACAGTGCTTAACATTAGGAACTGACACTCAGTGGGGGTGGGTAGGAGGACAATAGGCAGACTAATACTTTTAAAATTTTATTTATTCATTTTTTTGTTAATCCTCATCTGAGGATATTTTCCCATTTATTTTTTTTTTTATTTTTTAGAAAGAGTGGAAGAAAGGGAGGGGGCCCTCACATATGTAAGTAAATATAAGAATAAAACAAAATTATATGAAAATGACAGGTAACTATAAAGAAGGTAAACGCAGTCCTGATTTCTCTCATTATGCTTTTATCTTAATGAGATATTAAATAACAAATTACTTGAAAGCACCTTCCTTTGGTGCCCCCGAGAACATGCTCCATGTGCCTATGGGGTAACCCACCAATGAACACAGTCCGTGGACTGAATGACCTTTAGAGGTAGGTACCATTCTTATCCTTATTTTGCAGATGAGATATGGAGGATCAGATGGGTGAAAATGCTTGCTCCAGGTCACAGCTCTGCCCTACCTCCGAGCCAATACTCATGTGTTTGTAATTGTCATGTTATAGGGCTTCTGTACATGGGTACAGACATCAGAAGACCTCCTCACATCTTTAGTGTCCTTGTGTCCAAGCATTTACATACTGATATATGTATTACTTTATTTGGCCCAGCCAGTGTTGCTTTTCAGTGGTTGAGCATTGACCTATGAACAAAGAAGTCTCGGATTTGATTCCTGGTCAGGGCTCATGCCCAGGTTGCCGGCTTGATCCCTGGTAGGGGGTATGCAGGAGGCAGCCAATCGATGTTTCTCTCTCTCTATCCCTTCCTATCTCTAAAATCAATAAAAACATGTTTAAAAAATAATTTAAAATTACCTATTTGTATACATAAGGCTATTTTATTATCCTATATAATAAAAGCATAATATGCTAATTAGACCAGATGTCCTTCCGGACGAAGCCAGGGCTGTGAGGGCTGAGGCATGAATTTCGTGCATCGGGCCTCTAGTATATTATAAATGACTGCTCTTTATGTTACAACGAAGGCATTACATTCATTTTTTGAAATTATGTGTATAGATGAATTATATTTTCTTTCATTTTCATTTAAGGCTTGTAATGAGAGGTATTGTATTTATTATAAAAAGTCGCCTCTGAGAATCTCACGAACATAATATGAGCAAAAAAGCCAGGCACTAAGGAGGTTTCTGAAATGAATGATTTCATTTATTTGAAGTTTAAAACCAGATGAATGTAATTTACACTATTAGAAGTCAGGAAGGTGACTACTTTGGGAGGTAGGAACTCATGAGGGCGTGGCAGTGTTGAGGGTGTGCTTTTACTGATCCGGGTGCTGTTGCACAGATGTGAAAGTTCAGATTGTGAAAGTTCACTGATTGTCTGTATTTTTTGTGTGTATATGTTATGCTTTAATTAAAAAAAAACCCCAACCAAAAACACTAAGTTAACATCACCAGTAATGAAACAAATCAGCATTGTGCCATTGTTGTGATATTTCTACAAGTTCATAACCTGAGCCTCTTCATGAGGAAACACCTGACAAGCCCACCTGAGGGCCATTCTACTACCTGACCAGCCTGTACTCTCCAACCGTGCCAATGTCCTGAAAGACATTATGACCGGGGCTGCCTGTCCCATCATAAACCCTTTTCTCTGAGGGACTGTCAGAGAAGAGGAGACTAAAGGGACTGGACAATTGAATGCAATGCCTGATGTTGGCATTTATTTGGGTCACAAAAGGCATTATGGGGATAACTGGCAAAATCTTAATAAGGGATGTTGATTAGGTAACAGTAATGCAACAATGTTAATCTCCTGATTTTGATTCTTGTACTGTTTATGTAAGAGAATATTTTTGTTTTCAGGAAAAAAACGACTGAAATATTTAGGGGTAAAAAGGTATCATTGATCCCCCTAGCAGGTTTGGTTCAGTGGATAGAGCTTTGGCCGGCAGACTGAAGGGTCTCGGGTTCCATTCTGATCAAGGGCATGTACCTTGGTTGTAGGCTCAATCCCTGGCCCTGGTTGGGGCGCGTGCAGGAGGCAACCAATCGATGGGTCTCTCTCACATTGATGTTTTTGTCTCTCTGTTTCTCCCCCTCTCTTCCACTCTCTCTAAAAATTAATGGAAAAATATCCTCAGGTGAGGATTAGCAACAACAACAAAAGGTATCACGGCTGAAACTTTGTGTCAGACAGTTCAAAAAAAAGTATCTATGTGGAAAGAGAAAGAGGGGGTGGAGAGAGAACAAATGTGATGAAACAGGGAGTCTGGGTGAACAGTCTGAGGATATTCACTGTTTTTCCATGTCTGAAATTATGCTAACGTAGAAAGGTTTGGGGGTGAGGGGCTCTGGGTCTGATAGTGGAACCCGAAATGTTGGCCGTTCCTTTCTCTGTTCCCGTCACTGCCACCTCAGTCCTCCCCCGTGTCCGTGTGAAGAGGGGCAGAAACAGAAGGAGCCGGAGCCTGGCGTTTCCCGGCATGGACAGGGGTCTTGTGGGCCAGGGGTGCCGAGGGCCCATCTGCAGGGGTCTTAGCGTACAGCAAGGGCTCAGCGAGTTGGCTGAGGTGGGTCAGCTCTTGGCTGCTGCCAGACACCTGAGTTTCTTTCCTCAGCATGACCTCTGACTTCAGGGGGCGCTGGATGGAGGCAGGCGCCCCCACGACTGTGATGCTGGTTGCTGCTGCCCTGACCTTAGCCCCCAGGAGTCGCTGGAGCCACCACCTGCGCCAGTTAAAGCGGCCTGGTTGGTGCTCGGCCCTCCAGCCAACCCAGGGTCACAGGACGTCTGTGAGCAGCTTTGCGCCTAGCAACCCACACAGCGGGGAGCTCTCCCCCAGGTCCCCTCTACTGGCCCAGAAACCACAGGCTTCTGGATTTAGCGCTGGGGCCACGGCTTCAAAGGTTTGGCTGTCCCCAAGCTATCTTTCCGCTCACCTGCAGCTGCCGGAAATGATGCCATTAGAGCCCGCTCTCCTCGGAGACAAAGCATAGGCGTCGTTGCTGTGTGTAGGTTCCGTGGAACACATGGCATGTCTTTGTTTTCTGTGAATCAGTGAAATCTAGCTCTGAGCCCCCGTTACATTGGGCTGGTGGGAAATCAGCCCAGTTATTCTCCTATCACATCAATGGGCAAAGGTCTGGGGGCCAGGAGGCTCTGCCAGTCATCTGTCCCTGTCGGTCTGGGCCCAGCACCATGGCCCCTTTCACTTTAGGAGACACCTGAGGTGACCCACATCCTGAGATCCAGAGCTGTCTGCCCCCAGCGTGGTCACAGCCTGACTCTGCTTCTGGGAAATCTGCTTTCTCTCCCACTTCAAGTCCGACCTTCGGCCCCTCTGGCCTCCCACAGACCCGTTTTATAAAGAAATGGAGGTCGCCCTAACCGGATGGGTCAGTGGATAGAGCGTCGGCCTTCAGACTCAAGAGTCCCAGGTTCTATTCTGGCCAAGGGCATGTCCCTTGGTTGTGGGCACATCCCCAGTAGGAGGTGTGCAGGAGGCAGCTGATCGATGTTTCTCTCTCATCGATGTTTCTAACTCTCTATCCCTCTCCCTTCCTCTCTGTAAAAAAATCAATAAAATATATTTTTAAAAATAAAGAAAAAGAGGTCAAGAGAAGAGGGCATATAGCCGACTGACAAGGAGGTGATAAAATCATTCTGCCATAAGGTGTGTGCCCCCCCCGGGGGCACTTGCATTTCATCAGGGAACCTTGTCGTAACTGAGTAACTGAGCACCAAAGCTCAAATGACAAGATTTCAGGCTCTGTGACAGGGGGTTATTCGGCATAGGGGTCTTTTTGTTTTGTTTTGTTACTCTCCACCCAAGGTTGTTATTGCGCATTACTTCTCAGAGAGAGTGGAAGGGAGATAGGGAGAGAGGGAGAGAGGGAGAGAGAGAGAAGAGAGAGAGAGAGAGAGAGAGAGAGAGAGAGAGAGAGAGAGAGAGAGAGAGAGAAGAGAAACATTGATGGGAGAGAGACACGTCAACTGGCTGCCTCCCTCATCTATCCCACTAGGGGATGGGAAATGAACCCGAGCCCCAGGTATGTGCCCTTGACCTGGAATTGAACCCAGGAACCTTCGGTGCGTGGCCGATGCTCTAATCACTGAGAAACACCGGCCAGGGCTGTGTTTGTGACACATAAAGCTCTCCCGACGAGTGAAGAGCACTGACCACATTCCTGACCACTCCGGAGGCCTGGGGAACTGGAGAGACAGGGCAGTGCCCAGAGCAACCAAGGGCTTGTCACTCAGAGCAGGTGGAGGGGGAGAAAGAGCCCCTTCTTGAAAATTAGAGGGACCCACCCCGGGGAGCCCAGCTGACCCTGGGGCTCCTGTGACCCCAGGCCTTTCCCACAATTCCTGTGTCAAGAGAGTAGCTCAGTGGGAATAAAGAGCCACCTGCTCAGCCTCCCATGCCCCTGAAGACCTAAACATTTGGGTTGTAGCTGGAGGGATTTAGATGAGACTCACAGACTGCCAAGCCAGGAACTGCCAGGGCCCAGGCATGGTCCATACCGCAGGGCCAAGGAGGGGCAGCGGGCACCTGCCAGAGTTTGCCTGTGTTGGAAGGTGGTTTGGGGCCAAGTGATGCCTAGTGCTTTCTGAGCCTCAGAGAGAGAGAGAGAGAGAGAGAGACGTCTGCTTCCAATCCAGGAGGCCCTCGGTCCCTGCTCTAGACTTCCAGTAGCTCCCATGGCCTCTGGAAGGGATGGGAGCTACAGCTGACCCTTGCACAATGCAGGATTGGGGTGCTGACCCCCTATGCGGTCAAAAATCTATGTATAACCTTTGACTCCCCCAAAGCTTAACTGCTAATAGCTTACTGTGGTGCCAGGACTGTGGTGCCACCATTCCAGGGAGGGGCTGGCCAAAGTCCCTGCAGGCCCAGCAGCATCAGGCCTGCTATACCACCTCCCTCCACGTGGCCACCTCCATGCCCATCCCTCCCTTCCTCCCTTGGACCCAGTTGCATACGGCAGGAGAGCTATTAACCAAATCCAGGTCCAAATCCTGTTCTGCTACTTGCCACTTAACCTCCCCCAGCCTCGTCATCCTCATCTGTGAAATGGGGATAATTACAGTTCTTGGACCACAGAGCCAGAAGCAGACATTCACCCCAGTCCCTTTGCTTGCCTTCAGAGGCAGCATTACTAGCATTACTTTCCTGCTGCCACCTGCCCCCAAGCTGAGCAAGCACCATCTCCCAGACACCACCCTTCTCATGGTCTCCTGAAACACGGAGAGAGAAAATGGCCTCTTAGCAAGACCAGGATCCCTGCATGGGCAAAGCTGTCCTCCAGCCATCCTGGGCCCCCTCTCTTACCCACCACCTTGAATTAGGATGCTCTAAAGCAGCCCCCACCCTCCACCTCCCTCCTCAGCTCAGACCTCAACATCCACTGCTTCCTCGTTCTCCCCGCCAGGGGCCTGCAAATGCTGTGTGTCCACCCTGGTCGGCTCCTCCCCAGGGTTCCCAGTCCATGTGGAGGCCTCACTCTCCATCCAGGGACACACCCCAGACTCCCCTCCCCCTCGCGGATAGCTAAATGCTGTCTCATGAGCTCCACCTTTCAAATCTCTCTCAACCATTTCTCCGCTCCCCACCTCCACCACCCTGTCCCTTCTTTCCTGGCCACTGGCCACCCCTCCTCCCTGATGCCATTCCTGCGAACTCACACACATTCCTCAGGGATCTTCCCCCTTTCACATCTAGCTCTGCCCCTCCTCTACCCCAGACCCTTTATGTCGCCCCAGTAGCCCTGGGAGAGTCCCAGGCACCAGCCCCCCCCCCCCGCCCCGGGTCCTTTCAGCCCCACAAACACTCTGGGCTCTCTCACCTCTGAGCTTGCACACCTGCTCTTCCCTCAGCTTCAAACATATTATTCCCTTCTCTCTGCCTTGGAATTTATTTTTTTTCACCAGATGAGGTAGGCTCCTCCTTTTTCTCTGCCCCCCATAGCCCCTGCCTGCCCTCTTTATATTACCCTTACTTGCTAAGTACCCATGTCCCTCCCAACATACTGTGCTTGACTCACCACTGTCACCTCCCCAATGCCTAGAACAGAACTTGACATAGCACAGGCACTCAAGGGGTATTTGCTGCATGGATGAATGAATTTATTAATCATTGCATGGATGGATGGTCATGTAGGTGGCTTTGGTGGCTGGGGACGAGGGGAGATACTACATAAGCTGTAGCCAGTGCCTGCCCATGGCAGCAGGTGGCTGGAGGGAGAAGGCCGTGTCACCTCCAGCAGGCTGGGTGCTTTTTTTGAATGGCCTGGCAGTGAGGTGCGCGCATGGCGGAGGCCTGCAGAAGAGGTAATGCCGAGAGGGTATGCCCGTCTCTAATTATTGCTTGAGTCTTTCTGGCAATGTCAGCTGCCTGCCCCAGAGAGCTCGGTCTCGTCCATCACAGTGTGAGCTCAGGGTGGGGCTGCTGCCACTGGCAGTGGGAAGAAGACAAGAGGAGGTTCCCAGGGACCTTTGGATCTTGGGGAGCAGAGGCAGCTCCAGGCTTGGAACATGCTCGGCTCTTGTCCTTCCTGTCCCCAGGGCAGCTGAAGAGTGTCTCCTGACTTGGGGGTCCCATCAAGAAGCCTGGAGGGTGGCCAAGGAGCAAGCCAGCTGAAGAGGGGGGTCCACAGCACCCCCAGGCAGGGAGCCTTAGATGGTTTGGTGTCTGCTGACATGGAAGCCCTTGGGAAGATGGTGTCCTACTGGCCAGCCGGGCAGCCGGGCAGCTCAGGCCCGGAAGGAGGCCTTGACCAAACGGCCCATCAGCGGCTGCGGTGGCCGGAAGTTGTTCACCATGTGGATCCTCTCATCGTCCACTGAGGTGAAATGCAGGCCCCGAAACTTCTCCATCTTGAGAAGGCAGAAGAGAAACTCAGGGCGGAATGGGGTGCTGTGATCCCCTCTGATCCCAGACACATCATCTGGCATACTTGGCCCAGGCAGCTCTGCCTCTCCGCCCTCCTCTTCCCCTTAGGGTTTGTCCCCAATTCTCCCCACTCATTCTCTCTTTGGGACCCCAATCTCATTTATTTATTCACTCAGGGGCCTCTGACCCTGCTTCACCTGCTTCCAGTTCCAATCCCATCTAGTTAACACTGATCAGCAAATGCAACATTTAAGATTCTAACACAGTAGGCGTGACCCCCAGGATCCAGGGATCTCCCCTCCCAGCCTGTGTCTACGTCCTAATGACCATCCATCAAGCTAACTCCCATCTAAGAATCTAAACGTTTATTAGCAAAAGATGGGAGTCTCCATGGTGGGCCCACAGGCTGTGGGTTGCTGGTTGGGAGAGTCATACTGCTGGGGTGGACCCCGGAGGCCACATCCCTCCACCTGGAGGACTGACCTGCCTTTCAGAGATGCTGATGGGCTCTCGGAGCACAATCCAGGTGACGCTCTCACTCAGCGGGGGGGTGGTCAAGGAGCCGGGGTAGGTCCAGTAGTGCCGGCTGGCAGGCAGGAGGCAGTTGGGCTGGAAGCAGGTGAACTGGGCCTTGGTGCCCTGCACAGGGTAGGGAACCCAGAAATCAGCATGGACCTCCCACTAGGACCAGACCCGCAGCCCCCCTACCTGTTTCTGTCAGGGGGATCTAGGCTTCTCCTTGGCTCATGGATGCAAATAGTGGGCAAATGCCTGTGATCCCAGAACCATCTCCCAGCCGGGGCCAGGCCCTGCCCACCCATTTGCTCGTATGTAAAAGCTGCAGGAGCTCTTTGGCCACATTTCTTGTCCCTTGCCTTTAGCGGCCCTTAGTGGCACTGCCTGCGGGACAACCATTAACGAATGTGACAAGTATCTTATCAATCCTTTACCCACCAAGATGGCACGCTGGGCACTCCATGGGGCCCCTGACCCTGGTGAAGAGGAGTCAGGTGCAGGATACTGCAGGAGCTGACCTGCCCCCTTCATCTCACCGAGAGTTTACTACCAGAATGGAAGAGTGGATGGGTCTGCTCCGTGATGTAGCCTCTTCCCTTCCCCTCCCAGGCTGCTCTGGGTCAGAGGCATGGACCCCTGGTCTCACCTTAAACCGAACCATGTAGAGTGCGTCTGTCAGACGGTTCATATAAGGGTGTTCAGCCCCGATCTGTCAGGGAGAGGGTAGTGTGAGCCCGGTACCACTGGGTTCTGGAACTAGGGGCAATTCCAGGCCTTTCATGCCCCCCGCCTGGCCCTGGGGAAACCCCCCTCACCTCCAAGAAGACACCGACCACAGCCAGGCCGTCGGGTGCTGAGGCCGCCTCCCCAAAGGTGCTGTACTTCTTGGCGTTCCAATGAACCAGGTGCAGCTAGAGGGTTAACAACAGGCCAGGCCAGAGCTCAGCACTCCATGGGCCCCGGGAGCTCAGAGCAAAGCAAGGCTTCCCTCACTCCCATCAGACTCCTGGCCCCTCTGAAGGAAGGACAGGCCGCCCAACCTCTGGGGCCCAGCTAGCATCCCATGTGGCCCTGGGGAGCCCCCAAAGGGCACACGAAGCCTCCACCCTGCTCTGGGCCCACCCCTTTCCTGAGCCCCAGGGAACCTGGCTCAGGCCCTGCCCTCCATGAACTAACTATAAAATAGATAATGACCATCCAGTGACACTCCCTGAGGAAGAGGCACTTGCACTGAGTCCAAAGAATAATTAGGGGGTGATCAGGCGGAACCTTGGGGGAAAGGTATTCCAGGAAGAACACCTGGAGGTGTGGGTATGCAAGAGCCAGGTGTGGGCTGGGCCTCATCACCTGCAGTGCAGCGTGGGGACAGGTCAGGGGAAGAGGAGGCTCTGCAAGGCCAGTTCATGCAGGGCCTTGAATGCTAAACGCAGTCCTTGAAGGCTTATTAGCAAGGGTGTGGCGGGACTGGATTTGTCCTTGAGAAAATTCCTTCTGGGCACACAGACCAGGGCAGCAGTGGGCAGAGTTGGGGTAGAAGGCCCTGTGCTGGGGGCCGGTGGAGGGCGTTCCTCCCAAAGACACTGGGTTCTCCTCCTCAGTCTCTCCAGAACTCCATACCAGGCCCCTGCCAACCCCCCGACTCTCCAGTCCCCCACTCCTTCCCCAAAGGGACTCCCACTGAGGAGGGTCCTTACCTCGCAGGGGAATGACTTGCCGTCCACCATGTGCTCTGAGCCCACATTGTGCATCTTGCCCCAGTGGAAATGGAACTGCTTGAGCCGGTAGGGCCCATCCAGGGGGCCCCCAGTCACCACTGCGGGTAGAAGTGGGGCGTGTGGCAATCCGTGTGAGAGAGTCCACAACAACCGGCAGGCGCCAGTGCCAGGATCAGGGAAGTGCCCAAGAGGGAGATACATTTTTCATTTGGAAAACTGGTTGGGCTAATTGGTCTTGGGTCAGTCTCCACTCTGTTCCCTGGGCCCTTAGCTGGGCCAGGGCAGAAGTCCCGGCAGCCTGCAGGTGGCAGAGAGTGTGGCACGGACAGAATACATCTCTCCATTCTCCCCATCCTGCCCAATTTTACATGGAAGCTGGAACCTTGCCTCTAACCACCGCCCCCCACCCCCGCCGAAATGATCACTAACAATATGCCCCCCATGTCTGGAGCGCTGACCAAGGGTTGGGTCAGAAGGATTATTTTGCTTAGTCCTCATAGTAGTTCATAAGGGCTAGAACCTATTATCTCTCTTTTGTAAAGGTGGAAACCAAGGCACAGAGAGGGCAAAGCATTTGCCCAGGGTCACACAGCAAGGCACTGACTAGGAGATAAGCCTGCATATCCTCTGTAAGTTCAGAGCCCAAGCCCCTAATCACCAGGCCATGCTGCCTCCTCAGGACCTACTGTTGTCCAGAGGCCAGCTCCTGAGGGTCCCCACTCTGGTGGCTGGGCCCAGGTACCCCCTTGGCCTCTTTGGTGGGTCCCATTTCTGCTGGTTTTATGACTTCCCCACCCTGATATCTGGTGAGCTGGGGCCACGCCTAAGGCCTCCTGAGACTTATTGAATTTCTAGCTGAAAGGGATCTGGCAGTGGAGGGAGCTCCTGCCAGGCCTGAATGTGAGCCCCTGGATCAGGTGACTGCCCTGGGCTCAGAGTTCCACTAGACCTCTCAGGATGGTGACCAGGCCAGGGCCTTGCCCTCTGTGGGCCCTTTGAGGAGGAGGAGGAGGAGGAGGAGGAGGAGGAGGAGGAGGAGGAGGAGGAGAGAGGACAATCCTTGCTGTCTGTCCTGCCTTATCTGAGAAGCAGGGCCTTCAGGCTGAGCTCCCTGACATGGCCTTCGGGGACCCCCTCCTCTGAGCATGCCCTACCTGGGACCCAAGTGTGGTCTCTCAGAGAATGAACTCCTTCCCTAACCCCTTGAACTTGGCTCCCTTGGCCTCTTCCTGACCATAAAACACACTGCCATTCACTGTGCACTTACTGTATTCTCAACTCCATAGGGGTCAACCCCCACAGAGACCTTGAAGGGGACACATGGTTAACCCCATTGGACAAATGTGAGACTAAGGCTCAGAAAAGTAGGTATTCTGTCCAGGGTCACACAGCTATGGAGTGGCACAGCTCCAATCATCTCTCCCCCAAACCTACCTTCTTTTCACTGGCTCCCTGCCCTCTCAGGCCTGGGTATTCTGGTAGGGGAGGGAACCCCAGTGGGCTTGAAAGTGAGCTCCCGTGTCAGTGGTTCAGGGGTCTGCCCCTGAATTGAACCCTCAGTGCCCTCCGTTTAGGAGGTGCAGCCATATGGAAATTGCTCCTTCATAAACCTAATCTAGGGTTGGTTATCAAGGGCCCCATGTCCCTCTCCAAAGCTCTGGGTGAGAGGCTCGTCTTACAATTTAGTACCAGGAAATGCTATGTCTCTCTTCTGAGGATCTGCTGGATTTGCTTCCTTCTGCAGCAAGAACTATAACTGATCCTCTTTTCCTTTTTTTCCTAGCCTACCAGGGAACTCAGAGCTAAGCAACTAAAATCAGTCCCATCTGACTTCCCTCCTCTTCGATTAAAAAAAAAAATTATTTCAGAGAGGAAGGAAGAGGGAGAGAGAGATAGAAACATCAATGATGAGAAAGAAAGAATGATTGATTGGCTGCCTCCTGCATGCTCCCCACTGGGGATTGAGCCAGCAACCCGGGCATGTGCCCTGACCGGGAATCAAATGTGACCTCCTGACTCAATACTCAACCACTGAGCCATGCCAGCCGGGCTGACCTTTGATTTTTTTATTTGAAACTCAAGTTCCCTTGAGTGCTTTTATTATGTGCATGGGGGGGGGGAGGGGAGCAGGCAGAGTTCGTGTTGCTTTCTTACACAAGAAACTCTAGCAAGTTTCCTCCTTGCCCCACTCCACCCCTCCTAAATCTGATCAGAAGGACACAATTCCTTCACGGAGGAGCTCTTCTGAGGCCCTCTGCCTAGGAATTTATCATGAAAGAGCCTGAACTTTACTCCCAGGGCAAAGAGACCTTGGAAAGAGTGCCGCGAATTCCTGCTGGCCTCACTCTGGCCCAGGATTGTTGGGATCTTGAGGTGGCATGTGGGCTGGAAAGAAGGCCTTTGGAGTTGGACAGGCTGGTTTGGGCCCTCCCCAGCTCACTGAGTCTTTACTTGCCCTTTTTTTTTTTTTTTTTTTTAATCCTGACTCGAAGATATATTTTTATTGATTTTTTTTTAGAGAAAGAGAAGAAGGAAGGGGGGAGGAGAGATCGATGTGAGAGAGAAACATCGATCAGCTGTCTGTTGTACCTGCCTGTCTCCACAGGGTTTTCAGACCCACAACCTAGGTATGTGCTCTGACTGGGAATCAAGCCCACAACCTTTGGTGTACAGGATGATGCTCCAACCGAGCCACCAGGCCAGGGCATCTACTTGCCCAACTTAGAGGTACGTTCTTGAGAGGAATAAAAGAGCTGCCTGTGACCTTAGCAAGGGGCCTGGCACAGAACATTTTAGCTCCTTTCTCACTGCTGGGCTTGGCCAGATCACACGCAGAGGAGGGTTTAGCCTTAGGCCACACAGCCCTCCAGTGATGGGGCAGGGAGTGAAGTGGAAACAAACCTGACCTAAAGCACTAAAGAGAAGAGAAGGAAGGGAAGTAGCATTTCTTGAGCTTCTGAGCATCTGCTGTGTGCCAGCACTACAAACATCGCTTCAGTTTTTCATTTTTCCTCTCTATGACCCTAGGGAGCAAAATAAGGTCTTATTACTCTCATTTTATGCCTAAGGAGACTGAGGCTCAGGCCACGGCTTCACAGCTGGTGAGAGGTGGAGCCTTTTCCCCCCACCACCGCATGCTGCCCCTCCTGTGCCTGCCCCAAACAGGGTTAGTTGCCCAGGTGGAGGGGTGCCAGAGTCTGTGAGGGGCCACTTACCAGATCGATCATCGCTGTCATTGAAGTCCACCTGGACAGAGTGGCCATTGTTGGCAATGCTGAGGGATGTGCAGCCCTCGTAGGAAAGCTTCAGTGGCTTCAGGCTGGGCGAATACACAGCCTGTCTGGAGATGATATTGATTGGTGATTGGCGGTCTCCCTGGGCAATGGGATACAGCTTGTACCACTGTGAGGGGCCTGCAGGTTGGGAGAGGGTAAGGACTCAGGCCAGCCCAGATGTCTCCCTGGTATCCTTTCAGACCTTGGCCCTGCTTTGGAGCTATGTGGCCTGCAGCTCCAATCCCAGCTCTGCCACTTACCCTCCATTTCCTTGTCTTTGAAATGACCTCATTAAAACTCACCACCCAGAGCTGATAGGAGGCCCAGAGAGGTAATGCATGGAAGAGAGCACAATCCAGCCATAGGCTTAGGGGTGGTTCTGGGCAGTGAGTCCTCCCAACATCCAGTCGGAGGGATCCCTTCCCCCCACTCCCAGGCATCTGCAGTTCCTGACCTGACCCCACCAGGTAGCTGGCTGGAGTTAGGGAATTCTGACTCTGGGGAGCACATGTTCAGGTTGTTGTTTGTGATAATAATAATAAAAGCTCCCATCATCCTGGCTTTGGCTGTGTGACATGCATTTGTTCCTTACAGCCACTTTGTGAAGTAGAAACCAAGGTGGTCCTCATTTCTCCGATGAGAGGACTGAAGGCCACTCAGGTATGTGCACACATACACTTGGGCACTGGTATAAACACAGCACATGCATGAACTGCCCCCAGCGGTCCTCCCCAGGCATGTGCCTACCGATCCATAGAGATCTTCACATATGTACGCATGTGCATAGTGACCGGAACTCACTGGGCCCTGAGCAGCGAGGCCCAGCAACACACATGTGTACAAACACACACATACCCTGCTGACTATACTTGAAACACACATATGCACCCTTACCCAGAGACTGCCTGTTGCAAACCCAGATCTGCACTAAGGGACTACAGCAAAACACATGCTGGTACACACACACACACACACACACACACACACACACACCTGCGTGCACACCCACACACCTGCATGCACACCCACAGGCACCCACCACCTGCCTCCCAGAGGCTCCATCTGTAGCCGAGAGGCTTCTCCCTGAGGAACATCCTGAGATGCAGCCTATTTTTAGAGCGTTGCCGGCTGGTGCTTCTCCCTGTCTTTTGGCTTCTTACGTTTTCCTGAGAAAATAGCAGCAGGTGCCAACAGAGCTGTGTCCCCAGTGGATGACTCAGATGGAGGTCCAGACTCCCTGGGTTATTTTTGAAGTCTCGTGAGTATGCCGCCTGCCGGCGCCTCTGTCCTTTGTCCTTTTCTCCCTCCGTGCCCCTACACTGGATCGCCCGGGTCTGGGTGGGTGAGGGGCAGCAAGCGGTCTGAGGGCGGCCGGCCATGGGGCAGGCCTATAGGATACTGGATGCTCAGAGCGTGTGGGCAGGACTAGAAAGAAGGCTGGAGTTAGGGAATTCTGACTCTGGGGGAGCACACAGAAGCTGGCTTGGAGCAGGTGCTGGGGGGGGGGGAGATGATCTAGTATGGGTTGTCAACTCGTCCCTTTTCTGCCTCTCTCTCCATCTCTGCTGGTCTCTGTTGCCTTTTTCTGAATGTCTCCTTCTAGCTTTTGCATGCCCAGATCTGGAGTTCTCCCTCCAAAAGATGCTCCTGTGTCCTTGGGGTCCCAGAGGGGGCCAGATACACCACAGCACCTCCTAACTCCCTCTGGCCCCAGACTGTAGCCCAGGACATCCACCCTCAACTCCCATCGACTGCCTCTCTCCCGAGAAGGGGTGGGGGTTGGGGGGTGGGGAGTGTTCTTCCCACTTGAATTTGCCCTTCTCCCACCCGCACCTGCCCTGCCTGGGTCTACCGGCAGCCTGGATCTTGGGTCCTCATGGTTCACCTCAGGGAAAGGGGGACACCCTTACCCCCCACTCCATCTCAGCCTGGTAAGAAACAGCCCAGAAAGGAACTGACCTGCCGCAGGCCCACACTCAAGCGGTCTGCCTCTGCTCCCTTCCTCTGCATCCTACGGAAACTGAGGCAGAATCGAGGAGCTATTTTCCAGGTCAGACCAGGAGGATGGTGTGGGCCACGCCTCACGCCGGGACGTGTTCAGACACCCTGCTCCATGGAGATACCCACACACATACGTGGGCACCCCAATGATCCATCCCCTCCTGTACCTGCCAACAGGTAAGCGCCGAACATCCCTCGGGGAAACTCTCCAGGGGACACTTCGCCCTTGCCCTTGCGGAGCCGGACTCCGGCAGATTCCTGCGCACTCCGCATCCCGCATCCCGCACCCACGCACAGCGCTCCGCCCCCGATCGACCTCCCTCTCCCCGCCGCTCTGGGTCACCTCCATCCCCAGGGCCCGCGAGGGGAGACTGAGTGTGGATCGCGGCCCGGGTCGGAGTGAGTGCGGCGGTCGGGGGCTGCGCGGAGGAGGCGGCACCGCGCAGCTGGCGGCCGTGCGGCTGGGGCGCAGCGCGGACTTTGCGCCAGGCGCAGGGGAGCCTCGGCTCGGGCTGGGCAGGTGGGCCGGGCTCTGGGGGCTGGATGGGATGGGGGTCCCGGTCTGGCCTGAAGGGTGCGGGCTTTGCGGGTCCGGGAAGCCCGGCCGGGCGCGAGGGTCAGGGGGCGAGTCGCCGCGGATCCGGGCCAGCCAGGGTCTGCGCCTACCGTCCTTCTGGCCGTAGCCCCAGCCGTGGTGGCCGGTCATGCCGCCGCCGTCCCGCAGTCGTGCACCTGCCGGTTGGACTCAGTTCCGCTGGCTCAGGCTGCGGCTCCCGCCCCGCTAGCGGCTGCGGAGCAGCCTCTTAAAGCGGTGGCAGGCGGAGCAGTTCCCGGGAGACCCGCCCCGCCCCCTCACCCCCACCCCACTCAGGGCGAGAGAGGCCGGCCCTGCACCGCCCCGTCCGCAAGCTGGTTGAGCCCCCAGTCGAGGTGCGGGGCTAGGGGGGCGTAAACCTCTCCAGTCCTGACCTGATGACTCTCCCTCCTCCTCCCCAGCACGTGTGCAGGCTCTGGGACCAGAAACCGCCCAGGCTTGTCCCTGAGCAGTAAACCCCACCGCCAAGGACCTGCGCCCTGGGCCCCGAGTCCTCCGTGTTTGGAGAGTCCCCTTTAAATTGCGAATTGCACTGGGCATCAGGTCCAGAACTGGAGCTTCCCCTGTTTGCCAGACCCTTGGGCAGGTTCTGGGCCAAGCTTTTGGGTCTATCCTGTTCTCTGAACCTCTCAGCTTCCCTGGAACATTGGATGGTCCTTCCATTAGGCCGCTTTGAGAGTAGGGGACTGAGGCCTAAGAGGTGCAGTGACTTGCCCTGTGTCACTAACCAGCTAGTGAGTGATTCGCTCCCAGGTTGTGTCATTCCAGGTACTGTGCTCTTTACCACCCCCCTGGGGAAGGCGGCAAGTGGGTCCTGTGGGTGCAGGGGTCTCGGAGCCTTGGGGGAGGCCAAGGGCTGTCCAAACCCCTAGCCCAGGAAAAGCCAGAGCCCTAAGGCAAGTGGGGAGTTTTGGCACTAACTAGTGGCATGAAGACAGACAGATCCATAGACGCCAGCTGGCTTACCCTTGGATCCAAGTTCCAGACCTTGCCTCCCACCCTCTCATTCTCTCCGTTGCTTCTCCGTTCTGTCCAGGACTCTCCGCCTGTCCCTGTGCAGCCCTCTGTTTGTCCCTCCTTTTCTCGCCTCCCATGACTGTCGGCACACGTGCAGGGAGCTCAGGCCCCTCACCCTGCCTTCAACCTCACCGCCGGTCCTGGCCCAACGTTTTCCCATCCTCTAGGTCTGGGCCTTGCTATGTCCTCCACCTGGTGCTTCCTTTGTCTTCCACCCGCTGGTTCCAGCCTGGCCCACCCTAATTCATCTTAGGATGTGCCTTGTGCCAAGACTAGGGCTAGTGTCTGGCTAAGTCTTAGCAGGCAAGCCGAGCAGCTGGGTGGATGGAAGGACGGAAAGGATCCCACCAAGGTGCCTGCCCCCAACAGGAGTTAAAGGGCCATAAGTGTCTGCTGCTCTGACCTTGACCAGAGGAGACTTTTTCAGGCCCTGCTCTTGGCTGACCTTGTGAAGGATTCTGCCATTCTGTCTGTCTGACTCCCCTACTTCTCCATGGCTGTCTTAATCAGTTTCCCTCTCCTCGGCCCTGAACCCCAGTTCCCCAGGAAGAGCTGTGGAGATTAATTGATAGCTTTCCAGGTAAGTCAGTGATTTCTCAGCCTTGCCTAGATATCCTTCTCTGACCCAGGAACAGGAAGGGGCCCTTAATATAAATTTGACCCTCGGGTGAGGACGGGCGACTCAAGATAGAGATGCAAGGAGTGGCCCCAAGACCAGCAAACGACAGAGAATGCAACATTGCCAAGGCCCCAGGTCTCCAAGCCGGAAATGTCATCTTCAGACCAAGAAGAGGAAGGCTGCTTCCAAGCGACCTGCAGCCTCTGTTCAGCTCACAGAGGAGCCTGCCTTCTCCTGGGGGAGTTGTAACACCCTCAGGACCTGGGGATGGGCGCAAATGTGTCTTACTTCATTGACCCACTTCCCCCTCACAGTGAGCCAGGCCTTTTCCATATTTATTTATAGCATTAAAAATAATTTGGAATTTTTTGTATAGTTTTGCATCCAGTTTCATCTACACAGCAATCCTGGGGGGATTTCACCCCATTTTACAGATGAGAAAAGCAAGGCTCAGAGAAGTTTAATTATGGTGTACCGTGAGTGACAAAGCAAGGATGAAAACCCAAGGCTGCTGAGTCCCTTATTCAATATGTCTAAAATCACGGGGAGGGGGAAGAAGTGGATTTTAAATTTGGTTGTCATTTGTGTACATATGCTTTGCATATATATGCATGACTCTGGAAGGAGTTAAGAGAAACTAGGGAGAAATTTGCCTCCAAGGAGGAGACAGGGAGACCAGAAGGGCGGGGGAGGGTGAGGAATAGGGGTGGGAGGGACACTCTGTACTGCCTACTCCTTTCGAAAGAATTAAAATGTGTACAGTTGACTCTTGAACAGCATGGGTTTGAACTGCACAGGTCCACTTGTACATGGATTTTTTTTTTCAATAAACACATTCAGTACTCTAAATGTATTTTCTCTTTCTTATGATTTTCTTAGTAACATTTTCTTTTTTCTAGCTTAGTTGATTGTGAGAATACAGCATATGACACATATAACATACAAACCATGTGCTAACAGACTGCGTTGTCAGTAAAGCTTCCGGCCAACAGTAGGCTATTAAGAGTTAAGTTTTAGGGGAGTCAAAAGTGGTACGTGGAATTTCGACTGCATGGGTGTGGATTGGTGTCACTAACCCACGTATTGTTCAAGAGTCAACTGTATTACCTCTTTAACAACCAAATAAAAGTTGATCCAATTCTTTCCTTCCTGCAGCCTGACTTCAAAAATTTCCTCCCAGTGCTGGAGTGCTGGGAACTCAGGAAGATGAGAGGAGCCGATGGAGTCTGCCTGTCTCAGATGAAGCCCCAGTTGTCCCGGCAGCCATTCAGGTCAACTTGGTAAAGCCTGCGCCCTCATTCAGGCGCCTCCTGTCTCAATTACGTGCTGTCATTAAAGCTGAATTGATTTCACTGCTCTGGAGTTTACTCTCTGGTCTCATTGGTGTCAGTGGATCCTGGATTTTGCTGTTTCTGGAGGAAATGTGAGGGCTATGCTGAAGGGCTGGGGAGGAGGGCAGGAGCAGCTTGCATAGCCACACCTCATTCATCAAGCAACTTTGACCTGATCTCACTTTCCTTCTTGAAGGTACAGTGCTTTTGCTCTATAGCTGATAAGAGGCTCATCCCTACCTTGTCCACTTTATGGGTATTCCTGTGAGCATTGGTTGAGAAAACAGATGTCCAACGCTGCACCAACAGGCAGAATCATGCCTGCTCTTCATATTATATTATGCACAGGACCAACAGGCAGGCTAGAAGCCCTATGGCCTAGAGATTCTAAGATCAGAATTATCGTTTCTTGTGTTTTTAAAAAACATTTCCCCTCCAAGCATGTGTGGGGATGTGTGCAAGCAGTGGGATATAATGATCCTGGGCTGTGGACTCAGACAGATCTGGGCTTGGCTTCCAGCATCACTGGCTGTGTGACCTGGGGCAAGTTGCTTCACCTCTCTGAGTCTGTTTTCTCATCTGTAAGATGGGAATAGAGAGTCTAGAAGGCTAATAGTATAGTCAGGTAAGGTGATTCCTGGCACCAAGGATGCACCCCTGAGACCCTAGGACCTCTGTTCTTCCCCCTTTCCTTACCTTGTTGGGCACATTTAAAACCCCAAACATTCCTTTGCCAATTATAGTAGTGGCAACTATTCATTGCAGAAAATTTGGAAGAATCGGAAAAGTATATAGAAGAAAATTTAAACAACTGATCATGTGACTAAAGAATCAGCACTGTTAATATTTTAGTGACCACCCTGCCCACCTTTTTTGATACATATTAGTCATACTTATAAAAACAATCAGAATCACATGTGTTCACATGTATAGCTTTGTGATCAGCCCCCCTCGCCCCCGCTACACACACACCTAATGCCCTATAGTTAGCATTTTCCCGTTTGGTCAGCCTTGGAGAACTTGACACTTAACAACTGCACAATAGTTTAGTATATGAGTTATTTCCAGTTTTCATTACTATAAATAGTACTGCAGTGAACATATTTATACATCTTTGTATGTGTCTGATGCCTCCTTGGGATAAGCTGCTAGAAGTGGAGTTACCATACCAAATGATATATACATTGCCAGTAAGGCATTTAAAAAATATATAGTAGTTTTAGAAATGCATTATTTCATTTAGTAAGCATTTGTTGAAGACTTATTAGATGCCAAGTATTGGGCCAGGCATGGGTGATACAACTGTGAACATTATAGACCCATAGCTGTTTCGGGAGGGGTGGGAAAGAGAGGTAAATGATTGGCCAATAAGAACCAGGGTGAGAAGGGCTAGGATGGGCAAAGGGCAGGCAGGGAAGGTTAGTGGCGGAGGCCTGGGAGAGTGCCCTGGGTTGTGACTGATTCTTCCTGGCTGTTTTCCCATACGTTATAAATTCTTCTAGGGCAGAGCTAGCTCCAAACTTCCTGGGAGCTCAATAATCCAGTCTCCACTGGCTGGGACCAACAATGATGGGTAACAAAATAGACCTGAGCTGGGTCTGGCCAGATCAGTTGGGGTGATTATTTCTAATCTCTATACCACCTCTTAATGGCTGTGAGACTTTGGAATTTTACTCACCTTCCAAGCTTCTGTTCTCTTGTCTGAACTGGGATGAGCAATAGTGTCTGTTCATTGGATAAGCACAAATGGGCACAAAATGAGGTGATGCACATCAAGGGCCTGCCTGGCATGTAAGTGCTCAGAAATGTGGTTAGGCCCTAACCGTGGTCGGCAAACTGCGGCTCGCGAGTCACATGCGGCTCTTTGGCCCCTTGAGTGTGGCTCTTCCACAAAATACCACGGCTTGGGCGAGTCTATTTTGAAGAAGTGGCGTTAGAAGAAGTTTTTAAGTTTAAAAAATTTGGCTCTCAAAAGAATTTTCAATCGTTGTACTGTTGATATTTGGCTCTGTTGACTAATGAGTTTGCCGACCACTGGTAGGGGCTCAGTTTTCCCATCTGTTCAATGGGAGATTGGCCTAGATCAGAGGTTCTCAAACTTGTGAGTGCATCAGAATCACCTGGAGGGCTTGTTAAAACAATTTCCTGACTTCATCCCAGAGTTTCTGATTCAGCGGGTCTGGGATGGGGCTTGAGGATTTGCATTTGTAACAAGTTCCCAGGTGATGTTGATGTTGCTGGTCCTGGACCACACTTTGAAAACCAGTTTAAATGAATGCAGCCACGGTTTCCTGTTCCGATACCTGATTCTTCGTCCTCCACAACAACAAAGACTCATTCATGGGCCTTGAGTTCCCAGATGGCAGCGTTTGTATCAGATCAATCCCCACAGCTCCAGCACAGGTGCTTTGCCATTATGGGTTGAATTGTATCCTTCAAAAGTTGTTGAAGTCCTAACCCCCCAGTACTTGAGAATGTGATCTTATTTAGAAATAGGGTTTTTGGAGATGTATTCAAGTTTAGATGAGGTCATTAGGATGAGCCCTGATCCGATGTGATTGGTGTCCTTATAAGAAAAGAAGGGCAAATAGAAACATGAGGGGAGAATGCCATGTGACAATGGAGGCAGCGATTGAAGTGCTGCAGGTGTAAACCAGGGATTACCAGCAAACCGCCAGAAGCTGGGAGGCAAGGAAGGATTCTTTCCTTCAGGCTTCAGTGGGAGCCCGTGCCTTCATTTCAGGCTTCTAGCTTTCAGAACTTTGAGACAATGAATTTCTGTGTTTTTCAGCCATCCAGTTTGTTACAACAGTCCTAGGAGACGAACACATTGAGAGATTTGTTTTTATTTTTTACAGATACCGCAAATACAGATCTTTTCAAAATCATACATTTAAAAAACATATTTTTATTGATTTCAGAGGAGAAGGGAGAGGGGGAGAGATAGAGACATCATTGATCAGCAGCCTCCCGCACAACCCCCACTGGAAATCAAGCCCTCAACCCAGGCATATGCCCTGACCAGGAATCGAACTGTGATCTGGTTCATAGGTTGACACTCAAACACTGAGCCATGCTGGGTGGGCTACATTTTTTTCATAGGCAGTATGGCTCCCCCGGCCCCCCAAATTTGGGAATGTTTTCTTTAATGCACTGCATAGGACTGCACTGAGGATGAGAAGCTAAGCAGTGAACTCTCACCCATCTCCTTTTGACCTTTCTACATTCCCTGAGCGTATTATATTATCCCATATATCTCATCTGTCCAGCTGGAGAAGGAAATGATAGCATCAGCACGTAATGCGCTGGGAGAGCCTCATGGCTTGGTTTCCCATCAGTTCCGTGGGTGCTGGGTAGGGGACAGGGAAATCATTAGAGGGTGTGCCTCAACCTTGACTCCAGAGACAGCACCCAGGGAAACTGCATCCATCATTACTACAGGATTACGGTCAAATTGTGTTCCCACCCCTGTCTACATCCCAGGCTAGGTTGGGCTTGGGGACTTGTGCTCATTTCCACCTTATTTCAGGCAATTATTAACCTGGAAATGGCTGCAGGGACTTAGTGAGAAAGGAATCCTGGTCGCACTGCCTGTTCGTCTCCTGGTTTCCAGCGTCCTCTCCTTCCCTCTTCCATATGGAGGCCGCCACCCATCACCAGGGCCACCGTCCTCTTCCTGAAAGTGATTCTTTTCAGAAAGCAAAGGCTTTAAATTCCTCCTTGCTTGTTTGTTCATGGTCCTCACATCTTGGCCCCGGCTGTCTCTCAAACCTCCTCTGACCACTTCCTACCCTTCACCTAACTCCCCACCCCATCAAACTCCTTTAGTGCCTCCAGCCTGCCATGCCTTCCCTGCCTCCCCAGATGACACCTGCTGTTCTTCTGCTTAAAATATTCTTCCTTGCTCACACCACGCCAAACACTCCTGGGGTGTGTGTGTGTGTGTGTGTGTGTGTGTGTGTGTTGTGCCTCTGTGCACCTCTCAGCTCCCCCATTTCCTCTGTCTATAGGATGGCCATATTGTCTAGTAAGTACTTGTTTACTGTTCCTCTCCCCTCTTGGGCTGTGACCTCCTCAAGAACAAGGCCCTGGTCTTATTCATCTTTGGTCTTTGTACCTGCAGTTGGGAGCAGCTAGCTAGCTAGCTTTGTGGTTGGAAACAGGTCCTCACAGTGGGCTTGTTGCATGAGATGATGGGTGAAATGGGTAAATCATCATCGCCATAATAATGAAAGGTATTATTCAGACAGGATTTTTTGTGAGTCTGGTTCTTTATATACAAAATCTCATTTCATTCTAATAGAATCCTTTGGCGGAGACCCATTTATCCCCATTGCACAGATGAATACGCAGAGGACTTGAGAAGTAAAAAGCGGGCCTCACAACTAGTTAAGTAGTTAAAATCCAAACCGGCCTGAGTCCAAAGCCCGAGTCTCCCCGCAATCGCCGCACGTAGAAAATCACGGAATGGTGGAGAGCGGGGCTGGTGCAGGGAGGAAGGAAAGACTTGACCAACCAGTCCCAGTCCAGGGCTAGCAAACCGGCGACGCGTGCGCAGTGCAGTGGCGGCGCCCCCTGCGGGCGGCGCGCAGGCGGCGGCGGGCTCTTAGTGCGCCTGCGCGCTCGCGGCGGAGGTGGCGGTACTCTGCAGGGCACCGGCTCTTCGCGCGCCGCCGCGGCCATGGCGCATCCGGGGAAGCTGCTCAAGGAGCAGAAGTATGACCGGCAGCTGAGGTTAGCCGGGGCTCACCGCGTCGGGCGGGCGGGCCAATGAACCCTCTGCGTCCGTGCCGGGCCTAAGCGAGCGAGCGGCGCGGCCGGGCCTCTCCGGCCTCCCGCCGGGCCCGCCCCTGCAGGGCTCGGGAGCTGGCGCTCGGGCCTCCTGCCTGAGGCCGGGGGTGCTCCTGCAGGGCCGACCTCCTACCCGCGGGGCGCGCCCGCCCTCCAAGCAGTGTGTTGTTTGAGGTGCGCGGTCCCAAAGGTGCAGCCTTTGTCACCGGGCAGGCTGCCGGCCCCGCCTCGTTGCGCTCAGGCACCAAGTTTTGCAGAATGGGGGGATCGCGACTCCCCATCCCCGCGCCGACCGCGGTACCTTGTGTTAGGTGTTGTTCTAAGCCAGCGATGTCCAACAGAAATATTATGCTAGTCTCGTGTGAGCGAGGTGTGTCTATGCATTTTCTAATAGTCACATGAAAAAGAAACAGGTAAAGTCAATTTTAATAATACAATTTAACCCAATTATTCAAAATACTACCATTTCAATAGGTAACCAATATTTACATTTTTTTTTTATATTGTCCTCGAAATCCGGCGTTTTACACTACCTAGCACATCTCCATTCCGACAGGCCTCATGCCTAGTGCTCAGTAGCCACATGTGGCTAGTGGCTACCTTAATGGACACTGCAGGTCTAGGCCATCAGGCAGTCCTTGGTTATTTCCTCTCCCTTGTTTTTTCTCTTTACCCTCCCCATTCCTTATTTCTTGAGCATCTTTGGTGTGTTAAGGCAATGAAAGTAACAAACTCTTGGCTCCCTTTCTTTCTGGAGCCTCCAAGCCAGAAGTTACAGTATGTCCCTAAGGACTGGAACTCCCATTTGCACTTACAACTGAGTGCTGTCTTAGGGGCTTTAGGCACTCAATTCTGAGAGCAGCCTTGAAGGCAGACAATTGTCTGCTTTATTGATGGGGAAACTGAGTCTGGGAGAAGTTAGATGACTAGCTCTGTGTTTGAGCCAGGGTGTAAACTCAGGCCCTTCTGGCCTTTGCAAAGCTGGTACTCAGTCACATCACTCTGCTCAGAAGCTTGTGGGGAAAAGAAGCAAAGTGGCAGAGCCCTTGTAACCAACTCATGCTCTCTTGCAAATTCTTGGAGTTGCTTGTGTTTTGAATGCAGATATAACCATACCTGACAGAGCTGAGATGACATTTTTGGTTACTAAGTAACTGGAACCAAAGAGTTTTTGCTGAGTTCGGTCCATTGAAGGGTCAAACTTTACCTTTCATAGTAAGAACTAGTTATTATGTTGAAATGTCAGAGGGAAGCAGTTAGAACAAAGATGTACAGCCAGCCAGCAGTCAACAAGGCCCTGCTTTTCTTAGGCCAACAAGAGCAGAAAGGATTGATTTCTTGTTTGGGCCCTTTCTTGAAACATGTTATCTAGAAATGCACCAGTAATCTCTTAGGCTCACTCTCCAACTACCACGCATCCATCAACTAAATATGTCAGGTGTCTTCTGTGTGCCCTACTTTCATTGGAAAACCTGATGTTTCCAGTCCTGGTTCTTCCAGGTTTTTCCTCCATTCATTTGATAACTGTTCAGTGATCACTTACCCTGGACAGGACATTGTGCCAGGCATTGGGACTACAGTGGTAGATATAGGGAGTGATCTGGGACCTTTTGGAGCTTAGAGTGGAATGGAAAGATGGATATTCAGCAAATAAAAAACCAAATAAGGCAATTATAGTTGTGACATATGCTGTAGGACATACTGGCTACAGGATAAGATAATCTGCTTTAGATCAAGTAACAAAGAAGGCACATTAAAGTCTATCTGTCCTCCAAGCTATGGAATTTTTCTAATGGTTTGGGCTCTCCTTATACTTCTTATAGTGACAAGAAAAGATAAACTAGTTAGTGAGCTTTCTGGATGAAAATCCGGTTGGCTCAGTTGCCATGATACATGTGTGATCATTTACCTTGTTCTTTTAATGATATGCCTGTGTGAATCATATTATAACATATATTTCAAATCTTTAGTACATCTTTGTTAATGCTTAATTTGTTAATTTATTAATCATGCTATTAGAATGTTCATTGGGTATTATAGGTTAAAGTACTCCTATAGAAGTCAATGTGAGGCTTTTCAGATGATAATTCAGTTTTCTTGGTAAAGCTTTTCTCACTCTTACAGATGTCACAAGTCTTATATCAAGTGATAAGTCCTATGTCAAGATCTTAATTAAACTGGATCCATGTAACTTAAGGAGAAATGAAATAGAGAACAGAATCAATTTTAAGTCTAAGGCACTTCTTTAATGTTAATAAGTATTTTTAAAGAATTTGCGTTCTATAAGTTCTCTGGCTTGACGTGAGTAATGGACAGGAAGCTGAAAGACAAAGTGTCTAGTTTTGACTTGACCCCCCCATCCAGCCATGCACGACATCAGTCTTAGTCTTATGTTACACAGCTATATAATCCCCATTACACCTCCTGCTGTTCTTGTTTTACATATTTGCCATGGTTATCACATCAGTTATTCTATGCAGGAACACTTTAAAGATCAAAGATCACCATTCAAATAAGAAAGCTGTATTTTTTTAAAAAGATATTTTTATTGATATCAGAGAGGAAGAGAGATAGAAACATCAATGATGAGAATCATTTTTTTTTTTTTTTGATCTCTCCCCCCTCCCCCCAACCTCCCCCATCCCCCCTCTGAGGCCCGATAGTCCGATCGATGCCTCCTTGTTTCTGATTCTGTTCTTGTTCCTCAGTCTATGTTGTTCATCATTTCCCCTAGATGAACGAGATCATGTGTCACTAGAGATATACTTATAAGAACTGAATGTGAGACGAGCAATAATAGTTATGCTGACAGGCAGATGAATCAGTCTGTAGTGAGTTTCTTTCTGGACCAACAGTTCTTTAGAGACCCAATTTCAATGTCCACCAGTTCCTTATATGTACATGTCAGTACTGACCCCTCAGCTCTGGATGGTGGACAAATAGTGGTAACGGAGAGTCCGACTCCCTCTGGTTTGGTCTCGGCCGGACCCAGGGGCACGGCTTCACCCGGGCTCAGGTGAATGTGGCCTCACTCAGACCCAGGGGCGCGTGGCCTCACCCGGACCTAGGTGCGCGAGACATCACCCGGATCCAGGGACACATGGCCTCACCCGGACCCGGGGGCGATGAGAATCATTGATCTGCCTCCTGCGCGCCCCCCACTGGGGATCGAGCCCGCAACCCGGTCATGTGCCCTTGACTGAAATCGAACCTGGGACCCTTCAGTCCACAGACTGATGCTTTATCCATTGTGTCAAACCAGCTAGGGCAAAATAGTTGTATTTTTATGAAATGCTTTTAAATGTTGAATTTGTATCTTGTTTTGTAGGTTGTGGGGTGATCATGGACAAGAGGCTTTAGAATCTGCTCATGTTTGCCTAATAAATGCAACAGCCACAGGAACTGAAATTCTTAAAAACTTGATACTTCCAGGTAATGTAGTTTTGTGGTTGTAAATTTTGTGGTTGTAAATTTCTTTAAGGTTTTAACTAGAAATATATATTCTTCTGAGATCAGACGAGATCGGGCGCGTTCAGGGTGGTATGGCTGTAGACAGAAATATATATTCTTGACTGATTCTCTTTTGTCTCCCAGGTATTGGTTCATTTACAATTATTGATGGAAATCAGGTCAGCGGAGAAGATGCTGGAAATAAGTATGTTTTATTCTTTTCAAATATTTGCATGTTAGGGAAGGCAGTGTATTGTCACAGGAGAGGAGGCCTAAGTCCCAGCTTCACCTCATTCAGGGTGACTTGACTCAGTGGACAGTAATCCCTGTTTTGGATTATGGTGAGGATGAAGGGAATTAATGTAGCTCAAATGCTAGCACAGTGTCTGGCAAATAGGCCTTTAATAAAATATATCTATCCATCATTACTATCTTTATTGCTGTTATTAATGCAAAGGAGTAGTCATTATTTTTTCAATTGTGGAGTCTGGACAATTCCTAAGTCCTTGCATGGATTCCTGGATGTTAGTATATAATCTATACTAATAAAAGGGTAATATGCTAATTAGACTGGGTCGACTGGCCATCTTCTGGATGTCCGACTTCCTTCGGACAAAGCCATGGTGGTGGGGGCTGAGGCAGAGGCAGTTAGGGGCGAGATCAGGCCAGCAGGGGAAGGCAGTTGGGGGTGAGATCAGACTGGCAGGAGAGGACGGTTGCGGGCGAGATCAGGCTGGCAGGGAAGAGCAGTTAGGGGCAAGATCAGGCCTGCAGGGGAGGGCAGTTGGGGGTGAGATCAGGCCTGCAAGGGAGGGCAGTTAGGGGTGATCAGGCCAACAGAGGAGGGCAGTTAGGGGCAATCAGGCAGGCATGCAGAGGCAGTTAGGGGTGATCAGACAGGCAGGCAGTGAGGTTAGGGGCAATCAGGCAAGCAGGCAGAGGGGTTAGGAGCAATCAGCAGGCAGACAGAGGCAGTTAGGGGCGATCAGGCAGGCAGACAGAGGCAGTTAGGGGCGATCAGGCAGGCAGGCAGGCAGGCAGGCAGGCACGGGAGCGGTTAGGAGCCAGTGGTCCCAGATTGTGAAAGGGATGTCCAACTGCTGTGGGATTGGGCCTAAACTGGCAGTCGGACATCCCTCCAAGTGGTCTCTGGAGAGGGTGCAGGCTGGGCTGAGGGACTCCCCGCCCCCCCCCCCCCCCCCCGCCCCGTGCATGAATTTCGTGCACCGGGCCCCTAGTTAACAATAATTGTATATTTGAATTATAAGAATAATAAAATCTACCTTTTACTTGTGGTGTCTTCTAAGCTTAGTCCAGGTATATATCTCTCCCCACTACACTGTCTCCATAAAAATGCTGTTGTGAAGATGGCCTTTATATCATTCTTCAAAGCTGATCATATTTAGATGTTTAGAGCATTTCAGACTCGCCTTTTCAGGGACTTGGAGTCTGGGATCTCTCATATTTGTCAGTATACAGCAGCAATGGATAAATACAAGGAAAATCAGAATTTGGTTCATATTGAACTTTGATACACAACACAGCCCCCCCCCCCCCCCTTTTTTTTAAAATATATTTTATTGAATTTTTACAGAGAGGAAGGGAGAGGGATAGAGAGTCAGAAACATCGATGAGAGGGAAACATCAATCAGCTGCCTCTTGCACATCGTGGGGATGTGCCCGCAACCAAGGTACATGCCCCCGACCGGAATCGAACCTGGGACCCTTCAGTCCGCAGGCCGACGCTCTATCCACTGAGCCAAACCGGTTTTGGCAACACAGCCCTTTTATTGGTGTCTGTAAAGAAAAAGTCCTATTACCTTTGATTACTTGGTTGCTTAGAGCAGGATGTAATAAGAAAAAGGCTTCTTTTTCTTATGGAGCCACTGAGCTTGTGCTACAACATAGCATCCTGACTGATTGATTAGCAGCCTCAGGTCTGGGCCCTGGGATATGACAAGGGTATGTGTGGGAAGAAGCCTGAATAGTTCTGTTATAGTTACCTGCAAAAGCAAACAGTTTAATACAGCATTTCCCACGTGTGGCCTATGGAGCATGGTTCTGGGGAATGTTAATAACTGCTAAATGGGCAAAGGGATTCCATGGGCAAATGAAATTAAACATTTCTTTAATATGAGACTTTAATATCATGTGTATTGTGTATGTTATGAATTTCCAAGAGGGAAATATAACCTATGGTGATTTCTAAACTTTTTAAAGCCAGAGAACTCTCTTTTCTCTCAGAGCATCTTGTGAAATTCTTAGGTGCTGCACACTTTGGGGAACATTGATTTATTAGCTTGTCTTTGATTACAAGTTTCATCCAGTTTTCTTCCTCCAGGAAGGCCTTTACAATCTGTAATCAAAATATAGTTTGTTTTACAATATGAATGAAATGTACCTGGTATTACAAATAACCTTCCCTTTATATAATCAAAGAAGCTCTTAATTTTATTTTTTTGTGTCTTTTTCAGTTTTTTCCTTCAAAGAAGCAGTATTGGCAAGGTAAACAATCAATTTGTTACAGAATATAGTTGAGTTTAAGCATTTAATGATGTTACTATATTTTGGTTTCTTGAAAAAGCTTTGACTTTAAAAGAGCTTATATTTCTCTGAGAAAGAAGTTAAATTAACTCATTTTTTTTTATCTTGTAAATTTTATAAGTTTTGTAGTTCAAGATTGTAGAAGTAATATATCTTTTTTTTACTGTATCCTATATTAATGCTAAAGCTTGAGTGATGTTAATGTTCAGAGGAAAGAGTATTTTTAACTAAGAGCCAGAATATCTTTTATTTTTGTATTTCATATTAAAAATCTTACAAAGCCATACTAATCAATTTAGTACAATATTCTGAGTGGAAATGACCTTTTTTAATGAGTGACCTCTTGTACAGTATTGTAAATTGATCTAGAATATTCCTGCCTGGTGCTCATGGTTTTTTGGTCATTTGCATAATCAGAAAAGTAGGATACAAATAAAGTATTCACTTAAAAACTCTGAATAATGAGTTCTGTTCTAAGTAATATTCTGGTTGAGTCCCAGTTTAAACACTATGAAAAGCAGAGTTGTCATATCTGTGCATGAAATTTGGCGTAATTTCATAGTTTGTTTGCTTGATCTGTTAATTGAAGGGTTACATTTTAACCAAATTTTTTCTAATTCAAGTTAAATGCTTTCTTTTCAAAAAGAACCGAGCTCAAGCTACCATGGAATTCTTACAAGAATTAAATAATGATGTCTCTGGGAGTTTTGTGGAAGAGGTATATATGTATATACATTATTATTTCTGTGCAGACATTTTATTTTTTAATAATTCAAAACTCTAGGAATTGAGAAATTTGAATTTTTGTATGCTATTTAGTTGAGAGTTGGATTTAACATTGGAGTCTAGCATGTTGCCTCATTTATTTTAAATAGCTTAACTGTTTCTGCCATGTTTAATATGGTTGTGAACTTGTTGGATTTTTTCCCCCCTTGTCCTATTTAGAGTCCAGAAAACCTTCTAGACAATGATCCTTCATTTTTCTGTAGGTTTACCATTGTGGTTGCAACTCAACTTCCTGAAAGGTAAATTTTTATGTTAATTTATTTTTAATTGAATGTCTGAATTAGATTTGCATAGTTTTGTTTTTCCTGTAGAGTATGGTTTTTAAAAATTCCTAAACTCTATAGAAATCTTTAATTGGAAGTACTTACGAATCTCTAGCATCAAAAACATAGGAAAGAAAGATACTGGATGTGAAACTTTGAAGGATATATATTTAGAGCAGTTAAATTGAACATTGGTTATTTTAAGTGGGGGAAAAAACTAGTTAGAAGTAATTATAGGGAAGAAAGGTACTTTGTTTTAAGGTGTTTTGTTATATATACATTTGCTTATATTCTTATTTATTGTACCTTCCTTTACAGCACATTACTACGTTTAGCAGATGTCCTCTGGAATTCCCAAATCCCTCTTTTGATCTGTAGGACATATGGACTAGTTGGTTATATGAGGATCATTATAAAAGAACACCCAGGTAAAATTGTTGCACATATGGGGCTTGCTTTTCATTGCTTTAGCTATGATTTTAGAACTTGACAATTTAGAAAGTCAATTTTAAATTACAAAGTAAATTTGTAGCAGCACAACCAGTTTATAGATTCAAAGTGTCAATCAGTGACTGATAAAGGCTTTAATCTAGTATTTCCTTTACTTACATTATAGGAGGATACAAAACAAGAGATAAGTAGGTACAGCTTCTTCATCTTATTAGGAGGCCTAGTTGCTGTTCAAGTACCTAGCCTTTTTTATTTTTATTTTTTTCTCTTAACATACATAGAGCATGCATGTATGGCTATTTACAGGCGAGAGCCAAGGTCACACTGACACCTAGAAGTCACACCACCTTTTCCCCACCAATCTTTTATTCCATTCTCATACAGGCCTTAGACTCCTCTAGTTCAGGTACAATTCCACAAAACAAGGCATTTACCTAACTACTGTTCCAAGGAAAAAGTGTTATCAGAGACCAGAGTCATTCATATTCAGGCTTGCACCAGCTCAAGGCTGATGTTAGTCCTTTACTTACAAAATTTTAATCTTAAATGATCGTAACATTTTTATTCAGTATTTACACATTGCTCTGAGCCAGGTAGTTTGCTAGTGCAATGATAGAGCCATTGGCATTGGTGTCAGCACTGAGTAGTAGTTAGTATCTGCTTAGCAGTTAGAGAGGGACTTGAGAGAATAAGCTTTTGGCAGGTGATGTTGGGCCATTTAAGAGTTGAAAGTGGGAGAGTGATGGTAACAACTTCAAGTGGATCACTGAAGCTGAGTAGAGAATGAATGGATTTGAAGAGTCAAAGACTGGAGGCAAGAGTTGCTGTTAGGAGATTTCCAGTGGTTTATATGAGAGAGAGGGAGAGAGAGTGCCACTGACTAAGTGCAGTTGTTACAAGGATAGGGAAGTGGGAATAGATGATAATGAAGGTTAACATTGCTAGCTTTGTGCCTGTCTTTATATGAATTATTTTATTTAATCTTACTAATATCTTATAAGATAGGTACTATTTTATCTGCTTTTTACAGATGAGGATGCTGAGGCACAGAGCAATAAGTTATTTGTCTAAGGTCACACAGCTAGCAAGTAACAGAAGTGAGCCTAGCTTTAAAGACTCACTGGGATTACACACTTTTCTGAACTCCCCTATGTGGAGAGCTGTGTGCAGAGTGACATCAGGATGTGAGGAGTGACTGGTGATGGGCCAAGGAAGCAGGAAGTCAGGGATGACCATCAGGTTTCTAGGGAAGAGGTTCAGGTAGATGGTGTTAATGTTTGTCGAAGACGGCAGGAGGAGTAAGGGTAGGTTTTTAGGTAATATCTGAACACAATTTTATCAGTTTTGATCTTTTTCAACTATAATAACAAAATTTTGTTTTAAGAGAATCTTAGTTTTTACTTTCATTAAAACTGTAGTCTACTTACAATTTGTGCTTTTAGTAAAATGTATATGTAAATTTACCTGAATAATGAACAAAAACATTTTTTTAAACTGTAGAGCCTATGCCCATTTAAAAATTATAGATTTCCCAAATTCTTGTAATGTAGTGTATTGCCAGCAGTATTACTAAAGAAGTAAGTTTATCTTTTGGCATTATTTATTTCACAGTAATAGAATCTCATCCAGATAATGCATTAGAGGATCTACGACTGGATAAACCCTTTCCTGAACTGAGAGAACATTTTCAGTCTTATGATTTGGATCATATGGACAAAAGGGTTGGTGTGACCTTATTTATTTATTTTTAAAAGTATGTTTGGCCTTGCTGGCGTTGCTCAGTGGTTGAGCATCGACCTATGATCTAGAAGATCACGGTTTGATTCCTGGTCAGGGCATATGCCTGGGTTTCGGGCTTGATCCCCAGTGTGGGGCATGCAGGAGGCAGCCAATCAGTGATTCTCTCTCGTCATTGATGTTTCTATCTCTCCCTTTCCCTTCCTCTCTGAAATTAAAAAAAAAAAAAAAGTATGTTTGTATTGATTTCAGAGAGGGCAAGGGGTAAGGTGAGAGAGCTAGAAACTTCAGTGATGAGAGAGAATCATAGATTGGCTGCCTCCTACACGACCCCTGTTAGGGATTGAGCCCACAACCTGAGCATGTGCCCTGATTGGGAATTAAACCGTGACCACTCGGTTCATAGGTCTACGCTTAATTACTGAGCCACACTGACCGGGCTGACCTTCCATTTTATAGATAGACTTAAAACATTTTTGAATACACCAATGTGAGACAATACTATAAACCTCCATAGTCCTGTCATCCAGATTACATAGTAACAACATTGTACCTAATTTGTTTTAAATAAATCTTTTTTCTCCAAAATTTAAAAAACCTTTTTATTGAACAAAAGTACATTAACTGAACATATCTATGTAATTAACACCTAGATCAAGAAATTGAACATTAATATATTCCTCTTCATGGCCCTTTCCTAAACAAATAGATGTGCTTTTTAAAATAGTTTGAATTTGGGGTGGGTGGGTGGGTGTTGAAATTTACTCCACTTGAAGCTTATTTTTAGTGTTTGAGAATTACCAAGGCAGCTGCATATTTTGGTATGAAAATAATAATGATATTTATAACACACCATATAACTTAAGGAGTATATGTATTTTTTCTACCTACTTATTAATTAAAATGCAGGTGTTGGGTTCATCAGAAAACACAGAGAAAATCTTCCTGTAGTCTAGGATTGGTATCTGAAATCAAGAGATTTAAGCTTTATTTTTGGGTGGCAGTCTCTGAAACTGGTTTTTGATGGCAAAATGGGGACAATCATAGTACATTCCTGCCATATTAGGATCAAATTGGACACTGCTTCTAAAAAAAGTTTTGTGAAGCAATTTTTATTAACTCAGTTCATTTTCTTTCATTCATTATTTCATGTATACTGGGGAATGATCATAAATATTGTTGAGTTTGTTGAAAATGATAGGAATAAATATTAACTAATTAATGTTAACTGGTATTTTTTTCTCAATTTTAGGACCATAGCCACACTCCATGGATTGTGATCATAGCTAAATATTTAGCACAGTGGTATAATGAAGTATGTCCTTTTTAAAAAAAATAAATTCCTTATGTGACTGTATTTTCAATTTATTATAAAGGATTTCATTGGAGGGGATGAAAGATTGATTTTCTTTCCTTGCTTGGCTTAGGGTAGGTGGGTGCTTTTCAGTTTAGATCTAGCAGTTTCTGTTTTAATACTGATATTTTTACTTACAAAATGAAATTTGAATGAATGTCATTCTGAAACTGGCAGTGGGGAATGAATGTAGAGAAATGGCCCACAGTTTCTGTTTCTGTCAGGTTAGCCTCTGATTTCACTGGGGTGTATGTTTACTGATGAAATCTCATGTGGATGGGAGAAGGGGGAAATTGTGGACTCTCAATTTCCATATTTTGAGTTTTTATAACTAAGTTTTTAAATTTTTTAACTGATTTAGACAAATGGACGAGTACCTAAAACGTATAAAGAAAAAGAAGAGTTCAGAGATTTGATTAGACAAGGTAATATGGGATGTGACTAAATGTTATATAAGATTTGAAAAGCAAATTGTTTGACGCTAATGTTTATTGAATTTCTGTCAACACCTTTGTCAAATGATGCCATCATTAGTTCATATTTTATTTTGCCTTGGGGAAGATTAAGGAGCCATTCCTTGTACAGTTTTAGGAATGACTGGTGATAAACCATATTTATTCTTAAGTTTCAAAATATCTGATCCTCCCTTCAGAATCTGACAAGTTATTTCCATAATGTTGCGGGGGAGAGAAAGAGAAAGAAGGAAAAGGTTGTTTGCTAACCAATTTCTATTTTAATAGGAATTCTAAAGAATGAAAGTGGGTCTCCAGAAGATGAAGAGAATTTTGAAGAAGCTATTAAGAATGTGAACACAGCACTAAATACAACTCAGGTATTAAAAGAGTGGCTGAGGGATTCATTTAGAAAGGTGTTTTTTGAAGTCCTTATGATAAAATAGTTGATTTTAGATTTAAGTTAATATTTCCTAAATTGTATATAGTTGGTTAGAAATTAATATCTATTATAGATTGACGCTTGTTTTAATAATATTCTGTATTGTCCTAGTTAAATGGACATGAGTGCTTCAGTATATAATAGTGATATAATGATTTATATAAATCAATTATTTGAAGTACATGATTTGTGAGTAGTACTAGTTTGGGTGTAGGAATTATATACTGAAGGTGATACTTTGCTGGTCCAAAATAGTGTTGCCTGAAAAGTTAAATTTTACCCTGCATTTCATTTTTTTTTTAACTTGAGATTTTTTTTCACTTTTATTTTATTATTTATTTTATTACATTTTAATCCTTACCCGAGGATATTTTTCCATTGATATTTAGAGAAAGTGGAAGAGAGAGGGAAAGATGGAATTTTTGTTTCGTTTTGCTTTGTTTTGTTTTTGTTAATCCTCACCCGAGGATATTTTTCCATTGATTTTTAGGGAGAGTGGAAGAGAGAGGGAAAGACAGAAACATTGATGTGAGAGAAACACATCGATTGGTTGCCTCCTGCACGTGCCCTGACCAGGACCGGAGCTGGGGAGGCACCTGCAACCTAAGTACATGCCCTTAACAGGAATCGAACCTGGCACCCTTTGGTCTGCAGGCTGATACTCTATCCACTGAGCCAAACTGGCTATGGCTGCATTTGCTTTTGACAGTAATTTTTTGGATATAAGGAGGTGTTTTTAAATGACATTGATACCTTAAAAATTACTTGGAGGATAACTCATTTTAGATGCCCTTTTGTTATTGAAGCCTGGCAAGTGAGGTTTTGAGGGAACTTAGGAATAATACAACTGCGAGTTTAAGTTAGAATTTTCTTATAATTTAAAACATGCTGCCTTTTAAGATAGAAAAGCACTTAAGCTGTCATTATAAGATTTTTGGAGACAAAGAAGTAGTGTTTCTGAGTAAGTAAAAGTGTGTGCTTTGTGAATCAGTTTTTGGAGGGTGATAAAAATTTTCTATGTCTTAATTGGGGTGATGGTTAAAAATATATGTATATTTGTCAAAATGCATTGAATTCTACATTTAAGAGTTGTTCATTTCACTGAATGTAAAATTTACACCAATTTAAAAACACACCAAGGTTCTCATGACTCGGGGATAATGAACTAAGCAAAGAGATAAATGCACCAGGTATTATGAACAAAATTAGAACAGAACAAAGAGCTAGAGCGTGATGGGGAGGACAGAGATCTGGGATCCAGAGGGGGGCCAAGGAGACCCAAAGAGATGTGTTTTAGCAGAAGCCTGAGAGAAGTGACATGCAGAGATCTGGTAGAAGAGCTTTTAGGCTGCGGACGCACATGTGCAAAGAAAGGCCCGGAACTGGGATGAAGCTTAGCATTTGTTCAAGCAGTAAAACTGCCAGGATGATTGGAGTGACGTGAACAAGGGGGCAAGTAATCAGAGGGATCTGAGTTTGGAAAGGCAGAAGGGCCAGATCATAATATCCTTGCAGGCCATTGAAGTGTTTTGAGCAAGGGAGTGGAGTGATCAGATTTGTATCTAAGAAATTATCTAGTTCTTGTGAGAAGAGATTGTAGAGGACGGGAGTGAAAGCAGAGAAACCAGTTGGAGGTTACCAGTAAGACATTTTTTTCCACAGTAGAATCAAAGCCTATAATTTCTGAAGTTTTTATTAATGTATGATGATCTTGCTAGCAAGATCATCATACATTAATTTAACTATCTAGTTTTTGTCAGAGGGTTGTCTCTTTAACTCTAGTTTTTGTCAGAGGGTTGTCTCTTTCAACAGTTGCTAATTAGAGTGAAAGGGTTGAAAATTTTTGACAAGATGGAAAAACATGAAGTACTACAACTCTAACTTGACATTAATGTTTGTAATCTTAGTTATATTTTAAAATGTAAATATGTTAAAAGATTTACTTTGGCTCCTTTATTCCATTTATGATGGAAAAGAACATGTCATTCGTTAATGCTAACAATAATGGGCAGGATGTGACTTCCTTCCATTCTTTTTTTCTTCATCAAACCTCCATCTGCTACTCATTCTAAATAAAAATGTAAGAAAATCAGAAGTATGTATTTGATTACGGTTTGAGAATTCAAAGAACTTATTCAGAGAAACAGCAGTGAAAATAAAGGTGGGCAGATTCTTAGTATAAGTAAATGTTTCATGTTCCTTTGATAGATCCCAAGCAGCATTGAAGATATATTTAATGATGATCGCTGCATAAATATCACCAAACAGGTAACAACAACAAAAAGTAAAAATAGTGCCACCTTAAGCTTTGGGTCAGATTCAAATGCCATTTAATAATTTTTTATTTTACTCTTTTAGACTCCATCATTTTGGATTTTAGCTCGTGCCTTAAAGGAATTTGTGGCTAAAGAGGGTCAAGGAAATTTACCTGTCCGAGGCACAATTCCTGACATGATTGCAGATTCGGGCAAATATATAAAATTGCAAAATGTGTAAGTCACTGTTTTCAAACTATGTAACAGAAAAGAATAATTTGTTTATATTAGAGATGAGACTATTTTACTAGCCTATCAGAAATAAAATGGAAACCTATTATAATCTAATTGCTTTAAAAATAAGCTAAAGAACTTTGAGGGCAGATTTTTAAAAAAATAGATTTTATTTTTTGGGATAGATTTAGGTTCATAGCAAAATTGAGTGGAAAGTACAGAGAGTTCTCATATACCACCCCCCCCCCAGGAGACTGATTTTTTTTCTTATGTATTTCATGATAAAACGTAACATTTGAGCACTTATTTCTGTGCTATGAGCTGTCCTATGTATTAACTAATTTAATATTCACAACATTAGAGAGAGCTACTATTTTTTCCCAGTTTAATAGATGAGAAACTGAGGCCTAGAAAAGGTAATTTATTCAGGGTCAGACAGCTGGTAACTAGCAGAACCAGGATTTGAACCCATTAAATCTATCTCCATACTCTTAACTAGGGCCCTATACTGTCTTTTATTTGTAACTTAAAACTTGGAAGTCTTCAGTTTGGATGAATTTTTTATTAGTAATGTTTCATAATTTAAAGAGTTCATGTCTATAGATAGACACCTGCTATCCAGGTATCACTAGCCTGAACCCAGATAGACTGTCAAAAGGATGGTTCTCAAAGGATATTACCCTTATGGAGTTTGGTGCAGATGAACCCAGGGCCACTGGCTAGGTTTCCTCAAGTGCCAAATAATGTCACACAGAAAAGATCTCTGTTCCTTAACAGATTGCACTCTTCATCTCAGTCATTGTTTACAAATCTTTGTTGTCTTAGCCCAGTGGTCGGCAAACTGCCGCTCTGTTGACTAATGAGTTTGCCGACCACTGGTAGACTAAATGTTACCGTGTAGTTGGAAGCTGTGAGGATTAGGCAATTGTGGCATATTGTGTGCAAAGAGGTAAAAGGTAGTATATGACAGTGGTCGACAAACTCATTAGTCAACAGAGTGGCAAACCGTGGTGGCTTGCGAGCCGCAGTTTGCTGACCACTGTCTTAGCCTAAAAGTTCAACTACTTAAAACTTGGGAAAAGTCAATTGAGGATAGAAAGAAGTATGACCTCACATTGGAGGGAGTTAGCTTAACACGTATCATTTTCAGGGGTGAAAATGTAAATAGACTTTAAAAATTTTACATTGCAGGTGGACAGTTTTGAAGTATTTAACTTTCCTTGGACTTGACTTCAAGGAGAAAAATCATGTTCTTTAGTAACATGTGTTGCAGATTTTGTCAGAGAAGCATGGGTCATGGATTATGGAGGGCAGTTTTTAAGTTGGGTGCTGTTAGTTACAGAGGGAACCCGGGTATTATTGGATTCCAAGTGTCCATCACCAACACTGGGAAGATCCCCAACCACTAACAGGTGCTGCTAGTAGCATTTCCATGGCATTTTCACATTTCATATGTTCCAGACCAGCCTTTTTTCATGAAAAGGAAAACAATTTTTTGTTTGCTTCCTGGTGATATTTACAATTTGTTGATTTTAAAATTTGTTAATAATAGCTTTCCCCCCCCTTTTTCCTAGTTACCGTGAAAAAGCAAAGAAAGATGCTGCCGCTGTGGGTAATCATGTTGCCAAATTGCTGCAGTCTATAGGCCGGGTAAGCTGCTGGGCACACTGGCTTTGATGGACAGCACAGCCCCATGTAGGCCTGATCCCATAACTTCAGCCAGAAAAGGTTTAGAGATGGAGGGCATGGCACTGGCTCTGTGCTTTTAGAGGGATCTCTCACTTGCCTGCCTCATGAGAAAGACTTTTAAGGAGAAAATGTGTTTTTCCAGTGCTCTCCCAGCACTCGGAGAAAGCCTTCCCATCCCACCGTGATCATCTTTGTGCTGTACCCTCTGCTAACCTGCTCTTTTATACTGGAGCAAAATCTGCATTGTCTCTTTACAGGCACCAGAGTCCATTTCAGAGAAAGAATTAAAATTACTCTGTAAGTCCCCTTGAATTAATTTCCTTATTTTGTTTCATAAAAATGTGCCATAAGGAGTGTTCCCAGGAATTTTAAATAGTTGAAATTAAAATTTTTTTCATAACTTCATGGTATAGATAAATATTATTGGGTAAGGTTTTTTATTCTTACAATGTAATAATAAATGAAGATTATTTTAAGACTGGGTCAGAGCTAGAACAAATATCTATGGCAATGCAAAAAAGTCATGAAGGTCAGTTATTTGAAAATTGTCATTAATACTGACTTCTTTTCAGCTTATTGATTTTAACTACTTTGGGAAAGTTTTATCTGAAGGTTTTGAGTATGAAGTTGAGTCATATGTACATGGGGAGTATTGGTTTAACTACTCAGTTTGGTCTGTGTTTAGTGACTGTAATAGAATTAAGAATTTCACCATCTAGTTTAAGATGGTTAGGCTCCAGGTGTTTTTGATAACTCCTCAGTAGACCCGAAGCATTTCTTTTTTTCTTTTTTTTTTAATGAACTATTTTTTTAAGTAGGTTTACAGTTGTGAGTACAAGAAACAGTTAATTCTTGTATTATTACTTATTAATTACTAGAGGCCCGGTGCATGAAATTCATGCACTGGGGGTGGGGTATGTCCCTCAGCCCAGCCTGCACCCTCTCCAATCTGGGACCCCTTGGGGGATGTCCGACTGCCGGTTTAGGCCTGATCCAAACCGGCAGTCGGACATCTCTCTCACAATCTGGTTCTGCTGGCTCCCAACTGCTCACCTGCCTGCCTGCCTGCCTGATTGTCCCTAACCACTTCTGCCTGCCAGCCTGATCACCCCCTAATCACTCCCCTGCCAGCCTGATTGACGCTCCCCTGCCAGCCCGATCGCCCCCAACTGCCCTCGCCTGCAAGCCCTGGTTGCCCCCAACTGCCCTCCCCTGCAGGCCTGGTCGCCCCCAACTGCCCTCCCCTGCAGGCCTGATCCCTCCCAACTGCCCTCCCCTGCCGGCCTGGTCCCCCCCAACTGCCCTCCCTCCCCTGTAGGCTCGGTCACCCCCAACTGCCCTCCCCTGCTTGCCTGATCACCCACAACTGCCCTCCCCTGCTGGCCATCTTATGGCGGCCATCTTGTGACCACATGGGGGTGGCCATCTTGTGTGAGGGTGTGATGGTCAATTTGCATATCACCTCTTTATTATATAGGATTGTATTTCCATATGAATAACTGTAAACCTACTTTTTAAAAAAATATTTTATTGGTTTCAGAGAGGAAAGGGGGGGAGAGAGAGAGAGAGAGAGAGAGAGAGAGAGAGAGAGAGAGAGAGAAAGAGAAAGAGAGAGAAACATCAATGATGAGAGAATCACTGAATGGCTGCCTCCTGCATGCCCCCACTGGGGACTGAGCCCACAACCCAGGCATGTGCCCTTGACCGGAATCAAACCGGGACCCTTCAGTCCGCAGGCCAACAATCTACTCACTGAGCCAAACTGGCTAGGGCTAAACTTTATTTTTAAGAGCAATTTTAAGATCATAGCAATGTTGAGTGCTAAGTACGGAGATTTCTTGTGTACCCCCAGACCCAACACATTCACACCCTCCCCCATTATGAACACCCCCCACCAGCGTGGCACATTGGTTACAGTCGATGAACTGACATGGACACATCATCACCAAAGTCAACAGTTTACATTAGAATAAACAAACAGGTGATGTACCTTCTGTGGGTTTTGACAAATGTGTAAGGACATGCACCCACCATTATAGTATCATACAGAATAGTTTCACCGTCCCAAAAATTTCCTGTCCAGTTAGGTGTTGCATTCATTGCCCTAGCTGGTTTGGTTCAGTGGATAGAGCGTCGGCCTGCGGACTCAAGGGTCCCAGATTCAATTCCGGTCAAGGGCATGTACCTTAGTTGTGGGCACATCCCCAGTAGGGGGTGTGCAGGAGGCAGCTGATTGATGTTTCTCTCTCATCGATGTTTCTAACTCTATCCCTCTCCTTTCCTCTCTGTAAAAAAATCAATAAAATATATTTAAAAAATTTTTTCCTGTCCTCAGCCTATTCATCTCTTCTTTTCCCCCTAACCCTGGAAGCCACTAATATTTTTATTGTCTCTACACCATTTTTCCTTTACCAGTGCAGTTTGAAATGATACCCCTTCCACTCTTGCCTCTATTCAACCCATTTTCCAACGAGCAGTCAGCGAGATCTCTTAAATAGGCAATTAGACCATACCATTTTCTGCCAGACCTACAATGAAAGTGGATCACCTTCCTTCAACCTACAAGGCCTTGCATGATCTGGTCTCTGCCTGCTTGCCCAGCCATCTCATGCCACTGTTCTCTGAAGCATTTATATTTAATTTAAGACCTAATTTAAGAATAATACAATCTGTTTACATGCTTTCTGAAGATAAAGTCTTTTGCATGCTCCTCAATCCTAAAATATATTTATCAAACTTCTCCATTTCTTTACTCTTTCCCAGTGTTTGTTTAGGCTTAGTTTTAATGTTTTGTTCCATTATTCATCTTGCACCTTGTTTCGGCATACAGTGTTTGTTCTGCTAAATCATATGATACCAGATTAAAAGCTGGATGTTGCGTATTTAAGGGTTTATTCTGTTCCCTCTATTTTGGGATATGTTTGAAAATTTCCATTAAATATTTTTTTTTGTTTTGTTGAAACCTTACATATACTAAGAGCACAATATATATAACACTTTACTTTCGGACTACTTATCCATAATAATGATAACTACTGTGCATTGAGCCCTATCAGGCATTGTGCTAGGTACTTTGCATCCATAACTTTCAAAGGTAAGTAATATTATCCCCATTCTGAGTCTCAGAGAGGTGCCATCACGTACTTACTCAGTGCTGAACTGGTTGTAGTGCCAAGGACATGAACTTAGGATGACTTATGTTCTAGTGCCTTCCCTGCTAACCATTAGAGTCAAATAAGAGACATCTTTTCACGTTACCGTGTCTGTGAATAGTATAGACACAATTTCCTGTTCTTAAAGAGATCTGTGATTTGGAATATTCATGTGCCAGTTAGTTACCTCTATAATGTCTTTCCTGTGTTCAGGTAGCAATTCCGCATTTCTTCGAGTGGTAAGATGTCGATCCTTAGCTGAAGAATATGGCTTGGATACAGTTAACAGGGATGAAATTAGTAAGTATAATAATCTTTTGATGCTAGGTTATTAATTTTACTTTTTTCCATCCTTCCTTTAAAAATTAAATTTCTGGGGTGACACTGGTTAACAGAATTTACAGGTTTCAGTTGCACAGTTCTACAGTACATCATTTGTGTCTTCACCACCCCAAGTCAAGTCTCTGTCCATTTATCACCCCTATATCCTCATTCACCTCCCCCCACGCCCACTCTCCCTGGCAATTACCACATTGTTGTCTGTGTTCATGAGTTCTTTCTCTTTTTTTTCTCTTCTTTTTTGCTCAATTCTCTCCCCCTCCTGTCTCACCCCGCCACCCCACAGCTGTGAGCCTGCTCTCTCTCTATGAATCTGTCTCTATTTTGCTCTTGTTAGTTCATTAGATTCCACATATGCGTGAAATCCTATGGTACCTGTCTTTCTCTGACTGGCTTATTTAACTTATTATAATGCTCTTCAGGTCCATCCAAGCTGTCGCAAAGGGTAAAGTTTCCTTTTTTTACAGCTGAGTAGTATTCCATTGTATAAATGTACCGCAGCTTTAATTTTAAAGAGATTAATATTTTATGTATAATAATAGTGAGTATATGGTGATAATATAAATGATAATGGAAATATTTATACTCTAAATTTAATTCTATAAACCTATCCAAGTAGTCATAATTTCACAATGTAAAACTTAATACATATATACAATTGTATTTAGATAGGTTACTAAGTTGTGTGATAAATAGAAGAGCTAAAGTCAGCATGTTACTACTTTATTTTAAAAATATATATATTTCTTTATTGACTTCAGAGAGGAAGGGAGAGGGATAGATAGATAGAAACATCAATGATGAGAGAGAATCATTGATTGGCTGCCTCCTGCACGCCCCCTACTGGGGATTGTGCCCACAACCTGGGCATGTGCCCTTGGCCGGAATCGAACATGGGACCCTTCAGTCTGCAGGCTGACGCTCTATCCACTGAGCCAAACCGGCTAGGGCAGCATGTTACTACTTTAGTAGAGATTATGTTGACTACGTAATAGTCTAAGACAACTGGGTTTTATCTTAGTGTATCTCCCTTTATTTTACTATTATTTATCATTTTCTATTTTATTGTCACAAAATACTAAAATTTTGTGGTAAAATTGCCTTGAGACCTAAAACTTGAGTATATAGTAAGGTCCATCCTTTATTGTTTTTACGTCATGAATTACCCAAATTATATTTAATTCTTTCCCTTTCAGTTTCCAGCATGGACAGTCCAGATAATGAGATAGTATTATACTTAATGTTACGGGCTGTGGATAGATTTCATAAACAACATGGTAGATACCCAGGTAAGAATAGCAATCGAATTATCAAATATAATAAAATCTTAAGTAGACACTTGAATTAAATCTTAAAAGTGTTCTTGGGTGTTTACAATTGGTCCTTGATTTTTATATTGCAAACAGTTTACATTATATCTTATTGAGGAACTACCATTTGTTTTGTAAGTGTAACTATTTGCAAATAGTGTTTGATTCTAAACCATTACAAGGGAATGTTGGTTGAATGGATAGCATATAAAAGAAAACATTTTTCTGTCATTTTTCACAGTTTACCTCTAAGAGTCACTGAGTTTAATTTAGTGGAAATGGAAAGTCACAAGAAGTATGCCAGTGACTCCTGAACTCAGAGCTCTGAAGATGTAGAGATTTCTTTGCTTAATATCTAATTTTTGTTATCTGTTAAATATAATGATTAGGGAGTTGGCATAATTTCAAAGATTTTCAGTTGCCCAGAAAATTTTTATTAAGATAAGTTTAATTATGCAGGATTATTGCATAGCAGTACATTCTAGGTGTATCATAAAACCTGTTGCCCCAATTGATGTCATATGTCTAGTGAGTTACAGTCTTAATGAGCTAGAAGAAAGAAAATGCATAAACACTATATGTATTGCTTTATTTGTATTATTTGATTAGAATGTTTTTTTTATTATTCATTGAATAACAAACCATCTCAAAACTTAGTAGTTTAAAACAATAAATTATTATATGATGACTTTGTGAATTGGCTGGGCTCAGTTAGGCCTATCTCAGTGAGGAGCAAGGATCTTATTGATGCCTGGAACTGGAGTCATTCTGAAGGCTTGACTGAATTCGACATCCAAGAAGTCATTTTTGCTCAGATGTCGGCCCTTTAGTCAGGAGTACTGGAACTGCTGGGGGCTTGTCAGGCATCTGTCACCACATAGCTAGCTAGGGTTTCCTTTTAGCACGGCAGTTCTAGGGTAGACTTCTTACATGGGTCTGGCTTTCCTAGAATTAACATTCCAAAAGACCCAGCTGGAAGGTACAAGGCTTTTTATGACTTAAGTCTTAGAAGTCACAGCATCACTTATATTGTGTTCTATTTGCTTCACAGGGCCAGCTTAGATTGAGTAGAAGGGGGCTACATGAGGGCACAAAGGGGTATACATTGGGGAGCCATCTTGGGAGAGTAGCAACCACATAGAGCATAGGCTTTGAACCTAGGTTCATATCCAAGCTCTGTCACTTACTATCTCTTGAACTTGGATGAGTCACTGTTTCCCTCTAAGTCTCAGGTCTCATATTTATGAAATGACAATAATAGTATCTACTCTATTAGACTGTTAGGGTTAAATATGTGATGTATGAAAATCACTTTACACACTGCCTAGCACCTTGTAAGTAATAAATGGTAGGTATTGCAATTATGAGGAAGAGTAGTGGTGATCATTTTTAAACCATAGTAGTTAAAAAATACTGATTTTTTTTTTTTTAATACGTGAATGTTATGGCAATTATATTTTAACTTCCAGTAGTAATAACAATTAATAGCTTACCTTTGGAGATGTTATAGCTTAATTATTAACAACTGTCTGGGCTTGTATCTGTTTTGCTATTTATGAGCTAAGTAACTCAGGCAAATAATCTGTGTCTCAGTTTTTTCATCTGTAAAATGGGAATAATAGTACCTACTTAATAAGGTGATTGTGAGGATTAAATTAAACAGTATACATATGGTATTTATACTAGTAACCAGCATCTGTTAATGCTCAATGTTACCTGTTGTTATAGTTTTATGTCCTCTGTGTCATTTAATCTCTTGGAAATGAATAATAAAGACCATAATTTTTACAAAGGGTATAAATAGGACATCACTTTCTCATTCATTCAATTCTTCTATCAAAGTATTGAGCACCAACTGTGTGCCAGACACTCTTCCAGATACTGGAGATGGAGCAGTGAACAAAGCAGGCTTATCAAACTCAAATTTTAATAGGTTTTTGATGGTTTATTTGATTGTTATAGGTTTGTGATATTTGCAAATATTGGTCTCATACATTCTGTTATTTTTGTTCTTCATTTTCACACCTTACTTTTTTTATTAGAACACCTGAAACTAGAGTAAATAAAGGAGGTAGCCATTCATTTTGAATCATGTTTATTTCAATTAAAATTAATTTGCATGTATATTTGTAGGGGTATCTAATTATCAAGTTGAAGAAGATATAGGAAAGTTGAAGTCTTGTCTCACTGGCTTCCTTCAGGAATATGGACTATCTGTAATGGTGAAAGATGATTATGTCCACGAATTGTGAGTATTTCTAAAGCCATATTAAGAAATAATACTTGTGCCTGTCCTAAGCTAGTTGAAGTTCATATCTCCTTTCTTTCCTAAAGTTGCCGATACGGAGCTGCTGAGCCACACACCATTGCTGCGTTCTTAGGGGGTGAGTTCCAAGGATGAGAGGACTGGCATCTGTTGTTATATAGTATAGTTATGAAGTTTTGTTATTTTTTAAGGTTTTTATTGATTTCAGAGAGGGAGAAATAGAAACATCAATGATGAGAATCATTGATTGGCTGCCTCCTACAAACACACCCTTCCCCCCGCCCTCCCTCCCACCCACATGCCCTTGATGAATCAAACCAGGGACCTTTCAGTCCGCAGGCCAACGCTCTATACACTGAGCCAAACTGGCCGGGACAGTTTTGTTTTCTTAACTATTTTACCGAGGAAGGTCAGTGAAGCAGGATGTTGAATATTAAGTGGCACAACACCTTTATATTTCTTCACTTTGTCCAGGTCTTTGTTTTAAATATCTTCCCTGTGAGACCTCCCTCACTCCGATTTAAAGCTGAGGCCCCCCCCTCTTGCACTCATGCCTTCTTCCTGCTGTTTCTCCTTAGCACTAAGGCCATTTGAGATGCTGTTTTACTCATTTGCAAATGGTCTCTCCCTCACTGTGCTGGAAGGGAAGGTCGATGGGGCACTGACTTTGTCTTCTGTTCCTACCATATTCCTGGTGCCCAGAACAGTGTCTGGTACAGAGTAGAGTCTCACGTTGTACTTAATTAACGAGTGTTTGTGAAAGATCAAGCTTCAGGTTATAAAAGATGAAGAATTTTTTTCTTAGTAATTTTTTTGTTTGTTCTATTTTTGTTTTGAGTAGTTATAGCAGTATTTAATAGAGATTCTTTCCAAATTACAAATGTATTTAGAACAAATACACCTTTATTCCCTTTTTATTGTAAAAGTTAAGCAGAAGGGAGTCCTTAGAGAATCTTTTCTGCCTATATGTATCCTTTAAAATGCAATCAACTATACTACTATTTTGATGTTTTTTTACTTAATATATCTTGCTAATGTTTCAAAACCACCATAATTAAAAATACTTCATTCTTTAAAACTGTGGCATAATATCCCAAGCTATGAATGTATAAAACAAAACTTTTAATAACAGTTATTAAAAATTATGGTCCTTTATTTTGATATGACCATAAATTATGTCTGTTTTGGATTACTTTTAAACACCTTTGTTTTTAGAAAAAGGGAAGGTTTTCTTTACAGAATTGATATTTTTATATAATTCTTGAAACTTACCTTTTTCAAAGATTTGCTTTTTTCCTTTCTCCTTGCAGGAGCTGCTGCTCAAGAAGTTATCAAAATAATCACCAAACAATTTGTAATTTTTAATAATACTTACATTTATAGTGGCATGTCACAAACTTCAGCAACTTTTCAGTTGTAGAGTAAATATCCTCTGTAGTGTGTTAATAATTGAGACTATAATTGCCTTTGAGTTGTGCTCTAATCTGTAAAATTCTGCCAAGGGAAAACTGTTAAATTGTTTGCTTAATAAACATTTTCTCATTTGTAATAATGTAGTCTTGTTTGGGGGGCACTGGCTGGGGGGCCGGGAGGGGGATAGTGTGTGAAGGAAGCAGTCATGTTTCCCAGAGAGTAAGAGCTATCCATTTATAATTGAGCTCGCTATTTTCAGCTTGCTATTTCAGTTACTTATAGAAATCATATTTCATCAGAAATAGCTTTAAGTACTTTTTTCTTACAGTCTTAAATAATGAATTTAATACATGTGTAGATTTTAGCTCTGGACATCTTAGGACCATCCCTATTTGTTAAAATTAATAGAATTTTAAAAGCAAATATTTCAGACGTATTAGTTTTATCAGAAAACAAGGACACAATGCACCTCGGAGGGAAGGAGGGCCCGACTTCCGGCGCCCCTCGTGCCGGCGCCCCTCGTGCCCCTCCAGGCCATACTCCGTGATGGGTGATCGCCTCTTCCATCAGGGAGCCCTCCCAGCTAAGTCTTTGGGGTGAACACCCCTCTGAGTAATGGAAGCATTTACAGGCAGGGAGATTGGAGGATTTACCCCTGAAGTTGTGACTTTTTCACCACTTCAAGAAGTCAATCCACGGATTTGCTAACACCTGCCCTTGGGGAGAGATTCCCCCTGGGGGCGGGGATGCCGGAAGTCCCGCCCCACGGAAGTGATTCTTGTCCTCTCGGTGGGAAACGGGCAGCGGCGTCGTGGTAGGAAGGCAGCAAAGGATAAAGAGTGGAAGCCCAGAGCCTGGCGACTTGAGGGTAAAGACCGTGGCTCCCTGCGTGTTCGTGTTCGGGTCCCCCCTCAGCCCGGCCCCGGAGCCTGTCCATCGCCTCCCGCGGGCCCAGGTGTTCCTCACAGTGGCCAGGATTCAGAAGGCCCCGCTGTGCCCTTAGCCGGCCCTCGTGAGGGGATGGCTTGAGCGTGAGGGGATGGGTTGTGCGTGTGGGAAGGGACCTTTCTGCGGAGGCTGCAGTCCCCACAGCAGCTGGTGGACAAAGCTTTGGCTCCCACCATTTAGTCAGGTGTCTAGAGCTTGGCAGTTTTCGACTTCAGACGCCATGGCGCCTCCCCAGGTGATTCTGATGTAGCGAAGGGTGGGAACCACTGGGGAGGTCGTTCCCGGGACAGTGGGCGGACCCTGCGCTCAGCCGCACCTGCTGCCGCCCGCACCGCAACTGGGCCCACCCGCTGCTGGGGAATCGCTTGGTGGTGGGGCCTTTAGCCAGCGCCCCGTCCCTGCGCAGGCGTTGGACAACCTGGTCTACGGAGAGCCTGAGGCACCGCCTGTGCTTTTTTTTCCCCCCTTTATTGATTAAGGTATTACACATGTGTCCTTATTCTCCTCTTGTCCCCCCTCCTCCGCCCCCCCGCCCCCCACTCATGCCCTCACCCCCCTTGGTGTCTGTGTCCATTGGTTAGGCCTGTTCCAAAGGAGTTCTGCCAGCTCTGTTCTGCCAGTGCATGAACGGAAATTCAGGAAACTGGGTGGGCTTAGCCTTCCCTCCTTGGAAAGATCACGCACCTTTACTTGTGCAAACGGGTGAGATGAGGAGGATTTAGGCGACGGCTGTTCCAATCTACTGACTAAAAATATAGTGAAAAGGTTTCTAGAACAGTGCTTGGCCTCCCATAGGACTTACGGGACATTAGAAACTTGTATTATAAAAATTGTGATAAATAGAAAACTGGAATAAAACACCATAGAACCACCAGCTAAAGACAAGTGTTATGTTGCTGTTTTGTAACAAGTATTTTTCCTTACTTTTAAACATTTTGAGTAAACAGTATCCTGTGGATGTACTGTAATATTCCTAACCATTTTTAAAAAAATGTATTTTATTGATTTTTTACAGAGAGGAAGGGAGAGGGATAGAGAGCTAGAAACATCGATGAGAGAGAAACATCGACCAGCTGCCTCCTGCACACCCCCTACGGAGGATGTGCCCGCAAACCAAGGTACATGCCCCTGACCAGAATCGAACCTGGGACCTTTCGGTCTGCAGACCGACGCTCTATCCACTGAGCCAAACCGGTTTCGGCCTAACCATTTTTTAAATGGAATATTTAGGTAAAAAATGGCAAAACTAGTATACGTTTGTATATTACTTTGTAAAAGATTCTCATTTAAAATTGTTTAGTTTGGGAATTTTATTTTCATTTTGAGAGAATGAAAAATAGAAAGGATAATTCGGTGTCTCCCATGAACCACATAATGATGAAGTACATAAGTATTTTAGAGTTCTGTAAGTTCTGATTTATTGGTCTAAGAAGTTAATTGGACTGATAGAATTTTTTCTAAAAAATTAGCATTTAAAAATAAAGCAGCCGAAACCGGTTTGGCTCAGTGGATAGAGCGTCGGTCTGCGGACTGAAGGGTCCCAGGTTCGATTCCCGGTCAAGGGCATGTACATTGGTTGCGGGCACATCCCTGGTGGGGGGTGTGCAGGAGGCAGCTGGTCGATGTTTCTCTCATCGATGTTTCTAGCTCTCTATCCCTCTCCCTTCCTCTCTGTAAAAAATCAATAAAGTATATTTAAAAAATAAAAATAAAGCATATAAGAGGTCAGTCATATCAGGGCGGCTGGTTATTTTAAAAATTATTATAACAAATGACATATAAACAAAAATTTAACAGTGGAATACTATCTTGAACAAGCCATGGGTTGTTAGAAAAATTTTTAGTATAAGCGTAGCTTATGAAGAGAAATGCAATTCTAATGACTGTGTATGTGTGTGTTAAACTTCTGATTCATGAAGGGATGCCCAATCTGAAAGGATGGGATGAAAATTTATAGGAAAGACAATAAGAGGACCAGAAGAGGACTAGTTAGATTTAGTTAACCAACTATTAGTGTGTTTATCTATTTATTAAATATATTTTTATTGATTCAGAGAGGGAGAGAGATAGAAACATCAATGATTATCATTGATTGGCTGCCTGCTGCATACCCTCTACTGGGGATCAAGTGCCATGTACGCTCCTGAGCCAGGAACCTGGGCATTTGCCCTTGACGGGAATCGAACCGGGACCCTTCAGTTTGCAGGCCAATGCTCTATCCACTGAGCCAAACTGGGTAGGGATTCTGTGTTTATTTAATAGAATGTGTTGAATGCCTGTAGTACTTAAGAATACCAGCTGCGCCCTAACCTGTTTGGCTCAGTGGATAGAGCGTCAGCCTGCAGACTGAAAGGTCCCAGGTTCGATTCCAGTCAAGGGCATGTACCTTGGTTGCAGGTACATCTCCAGTAGGAGGTGTGCAGGAGGCAGCTGATCGATGTTTCTAACTCTCTATTCCTCTCTGTAAAAAGTCAATAAAATATATTAAAAAAAAAAAAAGAATGCCATCTGCATTTTTAAATGTTTTCACATATAATTCATGTAACAACTCTGAAGTAGGAATTTCCCATTTTACAGATAAGGAAACTGAGCCTCAGAGAACTAAAGCACACCTTGTATCACACATGTAATAATTTGTAGATTCAATCTCTGCTCTCTGGCTTCAGGAAAACTATTCCTTCACTGTCCCTTTTCATTTATAATCCTGGACTTCTCAAATGTTCATCCATCCATTTATTTATTTATTTTTATTTATTTATGTGAAGGAATTGTTTTTTTAAAGAATTTTTATTGAAATTTATTAGGGTGATATTGGTTAATAAAATTATATCAGTTTCAAGTGTACAATTCTATAATACATACATCATCTGTATATTTCTTTTTTTAAATATGTTTTTATTGATTTCAGAGATGAAGAGAGAGGGAGAGAGAGAGAAACATCAGTGATGAGAGAGAATCATTGATCGGCTGCCTCCAACACACTCCACACTGAGGATTGAGCCTGCAAACCAAGCATATACCCTTGACCAGAATCAAACCCGTGACCCTTCAGTCCACAGGCCGACTCTCTATCCACTGAGCCAAGCTGGCTAAGGCTGTATATTTCTTTTTTTAAAATCTATTTTTATTGATTTTAGAAACAGAGAGGGAGGAAGGAAGAGGAAGAGAGAAACATCAATCAGTTGCCTCCTGCATGCCCCAACGGGATCAAGCCTGCAACCCGGCATGTGCTCTGACCGGGATCAAGCCTGCAACCTCTCTGTGCAGGGGACAATGCTCAACCAGTTGAGCCTCAGGGCTCATCTGTATATTTTAAACTGATTTAAGTGGAGAAAAATACCTTTATCTTATAGGTGAAATATAAGGGGAAAAAAACAGACAAGCATGGAAAGTGAGGACACAAAGAAAATACAAGGTGAGAAATTCATGGATCATATGTCTGGAATTAGTTTCATATATTTGTGGGTAATACTGCAGATTATCTGATAGGATCCAGAAAATGAAAGAATAATTCAGCAATTTACATAAATATTTATCAAGCACCTACTCTGTGCCTGTCACAGTCACTTGGGAAACTGACATTCTAATGGGAAAAGATATACTGATAATTAGAACACCATATGAAAGTTGATTTAATGGAGGTAAATACAAGAAGAGTTGGGAACCTCAGAGAACTACCATCAAAGTATGCCTGGAAGATTTCAGACTGATCAGTATAATAAAAATGAAATCCATGGGCATGGAGAAAATTACCAGAGAGGAAATATTAAGAGAGAATAGAATGGGGAATAGTGTTCCTCTTAGTGCACACTATCACATAAGGATTTGGCTAAAGACTGAAAAAAACATTTCAGAAAGGTGAATGGAGAGTCAGGAATGTAATGTGGGGTTTTGGAAGTCAGCCTTAGTGTTATTGACCCTTCAGGTCCTGGGACCCAAATCAGAGTCCTTCTGCCCAGTATTGTTTGCACCAATAGAACAAAACCTAGTTTGGTAAAGCAGAAGGAATGGAAAGGGTGAGCTCATGCTCTAATGGCACCTTCTCTCCAACTGGGAAGGACCCTTCTATATTTATAGGCTGTGGCATGGAGTGATTAAATTCTTTTTCAGGCATGGATAGTTATTCTTCTGTTGCACTTGGCCCTTTTGTGCATGGCCTTTTTTTGCACATGATGCCCCATACCATCTTGGTCTTTGCGCTCACCCCTCTTCATTTTGAGGTCAGGAATCTTCTCTAGTTCCTATAAGCTAGCATAGCTTTGATATAGTTTAGGTATTGAGAAATGTTAGGTCTTTTAGATGATAGCCAGATGACATTAGAAGAATGCTTTGTGAGAAATATTGCTTGAAAGCATCAGTGTCAAATGTTCATAGTTGTGTAGAATCAATATTATTTCTTCCTTAAATATTTGGAAGAATTTACAAATGAAGTCAACTGAATTGAACCTGGAGGGTTTTTAAAAATATATATTATTTTTATTAATCTCAGAGAGGAATGGGAGAGGGAGAGAGAGATAGAAAAATCAATGATGAGAGAGAATCATTGATCGGCTTCCTCCTGAACACCCAACACTGGGGATCAAGCCTGCAACCTGGGCATGTGCCCTTGACGGGAATCGAACCTGGAACCCTTCAGTCTACAGGCTGATGCTCTATCCACTGAACCAAACCAGTAGGGCTGGAGGGTTGTTGGGTTTTTTTACAGAAAGGTTTTCAACATTGGTTTTAATTTCCTTCAAAGATATGATTATTTAGGTTATCTGTTTTTTCTTGGGTGAGTTTTAGTAATTTGTGTTTTTCAAGAATTTGTCCATTTCACCTAAGTCATACAGGTATGAAGTTGTACATAACCATTATTATCTGTAGAATCTATGGTGATGCCATCTCTCCCATTCTGATATTGGTAATTTGTGTCTTTTCTCCTTCATTCCTGATCAGTTTGTGTAGAGGTTTTTCAGTTTCATTAATCTTCTCAAAGAATCAGCTCTATTGTTTTCCTCTTTTCTATCTCATTAATTTCAGCTTTAATCTTTATAATTTCTTCCCTTCTATTTGCTTTGGGTTTAATTTACTCTTTTTCTAGTTTCTTAAGGTAGAAGCAAGATCATTACTTTGAGACCTTTTTTGTAAAACAGGCTTTAGTAGCATCCCACAATTTCTAACGTCATATTTTCATTTTTATTTAGTTTATGTCTAAATGGCAGATATTTAAACCAGTGTAGCTTTAAAGAGAATAATATTTGAATTTTCTATTCCTATATTTCATGAAAGATAAAGATCAAATAATTTTAAGAAGTTTAAGTTCTTTTATTTAAGGAACATAATTGTTTTATATGTCTTTATTTGTTAGACTATAAAAGTAATGCATACTTATTTTTAAAAAGCAAACATTACAATGATATATATTTAGAAAGTGAAATTTAAATGGTTACTTTTTAAAAAGAAAGATTTGGTTTAAAATAATGAAATTTTTGTTCTTTAGAAATGAAGACTGACCTGAACTTACTATTGGAGTGTCTGAAGTATCAAATGGACAACCCTTTATCACAAAAGGAAGCTTTGGTCACTATTCATTCAATTTGTCAACAAAACAGTAAGACATGATAGTGAATTTTTATCTATGATTCTAGTTCTTTAGTATTGTGACATATGAAATATGCACAGCCCTTTTCCTTCCACTCAGTTGCTCTACATGTTTTGTTACTATGTTCATATGATTTATTTTATTCTTAAAAGAATAATCATAATAAATATGATTTCTGTCTTGTTTTGTTTGCACATCCTACAGGTGATGCAGGTGTATATTTTCGGGAAATTGGTGGTTTGATGTTTGTAAAAAATCTTGCAAGGTCAAGTGAACATAGCATGGTGAAAGAAGCAGCCTTATATACTTTAGGAACTGTTGCAGAAAAAAATGGTAAAATATAAAAACTTTATTTCATTATCCTTCAAGCATTGTGTTATACGTTAATAAACTACTAAAAATAATTTTAGAATTAAATGTCTTTTGTATGTGTCTGGATAGTTTTATCCAGGTATTTAATTAATTAATTTATTAATTTATTTATTTATTTAAATTAATGTATGCCAGTCCTAGCCAGTTTGGCTCAGTGGAGAGAGCGTTGGCCTGTAGACTCAAGGGTCCTGGGTTCAATTCTGGTCAAGGGCACATACCTGGGTTGCAGGCTTGATCCCCAGTCGGGGGAGTGCAGTAGGCAGCCAATTAATTATTCTCTCTAATCATAGATGTTTCTATCTATCTCTCCCTCTCCCTTCCTCTCTGAAATCAATAGAAATATATTTTTAAAAATTAATTAAGGTATACCAAAGATTTTATTTAACTTATTAACTAATGAAGCAATCAGTAAAAGGTCACAAGTGTTTTAAAGGCAATGGCAAAAACCAATATAGGCATTTAAGAATGCTGAAATCCTATGTAATAAAAGGCTAATATGCAAATTGACCAAACGGCAGAACGACTGGTCGCTATCATGCACACTGACCTCCAGAGGGCAGACACTCAATGCAGGAGCTTCCCCCTGGTGGTCAGTGTGCTCCCACAGGGGAGCGCCGCTCAGCCAGAAGCCAGGCTCACGGCTGGCCAGCACAGCAGCAGTGGCGGGAGCCTCTCCTGCCTCCATGGCAGCGCTAAGGATGTCCAACTGATGGCTTAGGCCCGTTCCCCCAAGGGGCTCCCAGATTGCAAGAGGGCGCAGGCAGGGCTGAGGGACCCGCCCCCCCCGAGTGCACGAATTTCGTGCACCAGGCCTCTAGTAGACTTATAAATAGGCACTTAATTGGTCAATATCTGCAGGGCAATAATTAATTGCATTCTAATGTCCAAATGTTTTGCATTTCTGTTGACAGGTGTAACTTGCATTACTATCAGTTTAAAAAAATAATTTACAGAATTGGGAAATAGCTCAAAGACAGTGAAAGACACAGATAATCTAGAAGGGTGCACTAGATAGGACATTCAATAATAATAATTTTGTCCATTCAAAATCTTTCACATTCTCCTTGGCATTAGTTGGAAATAATTATTTTCACTTTATTTTTTACTACCATGCATAAGTATAAGTTTTATTTATTTATTTTTTTTTAATGAAAATAAGATTCATCCTTCTTTCCCATTTTGTTTTGTATTTTGAGCCATAGGAAAGTTTTCCATAGTCCCAGCTTATAGGGGAATCTACCCACATTTTCTGTTGGTACTTGTATGGTTTTTTATTTCACTTCTCCATTTTTGATTCTTTTAAATATTTTCTGAATTATGGTGTGATGAATAGCTCCAGTTTTACCTTTTTTTAAAATGGCAACCCAGCTATCCTAACACTTCTTATTTAAAAAGTAGTTTTTTTCACACTGATTTGAGATAGTACCATCATCAATCACTTAATGAATTTTTATATGCAGTGGGTCTAGAACTGATTTTTCTATTTTGTTCATTGAATCAAAAGATGGAGATAACCTACAACCATCTTGTATATGGATAAATATACTCTAGGAATACATATTCATACAATTTTTCTGAAATGAGTTTGAATCTAAACCATTGATTTGTTAAACAACTTTATATTCTTACTAGAGTACCAGTGCATGAAATTTGTGCACAGGTAGGGTCCCCAGGCCTGGCCGGGGATCAGAGCTGATTGGGGCCTTTTGGCTGCTGGCCGGGGGCCTTCCTTTCCTGGCTGCCAGCTGGGGCTTTGCTTTGTTCCGCGCCACCCCCTGGTGGTCAGTGCACGTCATAGTGAGCAATTGAACTCCCTATGGGACACTTTGCATATTAGCCTTTTATATAGAGAGATATTTTTATCCATTAAATATTCATTACTTGCTAAGATTTAAGCTGTGTGCTAGGCATTGGGGATAGATTAGATCAGTGATGGGCAACCTTTTGAGCTTGGTGTGTCAAACTTCGCCAAAAAACTGAGCATAAACTCGGGTAGTGTGTCACTTTGAGGAAAAAACATTATTTCGCAAATGTTTCATCCTCAGGAGCAGCAAATGTTTCATCCTCGGCATGCAGCCACCTCAGCGGCTGCATGTCATCAGAAATGGCTACGCGTGTCAGTGCTGACATGCGTGTCATAGGTTCGCCATCACTGGATTAGATATTGTCCTTGCCTTTAGAAAGAGTCTAATAGCTGGTTTTAGACACTGGATAAAATATTGATTATAGCCCTAACCGGTTTGGCTCAGTGGATAGAGCATTGGCCTGCAGACTGAAAGGTCCCAGGTTCGATTCCGGTCAAGGGCATGTACCTGGGTTGCAGGCACATCCCCAGTAGGAGGTGTGCAGGAGGCAGCTGATTGATATTTCTCTCTCATCAATGTTTCTAACTCTCTCCCTTCCTCTCTGTAAAAAATCAATAATATATATATATATATATATATCCATGTGTTCAAATTATTTTTTTTAAATCTGTTTATGATTATCACAAAAAAATTCCTACTGTCATGTAGGTATCATTTTTTGGAAACATATTTTTATTTCTAAAAAAATATTTAAAAATAGCACAAATATCATTTCTTCCTCTGTTTTCTAAAGTAGGCTTCTGAATTTTCTTAAATTTTTCTCTTGCTATGTTTTTGTTACTTATCCTCTTAAATTTTGTGTGTGTCATATATTTTGTTGTTGTTGTTAATTCTCACCTGAGGATATTTTTCCCATTGATTTTTACAGAGAGTGGAAGGGAGGGAGAGAGACAGAGAAAGAAACATTGATGTGAGAGAGACACATCAATTGGTTGCCTACTAGGGATCAAGCCTGCAACCAAGGTACGTGCCCTTAACTAGAACCGAACACGGGACCCTTCCGTCTGCAGGCTCTATCCACTGAGCCAAACTGTATGGGGCTGTGTGTGTCATATTTTAAGTTTTTATTCAGTAAGGTTTTTATTGGAAATTCTATGGGGTTGTGGTACATTTTTTAGAGCCTAAATCAAGTACTTTTGATTAAGATATTGCTTCTTGGGAGGTGGGCAGGAGGGAGGAGAAAAAAAAAAAAGATATTGCTTCTTTGGTCTGCTAATTTAATAAGCACGTATCAGTTTGTCAGAGATTTTGTTTATGTACAATAAATGTCAATGAAATGATATTTGATTTGTACTATGCAGAGAAATTAAAATTATATTTTTATATTTCAGTTTATTGTCAGCAGACTTTGTGCACTTCAGAATTGTTTGAAGACTTAATTTGGTTCTTATCTAATAATAATTCAAACACAAATTTGAAAAGAATGTCTGTCTATGTTATTTTGGTTCTAGTTTCAAATAATAGTAAGTACATTCTTTTATGTTGTAGAAACAGTTTTTAAAAACAATAAGTTGGGATAATCATTATTAATCCTTTTATTCTAGTCCTTATGTCTTTTGTTCTTACTAACTTATGAGAACTACTAGCTTTAAGAGAATTAATAGCATGCATTTAATTGTTCAATATTTATTAAGTTTAACAAATAGTAAAGTGATTTGTATATTTAATTAACATCGAAAAGAAACAGCTTTAAAAGCAAAAGAGAGGCATTTAATGGATTAGTTTGGTTGGTATATCACTAAATTGGCCATTTAGTTAGTGTCTGCTTTCAGTCAGCAATGACCTTAAATTTCATGTAGCTCTTACTAAAGTTTTTGTTTTGTTTTTCAGTTTTTATTTTGGAATAATTTTAGATTTGCAGAAAAGTTGCAAAGATAGTATAGCATGTTCCTGTATACTTACTGCTCAGACCAAGGTTATTTTTTAGCATTGCTTTATTTACATCTTCAAATTGTTAGAAATTTTATAATCATTTAAAATGCTTCTAGATTTTATTTTTTCGTCTTTGAATTTTTTAATATTTTGGAGCATTTTATTTTGTAACATAACCATGCAAAATACATGTTTTGTAATTTTTTTATAATTATATTTTAATATATATTTTTTAATTGACTTCAGAGAGGAAGGAAGAGGGAGAGAGAGATAGAAACATTCATAATGAGAGAGAATCATGGATCGGCTGCCTCCTGCAAGTCCCCTACTGGGTATCTACGGGCCTCATATATAGTATATAAATATATATTGTGATATATTCATGCATTTCAGGTCTCTGTTATATGTTTTGAAACTTTGCTATTTTTTCATATCACTTCATATTGTTATTTTTTAGTGATTTCTTCCTCAATACTTCAACTGTCCTTTCGTTCTTTTATTTTTCTCTTTCATGGATGCCATTTTCTTTGGAAGCTTGTTTAGACCAAGTTAATGGCCTTTTAGGCTTCCTCCATGTGAATAGCTCACTTTTTGAATAATAAGAATTATATGTCACGGGGAGTGGGGAGACATCAGGATTTTCGAGATACTTAGGTGGGACATGGCCAAAAAAAGGTTGGGAACCACTGCTATAAGCATAAGTAATATATTTCCCATAATCTTGATTAGGTTTTATCTACCGTAATTGTGTTATACTTTGTAATACTTTAAAGTAATTAAAAGTTATTTATTAAAATACTACTTAAATGTTTTCCATTTCTGCCAAGTTACTTCTAAACAAAGTCATATTCCTGTAATATGTGGCTATTCTTTTAAGGGACTGGACAAACACTTGTGAGAGAAACAGGTTGTTTTAAAATTCTGTCAGAGTTGTTCAGGTAAGCAAATATAAATTTCTTGTTATTAATTAGTCATTACTTAAGACCTTAACACATTTTTATTAATTCACTTCCTTTTCTTTTTAATATAATAGGGCAGTCCTTTCAAAATATGAGTTGAATTTGTCAGATAAAAATGTTTTCCAGAATTATCAGTTGTGGTCATCAGTGTGTGGTACTCTGTGTGTCTGTGTCAACAATCCTCAAAATGGTAATTATTTCAAATATCCTATATAATAAAACCCTAATATGCAAATCAAACGAATGGCAGAAAGACAGGCAGACAACCCATCACTTTGATGTGCACTGACCACCAGGGGGCAGACGCTCAATACAGGACCTGCCCCCTGGTGGTCAGTGTGCTCCCACAGCGGACTGCGCAGCCAGAAACCAGGCTCAGGGCTGCGAGCGAGCGCAGTGCGCAGTGGGGATGGTGGGAGCCTCTCCCACCTCTGCAGCAGCACTAAGGAGCAGCCAGCAGGCGGGCAGTAAGAAGCGAGGGGTCCTGGACTGTGAAAGGGCGCAGGCCAGGCTGAGGGCGCCTCCTCCCCAGCCCCCCAGTGCATGAATCTCGTGCACTGGGCCTCTAGTATGAATATAAAAATAAAGATAAGAACAAATGAAAATTTATATTTTCCAAATATATTAAAATATGATTAACTTTGTCTTCTTTCAGATGAAAATCAAAGACTTTGCTGTTCACTTTTTCCACATGCTAATGACTGGCTAAAAAATTGTATGATGCCTGAGATAATTCGCCCTCTTTGTTCATTTATTGGACTCACTCTTGCAAATAACAGTAAGTATACATTATTCTACGAGTTGTATTTGAAGAAGCTATTTCAAAGCATAATAAAAAACTATTGAATTAGTTATTGTATTAATTGAATTAATGAATTAATTTTATTCCAGTAAATTGGGTCATTTTAGATGCACTTAGACTATCACAGATAGGAAAATCTTAAAAGTAGATCTGTTGGGAAGATATTGGGAAGTATCACATGATCTCACTCGTATGTGGACTCTAACGAACAAAATAATAGATCTAGAGATATAGATGCATAGTACAGACTGTAGAATTTCAGGTGGAAGATGGGGGAGGTGGAAGTGATCAACCAAAAAACTTGTGTGTGTGTGTGTGTGTGTGTGTATGTGTATGCATAACCCATGGACATAGACAATAGGGTGGTGAAGGCCTGGGGTGGAGGACAGGGGCAGGTTAGAAGGGGTCAATGGAAAAAAAGGGACATATGTAATACTTTCAACTTTACTGGTATTGATTAAAAAATTTTTTTAAATGCTAGTAATACGAAATATTGATGAAGGTGTGAGCAACTAGAACTTTCTCACGCATTGCTGATATTTATTTTCAGATGTTTAAAGCAAATAGTCATGTTTCACATTAAAAGAACATATATCTCTATGATTTCAAAAATTGGAATCTATAGCCCTAGCTGGTATTGCTCAGTGGATAGAGTGTTAGTCTGCAGACTGAAGGGTCCCCGGTCTGATTCTAGCCAAGGGCACATGCTGGGGTTGCCGGCTCAATCCCCAGTAGGGGGCATGCAGGAGGCAGCTGATCAATGATTCTCTCTCATCATTGATGTTTCTATCTCTCCCTTTCTCTCTGAAATCAATAAAAATATTTTTTTAAAAATTGGAATCTATCCATGGTGCTTTGACATTTCCTCTTTCTCTAAAAGCCATCTTGAATGAGTAATCATAATAGGACCCTGTTACTCTCAGCATAGTGGTATGAAATATAGATTAGAGGAAATTTGAAATATTCAGTGTACAAATATAGACCCGCGGTCGCCAATCTTTCGGACCTCACAGACAACCAGTGGTCCGTGGACCACCAGTTGGCAACCGCTGGACTAGACTGTTGTTTATAAGCCTAAATTGTCATTACTTACGTTATAAACTAAAAACCTCTGTGGTAACACAGTGTCGTTTTCATCTAAGCATTTAAAAATACTTACTTTAAAAAAATTTTTTAAAATATGCTGATTTTAATAATTATTATATTTATTTTAAATTATTCTAAAATACATGTGTAGTTTGATTTAGGGTTCTCCCTCCCCATCCCCAGAAGCTATATTTAAAATTTTTTGAATTGCAGTTTACATTCAATATTATTTTGTGTTAGTTTCAGGTATACAGCATAGTGGTTTGCATATACTTTATACTTCACAGTGTTTGCCTGATGTTGTCAGTACCCGACTGGCATCATTCATAGATATCACAGTATTATTGACTATATTTTCTATGCTGTACTTTACATCCCCATGCCTGTTTTGTAACTACCAATCTGTACTTCTCAATCCCTTCATCTTTTTCTCCCAGTTCCCAACTGCACTCCCCTATGGTAACCATCAGTCTATTCTCTTTATCTATGAGTCTGTTTCTGTTTTGTCTATTTGGTGTGTGGGTTTTTCTCCCCAAATTTTTAAAAATGAAAATACTTTGCTGTAAAAAATCCTGTTTGGAGTCTCTATAATATTGAAAATGTTTGCTTATCCTTAAATATTTCCTAACTTTCTCAGATGTAGAAAATTCTGAACATAATTTTTTATTTTATTTTATTACATATTGTTTAGAATACTTATTATATTTTATTTTTTTATTAATCTGCACTCCAGGATATTTTCTTTATTGATTTTTAGAGAGAGTGGAGGGGAGGGAGAAAGGGAAGTAGGGCTAGGGAGAGAGAGAGAAAGAGAGAGAGAGAGAAACATTGATGTGAGAGAGACACATCAATTGGTTGCCTCTCAAATGTGTCCCTACTGGGCCAGGGATCGAACCTGCAACTCAGGTACACGCCCTTGACTAGGAATCAAACCCTCGACCCTTCGGTGCTCGTGTTGATGCCCTAATCACTTAGCCACATCTCCAAGGGCAACACGATTTTTTTTAGATTAAGATCTTTGTTTTGTATGGAACAATACCAAAAGTAATTCTTTTGTTTAAAACATCTTGGCTCAATTTGTGGTACTAGGGTAGGCTGGGAAGAAGGTTTATGGCAGAATTGTAATAACTAGCTCATATATTCATTTATGTAAGCTCATTGCTGGAATGGGGGTTTTAGAGACTATTGAATGCACAGACTCATAGATACTTTTTTTTTTATCAGAATCATTTTCACAAGGGAACAAAAGAATTTAGACTCTTAAAAACGATATCTGTCATTGATTCTTTTCTTGGAACAATTGTCATGACTCAACATGTTACAATTTTATGCTCCAAGAAATAAAAGAATTAGGCTTAAATAAGATGGATGAAACGTGTTCTTTTGGAACAGTTAAATTACTTAGCTGTTTGTAGATTAAAGCAATCTGAGGAATGAGTTATGTTGGAATTCAGAAAATAGGCAGCTTGCTAATTGGACTACCAAGCTAGATCAATGAATCTATTCTTTATAGCTATTTTGAAGAATTTTAGTTTAATGTCATTTTTGCAAAATATGCCAGTTCTCACTAAAGGAAGCAAAAGAGGTATCTAACACAAGCAAAAGAACTATACTGTACATATACCTGTACTATGTCAAAGTGAATTTCTTACATAAGGAAGTAATTTATGTTATGACTATGTATATGTGCAGGTAAAGATGGGATTTTTCATTCTTTAATTTTGAGATTTTTATACACTTGGCCCTGTATATGTGGGTTCTGCATCTACAAATTCAAGCAACTGTCAATAGAAAATATCTATATAAGCCCAGGGACCGAATGGCGTAACAACCAGAACGACTGGTCAACCAGTCACTGATGCGCACTGACAGCCAGGGGGCAGATGCTCAATGCAGGAGCTGCCCCCTGGTGGTCAGTGTGTTCCCACAGTGGGAGCGCTGCTCAGCTGACTGGGATGAGTGGAGCTCCCACAGCGGGCCGATCCCTGCAGGCCATGCCCTCCACCAGTGCACAAATCTGTGCACTGGGCCTCTAGTTCAAAAAATAAAGTTCTATTGTTGCTGACATGTAGTTAGACATATGATGGTTACGTCTGTACTGAACATGTACAGATTTTTTTCCTTGTCATTATTCTCTAATCAATCTATACTAATAAAAGAGTTAGATGCAAATTGACTGTACCTTCGTGATGCCCACCAGCCAATCAGGAGTGAGTATGCAAATTAATCCAACAAAGATGGTGGGTTAATTTGCATACGCAGGTGCCGAGCCGCTCCGGGCCTCTGGGCAGCGTGGGAAGGCAGAAAGGCAGCTCCAGGCCTGAGCAAAAAGGCGGCTCCGGCCAGAGCAAAGGTGGTGCCGGCAGCTAGGCTAAGGAAGGCCCATTCTTGCATGAATCTCCATGCATCAGGCCTCTAGTACAGTATAAAAACTATTTACATAGCATCTACATTGTGTTAGGCATCATAAGTAATCTAGAGATGATTTAAAGTATACGGGAGAATATGTATGGGTTATATGCAAATATATACATATATATATATTTATATACACACACATATATAAAGAGATAAAATATATATATATATAAACACACACACACACACACACACATACACATATATATATATATATATATGTATATATAGAGATAGAGAGAGAGAGAGAGAGAGAGAGAGAGAGAGAGAGAGAGGTAATATGCAAATTGTCTGGGACGCTGTAACATCACAACCACTCAGGAGAAGGCTGCACGCACAGGTGGGTGGGAGGGGACTGCGTGCGAGGTGAGGCAAGTCATGGATGGCATAGGCCCGTAGCAGAGATGGGGGCCTGCCAGCCGCTGCGCGCCAGCAGTCCTGCCTCTGCGTGAGCTGCAGAGGAAACACCTTTTCTGACCACTCATTGGCTAAGCTCCCGGTACACCACTCACAGTGTTCTTGGTAACTTGGGTAATAAGAATCCAAGAAGGTGATCTAGGGTTTTCTACCTCACTCCTAAAGGAAAAAATGAAGGTCTGCTGCTGGAGGGGCTAAGAAATGTCATATCCTGCCCTAGCTGGTTTGGCTCAGTGGATAGAGCCTTGGCCTGCGGACCGCAGGGTCCGGGTTCGATTCTGGTCAAGGGCATGTACCTAGGTTGCCGGCTCCTCCCTGGCTGGGGCCCAGGTCAGGGCTCATGCAGGAGGTAACCAATCGAAGTGTCCCTCTCACATTGATGTTTCTCTCTGTCTTTTCCTCTCTCTTCCATGCTCTCTAAAAATCAATGGAAAAATATCCTCAGGTGAGGATAAAAAAAAAAAAGAAATGTCATATTCTATGAAAGGACACCTTAAAAATGCCTAAAGAAAGTTGTCATTTTTTTGTGGTGAAGGGACAGGAGTCCGTGTTGATGAAAACACCTTGGCGGCTGCGGTGGCCGGCAGTGGTAGCAGCAACAGGGTGAAGGGGGTGGCGCCTTCTCCTGATCAGCCCAATTAACTCCCACAGAGGGAGGCCAGACTGTGGCTTAGGTCCACTCCCCAGGGAGCAGGCTTAAGCTGTCAGTAGGACATCCCCTGAGGGCTCCTGGACTGTGAGAGGGGGCAGGCTGGGCTGAGGGACCCCCCTCCCCCAGTGCACGGATTTCGTGCACCGGACCTCTAGTTTTAAATAAGAGACTTTAGCATTCTAGAATTTTGGTATTCGAGGGTAGGGTGGAGTGTGGGGGGGGGGTCCTGGAACCAATCTCCTGAGGATACTGAGGGATGTGACTCTATTTGAAAAAGTCAGGTTAATGTTATATTTAGTGCAGATTATGAATGAAACCATACAATTGTTTTTGTTTGGGGTGTTAATCGTTCTACTTTATTCCTTAAGCACATGTTCAGAAATACTTTATATCTGTGGGTGGACTGGATGTATTGTGTCAAGTTCTTGTGCAACTGGAATCTGATTCACATAAGACTCTTTCAAGTGCTAAGCTTGCAGTGGTGGTGACAAAGACAGTGGATGCGTGTATTGCTGATAATTGTGAGTAAAAATGCTTAGTAATTTTTCTACAATTGCATTTTGCTTGAGTTCAGCTCATGAGGGTTGAAATGGTAGCTTGAATATGGATTATCTATTTTCTCATAGAGGTTATAACTTCCCTAAGGGTTCAAATCTTCTGACTTCAAGTCTAATAATAGATTCTATCATTTCTAAGCCTTTGTTTCACTTAAAGTAGCATTGAAGAGTTTAGATGAGAAATCAAGGGACATTTTGGAGACATAAGGAATGGAAAAGTCTATCTATAGATTTTTTAAATTTTTATAAAGAATTAAGGTATGCCTCTAGCCGAAACCGGTTTGGCTCAGTGGATAGAGCGTCGGCCTGCGGACTGAAAGGTCCCAGGTTCGATTCCGGTCAAGGGCATGTACCTTGGTTTCAGGCACGTCCCCAGTAGGGGGTGTGCAGGAGGCAGCTGATTGATGTTTCTCTCTCATCAATGTTTCTAACTCTCTATCCCTCTCCCTTCCTCTCTGTAAAAAATCAATAAAATATAGTTTAAAAAAAAAAAAAAAAGAATTAAGGTATGCCTCTTTCTGGTAAGTGTGAGGTCTGACTTACCCAGCCATTACTAGTGAGTGACAGAACCAGAGCTGAACCCATGACTGCTTCTCATAAACACTGAGGAATGATAATCTGAAAATTTGTAATAAGCAACTCTTGACATTCACAAATAACTGAAATAAGTAGATTTTTAAAAAATCAGTTATTGAGGGCCTGCTATGCATAGGACTCTATGTGAGCTCTAGAGATGCAAAAATGATTAAGATATAGTCCCTCAAGAAATTCACAACCTTATTAATGATATAAATATTATTAGACTCTTGGTGAACTCTCTTAAGAACACTATGAGCAGAAGTATAGTTTAAAATGGCAGACTTCTTGAATTCTGTCACATCTCAGCTTCAGGTATGCTTCACTGCATCATCAACATCAGTAGAATCATGGCCAGTTAGTAGTGGATTTCATTGACAAGCAGGAATTGGTTACATAAGAAGGTCTTTACTGTCCAATCCAGATAATAAGAGGTGTGTAAGATGAGAATAAGCATATTCAACTTTTAGGAATGCTTCATATTACCAACATTATGCAGGATAAATAAGAAACCATTCTTTAAAAAACTTGCTTTAGTAAAATATCTTTAATATGAGAAAAAGGATTAATGATGGCTAGATAAGCCACTCTCTTATTAGAATTCATTTATTTATATTTATGTATATATGCACACATATATATTAGATGTTATATAGATATATAAGATCATTCTCTTAGGATAAGATCTGAAAAACAGTATATGTAAGATATGAGAAATAGTATATGTATAGTTATAAGTTTTAAGTTTGTATTTACTCTTTTTCTTTTCTATTTTATATTAATAGCTACTTTTGGTGAAGTATTATCCAAGTACCACATTGTTTCAAAACTTCTGGCATTACTGCTTCATGAAAGTCTGGATTCAGCAGAAAAATTTAGCATCATCCTTACTCTTGGTCATTGCACAGAGACTTGCGGTAATACTGGATTTACTTAGTGTGCTAATTAAAACATTGGGTGGAAATACACTTTTTTTTTCCTCCTAGTTATATGAAAGGCTTAAAAATAGTGCCTTTCTCCCATTCATTCAGGTCCCAAACCAGTCATTTTGCTTTTCATCCTTTATAACTTATTGTATTTAGTTGGCCCCTAAGACCTGTGGTTCTGCATCTTTTTACCCTTCTGTATAATATCCCTTGCTGCCCAGTTCTGATGCTTCTCTCCCAAGACCCCCAGCCCCTTCACATCTTTTACCAATGTTATTGCAATAGACTGTTCCCTGTTTTCTCTTCCATCTCTATTTTTCAGTACACACTTCACACTGCTGCACAGATTTAATCATATTCTTCTTCACTGAAAACCTTCAAAAGCTCTATCATTTCCTTCTCTACCTCTCTTTTTTCTCCTTGCTTCCATTTCCCCCCCTCTTCACTCTCCTGCTATTCTCCCTCTTCCATTCTCCTCCTTTCCAACTCTCTTCACTTTCCTCTTTCCCTCTCTTCCAATTTCTGCTCTCTCCCCTTCCACTTTTCCACTCTCCTCTGTTTGCTCTCTTGTTTATTCTACTCTCTTCCTTTCCTCATTTTCAGTTCACTCTATTCTCTTTTTTTAAATATATTTTTATTGATTTTAGAGAGGAAGGGAGAGAGAGAAAGAGATAGAAACATCAATGATTCAATGTGCCTCCTGCACATCCCCTACTAGGGATAGAGCCTGCAACCCAGGAATGTGCCCTTGACTGGAATCGAATTGGGACCCTTCAGTCCGCAGGTCAACGCTCTATCCACTGAGCCAAACCAGCTAGGGCTCTATTCTTTTTCTTCTATATAGTTTAGGATTTAGTATACTTTTTAAATTTTTATTTTTTTAATTGAGGTTTAGTTGAGAACTATACTTTTAAAAAATGTTTTTATTGATTTTTAGAGAGGAAGGGAGAGAGATAGAAACATTATCGATCGGCTGCCTCCTGCACGTCCCATTCTGGGGATTGAGCCTACAAATCGGGCATGTGCCCTGACTGGTAATGGAACCATGATTTCTTGGTTCCTGGGTCAATGCTTAACCACTGAAACACACCAGGCGGTTGGGAACTATACGTTTTTAAGAACCAAGTGAAGGCATTTGTTTATACTCATGAGATATGATGCTACTCTGTGGTTGTATTTCAGAGATCATCACTTATGATACATCTTATGTGAGTCAATTATTTCCTAAATTGAATATGCTTTTGAAACTGTTGGTTTTTCTCTAATTTGGACTATGTTCATAATTACCACAAGGAAGAATTATGATCTTATGTAAATAGTTTATGGTAAAATAACTTTCTTCTACTTTACTTTTTTATATCTTTTCCAGAGGAAAATCAGTATGACCTTTTTAAAAACAATGGGCTTCCACTCATGATACAAGCCTTAACTGAATCTCAGAATGAGGAACTAAACAAAGCTGCCACTTTTGTGCTTTGCAACTGCAAAAAAATTAGTAAGTTTATTGTTACTTAAAAAAAATACCAACCAAAGTTTATGAAGGGGAATTTATATCTGCTTTGATGAGCCAAGCCCCTTTAGCTCCCAGGCTCTTCTTACATCTGAAGAGCAGAATGTTTAATTTGGACATGACACTTAGAGTGTTTTGGCATATAAAAAACCTATATGGAAGAGAGCAACAGTACAGATAATTCACATATTTTATGTAGTGTGGACAAATATAGTTGTAAGACTTAAGTTTGAGGGCTATGGGTAACATGATTAAATCATAATGCAAAGTGTATTATTTATTTGAAAAATGTTTGAGTGCCCATTATTAGCCAGGCACTGTGCTAGGCATTAGGAATATAGTGATAAGAAACAGTCTGTGCACTCACAGAACTTAGTTTAATTAGAGAAATAGATAGTAATTGAATAGTCTCAAAAGTGAATGTATTATATAAACTAACCTAAGAGTTTACAATGGATAGAGCACAGATCTTAGAGTCTGTAACAAAGGACTAAGACCTAGACAGGGCAGAAAAGGCTTAAGGAGGAAATGATTCTTGAGCTGAGATCTGAATGTATAGAGTTCATTAGATGAAAAGAAGGGCATTTTCTATGGGCGAGGATCTCAGCGCTAAGCAACAGTGAGGCACAAGACCTTGTGATAGGAAGGAGCCTGGTGCATTGAAGGAATTGATAGGGCCATGGCCATGAAAAGGATTTTTGTCTTTGTGTAAGAAAAATTGCTGCTACATCATGTGTAAAGAGAATTTTAAGGATTATAGGAAGGAACTACTTTATGAAAACTCTTTTTATGAAAAACTACTTTAAAACCGGTATCAATACCTGAGGGTGTTTATATGCCTGGGATAACATATTTTCATGCTATTCTCTTTCCTATAACTCTGAAAAATAAAGTCTGTTTTATGACACTCTGGGTCCTGGACCTCTGCCAACCACTTGCTTTCCACTTATTTTCAGTATCACTTGGGTGGTTGAGATAGTCTAGAAGGGCAAAATTTAGGGCAGGTGTGGGATATGAAGTTGTCCTTATTTAAAGTGTTAAAATAACATTTCTGGTAATGGATAAACTCACTGTTTCCCCCCCCCCCCCTATTGCAAAGCTGAGAAATTATCTCTAAACCTAAGAGAATGTCCTTTTGATGAAAATGAAGCAGAACAATTAGAAGACATAAATATGAAAGAGAAGAATATTGAAGAGTATTGGAAGAAAGCAAAGGACATTCTTCACAGAATAGAACAGCTTGAAAGAGAAGAAAATGAGGTTGGCTTCTTTGTTTCAAAGAATATAGAACGTTTTTCAAGTATTTTTGAGCAATCTAGGTTAGAAGGTAAAAGATTTTTCTTGCACAGGATGTCGCCCAACCAACTGAGCCACACTGGCCAGGGCTAGTTGCTACTCATGTTTAAGAGTCAGATGCTAAAAGTCTCCTTGGAAAATTAGTTGACTGTGGATTCTCATAGGATTAAGTGGGTCATTTGGAGAACCTCCAATGTCTAATCTCCTGCCTAGAGATTGTCAACCAGTGCTCTGGAATCAAAATGGGGGACGACAGCTTGGGGTCTTAGAATTCAGTACATAAATATTTGCTTATTCTGTTTCTTGAATAGTATTCTGCCTTCAGCTTTCCTTGGAATCTTCCAGTGTGGAGACTGTTTTGTCCCTTCCAGTGATTATACCGGTACTAGAGGCCCGGTACATGAAAATTCATGCACTGGAGGGGGTGTCCCTCAGCCCTGCCTGCCCCCTCTCACAGTTTGGGAGCACTCGGGTGGGAGGCGACCCGGCGATCAGGGGAAGGCGACGCCCCATTACACCTCTGCTGCTGCCACTGCCGGCAGTGCAAGCCTCAGCCGGCCCTGGTTCCCTGAGCCTCGGGGGGCCCTGGGTGGCTGGGCAGCTGCCATCTGAGGCTTGTCTGTACCTTGGGCCAGCCCTGGGCGGCTGGGGAGTGAGGGGGCTGGGGACTCCAGAGGCAGGCGCGCAGCAAGGCCGGACCCACATGGGGGCGGGCCTGGCTTTGCTGCATGCCTGCTGCCTCAGCAGGACTGAGGGGACTGGGCACCACCATCTTATGGCTGTGGGCGCTGCCATCTTTAAGGGTGGGGCAGTCAATTAGCATATTCCCTCCTTATTGGCTGTGGATGCCGTCATCTTTGCAGCAGCGTGAGGGTCAATTAGCATATTCCCTCTTTATTAGATAGGATTTCCAGCCTTGGGAAGGGAGAGAACCTCTGGTGTTAGTCAACTACCTGCTAAGGGTGTGTTGAGAGCTTGGTAGCATATGTTAGGTAGTTTCTTGACTTTTCCCATTGTAAGCTTTGCATTCAGGTTTATCAAGTCTGCTAAATAGGTTATCATTCACCTATTTGCTATTCAGTTTCCAAAATGTTGTTGCTTTTATTTCTTCTTTCATTTCTCCTGTCCTTGTGGGGTTTTGCCTTTTTTTTAAAAAACTGCTATTCTAATTGGTGTTTTAGAAGGAACAAAAATAACCCTAACTGGTTTTGTTCAGTGGATAGAGTGTTGGCCTGTGGACTGAAGAGTCCCAGGTTTGATGTGCCCAGGTTGTGGGCTCGATCCCCAATAGGGGGTGTGCAGGAGGCAGCTGATCAATGATTCTCTCTCATCATTGATGTTTCTTTCTCTCCCTCTCCCTTCCTCTCTGAAATCAATGAAAAAATATATATTTATTTATTTATTTTAAATCCTCACCTGAGGATATTTTTCCATTGATTTTTAGAGAGCGGAAGAGAGAAGGAAAGACAGAGAGAGATATCGATGTGAGAGAAACACATTGATAGGTTGCCTTCTGCATGAGCCCTGACCAGGGCCCAGGCCAGGGAGGAGCCTGTAACCGAGGTACGTGCCCTAGACTGGAATCAAACCTGGGACCCTTCGGTCTGCCGACGCTCTATCCACTGAGCCAAATCAGCTAGGGCAATAAAAATATATTTTAAAAAAATAGAAGGACCAAAAATTAATATGGTTGTTAACTTCATCATCTTTACCTGCAAGGCCTCTTTATTCTTTTTTTTTTTTTTTTTTTTACAATTTCAGAGCATTCCATTGAGGAATATGCTAGCTTCAACTTTAGCTATTACAAACAATGCTGCAGTTAATAACATCAACATTTTGTAATGTAAAAGTGTTTATAGCTATGCATAATTTTTATTATGAAAGATACTGTCAAACTGTTTCTCCATAGAGGTTGTACCAACTTATACTCCCACCTGTAATGTACGAGTGTTTATCTATACCCTTTTGATCTCTGCCAATGTCATAGATGAAGAAAGCTATCTCAGTGTAGCTTTAATGTTTATCTTATTCTAAGTGGGATGGAGCACTTTTTCATATGTTTAAGAGTGATTTATATTTTCTTTTCCTGTGAACTGTTCATCTTTTTTGCCTATTTTTCTACACTATTGTTCTTTTTCATATTTTATTGTAGTAGCTTTTTGTAAACATTAGTAGAAAAATTATACTGTAGTTCAAGATATGATATACATATTCTTTCTAGGTGTTTTGATTATCATTGGGTTTGCTTCTGGCCTCTTTTTCCTCTGAGTTCCTTCCAACCCCCCACTCCTTACATTATTCTTATTCTCTTGCAGAACTTTAAAAAAATTTTATGTGGTAAACTATATTAGTTTTTTTCTTTTATGATTTATAGATTTTGTGCAATAGTTGGAAAGGTCTTCCTCCCCTTGAGAATATTAAAATGTCATGTTTTCTTTTAGAACGTACATCATTGTCATTTTTATATATCAATATTTAGTTCATTTCTTGTGTAAATTGTGAGAAATGGACCCAATTTATTTTTCCCCAGATGGCTACCCAGTTGTTTCTAAATAATTTATTAAATAAACTTCCTTTTATTTCTAATATAAACTGCCCCTTTTATCATGTATATTCTATTCTTTTATCATATATATTTATAATGTATAAACTTTCCCTACATTATTAAAAGGGTGTAAATTGGATTATACAGCAAATGGATTACCTTGAAATTATTTACTTGTCATTTTTACATTATAGGAAAAAACACAAAGAGAAAAATATAAAGATAATGTTTCATCTATGAACATAAATATTCAAAATACATTGAAACACCTCCATACGGATAGTATTGGTCCCAAAGCAGAAGATAAGGCTACAAGCCAGTCTAGAAAGCTTCAGAGTTACAAATCTCATGGATTTATGTCTAAAGCATGTACAAAAGATAACCAAATGAAGACCCTGTTAAAGAGTGCAAATCCAGTTAATGCTTGTTACAGGGAGAGTAGGCAAAGTAAGACTTTATATAAAGCCAATCCAAGCTGCAATCAAAACTTACAGGAAGAAACTTTTGAAAAAAAAGATTCTGTTTCTCAATCAAGGTACGTCTAATAATTGTTTCTAACATTTAGAAAATTCAGCAAATATTTTTTGTTCAGTACTGTGTGCCACACTATATAAGCACTGGGATATAGAAATGATAAAACAATGTCTTGGAAGCAGCCTAAAGTAGGAAATGTTGGGAAAGTTGTTTTGGACGAGGAAGAATGGGCCAGTTCATCTAGGGCCTTGCATGTTATATTCAGGATTTTCAGTTTTAACTCGTAGAGTGTAGGGAGCCATTGACAATTTTAAATTACATGTCATGATCATATTTGAATTTTAGAAAGGATACTCAAAAAAAGTGAAACCCTGTACCATAAGTAACAAAGCATGCACTGATAATCCATCAGCAATGTAGCAAAAACCAGTTTGTAAGTTTAGTTTGATACAGGGAATAGGGTGTGATGAAAATCTGCTTTAGGCTTGCCTTTTCGTTTGTTCCCTACACCTCACTTCTGCTACATGTCCTTTCTCGCTCACAATGTAGCCTGTGGGGCTGTACCTGGGATTGTAGCTTTCTTCTTAAACCCTTTCTTGTGTTCTGCTCTTCTGATGGTTACTGTGCTAAGAAGGAAAACTTAAAAGGATGCTCCTATGTTTGGGGAAGGTTGCAGAGTAAACTATTAGAAAGATGGACTGTATAATTATCATCCATTTTTTTCTTCTCAAAACCATTCTTAATGTTAATTTTAATTGATTTCTCAGGGATGTGGAATTGGGAAGCCGTGAGATGCGTTCTTGAGCCAGCCTTTAGCACTTTAGCCCTCGCAGTTCTTTCTCTTTTGTGCTCATTTCTTCCTATATTCCTCCTTTACGACTTTTTGTTCCATGTTTCTGTTGGCATCAATGTTATTGCCCTCTGGAGTCTTGTTTCAACTCCACTTTTAGAAACAAGGTTACCACCATCTCATACCTTACTTTGGCAGAATTTGATAGATTTTGGTTGATCCCAGCTCCAGCTCCTTCTGCCTGCCAAACACTCAGAATGCTTACAGAAACATTTGCACACACACCAAACTGTATATTTACTTTTAGTAATCTGGTATCTTATTTTCTTTCAGTGTCTGTGTTTTTAAACATCCAAATCCCATTGTCAAAAATAGAAAGCAGCAGTTACCAGTAACAGGTATGATTAAAATTTTTTCTTCTTTGATTTTTCAAGAAAACACATATTTAGGTGACTAATATAGCCAAAAATGTCCATCAGTATATCTGCCCTCTAACATGTCAGCCACACCTCTGACTCTTTTTCTGTTATATGCTCAGTTACCTTTTATTGACATCCAGAACTTTTTTGTTTATTCATTGGATGACTGGATGTGAAATACTCGGCTAATGTTTATGAAAATCTCTTGATAATTAATAAATCTTATAAAAATGTCAGGTTCTTTTTAGTATTCAAAAAAATCTTGCATTTTGCAATTTTTTCTAGATCCATTTACATTATGTTCAGATATAATAAATAAAGAAGTCATCAATTTCCTATCAGCTGACAATTGTCCCAAAATATTCAAGTATAGATGCTCAGGTAAATATTTTTTAATTAAAATTATTTCATAATTAAAGTTTTATCTGGTAATAAGTAGAATTTGTAATAGATTCTGCCTGCATGATTTAATTTTCTTTGGAAAAATAATCATTTGTAGTATCATAAAACATTCAAAATATTGCCTTCTATCTGTATCATCCTGTGCTCCCAATATTTGTTTATATGAATCAATGTAGCTAATTTTTATTACTGTATTATTCTTTTTTTGTCAGAAGTAATACTTCTATAAGTTTTACTTGTGACAAAGTAAAGTAAACTTTAAGTTCAACTTTACTGAAAAAGTTAAACATATTTTCTATCTGCTTATAATAAATATGTAAGTGTTTCTAGTGTTCCATGCCTCATCATTTTTTCTGCAGGACTATTTAAAAAATTTTTTTCAATTAGTTTATATTTAATATGTTGTATTAGTTTCAGGTGTAAAATATAGTGGTTAGATAATCATTTACTTTACAAATGAATTCCCCTGATATTTCAAGTACCCACCTGGCACCATACATAATTATTTCTGCAGGGCACTTGTAAATGTTCCATAGTGCTTATTACATCCCTTCTCCTTCTCCTTCATACCCCATCTCTTTAATCTTATTCTCGCACTGTGCACTCTATGGAGAAAATTGAGGCTATTGCACATTAGGCTCAAAATATTACTATCCTTCTGCCTTGGGTGTAGAGTTTAATTTTATTACTCTAAAACTGATTTCTAGCTATAATCTGAATCCCATCTCTTTTTTTCTTCCCATTTTAATATTTGTGAAGTCTTTCTCTTTATTTCCTCTCTAGCCATTAACTCCTTTTGTCCCACCTTAAACTATATTACTTTCTGCTTACCTTAAAAATCCAATAGTGTGATTTGCTATTGCTTCAAATATTGATCTACTCTTCTGTCACCATTTATTACCAGATTCATCTTTTGCTCCCTTCTCTCTCAGTATATTCATTCCTGTTTTAACTCTCTGCAATCTGGCTTTTTTTTATTGCCTTTCTACTAAACATTAATGTTAAAGGTTACCTGAAGCCACTTCCTTCCCCACTCCTAATCCAATGACTTTTACCAAAAATTCTTACTCTCTAGTATCACTACACTGTTGACTACCATTCCTTGAAATACTCTTCTGTCAATAACTTAATGCCACAGTTCTCAAACTATTCACCCAGGCTTCCTAAGGCTCTGCAGTGAACTCACAAGGGCACTACACAATATTTTAAATTTTATAAGTGAAGCATAAAATGGTCAATATTTTTTGGATACTACATGAACTACTAGCTCAAAGTAGTTCAGAGTTTCAACATTAGATTGCACTGCATTCTTTTTGATGATATCATGTCTTTGTGGAGCTATGTTTTCAGTAATAGTTGTGATAAAAATCAAACATCACATGAAAATCAATGTGGAACAGGAAATAAAGTTGGAAGTACCTAGTCTGATTCCAGGGTTTGAGAAGTTATTCTATACCCAGTAGGTACACACATTTCATTAGGAAGTAATTCTAATTAATAAGAATTAAATACAAATATTTTTTCTTTCAATTTAGGTGTCTTGTTTTTTCAAGTAGCTACTGAATTGTTAGAACATAAGTACTTATTAAGTTGCTTTGAACCTAACAGGATGGTTGGCATTTCTTTTGGCTTAGAGGTGCCATAAAAAAATCACCAAGATCTTAAGGGTGCCATGAAGCAAGAAAGTTTGAGACCTCTGGTCAAAAGTATTCCAATTGACAGAGTGGACGCTCTATAACTGTTAACTTCCTTTCAACCCTTAGTTAGTTTGTGATGTTTCTTTCCCAGTTCCTTTCTTCCCTCAGTGATGATTCATTCACTGATTTCACAGACACTTGGGGAGTGCTTATTCTACGGCAAGCACTGGAATCAAGATGAATAGAACTCATTCCTCACCTCAAGAAGTTGATGGTCTAAAACAATTCCATTTAATCCCCTTTAGTACTTTATCATTATCTTTCTGCCAATTTCTGCAAATATTCCCCCTAAGACATAGTTTACAGTACTTACTCAACTCTGTTGCATCAACCATCATCCTATTTAATAAAGAGGTAATATGCAAATTGACCATCACTGCAACACACAAGATGACCGCCCCTATGTGGACACAAGATGGCCACCACAGGATGGCCAGCAGGGAAGGGCAGTTGGGAGGGACCAGGCCTGCAGGGGAGGGCAGTTAGGGATGACCAGGCCTGCAAGGGAGGGCAGCTGTGGGGGACCAGGTCTGCAGGGAAGGGCAGTTAGGGGCAATCAGGCCAGCAGGGGATCAGTTAGGTGTCGGTCAGGCTGGCAGGGGAGTGGTTAGGGGGTGATCAGGCTGGCAGGCAGAAGCGGTTAGGGGCAATCAGGCAGGCAAGCGGGTGGGAGCCAGCAGTCCTGGATTGTGAGAGGGCAGTCGGACATCCCTCGAGGGGTCCCACATTGGAGAGGGTGCAGGCTAGGCTGAGGGACATCCCCCCCATGCATGAATTTCGTGCACCAGGCCTCTAGTTTTACTGATGATTTTCAAATCTGTATCGCTGCACTTGGCTTCTTCCTTGGGTTATAACCTCATTCTTCCATTTCCAGCTGTACCCAGGATATACTTATGTCAATATCTTGCTTTTATTTCAAGCTTAATATATTCAAATCACAGCATCTTTCTTCCTCTTAAGTTGCCCTTTGTTCATCCACTCCATTTCTATTGCTGCTGTTCTTCTGGCCTCCCAGATTTCAAACCTTGAATCATCTATAAATATTTTTTCTCCTTACATCCCCTATTTCTAGTTCTTAGATTTTGTTCTGTTTTTCTTTCCCACATAGGCTCTTTTTGCTTCATGCCTAAATCACTCCCGCAACTTTCTAGGAGTCTTCACTTTCAAGTCTCACCAACCCTCAACTGTAATGTACATATTGCTGTTAACTTCTCTTCCTGATATGTGCTTTTTGTCATGTCACCATGCTAAAGAACCCTCAGTGCTTCTCTATCAAATTCTCTGAATCAAATTCTCTGCTTGGCTTTCAAAATTTTGTGAAATTTTGTCCTGCTTCCACTTCTTGAATTTTACTGCACATTTATTCTCTTTGAGGCTGTCAGAAATGTGTCATGCTATGCCAAACTTTGTCAGTCAATCAACCACCAAATTATTTGAGGTATCCTAAACTTCTCCCTAACCCCAACAGCTCATTAGTCACCAATTTTAACTCAGAAATCTGCAATCTTACTGCAAATGCTCTGTTTCAGAATCCCCTCATTTATTTTCTGGAATGTTGACGTAACCCCTCAACTGATCCTCTTACCTTCAACTGAGATTTCTATAAGACAAATGAAATCATGTCATTTCCCTGCTTAATAAATATCCTTCAGTGCCTCCCCACTGACTATGATATTTAAAAATCTTCAGCATGGAAAAAAAAATCTTCAGCATGGCTTTTAAGACACTTCTTGACTTTACCCTTTCAACCTTCACCAGCCTCAGCTTTTCTCCCACACTTCTCTCATACCTTTTACTACAGCCACACCAAAGTATCTCTGATTTTGTGAACACACTATGCTTTTTCATTCTTCTGTGCTTTTGCACATGTTCATTGTGCTAGAAATGTCCTCATCCCAGCCAACTTTTCTGCCTGGATAACTCCTTGTCCCTTCCAAATGGGCCACTAATACCATTAAGTGACAGGCAGATGGAGAACTTCATAATAAATAGATGTGGCTAACATTACCTGAACGTACTGATCAACCTTAACACTAAAAACACATAAACTCTATGTGCCTCTTAATATGATGCAGTAAGAAGTATACAATACTACCTGTGAGGAATTCTAAAATCAATTGAATCTGAATCTGATCAATCCTTTAGATCTAATCACTAATTTTTGGGGTACACAGGAACATTTTAAAGGCTATAACTAGGATATAATCAGCAAAACCCAGGTTTTGGGAAACTCCATAGTTCAAATGTTCCAGTATTTACAACAAGTAAATGATAAGGAGGAAGAGAGGAGACTTGATAGATTAAAATAAACTGAATGTAATGGTAGACTTTGTTTGGATCATGATTCAAAGAAAACAACTGTAAAAAGAAAGTTTTGAAATGATGGGGAAATTTAAACACTAGGTATTTAATTATATTAAGCATACTTTTCTTAGGTGTGATAATTTTTTGTGTTTTTTTTTTTTAAGCCCTTATCTGTTAGGGATGCATACAAAGTATTTATAGATGAAATAATTCTTTAATGCAAATTCCAGGCTTCATGATCTAGTGCAGCAGTCTCCAACCAGTGGTCTGTGGACCACTGGTGGTCCGTGAGGTCTGAAAGGTTGGCAACTGCTGATGTAATGTGTACACTGGGGGCAGGCAGACAGAATACATGGAGTATAGATAAAATATGATTGACTATCTATCTATCCATATAATAGAGAAATATGCTAATGAACCGGGACGCCGTAACAGGTTGACCGGACAGGAGGAGGTTGCATATGCAGTGTCAGGGGCGGGATGGCAGGGGCCTCTGTGCGCCTGCACTGGGAGGTGGGCCTGATCAGCAGCAGCCGTGGCTGCTTCAAGGGCTGGAGAGAGAGGCAGGGCCTGATCAGCAGCAGCTGTGGCTGCTGTGGGGCCCAAGGAGCGAGGCAGGGCCGGACCAGTGACTCGAGGGTTGGCGGCACCGTGCGATTTCAAATTGTGTGTTGGACTCATAGTTAGTTAATAATTATTGAAGCTGGGTGATGGATACATAGAGGTTCATTATTCTTTTTCCTTTCCTCTAGTGTATTTGAAATTTTCCATAATGAGACATGAAAAAAAATACAACTGGACATGAGTTATTTCTTTAACATATCTTTTCCTAACAGTGACTCCTGCTTAAAACCAGACCAAAGTAGATGCTCCTTTACTATATCACCATAACTCTGTTCACACCTCTATCGTAACACTTATTTCAATACTAGAGGCCTGGTGCACGAAATTCATGTACTGGGGTGGTGGGGGTGATCCCCTCAGCCTGGCCTGTGCCCTCTCGCAGTCTGGGAGCCCTTGGGGGATGTCTGACTGACAGGGAGGGGGCCTAAGCCAGCAGTCATCCTTAGTGCTGCTGCCACCGCCACTGCGCTCGCCAGCCGTGAGCCCGGCTTCTGGCTGAGCAGCACTCCCCTTGTGGGAACACACTGACCACCAGGCAGCTCCTGCATTGAGCGTCTGCCCCCTGATGATCAGTGCACATCATAGCGACTGTTCGTTCCACTGTTCGGTTGCTTTGCATATTACCCTTTTATTATATAGGATGTTGTGTTCATTATATTTCCATCTCTAATAAGACTTTGAACTTCTCGACATATTTAATTAAATTCCTGATTTGACTTCAGTTACTATCATAAAGATATTTGCTTTCATAGATTTGTTATTAGACATTTTGTAACATTTATACATCACTTTAATTTGTTTTCTTTTAGGTTGCATAGCAGTAGGAAAATCCCTGAATAGCCGAAATTTTAGCAAGCTCTTGCACTCTTGTCCATATCAATGTGATCGTCACAAAGTCATTGTGGAAGCTGAAGACAGATATAAAAGTGAACTAAGGAAATCACTTATCTATAACAAAAGTAATTAATTCAGTAGCTTTAAAATTGTAATTATGACTATACCTTCTGAACTATGACCTAGAACATATATTAAAGCTAGAGGGTAAAATAATGTTGAAAAGAAAATCTGTCTCTGATTTATGATGTATCCAGTAAGCAAACTTAGTTTTTGGTGGTTTAAAAATTGTTCCTAATCCACTTAAGGATTCCTATTAGAAAGGGAAAATAAGGGAAATAACATACTAATGGAATTGATGTGCTGTTACTCAGATTGATATACTAAGTATGCTAAATGTTTTCCATATTTTTCAGAAATTCTGCTGACCCCACGTAAAAGACAACTACTCAATAATGAACGTACTACCTCTGGAGGAATAAGTGAATATATTTAATTTAAAACATTTTTATTGATTGATTTGAGAGAGAGAGGAAGGGGGGAAAGAAAAAGAAACATCAACTTACTGTTCCACTTATTTTACAAAGTAAAATCATTTGCAGAGCCTCATGAAATGTACATAATTATGGCTACACATTGATTATACAAAGGGATCCTAAATACTGTTTTGTGACATTCGGTTCATACATGCATACATCTTTTTTTTGTGGGTTAGAATTGCTTTAGCTAAAAACAAATCTATAATAATAAAAAGGGTAATATGCTAATTAGACCAGACATCCTTCTGGACGTCATTCCGGATGAAGCCGGGGCCAGAGGGAAGCCGCTCGGGTCCCAGGTGCCTGCCGGCAGCTGGAGGGAAGCCTGGGTCCCAGGTGCCAGAGGGAAGCTGGTGCTGGCAGCTGGGGGAAGGAAGGCCTACTCTTACACAAATTTTTGTGCATCAGGCCTCTAGTAGTTAATAATTTGGCCTGCTTTTTTAGGATGTAGAAAGGCATCTTGAGGAGGTAGTGATTAGATTGGTCTCATATCTCTCACAAGCAGGCCAGGAAAATTTGATATATTGTCATTCCTCCTTGATAAATTTCTCTTTTGTGTTAGAAACAGTCATCACCACTCAGTCATCACCATACAGAGGGATCCTAAATACTGTTTTGTAACATTCAATTCATACATACATATATCTTTTTGGGTTAGAATTGCTTTAGCTAAAAACAAATCTATAGTACTAAAAGGGTAATATGCTAATTAGACCAGATGTCATAAATTTGAGATGATTCTTTTGAGAAGGGACCATCGCAGCATCTAATCATTTAAAGAGTCTCAGTGCCCTGGCTGGATTTCTCCATTGGTTAGAGCAGTGGTCGGCAAACCACGGCTCGAGAGCCACATGCAGCTCTTTGGCCCCTTGAGTGTGGCTCTTCCACAAAATACCACGTGCGGGCACGCACGTACAGTGCGATTGAAACTTCGTGGCCCATGCGCAGAAGTCGGTTTCCGGCCTGGGCCAGCCTATTTTGAAGAAGTGGCGTTAGAACACTCAAGGGGCCAAAGAGCCGTATGTGGCTCGGGAGCCGCGGTTTGCCGACCACTGGGTTAGAGCATTGTCCCAACACGCCAAGGTGTGGCTTTGATCTCCAGTCAGGGTACATATAAGTTGCAGCCAATCAATGCATAAATAAGTCGAACAATAAATTGATCTCTCTCTCTCTCTCTCTCTCTCTCTGTCTGTCTCTCTCTTCCTCTCTCTCTTTAAAATCAATTTTTAAAAAATTTAAAGCGCCTCAGGGACAAGGCTCTTTTTTGAGATGGATTGCTATCTTAAAGGGATTTGAACAATAAGAGTCTAAAACTGGGCCTTCTTGCCTGTTTTCCTAATGCTCAATCAATATCAAGAGGAACAATGAAGCCACAGAGGAGAGCCTTGTGCTGTACAGAGCTGCTGCTTCCTTCTAGGCTGCCTACTACTTGGCTGCAGTAACCTTTGGGGAATTGGGCACAGATGTTAAGTGTAGGAGTCAATGAGGTGGCAGCTGCAATGGAAAAGCGGGGATTAGCTTTACATGAACAATTCTGTACCCTAATCTCCTGAATGTTATAATAACCCACCCAATACTGATTACAATGAGTTCAAATCATTTAGCAAGTGAAACAAATCATTTCTTAGATAACCTCAGTTTTTCAGTAGACCCAAAAGTAAGGAGTAATTTCACTGATAAGCTTTAAAACAGTTTTTACCAATAATAACTTCTTTCTTTCAACAAATATTTATTGATCACCTCTTATGTGTCAAACACTGTTTTAGGCCCTGGGGATACAATGGTGAGCAAAACAGACAAAAATTCTGTCTTCACGAAGCTTGCATTCTAAGTAAGATCATTAAGTTATACTCAGACATTATTTTCATTTATCAGCCTTCTGCTGGTAAGACTTTCTCTTTTAAAAGATCTGAACTGTGGCTCCTATCATAGGAGAGGTGGACAAATAGCTAATAGTCTTGACGTGCAAGGACAAGATTTTCTAAGTGTTTTCCAGGTCCTACTAAAGTAAATAAATAGCCTTACATGAATATACCAAAAAAACCCTCCTCATTAGCATCTACGTACAGTGATAACATGAATTAGCAATGAATGAAAAAGCTAAAAAGAACTATTTCCTAATAATCATCACCAGAAGATATTTGTGTTTACAGATACCAACTGTACATTCTTTCTGTTGTAGAAAGTATTTCTAAAAAATCAGTTAAAATTTTCCTTCCCCCTTTTGCAGCCATTTTTTAAAAAGTTTTAACAAGTTGAGCATATAAGTATTGAATTTTTAAAGCAAATTTCAGAAGCCCTTTATTCTTTAAAAATATTAAGACATAATTAAATAACAAGTGTTGATATTCTTTTTTATTCTATGAAGTTATGAAGCCCTTTGGGAAGACTGTATCTGTAAGATAGGTAAGCTGTTTATTAACTGTCCTCACAGGAATGTCGAAAGAATTAACAGTCAAATGTTTGTGAACTTTTGTGTTTCTTTATTGAAAAATGTTGTAAGAATTATTCCAATAGGATAAAATTAATGAAGGAGTCACAGTGATAACATCTAGCTTAATAGAAAGCACTCAGCTTCTAAAAATTGAAATGGGTTTCTATTTGATAAGTAACCCAGGCATGAAGTTTTCTCATGTATAGTTCTTATCTTTAGAATAAATTAAGTACTTATTTGGGTCTCAAGAAGATTTTTATTTTTCCAGCAGGTACTAATATGTACTCCAATTCTCATTACAGAAGAAAGAAAAAATCGTAAAAACTTTACTGAAGAAGAAGTGAATTACATTTTCAGTGGAGTTAAGAAAATGGGAAATCACTGGAATGCAATTTTGTGGTCTTTCCCCTTTCAACAAGGACGGAAGTCTGTTGACCTTGCTCAGAAATACCACAAGCTGACCAAACGCCCCAAGTTTGTGGGTCCTTAATTGAAAGAAGACTTGTCAGTTCCTATTGTGAACTTTTTATTTTATTTTTATTTTCCTATTGTGAACTCTTAAAATACAGTGCCTTGAGGATACAAAATTTAAAATATTCTTCTAAACTCTCACGAGACAGGGAATGTGGAAACAGGAATATTGTTTTCATTAAATCCTTTTTGTGATGTGATGAGCTACAGCAAAATATTAAAATAGTTTAGCCTGGCTGGTGTGGCTCAGCGGTTAAGTGTTGACCCATGAACCAAGAGGTTCCTTCCTTTATCGATTCCTGGTTGGGTCGCAGGCTCCCATTGTGGGCTCAATTCCCAGTAGGGGGCGTGCAGGAGGCAGCTGATCAATGTTTCTATCTCCCTCTCTCAGTCAATAAAAACATATTTTAAAAAATTGTTTATAAAATACATTTTCAAGATATGGATTAGTAAGACAAAATGCCTTCATTAGGTCAAACATTTGTTTAAGAATATGCTTTAAAAAAAATAAGAATATGCTTTTATTTTTCCTTAAGCTCAAAGAACATAGGTCAGAGAAAAAATCAGCCTTTACACTTTGACATTATATTGTAATGAGTCCTGTGTGAACATTTGGATTTTAGTATTCTTACCCAGTGAAAATTACTCTCCAGAAAGATAGAATAGTTTCCCAAGCTGCTCAGGTGAGGTTCCCATACACCAAATCAATGTTTGACATTTTGTTAATTGAAATGTTTCCTTGCCCTTGCTGGGTAGCTCAGTTGGCTAGAGCATCATCCCTATGGCATAGGTCAGGGCTGCGGGTTCGATCCCAGATCAGGACATATACAAGGGTCAACCACTGAATGCATAAAGAAGTGGAGCAACAAAAATTAATGTCTATGTGTGTGTGTGTATCCCTCCCTTCCCCCCTCTCTCAAATCAATTAAAAAATTTTGTTTTCTAAAGGCTAATTGTAAAGTTGCTTTGAATACTTTAAAATTCTATGGTCAGGTTCACTTCTTTTTGGTGTATGTATATTTACTTTTGCTTTTTAAAAATTCAGAAGAGCTTTTTATTGTTACATCTCAATTTCCCTACTCTTTTTTTTGTATTCCATCATGATCCCCAAAGATGTCCATTATACTTAAACTGTTGCTGTGGCAGAGGGATCAAGTATAAGGGCCTGAAAGCTTCGCTGTGCTTCTGCACTCTTTGGAGTTGTAGTAGATTCTTCAGCTCCAAAGGGCATTTCCGTGTAGGCATGAGTTCTTTGACCTTTTCAGATCACGACTATTTCTACTTAGACGAAGCATAATTTTTATTAAATTTCTTTTTTTAAAATATATTTTATTGATTATTTTACAGAGAGAGGGAGGGAGAGAGAGTTAGAAACATGGATGAGAAACATCGATCAGCTGCCTCCTGCATACCCCCTACTGGGGATGTGCCCGCAACCAAGGTACATGCTCTTGACCGGAATCGAACCTGGGACCTTTCAGTCCACAGGCCGACGCTCTATCCACTGAGCCAAACCGGTTTCGGCAATTTTCATTAAATTTCTTATTTTCTGACCCACATTGAAAATTCCAGAGGGTCAATAAGAAAATTTTCTATTTAAATCCAAAATTTCCTCTGGGCAAAAGAATAATTGGCAATTAGTAAAATCCCTTGCAGCATTTAAAGTGTAAATGAATCTAGTCCAATATCTGTCTGTTTCCTAAGCACTTTGGGGATTATTTAAATAGTCTTGCTGAGTTATTTTGATTTGTACTTCTCAAGATTTGTGAAAGTTGTTTTAGGTCAAAGGGGTGAACATTTTGGCTGTTGCCTCAGCCTCATTGGTTTAGATAATCAGTTGTCTCTTACCATTGTTCAGATACGATTTAAACATTTTTCCACATTAAGTGGGTCTTACATAACAGTTCTTTGGAAATTATGTATGTAACACAATCATCAAACACTGCTTACAGAAGCATCTCCAAGAGTATGACATACTGTAGTTTAGACACTTTTGTGTTTGTCACTGACACTACATTCAAAATAACCTACTGTCTTCTGAAACCTTATTTTATCCTAACCCTTGGCTAATCTTTGGTTAGCATAAGCTGCTTCCCCCCCCCCCCCCCCGTAAAATGGAGATATCTATAATAATAAAGGCATAATATGCTAATTAGACCGGACGACCTTTGGGAGGAAGCTGGGGCTGCCCGGGGTCCTAGGTGCCAGCTGGCAGCCAGAGGGAAGCCCGGGTCCCAGGTGCTGGAGGGAAGCTGGTGCTGGCAGCCAGGGGAAGGAAGGCCTACTCTTGCATGATTTTCGTCCATCAGGCTTCTAGTTTGGTAATAAAAGAAATGAATAAAAGGAAAGCCAAGAAATGACATATTAGAAGTCTGTGACTGTAAGAATTTAGACATAGCCAAATCAACAGGGATTTTAATAATGACAGACCCTTGGAGTTGGAACTGACCTTAGTTATAATTCCTAGCCAGAGGCATGAATTGCTCTATAACAATCTGGACATTGGTGGCTGTCTTTAATTTTGTATATATCCTCAGAAACCTTGATGTACTACTTCACAGGATGGTAACTGATGGTCAGTTCTTTCTTAGCTAAAAGAAAACGTGCCGTGCTCGCTTCGGCAGCACATATAATAAAATTGGAACGATACAGAGAAGATTAGTATGGCCCCTGCGCAAGGATGACACGCAAATTCGTGAAGCGTTCCATATTTTTCAACAGGGGGTTGGGGCATCCGTGGGGAGGGGTGTGGGATGGGAATGGGGGGATGAGGACAAATATGTGACACCTTAATCAATAAAGAAATTTAAAAAAAGAAAAAAAGGAAAAAAAGAAAAGAAAACGTGCCACCCTGTAGCATCTTCTGAAGAAGCACAAAAGTTGAATTCCTTTTCCATATGCCAGCCCTTGGGACAGTTACAGATAAGTGTCTATCACTTTCCCCTGTTTTCTCTCTACATCTTATCCTGCATGCTGATGAGTCCCAGCTACTTCATGCTTCATTAGAACAGTGTCATATCTCTTTCTGAGCTTAATCACTGACCACTGGATACCTCTGTTTATACACTGTGTCCAGAAAGAATGTGGTCCGATTGGCAGAGTAGGGCATCAGCTTTGCTAGGCCCAATGAGGTTTTATGGACCTTACCTAAAATGCCGCTTGGCATTCTATATGACCAACTCTCAGGTTATAGTTAATATGGTTACGATTTATAGATTATAACTTTTATTCCTATCCTTATGCATTTTTTTTATTTTTTAAAAATATTTTTTTTGTTGATTTCAGAGAGGCAGGGAGAGGGGAAGAGAGAGAAACATGATGAGAATCATTGATCAGCTATCCTGCACGCCCCCTACTGGGGATCGAGCCCGCAACCTGGGCATGTGCCCTTGACTGGAATCGAACTCGGGGCCCTCCAGTCCACAGGGTGATGCTCTATCCACTGAGCAAAACCGGCCAGGGCCTGTCCCCAGCTTTAATAAATGTTCCCTCATGTCACCTGGACTCCTGTTGTGAAGTCAAGAACCCACACACTACTGGCCAGTTCTAGGCAGACCCGCCAAGGGCCAGGTCCCCTTTCCTGTAACATGTCATTTTTGGATCCTATAATCCATTTGGCGTAGCCAGCCAGGATCAGAATCCTACCCATCTGGAGCCCATGCAGGTGGCTGCTTTTCTGCTATATCCCACTTCCTTGTGATATTTAGAAACACCTTGTAAAGTTAGCCTGTTTCCCCAGAGCATATAGCAAGAGCCTTCAGGTGGTGGCCACACCTAAATTTAAGTTTGATAGGTAAAATGTATTTTTTCTTCCATTATCTTCTTCGTTCCCCTTTCTCTTCCCTATTTCTTCCCCTTTCACATCTCTTCCTTTTTCTCCTCCCATCCCCAAGAAAGGAAATGGAAGCCGCCAAATGCTGGCTTCCTGATCATATTTTTTAACCTGTTTATAAAGTAAACTCAAGTGTATTGTCAACTGCGGTAAAGACTACCGCCTCACAATCTTAATAGGGTCAATGAAGGAGGGGGTGAAAGAAGGGATATTTATGAGAATTTGGAGGTCTGGTTTAAAGCTCCTCTTTCAATGCGGGGCTTGATTAGGATTAGGCAGACTCCTGATAGAACCTGGACGCGATCTTCTAGCATTGAGTTCTTTGGCGGGTTTCTTAAGCTTTATGAACTTAAGGTTCCTCATCTATAAACGGGTTAGATACGATTCAGGGAGAAAATGTGACTCTGGCATACAAGTAAGAGCTAGATAAATGGTGTTATGTATTAGTCTCATTCCAAAACCTGGGCCTCGCGTCTGTCCATCTCGCGCTCTCGGCCTCCGACGGCGCAGCGGGAGCGGCCAGCGGGAGGACCCGGGAAGGGATGCTGTTGCACCTCTCGGCCGGCAGAGGCCGCCAGCGCGCCCGGTCCCCGCGGCTCTCGCTCCCGCCGCCGCCTCCCTGCGCAGGGCTGCCTCAGCTGCCGCCTGACCGCCGTCCGCCTCCTACCAGCGCAGCGGCCTCACGACCCGTGAGAGCCTGTGGACATCGCGTTCCAGACGGCGCCCAGCCGGCGACGCGGATCTGCAGGGCAGGCGACGTGAGGCGCGGCGAAGGAGGCGGCGGGCGGCGGGCGCCCCGGCCAGGGTCCTCGCGGGTCCTCGGCGGGGCCCGGGGGAGGGCCCTCTTTGTGGCTGCCGTTGGCAAGATGGCGCCGGTGGGGGTGGAGAAGAAGGTGCTGCTGGGCCCCAACGGGCCCGCGGTGGCGGCCGCCGGCGACCTGACCAGTGAGGAAGAGGAGGGCCAGAGCCTATGGTGAGTCCGCGAGACGGCCGGGCTGGGTCTGCCGGGCCGGGGAGGGCGCGGCCGGGCGGGGAGCCGGCCGGGCTGGGCCGGACCGTCCGACAGACTGACGGGCCCTCCGGCGCCGGTGAGGTCCGGGCTGGTCTCGGGGCTGACCGCTTTGCCGTTGTCCCCATAGGTCCTCGATCCTGAGCGAGGTGTCCACCCGCGCCAGGTCCAAGCTGCCGTCCGGCAAGAACATTCTGGTTTTCGGTGAGCGCCGGCGGCGGGGCGTTGCCCGGGGAGCCGGGGTGGGCGAGGCGGGCGCCCCTCTCCCAGGTCCCAGCCTTCCTCTCCCCTGCCGCCTGCCCGCAGCCTGCCTCGCCCGGTGGCCAGGAGACCCGGGCTGGACAGCCGGAGAGGGGCCAGGTCCCCCACGCCTGAGGTTGGGGTGTTGTCCCCTCTGGAGAGCCCAGTGATGCTGGCATGGGGTTGTCCGGGATATTCCTTAGTCATTCGGCCGCAACATGAACGCTTTCCCTCACATGCTCCTGACTCCCTGCGCTCACAACCTCGACGTTCACCAGACGTGAGCGTGGAGTGGGGAGTGAGTGGGTACATGAGAAAGTTATGTGGAGGAGGTGGGGGAACAAGGTGACTTGGGGTCGGGGAGATGGTCCAGGAGTCACTCCTCGATTTTCATGAGTACTTAAAGGGACTCTGCAAAGAACAGCTGGCCTTGGGGTCTTCGCCAAGAGACTCCACTCCCTTATTCCAACCCTCACTGCTGGGTTACCTGGGTCAGGTCCCTTAACGTCTCTGGTTTCAGTCTCATCCTGCAAGTGGGGGAGTCTGACTGGGTTCATTTCATAAGGCAAACCCATTTGTTGAGTGGGAGCTGTAGGCCGGCACCCGGGCAGCACAGACAACTGTCAGACAGGACAAGAATCTCTGTCCAGGGAGAGACAGATGTGTTGGTGATTGCACTGTACTAGCTAGGCATAGTCAGATTCCTGTGGGAGCATCACGCTGCTTGGTGCTGTTTTGAAAGAGGGTGATTTGGGGGGGGTCAGGTGTTTTGAAGGATAAGTGTCACCATGCCAGGGTACAGAGGGTTAGTCATTGCAGAAACACAGGTGACAAGAAGTTGAGGGGGTTTGGAAGCTGCCAGAAGTTCTTTGTGTGAGATGACTGCTGTGGTGTATTGGGGGTAGATGGTGGAAGGCTGAAAAGTTGATGCTTTTCTCCTGGAGGCCTCTGATTGTCAAGGACCTTTTATTTCACCTCCCTCCCTCCCTCCCTCCCTCCCTCCCTCCCTCCCTCCCTCCCTTAATCCTCCTGGGAGTCCCTTCGAGGAGGGGAGCAGATGGTCTTCTTTAGGTGATGACCGTTGCACTGGGTGAGAGAGGACCTTAGGGACCTTCAAGAAGTAGGGTGTCCAGGTACTCGGTCTGTGTTGTAGAAAGGGAATTCTGGCAGCCCAGTAGCAGGTGGCTCACAATGAGCCGGTACTCAAGTCAGGCTGACAGTACCTGCTGGGTACCACGTGATCCAGATGGAGGGCCTGAGTAAGGAAGTGGCATTGGGGATGGGGAAGGAGACCTTTGATGTGTGGAATGCCTGTCAGTTCTCATGTAGGTTCATATTATTAAATCCCAGGGGTGCCTAGGGATATTCCTTGGTGGTGGTGGTGGTTCTTCATGTTTAAGGTTTGTTATTTGGAGGGGAGTGGTTGTTAGTTGGCTGGAGGGGGATGAGGAAGTGCTTGATAATTACTGAGATTGTGCTTAAGAGTTTTGCTTAGGTCTGTAATTATTTTCATTAGTTTCCTAGCCTTCAGGATGCTTATGAAAGAGATATACTAAAATGAAAAGTGAGTAATAGCTCCCATTCTTCTTCATTGTGATGCAGGATCAGATTTTTTTTTTAGTTCAGATTTCCTGTGTTTTAAGGTTAATTATATTTGGAAGATTTCTTGCTTTTCTTATGGTAAAAGTTTGTGAGCAACTAACTCCGTCTTTTACTTTCAGTTCTCCAAATGCATGTCTTATAAATTGTAGATAGGGCCTATGGACCTGCTCTAGTCCTTCCCTTGTAAAATAAGGACACCTGCAAGAGAGTGTCATTTTAGATCTTGGAATTTGCCGCCTTTATCACCCTTCCCCACACCAGCCACTCTTAAAGCAAAGCCTGCTTTGTTTATGACTGCAGGTGAGAGGCTTCAATAGCATGCTTTGCAGGAAATTCTTAGCTCTTAGTGTGAATGTCAAGACTCCTCATTCCTGCCTACAGTAAACAGTACACTTTGTCTTATACCCATTATTTGTAGGTGAAGATGGTTCTGGGAAAACAACCCTCATGACTAAACTACAAGGAGCTGAGCATGGCAAAAAAGGAAGAGGCCTAGAGTATCTCTACCTCAGCATTCATGACGAGGACCGAGATGGTGAGTGAAGCGTTGGTCCATGGTGAGGGCTGAATGCAGGTCTCTGACTCTTTGGTTGCAGCTCCTGCAACATGGCTAGGCATTCTCAATTTTCTGTTTAGTTCTGTCAACCAATGGTCGTTGTTGCCAAGTCAATGCCAACAAGAATCCCCAATTTGGGGTGTGTTGAAGAAGGAAACTTTATTTAGTGCAAAAAAGCTCAATTGTGAAAACAGCACAGCTACGAAACAGCTTTATAGTGTTACATCTCAGGAAGCAGCGTGAGGAGCAGCGCCTGGCTTTGAGGAGGCCCTTGGGCGAGGCCGCTCTTTCACTCAGCTTGGCTCTGCTCCACCTGCTCCTGTTTGCTCTGCTCTGCTCTGCTCTAGTGAAACATCTTCAGTGGGGAAACAGTCTTCTGGCTTCAGTAAAAAGGGAAAGTGCACTTCCCAAGGTAGAGGGGAGCGGACGTATATAGACAGAAGTCCCTGTCCCTAGACTCTGATTGGTCAGTGAAGATGCTGATGGGGATTTAGTTGTGTAGCTCCTATTGAACTGGGGAAGTTTCAGCCCTATTGGCTGTTATAGGATTCCAGGAAATCCTCTATAAGGGCTCAGATGGCAGGAAGGCAGTCAGTGTAGGAGGCAGGCAGCTTGGTGCAACTTCTCCCTTAAGCGTGGTTTGCATGAGAGGCCCCTGTTTAGAAATGGATGCTAGACCATGTGTTGTTTTTTTTTTTTTTTTTTTAACAAATAGGTATAATTTAAAAAAATAAATATTTTTATTGACTTCAGAGAGGAAGGGAGAGATAGAAACATCAATGATGAGAGAATCATTGATCAGCTGCCTCCTGCAGGCCCCCTACTGGGGATCGAGCCCACAACCCAGGCACATGCCCTTGATCAGAATTGAACCTGGGACCCTTTTCAGTCTACAGGCCGGCCCCCTGTCCACTGAGCCAAACCAACTAGGGCTAGGCCCTGTTTTTTTTGCTTTGTTTTGTTTTTTGTTTGTTTTGGTTTTTTTTTTAGCCCAGTAGCCACCAGGAACCCTTCTTCGTAGGTATCTTCTTTCTTGGAGAATAATTCACACGGGAATCAATGAAGTGTATGTCTTTGTAGCACTTTACTCACTTTCCTTTTTAGAATATGTTAGTGAAAATGGGGAATAGGGCTGTCAGCTGCTGCTCTGGGCAACCCTCACTTTCAAGAAGATACTGAAGCTAGTTTCAGATGTACATAAAGGTAATAAGATGTTTTTAAAAGCTCTGGACTTTTCTGTGAGAGAAATGCATGGCAGACTGATCCATTGTTACTCTTCCTGGTTCTAGTGGAGGATCTGAAATGGGTGTGGTTCAGAGTGTAACAGTTCAACAAATATTCACAGGAGACTTTTCTGAGTCTCTTTGTGACAGTGTAAAAATGCTAATTTCCTGTGTTTCTTTCAGTGGAAGGAATAGGAGCTCATATGTGACTAGAGGCACAATGCACGAAATTTGTGCAAGAGTAGGCCTTCCTTCCCCCAGCTGCCAGCACCGGCTTCCCTCTGGCACCCGGGACCCGGGCTTCCCTCGCAGCCCTGGCTTTGCCTGGAAAGTGATCCGAAAGGAGGTCCGGAAGGACTTCTGGTCTAATTAGCATATTATGCTTTTATTATTATAGATAATATTCTCTTTCAATTCCTCATCTCTAGAATGTGAATAGTAATAGTTTTTACCTACAGGGTAGTTGGGTTGATTAATAGTGCATGGTAAGCACTCTTATAAGGATTAGATATCATTTTACAATTTGAAAAAATATATATTTGTATTGATTCAGTAAGGAAGGGAGAGGGAGAGAGATAGAAACATTGATCGGCTGCTTCCTGCATGCGTCCTATTGGGGATCAAGCCCGCAATGTGGGCATGTGCCCTTGGCTGGAATTGAACCCGGGACCTTTCAGTCTGCAGGCTGATGCTCTATCCACTGAGCCAAACCAGCTAGAGCTCATTTTATAATTCTTTCTTGTAAGTATAATTATGAGCTGGATTGGAGTAATGGTTTTTGGTTACCATTACTCAGTTGCCTCCTTTTTAAACTTATAGGCTTTATATTAGGGTTAGGGCCATGGGGAGATTATTTATTTTAATGGCTCTAAAATAATTATTGGTGTCTAGGTCTTTTTATTTATAGGTAAGTTATATAGTTAAGGATGGGATATAGTCATTAAATTACCTTTTTTTATACATATATTTTTATTGATTTCATAGAGGAAGGGAGAGGGAGAGAGAGATAGAAACATAATGATGAGAGAGAATCACTGATTGGCTGCCTCCTGTATACCCCCTACTGGGGATTAAGCCTGCAGCCTGGGCATGTACCCTGACCAGGAATCAAACTGTGATCTCCTGATTCATAGGTCAACGCTCAACCACTGAACCACACCAGCAGGGCTAAATTACCTTCTTTATGTTTTCCTTTATCCATTTAAACAGTAAGGATCATTATATAAGGGTGATTATATATAAGAGGGCAGATCTCACCACCTCTGGCCCTCTATTTCCTTATTGCTAAAATGAAGAAGCTGGACTCAGGTCCTTTCCAGTATGAAAATTCTTTGATCTCCAAGAGTCATTATTAATAAGAGGGCACGGGTAAGGATTGCTTGTTAAAGCTTGGAGAACTGCATCGTATTAATGGTAACTTACTGGTTATCTTAGAACTCCAGGGTCTTTATTCCTCCTCTTCCTCCCCAGTTTCCTTTGCCATGCTGAAAATTTCCTGAAGGATGTGAAAGAAAGGTAGAAGGTAGACCAATGCTGAGGATTCTCCTTGTGTAAAAAGGACAGAGGCATTCAGGTGCCATTTAGGCCGAATGGATCCAAGCGACTAGGACAACTGAGCCAAGCCTGAGGGTCTCATGTGTCTGAGTCTTTTGCTTCCTTTGTTGGGCAGCATGGTTATTGAGAAAAGAAATTGGGCATTGGAACCACACTGAACTGGTTCAGAAACCCATATAGTCACTAGCTGTGACTGACTGAACCACTCTGCACCTCAGTTTCCTCATTTTTAGAATTGGGTAATATATATTTTGTAGGTTGACAGGATGAGAGGTGATATGTATCACGTGTAGCGCAGTGCTTAAGACAGTAGGATTTATAGTGCCCTTTTGAAAAACATGGTGTAGATACTCTGTGACTCTAAGGCCTCTTGTTTCAAGATGGCACAAGCATATTTCATGCCAAAATATCGTATTAACCATATTCATTTGCCTTTTGAGTTGAAGTACATGTTAACTTTATTTCAGATTCTTTAAAAACTTTTGGTCTTTGCATTTATGGGATTTTTGCTAGGCCACCTATTTGCAGGTTCCTCTTTGAATCTATGGTTAACTATATCTTTCAGCTGTAGTTTTTTAAATTATTATTATTATGTGATGAGACTAGGTTATAAATATAGCTTGTTCCTGGTTTGTGTTAGGACATGACATGTCAAAGGACCACTGCCATCAGGGCTAGGGGCATTTATT